>NC_136072.1:569682255-571122484 GCF_964261635.1 Lissotriton helveticus
TTCCTCTTTACTTGCATTCTCTTCTCCGTTCCTCTTCTGCACCCATCCGTTTTCCTTTCTCCCTTCCTCCATGTCACATTCGTGCCTTGGCTGACCTGCTACATTGATCTTGAGCTGGTCTTTCCATCTCTATGCCCAAGCAGTACAGCAAAAAACGCATCCAAGAAATCTATTAGTGAGCTTGCTTTCCGGAGAATACTGTGTGAGCAGACTGGCGGAATATCTTCAAACATTCTCTGTACCCTTTGAGAATCGCCCTTTATTGTCGAACAAACCGCAGTCTGTGCTCTGCAGAGAATGTTTAATTCAATAGACGTGGAGAGAAATATTTGATCTGGACGGTTCTGTCTAAGTAAAACTGTGATATTAGAATGCTCTTTTTATGTTTCTTTGCAATGGCTAGATTGTCGGCCACATTGAATCGAACTTTCGAACGTGTAGTGGGCGGTCACTTCTCTAACACCTTTAAAGAAATTCTTTCAAATTAATGTGTAAAAGAGTAAACATTGCATACAGAGTGCAATTCGTGTGCGCACACGAGGGCAGCTCTTTCTGTGGCGGTAGCCCATTCATAAAGGAGAAGGGTGACCAGTCTCCATGCCCGTTCATTGCTTGGGCCATTTCTGAAATGGCCTACTATTGGGTGAAAAAGGAATTCATTCTGCACGATCATTGACCATTCATTAGTTGGCCCCTCTCTGGGAGGATCGCAACAAGGCTGAAAGTCAAGTCAATCTTTGTGTGCATTGTAATGAACAATGCCAGAGGTTCCTGACATAGCAGTGACATTGGGCTGCAATTTGCTAACACGCCCTCCATATTTTTACACTGGATGCATTTTTTCATCTGGAGTCCTCTGAACCAGGGCCGACTTGGTCACCAACTTCAAAGAGGCAGGCTCTGCCTGATTGTGGAGCAATGCAAAGTTCTCCAACGTTCACCCACTATGGCGTAAACACCCTTTCAGTTGGTTGGAGTATATAAAAGATAGTTGGGGGCGCAGCTTTAATTCTGTAACAATGAGGGCAATGCTTCTCTTATCTTTGATCTGTCAATTCAATGTTACAAACCTAGATCGACTATTCACCCTGTACATGGGTGTGGGGGGGGGGGAGTGGGGTAGAGCGAGACAGAGTGTGTGTGTGTTGATAGATATGAAGTGTGTTTGTGTGTGTTGATAGATATGAAGTGTGTTTGTGTGTGTGTTGATAGATATGAAGTGTGTGTATGTGTGTTGATAGATATGAAGCGTGTGTGTGTGTGTGTGTGCATAGTCCCTTACAGTTCCTCAAAACGCCTGTGGCCTCCACTAGCAAGGGTGAATGCATGAGACTGTGACTGCTCCCCCAGTTTCAGGGCCACCATTTGTATTGTTTATATTTGTTACTACAAAGTGTCATGGATCCTCCCACCCGCGTAGCTAGGAGGGTGCGGGGGGGGGGGCGGACCGCCCCAGGTGGCACTATTTTGGGGCGGTTGCGGCCGGCGATTGCGGGACCCTCGTGGCACACGGCAGCAGCCTGTATTGCTCCTGACCCACCCCACACGGCAACGGAGTCTGAGGAAGCCTGTCTGCAGTGCACACGTGACAGACAGTAACTGCCTGCAAGCGCACAAGCTGCATTGTACGCACGCACCACCTAGCATAATGGTGGTGGTGCGGTGCGCAGCGTAACTCTGTATGTGGTTCCTAGGGCCGTCAATCATGTAGTGCGCGAAAGCGCTACGAATGAGGGCCCTGGGCTGCTGGGCATCATGTTTTGGACAGCCCCTGCGCAGTGCTTTTAAAATGAAGCAGTAACGCAAGCCACCACCACGCGCTGACGTGAGGCACCTGGCAAGACTAGAGAGGTTATGTTACACCACGCTCTCATCATCCGAGAGAAGTGTAATGTTCGGAGGCGCGAGGCGGTGTCATAGACGTCCCGCGCCTCCGTAGCGTCCCCGCGCTGACGCGTGACGTCAGACGCGAGGGATATAACCATAAAGGGGCGTGGCCACGACAGGCAGTCGGTGCCACGCGCAAACTACAAGTCTGGCTCCTGTCCTGATTAGCGTAACGCGGCCGCTTGCATAGCGCTAGCCACACCACAAACGCTACACTGGCGACGAGGGTCCCTCAGAACCCACTCCCTCACCTGCATGTGGCAGATTCCGTTTTGGGCAACTTCAGGAGCCAAAGGTGTGAGGCCCGAGGCCACGTGTCCGGAGGCCACACTCGCAAGGCACCCAGCAACCGGGGAGAAGGAGGCGGAGTCACTGCCCGTGGTGAGAGGACAGCACCCCACGACAACAGGGGGGGTAAGGCAAACACATCCCGCCGCCACCCCGTGCCTGGAGTCACCCCGGAAGCCATTCACGCCCCCATTCACGCATCACCGCCGAGGCCCCAGAGGCCAGGTCATGAGAGCGTGCCCAGAGCAGGGAGGGACCACTCATCTGGCACACAGGCAGGACGATCTTTAGTCCCCGGTCCAGCGCCACCTCACAAAACATCGAGGACCCCCCGCGGCCCACCGCGCACGTGCCAAAATGGCATCCATTCCCGCCCTCGAACCTTTTGCGGTCGATGGAGCTCCCTCATCCCTTGCCCCACGCTGGAGGGATTGGACAGACCGCCTCCAAATCTATTTTGAGGGAGCGGGAATTTCCAGAGAGAGGCGCAGAGCCCTGCTGCTACACTTGGGAGGTAAAGACATACATCGCATCTACAAAACGTTGACGGAAGCCACACCAAAGACATATCAGACACTCCTCGCGGCGCTGAACGCCTACTTTGAACCTATGGCGAGCAAGGATTATGAGCGGTTCATCTTCCGCCAAGCGAAACAGGAGGCCGACGAATCGTTGGACGCCTTCCACTGCAGGCTCAAAGAACTAGCCAGCTCGTGCAGGTTCCGGGACGAACAGGAGGAGATCCGAGGACTGATCATTGGTCAAAGCATCATTGCGCACCTTGGAGTGGGCAAACCACTCACCCACTGCTCTGGCAGTCCAGCCCCGCCAGCACCAGGAAAGGTAAACTAAGATGATAATGATTGTAGTTATCATTTTAGTTTTCTTTAACTACTGCTCATAGAGCAGCGGGGTGACGCTTCTCTGCCTTAGTGGAGGAGCCGTCACTGGCTATCTCACAAAATTTCAGGACTAGAGTCCGAAATCACCTGAAGGGAGGCGCTCATCCAATTTCCAAGATATCAGGCTTTGGAGTTTCCCTGGGAGTCATTAACCAAATTAAGCAAATTACTGTAAACAAAAGACCCCACTCCTCTAAACTCCATGTCGCAATCCTCCAGGAAGATAACAAACCCCTCGCCGATATACTCAAACTCGGCCGCTCTAAAGAACTGTCTCAGGCGAGAGCCTCCCACATGGAGTCAGCCCTCCATCGGCCTGTCAAGGCCGAACAGGTTAACACGGCGGAAAAAGTGAACGTGGTACGGCCAAAAGGGAGACAATCAAGTGGAAGAAGGCAGCCAGACAAAAAGAAGGAGTGTGGATATTGCAGAGGCCAGCCTCACCGCATGCAAGACTGCCCAGCGAGAGGGAAGAAGTGCAGCGCATGCGGGTGGATGAACCATTTTGCAGCAGTATGCAGGTCTACAAGAGCCAAGAAGGAAGCCGCACACGCGGTGAGAGAAGAAAGGGACAGGGAAGACATGGATGACGACACAGAAGACTATCCAATTCACTACGTATATGCCATTGACCAGCCAACAAGGAAGAAACGCCACCTTCCGAAGTGCCGCATCAAGATTCACCAGCAAGAGGTGAGAGCCACCATAGATACGGGGGCATCCATCGAACTGATGGCGGCGAACGTGTACAATCAACTGCAGGCCAAGCCTCCACTACGGGAAGCCAAGATCCGGGTATTCGCGTACGGCCAGAAGACGCCCATCCCCCTTATTTGGTGCTTCAGAACGGAACTGCAACACCAAGAGGAAAAAGTGCACACGACGATCTATGTCACCAAGGAAGGTAGTGGCATGCTGCTAAGCGGACAATCAGCAGAAGACTTCAAGCTCATCTCCTACGCCATGGCAGTACTGGAGGAAGAGCTAGACACCATCATGGAGGAGTTTGAGGAGGTATTCAAAGGTATCGGATACCTAAAAGGGAAGGAGGTGTCTCTCCACATCGACCCATCGGTCCAGCCTGTCGCGCTGAGGCATCGGCGCATTGCATTTCACCTAAGGAAGAAAGTCGAAGAAGAACTCGAAACACTAGAAAGACAGGGGATCATAGAGAAGGTCAGTGGACCCACCCACAAGTCCGCATCTGTGTGGACATGCGTCTCCCAAACGCAGCAGTGAAGAGAGAACGGCACCTGACCCCCACGATCGACGACATCCTAGGGGAACTCAACGGAGCAAGATGGTTCTCCAAAGTAGATCTTCGATCGGGATATCACCAGCTACCGCTTCACCCCGATTCAAGGTACATAACAACCTTCTCCACTCACGTAGGGCTAAGACGATACCGATGTCTCAACTTCGGGATATCGAGTGCAGCAGAAGTATTCCAGAACACCATCCGCGAGGTCCTGAGTGGACTCCCGGGAGTTCTAAACGTGAGTGACGACCTGCTCATCTACGCGACGTCCATCGAGGAGCATCACCAAAGACTACGAGGTGTCCTCCAAAGGATCAAAGAATCAGGTTTAACCCTACATCGAGAGAAATGCCAATTCCGACAGAGCAAATTCAGCTTCTTCGGATACACCTTCTCGGACCAAGGGGTAGCGCCGGACCCTGTCAAAGTAAAGGACGTCCAGGCGGCCCCAGCCCCAACCAACGTCTCGGAAACAAGGAGCTTCTTGGGTATGGTGAACTTCTGTGGGCGGTTTATCCCTGACCTCTCCAACCTCACCAAGCTACTCCGAGAACTGACCAAATCAGCCACCACGCTGGCAGTGGGGCCCAGAACAAGAAAAGGCCTTCCGTGTCACGAAGGCAGCCCTATCTGCGGACACCACCCTCTCATACTTTGATCCCTTAAAGTCCACCAACGTAGCCGTGGATGCCAGCCCTTTTGGCTTAGGGGCAGTGCTGACGCAGCTTCAAAACAATGGAGAGTGGGCACCCATCGCCTATGCTAGCCGATCGTTGACCGACACCGAGCAGAAGTATTCGCAGATTGAGTGAGAGGCCATAGCCATCCATTGGGCCTGCCGACACTTTCATGTCTATGTGTACGGTCACCCCTTCACTGTGACCACGGACCACAACCCCCTTTTACCCCTGTTCCTTGGGTCAGTATCAAAACCACCTCCGAGAATAGAGAAGTGGATTCTTCAACTACAGGGTTACGACTACCGCGTAGAATACAAGCCAGGGTCGACAAACCCCGCAGACTATTTGTCAAGGCACCCCCGAGAAGCCACTTTGACGGAGAAAGAGGAGGCAGGAGACACAGAGGAATACGTCCGACTGGTGACAGAAAGGTCCCGACCACTGCCCATGAGCCTCGAATCCATCATAGAAGCTTCACAAGCAGATGAATGCCTTCAGTTGGTCGCCGACGCAGTCCGGTCCGGCAACTGGCGCCCCATCCAAGACTCCCTAAGCAAGAGAACACCCCAAGCAAAGGCAACCCTAGAATCCATCCTGAGGGTCAAAGAAGAACTGTGTCTCGACAGCCAAGGATGCCTCCTACGAGGTCCCCGTCTAGTCATGCCGGCCAGCCTAACCCACCAGGCGGTGGAACTAGCACACAGAGGACACCAAGGAATGGTGAAAACCAAAAGCAGACTGAGGGCCAAGTTATGTTTTCCCGGCATAGACCCCATGGTCGAACAAACTGTCAAAACCTGCAACTGGTGCCAGGCCGCGGGGCAACCAGACCGCCCCCACCCAGTAGTGACCGAAGATAACCCTCAGAGGCCGTGGGAGTATGTGAGTGCTGACTTTGGACATCTCCCCGATGGGCGTTACGCGTTAGTGATAATCGATGACTTCACCAAGTATCCGGAGGTAGAGATAGTAGGCAGCCAAACGTCCACGGAAGTCATCGCCAAATTTGAAAAGACTATCGCCACTCATGGCATCTTTGGAGTGGTAAAGACTGACAATGGACCACCCTTTCAATGCCAAGAGTTTGCTGAGTACCTAAGGAGCTGGGGCATACGTCACCGTAAGATAACCCCGCGCTGGCCCCAAGCCAACGGGGAGGTGGAGCGATTCATGCGCACACTCAACAAGAATATCGCATGACCCCACATGTCACAACAGAGGCTGCTCCCAGTGCATCAACCATGGGCCGGATAGTGCAAGACACACTCCCGAACCACTCCATGTGGGTTCCTCAGCAGGCCAGCAAAGAGAAGTCCTTGGCAAACCGGACTCGCTCCAACGAGCAAGCCAGTAAGCGAAGAGGAGCTCGTGAATCCACGATACAACTAAGTGACTAAGTCTACGTCAAAGATCGCTACCCAGGAAGCAAGTTCCGACTCCCGTTTGAACATCAACCGTGGACCGTCACTTGCCGAACGGGCACCATGGTGACCACCCAGAGAGGAGCCGAAACAGTGACCAGAGACATTTCATTTTTCAAGAGAGCACACCAGAGTGTTTCGCCTAGCCCAACGCAGTCCAGCCCGAGTCTGCAACGTGAAGAAGAAGAACCAGAGACTGACCCGCACATCTCGGAAGATGAAGGCCTGAGAGATCAAGGCAATTCCCAGATTCCGACTACCCCGGTGAGCAGAGAATCCAGCCCGTTTTCTCCGGCCGGAGGAAATAGCACCCCAACCCCGGGGACACCCAGGGTGATGACGCACCGGGGGGGACAATCCAGATATGGACTATGGCGGAATCCTGCGTGCTCCTCCCAGCTGGCTGATTACCTAGTGGAGTGATGTCCCAAATGAACACTGACAGACTGGTAACAGATCCATCATTTATCAGTACTTTGTAATTTCTGAGTTTACTGTTTTAATAAAGGTTGAAAGGAATGTAATGTTCGGAGGCGCGAGGTGGCGTCATAGACGTCCCGCACCGCCGTAGCGTCCCCGCGCTGACGCGTGACGTCAGACGCAAGGGTTATAAAAATAAAGGGGCGTGGCCACGACAGGCAGTCGGAGCCACGCGCAAACTACAAGTCTGGCTCCTGTCCTGATTACCGTAACGAGGCCGCTTGCATAACGCTAGCCACACCACAACCGCTACAAGAAGGGGAATTAATTATCCCGGATCGCGTCAGCAAGAGGCATGGTGGGAATGGGTATGTTACCACAGACTGGATGACTGAATCCTTGCTAAACAATATCCCTGGATATCAGCAGACTCCCCCATTTGGATAAAATTAAACCCCCATGAATTCCTGATATTCATTGAATTAATGTATTGCCTTCCCACGTGGACAAACTGTGTTGGTTGGGCAGCAGCCGTGTCTGGTCACTCTGGTGGGCCCAGGCTGCAGCAGGATGTTCAAATTCCTGCCCACCAGCTGGGCCCCACGCACCCAGGAAAATACTCGATGTTCTGTTGCCTGGTGAGAAAAGGAGGAAGCTGGTGTTTGAGAACCGATGACCTCCTCCTGAACTCGCCATGAGCTGTGGCCCAACTTGTGCCCCGGATTCACCACTAACAGGATGAGTCTCATAGGAGCAGGTGGGGGGCACAGGCGGAGGCAGTGCAGCCCGGCTCGCTCTGACTCTGAAGAACAGACAGGCAAGCAATCTCCAGGGTCCCACAGCAGCTCCTCTCGGTGCATCATTCTATCAAGAAACTTGGTAAGTCACATTTTAATATAATTTACTCCTGCCATTTAAAATATTTGTTACGAGAATGGGGAGGGGGCCCCAGCACAGCAAAGTTCAAATGGCCCACTAAAGTTGCATGTGCTGTAAATACAGAGCCATCTAAGCTGGGACTCGGACTTTTGTCTAATTAAACTAGCAGTTGTTTTGCTGATTTCTTAGTTCAAAGGGTTTAATATCTTTGTTTAACAGTACGAAGCAGCAGGTTTTATTTTCGCAACACTAAGTCACATATAAATCGGGTGATTAGAGTTCCCACTGGACAGAGGTCATACTGTTCTCTACTGATAGTTTTCACTCTCACCATAAAGTAGCACAGACAGTTAATATGCCTGATATAAAGAAAGTGTACCAGCATATTACAGAATTGTATTGTATGTGGATAGTTCAGTGGGTTGCTGATTTTGTCACAGACTTCCCTTTGTTGCTTGTGGTTCCGCCTCACCTGGACCTGAGGTTGGGGCGGAGGGTGCTGATTATTTAGAAATTAAAAAATAGCTTCAAAAGCACCTGTTGCAGAGTGTGACTTTCATGTTGCACAAATGATTGTGTTTTATGATATTTGTCTGTTTCCATGGACTTCATTGTTTGATTTTGGTTGCACGAAGGTGTCACTTTAAGTGTCATAAATTTAGTCTCTGAATGTCTCTCATAAATCCACTGAATCTATGAAAAAGTCACAAATAGGTAATCTGAAACATTAGCAGCTGAACACTGTCATACATTCACCTCAGTACAGAGATCTGGGCCTAAAGCCTTCGTTTTTTTGCTCCCTATGCCATTCCAGTTTGAACCCAGCTATATGCAAATCAGTCTTGATTTGCATATGACCAAGTCAAACTGGGGTTGCATGGTAAGCAAAAGAATGATGGATTTAACCATGATCTCTTGACTGGGGGTGAATGTTTTGATTTGTTCTTCATTCCGTCCATCAATTGTATGTCTTTGTACTGCCGGTGTATTCAACTGTGTAGCCTTGGCCTGTGTCATGTATGTGCATGTAACTTGCATGATCGAGGTAACTATTAGCGGCGATATCACGTGTCTCTAGGACCTCTTTCAAGTGATCGCCGTTCTTTTTACCCAGTATCCCCCCCGCTACCTGCCATGGGCGGCAATCTGAGGGATAGACCCGGGCGCCAGAAGCTCTAGCTACACCCCTGGATCCTCCAGTGAACCTCTTTAAACACCTGGAAGGGCTCATTATTTTCGCTGTATCACTGTGCCCTTCCATCAAAAATGCAATAAACATATTCAAACTAAAAAAAATCACTGTGCCCTTCCACCATGTTTTGGCTCACAAAAAAGTCCTTGTTCAACATGTTTGGCAGAGGGTTAGAATCAATATCCAGCTCTTGATGACCTAGTTACAACATGCCAAAACAAGGAACAACTGTCAGGGAATGGTAGTCTGCGGCATGTTTTGCACCCAGGCTACCTTGGGGCAGAACATGCAAAGTGCGCATGATGGTTTGGCCAGCCCGAGAGGGTCGGTCAAAGCATCATTGCGCACCTTGGAGTGGGCAAACCACTCACCCCCTGCTCTGGCAGTCCAGCCCCGCCAGCACCAGGAAAGGTAAACTAAGATGATAATGATTGTAGTTATCATTTTAGTTTTCTTTAACTACTGCTCATAGAGCAGCGGGGTGACGCTTCTCTGCCTTAGTGGAGGAGCCGTCACTGGCTATCTCACAAAATTTCAGGACTAGAGTCCGAAATCACCTGAAGGGAGGCGCTCATCCAATTTCCAAGATATCGGGCTTTGGAGTTTCCCTGGGAGTCATTAACCAAATTAAGCAAATTACTGTAAACAAAAGACCCCAGCACACTGAAACATTTTAACTGGCCTTAGCCTGTTCTGAGACACACCCCTACGAAATGTTTACTCCCATAGACACAGACACCAAAAAAAGTAAACCGCAATGGACAATTTCAGGATTCTGATTAAAACCCCAGCAAATCTCGGGTGTTCCAGTGAACCTTTCGAAAAACATTAAACAGACAACTGTGAAAAAAGCAATTCTTCCAAAAAATGACAGTTTTCAGAAGGCAACACATCTGGACCATTAATGCCAAACTTATCAATAACAGCCAAACCTTATAGGCCGATCTGAACAACAACAAAAAAAACAGAGACTCCTATGTTGAACGATCCCCTTCTCTTGCCACCTTCCCAAATGGAAAAGAGATCATGCCCAGGAACAATGTCGGATTTGTGGCCATCATAGGGAAGACATAATTCATGTTTCATGTCTGTGTCCAACCCTCTTGAAGGAAAGAAGGTCCCTTCTACGGAGGGGCTGGAACATCAAGGCGGTCAGATTGTGTAGAGCTGCAGTATTGGCATGTTTTGATCCGCAGAACACAAATTTAAACTGCGCACTGGTAAGGTTTATGGACCAGGCAGCAATAAAGGTGGGGGAGGGGACAAGTCGACAGCCACCTGAGGCATCTACACAGACTTCAGGACCTCCACAATAGCTGGACAAGCTTCCTTGTGGGCACTTAGACACATGAAAATCTGTTGGAAAGCTCAAAACAAAACTCCTACCAAAAAACAAAAAAGCGGACTGGTGTATAAGCTGGCTAATTCTGGGACTTGTGGGCATGTGGGTGGACGGGCATTTTATTTTTTATTTTTTTTTTATTACAGGAATTGGGGCTCTATTTTTCAAAATTGTTTCATTTTATCTTTTGTACTTGCAAAGGTTTTTGAAATCATACAATAAAGTATTCTATAGCCAAAAAAGTATTCTATACCTATGTTGAACGAGGCTAGCAATTCTTCCTAATGTTTTTCAGTCATTGACTAGAAGCCAAAATGTGACTATAATAGTACCTCTAGTAGCATTAAATGTGCTAGTTCTTGTAGTTTTGTTTTCGTATGATTGATACGGAGAAAGGACCGTGATTGGTGTACACACCAAGCTCTGAGGAAGGGAGTCATGAATCGGGAGCCCAGAGGGCAGGGGCCCGGTGTCCTGGGCAGTTGGACACAGCAGACAAGGCAGTGCAACTGCAGATGAGGAAACATAGCTGTTGCCATGGAACTGCTGAGCCTCTGCTGTTATGGGACTGTGGAGCCGCTGAGCTGTTGAGGATTTTCTGACTCAGGCAGCAGCTGCTACCATATCCCAAAGCCAGAGAAGGTGGGACTTCTTTTACTAGTGGGCTTGTTCCCACGAGCTGTGTGATCTGCAGTCAGCTTCCGGACCCATTTGTGGGTGATCAGTGGTCGAGACAGTGGGTTTTTCATAATTTCTTGACTGTGACCTCAACCTCAAAGCCTGGTCTTCGGGTTATGGTCAACTGCAGAACCACCGGTGGGGCTGGGTTGGAATTCACTGGCCTAATTGCCCTCACCTGCTTGTCTAGGATGGTTTAGCCCATGACAGCATTGATGTTAGGGAAGGAGCTAAACAACGAGAATGACTAACTCCGATCAGTAAAGCTGAGGAACAAGACCCAAACAGATTTAGGTGACAGCAGTGCTCGATAGAGGGGTGATTGATACATAAGTAGTTAATACAGTGCACCAAATTAAAACTAAGGTCTTAGGGCTAGATGTAGGTAGCTTCAATTTACCGACTCATAAATACCGAATTTTACCGATTCGGTATTTATGAATCGGTAAATTAGAAGGAGGGAGATGTAGGTAAAATCTTTTTTTGATTTACCGAATCTGTAAAAATCGGTATTTACCGAATCAATACCGAATCCTGCTAGGGTGCAGGGGGTGTCACTTTGACACCCTCTAGCACCCCAAATACAGGCACGTGTAACATGTGGCACACATACATGCCCTAAGGGCATGTCTGTGTGTCACATGGCACAGGTGTGCATGCACAGATGTGCATGCACACCTGTATTCGGTATTTTACCACCCAATAGGAATGGGTGGTAAAATACCGACTCTTAAGGGCCTGTGGCACTCTGTGAAGTGCCACCTACATCTCATTTACAGAATCGGTAAATTTACCGATTCTGTAAATGAGATGGCCCCTACATGCCAAATCCTAAATACCGGTCGGTAACGGCCGAAATCGGCCGTTCCCGACCGGTATTTGGGCTCCTAAATCTGGCCCAAGGTCTTTCATATATTTAAGCTTTCAAACTGTCATTCAATACCTACAGAAGCAGCCACAATTGCTCATGCCCTGCAGGTCCCCACAAAAAGCCTTGGTGTTCTGCCAGTATAGATCCAATGGCCCAGAGTAAGATCATGCCTCTCGCTCCCTCTCATGGACTAGTTACCTTTCATAATGAAGCAAAGTGGTAGTAAGGGTTGAGATTTCTGTGGCTGATGCAACGGAGTGCTGGACTGAAGTACGACACTGATGAGAAGACAACTTCAGGTGTGGCTTTGGACCAAAAATTGGTCCATTAATACTATTAACCCCTTGCATGCGTTAGACGGCCCGAGCCATCCGACGTCACCATGGACGTGCGTGGAGGTTGGCCTGGGGCTGTCGGAACCCCGCCCATTCATTATTTCGCCAGCACCTTTGCGAAATTTGCGCCGCAGTCCAGGAGTTAATAGGTTTTTAGAAAATAGCAACAAAAATACTGAGATCAAACAAAAAATGTTGGTTAGATCATGCCAAAAGACTAGATCAAATACTCTATGTAATAAATCTCGTCACTTCTGGGCGCTAAATAGTCTCCCTTCCATCCCAGCCTATTTCTCAAAAGTAATTGAGGGTTCTGATATAGCCTCATTGTCTGCTGGTGGCAACAGTTTAATAAAAGTAAATTTGTCCCAAAATGAAGACATCAATGGGTCAACTGGTATTTTCAGTTATGACCCTACCCTAGTACCATTATCCCCCTCTAATAGGTATGGATAATATGTCCCCTAGCACTCTTTGCGGCAACCGTCCTCCAGCAGCACTACCCGCCCTAATACTTATGGACTATACACTACCAAATATTGATATTACAGGTATGAAGACTCATGATGTTCCAAAACCTGGTTCAAATGACATGATCTCTAAAAAGTAAATCTGCAATAAATCACAAAATAATACAAATGTTCTGTAGTACTCCGAGCGCTAAGTCAGCCTTTACCTCTTATCTATTAACAACCCCAGAGCTTATAATCCAGTCTTCATGCAGTCTTCCTGAGGATAATGTACACTATTCTGAAACTCTTCATTGTCCAGAGCGAGTTTTATCATACATTTTAGGTTAATTACTGAATTCAACGAGTAGTTCTGACCACATGTTAGATATTCTAATGGTGATCATTAAGAAATTCCCTTTGAAAGCAGTGAAAAAAAAAACATATTGGAAGTTATGAGAATCGCCTCCGTGGAAAAGTAGCACCCAAGCTGGCCGGCTGTGGATGGCAAAAAGGAAAATATATATCTATTTAAGGAACCCACTAATAATACGAACTCCCTATTAAAAGGATAATAAAGGAAAAAAGAGAAAAAATTAAGAAAAAACAATTTGGAATAATCAAAAGTCACATGATCAAAATAAATTCCCCCCCAGTGGCAGTTTAATCAGAAATATTACAGACTCCTGGAATGGGGACTCAGATTCTTCTATCACTGTTTCTGATGAAGCAAAGCTTCGCATATTTTGCGGCTTGCCGAAATCAAGAACCTCGTTTATGTGTAATAAGGTAACAAAAATGTATGTTTTACTAACCTTTATTTTGTTTAGGCAAAGTTCCCGAAGCTTGCCTATGTGTATTTCTAATGAATTAATCCGTGTCCCTAAAAAATGGCCGCCGCTTGTATTTTAGTTACTGCGCATGCGTCAGCCACACTCACGTGTCCTGACGCGTCTGCAGAAGTGGAGGGAAAATTATGCGCATGCGTAATTCATAGCTGTGCTTATCATGTGGTACTGCTCGTGCCACTGCTCTTGTGTCCGTGTCAATGTAGCTAACATTTAGATGCAATAAGTTTATTTCTTGATGATGAGTTAAAAGTACAAACCCTGTGATGTGTTTTCATAATGACATTATTATGTATTAATTTGTTTTCGCTTACTTTTCATGTACCGCGGGAAATGGGGGTCTGAGTGAAAGGAGAGCCATATTGGAGGTCCCTTCTGCGCCTGTGCGACATTCGGCAGCACGAGGGACCTTGACAGATGGAACACCGCCAGTTGGCAGTGATGGGCAAGATGCTCCTGAGAAAGTCACCTCTGCCCTGCAAGAACAGCGAATGTGGCTCCTTATATGATACATTGTAATGTTGCGCTACTGTTTGCCGTGTAACTTCTCATGGGAACCCCAAACCTGCTAGGCGGTACCCAAATATGTTAATGAAGGCTTCAAATCGTGTATTGTGATTGGTGTGTTACCCAAACCCTACCTTAGGACCAATCGAAATTGAGGGATTCTGACACTTTGCAACATTTGGGGGGTGGTACACTGTCCCCAAACTGTATATCTACCCTGGGTTCACCTAGTGAACCGTCCGACTTGTCTGGTTTAGCTGACCTGTCACTGACCCAACGCACTCAATAGGTGACTGAAGATACAGAGCGCTGCGGAGCACTCTGTCCGAATTTGACCATAGACTAAGGTTCTACTGAACCTTAAAGTGCTGGCAAGGCACTTAGCTGGGAGTTCGCTAACCCAATCGGGGTCTTGATCGATAGCTGCAGAGCGGGTGGAGCGCAGGCGTTGCTTCCGAACTGTGGGTTCCGGTCCTGTCCTGAAGAGGGTCCTGTCCTGAGGGTTTGCTGTCCTGTCCTGAGGGTCCTGTCCTGATTCGTTTTCCGAGGGTATCCTGTCCTGTCCTGGGTGTCCATTCTGCACCTGCTGTCCTTTGAGGGGTATCCTTCCTTGAGGGTTTCCTGTCCTTAACTGACCCGTGGCCAGGGTTTGGTTTCCACACCTTTCTAGGTAAATATTGCTCTGAACCTCTTGAAATTCTTGCACCTTCTGAATTTCTAACTTTTGCTTTAATAAAGTTCAACATTGCATATGTGATATTTTCCATGCCTTTCTGCAACTATTGAAAGTCATTTATATTTTTCCTAAAGTTTATTCCTATGTCTTCTCATTTGTTAGAAATTATATTTTGCATAGCAGTGTGTCATTTCCTGATATGATCTAGAACTTCGTTGCCTAGATTGTTCAAAGGCCCATTCACCTTAAGTGAAGCGTGGTATTCATTATAAACTCTCCTATAGTCACCCACACTTAGGCTATCCCTGTCTAGATAATACTGACTTGCATAGTATTTTCTCGCTACATTTTATTTAGTACCTTGATGATTACTCTGTCATTATTTCTTTATGCTTATGTGATTTACGTTATCTTGGTTATTGATTGCCTTGTTTTATTGTACCTCATGCAAGAAAATATTGAACTTTAGATAAACATTTTAAAACTTCCAGTTGTCCGTGGTCATTTAAACAGTATTTGAATGTTATTGGTTGGGTTTGTATTTTGCTGCCTTTCTTTTACAGCTAGCTCCCTGATTCATTGTGGTCATTAGGCACCCGCATCGGTGGATGGTAAGTCGGGTGCACCGAAAATTGGTAGCAGGGAACACACACACTCAACCTGGTAGAGCTCGTGAAGTCACCCGATCGATGTATATGGTGATTTGGAAAGTATATGGGCCCTGAAGCCGGAAACGGCGAAAACTATTGGCCGGGTGGCCTCGCGCGCTCTATCAGTTTTCTGGTAGCTAGAGGATGGTTAGGGACTAGTTGAGAGTAAGGCAGGGATTAGTTGGACTAGTTAAGTCGGAAGCTGCTATTATATTAATGCTGCTATAAGAGCGGCTGTTCTAAGAGACCTGATCAATCTCTTGTGAATACGCACGAATAATATCTTGAAAAAAAAATAATTCATGAATTTCTGTATTGTTATTATTCTTGTTCTTATATTGTTATATGTACTAATCCATGCATTTGTAAATCGAATCGTTAAGTGTTGTCCGAACTCCCCGGGGAATTGAAAGGGCAAGTGGTGAATAGAATCCATTGTCCTGAGGTCACAGGTTCGAGGAAAGTTAGGTGCAGGTTAGGATAACCGGGAAGCACTAACTAGGGTTTTCTGAATACATGTGTGAATAAATGACAGTAACGGGGTTCATTGGCAAAATTCCCATAGTGGCGTAACCTAGTAAGGGTCACATCGGAAAAGTAGCAGGTTCCTCGGAGCTAGCGTGAAAACAGAGGGGTCCGCTGAGAAACCTTAAACTCGGAATATATCCCGGAAAGAAGTGGATGAGTTTAGGGGAATAACAGGTTCACCGATGCTAGAGTGAAGGGTAGGCGGAAGAGATCTGCCCGCAGCGAGTGAAAAGTAAATGGAAGTAGTTTACTTGCAGTAAAAGAATTCTTTCTCTGTCTAGACACTTGAGCACTGTGGCGAATGTGTATTTGTTGTAAAATAACCAAGCACTGAGCACTTTAAAAGAAAGAAAGTTTCCGTTACCTTGTGAAGGGAGGGAGTCAGTCGCGAAGCGCCTCTGACGTCACTCTGTGCCGCGCTGGGATTGGTAGAAGCAGCGGGCGGGTAGCGGAGCTGAAATTGTAAAGGAGGGGTGAGCGCCGGAGCGTGGGAACTGTCTCACGAAGGGGCCGCGCACCCATTGGCGGAGCTTATTTTGTGTCGCGCACCCATTGGTTGCACGAATTTTCTGAAGCGCGTTCTGATTGGAGGTAGTTTGTAAACAAAGTTAGCGCAGAAGTCGTATGTGGCACTCGCGGACTACAGAGACTCGACCTGATCCAAGGCATTTAGGGTTTGAAAGGGATCAGTGGAAGGCTAACAGATACGATATTATGTACGGAACCAAGAGAAAAATGTCCCTTGTAAGTAAGGTGAAAAATTATTTTAAAACGGACAAACCGATTAAATCTAGAGAAGGTGTTCTTGTCCCAGCACCCAATACTCCCGCCTCATTCATGATGTTTGACCGAGGGTACAATACCTGTGTGTGGTTGGAGAATTGGGTGAAGTACACAAAAGATGACGGAGTATTGGCTTTTCCGTTAGATGGTACTTTCAATGGTAGGATCTTATTTAATTTAAGAACCCGAATGAATGAACTGCATCCCAGACCAAGACTAACGCAGTATGAGGCATTAGAGGAATGGGAGATTGAGGCTTTTGAAAGAGAAAGACCCCGAATGGACAAGGGTTTGACCAAGTGGTACCCCAGGCAGAAACAGGAGTCCAGGGATAAAAGGATGAAACAGTGGAGACAGAGCATGATTGTTGAGGGTCTGTTTCCCATGATGTCATAACATTGGAGCGGGTGAGAAAAGTACTGAAAAATGTAAGCATTGGGGGGCCCTGGGGGATTCAGATGATGACCTAATAGATGACATCTGTACCAGAAGTCCGCCACCTTACAATGAGGGAACCCGACCTTCCAGTGTAGGAGATGTTCCCCGACGCCACTTCCTAAAAGAAGAAGACAGGTCCCTGGGACTGGGAGGGGGTGGTCAAGTATTGCCCTATCCTGAAAAACCCGAACCGACGGAAACAAGGGATATATATCCCAAAATGCCCGCAAGCCAGGAAGAAAAATATTCACGTACGAAAACCTTTTTCCCCCGACCCTTGTATGAAAGCGAAGAGAAACCATCGAATTCAGGACTGCCTTTTGTTCAACCTCCATATGGGGAAGAGCGCAGGTCCTTTAATACTGGAACTTTATTCCCGAAACCAAATTATGGGGGAGGACCAAGTGAAACGCATCCTACTGCCCCGAGTTTTACTCCTCCGTTGACCCCACAGATATTACATGACACAACTTTAAGAAGGGTACTGGTGGAAAAGGAGCAAGAGGTTCTAGCTAGACAAAGGACAGAAATAATTCAGAAAATTTCCCAGTTAAATACCAGTCCTGAGGCATTGACTATTCCAGTAACTATTGGACCGGTGGTCCCGTTATACGGAAATGGTCAGGGAAATCCGATTACTCCAGTTATGACCCCAGTCATGGCAACCCCGAGACAGGAACCGATCATCATAGATGATCAGTCCAGTGAATGCGAGTCTGAAGTTGCGTTCTTGGAATTACCAAACAAACAGACTGGAAAGGGAATACAGCAGAGGCATAACCCTTTTAATACAAAAGAAATTAAATTAGAGACAGCAACAGGTACTAGGAATGTCTCTCTGGTAACTCCGGATGAAATTGAGAGTTGGAGTCGTGAATTAGAGAAGCAGACTCCGCAAACAAAACCTTTAGACCTCTACAAGCTGAGGGTCGAAATAGAAGAATTAATGGCAGGAAATGTGGGGTTGGATCGATTGAATACCTACTCTGAAGAAGAATTGTCGTTCATATGTAAAAGCTTTACAAGGAACACCAGAGTGCTCCACGAAAAACTGACCGAAACAGCAGTTAGTATGGGGGTAGATATCTCAAAATCCAAGCCCTTACAGAAACCGTACAGAGCAGACTTCTCAGACAAAGATATAGAACACCTGAATGTGGCAGGGAAGAAGTTGCAGATTAAAGAATTAATGGGGGTACTGCAGAAATGGGGAGATGTGGAAAAATGGAGAAGCAGGTGGGCGAAAAAGAGGGAAGAGGTTCGCTCCCGACAAGTGACTCCCGAGTTTGCTTTAAGAGAGGTAGAAAAACCTGAGCAGTTATGCCCCATGCGCGAAGTTCCAGGAGGGAAATATGTGCATGTCCCCTGGTCTAGGCAGGATATTGTGTCCTTCACGAACGATTTTCCAAAATTACGAGAGAAACCAGTTGACTGGTACAGGCAAGTGGAGAGGTTCGTGAAGGTACAGAAATGTCTGTGGAAAGACCTGGATGGGTTTTTCGACTTTGTGGTCCCAGTAGATTTATGGACCCAGTGTAAAATAGCCATAGACTGGCCCAGTGAGGAGTATCCCAGAAACAAGGAAACTGGGGAGCCATCGAAGGATGTCATGCGAAAATATGAGCAGGTAATTCAGCACTTGAAAGAAAAGGTGCCCGCAAAAGAAACTGATTGGACAAAAATAGATAGAACAACACAAGAAAGGGACGAGACAGTGCACTCCTTCTATGAGAGGTTATTGCAGGTATTTAAAACATACAGTGGTATTGATAACATCGACCTGAAGGATATGACGCACTTTATTTACAGGTTTGTAAATGGTTTAAGACCTGAAATTTGTCAGTGGATAAAAGACAATAAAATCTGTTGGCATACTAAGAAAATGGATGAGGTCCTGCGGTACGCTAAGTACTGCGAGGACGAGATGGCAGAAAAGAAAAAGGCCCTTAAGGAGAAGGTTATGTGGGCTCAGGTGAAGCTCGCAGAACAACAGGAAAAACAATTGAGTAACATGGTTAAAAATGCTGAGAACAAAGGTCCTGGGGGAGGGGGTGGAGGAAAGCCCCGGCCCAAATTTAGCAGGGAAGAGGCTATGAAAAAATTTCCCTGCCATCAGTGCGGCGAAATTGGACACTGGCGAAACGAGTGTCCCCAATTAGTCGATGTTAATGAGAAAACTCCTGATTTAACTCCACAGACGCAGAAAGAAAGACCAAGAAAGACTCAACCCCAGGTAAAAACAGTTCAGGTGCCTCGAGCACCCAAGCAGGTATACAGGGGAAGACAGGCAGAAAATGAAGAGATAGAGGTTTGGGAAAGCGGGGAGAACAGAAATACAGCAACTTCGCAGTATCTGCTAAATGATACCTTCCTTTGTAACGATCAGGACTGACGGGGCCTGAGAGGGGAGGACGAGGAGTGCGTACTTGGCGCTTCCTTGCCGGTAGACCAGTCTGGACCATATATTGAAGGAAAGGTTGACGGAAATGATGTCACCTTCCTGTTGGACACTGGCGCTACCCGTTCTACTGTAAGAACAGTGGACGTTCCAAACCTACCCCTCTCGGGAGAAAATATCCAAGTAGTAGGTGTATCTAATCAATTGATTAGTACTCCTGTTACCGAACCAATGGAGATTTCAATTGGAAATTTTAAACAGATGCATAGATTTGTCGTCTGTGACACCAGTCCAGTGAATCTACTGGGACGTGATTTGCTGTGCAAAATGAACTGTACCATCTTTTGCACACCAAAAGGTGTTGAAATACAGACCCCAGATGAAGACGGCATTTATAAATTATTGTTGCTTAGACCTGACTCAGAAATTAAAAGATTGACCCTGCAGGACTTGCCCCAAGAACTACAGGAAGCTGTAAAGCCAGAGGTGTGGGATTTCACTGGAAAGGATGTGGGGTTGATGAAAGATGTGGACCCCATACAAATAGCCATCAAGGACAATGCAGTATATCCTAACACTAGGCCCTACCGAATGAATGCTGAAGTGAAAGCAGGTGTCACTCTGGAAATACAAAAATTATTGGAAGGAAACATCATACAGGAAGTGATGAGCAGCCCATGCAACTCACCGATTATGGGCATCAAAAAGCCTAGTGGCAAGTATAGGGTAGTGCAGGACCTAAGAAAGGTTAACAAAATTGTAGTTCCTTGCTGCCCTATTGTCCCAAACCCTGCAGTGATATTGTACCAGATTCCTTGGGATGCTGAATGGTTCACTGTGATTGATTTGTGTCATGCATTCTTTTCGATACCCCTGCACCCCGACAGCAAATTTCTTTTCTCATTTGCTTTCGAGGGTCACGTGTATTGTTGGAACAGGGTCCCTCAGGGGTATACAGAGAGCCCCTCTATCTTTAATCAGATCTTGAAAAAATGTCTAGAGACTTTGATCTTACCTGGGAACTCTGTGTTAGTGCAGTACATAGACGACCTTCTACTGGCGTCTAAAAGTCACCGGGACTGTGTAGTTGACACCATTGCCCTCCTAAATCATCTGTGTGAGAAAGGGCATAAAGTAGCCCCTGACAAACTACAGTTCTGTGCGAAATCTGTAAAATATCTGGGACACCAAATAGAAAAGGGTGTCAGAAAAGTCACATCAGAAAGAGTGAGAATAATTCAAAAAATGCAGTTGCCCCGTACTCAAAAAGATGTCAGAATGTTCCTGGGTGTATTAGGGTACTGCAGGCAGTGGATTCTGGGATTTGCAGCCTTAGCCAGGCCCTTGATAAAAATGACCACGAGAGGAATGCCAGATGTTGTACAGTGGGACGATGAAAGTCTAATGGCTTTCACAAGACTGAAAAACTGTCTGTGTACAGCCCCTGCGTTGGGAATGCCAGATTATTCCAAAGAGTTTGCCCTTTTCTGTGACACTCGCGATAATTGCGCATTGTCTGTCCTGACTCAAGAACATGGCACGACCAGAAGGCCTGTGGCTTATTTCTCTGCCACACTGGACCCAGTAGCTGCTGGGTTACCAGGCTGTCTGAAAGCAGTAGCTGCTACCTGTGCAAGTTTGGAACAGAGTGAGTCCATTGTCATGGGACATCCTGTGACCGTGTATGTTTCACATGGAGTGGTAATTCTATTGACCAGAACTAAAACACAGTATCTCACCCCTAGTCGGCTGACTAAATACGAGAGGATTCTTGTGGGTGCAGCAAATGTAAGCATTGTTAGGTGCGGTATTCTGAACCCTGCCACCTTACTCCCCGACCCCTTGGAAATGGAAGGTGGGGATGATGATGAACATGATTGTATTGACCTGACAGAGTTCAGTACTAAGCCACGCCCAGACATAAAAGAAGTACCATTGCCTGAGCATGATAAAGAACTATTTGTGGATGGTTCCTGTCTAAGACATGAATTAGGAGGCTTGAGTGCTGCTTATGCAGTAGTGTCTTTCACAAAAATTGAACAAGCAGGTTACCTATATAACATCAAGTCTGCACAAGTAGCCGAATTGATAGCCATGATAAAGGCTTGCAAAATTGGGAAGGACTTACGCATAACAGTGTATACTGACAGTCAGTACTGTTATGGCGTTGTGCATGACTTTGGCCAATTATGGCTACAGAGGGAATTCATGACTTCCTCAGGTACTCCCATTCGGAATGCAAAAGTTGTTCATGACCTTTTAGAGGCCATCCAGTTGCCCAAAGAACTGGCAGTGGTAAAATGTACCGCTCATCAAAGGAGCATGGACAGAGTATCACTGGGAAACGATTATGCTGATCGAGTGGCTCAATGGTGTGCCAAAGATCGGTATATTGTAAATCCAAAACGAGGGGGGCCAGGAACCAGCTGCCAGCTTCAGGTGTTTGAGGAAGTGCCTACATGGGATGAGGTGAGAGAGTGGCAGGAGTCGGCTCCTTGGCAAGAAAGAGAGAAATGGAAGGAGGATGGATGTAGACCGAGACGTGTGGATGGTGTCATCTTGGGCCCAACTGGTATGCCTGTGTTACCCCGACACTTGCTTGGCACAATGGCTAGATTAATACATGAAGGATCACACATTGGTAGGGATGCCATGATTCTGGTATTTCAACAGACTTGGTACAGTAAAAAGTTCAGGAAGGTAGCAGAGTCCCTTTGCCAGAGGTGCCTGTCATGTCAACAGATGAACCCAGGCAAGAGGACAATGGTTGAACTGAGCAAGATTGGGAGATCAGGGGGTCCCTTTATAAGGATACAGGTTGATTTCATCACCATGCCCCGTTGTGAAGGGAAACGATATGTCCTTGTCATTGTTTGCGTATTTTCAAAATGGGTAGAAGCTTACCCTACTCCTCAAAGTGACGCACTGACAGTAGCGAAGTGTTTACTAAAAGAACTGATACCTAGGTTCGGAATACCATGCATTATTGAATCAGATAAGGGTGGACATTTCCAGAATGACATACTGGCTGAACTCTGTAAGGCCTTTGGAATAAGGCAGAAACTCCATTGTGCATACCACCCAGAGGCTTCTGGAATAGTGGAACAAGTAAATGGAACTATCAAAAACAGACTAGCAAAGCTGACAGATGCTACTGGCATGACCTGGGTGAAGGCCCTGCCCCTGGTCCTGATGGGACTGAGAAGTGTTCCAGACCGCAAGACAGGCCTAAGTCCCCATGAAATCATTATGGGAAGAGTAATGAGACAAGCATGGGTGCCAGGAAGCAAACTGTTGAGTATTACTGATGATTTGGTGCTTGAATACTGCAGAAGATTGGGTGACCAAGTGCGTTCTATCTCTCGCCAGATTGGAGACGACGGCATCCTCAATCCAACGACTCCTCTCCACAGCTTGGTTCCAGGAGATTGGGTCAAAATAAAGAAGCACACTCGATCAAGCTGTCTGGCACCAAGGTGGGGAAAGAAACGCCAAGTAATCCTGGTGACAACCACTGCAGTGAAGGTCGCAGGTGTTCCTCAGTGGATCCACGCTGGACACACCCAGAAGGTATTGCCAGACAAAGGATTTGAAGAAGAAGGGCAACCAGCAGAGGACCCTGAAGGAGCCAGACCAGAAGCAACTGACAACGAGCAGCCCAGCACCAGTCAGGTTGCAGGAACAGCAGACGTTGGCCCAGGAGTAGTTGACTACGAACTGCCAAGAATCCAGCCTGCTGAAGAGGTCCAGGAAACTGAGCCAGGAGTAGCTGAAGACGAGCTGCCAAGCATATGGCCAGAAGAATGGATACCGATGATTGATCTGACTGAAGATCCTATCAGAACAAGAGAACGACTTAGTGAAGGTAGAGAGTGGACTAGTCAGGAAAAGCAAGGCACAGGCGAAGAACCTCAGCCGCTTGAGATTCAAATCAAAACTGAGGAAGGAGAAGGTCAGACAGGGACAGAGCAGGTATTTGATACACCACCGCGCACACCTGATGCAGATAAGGGAGAGACTAGAAAAAGAGTGATAGTTCGAGCAGAAGAAAATCAAGAGATCGAAGTGCTTGAACAGGATCAGAGAGGGTTAGAAGAACGGGTTCAGGAAACAGAAACAGAAATAAAGACAATCGAAAGCCAAAAACAAAATATTCCTGAACAAGGCCAGATTAACGACCAGGCAGAAGAATTTGATGCTAGCCCTGGAACTAGCCAGATAAGGGAAGTAGGAGAAGAAAGTGGAGAAGAATTACCACAAGATAGAGAGAACAAAAAGATAAGAAAAGAAAGTGAAGTCCAAGTACCGACTAAGAGACTAAAGAAAAGAAACAACCTTGAGCCTAGGTTTGTAAAAAGATTGAGACTTAGGATAAAGACAGTGGAAGAAAAACGTGCAGAGGCAAGAAGAAGTGCTCGGATAGCAGAGCAAGAAGAAGACTCTTCCAAAAGAAGGAGTGAGCGAATAAAAAGACAAAACAAAAAGTACAAGTCTCCTGAATGGACACTGGTTTTGGAAGAATTTGAAGATCTTGATATAACTGACGTGAGCGACGGGGAGCCTGTCCCAGAGTACTCAGCTGAAGAGGAAGACGAACCACCGTGAATTTGCACAAAGTAAGCTAGTTGTGTAAAAAGCCAAAAAGAGGGGTGAGAACACTCCTTCTGAGCCAAAATGTCTGATTCAACAGTGAATGGTAGACCTAGTTGCAGCCGTTTTAAGACGTGTTGCAAGGTGTGTATATGTAGTGTAGTAGTACTGATAGTTATCTGGATAGGATTAACAATTTTCATTCCCTTTGCTGTAAGTAAAGATACTAACATTGTCCCTGCTGAAACTGTAAATACTGACAGTGAGGAGTTGACAACACAGAGTGTAGAAAGACATGAAAGAGCTTTGAGACAAACAAAACAGAACTTAGAAGCATCAGATGAGGGAGGACTACATTATCATGGAGTTAAGAACAAGACACACTTAAATGTTTTCGCAAACTTGTTAATACACTATGTAGAGACTATGGAAATTGAAGATTGCTATGTCTGCATGAAGCTACCTACTTCTGTGGCTGAAGGCGTGACATACCATCATCTGCCATTGACATATGGAATTTCCTGTAGCATTTTAGCTAGTTTATTTTACAAAAGGGGACCGTTACAGTATTATTACTCTAACAATGACGTGATTTTTTCTGAACTTCCTATACGTGGGAACTTGAATCCTGTACATACCAAAACTGACACCATAAGATATATGGGAGACTACTTTCTGACTATAGGGAACATTGACATAGCAGACGCACACAGAGATAACTTGACTTGTTCTTTGCGTGAGCAGGAAAAGATGTTCCTGAACATGGCAGAGAAAAGGAGAATTAAAATTCAGAAGAAGGCTAATGACGAAAGTCAGAAAAGGCCAAAGTGGGCAGAAAACATGGAAGGCACCTCATCTGGTGGAGCGGGTCCTGCTCTGTTGCTGGATTTTGAAAAGAAAGGCAAGCTATGTCTTCACCGCGAGAAGACTAGCTATTATAATAATGTTTTCATTGGTTCCAGTGAATGCGAACATAATTACAAGGTAATTGGAGGTTGGGGTTTCAAAAATGGGTCAGAGCCTGTGTTTCCTGGAATTTATTACATTTGTGGGGACAAGGCTTATTTCAAATTGCCGGATCACTGGTATGGGAGCTGCTACTTTGGCATTGTTTTCCCGAAAATATACCATGTGAATGGAAAAGCTGGAAGCAATGAAGATACTAATGGCTTAGTGCGTAGTAAAAGAGAAAGTATAGGTGAAATTATGGGTAGTATTTTCAGTGCACTGATACCTGGAGTGGGAGTGGTTCTGAATACTCACAGAATTTGCAAATTGTCTACTATAGTAGATGTGCTGTCTACTGAAACAGCTCATGGATTTCTGCTGGTCAATACCGAAATGGTTGCGATCAGATCAATGGTTTTACAAAATCGACTTGCTCTTGACACCTTATTAGCGAAAGAGGGCGGAGTCTGCCGGATGTTGAAGGCGCAACATTGTTGCACTTATATTCCGGATAAAAGTGTACAGATCAAAAGATATGTGAAAAACATTACTAATTTGGCAAAGGAACTCAAACCACTCGAGGTTGATAGTGCCTGGAAGAGACTGGTAGATGGTCTCTCAAATGTAGGTCATTGGCTTGCTAGCATAGGTAAAAGCTTATTATTCAAAATTCTGATGCCAATTGGTATTATAGGTCTTATTATACTTTCCATTTTCTTATGCTGTAAATACCGCAAGCGCACCAAAAAGCACGAGGTAAATGCAAGAGGAGTGAAACGAAGTGTGGATGAGATTGAATTAGAGGAAGTGAATGATCAGATATACAAAAAGGTGAAGACTTCTCACCCTGTTAAAACTGAAAGAGAAAAGTTAGAACGGTTGCTGGAAGAAATAGAACTTTATAAAGTGTGAAAGAAAGTTGGCATCTGGTTCCATTATAATTTGTGATGATAGTAGATATCATCAAAGAGGGGATTGATGAAGCAAAGCTTCGCATATTTTGCGGCTTGCCGAAATCAAGAACCTCGTTTATGTGTAATAAGGTAACAAAAATGTATGTTTTACTAACCTTTATTTTGTTTAGGCAAAGTTCCCGAAGCTTGCCTATGTGTATTTCTAATGAATTAATCCGTGTCCCTAAAAAATGGCCGCCGCTTGTATTTTAGTTACTGCGCATGCGTCAGCCACACTCACGTGTCCTGACGCGTCTGCAGAAGTGGAGGGAAAATTATGCGCATGCGTAATTCATAGCTGTGCTTATCATGTGGTACTGCTCGTGCCACTGCTCTTGTGTCCGTGTCAATGTAGCTAACATTTAGATGCAATAAGTTTATTTCTTGATGATGAGTTAAAAGTACAAACCCTGTGATGTGTTTTCATAATGACATTATTATGTATTAATTTGTTTTCGCTTACTTTTCATGTACCGCGGGAAATGGGGGTCTGAGTGAAAGGAGAGCCATATTGGAGGTCCCTTCTGCGCCTGTGCGACATTCGGCAGCACGAGGGACCTTGACAGATGGAACACCGCCAGTTGGCAGTGATGGGCAAGATGCTCCTGAGAAAGTCACCTCTGCCCTGCAAGAACAGCGAATGTGGCTCCTTATATGATACATTGTAATGTTGCGCTACTGTTTGCCGTGTAACTTCTCATGGGAACCCCAAACCTGCTAGGCGGTACCCAAATATGTTAATGAAGGCTTCAAATCGTGTATTGTGATTGGTGTGTTACCCAAACCCTACCTTAGGACCAATCGAAATTGAGGGATTCTGACACTTTGCAACATTTGGGGGGTGGTACACTGTCCCCAAACTGTATATCTACCCTGGGTTCACCTAGTGAACCGTCCGACTTGTCTGGTTTAGCTGACCTGTCACTGACCCAACGCACTCAATAGGTGACTGAAGATACAGAGCGCTGCGGAGCACTCTGTCCGAATTTGACCATAGACTAAGGTTCTACTGAACCTTAAAGTGCTGGCAAGGCACTTAGCTGGGAGTTCGCTAACCCAATCGGGGTCTTGATCGATAGCTGCAGAGCGGGTGGAGCGCAGGCGTTGCTTCCGAACTGTGGGTTCCGGTCCTGTCCTGAAGAGGGTCCTGTCCTGAGGGTTTGCTGTCCTGTCCTGAGGGTCCTGTCCTGATTCGTTTTCCGAGGGTATCCTGTCCTGTCCTGGGTGTCCATTCTGCACCTGCTGTCCTTTGAGGGGTATCCTTCCTTGAGGGTTTCCTGTCCTTAACTGACCCGTGGCCAGGGTTTGGTTTCCACACCTTTCTAGGTAAATATTGCTCTGAACCTCTTGAAATTCTTGCACCTTCTGAATTTCTAACTTTTGCTTTAATAAAGTTCAACATTGCATATGTGATATTTTCCATGCCTTTCTGCAACTATTGAAAGTCATTTATATTTTTCCTAAAGTTTATTCCTATGTCTTCTCATTTGTTAGAAATTATATTTTGCATAGCAGTGTGTCATTTCCTGATATGATCTAGAACTTCGTTGCCTAGATTGTTCAAAGGCCCATTCACCTTAAGTGAAGCGTGGTATTCATTATAAACTCTCCTATAGTCACCCACACTTAGGCTATCCCTGTCTAGATAATACTGACTTGCATAGTATTTTCTCGCTACATTTTATTTAGTACCTTGATGATTACTCTGTCATTATTTCTTTATGCTTATGTGATTTACGTTATCTTGGTTATTGATTGCCTTGTTTTATTGTACCTCATGCAAGAAAATATTGAACTTTAGATAAACATTTTAAAACTTCCAGTTGTCCGTGGTCATTTAAACAGTATTTGAATGTTATTGGTTGGGTTTGTATTTTGCTGCCTTTCTTTTACAGCTAGCTCCCTGATTCATTGTGGTCATTAGGCACCCGCATCGGTGGATGGTAAGTCGGGTGCACCGAAAATTGGTAGCAGGGAACACACACACTCAACCTGGTAGAGCTCGTGAAGTCACCCGATCGATGTATATGGTGATTTGGAAAGTATATGGGCCCTGAAGCCGGAAACGGCGAAAACTATTGGCCGGGTGGCCTCGCGCGCTCTATCATTTCTACTTATTAAAGAAGGAGGTTCTACCTCTACAATTTGTAATTCATTTTACGACTCACGGACGCAATTCTGTGAGCTTTAATCAGGATGATAATGGAGCTTCATCAAACTTTGATCAAAACATAAAGACTACAATTGACAATCAAGTGAAGCCCAGTTTTGCTCTTAAAACACGTGCAAAGGCTTCTTTCCATCTGTATCTTCTACTCATTTTAATTCTAGGAATCATTTGTGTCTAACTTAAGGACACAATCTAAATAACCTCCCAACTATATTCGATTTTGTTTCCCTCTTTGAAGAACAGACAGTACCTATTAATACAATTTATCTGTAAAAATGTTTATCAGAAACAGAGGTACTAACAATGGTAAGGAGCAGTGATATAAATCGGGGCACTATACTACAATCAAACTATGATAATAGAAGAAGGTTAACCTTCAACTCTAAAGTGATTGTTAATTTGGTTTTAGAAAGTTTTGACCAATTTTTAAGTTGAGGAATAGATGTCAAAGATTTTTTTCCGTTTCTAATAAAAAGCTTATATTGTACTCTCAAAGCTGTAAAGATGATAGATTCCTTATTTAGAGTTCTAACATCTATCACAATGATTTGACAAAAAAATGCAACATCGACTTTGGTATCTATTCTTTTGGAGCTGGAAGAAGGTCAGTCTCATTTTTAGAAAATAATATTCCACTTATCAACTCCCCTAAAGAAAAGGGTCTCTGGCAATGGAATCGGTTAGCTGGCGTCCTTAATAATAGATTTTCTTCAGATAGTTTGATCTTGCAGCATGTTTACCAAGGGTTTGAGGGTCCTCTCCTTGAATGTAGCAGGTGTTGTGCCAAAGTTAAATAAACTAGAGGCAAGTTTGAGTGCAGATATCATCTCCATTCAAGAGACATGGTGTGCTGGAGTTTTAGAATGCAATAATTATCAAATGCTAAACTCTCAAGCAAAAAAATCCAGGAGTGGACATGCGATTGGAAGTATACTTACGCTTCTGAGCACTAAATGCTTATGGGCCTACTGTACCTTTTTGCATCCTACTAACCTAGCTCAATGTAGAAATAATGTGAATAAGAAAGAAATTGATTTGTTGCTTCTGGTAAACTTGTATTTACCTCCAGGCGCTAAAATCAATCATTGTGTAAAGTCCCTGCTGTTATTTATATCACAGATCACTGAGTCTGAAGAAATACACTTTTTACGTATTGTTGCAGAATGTAATTCCAAAGTGTTTAATCACACTTTAAGGGGATTCTTTGATATAGCAAGGGGAAAATTACGAAATGTCCCGGTAAATGACTACTGTTCTCCCACAGTTGCACAGACCGAGGGTTATAGTCGTATAGCAAATCATCGGGGGCAAGGGGCCCAGATGAAATCCCCATTATGGTTATAAAGGTCAAGAAAGTCTATGGGCGACGTTCTTGAACCAGTGTTTAGATACTGTTATTCAAGTGGTGAAATTCCAAGTTCTTGGAAGGGAGGCATAATTTTTAATTCGCATAGAAAAGACTCTCTGCATCTGCCAAACAACTATAGACCGATAACACTGCTTGATGTGGTTGGAAACTTTTTTGCCAAAAGCATTTTAGAACATCTGCAGAATTGAGTATATCAGACAATTCTGCTATTCCAATCGAACAAGTAGGATTTAAAGTAAATAGCTCAACCCTTGGCAACATCGCCATACTTCAAGTGGTCACGGAGAAATGTTGTACCACATGACGAATGCCATTCCATGGTGACACTACATATTTTTCTACTTCATTTGACCAACTGGACAGGCCTACTCTGTAGACTGAAGTTCAAAGTTTTTGAATGCCTAACAATTTTCTAGGGATTATAATCACACTTCACTCATCGATGTTAAATCTTGTTCTATTGGGAGTGGATCGCGGGCTCTCTCGAATTTCAACAAAATTGGAATAAAGTAGGAATGTCTCTCTAAATTCTCCCTCTAAATATATGATTTGCATTCTTCTCTGGCAATAACAGGAGGGATGCTTCAAAAGTTGGGGGATTTAAATTAGCATCTCTGTTGTACACAGATGATATCGCATATTGGACCTCACCCCGAAGAGCCTTAAAAAGGCTTCGATCGTCTGCAATGTTACACGGAGGACATTATTTAAAAGATCAATATCAGTAAATGTAAAAATCTTGTTTTTAAGGGTAAAAAACGTCGAAAAAATGCAGCATTTTTTATGGCAATTGGGGAAGGAAACTCTTCAAATTGTAAAAACATATGCATATCTGGACATGTTTTGTTTAATCTAAACTGAATAAAAAGGAACATACAGAACATTTGAATAGCAAGGCTGCATCACATGCTAATGCATTTAGACCGTTCTATAATGTTATGGGCAGAAGGCACTTTAATCATCTTCTCACAGTCTGTCAGTTGGAAACACCTCTAGCTATCTTATATGTAATTGAAATCATCGATGTTCAGAGTTGGCAGTGCATGCATAAGATAGAGGGTCAAATATTTTGCAAAATAAGAAATTTAAACATGTTAGGTGCAATTCAGGAAATACACTTAGAGTTTGGATTAACCAGTGCCTTTGTATTTGGTTTAGCGTCCCTTCTTCTGTGAGGGCATTGTTGTCACCAAATTGAGGAAAACTTGTTATGAAGTCTTTTGCTCTTAGACATTTTTGTACAAAAGAGAAGAGACAATATATTTCTGAAAAACTTTAATTATGCTTTAGATTATTTCAATATGCAACTATAAGGATTGGTAGCAATGTCTGTTCCTCAGTAAAAATACAATCTAAAACAGTTATCATGGAGAAGAGGAATGGACCAGGACATTGCGTCCTGTGATACTGATGGGAAATATATCTCTGCTGCTTATTCCTGCATTGAGAAACTTACATTTCCCTGTTGGACATGGCCTTTTTAGGGGAAATTACCCCAACACATTTTGCTTTTACCACCTAGTCTTTGCCGACTCTCTCCACATCATCTTAGGAATCTGGGCACCTTCCTACTGTACTGCAAGTAGAAGGTGTTCGTGCTTGCCTTGTCCGTATTGGGTTGGGAGTGCGTACGTAATGGGTTTAGGGTGTCGTACTTTTGTGTGCCCCATACACAGGTAAACCACATACTGGGAGCGGGGATGGCATAGACTAGTAGTAGGACATAGCACTAATTGTGCCAACCACCAGATTAACCCTGTATCAGGTCTGCCATTGCAAGCCTGTGGGGCGCAATTCCACCCCTGCCTAGGTTGGCATCACTTACGCCTCACCCAACCCTGAGTGGATCATCCCATACCATGAAGGCACACACAGGGAAGCCCAGACAGGCACCAGGGGGGGTGGCAGGCTGAAGGCTGGGAAGGTACATATGGATGTTACCTGCTTAGGTAGTGAGGAAACCCCCTTCTCCTTCCTTGGAGTTCGGCTCTTCCTCTGGAATATTCCTGGGATGTTGCTGAATATCTGGTGTGGCCTCCGGGCCCTGAGCACATTCTCACTGTCAAGGCAGTGTGGAAGTATGTGAGCTTTCCTACACAGATTAGGAAGATGTTCCACAACATGGGCTGGTCTGCCAATGCAGATCGGGGTGAGTGCACTGGCCCTGATGTTGTTTCAAATACGTGTCATGCCTGCCGTTGCAGGCTGGAAGATGCACCCCGGCACCTAATGCATTTTGAATAGGTGCCCAGCATTGCCATTGCGAGCTGGTAAGTGTATACCTACATCCTTGGTGTTCTAACATTCGGGTTAGGCCTGCCGGTGCAGAGCTGTGTCCGCGTACTTGAGTTCATAGTGCTAATGGCAAGGCTCCCGATCCGTCGTCGCTGTCAAGGGAGAGTGCAATTGCACTCTTAAGGGGATCCACCCACGGCCTGCTGGAACGGACAGGTTGATGTGCACACATTTGCACCAAAGGTGCTAGGGCCTGGGTAAGTCATGTGCCCCGAGCTGTCCTTGCTGCGTGAGAGTGCAGGCATCCTTCCTATCTGGGCTGGGAAGTGGCACTGATTCAATTTGCTGGAACATGGCCAATCTGTCATTACAGACTGATGGGTGTGCACTGGCATCTATCGTGAGTAAACTGATGAGCCGCTTGCCATTCTAGGCTGCTGTAAGTGCGCACCCGCACCTATGGTCCCTGTGATGGAGTGTGCTGCCTGCCAACGTAGGCTTCTGCGTGCACACAGACACATGTGTTAGTTAAACCCATGTTCAGTCTCTTATAGAGACTTGGGCGGGTGCACTTAAGGGAGACATCTGTGTTTTAGAGGGAAACCCCCTAAACTATCCTGTACTTCAAAGATATACAACAGAATGACTACAGGTGCCATCCTTAAACAAAAAGGTGATATAGACCTGAGAACCCGGACTGCAAGGTGCACATTGCCAGAGGGCTCTGTTGTGCACATGGAGGATAACTATCTGAATAGTAGCTGGCCTGGGATGAGGACCTGCTGAAGTGTGGCATCCTGAAGTGTGCTCTCCGAGGACCAGACCATGTACCTCCTGTTCTTTTGGAGATCTCAGGGACATCAAATATCTCCTGAGAGGGACCAACAACATCTACCTGTGATTCCTGGAGAGAGGTGCCCTCTCAAGTGCCCACCTCGGCTACTGAATCCCAAATGGTAGGGTGGTGTGAGGGTGGAACTAAGACTTGTGTCTGGAGACCGGATTGATTAGTGCTGAGCCCCAGAAATCTTGCCCACATCTGAGGTGTGTGGTTCCTGCACTCCGGGGACACTGACCCTCATACGCGTCTAGTTGGGGGTGAGTGGATTCACCAGTTGTGGGATCCCGCATGGCCCGTTTTGTTCATTGTGCTGCATCTCTCAAATGCAACATGCTGAATGCATGTTCATTGCTTGCCGTGTCTGATTCACAAGGTGTGACCCTAGGATGTGGGGTTGTACCCGTCATAGTGTCTCATTTTACCTCATGTGGCTCTGCAGAACTTGCATCTGTGTGTGTGTGAACGGACTAGTCTTGTACAACATGTATAATCAATCACAGGATGTTGTGCCTCATTTCTAGGGAGGTACGGAATTTCATCTCTTCATTGTTTGTGACCAGAATTGCTGAGAGCACCTCATTTCAGCGTGCACCAGTCATTGTGCCTCACTTTCAGGGAGATGCAGAATTGCAACTCATTGTGGTGTGGCTCATACCAACACACATCAGATGCTATGCCCGGATTTCCTGGGTATGACCAGCATCACTGTGTACTGTTCAGTGCCACTTTAGGTTCATTGCTGCTGAACTCCTGAGGCGGAAAGCCGGGAGCTACGATCATTATCTTTTAAACTGTGTAACTATTTCTGTGTTTTTAACCACGATCTTACCTCTTGGGAAACTGTAATTCACTAGCTCACCTCTCCCCGCGCAGCCGATTTAGACGCTGCAGCGGGTTGTAAAGGGACCCACGCCATTCACGAGGAAGCCCTGAGCCTCGAGGACACGCCCACTGCTTCAGGCCACGCCCCCCTCTACCACTACATAAATCGCGCCTTTGGCACACGCGCGTTGTAGGTTCATTGCTGCTGAACTCCTGAGGCAGAAAGCCGGGAGCTACGATCATTATCTTTTAAACTGTGTAACTATTTCTGTGTTTTTAACCACGATCTTACCTCTTGGGAAACTGTAATTCACTAGCTCACCTCTCCCCGCGCAGCCGATTTAGATGCTGCAGCGGGTTGTAGAAGGACCCACGCCATTCACGAGGAAGCCCTGAGCCTCGAGGACACGCCCACTGCTTCAGGCCACGCCCCCCCACCACTCCCTCCTATTTCAAGATGTGCCACTTCCGGCCGCGCAGCGGACGAGCGCAGCGGGCGCGCCCGTCTGCGCCCGTCCGCGACCGAGCGGGACCCGGGTCATACCCCCTGTAGCTCACTCTCCTCACAAAATGACATATAGCTCAGACACCCTTCATAGTCTAAGAATCATGGGGACGTCTGGCTGTTCACATACCTTTAGGCCTACCGAACTGCCACCAACCTGTCCAGGGTGCAGACACACATTTAATGATAGCCAGCTACGGGTCGTGAAACAGGACTACCATATGCTGTTGTTGAATTGTAGGTCTCTATCTAAGCACAGAACGGAAATTGCTCTTATGTTAGAAGAACACATGCCAGATGCAGTGTTCCTGACAGAAACTTGGCTGTCACCAGACTCTGAGCCAGATATTGTAGCAGCCCTGCCCTCAGGCTTCCAAATTACCCGCTTAGATCGGGTGGAAGGGAGAGGGGGAGGCCTAGCTATTATATGTAAAGAGCAGTATCGCTGTCGTACCACCCCTGAATCTATCCCGGACTGCGAGAGTCTTGCTTTTAGCATTGACTTCTCCCCTAACAATTGTTTCTCCGGCGTTGTCGCCTACCGCCCTCCGGGCCCGCCCAAAAAAATTTCATAAGTCATTCCCAGCCATTTTAGCAGAACAGGTCACTACTCACTCTAATTTTACATTGCTAGGTGACCTCAACTTACATCTTGACTCCCTCTTCGACCATACAGCTATGGAATTGATGGACGATCTATCAGCCCTTCAATTAGATCAACGGGTTAAGGTACCTACACACATCAAGGGACACCTTTTAGACCCAATCTTCAGCAATTGCACTGAACTAGTGGTCGGTCAATCCATCTGTTTACCCTGGACAGACCACTTTCTCATCCCTTTTGCATGGACAACGTGCAAATCACTACCCCCTGCTCCCCTGATCAGGAACTCAAGAAACTGGGCCAGATTACCAGTCGACCTCTGGATCCATAACCTGATGCACACCTGCCCTTCGCGTAATGATGACCCGAGTATAGCTAATCAAGAATATGAGGATTGGATATCTACATCTCTTGAAGCTACTCTCCCTATCCATAAAGTTACATCAAAACGTGTACAAAAAACCGCCCCCTGGTTCTCAAAAGCCCTCCGAGATAAAAAACGTCTCTGTAGGAGATTAGAGAGAAGATGGCGCCTGGATTACGCACCTGATGCTAAAACTCAATTTAGAGAGGCAATTAACTCTTATAAAAGCGATGTAAAATCCTCCCAGTCCGCCTATGTTTCAGGAAAGATCATGGAAGCTAAATCTAAACCCAGGGAAATCTTCCATATAGTAAAAAGCCTTACTAAAATCTCTATTTCTCCTAAACTTACGGCCAAAACTACAGCTCACTGCAACGACCTGGCAGAATTTTTTCACCAGAAGGTAAATCTAATCTATTCCTCCTTCCCGGTCGCAGTAGCTAACCCCAGTACAATGGGACAGGGGAATCCGGAGGCGGCACCCCCTCGACCTCCAGCGATATTGGACCATTTGCCTTTGTTAGACTCCGAATCCCTGGACCAATTAGCTCTCCAAGTAAAATCAGGATCACCAAGTGACCCAGCCCTGCCAGAAATAATACTGTTGGCCAAACAAGTTGTGCTTCCCATCATTATGAATCTCTTAAACTCCTCCATCATTTCCTGCACTGTCCCGTCTGCATGGAAGAAGGCCAAGGTCCGGGCTCTGTTGAAAAAACCCAACCTCGATCCTGACGATCACGGCAGCTACCGTCCCATCTCTCTGCTCCCATGGGTGAGCAAAATTCTCGAGAAATATGTCAACATCCACCTAATGGACTTTCTCGAGAAAAATCAGCTACTAGATGCCACCCAAACGGGCTTCCGACCTAAGCACAGAACAGAAACCGCCCTGATAGCAGTTACTGAGGAAACCCGAAAGATCCTGGATCAAGGGGGATCAGTGGCAGTGGTCCTCCTTGACCTCAGTGCTGCTTTCGATACGGTCAGCCACGCCACCCTGCTGAACCATCTAGCCGATGTAGGAATAACAGGTGGGGCACTGCAGTGGCTCCAATCATTCTTGAGCTCTCGCTCCTTTCAGATCTTTGAAGGAGATGCTGTCTCAACAAGCAGGCCTCTAAACTGCGGAGTCCCGCAGGGCTCCTCTTTAAGCCCTGCGCTTTTCAACATCTATATGAGACCACTAGCTGAGGTTGTTCGTCCGTTTGGCATTAAAATCATCTCATATGCAGACGACACCCAGCTAGTGGTTTCTCTGGCGCAGGAGGATGGCCAATCTGCCCCATCGGGCCTATTGAATTGTTTGGAGTCAGTTAAGGGATGGATGACAGCATCCTCCCTTAAACTCAACGGGGACAAAACAGAGCTGATGCTCCTGGGACCCACATCTCCGGAATATTTCAACTCTCTCTGGCCCCCCTGCCTAGGCATCCCCCCACCCCCCAAGGACACCATAAAGAGCTTAGGAGTCTGGTTGGATAAGGCTCTTTCCTTTAACACCCAGGCCACTAAACTGTCCGCAACCTGTTTTGGCCTTCTTCGGATGTTGAGGAAAGTTCTTCCTCTCTTGCCTATGGAGGCCAAACAGGTAGCCGTCCAGGGCCTTATTCAATCCCGGCTGGACTGCAATAATGCTCTATATCTCGGCGCTCCGGATTATACATTACGAAAACTGCAGATTGTGCAGAACTGCAGTGCTCGAACTCTGCTCCAGCTGCCCCGCAGACAATCAGCTAAACCGGGGCTGATCAAGTTACACTGGCTACTTGTACGACAGAGAATCATCTTCAAGGCAATGTGCATTTCTCACCAGTCCTTTTGGGGCACAGGCCCAGCAATTGGCCGCCAACTTATAACCCAATACCACCCCACCAGAAATCTTAGATCTAGCCAGTCTTTTCTGGCCGTGGTTCCCAGAATCAAGAGAGCAAGAGCTGGTGGTAGGATGTTCTCTCTCACTGCTGCCAAACATTGGAATTCCCTTCCCTTGAAGCTCAGATCCAACCCCAATCTCCTTTTGTTTCGGAAACAGCTAAAAACTCTTCTGTTCAATGTCTACCATTAATCTTTCTTCCTAGCTACCCCTCTTTTGTTCAGTAAACATATCTTCTATCAGCGCTTGGATGCCCTTGGGCAACAACCGCGCTTTATAAATACCCATTTCATTTCGTTTCATTTCATTCCTATCTAGCGACTCCCCTGTGATACTCCCCATTCATCGGTTGTTCCCTTTTTGACCCTCATCGAGGCAGACCAACTGCCTCTACACACCTGGCCCCTCCCGGAGACATCTTGGTACAAGGTAATAGTGAGAGAGATTGACTGGGTTGAAGGAACATTTCTGCGACAGGTCGGAAATGGGTTAAGAGACTGTGTGACTCCTTTGTGTTTTAAGACCTATGGGTGAACTTCCTGCGTGGCTGCTAATCTCTCCCTTGTTTACATCTACATCCTATTTAAAACTGCTGCATATTCCCACCTGCTTCCCGACGACCTAGGCTAAGTGTGACATTAGCTGCGTGCAGCCCAGTGTCTGGGAGGTGGGCTGGTTATCTTCCATCCCGGGGTATAGAACGATCAGGGTGAACTAGAGAGTTGAGGTAGGGTTGGCCACAGAGTCTGCAGAGTGCGAATCCTTGATCTGCTAGATACCAGTGGTACCACATATGGGTGCAGATTGCGTATGTGTGTAGAGCATTCCGTACAGACTGCTGCTACCTATCGAATTGCATAGCGGTGTGCAGAATGAATGTGTGTGAGTAATCATGTGCCGATCCCCTGTGACTCACGACACTGGCTGGCGATGCTTCTTCAAACGTTGATTGTATGTCAAAAGCACAATTCGTTTGACATTGGGTTGTCCCACATGTCTGGCTGGCATTGCTGCTAAAAAGTGTTATATTTTCATGTATGTACATGATTTTGATATTGTGCACTGCATAAGGGTGCTCTCTCTCATTATGTTATGTTATGTTATGTTATGTTATGTTATGTTAATAAAAACTTTTAGAGCGCATGATCACCCTTGGGTTTCATGGCGCTAATCATGAAGAAGTGGTGACGTGGAGGTTCTATGCGTATGCTTGCTCAAACAACCAGGTTTTCAGAGCCTTCCTGAAGCCAAGGAGGTTGTTGCAGCTCCTAAGTGCAAGAGGTAGAGAGTTCCAGAATTTAGGGGCGGGGTAGGAGAAATGGCTGCCTCCCTGATGTATACTTTTGAAGGTGGGAATGGTTAAAAGGTGGAGGTGAGCTGATCATAGACTTCGTTGGGGTGCATGCTTTATGATCATACTGCTGATAAATTTGGGGCTTTTACAGTGCAGGGCCTTAAAGGCTAAGCATCCTGTCTTAAAGGCTGCCCGTTGGGCCATCGTTAGCCAGTGGAGTTTCAACAGCCTGGGTCTGGCTGACAGCCAATTAGGCCATTTGTGGATGAGTCTTGCTGCCTGGTTCTGGACAATGTGTAGGCGTTTAAGTAGATATAACGGCAGGAGAGGATCTTGGCCAGGAAGGGGAGGAGAGATATAGGACGGTAGTTTGAGTGATTTGAGGGGTCGGCCCCTGTTTTTTTAATAAGAGGAACTACCGTAGCATTCTTGAAAGCGCTGGGAACCTTGCCCTGCGTGAGTGACTCGTTAAGGAAAGGGACAACACTGTGAGGCATGACAGAAAAAATGTCCCTTAAGACATAAGGTGGGCATGACCAAGGCTGCTTTGCGGCCCTGCAGGGGCAGTGGGAGGGGAAACTTCTTAATTTAGTGTCTGTATATATACCACCGGCGTTGCACTCGGTTCACCTCCCGAAACTGGGTGACTTTCTTCTGACTCTCCCCGAGGGTGAGATTATCCTGGGGGGGGACTTTAATGCAGTTCTGGACACACAGCTTGATAGATACCCCACACCGGTTCGGGCGGGTGGGGTCCCCTACCTTCAGCGATTTGTAACGGCCTTGGGACTGACTGACATATGGAGGCATTTACACCCTGGTACAAAACAATACACTTATCTCTCAGCTGTGCACAGCAGTCTCTCTCGCATTGACCACTTCATGACGCTGGGAGAGGGACTCCGACTTATAGATGATATTATGATCCATCCAAGAGGGATTTCAGACCATTCACCACTCATGCTAACACTTTCCTCACAGGCACGTTCACGCAGACGCATTTACCCCATTCACGCTGCCTACATCAGGATTCCCCAGGTTCGCAAGGCCCTTAAGAATACAACACAGCAATTCTTCCGGGAAAACATACACTCAGTGCGTTCCCCGGAGACACTGTGGGAAGCCTATAAAACGGTCCTGCGGGGACAGGCCATTAACTCCATCGCGGGTCATAAAAAACAGTTATCGCAGGAATTAGTTGATTTGGAAGTGGGTTTACAGGCTCGGACAGCAGCCCATGAACAGCACCCCTCTCCACTAACCCTGCATGCACTTACCCTTCAACAACAACTATACAATGATCACCTACGTATCCAAGTAAAAGGACACATAGCCGACACTCGTAATAGGATCTATGAGATGGGCGAAAAAGCTGGGAAAATGCTGGCATGGCTTGATAAACGGGAGGGCAGCTCCAGGGGGATCCAACGCTTGAAGGACGAATATGGGGTAATACACAGTGACCCAAGACGTATTACGGAGTTACTCGCGACCCATTTTGAACGAGTGTACACCCCGGAACGTGTGATCACTCCTGAGATGGCCGCTGACATCCTAGCTCCGATCGAGGTCCAAACTTTGTCCCCGGAAGCATCACAGGAGTTAGAAACGGACATCACCGCTGAGGAGGTGCATCTGGCGATCCGCGCACTGAACCCGGGCAAAGCACTGGGACCCAACGGCATACCCATTGAATGGTATCAAGCTGTGCCTGGATCCCTCAGTGAACATCTACTGGAGATGTTTAGGGAATGCCTGGAGAAGGGTTCCCTTCCGCCAGACCAGAGAGTGGCAACCATAGTAACTATCCCTAAACCGGGCAAACAGCCTGATGAATGTTCCTCTTACTGCCCCATATCCTTGCTAAATGCCGAAGTTAAGATTTTGGCTAAACTACTAGCGACTAGACTCCTGCCCCATTTGTCGTTGATTATTCACCCGGATCAGTCCGGGTTCATGCCGCACAGGAACACGGCGTTGAACCTGCGGAGGCTGCACGGCGTGCTGGCCAGAGCGGATTCTATCGGAGAAACAGCAGTGATTTTGACACTTGACGCTAAGATGGCGTTTGACCTCGTAGAATGGGCGTACCTTTTTGAGGCACTGAAGCGCTTGGGTTTCGGGCCCCGCTTTATTGCATGGGTCAAGCTGCTGTACACTGACCCTGCGGCACACGTGGTAGCTAATGGACATATCTCGCGCACGTTCCCGCTGGGGAGGGGCACACGACAGGGTTGTCCCTTGTCACCCCTGTTGTTCGCGATCTCCTTGGAACCCCTGGCAACCCTCATACGGACCTCGCCTCTCCTTAAGGGCATATCATGGTGTGGGGGAGGGGAGGACCGACTGTCGTTGTACGCAGACGATATGTTGATTTATCTAACCAACCCCGAACGCGGAGTGCCGGCTTTGTTGCACATTTGTGACACACACGGCAGAGTTTCCGGCTATACGCTGAATTGGGCCAAGTCGGAAATATATGTTTTGCAGGGGCAGGCTCCGAGCCTTGGCGAGGAGTGCCCTCTGGTGATAGCAGGCTCATCGTTTAAGTACCTGGGCATTCACGTCACTAGGGATCCAACGGAATTCATGAATAAAAATCTGAAGTCCCACCTGGATAGATTTAAACGAGATGTGCAGTTTTGGTCGGGTCTTCCGTTGACGCTCCTGGGCAGAGCCGCACTTTATAAAATGATGGCGTTGCCACGGTTTTTATATGTCCTCGAAAATACACCCTATCCCGTGGCCCCTAGTTTTTTCCAGAAAGTGGCAGCGCTGGTTTCTACCCTTCTTTGGGGGAACCTCCCTGCGCGCATTGCGCAATCCAAGTTGCACAGAGGCTGGTACGACGGTGGTATCGCCCTACCTAACTTAAGACTGTACTACTGGGCAGCACACCTCAAGCCCATCAACCAGTGGATTCACGCGCCTCAAACTGAGCCAGTGTTCCGGGTGGACAGGGAGCAACTGGGCGTGACAAGCCTGCTGGGACCACTGTACGATCACCGCAAAGTCCGTGCCCTACTGGGGCCCACTAGACTGAGAGTACAGGTGTGGCATACTGCAACGGCAGCGCTGGGTTGGAGGGGGAAGATTACCGGAATGACCCCGCTGTGGGATTCTCGGATGATGGGCAATATGAGAAACAGCAAGGGTTTCACACACTGGGACACTATAGGGATCTCCACAGTGGGTGATCTCTGGGAGAGGAACGAGGTGATACCCTTTCCCAGGCTGAAGGAACTCTATGACCTTGGTGACAGGGAACTTTATAGGTACATCCAGATACGACATGCATTGCTCGCAGCCCTTCCCCCGGGCACGACACTGCCTGAGTCCTCGCCATTAGAAGACCGCCTCCTTACTGAGTTTATGATGGAAAAGGCGACGTCACTCACATACCGCAAATTGCTCAATAACTTCCCTGATCCCACACTCCTGTTGAAGGCGAAATGGGAGGGTGACACTGGCGACATGGACGAGCATGAGTGGAATGAGGCGCTTGGATCCCCTAGGGAAGTGGGCATCTCGGCCCGAATGCGGCTCGTGCAACTCAAAAAACTGCACAGGGTTTATTACACTAGGACCATGCTACACCGCATCCACAGAATACCTCATCCTTACTGTCTTCGTGGGTGCGGGGAGGAAGGAACATTTTTTCATACCATATGGGAATGCCCCAAGATTCGTGAATACTGGAAACAGATACTTCGTACACTCTCACAAACATTGGACCAGTCGTTGTTACCAGACCCAAGAAGATGCTTGTTAAATGTATGGGAATCTACTGACCTTTCCAGATACGAACGGCTCTGGGTCACGGTCGGATTAATGGTGGCAAAACGAGACATCGCACAGCGCTGGGAGGCGGTGGACGTGCCGACCAAGTCACAGTGGTGTCTAAATATGGACAGTGTGATGATAACAGAAAGGGCAGTTTATTCCAACCGGGCCTGCCCAGCGAAGTGGAACAAAATATGGACAAAGTGGAATGTGTACAGGGGGGACATTTGTGACCCTTTGCAGGAAGATGATTTAGAGGGCTCCGACGAGGACGAGGAGGAGGGGTAAAGCTGAGTGTGAAAGGCGGGGAGAGGGGAAGCCAGGGTTGTGGTGCGTGTTCTCCTATTAGGCTTACTAAACTGGGGGGCGGGTGACGGATATAGGGTAGGATAGAGGGGGAGCAATTGCACAAAAGGGTGGGGGACTAGTATAGACCTCTCGCGGGAGGAACATGTAACTCGGATTGTGTTGATTCATGCAAGATCGTAATGCTGATTCCTAACGGTTAAAGTTAATTGTTGTTGTTTTACAAAAAAGGAACAAAAAAGTACAATCAAAAACCTCATCCAGCGTCGACACAGATATTTGAAAAGCACTTTTCTTTTGCAGCGACTTTACTTAGATCTATATTGAAACTGTTGATTTCACTAACTCTCTGGGATGCTGCATTCTGAACCAAAAACTGTGTTAGCGGCCGGCCCGCAAGGTTGTAGGCGATCCGCTGTGTAATATACAAGTGCAATAAAGGTTTTTCTAAAAAAAAAAAAAAAAAAAACATAAGGTGGGCAACTGTCATTAGGCGACCCGGATTTAACACGAATCATTAGCTCTAACAATGTTTTAGGGCAGATGGGAAGAAGGAGATCTAGTGTGAATTGATTCCTGGATATATCTTCTATCTGTGCCGAGCTGGCCGTGTTAGGGATTCTGGCTTTGACGGCAGAAATTTAGTCCAGGAAGAAATTGTTCAGGGAGTTGCGTAGCTCTTGAGTGGGTAACTGAGTGGGCAATGTTCTCTCGTCGTTGCACAGGTCGTTCGCAATCTTAAAGATTTCTTTAGATTTGTTGTGGGCATTAAGTATTCTAGTAGAGAAAAAAGCTTCTTTAGTATCCATGATAGCTTTTTTATACTCTCTTCGGGCAAGCAGAAATTGCTCCTTATCTTCTGTGGCATATCTTAGTCTCCATTATCTCTCTTTTTGACGCAGTTCAAGTTTTTGTTTTTTGAGATCAGTGGTGAACCATTTGTGGGCGTCTGATTTGCCGGCGCGGGAGAATTTAGTGAGCGGGACATGTACATTACTTGTCGAAAGTAGCCACTCAGAGGTATTCTCTTCCATGGAGTTAACATCAGGGCTGAAGGCAGGTAGTGAGCTAGACAAGGTGTTGATGAATTCCGATTTATCAAGTGTTTTCCACTTTCTTGTCACATCTCCCGCCAATGTAGTGGGCTTGGTTTGGGCGCTGATCTTACCAGTAAATTGTATCAAGTGGTGATCTGACCATATACATGGGGAGATTATGGGCACCGATAGTGAGAGATTATGGGACCTTATTTGATCCAAGGTGTGTCCCTTAGTATGAGTAGGGGAGGATAAATGCTGGGCCAGGTTCAGGTTAGAGAGTAGCTCGGAGAGTTCAGCTGCGTGTGGCCCTTCCAAGGTGTCATTGAACCAGTATTTCAAATCTCCAACAAGTAGGACCTTAGCGTGATTTACCACAAGGGAGGCCATTTGTTCACTCAAGGACAGAGAGAAAGTGGGCATGGCCTGGGAGGGGTCGGTAGAGCAGCACTAGAACCAGTGAACCTGTGTCGGTGTCGAGTTTGATAACAATGTTCTCTACCTCCGGCAGATCAAGGGAGGTCATGGTAATACATTTGTGATCTTTGTGTATTATGGCGGCAACCCCGCCACCCATCTTCCCTGGAGGCGGATTAGTGGGGTTAGATTAGGAATTGTCCACAGTGTGCATTCCAATAATATCATAACAATAAGAGTGGGCCAAGTACTGCAAATAATATTTCGGAATGTGTTTTATCCCCAGAAGTATATGGTGTTCATGTTATAATGTTTCAATATGTGCAAAAAATATAAACATTTTTACATTCATCCTGTGTGAAGTCTCTTTTGTGACGCTCAGTGTATTTATCGCACGTGGATGCTGTGCCTTTGCTTCACACATTGCCTCTGATAGAAGCCTGACTGCTCAGTGCCAAGCCACCCATGGGTGAGCATAATTTGTACAGTGAGCATACTTACCTGCCCTTGATGGAAGCAGTAGGTTCTGCCTGGCTGAGGGCATCCCTACAGCCAACCAGACACTGCCGGTTCCAACATTCGCCAACCCTATTTCATTTGGAATTGAATCATAAAGTTGGACGTTTATTTTTGGTGTCCCATGTGCAGATTTGCCTCTAAAAACATAGCTGGTGCCTGGGAAAGATTGCATGTTAACGATAGATTATGTGACTTAGGGCCAGATGTAGGTCGCCCAATACCGGTCGGTAATGACCAAAATTACAGAATTTCGTCCGTTACCGACCGGTATTTGGCATTTGGAATGTAGGTGGCATGATTGTAGGATTCGGTATTTTACCGCATTGGTAACTTAAGGAATCAGTAAATTACCGAATTCTTAACATAATGTAGGAAGCACTCAAGTGAGTGCTTTTCACATTTAAGGATTCATTATTTACCACCAACTACAAGTTGGTGGTAAATAACGAAAACCGTTGAAAAAGCAATTTTGTGCTTTTTTAACAGTGCCATGCGGGAAACATCCTTTACGACGCAACTTTTACCACGCAGTGCCTTTACAACGCAGGTTTTTCAACGCAAGTCATTACAAAGAATTGCGCTGGGGGGCACTCTAGGATAGGTAATAGTTTAATTTACTATCCAACACCTTCCCTACTATCCACGGGGACTGGAGTTGGAATAGTAAATTAAACTATTCACTATCCAGCACCCCCAACGCAAGTCGTTGTAACGACTTGCGTTAAAAAACCTGCGTTGTAAAGGCATGCGTAGTAAAAGCATGCGTTGTAACAACGTACCTCCGTGCCATGTGGCAGACATACATGCCCTTAGGGCATGTATGTGTGCCACATGTTCACCCATGCATTATTCAGGGGTGCAACAGGGTGTCAACATGACACCCTGCCACCCTTGTAAGTCTACCCCCTATTACTGATTCGTTATTTACTGAATCGGTAATTCTCATTCATTCCTATGGGCCTCCAGACCCATAGGAATGAATGGGGAATACCGAATCGGTAAAATTCGGAATCGAATCGGTAAAATTCGGTATTTTAGAATCGGTAAATTATATTTACCTACATCTGGCCCCTAATATTTCATCGTTGTGCAAGCCTTTGATCATGTGCACTTTGTATATGTCTGCTGATTGAGCGCAATAGTGCTCTTTCATTTGTAGGGGTGCATCATAATCCAGAGTAGTCTGCACCTACATTTATTCCTTTGTTGCTTTAACATTTGGTCATTAGGATGTACTTTGTACAACAATGTGAAAGTGAAATGTTAGAACTATTATGTGCCATGTAAATAAAAACGTGACAGCTGTGTTTTGAATAGTGTAATCTTTCTGTAATTGTTTAACTAAGTTGCTCAGTTATAATGCAAACCATAGAGATAAACGTGCACTAGATTGAAAGTTGTACACGGATGTGGCAACTCCAGTTTAAATGTGTAGAAGTTATAGGCTGCTTATAATGATTTGCGCATTCAATGTGTTTATGTAACATGATGATTTAGAAATGCTTAAGGAAAACTGTACATTTATTTGTCTTTTCATAGGGCCTATGTGCTTCATTCTTATGTTAGCCGATTTCTGTAGGCCTGAAATGTATTCTCTCTGATGGCTTTCATAGTGGGGTAAAGAGTTGAATTTCATGTGTATGTTGAATTTGTTCTATTCTCATGTTGTAAATTGGCAGCAATCGGGTTAGCGTTAGCAGAAGCCATCCTGTATTTAGAGGCTATCTTGCCCGCTTTTTGGAATCCATTTTGTATTTCTGTCAGCCATTTTGTATGCTATGTGCTACCTCGTGTTCACCATGTTCTCTGTCCTACCTTTCTGTTAACTGCTCTTTTGAAATCTGCCTAGAGACGAGATATATTTAGCATCTTCCACCTTTGCACATGCTCAGTTGATCTTGCAGCTGTCTTTGCAGCTGCCACTAGAATGTAACTGTCAGGGTGTGTTTGCCAAAAACAGCCCCTGTTAGCTCCTCCTACTTGTTGACTGTGCATTTTCTGTATGACCTTATATGTACCTAAAACCTTCTTCTTGTACCGCCTTCTATTGAGCCCCTGTGTGGGTATAAAAGGACCAAGCTCCTTCCATTCAGCGTGCTACTATATACATTACCTAAGGGTGCTGTGTGAATGTAGTTCCACCTCATGAGGTTTTAAATAAATCTTGTATTTTCTATTCCAGTTTCTGTGCCAACTTATATTCTATGGTCTGAGGACTCTGTGCAGAGAAGGGAGAACCCCTTGCACTGGTAGGTCTTGCTGAGGCCCACTACTACACTCATGTTTCTGTTGCAGGTGGAAAAGTCTTCTTTGTTAGTTAGAATAACATCTTTTGTTTTAGGAGTTAGGCTTAGAGAGGAGAAGATACTTTTATGTAAGAATGATGATAATTGGGAGTCAGGGTGCTTTCTCACTGAAAGGGGCCTAGGAATCAAAGTCATCGAGTCAGGAGCTGGGAGTTTCGAAATTAAATGGAAAATCACCTTTGAGAAGTGCCCATCGGGATGATGTGATCGAGATGCAAGCAGTGGGCATGTTTTGTGGTCCTGCATTTTGAATTAGGGACAGTGCCCCGGGGGTTGAGACAGGAGAGGAGGTGAGGAGATCGATGGAAAGGGAAGGAGCTTCTTAGAACGAGCTCTGTAGCTTTGGCTACTTGACCCATACAACGTGAGTGCACTTCTTAGGAAGTCATCACAAGCTGACAACCTTTTTCTTATCTTGAATGGGGAATGCTAAACAGAGATGTCACGGTAGTGGTAGTGTAGGGCTAGACTAATGCTTTTCACTTATTCAACCCAGATGAAGAATGATCTTGACGTGGGGCCAATCATTGCCTGTGTTCTGGGTCTGGTATTAGTCATTCTTTTTATGATCCAGTGTTTCCATCTCACCCATAGATTCGGAATTGTATTAGTTCCAATGTATTTCTACAACCTCGCCTTGAGGTGTCTGTATGTCTAGTTATTTTTGGCTTTGTAATAAACCCACTAACTTGGAATTCGGAGTCTGTGATTCTTCAGAGTCAGGGTTCTTTAAAGTTGTTGAGTTCGCCTTAATGAGTTATTTTTTCCCTCTACACTTCTCAACAGGCAGCAATGATTCATTGACCATGGGTTCCAGAGTACTTGTAGAGAGGAACCCCATCACTGATATTGCATTTAGTTTGTTGTTCTTTCCTGAAGCCTCTATTTTTGAGTCTGTCCTTCCGATCTTCTAAAAAAGCTTTGTCTGTATTACTGTCCTGAAAATGAAACGTGTTTTCAAATTTATAAAAAAAATGTAAGTGCCTTATACCTAATTTGAATATGAAATTAGATTTATATGTGGCTCTCTGTGTATAACTAAAACGTAATAAATAAAATTGAAATAAAAGTAACTCTCCAGAACTGAGCCCTTTGCAAAATGCTCAAAGAACTCATCCCAAGGACCAACATGCGTTGCAACTTTTTGTGTGAAATATATATTTTTTTTAGAATGAGTTCCATGGATCAGGTTGCGCCAATTTTTATAGTACTGCTTTTGGTAAGCTTCCATATCTGACACTTGAAAGTTGATCCTTAACTACAACACCCACAAGCCATCAGTAGACTTGGAATTACAACACTAGATACATTGCAACAGTGCTATCTAATTCAATATGTACTCAGATGTTTTAAAGGCATGGGCAAAGTGGGCTCTGACCCAGGGCCCCAGACTTCCAGGGGGCCCCCAATAGATCCAGCTCTGTTCTGCAGAGATTGTTGGACTGATAACCTTTAATAATTCTTAAACAGATTGTTTTAATTGCTGTTTTCCTTTAATTTATTTTAGTGAGGGTGATGTGTGAGGGTCTGTTACAGACATTTTGGAGAGAAATGTTGTTGTTTCATATAACATCAATAATAAAAAGTTTATTTCCGATGTCGCAGAGTTTATTTGCAGTAATTTGGATGAGTGTGCCTGTGCACTGTCAGTGACCTGGCCAAAGAGGGCAAGAAGCAGCTGAAATTGGATCATAAATTCAAAGCTGTTTCAAACAGGTGACCCTAAAATACGCTGACCGGGGCCCCCCAAATCCTTAAGATCTTTGTAGATTCCTCACCCTTGCAAAATGATCTGCCATGGCTTCCAACTGTGTGTATGGCTATACAAGCATGCTGCCTCCTCCCCATTCTCAATGCCTTGGTTCCAGCAGCTCTGGTTACTACATCTCAGCTAGATAAATATAAGCTACGGCAAGCAGAGATCTGATAGGTTGATGGGTTTTATCACGCAACTTTCATTCTGGCTCAGTGAATAATGTTTTCAATAGAGTGCTCCCTACCGCGTTTCTGATGTTTCTAAGTGCTATAAATCGCTAGTGTTACTATTATCGGAATTAATAGCCCTCAAATGTTGTGACCTTTGAAGAGTGCAAAGATGCCTTACTGCGTCAAATTTGCAATTCGCTATAGTTGTCAGCAGTGAGTACTACAATTCTCATAGGTTTCGACTGTTATATTCCTTTAATTTTTGCCTTTCCAGCCAATATCCTTTCTGTGAGAGATTTACCACCATGCCCTTGTAATGAGAGAACAGGTCAAACAATTCTACATATTTTTTTCTTTTGTACATTGTAAGCCCCCAAAGGAAAGCCTTTTTAGTCCCTATGTTGAGTAAATATAAATATGTACAATGTAGCCCTGCACTGCACTGTATTCAACAGTTGAGCCTTATGTGTGTCATGTACTCGCCTCCTTCCTGTGGGCTGTGGCTATGCATAGACGCGTATCCCTTCAGATGTTTTAATGTATTTTTTTTATTGTTGTAGTTATTAGGAATTTGTGAATTCATGAAATAATTCGTTTTTAGTATGATGTATGTTTTTAAGTGAATTTTAATTGATGTAATATATTGTAACTTTTTTTGCATTCAAATAATGTGACAAAGTATTGCGATTGAGTACTAAAATGTACTAATTTCAAACTGTGTTTTGATCTGAAATAAATTTAATTATTCAATCTTTTAATGCTCCCATTACTTTCCCAGTTTAAATATGTAATTTAAATAATTTTCATGGCACACTCCTCTGAATATGCACACATTCGGTTACAGTTAAATGTCCACATTCATTCACTCTTTAATAAAAAAATGATTGCATTATTTCTGTATTAGACCTTTGTTTTCTGCAAATGTATGTTCACACCTCTGTACAAGTCTAAATGATATATCTTCATTGTAAATCATCTTACCTATACACTGCAAGGTTTACACACTTACACAAGGTATATGCCTACATATTGGCTTCTCTGCTTTTTTAGTGCATTGTATGCTGTTGGACTTGGCCCTTTATGCAGGGTCATCCCCAAACGTTTTGCTTTCACCTTCTGTTTTCTGATTTTCTTGGCTTTTGGCATTTGAGCATTGCTGCCCAGTGCTAAAGTGTTTGTGTTCTCTCCTTGAAACAGGGTAGAATTGTCTTATACCCAATTGCTATATTTAATCTAATTGTAAGTCCTTTGTAAAGTGGTACAATGTGTACCCAGGGCCTGTAAATTAAATGCTACTAATAGAATGTGGCCCCATGCAACTGAGGGCACCAATTTGGTTCTACACTCAGGGCGTATTATGGGTGTGAGCGTAGAGGCAAATATGCACACTGACAATGTGTCACAGAAAGATGGCATACCTTTAGTGTGCCCTCTGAGGGCAGCTCTATGTAGAGGACAAAGTGGGTCCCATGGACCCCCAGAAAGCCACCCTGCACGTAGGTGCAGTCAGTCACCGCCCCCACCTGCAGGGGTATCTCTGCCCCATCTTTAAAGTACAGGAGTGTGCCATCTGCACTGAGAAACATGGAGCAACTTGGGAGCAGAGACTCTGGGCCTTATTTATGAAGGCCTGTGTCACGTTTGCACCACCCTTGCGTCACTTTTCGTGACATAGTGGCTGCGTAAATAATGCACCATGTTGCACTACATTTACGAAGTGACGCATCGAGGCAGATGCGTCACTTCGTAAACCCCTGTGCTACATTTATCTGCATCAGGTGTAAGGTATGTAGGGTGGGCGTGCCCCCACAAAAAGGGTCGTAGGAGTGATGCAGTGAAATTTATGAGATTTTGCTGGGCCGCTTCTAGGGCGCCAATGCGTCAAAACCTTACACCTGCCTCATGGCAGGTATAAGGGTGACGCAGGCCCTTTGCATGGGGCTTGCTCCATGTGAAAGAACCATTGCTGGAGTTGCATCATGCTTCAGAGACAACTCCAGCAGTGCGCTACTTTTGTGCACACAGATATGTTAGTAATACTGACGTATCTGTCATTCCTTGCGACGTGATGCGTCATACAGTAAATATGACACATCATTTGTGTCTCAAGAGGGTGCACTGAGAAGTGTTGCATCGCTGCTTTCTCACAGCAATGCAACATTTCTCATAAATGTGGCCCGCTGTATCTCACTGAAGGCAGTGTCCCAAAGAGCAGGTGTGAGTTTATGGCTGCCCTGGTGGGAGTATATTCTTCATAATAGACTGCACTATCCTGCTCTGGGACAGATGTAATTTTTGAAAGGTGCACCATGGCATTGACAGGGATTGTGCGCACCATGTGTAATGAGGCCCCGGTTGTTTTCCCCAGTGTACTGAGAAGATATGCATAGGACAGAATGATGGGTATTCCTGTGGCATGCAAAGAAATTGGTGGTGCCTGATTAGTTTCTCTATCCTCAGTGTGTGCGTGTGACTTTGGGCTTGATTACAAGTTGACAGTCTACGGACAGCCAGACTCACGGGGGTGCAGCGGTGGCAGTCTTTCGATCGCCCTATTACAATTAGGGCTGTCGGACCGATATTTCCCCAACGCAGCTGCCCGGGAACCTACATTCCCTGACAGTTGAGCAGCAGTCTTAAGGCCGCAATATGCTTGGCAGGACCACCATGGTCCCGCCAAGCATATTACGAGTTTCTTCTCTTCTTCTTTTTATGGCGGTTCTTCCTCCATGAAAACCGTGGTGGAGAGGAAACAAATGGGATCCTAGCCCCCTTGTGCCTCAGGCCATGGGGTGATGTGGGGGGCACAACGGGTGCCCCCTTGTGCATGCAACCCAGTACTTGCACCAATCCATGCCGTGCAGGTACTGTCTTCGAAGTTCCCATTGCGGTGCCTATTTCATAGACACCGCCATGGGGTTTGGCGGTGAGGTGGTGAGGTGGACCTGACGCCACACTGCCAAATCCGTAATCAGGCCCTTCTGTGTGTGTGTGTCTGCCTCTGTCGGAGACATGTTGATTGTGATGCTTCTTGTACCATGTGCTCTTTTGTGCGGTGGATTTCTTGCACAGTGCAATGAACGGCGGGGCACTCATCATTTGCTTTATTTAAGTATACCCGTTTATGGTGTGAACACATTCTTGTTATGCGAATGAAAACTTTTCTTGGCTTTCTCGGCTCTTCCACGTATGGAATGAAACTCGCAGGTGACATCTTGCTCTAAGACGTTTTGTGCATCAGCCTTGTTACTAAATTACTACACTCCGTTTTTTAGAGTTCCTTTTGTGAAGGGCAAATTTGCGATTTACAGATGGACTTTGACACACTTTTTCTGGCTTACTTGCTTGATTTCCATTTCTTGTATCTGAAAGGGCGAGATTTTGATCGATACCTTATATCTATTGATCCAAACCTCGATCTGGTCGACTGAACCTTTATTGCCTGTCTGTAAGGAAAGAAAGTGCACCTATTTCCAAGTTAGTTCACCCAAGAAAGGACTCTACTCTCAAAGATCACGGACAACTTCTAGTTTTCAAAAGTTTATTGTAAAGATATAATGAGCTGCAAATACAGGCATCTCAGAATGAGATTCACGAGATACACAGGTCCAATTACATACATGTGCTCTCGAAAAGCCCTCAGACGAGCAACAGAAATCACTAACACAAGTTCTAAAAATAGCAAAGCTATCAGCATAGACGCATATCTCTCCTTCATTTAGGTTGGAGGAAAACAAACACAGGTTAGGCGTCCCTACCCTGTTCTAGATGGTATCCCTACTTAACCAAATCCCAACCTAACAAAGGTGTCAGCAATGAATGACCCCCAAGGGAAGTCACCCACTCTAAGTCTCTTGGTGAAAACCTAAAGTTCTCCAGTCATGACCCCTCACTGCCTACCCATCCGCTCTCTAAAGGGTCCTCAGGTCTCTGCTCTAACTCCACCCAGGGGTGCTGTCCCTAATACAAAACAGTCAACAACATTTGAGACGCCCCTTGTGGAACGCCCCTCACGTGGTGCAACTTCAGGCTTTTTCCATGATGCTTTGTATTGGGCCTCAGACGTTAGAGTTGACCTTGCTTCTCAGACTCTTCTCCGGCCCGCTGATACCCCTTAAACATTCCAGAACCCTCCTCCATGTCTGGGCCGTCTACTGAACAGACCTCTATTCATTCACTTATAATTGGATCCCCCCTTTCCTGTTGCAGACAGATATCTGCCGCCAAGAACCCAACTCTCATAGACTTCTAAAAAGGCTTGCAACATTTCTCAGCCCAGACATGTACGTGTAAATCAATGCTAAAACATTTCAGGCCTACAATATTTCACATTATGATTATAGCATTCAACTTCTTCATTTAATTAAAGCATGTTAAAACTCTTATTCTATTATTTAGAAAACATTACTATAAATCATGGCCCATTAATGCAATGACCAAAAACGTTAAACAATCTGTGTCGTGAAAAGAAACACCTTCCCTTTTAGCTCCAGCTCTGGCCCTGTGGCCTACCACGTTCTGCGTTTTACCACAGACCATCTTATATGTTAACAGCTACACGACATAGATTCAAAATAATCACGTCTAATAAAATCATATAATGTCACACCTTTCTGTATTAGTTCCACTTCTACTTAAATCTCTATATTAGCTATACCTTTAGAATATAATTTCAGATACTATTAGCACTCATGGCATTTCTCTTCATGACTTGTGCTTACTATAGGTAAGTGTGATGTACTCATACATTTATATCAGTTTGCGCTCTCTCAGTTCCCCCCTTTGATGACCTCTCGGGGTCATCACTAACATTTAAACTGCAGTTATTGCTGGCATTCTCTGCGCTTCCAGAGCTCTCAGACTCCTGTACTGATTATCTTGTATGGCAGCCAATCTCTGCAACTGTTCTCTTTGGGCCCTTTCTGACCTTCTTGCTCTGTACCATTTGAATACCCTCACCAATCCCCACAATATTATCCCACAGATCAATATTATGATGATAGGCTTTAGGATATACCATATAAAGCTTTTTCCTAAGGTGGAAAACCACCCTCCAACTGCACTCATTCCGTGGCCCACCTTTTCCCAGACATTTTCTCTACTCAAGTCTTCGATCTCTTTGTGAATATTAGTTATGTTCTTAATAACTTTCTCAAGGGGTTTTGAAAGGTCTGGAATGTAAGTGCAACATTCCTGAACCTTCAAAGCCTTACAGACTCCGCCCTCTTTTGCTAATAAGACATCTAATGCAAGCCGATTTTGAAGAACCATAGCCCTTATCGATTGCATCTCTCCTTCTACCAGCATTAAGGACTGTGCAGTGCTGGCAGACAACCTGTCGACAACTGTTGCCAGTCGTCTAATTTTAACATCATTAAGGATTATTCCCAAAAGAGGGAACATAGCTCCAAAAACATCTCCAACCATTTCTGCATCGCCTAAATCTCTCCTTCCCCTCGATGATGTCTGGCCCTCAATGATCAATAAGTCTTGTGCATGATATATTTTGGGGAAGACAATTGCCAAGTAACATGATCCATACCAGTTGTCAGGTAGTCTCACGTAAGCATTTCTTCCACATACAAAATACACATTTGGAATCACTTGCATTCCCTTCAGGAAATCCTTAGTGTAGTACTCTAAATTAAAAGCATGTTCACAGTCAACTTCACCCACGTATACATTTTCATAATACGTTTTGGCTCGGTGAAGACATAACTTTCCTCTCTGCGCTTTATCTAAAGCTATTGGACCACTACTACCCTTTCTCTTATGTGACTTCTCTTCCTCGGTCCAATCTAATTTCCCTTGTCCTGATTTTTTCAAAATCTTTTGTCTCCTGTATCGATCATCCACCTGCCCTATGAACTTTTTCTCAACTTCGGACACCTTGCATGTCAGATTATTTCTACGGGCATGTGAAGTATCTAAGGTAATCCAAGGAATGAAGAACTTGGCCAATCTGTCTTCACTCTTCCAGTAATCCCATTTATTCATCTGCTTATAATTTGGGACTTCTGGCAACACTGAATCATAATTGGAGAAATAGTATTCAAAACTATCTCTCTCATAAAATATACTAAGCAATAAGCTACATGTAATGCCATATGTCAGAGGGAGGTGATGATAGCGAATTCCTTCATCTACAGACGCAGGCAACTGCATGCAGACGTAGCAATCCTTAACCTCCATGGCATCCACGTATTCATACAAAAGTTTAGCATAAGCATTTGACCTAAAGTCTCCTTGGGACTCGTCTACATGTAACCTGCGGGCTTCTGCAGCCAATAACGCTTTCTCTTGAGTGTTTTCCCTTTTCTCACCAGCAACAGTGGGTGTAAGCGTTACTACAGAATTCACATCAGTTACCTTCACCTTTTCCTCATGTCCCTTTACATAAGAAATTGTTACCACTAAAGCTATTAATATTATCACTCCTACTATTAGTGTACCTATTATACATTTAGCTCTGCGGTTCGGGGTGCCGGCCTCCATTTCGTCAGACAATCTAGCTTTTCCCTTTCTCTTTGCAAAAAAAGTTCTTTTCCTCTCGTTCCTTTACAGTCTCTTTCAATCCTTTTTGTCTTTAGAATCCACACAGCTGGAGGCTGACAGCCTTTTTCGCAAAAGTCCTTTCACAGTTCAAAAAGACAACCCTAGCCCTTCTCCATCAACTCAAGGGATTCCCTAAAATTCTCTGCTTCCTGGGCGCTAGTTAATCTTCTTTTCTTCTGCTTGCTTTATTTACAAAGTCCTTTAACAATCGACTATTAGATTTGTGGTTGCAGCTTCAATAGCATAGTTCAATATTTCCATGCGAAGAGTATGCTCTTCATGTGCTGTTATCGTTGTACCAAAGTCGGGGAATTGCAATTCTGTAAGAAACATGTGTTTTAACTTGCTGAGGCGGGGAGGTCTGGGGAGCACGAATGTTAGTGACCCTTCTTGTTCGACACCGGGTACCAACAGTTGTATTTCCACGGTGATAATGGGCTCAGAACTGGACACCACCACCGCTCGGATCCTCCCTGTCTCCGGTTTCACAGACATTTGTCGCCAGATATGTCCACTCAGGTGTGGAGTATCTTCTGTTAGGCACACGCACTCTTCTTGACCTCCTTCGGTCTGGTGCTTCAGCGCCCTGAGCACCTTCTTCTGGGTCTGAGTCTTCTGATATCGGAGGAAGGGTTGCTTCTGGAGTTGACCTCAGGCTAGAACTTCTTCTTTGCGGCCAAATTGCTTCTCCACGTGCCCTTCTACTCCTTCTCCTTCTGGTCTGTTCTCGCTCTCTTTCAGACCTGTCAGGGTCAGACTCGTACTCCCAGCTGTCTTCTCCTTCTGTAGCGTCTTCTGTTTCGCTGTTGTACTGACCGTCCTCAGCTTGGTCAGACTCGTTCCCTGCTTCCACTGGCACCTCTACAGCTTGGCTAGCCCCCTCTATGTCTTCTTGGTCCTCAGCTGGACGTCCATCCGAGAGAGGAGCTGTTTCCAGAGGTGCTGGAACCCTTTTCGTATGTGACGCGTGTATCCAATTGGGCAGGCCTCCCACCTTTACAGCTGTACTTGTGATCAGGATGACCTGGTAGGGCCCACGCCAACGAATATCCAAACAGTTTCTTCTCACATGTTTCTTCACCAGGACCCAGTCCCCAGGATACAGGTCATGGCAAGGGCCCTGGCACGCTGGAACCTCTGCAGCCTGCACCTGAAGGGACACAGAACGCATGGCGTCAGACAGCCCCTTACAATAGTCCAGGATCATATCATCTGTGATATTTAACAATGCAGTAGCTGGAATAGATGGCAGCCTCATTGCTCTCCCCATTAACACCTCATGTGGTGACAACCCTGTTCTTCTGTCTGGGGTACTACGAAGGCTCATGAGGACTAATGGCAGGGCATCAGGCCAACTCAGGGTCGTTGAGGAGCAAACTTTCGCTATTCTGGACTTGATCGTTCCATTGATCTGTTCCACAATTCCTGAGGCTTCTGGTCGGTAACTGCAATGGAGCTTTTGATCTATATTCAGTGCAACACAAATCATCTTCACAAGCTCGCTGTTAAAATGTGTTCCCCTATCTGATTCCAAAAAGGCCGGCACCCCGAAACGAGGGATAAGTTCTCTAAGCAGTAACTTAGCCACTGTGAGGGTGTCGCACCTACGTGTAGGGTATGCCTCAACCCATCTGGAGAACACACAAACAACCACCAGGACATAGCGAAGGCGGTTGCATCTTGGCATTTCAATGAAATCTATCTGCATTCTATTGAATGGACCTCCAGACCTTCCTATGTGACTTAGTGCAACTGGTGTTCTTTTTCCTACGTTCAGCTGCTGGCAGGTCACACAACGCTGGCACACTGCTTCTGCTGCTATTCTAAACTTAGGATTGTACCAAGTCTGTCTAAACACTCTCAGCATAGCATCTCTCCCTAAGTGTACGGGACCATGTATGAGTCTAGCCATTGGACTCACCATCTCATTGGGTAACACTGCTCTGCCGTCTGCTGAGACCCAAAAATGAGTCTCACCCATTACACATCCTGCCCTTTCCCATGTTTCTTTTTCAGAATCAGGAGCATTTTCTTGCATGGTTGACAATTCATCCCAAGTATCAACAGTTTCCAGTATCATGGCTAATTCAGTTCTTACATTTATTCCACCCACATCCACCTCTGTGAAAGAGTAACCTTGTTCTGCGCAATACCGCGCAACTTCATCAGCATATCTATTGCCTTTCGAAACAAAGTCCTCATTTTTGGTATGTGCGATGCACTTTACAACTGCGATACTTGCTGGACATTGCAATGCTTCTAACAACAGGCGCACAAACTCTCCATTGCGAATGGGAGAGCCTGAAGAAGTCATGAACCCTCTTTGAGACCATAACTGCCCGTAATCATGAACTACCCCAAACCCGTATTGGCTGTCGGTGTAGATGGTGACTCGAATTTGATTGCCTGCTAAGCAAGCACGTGTCAGGGCAATAATCTCGGCTACCTGAGCGGAGTTTACTCCTTCCAGGCACCCTGCTTCCACAACTCCTTCAATTGTACAAACAGCATACGCTGCTCTCAACTGCCCAACTTCGTCTCTTACACATGAGCCATCGACAAAGAAAACTTCGTCTGGGTCGGTCAGTGGCTCGTCTACGATGTCGGGTCTGGGTTTGGTGCATAGTTCAGTCACATCGAGACAGTCATGGTCTGTATATTCATCATCATCAATATCATTTGGAAGTGGCATTAAGGTAGCAGGGTTCAAAACAGAGCATCTCTTGAGGGTCACGTTCTCTGCAGCAAGAATAACTTGCTCATAGCGCGTGAGCCTGCTATTGGTCAGATGCTGTGTTTTGGTCCTGGTCATCAACAGTTCAACAGAATGTGGCACGCACACCTCTAACGGGTGCCCCATAACGATATTTTCACATCTTTCAATGCTGACACCCGTTGCAGCAACGGATTTGAGACATCCGGGCAACGCTGCGGCTACTGGGTCTAAAGTAGCTGAGAAATAAGCAACTGGTCTACGGGCATTCCCATGGATTTGGACCAACACAGACAACGCACAACCTTCTCTCTCACAACAGTAAAGAAAGAATTGTTTATTGTAATCAGGCATTCCCAATGCCGGAGCACGACACAGGTCCTCTCTCAGCTGTAAGAATGCCATCAAACAGTCTTTGTCCCATGGTACCGGATCACTCACCTCTTTGTGCGTCAGTTTTTGCAAGGGCTTTGCTTTCAGTGAAAAGTTCACGATCCACTGTCGGCAATAACCCACCATCCCTAGGAACATCCTGACCTCTCTCTGTGTCTGAGGCGCATTCATTTTCATGATCGCCTCTATCCTGTCTGGTGACACCTTTCGTTTGCCTTTCTCAATTCTGTGTCCCAAGTACTGTACTTCTGTCAGGCAGTACTGCAATTTTCCCGGGGACACCTTGTGCCCATTGGCAGCTAGGTGATTTAACAAAGCAATGGAGTCTTCCCTGCAAGCTTCTTCTGTTTCTGACGCCACAAGGAGGTCGTCTATGTACTGGACCAGAACTGACTTCTGGGGCAGCACTAGACTTTCAAGATTTTTCTTCAGAAGCTGGTTAAAGATCGATGGGCTCTCTGTATACCCCTGAGGGATACGACACCATGTTAGGACGCGATTTTCCAGCTTAAATGCAAAAAGAAAATGGCTATCTTCGTCCAAAGGGATCGAAAAGAAAGCCTGGCAAAGATCGATCACAGTGAACCACTCTGCTTGGAATGGAATCTGAAACAGTATCACTGACGGATTCGGTACCACTGGACAACATGAAACGACTATGTTATTAATCTTTCGAAGGTCCTGCACTATCCGAAATTTCCCATTTGGTTTCTGCAGACCCATAATCGGGGAGTTACATGGACTACCCACGATTTCTTTCAGTATTCCCTGTTTAATCATGGACTCAATCACGGGTTTTATGCCTGCAATCGTTTCTGGAGTCAATTTATACTGGGGTGTTCTTGGGAACTCAGCATGCGGTTTCACTACAATTTTCACTGGGTCCACCCCTTTGACCAATCCAATCTCTTCCCCAGTGAAATCCCATACCTCTGATGCCACTGTCTCTCTCAAATCCCAGGGAAGCTCGTCTACTGTCAAAGTAGGGTACAGCTCCACACATATTCTTGAGTTTGCAACTTTGAAATCTGCATCATCATCATTAGTCAATACCTCCACTCCCTGGGGTGTACAGTATATAGTACAATTCAATTTACACAACAGGTCTCTTCCTAGCAGACACACAGGGCTTGAATCGCAAACCACAAATTGGTGCTCATCGCTGTACTTCCCTATTTTCACCTGTACCGGTTCTGTCAATTGGCTGGTTATTCTCCTGTTTGCGACCCCTACCACCTGTATGGTCTCTCCAGACATGGGCAGGTCTGGAACTGCAGCTGATCTGATCGTGGATCTAGTGGCTCCTGTGTCCACCAGAAATGTCGTAGGGCACCCTGCTACTTCTGCTTCCACATAGGGTCCCCTCTGATCTACCTCTAAGGCTGCCCCAAGGGTGCAGTCTTCTCTTTCCACTCTCTGTCCGGTTAATGGGTCCACATAATAGCATTCTTCACCTTCCACAAACAGGGGCATTTGTCTATAGGTCTTACCCATACTCCCTACTCGAGGAGGTTGCGGGAACTGGGCTCGGGGAGGAGCCCCCCCCCCTTTGAGCACCTTTCCTTGGTATGGCGTCGCCCCTCTCATAGGTGCGCTCTGGACCTCTTCCTCCTCTATCTCTTGCTCTCCTATCTCTACATTGTAAGGGCACTCGCGTTTCCAATGCCCCAGCTCGTTGCACTGGTGGCACCTAGTCGTTTTCTTCAAGGTAGCTATGTCTACTCTGGGTCTAAAGGTAGTACTCTCCTCATTACCCTTGTTCTGACTGTACTGCTTCTTACCTCCTGTACCTGTCCCTTGCTGCTGTTGTTGCGGTCCCCCCTTTCCTGCTGTCTGCAATTGTACCACCATCAGCTTTTCTTTTAGTTTCTTAGCCTTGGAGTCTACCTCATCACAGCAGTACCTGGCATATCTCAGTATTTCATCTAGGGGTTTACTTTGCCAACAAATCGAGTGTTGCTGAATCATTAAACTAATATCCGGTCTCAGTCCCAGGACGAACTTGGACACAAATTGCCCTATATCTTTTGGATCCATTACATCCAAGCCGCTATACTGTTTAAACGCTTTCAGCAATCTCTCGTAATATTCGTGAACTGTCTCTTTGGGTTCCTGTCTCGTTCTGTCTATTCTGACCCAATCTATGTCTTGCATTGGCACTTTTTCTTTCAGCCAAGTCATCACTCTCTCGAATTTTGCCATCACAATCTCAGACGGCCCATTAGTCTTGGCATCTCTCTCTGGCTCTGTTATGGGCCACTCAGCGCTAACCTTGCATGCTGTCCACAGATCTCCTGGTACTACAATGTCAAACAGCGTGTTCAGATCTATCCATAGGACCTTGGAGATTTTTACAAACCTCTCGACTTGCTTGTACCACTCCACAGGGTTCTCTCGTAGCTTGGGGAAAGAAGTGGTAAAAGCAGCTAAATCTCCCCTACTCCAAGGGACATGTACATAGTTCCCATTGGCAACTTCACGCAAAGGGTAAGCTTCTATTCCCTGCTGTCCTGGTGTTATTCCAATCATGCTTCTTCTGCCAGTCCCTTTCTTGGACCACCTCTCTTCCCATTTATCTAGTGCCCTCCATGTCCTTATTCCAGTAATCAGTTCCCTTATGTGTGTTTTCAGCCCAATCGTTCTCCTCTCATCTAGATCTCGATCTGAGTAATGTAGCCTGTGGTTACCCTGTAATGCTTTGGTTCTTGACAAGTCCACCATATATTTGCCTGCTAGTTCGACTAACTTCTCATGGACTGCTCTCGCCTTTCGTGTGATGTCCTTTGCCATATACAGTATTTCATCCTGTTCATACATTTCCATTCTTTCTAAAGGCAGGGTACCATCTACCATGTCATCCAGATCTGACCTTAAGCTGGAGACATCAAGTCTCTTGGCTTTTATCTCAGCTCGCAATATGTCTTTTGAAGGGGGCTCACTGGTCTCCCTACCATCCCAACTTCGAGCTCTGCGTTTGGGCTCAGGAGAATTAATGGGTGGCCTCCCTTGCTCCCATCTCTCCAGGTCCCATGCTCGGCCATCTGATCTTGGAAGGTGATGGAACACGGGCCTGTTACCCCCACTCTCTCTCTGCCCACTCTCTTCTTCTTCTCTCCTCTCACCGCACACCTCTCTGTTATTTTCCCTCTGGTCGCTACACTCCCTTTGCCTCGTATCACTCAGTATCCGATACGATCCTTCCTGGTTCCCCATATTCCCTGGGCTGCGCTCATTTCTGTCATCACAGGGACTATGGTGCGACCTCTCACAACTCCCATTCTGTTCTCTGGTGCCAGGCACACAGTGTGGACACTTAAAGCTATTCCTGTACTCTTGCGCCCTCCTCTCCCCTTCACCGAGTATTGGGCACGCCACCCCTCCACTCCCGGGGCCCCCGTTTTCCAGGTCTGTTCTACCTCCATTCCGGGCCCAATGGGTGACTCCCCTACTCCCTCTACAGTCCCACTCCGGGCTACTCTCCCCAGCCCCGCAGTGAGTCCGTGCTCTGCTGTCCTGACTTTCCCTTTCTGCTTCTGCAGCATTGATGCACTTTTGAGCCTTCACTGCCTCGTCCCACTGCTTCATGTACTCATTTAGCTCTTGGAAGGATTTTCGTCCAGATCCCCTCAGATCCATTGGCCATCTGGGGCCCCCAGGATCTCCTCCTGGGTCCCCTACTGTGTGCATCGGGGTGCTCCACTCTCTGGGTATCGGCATCTGACTTGGGGAATTAGTGGTATCGTTCCTCCTAGCCTTCTCTGCTCTTTCTCTGTCTTTCCGTACCCGTTCTTCCCCTCTTGCTCTCTCTTGGTCATATATCGATATTATAGGACCTATGGTAACAGGTACTTGTAGTGCATCTGGTAATGGGTAGGATGTGGCACTTTCCGTTTCCGGCGCTCTTTGTACCACAAACCTACCGACTACCTGTTGCACCTGACTAGACTGGAGCAACTCTTTCTTTGGCTCAGGATCCCACTCTGAACTGGGAAGCGGTCTATGCTCTCCTGCATTGCCCCCCTTTTCTCCTTCAGTATTCTCGACCTCTCCCCCTGCTTTATTATATGGGGGTGGCCTGTCTGTCAATAATCTGTTTATCAGGCTATCCTCTGTTTCGCTCTCATCATCTTCTTCTAGGGGACTTTTATTTACTGGCGCCTCTAATACTGGGTACAGTTTATTTATTTCCAAATTATGCACTCTCCATCTTTTAGCATCTGCATCCCACCTGGCATCCTGTACTGCCCTTACCGAGCGTTTCACCCTTTCTTGTCGTCTGTTCATATTCCTTTCATGCGCTGCCCTAAGCCATGCATCAAGGGCTTCAAACTGGGTTGGTCTAGGCAAGGGTCTCTTTGAGGTCATGACTGATTTCAATCGATGTAACACCTCTAATCTGAACGTCCCGTACTTCGGGAACGTCAGTTCCTCATTTCCTTCAGTAATCTTACTCCACTCTGATATCCAAAGGATCGTATGCAACCCAACATTTACTGCCATGTAACGAGCTGGCGTACCCTCCGGCGGGGCTTCTTCCCCTTCATACGATCCCCGCTTCTCTTTCTTAAACAGCGCTTTCAACCATTTAAAACACTTCATAATTATGCGCACAAAATCCAGCCTCGCTACTCTGTTTACTTCCTGATGACAATCCACCAATCCTGTCGCGGCTTTTCTAGCTTGGCCTATCACAGCGCGGTCTTTCTCCTGTCGGCCAATCACGTCGCGACCCTGTGTGACGTGTTCGCTAGCTGGCCTATCACAGCGCGGTCTTTCTCCGGTCAGCCAATCACTGCGCGACACCACCTGACGTCTCTTTTCTCCGCTTCGCAGCAGCACCCCTCCTTTCTCAACTCGTCTCCCGGTTATGCATGCGTCCCATTCATACACTGAAAAATGACTACTTCCGACCAAGCGGTCACTTCTCTCGACTGTACGTCCACAGTCTATCTGTAATTGTCAACACAACTGACGAGATGTCTATCGTCTCTCTGATAGGTTGCTTACACACACAGTAACTTCCGACCAGCGTCCGTTACTCACGCACTCACTCTTACGTTCCCCCTATCTCGGTCTCTCGGGTGATCAATGGTACCTCATGACCCCCTTCACACTAGTTGACAATTACTCTGGGTGTCCGATACACCCGAACCACTTAAGCTCTCCTTGAACTTAAGATTTCCACCGGTTGCGCGCGCTCACAACCTGTTCCACAGTCACTCTACAGACATTCAACTCCGCCAGACATTACAACATAGATACAATACAAAAACACCGCAATCTAACACGCATAACCCTTTATACTCACTCTCAACCGATACTGCTGCTTTTTCTGTCTCACGTCATCCGGATCTTCATCTGCGGGCTGTTCTTCCGATCATCGATTTCTAGGGGCCTTGGGGTAAGCTAACCTGGCCTAGGTCACCGTCCTCAAGAAGGCAACCATCCTCTATAGCTACCAACTGAAAGGGCGAGATTTTGATCGATACCTTATATCTATTGATCCAAACCTCGATCTGGTCGACTGAACCTTTATTGCCTGTCTGTAAGGAAAGAAAGTGCACCTATTTCCAAGTTAGTTCACCCAAGAAAGGACTCTACTCTCAAAGATCACGGACAACTTCTAGTTTTCAAAAGTTTATTGTAAAGATATAATGAGCTGCAAATACAGGCATCTCAGAATGAGATTCACGAGATACACAGGTCCAATTACATACATGTGCTCTCGAAAAGCCCTCAGACGAGCAACAGAAATCACTAACACAAGTTCTAAAAATAGCAAAGCTATCAGCATAGACGCATATCTCTCCTTCATTTAGGTTGGAGGAAAACAAACACAGGTTAGGCGTCCCTACCCTGTTCTAGATGGTATCCCTACTTAACCAAATCCCAACCTAACAAAGGTGTCAGCAATGAATGACCCCCAAGGGAAGTCACCCACTCTAAGTCTCTTGGTGAAAACCTAAAGTTCTCCAGTCATGACCCCTCACTGCCTACCCATCCGCTCTCTAAAGGGTCCTCAGGTCTCTGCTCTAACTCCACCCAGGGGTGCTGTCCCTAATACAAAACAGTCAACAACATTTGAGACGCCCCTTGTGGAACGCCCCTCACGTGGTGCAACTTCAGGCTTTTTCCATGATGCTTTGTATTGGGCCTCAGACGTTAGAGTTGACCTTGCTTCTCAGACTCTTCTCCGGCCCGCTGATACCCCTTAAACATTCCAGAACCCTCCTCCATGTCTGGGCCGTCTACTGAACAGACCTCTATTCATTCACTTATAATTGGATCCCCCCTTTCCTGTTGCAGACAGATATCTGCCGCCAAGAACCCAACTCTCATAGACTTCTAAAAAGGCTTGCAACATTTCTCAGCCCAGACATGTACGTGTAAATCAATGCTAAAACATTTCAGGCCTACAATATTTCACATTATGATTATAGCATTCAACTTCTTCATTTAATTAAAGCATGTTAAAACTCTTATTCTATTATTTAGAAAACATTACTATAAATCATGGCCCATTAATGCAATGACCAAAAACGTTAAACAATCTGTGTCGTGAAAAGAAACACCTTCCCTTTTAGCTCCAGCTCTGGCCCTGTGGCCTACCACGTTCTGCGTTTTACCACAGACCATCTTATATGTTAACAGCTACACGACATAGATTCAAAATAATCACGTCTAATAAAATCATATAATGTCACACCTTTCTGTATTAGTTCCACTTCTACTTAAATCTCTATATTAGCTATACCTTTAGAATATAATTTCAGATACTATTAGCACTCATGGCATTTCTCTTCATGACTTGTGCTTACTATAGGTAAGTGTGATGTACTCATACATTTATATCAGTTTGCGCTCTCTCATATCAATTGCTTTGTTCTTCAGTCAATCGTTTCTGCTTAAACTATGGAACTAGTTCCTCCTGCGAGAAATGTCTCCACTTGCGTAATTTTCAGAACCTTTACTCGTGTAATGACAGGCTAAAACGGGCTTTAAAAAGGAATATGAATAATAAGAGCTCTTTCCAGCTATTGCACCGCCGCCTGCAGATTTCAAGCACATTTTCTCAGAATTACTCTTTTATAATCATGAAACGTTACAGCATAAGCATTTCTCATTTCCGACTATCCCACCTCGGGTCTCCACACTCATAGGCCTGGACAACACGAAATATAAAAAAGGTCATTATAATACACTGATGCCTGCTATGCCTATAACAATCCATATACAAACCCATCTCTAATTTTGGCACTGCAGGCTATTAGTGACATCCCAGGTTACCTGTAATGAGAAAATCAAGCAGCTGTTCATCTATAATAACTTATTACATTTCAACTGTGAGGTCACAATTCATGGCACGGCCAACAGGCAGAGGGAAAGGCAGGACATGGAGGGAATTAGAAGTGTGCTTTGAACAGTTAAACGAGAACTGGCTTTTTAGCCTTTCAGAACTGTTTCCTTGAATTGAAGAGTTATTACCATGAAATGGACATTTATGGAAGCATTTTTGGCAGAGCTTTGGTCAAACCAAATCTATTTTTAGCTGACTTGAATGAAGACTGCATATAATGTATTTTTGCAACAAGTTATTATATGAGTGTGCTTAGTTTCATACTACAGACCCTGTTATTTTGCAGCTGCACTTTTTCATACAAAGGAGGAAGACATTAAAGGCCAAATTTACTATCCTTCATTCAATATAGCACAGGAACCTAAGTTGCTGCGCTGCATGAAAGGGAGAGAGCAGGACAGTGCCGCATATGCTAAGATATGACACTGCTGCTGCCTTCCCCTGTAATGGTGCACGTTCTTGCTGCCTAGAGACACACACACAGCTTTGCCCCATAGTGCAAAGGTGTGTACATAATGACTTGCATAGGTTTTCTACTTTAAGTGTACCCTCTCCAGTACGAAATGCCAACTTTAGTCAAAGTTTAAAACTTTTCCCATTTTGTATGTGTACTGTACAGTACAGCATATGCATTCTGACAGTGTGCCTTTCTCGCTTCTCTTACCCTGATAAAGTAACTCCTTGCTTGGGGGTGGCTCTTTTGGGTCCTCTGGTGGTCCGGCAATTCTCTGCCTTGCTATAGCCCGGTCCAGCCTTTTTAATTTTTCCTTTTGGTGTCTCCTCTGCACCTGCCCTCTCCGGGTGCGGGCTGGACCGTGGCTCTGTGTGCCAGTGTTGGCTGCTTGGCTTCCGCTCTGGCTTCCTGTCATTTTCTTTTGCCTCGGTGGCTGGTTGTGGCTGGTTCCGGTGGCTTTCTCCCTGCCCTAGGTGGTTGGGAGTTTTGGGGTCGTGGCTGTTGGCCCTGTCACACTCCTTCCAGACCTGTGGGGGCACCATGTTGGTGGCCTTCTGGCTTTGCTGGCTTGTCTGTAGTTCGGTGGGCTGGCTTCTCTGGACGTGTGGGGGTGTCTGCAGGGTAGGGCTGTGGGCCATCCTATTTGTCTACTCTGTTTCTGCTTTACTGGCTTGGTTCTTGTTTCCTGCCGTTTTTACAGTGGGGCCAGTGGTTGTCTGTGCCTCCTTCTGCGCTGGTGCTGTTGTGGGGTTTAGTCTTGGCCCTTGTGCAGCTACTGCTGGGGCTCGCTTGGGGTGATCCCTAGGTGTGGTCCTTTTTTCTCTGGGCGGTCAGTCGACTGGATGTTCCGTTAGTGGGTTTCCTCCCTCCAGGTTCCTTGATGACAGGGTTTTTCCTGGCCCTTGTCCAGTCTGTGGGTTCTGGGGTGTCTGCTGCCAGTTCGTTGTTTGTGTTGTCCAGTGTATATCTCTTCTCTGGCGTCTACGTCTTCACAAATGCTGTTGTTTTTTCTCTTTCAGTCGACCCCCCGGTTTGTGGTTGGGGTGTCCTCCTTGGAGTATGTTCTTTGGGGCGAGATCTTCCTTGTTGTGCCTGTTTGGTCTTTGAGCTTGTTGCCCTGGTCTCTGTGGCCTTTGGGGTTTGCTTCCCCCACTCTTGATTCTCTGGCTTTTTGTGTCCAGGCCCGCTTCAATCCAGGTCGAGGTCTTGTGGTGTCTACCCTTTGGCTTTCGTTGGGTTGGACCCTGTTGCAGGCCTCGTTCTTGGTGGGGTAATAGGCTGCACTGGGTTTGGGCCTCTATTTTGGTACTCCGTACTGCTTTCTTCTGGCCATGGCAGGAACGCTGTTCAGCTGGGTTCTGGGGGTTGTGTCCCGGCATTCTTGCAGATGCCTTGGCTTTTGCCTCTGGGCCTGTCCCTGGGCTCCATCTCCTTCTCCTGTTGTGGGTGGTTCTTGGTGGTTGCCCTGTTTCTGTGCCAGTGGTTGGTGCTGGATTTACTTGCACTGGGACCTGGTCCTCCTTTGAGGGTTTCAGTGGCTATGTCCTCTGGGCTCTCTGGTGGCCGGGTTGGTCTGGTTGGTGAGGGCTGGCTCTTGGTCGGTGCTTCCTCCCTTCCAGATTTTGTCTGTGTGCCCCTGCCCTCATTTGGTCCTTTGGGGTTTGTGCGTTTTCCCTGTTGGCTGACCTTCTTCTCGTTTTCTAGGTTGGTCTCCGGTGGGTCTCCCCAGTGGTGTTGGGGTTTGTCCCGTGGTTGGCACTTTTATTCTTTATGCCTGGTTGAGACAGGGGCTCTGGGGTTCTCCTTAGCTTCCCCTCAGCTTTCTTTGGGGTTCATTGTGTGTCTTCTTGGCTTTAGGGGGCATTGATTCAAGTCTTGCTTGGGCTCACTCTCTGTTGGTTCTGCTGCAGAGTCTGTGTGTCTGCTCTATGGTGCTGTGCTTGTTGGGTGACCTTTTGGGCTTTTCATGCCATGTGGGGGCTTTGTAATTTCTGGTCCTCTGTGTGCTGGTTGTTTTGGTGGTATGGTTGCTTTGGCCGTGTTTCCCTTCTGGGGTTTTGTCTTGGAGTCTCTGTTGTGTGCCTCATTTCCGGCCTTGGTGTGTCTTTGCCTGGTCTTCTTCATGGCAGGCTCCTTTCCACTCACCGGTTTTGGGGGTTGACAACGGTGGGGCCCGGGTGTCCTACTTGTCCTTTTTTTCTGCTTGGCTGCCTCCTTGGTGCCGCCGGCACCTTTTGCTTTTGGGGGTTCTCGGTTTCAGTTCTTGGTTCTGTCCCTGTTGGCTTGGCCCTGGCTTGCTGCTGTGTCTGGCTGCTTTCGGTCTTCCTCAGTGTGTGTCCTCCTCACTATCCTTCTGTTGTTGGCAGTCTCTGGTGCTTCCTTATGGGGTGCTTCTCCTTCTTTGTTGCTTCGGGTAGTTCCTGGTGTGGGTTGGCTGCCCTCTGGATGGCAGCACCGTGGGGTTCCTGTTTTTGTTTTATCGCCTTAGTCATTTCCTGCTTGTTCTGGGGATGCGACCCGGTGGCTTGGTGGGGTGTTTTGTGGGCTGTGTGCTCCTGCCGAAGTTCCTTAGTTTTCCCTTTGCTTCTCTTGGGATGGTGCTTTTGGTGTAGTGTTTAGGAGTGCTTGGGGGTTTGGAAGGCCGGGTTTCTGGCTTTGGTATGCTCCACAAGTAATGAATGGGACGATGACGGGAGGGACCTGGGGGTAATGCCCTATAGTATTGCCTGTCCTCGCTATTCTTTTTCGGTTGTATTTAGCACTCTTTCTTAGCACAAAATGTATCCTCCTGTTCATATTAGACATGAGGGTGCATTGTGAGCTAAGAAAATAATGCTAAATGCAGAATTATCCTTCTCAGGTAATTTTGTGTAAGCATGCCGAGTTTTGTGTAAATTATGCTACCTGGAATTGCATGAGTTACGCTCACCCCTAATTACTACGGGTGAATAACCCATTTAACAACTTAGACTGTGTTCAGCGATTCCTTTCTTGTCCCCAATTGCAAATGGAATGATACCAGAATATTGTGGACTACATATCGTCTGACAAAAATATTGAGCCCTAAATATCATTTTCCAAAATATTGCCCCATTGGAGTTAATATTCGGAAATCTACAACCAAGGGAGTGGTAGTTCTGTGAACAATATTTAGGCCACCATATGTCAGATTATATTTTTGTTATCTGTATTCTGACATATTACCACTGGAAAATGTTGTCATATTCGAAATACGACCCAGTTTCTTACGCATAATTCTTCAGAAACATTAAACATTTCATCAGAGATACTTTATATCCCATTCATTTTAAACTTTTCCTGAAAATAGTCAGAAACCAGGGCACCTTACTCCAGAGGTAAGGTAATGGAGATGAGATATTTGTCACCAATCTTAACAAAATGTTAAATGTTACGCATAAAAGCCAGGAAAATGTTCTGACATTGCTAATTTAAAAAAATATATATATACGGTTGGAAAAATTATGTTCACAAGCTGAAAGCAGAATCAGTTGAAATGTGATTTTTACATTATTGAAATTATTGCTGGGAAAAACTACCGTCGTCATTTTTTTCACCGAAGTATAGCGAAAAAGACAGAAAGTCAGATGATTTCAAAATTCCACATTTCTACTTGTAACATAAATATTGTTGTGCAATTCTACCTGTTTTGTGCAGATAACAATTGAGTTTCCATGCATATGTGAAAATCATGCCTTACCTGCAAACTCCCATTGAAAGAAAAAAAAGCGAAATACGACCAGGCTTAAAGATCAGAAGATTAGCGGCTGAGCTAACACTCCCTGTCGGCTTTGCAGACTCTCTAACTATATTTATTCTGTGTTCAGAGCGTCAATGGGAGGCCATTTCCTCGTGTTTCAGCCGTCTCCGTTGCTGTATAATGGGCCCAGCAATGCTTACTGCCAGGTGCTCATTATAAACCGTGTTAGGATGGAACACAGCAGGCCAGCGAGCCGTTTATATAACTCTGCTGTGAGATTATTGCTTTAAAGACACAGACTTAATACTGCTGCCTAGGATTTTTAACTGACAGCTGGAGCCCGACCTGTAGATGCCAAACACCTTCGGTTTCCAGGACAGATCACACAAATGGGGCTAAATTCCGATGACTGCTCTTATATGTCAAACATGGCCATCCCTGCTATTTTCGTCTGGTCAAACCTGCTGCACTCAACAGAACAAAATGTGTGGTGAATTCTGTTATATGAAGAATTTTGTGTGGAACACATCATTTCTGGAAGGAGGTACCCACCTTTCTGGGGAAATAGAATAGCAGATATTTACCGCACCCAGTTAATAGCAACCCTTGTTAAATAGTATTTCCTGATTGTGGTAAGTACCCCACTCCATTCTGGGGCACTGTTAATTGAGGCCTAAATCCTTGGCTCCAAATTTTCCACTTTTGAGCATAGCCACCAAGTCAAGTGTCAACCTTTCAGTCATTCTGATATTTTGGCCAGCAGCACACTTTATTGTGTATTTTTTAGACTAATGTGTGTAATAGGAAAGCTTACTCCTCAAGTTCCGAAATGCACAGTGCCATTGACTTGAAAACTAGGACTGCCCAAAGGTGCTACATATGTCAAGAGCCACTTGACAGCTATGTCTATAGTCTGTGTTTTGATAAAGGGCCCAGGGCCAGGAGTTTTCTAATACTGGACAAGAAACACATCAGCGAAGAGGAGAGAGATCAAGAAATGAACATGGAGTTTATAGTGATGCCTTATTTTCACAAGGCCAGCGACATACAGCAAAGAACTCCCAGCTACAGGATGGAGATCCTACTCTATGACAATCATTTGAAAGAAAAAAAGTCCTTTACCCAATCCTAGGCCTCAAAGTCCCACCTAATCCCCAAACATTACTCACTCATAAACAACCAAATAACAAACAGGCAAAATAACAACACATTTTCAAACACCCACCCCATAGGCCAACAAATCTGGAACTGCAAGCCCATTATTCCTAGTCCCTTTATTTGTTACAAATTTCTACACAAAAACAATGGATACAGATGTCCCCCCTCCATATTAAAACCAGAACAGCCTCTCTTAAAACTTCCTAGAGAAAGCTGTTCCTTATCCTCCTCAAACTTGATTCCTGCCCTGAATGATGAATGAATGATTGGAGCCTTATATAGCGCAATTTAGCCCGTAGACGTCAAGGCGCTGAAGATGGAAAAATTCAGTGTGGGAGGGAGGAGGCGTGCCGACTAGCAATAGAATTCACTGAAGAGCCAGGTCTTCAGGGCCTTCCGGAAAAGGAGATAGGATGATTGAGCCTTAAACTCTACAGGAAGGGAATTCCAAATCCTAGGAACTTGGTACTTCTGGGAATGGTAAGAAGATTTTTATTCGCTGAACGAAGGGTCCTGCCGGGGATATGACGGGACACCAGAGAACAAATACCTTCTGCCCCAAGTCCATGCAGGGCGCGGTGAGTAAGGCACAAGCCCTTGAATTTAATCCTTGCTTGCATGGGGAGCCAGTGCAAGTTTTTCCTGATGGAGGAGCCTGAAGACCGCCTAGGAGCGTCAACAACGAACCTTGCCGCTGAGTTTTGTATAATCTGGAGACGCTGGACAAGTTGCTTGTTAATTCCTAGATAGAGTACCTTGCAGTAATCTAATCTTGAGGTTATGAGGGCCACCGTAACCTGTTTACGGGCTTCGATCGAAAAATAGTGGGCGATTTTCTTTAGAATTCGCAAGACCCCACAGCAGGTTGAGGCAGTCCTGCTAACCTGTAAGTCAAAGCGAAGCGAGGAGACAATAATTACACCCATATTCCGGGCCGACTGAGAGGCCGTGGGGCAGGCACCTAGAATGGAAGGCCACCAGTCAACAGACCAGGTCTCCTGCTTGCCTCCAAAAATGAGCACCTCCGTTTTTTCCCCATTTAACTTGAGGTAGTTTCTCGCCATCCAGTTCGCAACTGCTTCCATGCAGGCTCTAAAATTACGGGCAGTGATGTCTGTGGTTTGCGAGATGGAGAACATGATCTGGGTGTCGTCCGCGTAAGATACGACTTCCAGACCAAAGGATCTGACCAGCCTGGCCAAAGGTGTTACATAAATGTTGAAAAGCGTGGGGCTCAGGGACGAACCCTGAGGAACCCCACACTGCACAGGCTTGATGGGGGAAAAGTAGTTGCCCAGCTTGACCCTCTGTTCGCGTTTAGCCAGAAGTATCTTATCACCTCTGCTGGAGCAGAACCTTTGTGTAATCTAAATGTAATATAAATAAAATGTATAAAGCGCAACTTTTGCCCTAAGGCGTCTTGGCGCTATCGAAACATAAAAAACAAATGAGACAGAAGGGACAACCAATACTGGAAACATATCAGGAGAGACATATTTTCCTATTTTATACTGTTTATGTTTTTTCTCAAGCTCAGCAGGGAAGGGGCTGATTTTAAAGTGATAGGTAAATCATTCCAAAGCTGTACAATTATCCCCAAATGCTTTGCCTTCTTCCTCCTATTTTGTATGACCTGTTTTTGTTGGTTTCAGGACTCTGGGCATTTTACCACTGCTAACCAGTGCTAAAATGCATTTGCTCTCTGTGTAATTGTATTGGTGACCCCTTAGTAAAGTCCATCAAGTGTGCTCAGAGCTTGTAAATTAAATGCTATTATAGGGCCTGCAGCACTTATTGTGCCATCCAAATGAGTAGCCCTGCAAACATGTATCAGACCTGCCACTGGAGTGTCTGTGTGTGCAGATTTAAACTACCATTTTGACCTGACAATGGCACCCACTTGCCAGGCCCAAACACTCCCTTTAACTGCACGTAGATCACCCCTAAGCTACGCCAAAGGCAGCCCCATGGTCAAGGTGCAGTGTATTTAAAAGATACAGCATTTAAAGGTGTGTTTTACATGTCCTAATAAATACTTCTATTTTTGTTTTTCACTATTGCGAGGGCTATCTCCCCCATGTGGTAACATGGGGATTGCCCAAAATATCTTTAAAGTGTAATTTCCTATTGGGAGCTGATAGCGATTTGGTGTTTGGGGTTTCTGAACTCACAATTTAAAAAGGCATCTTTTGGTAAAGTTGGTAATTAAATTGTGTGTTCGAAAATTCCACTTTTAGAAAGTGACTACCAAAAACAAATGATAATACTGCTACTTGATTTCAACTCTCATTCAGGTGAACATATTGAAAATAAAACAACATGTGCCATGGACTTCTAAGTCAGTGGATTGGCCTTACTGTTGGGAGCCCAAACCCAGTGGTGTTATTATATACTTTTAGAATGTGGGCATTTTCTTGCTTAACCATTATCTGCCTCTGCCTGTCTGTAGAATCTACTTCTGGGTTGGCTGACAGTTGGGCTCTTGTGCATTCACTGTAGACTGTCACACAAAGGGAGCTGAGGTGTGCATATCCTGATGGGCATCACCAGGCTGAAGGGCCTTCCTGAGCTAGAGTTGTGGGAGGAGTTGTCACTGACAATGGAATAGGGCTGTGCCTGTCCTCACACAAAGCTGTCTGTAACCCCCTGTAGTGTGTCTGGAGCCTGGTCAGGGAAAGGCAAGGTCTTGTACACTACAAAGACCTTCCTTTGAAGTCTGTCTACTTCAAAGGCAGGAAGGTTTACCTCTGACTTCCCAAAGTCAGAACACACCTCTTGACTCAGGACACTCTGCCACAAAGAACAGCTGAATGATGTAAGAAGGACTGCCACTCTACCTGTTGTGCTGGCCTGCTGCTTGCTGCTTCTGTCCTGGAAGTGAAAGAACTGGACTTTGCTTTCTATATCCTGCTTCCAACGTTTTCCAAGGGCTTGTGTGTGCTTGCCTCTTGTTAAAAAGTCTCAGGGCCATTAAAGACTTTCCCTACTAGTGCCTGGGCTCTTCTGCTGAGGATACTGACTTGCCAAGTGATTCCAAATCCAAACCCTGGGCCCTTGGAAGTGGAATCTGGTGCACGGAAGAAAAAAATCCATGCATGGACTCCCAGCATCTGTTTTTATTGTCACATTACTACAAATTTCAACAGATTGCAGCTGACAGCACCACAACATGGTTCCCAATTGGTGCATCGACCACGGCTATCACCGCAGGCCCCAGCTTTCCATTGCAGCATGTCAGAATAGGTGCCGTAGCGTGAGTTTCGAGCACCACAATACTGAAGTCTGTGACACACTGCTCCAACTCCAATGTAGGGCCTTACTCATCACTTTGGAATCCATACAGCCTGTCTGGATTTTCAATTCATCGTTCCTGGGCTCCGAATTCTCCAACGACATTGCCCAGCAGTAAGGAACCAAGGCTGTGTGTTTGGAAATTGATGCATCACCTCCCTCCAGTAAGGAACTAACGCATCACCTCCGCTGACAGTAAGGAACCAACACATCACCTCTCCTGGAAAACATTGCAAAACCAGAGCATCACCTCCCCTGGCAGTGTGGAACCAGTGCATTACCTCCTGAGGGAGTAAGAAAATGACGCAATATGTTGCTTTTCCGGCACCTCATCTCACCTCACCTCCCTTGCTCCTGTTTCATCTTTCAATTTTGATGCATCCTAGGTACTTTGTGCGAAGAGTGACACTTCCATAGACTTCTAAGTACTGAACTGATTTAACCTTTGAAAAGTGATATCTTTACTTGTGTATGTTGGTTTTTCGTCATTTCTGCCTTGAATTATTCAGGCAAAAAGTAGCTATTTCTTCCAAACTGTTGTGGGCTCACTATGTTACTCTGTGTGTATGTACTAATGCTTTACACATTGCTTTTGAGATAAGCTTAACTGCTCATGCCAAGCTACTAATGGGGTAGCAGGGGTTATCTTAGCATTGTGACTCCCTTACCCTGACTAGAGTGAGGATCCCTACTTGAACAGGGTCCAAACCACTGCCAGCAGGAGACCCTATTTGTAACACCCTCCTACAGTTTCTTTTATCAGGAGGGGACTAGGAGCATGACAAACACTTTATCTCATTAAACGAATCAGCAAGATCCCCTCAAATCTTGTACTCACCTATTGAATCTAATACCAGGCAACACGACTCTACCCAAAACACATTTCACCAGATGTAAACCATAAGCCAAGAAGCACGCTCTTCTAGTTAGAAGTTACTGCTGTCTCAAAGTAGGCTTATGAATGTCATTATTCTCGTTCTGGCAGTTTCGGGCTGCTGCTATTTGATCCCCTACCGTGCCGTTTCTCTACAAGTAAACTGTCCCGTTCCATCGTGAAAATATCTGGCTTCGACTATAGGATATCCAGCCTGCAGATCACTATGAATTTTATTGTAAAATCAACAACTCGCCATATCAGGATCTAAATGTAGGGGGCACTTTAAACAAAGAATCTGGATACAATTGAGAACTAAAACTCTGCACCACATCATGGTGACATCTTTCTTCGATACAGGACTCACACTACCGTGACGTTTTTAAAGTAGAACCAGCCACAGACCGTGAGCTCCGTTTTTTGCCAGACTGCAGCACAGTCTCCCGTTTATTAAGTTTATATACACTTGCAATCGGGATACAAATACAACATAGAGTACAGTTTCAATCTATATCCTTTTTCGGCTGTTACAGTACGTTAAGACGGTGACCTGATGAAGGCGACCACGCCGAAACGCGCGTAGTCTCACTACCGCCTTGCCATCATCAATTGTGTCTCATGTTTTTATTCTGTACTGTGTACCTACACTATATAATCACCATGACTAAGCATTAATATATGTTTTACATTGTATTGTAAAAAGTATTATTCATTTTCTACATATTTAAAATTAACAATAATACATTTTCAAAAAAATTATTGAAACTATGATTTACTATAATAAGGTAATTTTTAGGCCATAGTTTTGCTAGGAAATATCAATTTGGGTTTCATTAATATGTCACAGCCTTTGACTAAGCTATAGACCTTTCCCTACTAGCTTATGAATGTCTGGCAGGTGTAGCAGCTTGTGTCCGTAGTCGAAGGGCAGGTTTTTTGCACTCCATACCATTGTGGCTGGTGCATGTAAAGTCTGTATGGTCTGCAGATCTGCATACCCGTCACCCAGGGAAGCCCCCCCTCCCCCAGGCACAGCTTAGGTCATATTCAGGTTCCTAGTTCATTATAAATTAATTTCAATCTTAGGTTCAATCAAAACATTTCTTCATGTTTATTGATTTTTCAAATTTTTTCCAAGAATGATTTCTTCTAAAAGATTCCTTATGTCATCAAGCTTATATTTGAGTTGATATTTTTCCAAGAATGATTTCTTCCAAATGATTCCTTATGTCATCAAGCTTATATTTGCGTTGATAAATTCACATACACTCTGTTTCCGTTCCAATGCATTTTGGGTACCAAACCCTTCCTCAGGGGCACAACCAGCTGGAATTTGAAAAAGATTATGTAATACTCCAAGGGAAAACCTTGTCTATGTCATGTTAATTACTGTCTTCTAACTCCTCTGATATTCAATATATATTACAACGGGGGTTACTTCTGTGTGTCCCTGCTCAGATACTACAAAAAAACTAATAAAGAACAGTATCAGGATAGCATCACTGAGTACCATAGTCTGATCAGTAAGTGGCGTGACAAACTGATTTTAGACACCAATTAATTTCTATTCTTAAGGAACAGTGATCCAATCATACCTACTTTTTACCAACTCCCTAAAATTCACAAAAACCACATTGATCCACCAGGGAGGCCAATTGTTTCCTCAAAAGGAGAATTGACTGAGAACATGTCTACATATATAGATTTCTTTCTCTTCAAGATGGTACTGCAACTGACATCATATGTCAAAGATTCGAAAGACTTCATCATTCAAATGAACAGCATTCAATGGGAACCCAAATTTGTACTAATCACCTTAGACATAACCAGTCTGTACACATGTATTGTTCATACGCAGGTCATTGAAGCTGTGAAATATTTTCTGAACAAAAGGCCACTGAAATTCATTGAACACAATGTAATGCTGGTTGATTTCATTGAATTTTGTCTGTTACATAACATTTTCTTATTCCAGGGAGAGTTATACAGCCAAATCTCCGGGACAGCATTGGGCACCGGCTTCGCCCCCAGCTATGCAAACTTGTTCGTTGGCTGGTGGGAGGAGCAGATGGCCCTAGCTGGTGACAGGGCAAAATGGGCCAAATATGTGGGAGTCTGGAAAAGATACATCAATGACCTCTTCCTTGTATGGAGGGGGCCGGTTGATCAAGTCAAGGAGTTCATTCAGGATGTTAATGATAACAATCTCAGATTTTCCTATAAGATTAGTTCAGTGGTGGTGAACTATTTAGACCTCAGGGTATACATCAAGGAGGGAGTGGTAGAGACAGAACTATATAGGAAACCCACTGCCTGCAATTCCATATTACATGCCGGCAGCAACCACCCTCCCAAACTGATCAAGATTATACCTTATGGTGAACTCCTCCGCTTAAGGTGAAACTGCTTAAATAACATTGATTTTGAAACAGCAGCTGCAAACCGGATAACCAGATTCAGAGCCAGAGGGTACGAGCAAAGCCTGGGAGACCTATAGTTTCAGGGATAGGTTCCATTTTAGAACCACTGTCTAAGTTTACGGATGCATTCTTACGCCCTATTATACAGAAAACAGACATCTACCTACAGGACAAAAAAAGGCGGTTCTTTGCCTTTTGAAAGATCTAGTTTTTGACCCCACATCTAGCATACTCATTGGCCTGGATGTGGAGAGTCTATATACAAGTCTCCCCCACAAAGAAACACTTGAGATACTAGAATGGTTCCTTTTTGAAAATGACTGGACCTACCACACCCCCAGACACGTAGTGCGTGAGTGCTGCAGACTGGCGCTCACTGAGAATTTCTTTCAATTTGAGGACAACCTGCACCCCTAACAATATGGTACCTGCATGGGGAGCACTTTTGCGCCCAGCGTGGCCGGCCTCTACGTGCACCATTTGGAGAGGCATAAGATACTAAGTAACACTAACCCCCATTTACACTATGACCAAATGTGGAAAAGATATATAGACGATGTTCTATTAATCTGGGAGGGTACTGAGGATGAAGCCAATAAGTTCCTAAGGTGGCTCAACTTGCAAGACCCCTACCTAAAATTCACTCACACCATGAACAGATCACATCTGGTATTCCTGGACTTGAACATACTGACACGACAAGGCACTTTAGCTACCACCACACATTTTAAGTCAACCGCAAGGAACTGCCTCCTGGTGTTTGTGAGTTTCCACCCCCGGCATCTGAAACAGAACCTACCTTTTGTGCAATTCCTTCGTCTGAGAAGGAACTGCACCGACAAACATGATTACAACAGTCAGGCAAAGGATCTCAGTGAGAAACTCCTGAAACGTAACTACCCTAAACAACTTGTAGCTAGGGCTAGCAAGAGAGCCGTGAACAATAACAGGGAAGCCCTAACTGAGCCAAAGATAACCCACGACTCAGAATCCAAAGACCAATTTGCATAACCACCTTTAACGTGGCCTCAGACAAAGTCACCAAGATACTGAAGAAAGACTGGAACACACTAAATAGCGGAGGTCTAAACATACCAACACCCATGTTTAGCCACAGACATGACATGAACCTAAAGAACAATTTAGTGCACACACGACCCAGATCAACTAATACAAATGAAGGCAGTGTTCGCAGACTACATCCAGAACCCACAGGGCACTACCCCTGTAGAAACTGCAGCGTCTGCCACCTGACAGCAGGAACCAAAACGGTTGCTCTGAATAACAACACTACCTGGGAGCTATGCCAATTCTCCAACTGTAACACAGCAGAAGTAGTATACCTCATTACATGCCCATGCAACCTCCACTATGTAGTTATGACCACTAGGAAAGTGGGTACCTGCATAGTGGAGCACAGGAGCAATATACGGTGTAAGTGTGCAACCACAAGAATGACCAAACACTTCATCGAGAACCAACACACACCCAATGATTTGAAGTTGGTAGTGTTAGAGCAAATCAGCAACAAGGACAACCTAGAGAGAAGGTTGCATGAGAGGGAACAACGTTGCGTGTTCAAACTCCGTACCGACACCGAGGGCCTCAATGACGATATACCCTGGAATCTGTTTTGTTGAACTTTGCAACACTTCAACAACCTTAATGGAGGGTGAATGTGGAATCATGACAAGCAGAAATATGCAACAACTCGCTTGTAAAGTAAGTCCGAGCACCAATACAACATCACCCTAACACCATAGAGATTTTCCTCATTGACTTGTAACCCACAATGCATGGGAAGATCATTATGTACCTGGTCATATACGAGGAGATCGGAGCCCGTCTTGAAATCACCAACAATGATTTTCTTGTGAATGAACAAAAAATTGGAATATATGATTCTTTGAACCTTTTCAACTAATGATTGATTAAACAATTGATTGGCATAAGTAAAAACTGGAGTCTGTCTTCTCATGACGAAGTTTCAAGGATGCGTTTACACTTCTAGTAACGCACTCAACCAGTAATTAACTACGACGTACACGGACGGTTACGTCACTTGTTGGAGCACCCACAACCTAACTAAAATCATCTAAAAATCACATGAACATTTCAAAACATTAGCTGTGCGCCACGCCTTCAATTATCACCCATATACGAGGAGAACCATTCCCTCCAGTCTTAATTATTTTGGAAATGTTTACCCATTCATAACCGACCCCGTCTTCCACTTCCCCTGAGGATCGGTTCTGTAACAACACTATGCTAATGCTGCTATTGCATACGTATTACAAGTTTTACACAATAAATTCTTTCTACTAACGAATCTTTTAAAAAATGAGTAGTTTTAAAAAAAGTAGTTTATTAATATAATAATCTTTGTGGGCTGGACATTATCAGCTCAATATAATATGTTCTAATTTAAAATAAACCACACAGAACACGAACATACAAGTGAAAAAGCTGAGGATACAGCAGAGCCCACCCACGTATCCTACTAACATGGCCGCCGCTCTTTTTCAACAGTGGCGGCCATTTTACACAACCCGCGCGGTCTAGTCCCTAAGACCATTACGCGGCAAACACTGAAGCATTTATACCGGCTCCTCGCTGGAGACACGCTAATATGCGGTCCGGCAGGGATGAGTTTAAGTGCCAGAACACGGTGTCCCTAAAATCGAAGTAAATGTTTTTTTGCTTCCACAGGTCTCATTGGCATTAACGTCAATCCGATATGCCCTACGATCACGATAACCTATACATACCCTAATCTCTCTCTGCCATATGTGTACGCTAACCTTCCCTACTTCTCATTTTTAGCAGGACTGTTTCATAGGGATACACAGCCCCCCCCCAAGCGGAAAATTTGCACACAAAAAAGTAGCGATTTGAAAAACCTTGTTTACTTATCTGTATTGAATGTGTGTCGCCTGTGTGTCACCACTTGAGTTGTTTAATACACGTATGTAAATAATACAGGCTGCATGTTTTAAACCTTTCTAGGCACAATCACGATGGCCTCGGAAGCCGGCCAAGCATGTTTTATACCTTTCTAGGCACAACCACGATTGCTTTGAAGGCCTGAACGTGCCATTATGGAGCAATCACCGATATGCAGCATGGAAGAATAAAATGTGTACCCCCTCTCAAGTGATGGGGGCCTCTTTTTTGTAACGCATTTTCTCCATTTGTACCATTTCAGATATACAACGTGACTTAGGGAACGTAGCTATTAATAACACATGCTTTATTAGTAGCAGCGTTCACTTTATTTTTTTTCTTTATTTCACTATTTCTTATTTCCTATCTAGGTATATTAGGAGTGGAAAACACAGGGCTGGTCCCTGTGTGGTCCTCATGAAGAGCTAGGGGAGCTCGAAACATGTTGACCATACACTGCATTCCTACTCATTATAGTTAGGTTTTCCAGTGCACCCCCCCCCCCCCTTTTTTAGACATACCGACCTAGGAGCAAGAATAAAAGTTGTTTCGGCCCACTAGCAAGGTATTTTTAATCATTTTCCAACCACTCCACCACAAACTGCACCACACATAGTCTTCCATTTAAAAGTGCTCCTACGTAATTCCACAAGTCATAGCACGCCCCAGTTCGTAGACGACAGGGATGGCCCCAATGATGAAACATGTCACCGTGGGGAAACCCTGGTGAGTGAGGGGATTCAAGAAAGAAGATATTCTTTCTTCATGGCTTTTTTCTGACCACACGGGTTAGGAGCTACCTTTGTCGGACTAGGTCTCTGAACCCAATACCTTGGGTTTTCTTTGACTCTAAACATTAGGAGGATGACCTAGTTTCGAATTCTCCACCTCCCCCCATCTTGTGTTATGTTTGCACTAATAAGTAATTGCAGTTCCTCTCCAGATACATTATATGTACCACTGTATAATGGTGTTATACGATGTACTATTTACCTATGCTCATAATGTGGATCAAAAAGAAAATGACCTTTATTGTGATAATTTTACACTGTCACACTGCCAAGGTTCCTCAATAAAGTTTGTTAAAAAAATAATAATAATGCCTGCCGAAAAATTTACTCATTATATGTCTTGGCATGTATGGATTGGATATTAAAAATATTGTCGTTTTTATGAATTAAAGGACTGTTTTGACACATAAGTAATGTGTTAATGTGAAAGCCATTATAAAGACATAATGAAAAGTACTATGTTAAGATGGCCGCCATAAGTCATGCATTGTGACAGGTTTGCACACCGTCATTGAGGTTGTTTGGCGGGTGACGTAAATGAATTTAAAAAGCTTCCTCGCAGTGATGTGAGTTAACACTCACAAAGGAATTTCCGAAACGCGTCTGTTTGGTGGAGTTGTTTGCTGAATAAAGACCCACTACGCTGCCCCCTGGGAGTCCTTGACCTTTTTGGAAAAACAAAGGAAGTTGACGCAGCGTTGATTTAAACGTGGGGCACCGCCAGGGAAGGCACCCGCCTGCGAGTGCCTTGGCTTTATGGTGTATTTGGAGCGTTTTACACACACACATATATATATATATATATATATATATATATATATATATATATATATATATATATATATATATATATATGTTCCAAGTTGCCCCTGAGCTTGAAGACGCGACTCCACAGCAGGACAGTATCAAACTTTTATTTCCAAACCGGCTCACTTTCCCAATTAGTCAAAAACCCCTAACGCGTTTCAATGCGACATGCATCTTAATCATAGGGCGGGGTCAGGCCAAGTCACGGGTTAGACTGCAACTCATTTACCCTTTAAATTGCACCACCTTTCAATCCGTGGAATGCTGGGTGTTGAAGTCCAAAATTACACCTTTCAATAGGGTCCGTGTAAATGCCGTCGATTTAAACCCCCATCATACTTGTCAATATCTGTGGCCCTCCGGTGAGCCTTAGGAAAATGCTCCGGTTTCCAATTTCGAATCCTCTGTGCTGGAAACTGGCTGTCATTATTTTAACAGCCACGCAGACCTGTTTTCCAGTTAGCCAGGCGGTGCAATCTTCCACGGCCGAGGCTGCCGTGTATAACATGTTCCAAGTTGCCCCTGAGCTTGAAGACGCGACTCCACAGCAGGACAGTATCAAACTTTTATTTCCAAACCGGCTCACTTTCCCAATTAGTCAAAAACCCCTAACGCGTTTCAATGCGACATGCATCTTAATCATAGGGCGGGGTCAGGCCAAGTCACGGGTTAGACTGCAACTCATTTACCCTTTAAATTGCACCACCTTTCAAACCGTGGAATGCTGGGTGTTGAAGTCCAAAATTACACCTTTCAATAGGGTCCGTGTAAATGCCGTCGATTTAAACCCCCATCATACTTGTCAATATCTGTGGCCCTCCGGTGAGCCTTAGGAAAATGCTCCGGTTTCCAATTTCGAATCCTCTGTGCTGGAAACTGGCTGTCATTATTTTAACAGCCACGCAGACCTGTTTTCCAGTTAGCCAGGCGGTGCAATCTTCCACGGCCGAGGCTGCCGTGTATAACATGTTCCAAGTTGCCCCTGAGCTTGAAGACGCGACTCCACAGCAGGACAGTATCAAACTTTTATTTCCAAACCGGCTCACTTTCCCAATTAGTCAAAAACCCCTAACGCGTTTCAATGCGACATGCATCTTAATCATAGGGCGGGGTCAGGCCAAGTCACGGGTTAGACTGCAACTCATTTACCCTTTAAATTGCACCACCTTTCAATCCGTGGAATGCTGGGTGTTGAAGTCCAAAATTACACCTTTCAATAGGGTCCGTGTAAATGCCGTCGATTTAAACCCCCATCATACTTGTCAATATCCAGCACAGAGGATTCGAAATTGGAAACCGGAGCATTTTCCTAAGGCTCACCGGAGGGCCACAGATATTGACAAGTATGATGGGGGTTTAAATCGACGGCATTTACACCCAGCATTCCACGGATTGAAAGGTGGTGCAATTTAAAGGGTAAATGAGTTGCAGTCTAACCCGTGACTTGGCCTGACCCCGCCCTATGATTAAGATGCATGTCGCATTGAAACGCGTTAGGGGTTTTTGACTAATTGGGAAAGTGAGCCGGTTTGGAAATAAAAGTTTGATACTGTCCTGCTGTGGAGTCGCGTCTTCAAGCTCAGGGGCAACTTGGAACATATATATATATATATATATATATATATATATATATATATATATATATATATATATATATATATATATATATTCACTGAAAAAACCATAGGTTATAGACCATATATAGTTAGGAATTAGCATTTACAAAACCTTGAAAATTCACTGAAAAAACCATAGGTTATACACCATATATAGTTAGGAATTAGCATTTAAAAAACCTTATTTTACTCACACAAAACCAATGAAATTCCATATATAGTTAGTTGTACTAACTATATATCGCGCACCCGCAATCCACTGCTGATCATGTCACATATTACATCATTCATGACATGGTCAGTGACATCACTGATGACATCACTGATGACATCTCAAATGACATCACTGATGACATCACTGATGACATCTCAAATGACATCACTGATGACATCACTGATGACATCTCATTTGACATTACTGATCACATCACTGATGACATCATTCATGTGATAATATGATGAACCTCTTCAGACTCTATTATAACCTTAGATACACTCAGTGTAAACAGACACTCACAGACTGTCACTCATCCATGGAGTTACTTACACACCTAGTCAGTCATGCAAAGAATCAATCACACCTCCATTTTCACAACTATACAGTTATACACACCTTACTTATTCAAACATATACTAAAACATATTTACTCACTTATACAATCCTGGATACAAGTTCACAATGATCCATACAGCCACTCACACATTCACTGGCTCTTATGCACAGTTATTTATATATGTCAACTCTCACATGTACTGTATTTTACATATGTACTTACTTTGACATGTAGCACTGAGATATCCATTCACTCACCAATACACTCATGCACACAGTCAACCACCCATCCAGCTGTTTCCACATGCACTTTTGAACCCATACATCTATGCACAGAGTCATACACCTCCCAGCCACCCACACACACACTCAGTCTCCCATACAAATGCTTGGGCAACCAATCAATAACCCATATAGTTACTCATATAGCTACTGATCAACACATGCAGCAGTTTACAGAAGAACAGACATAATGATGCACAAATTAAGACAGTTTAGTCACTAACCCATGCACTCAGTGAGACACATTTAACCACTCACTCATACAGTCAGTCATGCACCTACTAAATCCTTCATCCAGACACTTATACATCCACTCATTCTTAAATATGTAAGACATATTTTAACTTTACAGAAAAATACAGTCACTGGATGTTGTCATCAGTGATGTCAGCAGTGATGTCATTTGAGATGTCATCAGTGATGTCATCAGTGATGTCATTTGAGATGTCATCAGTGATGTCATCAGTGATGTCACTGACCATGTCATGAATGATGTAATATGTGACATGATCAGCAGTGGATTGCGGGTGCGCGATATATAGTTAGTACAACTAACTATATATGGAATTTCATTGGTTTTGTGTGAGTAAAATAAGGTTTTTTAAATGCTAATTCCTAACTATATATGGTGTATAACCTATGGTTTTTTCAGTGAATTTTCAAGGTTTTGTAAATGCTAATTCCTAACTATATATGGTCTATAACCTATGGTTTTTTCAGTGAATTTCATTGGTTTTTTAAAAGCTAATATCTATAGCTGTAAAATGTATTCTTCTTTAAATCCAAAAATATATTTTATATGTTTATTAATAAAAAAAATTTAATATTTTTTTTTGTTTCGCTCCCGGTCCGCGAACCGGAAAGCTTTCCGTTAGCTCAAATTGATGCCGCGACCCGGTCCGCGAACCGGTAAGAAATCAACATAGTGACGGTATCGCGTTGCCGCGTAATGCGTCTTGTGACGTACCGCGTTAGCGCACCCGGAAGTGCCCCGGGGCGCGGACCGAGGCGCGAAATGCAGCTCCCGGAAGCGATCCGCGGCGCGTCGCGAAAGCGCGACATATCGCGTTGCCGCGTAATGCGTCTTGTGACGTACCGCGTTAGCGCACCCGGAAGTGCCCCGGGGCGCGGACCGAGGCGCGAAGCGCAGCGACCCGGAAGCTAACCGGGGCGCGTTCCGCAGCGCGTAACATGAGCGTGAGAGGTCATGTGACTTGTTAATAAAACTTTTCATTGGTTCATTTCACTTTTGGTTTCATAATGATGTAAGGCTAGGTCAGGTGACCTAAAAATAACACTTTTCATTGGTTTAGAACTATTTTTTTTCCCAAATGATGAAAGCCCCCACCTTTTTTCTCACTCTGACTTTCAACTTTGAGAAAGGAAGACCTGATCATTTGCTCTGATTAAAAAATGGCTTCAATAGTAGCTTCAGCTTCTGCACCCCCACCACCACCACCACCATCTCCTCATAGGAAGAGAGGACCACCTGCACAGTTTATTGGAGACACAGAGGAGGAAGAGGAAGAACAAGACGGAGAGGAAGAAGAGGGACCACGATTTGTCAAAGAGTTACCCCGGGTATCTCATCGCAAAGTTAGCTTTATCTGGCAATTTTTTTCCATTCCACCAGGAGAGAAAAAAGTCAATGCACGCCATGCTACGTGCCTTATCTGCCAAGATAAGTTATCCCGGGGCACTAATAAAAAATACAGTTATGGAAATCACACGATGCACCGACATATGCAGAGGTGGCATCCAAACAACTATAGTCGTGCAGAGATGCGTGAACTACAACAGAATCTCTCAACTTCGGTGACAAGAACATCTACTGATATCTCTCTCACAGTTGGAGAGGCCAACGAAACAGTGCCAAATATTCAAAAAAATTTTGTCCATATGAAGCTGACATGCTTATATTGTGGCACTTTAATTTCATGCGCAAACATGAGTCTGAAATTAATTAATTTGGCTTTCGAGAAACACCGATGCTCCAAACGCAGCAAGTTTTAATTTTTTTTTTTTGCTCCTGTTGAGCCTTTTTCAATGCCTCTTTCTGTTCTTTCCCTTTGAAAAAAAACAAAAAAAACAAATAAGTGTTCAAAAAATACAAAAAAAACAAATAATGTTCAAAAAAGAAAAAAAAAATATAAAACAACAAAAATATTTAAAAAAAAGTTATTTTCAGAACTACCTCCCCGTTATTAAAAAATTGCTAGAATGTTTAGCACTCTGGCAAGCTCTATTTCTTTTGGTTCGCTTCCCGGTTAGCTTCCCGGTACGCGGACCGGGAGCTAACCCAAAAAATAAAAAATAAAAAAATAGAGTAAGTATAAGGAAAGTAAACAGAGAGTGATGTTAAAAGAAAGACAGCTTTTTTTTTGGGCACTTTGACTGGGGTAGGTCTGGAAATGCTTTTAAAGGACACCTTTGAGCAATTGATGGCACTTTTTCCTCAGACTGCCTTGGTATATTCAAATATATGCCAAAGACAGAAATGGAGGTGGTCAAACCAATTTTGTCCACAAATTGAGAAGTCGAGGAAGCATGTAAACAAATCTGTTTCAGCTTACATGAGAGACCATGGAATGGGCTCCCTGTACAACAATAACTTGTGTTACTACATGCAAGATATCTACAGAGGAGATGGAGTTCACTTCTCAGATGAGGGCAACAGAATTTTCACTCTGAATTTAAGACTGTGCATTGGTACCTACTTATAAGTACCTAAATGTACCATAAACCCAAAAGCTCTTCTCAGAGCTACCCTACATCTGATCACTCACAATTATTATTTTACTCTAACTTTTTTCACTAATTTTCAACAAAGTACGCTCCCCGGGGCGCTACCCGGTACGCGAACCGGGAGCTAACCTCGCGAAATTTTTAAAAAAAATGTTTTTTTTCGCACATATAAGCCTCCTCAGCCACCCTCACAAAACCTAGGGGGTCAAGATAAGTCTACCGTGCCCCCTTCTACCCATTCTGAACATTATTTGCCCTCCATCTTGTATCTTAATTCGACCGAAACACAAAATGGTGGACTCCCGTAACGCTTAAGGTTCGCGAACCGGGGCGCTCAACAGTTCGCGTACCGGGTCGCTCCCTGGGAAGTGCACCATCAAAAAAGGTGGGAAAGTAGTTTACAGAAAAAATGTAAATTAAAAAATAATCAACAAAACCAACAATCAATTAACATACAGTATTTGAAAAGTCTATCATTCATTTTTCATTGCAGTACGCTGCCCGGAACGCTTCCCGGTTCGCGGACCGGGCGCTACCCACGCAAAAAAACAAAAAAAAAATATTTTTTTTTTTGCCCCGCGGGGCCCTTTTAAAGCCTCCACTTTAAACCTAGGGGGTCAGGGAGGATCTACTATGCCCCCTTATGGTTATTTCCCCCTTTGTTTTGGCCTCCTCTTGTCTCTCAATCCTACCGAGAGACAAGATGGCGGCCGCTCCGGACTGTTTAGAATGTTGACAGACACCGGAGAGCCAATCAGCTTCGCTACGCGAAGTTCCGTTACGCGTAAAGTCCGCGAACCGGAGCGCTGCCCAGAGCGCGCTTACAGATATATATCTTTTTTAAACGTTAATTTCTCAAAATCCACTGGAGCACATATATTGAGACCTACAAAAGGCACATCGGGCTACCAGTCCCTACAATTTTGCCAAGTTTCGTGCAAATCCATTCAGCCGTTCGGGCTAAAAGTGAGGCCAACCGCCCTATGGAAAACTCAATGTTAAAAACACGTTTTGGGACCCCCCTTTTTTCTCGACCCCCCCTGGACGAACCCCCGCCCAATTTTCAGGGGCTGCTCAGAAACAAAATGTGCCATTTTCCGGAAAATTTCAGCCAATTCCGTCCACAAACGCCAAAGTTATTAGACATAGAATTTTCAAAAATCCCATAGGGAAAAAATCCTAACTATATATACCTACTGGCGTCCGCCAGTAGGTAATATATATATATTACCTACTGGCAGTCGCCAGTAGGTATATATAGTTAGGATTTTTTTGAATAGAGATTTCTGAAAATTCTATGTTGAATAACTTTGGCGTTGATGGACGGAATTGGCTGAAATTTTCAGGAAACTGGCACATTTTGTACCTGAGCGTCCCCTGAAAGTTTGGGGGGGTTTCGTCAAGCGGGGGCTGAGAAAAAAGGGGGGTCCCAAAACATGTTTTTAACATTGAGTTTTCAATAGGGCGGTTGGATTCACTTTTAGCTCGAACGGCTGAATGGATTTCCACAAAACTTGGCAAAATTGTAGGGACTGGTAGCCCGATGTCATTTGAGATGTCATCAGTGATGTCATCAGTGATGTCATTTGAGATGTCATCAGTGATGTCATCAGTGATGTCACTGACCATGTCATGAATGATGTAATATGTGACATGATCAGCAGTGGATTGCGGGTGCGCGATATATAGTTAGTACAACTAACTATATATGGAATTTCATTGGTTTTGTGTGAGTAAAATAAGGTTTTTTAAATGCTAATTCCTAACTATATATGGTGTATAACCTATGGTTTTTTCAGTGAATTTTCAAGGTTTTGTAAATGCTAATTCCTAACTATATATGGTCTATAACCTATGGTTTTTTCAGTGAATTTCATTGGTTTTTTAAAAGCTAATATCTATAGCTGTAAAATGTATTCTTCTTTAAATCCAAAAATATATTTTATATGTTTATTAATAAAAAAAATTTAATATTTTTTTTTGTTTCGCTCCCGGTCCGCGAACCGGAAAGCTTTCCGTTAGCTCAAATTGATGCCGCGACCCGGTCCGCGAACCGGTAAGAAATCAACATAGTGACGGTATCGCGTTGCCGCGTAATGCGTCTTGTGACGTACCGCGTTAGCGCACCCGGAAGTGCCCCGGGGCGCGGACCGAGGCGCGAAATGCAGCTCCCGGAAGCGATCCGCGGCGCGTCGCGAAAGCGCGACATATCGCGTTGCCGCGTAATGCGTCTTGTGACGTACCGCGTTAGCGCACCCGGAAGTGCCCCGGGGCGCGGACCGAGGCGCGAAGCGCAGCGACCCGGAAGCTAACCGGGGCGCGTTCCGCAGCGCGTAACATGAGCGTGAGAGGTCATGTGACTTGTTAATAAAACTTTTCATTGGTTCATTTCACTTTTGGTTTCATAATGATGTAAGGCTAGGTCAGGTGACCTAAAAATAACACTTTTCATTGGTTTAGAACTATTTTTTTTCCCAAATGATGAAAGCCCCCACCTTTTTTCTCACTCTGACTTTCAACTTTGAGAAAGGAAGACCTGATCATTTGCTCTGATTAAAAAATGGCTTCAATAGTAGCTTCAGCTTCTGCACCCCCACCACCACCACCACCATCTCCTCATAGGAAGAGAGGACCACCTGCACAGTTTATTGGAGACACAGAGGAGGAAGAGGAAGAACAAGACGGAGAGGAAGAAGAGGGACCACGATTTGTCAAAGAGTTACCCCGGGTATCTCATCGCAAAGTTAGCTTTATCTGGCAATTTTTTTCCATTCCACCAGGAGAGAAAAAAGTCAATGCACGCCATGCTACGTGCCTTATCTGCCAAGATAAGTTATCCCGGGGCACTAATAAAAAATACAGTTATGGAAATCACACGATGCACCGACATATGCAGAGGTGGCATCCAAACAACTATAGTCGTGCAGAGATGCGTGAACTACAACAGAATCTCTCAACTTCGGTGACAAGAACATCTACTGATATCTCTCTCACAGTTGGAGAGGCCAACGAAACAGTGCCAAATATTCAAAAAAAATTTGTCCATATGAAGCTGACATGCTTATATTGTGGCACTTTAATTTCATGCGCAAACATGAGTCTGAAATTAATTAATTTGGCTTTCGAGAAACACCGATGCTCCAAACGCAGCAAGTTTTAATTTTTTTTTTTTGCTCCTGTTGAGCCTTTTTCAATGCCTCTTTCTGTTCTTTCCCTTTGAAAAAAAACAAAAAAAACAAATAAGTGTTCAAAAAATACAAAAAAAACAAATAATGTTCAAAAAAGAAAAAAAAAATATAAAACAACAAAAATATTTAAAAAAAAGTTATTTTCAGAACTACCTCCCCGTTATTAAAAAATTGCTAGAATGTTTAGCACTCTGGCAAGCTCTATTTCTTTTGGTTCGCTTCCCGGTTAGCTTCCCGGTACGCGGACCGGGAGCTAACCCAAAAAATAAAAAATAAAAAAATAGAGTAAGTATAAGGAAAGTAAACAGAGAGTGATGTTAAAAGAAAGACAGCTTTTTTTTTGGGCACTTTGACTGGGGTAGGTCTGGAAATGCTTTTAAAGGACACCTTTGAGCAATTGATGGCACTTTTTCCTCAGACTGCCTTGGTATATTCAAATATATGCCAAAGACAGAAATGGAGGTGGTCAAACCAATTTTGTCCACAAATTGAGAAGTCGAGGAAGCATGTAAACAAATCTGTTTCAGCTTACATGAGAGACCATGGAATGGGCTCCCTGTACAACAATAACTTGTGTTACTACATGCAAGATATCTACAGAGGAGATGGAGTTCACTTCTCAGATGAGGGCAACAGAATTTTCACTCTGAATTTAAGACTGTGCATTGGTACCTACTTATAAGTACCTAAATGTACCATAAACCCAAAAGCTCTTCTCAGAGCTACCCTACATCTGATCACTCACAATTATTATTTTACTCTAACTTTTTTCACTAATTTTCAACAAAGTACGCTCCCCGGGGCGCTACCCGGTACGCGAACCGGGAGCTAACCTCGCGAAATTTTTAAAAAAAATGTTTTTTTTCGCACATATAAGCCTCCTCAGCCACCCTCACAAAACCTAGGGGGTCAAGATAAGTCTACCGTGCCCCCTTCTACCCATTCTGAACATTATTTGCCCTCCATCTTGTATCTTAATTCGACCGAAACACAAAATGGTGGACTCCCGTAACGCTTAAGGTTCGCGAACCGGGGCGCTCAACAGTTCGCGTACCGGGTCGCTCCCTGGGAAGTGCACCATCAAAAAAGGTGGGAAAGTAGTTTACAGAAAAAATGTAAATTAAAAAATAATCAACAAAACCAACAATCAATTAACATACAGTATTTGAAAAGTCTATCATTCATTTTTCATTGCAGTACGCTGCCCGGAACGCTTCCCGGTTCGCGGACCGGGCGCTACCCACGCAAAAAAACAAAAAAAAATTTTTTTTTTTTTTGCCCCGCGGGGCCCTTTTAAAGCCTCCACTTTAAACCTAGGGGGTCAGGGAGGATCTACTATGCCCCCTTATGGTTATTTCCCCCTTTGTTTTGGCCTCCTCTTGTCTCTCAATCCTACCGAGAGACAAGATGGCGGCCGCTCCGGACTGTTTAGAATGTTGACAGACACCGGAGAGCCAATCAGCTTCGCTACGCGAAGTTCCGTTACGCGTAAAGTCCGCGAACCGGAGCGCTGCCCAGAGCGCGCTTACAGATATATATCTTTTTTAAACGTTAATTTCTCAAAATCCACTGGAGCACATATATTGAGACCTACAAAAGGCACATCGGGCTACCAGTCCCTACAATTTTGCCAAGTTTCGTGCAAATCCATTCAGCCGTTCGGGCTAAAAGTGAGGCCAACCGCCCTATGGAAAACTCAATGTTAAAAACACGTTTTGGGACCCCCCTTTTTTCTCGACCCCCCCTGGACGAACCCCCGCCCAATTTTCAGGGGCTGCTCAGAAACAAAATGTGCCATTTTCCGGAAAATTTCAGCCAATTCCGTCCACAAACGCCAAAGTTATTAGACATAGAATTTTCAAAAATCCCATAGGGAAAAAATCCTAACTATATATACCTACTGGCGTCCGCCAGTAGGTAATATATATATATTACCTACTGGCAGTCGCCAGTAGGTATATATAGTTAGGATTTTTTTGAATAGAGATTTCTGAAAATTCTATGTTGAATAACTTTGGCGTTGATGGACGGAATTGGCTGAAATTTTCAGGAAACTGGCACATTTTGTACCTGAGCGTCCCCTGAAAGTTTGGGGGGGTTTCGTCAAGCGGGGGCTGAGAAAAAAGGGGGGTCCCAAAACATGTTTTTAACATTGAGTTTTCAATAGGGCGGTTGGATTCACTTTTAGCTCGAACGGCTGAATGGATTTCCACAAAACTTGGCAAAATTGTAGGGACTGGTAGCCCGATGTGCCTTTGCTATGTCTCAAGATATATGCTCCAGTGGTTTTTACGAAAATTAACTTTGAAAAATATATATTGGGCTACATTGAGCTATATATATGTTAGAGCCCAAATGTAGCCCAATGTAGCCCAATGTAGCCCAATGTAGCCCAAAGATGGCCACCAGAGACAAAAAAAACAAATGTAGCCCAAATATCAGCCAGGTGTAGCCCAACTATAGCCCAATGACAGAATGTCCCAGAGTGTTCTAAAGAACAACTAGAACGCTAACAGTCTTACTTATGACAAAAGTATGGCACACCTGAAGTCATCTTGATTGGAATAAAGTGGTAACACTTAATACATTTAATTTGAAAAGGAACAAAATGAGGGGTTTCATTTTGCCATAGAAATGTTATATATATATATACAAACATCAGATTCAGACACCAGTGCACCCAGACTAATATTGACCTTTAATAGACAGGAACGCAAAATTCGGTCTATTATCAAACAAAGGTGGCCAGCTTTGAAAACTGACTTGGTTTTGGCACCAAGAATAGCGGCAGGACCCAACATCACATACAGGAAAGGCCTAAGTTTGAGAACCCAACTGAGCAGAGATTTTCCTGAAGTTATTAAAAGAGACAACTGGATGGTTAAACCTGGCTTCATCCGGTGTTCTAGCTGTAGAGCCTGCAAATTCGGGGTTAACACCACCAAGTATTCTACACCCTTCAGACCTGATCCAGTAGAAATTAAGGGCAAACACAACTGCAAAACTGAGTTTGCAGTCTATGTTCTGACATGCACCTGTGGCTTAAGATATGTGGGCAGTACACAAAAACAGGTGCATGTCAGAATTTTGCAACATCTGCGAGCCATCGTTAACAACGACAGCTCATACCCCGTGGCTCGTCATTTTAAAGCTTTTCACCATAACAACCTTGAATGCCTGACATATTTTGTCATAGCCTCCGTACCCAAACCTATTAGAGGAGGGGACAGGGATCTCCTGCTCAGGAGATTGGAATCCCAGTTTATTCTTGAACTGGACAGTCGTTTCCCTAATGGCCTCAACACGACTGAAGACCTTCATGTATTCCTGTAAAAACCAATTGTTGACCATATGATAATTAGTTTCAAGCTTAAAGCTTTCCCGACATTTTCCGCCCCCCTTTTTCCCTCTTGAAGTCTCTTTATGAAATATATGTTCAATTTTATCTCTTTAATTTTTGGCACATATGTGTGGCATTGAGTGAGAGTTTTTCTCTCACTCACCACCCATATTGGAAGAACACCATTTTGGATTTCTTCCGTACTTTTCCCTTCGGGGGCACACATAATTTTGGGTTCTCTATAGCACCTTAAATATTGACACAGACAGAGGGGGCATGATAATAAGCAGTGGTAAGGCTCTTTCATATTGTACGTTTAATTTCAGTGACCAAAGATGAACAGAATACAAAATCATGATGGATATATAAAGCATTTATGCTGATACTAGATAAATTTTTTATCTAATAAAATAGAGACAGTGCTCAACCATGAACATACATTCGATCTTAACTAATGACAATGCACAAACTATTTATTTATTTATTATTTTTTTTTTTTTTGCGCAGAGTGTCTTTGTTTACATATTCTAGTTATTTGACGAATTAAACAAAATTGCACTTTTTGATGATGGCATTTTTATGCATTATCCTTTGCACTATTTCTGCGTATTTTGCACAAACTTGCTGGTTGTAATATTTGCACATTGTCTCTGTTACGTGTTTTTTTATAAAAATGAACATTATATTTTTATAAACTTAAAACATATTTATTTTTTTATTCATAAAATAAATTGTAATCGTGATTTTAACATGACTATGCATTTATGCTGTTATAATACTCATGTAAAGAATCTTTATGGCACTGATTATGATAGAGAAAAAAGACTGCTTAAGCCTAAGATATGTAGTGTGTCTTTAATGTTTACTACCACGTGGTTGTGAGAAAAAAATGCCCGGGAAAACTCTTTGTATTTAAACCATTGAGATTGTACTGACTAACGATCTGTGAACAAGGGCGGATGCCCGAAACGCGTAGGATCTGGTGGCTTAAGCGCAAATAAATTGTTTTTTTTTTGTCCCATGACGAACGTTGGAGTGGCGTGGCTTCTTTTCAACACTGTTGCGGCGGCGGCTGCGATAATTACTGGAGAGAGCCTCATTTGTGCATATATATATATATATATATATATAGCACACTCCACACTTTAGCCAAAAACAAAGTGAAGAGACCACAACAGGGGAGTATTGAGAAACCGGCTTTATTCCTCCACACAGGTAAATGGCAGCTCTCCTTCACCCACTACAGGCGAATGCATTTCGGCGTATTATCTGCCTTCCTCAGCGCCATGGGTGTAAGTGAATCAGGAAGGTTCATGTCTCTCGGATGTAATAACCCGCCCTTCCTGATTGATTGCACACAGTCCTGCTCCTTAAAGGTGTATGCCTAGCGCAAGCAGCCCTGGTAGTCCGTTATTTTTGCTGCGCCTACCAGTCCCAAGATGCATTGTCCATCGTTTGTTATTTGGAGGCTGTTGCGTGGAGCAGGTACATGAAGTTGCAGGGGGAACCGTCCTTCCTCCCATGCTTGTGGAACACGCCGTCTCCTCCTCTCCCCTAACCGCTTTACCCCACTGTCATCAGGAGCACTTTGGGCGGGGGCGAGGCTGAAATCAAGCCTAGCCCAGCGTGAGGCTGGATGGCCTCTACACTGCCATATCACTTCCCGAACCAGCAGGGGGGTTCTGGTGATTCCGGTAACCCGGATTGTATCCATGTTTGACCAGCTGTCCCAGAGCCAACTTAACAAAGCGGGGGCCTCTTTGCGCGTAACTGGAACCCGCGCTGAAAATATCACACTCCACACTTTCGCCAAGGACAAAGTGAAGAGACCACAACAGGGGAGTATTGAGAAACCGGCTTTATTCCTCCACACAGGTAAATGGCAGCTCTCCTTCACCCACTACAGGCGAATGCATTTCGGCGTATTATCTGCCTTCCTCAGCGCCATGGGTGTAAGTGAATCAGGAAGGTTCATGTCTCTCGGATGTAATAACCCGCCCTTCCTGATTGATTGCACACAGTCCTGCTCCTTAAAGGTGTATGCCTAGCGCAAGCAGCCCTGGTAGTCCGTTATTTTTGCTGCGCCTACCAGTCCCAAGATGCATTGTCCATCGTTTGTTATTTGGAGGCTGTTGCGTGGAGCAGGTACATGAAGTTGCAGGGGGAACCGTCCTTCCTCCCATGCTTGTGGAACACGCCGTCTCCTCCTCTCCCCTAACCGCTTTACCCCACTGTCATCAGGAGCACTTTGGGCGGGGGCGAGGCTGAAATCAAGCCTAGCCCAGCGTGAGGCTGGATGGCCTCTACACCGCCATATCACGTCCCGAACCAGCAGGGGGGTTCTGGTGATTCCGGTAACCCGGATTGTATCCATGTTTGACCAGCTGTCCCAGAGCCAACTTAACAAAGCGGGGGCCTCTTTGCGCGTAACTGCAACCCGCGCTGAAAATATCACACTCCACACTTTCGCCAAGGACAAAGTGAAGAGACCACAACAGGGGAGTATTGAGAAACCGGCTTTATTCCTCCACACAGGTAAATGGCAGCTCTCCTTCACCCACTACAGGCGAATGCATTTCGGCGTATTATCTGCCTTCCTCAGCGCCATGGGTGTACGTGAATCAGGAAGGTTCATGTCTCTCGGATGTAATAACCCGCCCTTCCTGATTGATTGCACACAGTCCTGCTCCTTAAAGACAGCAGCAGCAGAAGAAGGATAGAGAGAGCCATTTCACACAGCAAAGAGGCAAGTTTTCAGCTTCTTCCTAAATACTAATTCATTACTCTCCAACCTAATCTCTAGAGGCAGGAGGTTCCATTGCCTGGCGGCTAAGGTGCGGAATGATCTGCCACCCATTTTCGCTTTTTTGGGGCAGGTAGTTTTAAGTAGACCCATTCCTTTGGATCTGAGAGATCTGTTGGGTTCGTACACAGACACCAGATCAGACATATATGCCGGCGCTCTGTGATGAATTATTTTATGGCACCATAGCATTGCTTTAAAAGCAATCCTCTTACTGATTGGTAGCCAGTGGAGGGCTGCTAGAGAAGGACGTGAGGGGGCACGGCGGGGAAGCCTTAGCACCAGGCGAGCTGCCGAGTTTTGTAGAACCTGTAGTTTGTTTATGTTTTTTACTGAAGTACCCATGAGTAGTACATTCCCGTAATCAATGCGGGACGTTATTAATGCCTGTGTCATGGTGCGCCTGGAGTTGGTGGGTAACAGGTCGAGGCTGATTGATTGCACACAGTCCTGCTCCTTAAAGGTGTATGCCTAGCGCAAGCAGCCCTGGTAGTCCGTTATTTTTGCTGCGCCTACCAGTCCCAAGATGCATTGTCCATCGTTTGTTATTTGGAGGCTGTTGCGTGGAGCAGGTACATGAAGTTGCAGGGGGAACCGTCCTTCCTCCCATGCTTGTGGAACATGCCGTCTCCTCTTCTCCCCTAACTGCTTTACCCCACTGTCATCAGGAGCACTTTGGGCGGGGCGAGGCTGAAATCAAGCCTAGCCCAGCGTGAGGCTGGATGGCCTCTACACCGCCATATCACGTCCCGAACCAGCAGGGGGGTTCTGGTGATTCCGGTAACCCGGATTGTATCCATGTTTGACCAGCTGTCCCAGAGCCAACTTAACAAAGCGGGGGCCTCTTTGCGCGTAACTGGAACCCGCGCTGAAAATATCACACTCCACACTTTCGCCAAGGACAAAGTGAAGAGACCACAACAGGGGAGTATTGAGAAACCGGCTTTATTCCTCCACACAGGTAAATGGCAGCTCTCCTTCACCCACTACAGGCGAATGCATTTCGGCGTATTATCTGCCTTCCTCAGCGCCATGGGTGTACGTGAATCAGGAAGGTTCATGTCTCTCGGATGTAATAACCCGCCCTTCCTGATTGATTGCACACAGTCCTGCTCCTTAAAGGTGTATGCCTAGCGCAAGCAGCCCTGGTAGTCCGTTATTTTTGCTGCGCCTACCAGTACCAAGATGCATTGTCCATCGTTTGTTATTTGGAGGCTGTTGCGTGGAGCAGGTACATGAAGTTGCAGGGGGAACCGTCCTTCCTCCCATGCTTGTGGAACACGCCGTCTCCTCCTCTCCCCTAACCGCTTTACCCCACTGTCATCAGGAGCACTTTGGGCGGGGGCGAGGCTGAAATCAAGCCTAGCCCAGCGTGAGGCTGGATGGCCTCTACACCGCCATATCACGTCCCGAACCAGCAGGGGGGTTCTGGTGATTCCGGTAACCCGGATTGTATCCATGTTTGACCAGCTGTCCCAGAGCCAACTTAACAAAGCGGGGGCCTCTTTGCGCGTAACTGGAAGCCGCGCTGAAAATATCACACTCCACACTTTCGCCAAGGACAAAGTGAAGAGACCACAACAGGGGAGTATTGAGAAACCGGCTTTATTCCTCCACACAGGTAAATGGCAGCTCTCCTTCACCCACTACAGGCGAATGCATTTCGGCGTATTATCTGCCTTCCTCAGCGCCATGGGTGTAAGTGAATCAGGAAGGTTCATGTCTCTCGGATGTAATAACCCGCCCTTCCTGATTGATTGCACACAGTCCTGCTCCTTAAAGGTGTATGCCTAGCGCAAGCAGCCCTGGTAGTCCGTTATTTTTGCTGCGCCTACCAGTCCCAAGATGCATTGTCCATCGTTTGTTATTTGGAGGCTGTTGCGTGGAGCAGGTACATGAAGTTGCAGGAGGAACCGTCCTTCCTCCCATGCTTGTGGAACACGCCGTCTCCTCCTCTCCCCTAACCGCTTTACCCCACTGTCATCAGGAGCACTTTGGGCGGGGGCGAGGCTGAAATCAAGCCTAGCCCAGCGTGAGGCTGGATGGCCTCTACACCGCCATATCACGTCCCGAACCAGCAGGGGGGTTCTGGTGATTCCGGTAACCCGGATTGTATCCATGTTTGACCAGCTGTCCCAGAGCCAACTTAACAAAGCGGGGGCCTCTTTGCGCGTAACTGGAACCCGCGCTGAAAATATCACACTCCACACTTTCGCCAAGGACAAAGTGAAGAGACCACAACAGGGGAGTATTGAGAAACCGGCTTTATTCCTCCACACAGGTAAATGGCAGCTCTCCTTCACCCACTACAGGCGAATGCATTTCGGCGTATTATCTGCCTTCCTCAGCGCCATGGGTGTAAGTGAATCAGGAAGGTTCATGTCTCTCGGATGTAATAACCCGCCCTTCCTGATTGATTGCACACAGTCCTGCTCCTTAAAGGTGTATGCCTAGCGCAAGCAGCCCTGGTAGTCCGTTATTTTTGCTGCGCCTACCAGTCCCAAGATGCATTGTCCATCGTTTGTTATTTGGAGGCTGTTGCGTGGAGCAGGTACATGAAGTTGCAGGGGGAACCGTCCTTCCTCCCATGCTTGTGGAACACGCCGTCTCCTCCTCTCCCCTAACCGCTTTACCCCACTGTCATCAGGAGCACTTTGGGCGGGGGCGAGGCTGAAATCAAGCCTAGCCCAGCGTGAGGCTGGATGGCCTCTACACCGCCATATCACGTCCCGAACCAGCAGGGGGGTTCTGGTGATTCCGGTAACCTGGATTGTATCCATGTTTGACCAGCTGTCCCAGAGCCAACTTAACAAAGCGGGGGCCTCTTTGCGCGTAACTGCAACCCGCACTGAAAATATCACACTCCACACTTTCGCCAAGGACAAAGTGAAGAGACCACAACAGCGGAGTATTGAGAAACCGGCTTTATTCCTCCACACAGGTAAATGGCAGCTCTCCTTCACCCACTACAGGCGAATGCATTTCGGCGTATTATCTGCCTTCCTCAGCGCCATGGGTGTACGTGAATCAGGATGGTTCATGTCTCTCGGATGTAATAACCCGCCCTTCCTGATTGATTGCACACAGTCCTGCTCCTTAAAGGTGTATGCCTAGCGCAAGCAGCCCTGGTAGTCCGTTATTTTTGCTGCGCCTACCAGTACCAAGATGCATTGTCCATCGTTTGTTATTTGGAGGCTGTTGCGTGGAGCAGGTACATGAAGTTGCAGGGGGAACCGTCCTTCCTCCCATGCTTGTGGAACACGCCGTCTCCTCCTCTCCCCTAACCGCTTTACCCCACTGTCATCAGGAGCACTTTGGGCGGGGGCGAGGCTGAAATCAAGCCTAGCCCAGCGTGAGGCTGGATGGCCTCTACACCGCCATATCACGTCCCGAACCAGCAGGGGGGTTCTGGTGATTCCGGTAACCCGGATTGTATCCATGTTTGACCTGCTGTCCCAGAGCCAACTTAACAAAGCGGGGGCCTCTTTGCGCGTAACTGGAAGCCGCGCTGAAAATATCACACTCCACACTTTCGCCAAGGACAAAGTGAAGAGACCACAACAGGGGAGTATTGAGAAACCGGCTTTATTCCTCCACACAGGTAAATGGCAGCTCTCCTTCACCCACTACAGGCGAATGCATTTCGGCGTATTATCTGCCTTCCTCAGCGCCATGGGTGTAAGTGAATCAGGAAGGTTCATGTCTCTCGGATGTAATAACCCGCCCTTCCTGATTGATTGCACACAGTCCTGCTCCTTAAAGGTGTATGCCTAGCGCAAGCAGCCCTGGTAGTCCGTTATTTTTGCTGCGCCTACCAGTCCCAAGATGCATTGTCCATCGTTTGTTATTTGGAGGCTGTTGCGTGGAGCAGGTACATGAAGTTGCAGGGGGAACCGTCCTTCCTCCCATGCTTGTGGAACACGCCGTCTCCTCCTCTCCCCTAACCGCTTTACCCCACTGTCATCAGGAGCACTTTGGGCGGGGGCGAGGCTGAAATCAAGCCTAGCCCAGCGTGAGGCTGGATGGCCTCTACACCGCCATATCACGTCCCGAACCAGCAGGGGGGTTCTGGTGATTCCGGTAACCCGGATTGTATCCATGTTTGACCAGCTGTCCCAGAGCCAACTTAACAAAGCGGGGGCCTCTTTGCGCGTAACTGGAACCCGCGCTGAAAATATCACACTCCACACTTTCGCCAAGGACAAAGTGAAGAGACCACAACAGGGGAGTATTGAGAAACCGGATTTATTCCTCCACACAGGTAAATGGCAGCTCTCCTTCACCCACTACAGGCGAATGCATTTCGGCGTATTATCTGCCTTCCTCAGCGCCATGGGTGTAAGTGAATCAGGAAGGTTCATGTCTCTCGGATGTAATAACCCGCCCTTCCTGATTGATTGCACACAGTCCTGCTCCTTAAAGGTGTATGCCTAGCGCAAGCAGCCCTGGTAGTCCGTTATTTTTGCTGCGCCTACCAGTCCCAAGATGCATTGTCCATCGTTTGTTATTTGGAGGCTGTTGCGTGGAGCAGGTACATGAAGTTGCAGGGGGAACCGTCCTTCCTCCCATGCTTGTGGAACACGCCGTCTCCTCCTCTCCCCTAACCGCTTTACCCCACTGTCATCAGGAGCACTTTGGGCGGGGGCGAGGCTGAAATCAAGCCTAGCCCAGCGTGAGGCTGGATGGCCTCTACACCGCCATATCACGTCCCGAACCAGCAGGGGGGTTCTGGTGATTCCGGTAACCTGGATTGTATCCATGTTTGACCAGCTGTCCCAGAGCCAACTTAACAAAGCGGGGGCCTCTTTGCGCGTAACTGCAACCCGCGCTGAAAATATCACACTCCACACTTTCGCCAAGGACAAAGTGAAGAGACCACAACAGGGGAGTATTGAGAAACCGGCTTTATTCCTCCACACAGGTAAATGGCAGCTCTCCTTCACCCACTACAGGCGAATGCATTTCGGCGTATTATCTGCCTTCCTCAGCGCCATGGGTGTAAGTGAATCAGGAAGGTTCATGTCTCTCGGATGTAATAACCCGCCCTTCCTGATTGATTGCACACAGTCCTGCTCCTTAAAGGTGTATGCCTAGCGCAAGCAGCCCTGGTAGTCCGTTATTTTTGCTGCGCCTACCAGTCCCAAGATGCATTGTCCATCGTTTGTTATTTGGAGGCTGTTGCGTGGAGCAGGTACATGAAGTTGCAGGGGGAACCGTCCTTCCTCCCATGCTTGTGGAACACGCTGTCTCCTCTTCTCCCCTAACTGCTTTACCCCACTGTCATCAGGAGCACTTTGGGCGGGGCGAGGCTGAAATCAAGCCTAGCCCAGCGTGAGGCTGGATGGCCTCTACACCGCCATATCACGTCCCGAACCAGCAGGGGGGTTCTGGTGATTCCGGTAACCCGGATTGTATCCATGTTTGACCAGCTGTCCCAGAGCCAACTTAACAAAGCGGGGGCCTCTTTGCGCGTAACTGGAACCCGCGCTGAAAATATCACACTCCACACTTTCGCCAAGGACAAAGTGAAGAGACCACAACAGGGGAGTATTGAGAAACCGGCTTTATTCCTCCACACAGGTAAATGGCAGCTCTCCTTCACCCACTACAGGCGAATGCATTTCGGCGTATTATCTGCCTTCCTCAGCGCCATGGGTGTACGTGAATCAGGAAGGTTCATGTCTCTCGGATGTAATAACCCGCCCTTCCTGATTGATTGCACACAGTCCTGCTCCTTAAAGGTGTATGCCTAGCGCAAGCAGCCCTGGTAGTCCGTTATTTTTGCTGCGCCTACCAGTACCAAGATGCATTGTCCATCGTTTGTTATTTGGAGGCTGTTGCGTGGAGCAGGTACATGAAGTTGCAGGGGGAACCGTCCTTCCTCCCATGCTTGTGGAACACGCCGTCTCCTCCTCTCCCCTAACCGCTTTACCCCACTGTCATCAGGAGCACTTTGGGCGGGGGCGAGGCTGAAATCAAGCCTAGCCCAGCGTGAGGCTGGATGGCCTCTACACCGCCATATCACGTCCCGAACCAGCAGGGGGGTTCTGGTGATTCCGGTAACCCGGATTGTATCCATGTTTGACCAGCTGTCCCAGAGCCAACTTAACAAAGCGGGGGCCTCTTTGCGCGTAACTGGAAGCCGCGCTGAAAATATCACACTCCACACTTTCGCCAAGGACAAAGTGAAGAGACCACAACAGGGGAGTATTGAGAAACCGGCTTTATTCCTCCACACAGGTAAATGGCAGCTCTCCTTCACCCACTACAGGCGAATGCATTTCGGCGTATTATCTGCCTTCCTCAGCGCCATGGGTGTAAGTGAATCAGGAAGGTTCATGTCTCTCGGATGTAATAACCCGCCCTTCCTGATTGATTGCACACAGTCCTGCTCCTTAAAGGTGTATGCCTAGCGCAAGCAGCCCTGGTAGTCCGTTATTTTTGCTGCGCCTACCAGTCCCAAGATGCATTGTCCATCGTTTGTTATTTGGAGGCTGTTGCGTGGAGCAGGTACATGAAGTTGCAGGGGGAACCGTCCTTCCTCCCATGCTTGTGGAACACGCCGTCTCCTCCTCTCCCCTAACCGCTTTACCCCACTGTCATCAGGAGCACTTTGGGCGGGGGCGAGGCTGAAATCAAGCCTAGCCCACCGTGAGGCTGGATGGCCTCTACACCGCCATATCACGTCCCGAACCAGCAGGGGGGTTCTGGTGATTCCGGTAACCCGGATTGTATCCATGTTTGACCAGCTGTCCCAGAGCCAACTTAACAAAGCGGGGGCCTCTTTGCGCGTAACTGGAACCCGCGCTGAAAATATCACACTCCACACTTTCGCCAAGGACAAAGTGAAGAGACCACAACAGGGGAGTATTGAGAAACCGGCTTTATTCCTCCACACAGGTAAATGGCAGCTCTCCTTCACCCACTACAGGCGAATGCATTTCGGCGTATTATCTGCCTTCCTCAGCGCCATGGGTGTAAGTGAATCAGGAAGGTTCATGTCTCTCGGATGTAATAACCCGCCCTTCCTGATTGATTGCACACAGTCCTGCTCCTTAAAGGTGTATGCCTAGCGCAAGCAGCCCTGGTAGTCCGTTATTTTTGCTGCGCCTACCAGTCCCAAGATGCATTGTCCATCGTTTGTTATTTGGAGGCTGTTGCGTGGAGCAGGTACATGAAGTTGCAGGGGGAACCGTCCTTCCTCCCATGCTTGTGGAACACGCCGTCTCCTCCTCTCCCCTAACCGCTTTACCCCACTGTCATCAGGAGCACTTTGGGCGGGGGCGAGGCTGAAATCAAGCCTAGCCCACCGTGAGGCTGGATGGCCTCTACACCGCCATATCACGTCCCGAACCAGCAGGGGGGTTCTGGTGATTCCGGTAACCCGGATTGTATCCATGTTTGACCAGCTGTCCCAGAGCCAACTTAACAAAGCGGGGGCCTCTTTGCGCGTAACTGGAACCCGCGCTGAAAATATCACACTCCACACTTTCGCCAAGGACAAAGTGAAGAGACCACAACAGGGGAGTATTGAGAAACCGGCTTTATTCCTCCACACAGGTAAATGGCAGCTCTCCTTCACCCACTACAGGCGAATGCATTTCGGCGTATTATCTGCCTTCCTCAGCGCCATGGGTGTAAGTGAATCAGGAAGGTTCATGTCTCTCGGATGTAATAACCCGCCCTTCCTGATTGATTGCACACAGTCCTGCTCCTTAAAGGTGTATGCCTAGCGCAAGCAGCCCTGGTAGTCCGTTATTTTTGCTGCGCCTACCAGTCCCAAGATGCATTGTCCATCGTTTGTTATTTGGAGGCTGTTGCGTGGAGCAGGTACATGAAGTTGCAGGGGGAACCGTCCTTCCTCCCATGCTTGTGGAACACGCCGTCTCCTCCTCTCCCCTAACCGCTTTACCCCACTGTCATCAGGAGCACTTTGGGCGGGGGCGAGGCTGAAATCAAGCCTAGCCCAGCGTGAGGCTGGATGGCCTCTACACCGCCATATCACGTCCCGAACCAGCAGGGGGGTTCTGGTGATTCCGGTAACCTGGATTGTATCCATGTTTGACCAGCTGTCCCAGAGCCAACTTAACAAAGCGGGGGCCTCTTTGCGCGTAACTGCAACCCGCGCTGAAAATATCACACTCCACACTTTCGCCAAGGACAAAGTGAAGAGACCACAACAGGGGAGTATTGAGAAACCGGCTTTATTCCTCCACACAGGTAAATGGCAGCTCTCCTTCACCCACTACAGGCGAATGCATTTCGGCGTATTATCTGCCTTCCTCAGCGCCATGGGTGTAAGTGAATCAGGAAGGTTCATGTCTCTCGGATGTAATAACCCGCCCTTCCTGATTGATTGCACACAGTCCTGCTCCTTAAAGGTGTATGCCTAGCGCAAGCAGCCCTGGTAGTCCGTTATTTTTGCTGCGCCTACCAGTCCCAAGATGCATTGTCCATCGTTTGTTATTTGGAGGCTGTTGCGTGGAGCAGGTACATGAAGTTGCAGGGGGAACCGTCCTTCCTCCCATGCTTGTGGAACACGCTGTCTCCTCTTCTCCCCTAACTGCTTTACCCCACTGTCATCAGGAGCACTTTGGGCGGGGCGAGGCTGAAATCAAGCCTAGCCCAGCGTGAGGCTGGATGGCCTCTACACCGCCATATCACGTCCCGAACCAGCAGGGGGGTTCTGGTGATTCCGGTAACCCGGATTGTATCCATGTTTGACCAGCTGTCCCAGAGCCAACTTAACAAAGCGGGGGCCTCTTTGCGCGTAACTGGAACCCGCGCTGAAAATATCACACTCCACACTTTCGCCAAGGACAAAGTGAAGAGACCACAACAGGGGAGTATTGAGAAACCGGCTTTATTCCTCCACACAGGTAAATGGCAGCTCTCCTTCACCCACTACAGGCGAATGCATTTCGGCGTATTATCTGCCTTCCTCAGCGCCATGGGTGTACGTGAATCAGGAAGGTTCATGTCTCTCGGATGTAATAACCCGCCCTTCCTGATTGATTGCACACAGTCCTGCTCCTTAAAGGTGTATGCCTAGCGCAAGCAGCCCTGGTAGTCCGTTATTTTTGCTGCGCCTACCAGTACCAAGATGCATTGTCCATCGTTTGTTATTTGGAGGCTGTTGCGTGGAGCAGGTACATGAAGTTGCAGGGGGAACCGTCCTTCCTCCCATGCTTGTGGAACATGCCGTCTCCTCCTCTCCCCTAACCGCTTTACCCCACTGTCATCAGGAGCACTTTGGGCGGGGGCGAGGCTGAAATCAAGCCTAGCCCAGCGTGAGGCTGGATGGCCTCTACACCGCCATATCACGTCCCGAACCAGCAGGGGGGTTCTGGTGATTCCGGTAACCCGGATTGTATCCATGTTTGACCAGCTGTCCCAGAGCCAACTTAACAAAGCGGGGGCCTCTTTGCGCGTAACTGGAAGCCGCGCTGAAAATATCACACTCCACACTTTCGCCAAGGACAAAGTGAAGAGACCACAACAGGGGAGTATTGAGAAACCGGCTTTATTCCTCCACACAGGTAAATGGCAGCTCTCCTTCACCCACTACAGGCGAATGCATTTCGGCGTATTATCTGCCTTCCTCAGCGCCATGGGTGTAAGTGAATCAGGAAGGTTCATGTCTCTCGGATGTAATAACCCGCCCTTCCTGATTGATTGCACACAGTCCTGCTCCTTAAAGGTGTATGCCTAGCGCAAGCAGCCCTGGTAGTCCGTTATTTTTGCTGCGCCTACCAGTCCCAAGATGCATTGTCCATCGTTTGTTATTTGGAGGCTGTTGCGTGGAGCAGGTACATGAAGTTGCAGGGGGAACCGTCCTTCCTCCCATGCTTGTGGAACACGCCGTCTCCTCCTCTCCCCTAACCGCGTATATATATAAAACCAGACGCTCACTTACATTAAAATGAGCTCGACACGCCAGGAAAATTCAAAACTGGATTTATTTCAGAGAGTCTTTGCAGCGCTTGTTTGCAGATATTTAGAAACGCTGTGGCAGACGCGTTTCAGCATTGGCTTTCTTCAGTGCCTCGTTTCTATTGCAGTTCTCACACCAAGGGCTTACATTTTTTAAAAGAATAGTTCCTTAGCCACTCTCACGGCGAGATCGTTGTCAGGTGCGCTGCATGGGTTCTCGCGCTGACCTGGGTCCCGTTGCATTATGGTGAACGTAGTGCAATGTGGTAACCCATACAGTGAGGGGTATTACCAGACACCAAGTGGCATTTATCACAGCTTCCTTCACCTTCGGCTTCGGATACCAGGAGAACAGTTTTTGCTTGAAGCCAGTTTATTTTCCCCAGTAGCAAATCTACATCACTCTCTCCCCGTGTAAACAACGATGTACAGTGGCTTTGTTTCCGCTTGGGGGGGTGACACACTAGTACCTTCCAAGTACGAGTCCAAAAAGTTGCTGGTTTGCTGTGTCACTCCAGACCGAGAGGGGGTGTCGGCGACCAAGACTCCAGCTTGCTTGGTCTGAATATAAACACCAGACGCTCACCTACATTAAAATGAGCTCGACACACCAGGAAAATTCTAAACTGGATTTATTTCAGAGAGTCTTTGCAGCGCTTGTTTGCAGATATTTAGAAACGCTGTGGCAGACGCGTTTCAGCATTGGCTTTCTTCAGTGCCTCGTTTCTATTGCAGTTCTCACACCAAGGGCTTACATTTTTTAAAAGAATAGTTCCTTAGCCACTCCCACAGCGAGATCGTTATCAGGTGCGCTGCATGGGTTCTCGCGCTGACCTGGGTCCCGTTGCATTATGGTGAACGTAGTGCAATGTGGTAACCCATACAGTGAGGGGTATTACCAGACACCAAGTGGCATTTATCACAGCTTCCTTCACCTTCGGCTTCGGATACCAGGAGAACAGTTTTTGCTTGAAGCCAGTTTATTTTCCCCAGTAGCAAATCTACATCACTCTCTCCTCGTGTAAACAACGATGCACAGTGGCTTTGTTTCCGCTTGGGGGGGTGACACACTAGTACCTTCCAAGTACGAGTCCAAAAAGTTGCTGGTTTGCTGTGTCACTCCAGACCGAGAGGGGGTGTCGGCGACCAAGACTCCAGCTTGCTTGGTCTGAATATAAACACCAGACGCTCACCTACATTAAAATGAGCTCGACACGCCAGGAAAATTCAAAACTGGATTTATTTCAGAGAGTCTTTGCAGCGCTTGTTTGCAGATATTTAGAAACGCTGTGGCAGACGCGTTTCAGCATTGGCTTTCTTCAGTGCCTCGTTTCTATTGCAGTTCTCACACCAAGGGCTTACATTTTTTAAAAGAATAGTTCCTTAGCCACTCCCACGGCGAGATCGTTATCAGGTGCGCTGCATGGGTTCTCGCGCTGACCTGGGTCCCGTTGCATTATGGTGAACGTAGTGCAATGTGGTAACCCATACAGTGAGGGGTATTACCAGACACCAAGTGGCATTTATCACAGCTTCCTTCACCTTCGGCTTCGGATACCAGGAGAACAGTTTTTGCTTGAAGCCAGTTTATTTTCCCCAGTAGCAAATCTACATCACTCTCTCCCCGTGTAAACAACGATGCACAGTGGCTTTGTTTCCGCTTGGGGGGGTGACACGCTAGTACCTTCCAAGTACGAGTCCAAAAAGTTGCTGGTTTGCTGTGTCACTCCAGACCGAGAGGGGGTGTCGGCGACCAAGACTCCAGCTTGCTTGTGTCACCTGTGTGTCACCACTTGAGTTGTTTAATACACGTATGTAAATAATACAGGCTGCGCGTCTGACAAGCATGTTTTAAACCTTTTTAGGCACAATCACGATGGCCTCGGAAGCCGGCCAAGCATGTTTTATACCTTTCTAGGCACAACCACGATTGCTTTGAAAGCCTGAACGTGCCATTATGGAGCAATCACCCATATGCAGCATGGAAGAATAAAATGTGTACCCCCTCTCAACTGAGGGGGGGCTCTGTTTTGTAACGCATTTTCTCCATTTGTAACATTTCAGATATACAACGTGACTTAGGGAACGTATGTATTAATAACACATGCTTTATTAGTAGCAGCGTTCACTTTATTTTTTTTCTTTATTTCACTATTTCTTATTTCCTATTTAGGTATATTAGGAGTGGCAAACACAGGGCTGGTCCCTGTGTGGTCCTCATGAAGAGCTAGGGGAGCTCGAAACATGTTGACCATACACTGCATTCCTACTCATTATAGTTAGGTTTTCCAGTGCACCCCCCCCCTTTTTTTAGACATACCGACCTAGGAGCAAGAATAAAAGTTGTTTCGGCCCACTAGCAAGGTATTTTTAATGATTTTCCAACCACTCCACCACAAACTGCACCACACATAGTCTTCCATTTAAAGTGCTCCTATGTAATTCCACAAGTCATAGCACGGCCCAGTTCGTGGACGACAGGGATGGCCCCAATGATGAAACATGTCACCGTGGGGAAACCCTGGTGAGTGAGGGGATTCAAGAAAGAAGATATTCTTTCTTCATGGCTTTTTTCTGACCACACGGGTTAGGAGCTACCTTTGTCGGACTAGGTCTCTGAACCCAATACCTTGGGTTTTCTTTGACTGTAAACATTAGGAGGACGACCTAGTTTCGAATTCTCCACCTCCCCCCATCTTGTGTTATGTTTGCACTAATAAGTAATTGCAGTTCCTCTCCAGATACATTATATGTACCACTGTATAATGGTGGTTATACGATGTACTATTTACCTATGCTCATAATGTGGATCAAAAAGAAAATGACCTTTATTGTGATAATTTTACACTGTCACACTGCCAAGGTTCCTCAATAAAGTTTGTTAAAAAAAAAATAATAATGCCTACCGAAAAATTCACTCATTATATGTCTTGGCATGTATGGATTGGATATTAAAAATATTGTCGTTTTTATGAATTAAAGGACTGTTTTGACACATAAGTAATGTGTTAATGTGAAAGCCATTATAAAGACATAATGAAAAGTACTATGTTAAGATGGCCGCCATAAGTCATGCATTGTGACAGGTTTGCACACCGTCATTGAGGTTGTTTGGCGGGTGACGTAAATGAATTTAAAAAGCTTCCTTGCAGTGATGTGAGTTAACACTGACAAAGGAATTTCCGAAACGCGTCTGTTTGGTGGAGTTGTTTGCTGAATAAAGACCCACTACGCTGCCCCCTGGGAGTCCTTGACCTTTTTGGAAAAACAAAGGAAGTTGACGCAGCGTTGATTTAAACGTGGGGCACCGCCAGGGAAGGCACCCGCCTGCGAGTGCCTTGGCTTTATGGTGTATTTGGAGCGTTTTACACACACACATATATATATATATATATAATATATATATATTACCTACTGGCAGTCGCCAGTAGGTATATATAGTTAGGATTTTTTTGAATAGGGATTTCTGAAAATTCTATGTTGAATAACTTTGGCGTTGATGGACGGAATTGGCTGAAATTTTTCAGGAAAATGGCACATTTCGTTTCTGAGCGTCCCCTGAAAGTTTGGGGGGGTTCCATCAAGCGGGGGCTGAGAAAAAAGGGGGGTCCCAAAACATGTTTTTAACATTGAGTTTTCAATAGGGCGGTTGGATTCACTTTTAGCTCGAACGGCTGAATGGATTTCCACAAAACTTGGCAAAATTGTAGGGACTGGTAGCCCGATGTGCCTTTGCTATGTCTCAAGATATATGCTCCAGTGGTTTTTACGAAAATTAACTTTGAAAAATATATATTGGGCTACATTGGGCTATATATATGTTAGAGCCCAAATGTAGCCCAATGTAGCCCAATGTAGCCCAAAGATGGCCACCGGAGACAAAAAAAAACAAATGTAGCCCAAATATCAGCCAGATGTAGCCCCACTATAGCCCAATGACAGAATGTCCCAGAGTGTTCTAAAGAACAACTAGAACGCTAACAGTCTTACTTATGACAAAAGTATGGCACACCTGAAGTCATCTTGATTGGAATAAAGTGGTAACACTTAATACATTTAATTTGAAAAGGAACAAAATGAGGGGTTTCATTTTGCCATAGAAATGTTATATATATATATATATATATAGGATTTTTTTGAATAGGGATTTCTGAAAATTCTATGTTGAATAACTTTGGCATTGATGGACGGAATTGGCTGAAATTTTCAGGAAAATGGCACATTTTGTTTCTGAGCGTCCCCTGAAAGTTTGGGGGGGTTTCGTCAAGCGGGGGCCGAGAAAAAAGGGGGTCCCAATACGTGTTTTTAACATTGAGTTTTCCATAGGGCGGTTTGACTCACTTTTAGCTCGAACGGCTGAATGGATTTCTATGAAACTTGGCAAAATTGTAGAGACTGTTTGCCCGATGTGTCTTTGCTAGGTCTCAAGATATGTGCTCCAGTGGATTTTGAGAAATTAACGTTCAAAAAAAATATATATATCTGTGACAGCGTCCCGGTTGTTGTGTTGTGTGGGTGAAATAAGTACCAACATGTAGGTACCAATGAAGAGTCTAAAATTCAATGTACACCGTCTCCTCTGTAGATATTTTGTATGTTCTAATATGGGTTATTTAAATGTAAATGTGTGGCAAAGCACTTCATGCTTTAAAGCAATTGTATTTTTGAACTGATTGTTCTTTCCTCTTAGTCCTCCTCTTTGTTTTTTTTCCCCCCACACTCTTCTTCAGCATGATAGTTGATAAATGTGTTCCCTCAAAAAATGTATATACATAAAAAAATTATATTAAATACATATAAAATATATTTTTCCTTTAAAAGAAGAATACATTTTACAGCTTTTGATATTTGCTATTAAAAAACCATTGAAATTCACTGAAAAAACCATAGATTATAGACCATATATAGTTAGGAATTAGCATTTACAAAACCTTGAAAATTCACTGAAAAAAACATAGGTTATAGACCATATATAGTTAGGAATTAGCATTTACAGACATAATGATGCACAAATTAAGACAGTTTAGTCACTAACCCATGCACTCAGTGAGACACATTTAATCACTCACTCATACAGTCAGTCATACACCTACTAAATCCTTCATCCAGACACTTATACATCCACTCATTCTTCAATATGTAAGACATATTTTAACTTTACAGAAACATACAGCCACTGGATGTTGTCATCAGTGATGTCAGCAGTGATGTCATTTGAGATGTCATCAGTGATGTCATCAGTGATGTCATTTGAGATGTCATCAGTGATGTCATCAGTGATGTCACTGACCATGTCATGAATGATGTAATATGTGACATGATCAGAAGTGGATTGCGGGTGCGCGATATATAGTTAGTGCAACTAACTATATATGCGAATTTCAATGGTTTTGTGTGAGTAAAATAAGGTTTTGTAAATGCTAATTCCTAACTATATATGGTCTATAACCTATGGTTTTTTCAGTGAATATATATATATATATATATATATATATATATATATATATATATATATTGACCTACAGTGAGTGTTTTATTGGCAACATCACCAGCCCGTGTGTTTTTAACCTACCCACTGGGGTTTTAATTGACATTGAGAGGGGAATACTGCAGCATCCACAGTGATTGAATTTTATTGCTAACACCACGAATACCAGAAGGCACTGGGACTGCTAACTATGGCATCAGTACACGCCCACTGGGGCGGACTTAGTAAAGCAACAACAGGTTGTTAACATGCTGCTGTGGTGTTCCTTTGGTCAAGCTCGTGAACAAGGACTAGGTGTCTGAAATGCGTTGAGCTGCAAAGTAAAGGAGAAATGCACGTATATGGTTGTGCGGCACACACTCGCCTTCAAAGGCTTATTCCCCTGTGTGGGCGTCCTCACAAGTGGCAACTTGGTTTTGATTGATGGTATGCGGCCATGCCAGGTCGTGGAGACGAACTGCCGCTGCAAATACGGATCTTTGGCGTTCAAAAGGCTGGGCTCCGCAAAAGAACGGAGGGTCCCACAGTGAGTGTTTTATTGACAACATCACTAGCCCGTGTTTTTAACCTACCCACTTGGGCTTTAATTGACATTGAGAGGGGAATACTGCAGCATTCACACTGATTGAATGTTATTGTTCACACCACGAATACCAGAAGGCACTGGGACTGCTAACTATGGCATCAGTACACGCCCACTGGGGCAGACTTGATAAAGCAACAACAGGTGGTTAACATGTAGCTGTTGTGTTCCTTTTGTCAAGCTCGTGAACAAGGACAAGGTGTCTGAAACGCATTGAGCTGCAAAGTAAAGGAGAAATGCACGTATCTGGTTGTGCGGTGCACACTCACCTTCAAAGACTCATTCCCCCGTGTGGGCGTCCTCACAAGTGGCAACTTGGTTTTGATTGATGTTATGTGGTCGTGCCAGGTCGCGAGGATGAACCGCCGCTGCAAATGCGGATCTTTGGGGTTCAGAAGGCTGGGCGCCGCAAAAGATCGGAGGGTCCCAACAGTGAGTGATTTATTGGCAACAGCACCAACCCATGTGTTGTTAACCTACCCACTGGGGTTTTAATTGACATTGAAATGGGAATACTGCAGCATCCACTGTGCTTGAATGTTATTGTTAACACCACGAATACCAGAAGGCACTGGGACTGGTACCTATGGCATCAGTACACGCACACTGGGGCGGACTTAATAAAGCAACAACAGGTGGTTAACATGTAGCTGTGGTGTTCCTTTTGTCAAGCTCGTGAACAAGAATAGGTGTCTGAAACGCGTTGAGCTGCAAAGTAGAGGAGAAATGCGCTTGTCTGGTTGTGCCGGGCACACTTACCTTCAAAGACTCATTCCCCCGTGTGGGCGTCCTCACAAGTGGCAACTTGGTTTTGATTGATGTTATGTGGTCGTGCCAGGTCGCGAGGATGAACCGCCGCTGCAAATGCGGATCTTTGGGGTTCAGAAGGCTGGGCGCCGCAAAAGATCGGAGGGCCGCAACAGTGAGTGATTTATTGGCAACAGCACCAGCCCATGTGTTGTTAACCTACCCACTGGGGTTTTAATTGACATTGGGAGGGGAATACTGCAGCATCCACAGTGCTTGAATGTTATTGTTAACACCACGAATACCAGAAGGCACTGGGACTGCTACCTATGGCATCAGTACACGCACACTGGGGCGGACTTAATAAAGCAACAACAGGTGGTTAACATGTAGCTGTGGTGTTCCTTTTGTCAAGCTCGTGAACAAGAATAGGTGTCTGAAACGCCTTGAGCTGCAAAGTAGAGGAGAAATGCGCTTATCTGGTTGTGCGGGGCACACTTACCTTCAAAGGCTTATTTCCCCGTGTGGGCATCCTCACAAGTGGCAACTTGGTTTTCATTGATGTTATGCGGCCGTGCCAGGTCGCGAGGACGACTGCTGCTGCAAATGCGGATCTTTGGCGTTCAGAAGGCTGCTCTCCACAAAAGAACGGAGGTTCCCACAGAGAGTATTTTATTGGCAACATCACCAGCCCGTGTGTTTTTAACCCACCCACTGGGGTTTTAATTGACATTGAGAGGGGAATACTGCAGCGTCCACAGTGATTGAATGTTATTGTTAACACCACGAATACCAGAAGACACTGGGACTGCTAACTATGGCATCAGTACACACCCACTAGGGCGGATTTAATAAAGCAACAACAGGTGGTAAAAATGTAGCTGTGGTGTTCCTTTTGTCAAGCTCGTGAACAAGGACTAGGTGTCTGAAACGCGTTGAGCTGCAAAGTAAAGGATAAATGCACGTATCTGGTAGTGTGGCGCACACTTACCTTCAAAGGCGTATTCCCCAGTGTGGGCGTCCTCACAAGTGGCAACTTGGTTTTGTTTGAAGTTATGCGGCTGTGCCAGGTCACGAGGACGAACCGCCGCTGCAAATGTGGATCTTTGGCGTTCAGAAGGCTGGGCTCCGCAAAAGAACGGAGGGTCCCACAGAGAGTGTTTTATTGGCAACATTACCAGCCCGTGTGTTTTTAACCTACCCATTGGGGTTTTAATTGACATTGAGAGGGGAATACTGCAGCGTCCACAGTGATTGAATGTTATTGTTAACACCACGAATACCAGAAGACACTGGGACTGCTAACTATGGCATCAGTACACGCCCACTAGGGCGGTCTTAATAAAGCAACAACAGGTGGTAAATATGTAGCTGTGGTGTTCCTTTTGAACAAGAACTAGGTGTCTGAAACGTGTTGAGCTGCAAAGTAAAGGAGAAATGCACGTATCTGGTTGTCGGTGCACACTCACCTTCAAAGGCTGATTCTCCCATGTGGGCGTCCTCACAAGTTGCAACTTGGTTTTGATTGATAAATAAGGTGTGGAGTGAAATATGAGGAATGAGGTCGTTTTGCTCATAGTTTTGCTCATGTTGCTGGATAATAAACAATAAAGGTAATGTGCTGAATATGAAACTTGAGTGAGCGAACTCGCTTACCAACTTGATGTTTCATTTGGTTAACAAATTTTATAAATTTACCAGACTATGGTGCAAATTAGAACTGTTATCAATCATGAGTGTGTTTCTGCAGTAACTTAGCTCAATGAACATTAAAGAGTTTGTGTGGCGTGAAGGGTAAACCTGAAATGTCACTGCTTAACCACAGAGGGTGAACCACAGTTTCTCCTTTGCACAATATAATTAGGGCTGAGGGAAATTCACATAATTTGCATTTGGGTAATAGCACAAAATTTGGGGAAAATGCTATAAAATTATGCATAATTCTGTGAATTGCGAAATTAGCATTTGACACTACGTTTTCGTGTGAAATGTATTCTCATTTCTGTTTTGGGAATTTTGCACGAAAAGATACTGAACATGCACAAGTGCTGAAAACTGCAGCCACTCATGTTCTGGTTGTTTGTTTTTGTTCTCCTGTGCTCACAATGAGAGCCTAATTTATGGCATTTTGGTGTAGGGCAGGCAGCAAGGCACCGTGCTGAGCTGTTCTACGCTAAAGTGAAAGCTGCACACATGAAAGTGACTAAAGCTGTTATGGCTTGTATATGTGCAGAAAGGTACACCTTCCTGCACATAAACAATCATTAACTGCAACGCAGTGCCTGCGCTGGCGCTAGGTAGCTTTTTATGCACCAGTGCTAGGGAAAACACGGGTGCACTGTATCCTTGTGAATACGGCGCATCCCTGCATTTAAAAAAATGTCAGAGAGCGGCGCTGCCAAATTTGGAGCAGCTCCGCGCTCCGACAATTGTTTGCAAGTATGCCCCAGGATTTTCAATTAGCACCTGTACTAAATCAGGGGAGTAGCTGGCTTTGAACATTACAGCGCTTACCCTTCTGATAGCCAGCATGGCAGACCCACTCAGTAGATTTGATTTTCATTCAAATTATGTCTGAGTGGCGCTGCCTGCGCTCTCTCCAAGAAACAAATACCGTGCTTGTACTCCACCTATCCCTGGAGGATTCCCTGCATGCTCTATTACACCTCCCACTTGACATTCTTTGAACACCTTGTAAAGCATGCCCCGCACTCCCCTGGCTGTTTTGAGGCAGAACCCGGATCATGCTGGCAGAGCGAGAAGTTAATTTGCCCTGCGAGGTGTGTCTCTTTCCGTCAGCACTTGTCACCCTTTGCCAGTCTCTGCAAGAAAAATGTGGAGATTAGCAGAAGAATTATGTCAACACAAACGGGCGTAAAACGTGAATTCTGAGTAATTGCCCTCACTAATGATAATGTCTTTTTCATGTTGGTTTGGAATAGGCGACAATTTTTACTACTTGCTTTTCATCATGACAGAGATTGTGGTTGCTGCTCATGTAGGGTTTCACCCCTTCAAGCAGTAACACAATTTCCTACACCGATGCGATCTCATTAGGATTACACGACTCATGAACGAATATCAATATCAATATCAATAGAACTAAACTAAAAGTATTTATCAGATACATATCAATAATAATAAGGTGTTGAAGTAAAATTAAAATCTTTTTCATCTAAAAATGATGTGAACCCCGTGTAGAGTATAAAGACAAGCAATACATTATACATCAGCAAGTATACTATAAAGACCACAAATGCACCAGCATGATAAAAAACTGAAAATGATAGAAATATCATAAAAAGAAACAAACAAGAAATAAATATGACAGAAATTAAATAAAATGACATTCAGCCTCTCGCTATGCTTTTGCAACGCCGATAACATCTTGAAGATTCTTAACATCCTTAAGATGACTTGTCGCATGAGAACTGAAACTGCAGCTAGAAATTGTTTCAAATAAAGAAGACCACTAAAATTCACGTTATAGTTATCTCAAGTAACTATAACTTGTGCCCTAAAGTAACTATAAGCCTCTCCTCCGCCATGCACAGTGTTGTCATCAATGATATAATTTGAGATGCTGCAGTGATGTTATCAATAATATCATATAACATTTCATTAGTGTATGTAATTTGGGAAATAATTAGCAGTACGTGGTGAGGGTGTGAGTTATAGTTACTTTAGGGCATGAGTTATAGTTACTTGCGATAACTATAACTGGTGAATTTAAGTGATGGCCACTTTGGCCATGCACATTTTGGGGTTGAGCACTGGGCCTGGTCTATGGCCAAAACTTTGTGGGCGCACACAGCTTATTATGTGTTGTTACAATATAAAGGGTGTAATTTTAGGTAAGTATGACCTAATGACTTTGTCAAGGGGTCAGAGCACCCAAATTCAAAAAGTAGGCCGCTGGAGCCCAACCCCTGCCGCACACTTCTCTTAGCCATGTGCACCATGAGGTTGTGCGCCTGGCTTTATTAAGGGGTCAGAGTATTAACATATATAAAACAGATCTATTATCTTTGTCAAAATGTCACCACTAGTTATAAACAAATGTACATTATATAAATCCACACATTGCAATGTTTACTAAAAATTATTTTCATAATCTTTTTTAATAAAGCCTTATTAAAAAAAATCGATACAGCTTTGAATCTTTCCTTTAACATTTTCCAGGTCATAAAGTGCAGCCATAGAACCTACCACAAGGGGGCCCTGCACTCCAGCTGAAGAGCATACTGTTCCACCTTGGAGTGCTTTAAAACAAATATGGTTAGCTTCCCTGGAAGCATGGATTTAATGACCCAGGATACTTATTGTGTTTTTTTTTTAATGTTGCTGGGTAGCCCCCATAACATCCTAAAAAAGGTTGGTGGTGTCACTGTCCCTCATGGGAGAACATCAGGAATAAATACTGTTATTTAAAAAAAAAAGCTCTGGGCATTATTGGGTGCTCCTTGCTAGGAGCAGTGAATAATAAATGAGAGTTTCTTGCCACTCATTTATCATTCTTCCCTTTCTGTATTTTTAAAATATTTTATGGGTGGGTGTCTCAGTCCCACCTGGGACAACCACCGCTTTAATATTTGTAGTGTGCCAAAGGGGGAGCCCCAGGTCCGCTTCTGCCCCATCGGCTCTTTGCAAGCAGCCCCATAGAATGGGACCACACAGGAGTTAACAACACACCATGCCTTTTTTTTTCTTTTTAGAAATGGAAGTTCCCTCCCGGGGCACCTCAAAGCATTTTTTACATAGAAGGTTGGCAGTGAAGCCCCAAGGCATCTGCAGCCCAACTGGCTCCCCTGTCAGCAATGTATGTCATTGAGTTACTGATTCTGGGGTTGAACTCCTACTCAAGCATCTACCACATACCTTGTCAGGGTGTACTTACAAGCAAACCCCAAATTAACAGGTGCTCTGGTAGCTTGGCACAGAGCAATCAGATTTAAATTAGAGGCAATGTGTAAGTACTTATGCTGCATTTTTAACAGAACACACAAATAGTCCCACACCAATTTAGAAAAATAGGGTAAATGAAATACCAGCATTTGTAAAGCGCACAGCTACCTCCGGAGAGGTGTCCCAGTGCTGGGGGCCTTTGGGAAGATTAAGCGAGCTATTGCCCAGAGTCACATGGTGCTGGGCTAACCTGCCACCGGCGAGTGAACCATAAACCCTGTGGTCTGGAGTCAGGCACACTGGCCGCTGCGCCACACCTCTTCTACAATAAGTTTAAAAGAGTTAAGTGAAAAGAGTGCCCAAATAACACAAAGTGTCTACTGTGGCTATCTGGTCACGCTAAACCAGTACTAAGACACACGTTCAGGCTGACAGGTGATGGAGTGCCATCCAGCTACAGGGACCCAGCTGGGCCCACTCAACCTTAAATGCATGTTGCAGAGCATTGTAGAGTCTTGTTTTGAGGATGCATCATACAGTGGCAATTCCTAGGAGCTGCGAAGCGGCGATGTGCGGTCCTGCATTGTCATAAAAGATGCCATTGATGATGGGCTTGCGATGCAAAGTCCTGTGTCAAAATGCATCACATGTCAGATGGTTCTGAGAAGTTGTTGGGTTTGAAATGCAGAGCCCTGTGTTGTTGTGGAGTATGCTATCGATGAGGGGTTTGTGATGCGAAATCCTGCGTCGCGAAGCATAATGCAGAGCAGGTTCCTGGGTGTCTGCGGGCAGCAATGCGAAGTCCTTGCTTCAGGGAAATCCACACAGATACACAGGCGATGCTATGGTTCTGATTGGGGTTGCATCGCACAGCAGAAGAGATGCGCCAGTTCTGCTGAAACCACCGATGGCTAGCAGAGCACCTTCTGGCCCAATTCCAAGGTCTAAGTCTGGGGTGGATCCACTTGGCAGGGTAGGACTCCCAGATGGCAAAGCACAGGTGCTGGGTTCAAAGTTGTTGGAGCCTTTTGTCCCTGAGCCTCTAGTCAGAAGGCCAGCCAACTAACCTTGGAGTCACTCGGGGGTCCTGGGTTCAACACGTGCAAGTCCAGTCCTCGTCACCCAGGCAAGAACGCAACATGTCATCACTGCAGGGCAGCAGGGCAGTAGTCCTTCAGAGCAGCAGTCCAGCATAGTGGCAGTCCTTTCAGCACCACAGCAGTCCTTCCTCCTGGCAGAGTCCACAGGACCAGAAGTGTACTGGATAATTGGGGTTGGGGTCCAGCATTCATATCTTGTGCCCCCTTTTAAGTGGAGGAAGAATCTAGAGGTTTCCACCCCCATAAGGTGTCAGGCATCCCATTCTGTCCTGGCTCCAGCTTGTCTGAGATCGCAATTGACCAGTGTCAAACCCATTGTGAAAGTGATCAGGCAGAGTCTTTGTCATGTGCAAGTGTGGTAGGTGATAGCTTCTTTCCCTCATTAACTCAGAGTGGCCAAAGTGGGAGCAATACACAAGGTCCAACTGCCAGCTACACCTAGTCATGTGACATACAATCTGGCTCCAGGCACCTAATGGTTAGGACAAGAGAATGCCAACTTTCTAAAAGTAGCATTTTCAGAATTGCGACAAAAAATCTGACTTTACCAATAAACAGGGCTTTTAACGCCTTAACCGCGGCAGCAATTCCACCGCGGTGCGGGCGTTCTATTAAGTGGGCGGGGCTGCAACGGCCATTGGCCTTTCGCAGCACTGGGGAGGGAGTGCTCCAATCGGCCAACGGCCGACGGGAGCACGGAAGGGGGTAATTTCAATGTCCTAGACATCAAACTCAGCTTGTCCACCTGCTCCCAGTTAGAAGTTAAAGCTTATTAAATGTAATAAGGTGACCCCTCTGTGGTAGAGGTAGGCCTTGCAGCATTGAAAAATGAAGTTAGGAGTGTTTCACTACCTGGACATGAAAAACTCAAAAGTACATGTCCTACTTTTCAAATACACTGCATCCTGCCCACTGGGCTGATTAGGGCCTACCATAGGGGTGATTTATATGTGTTGTAAAGGAAGGTTTGAGTCTGGCAAAAGGTTTACATTGCCAGTTTGAAATGGTAGTTCCGTCATCATCATTTCCTTTATTTCGGTTCATACAAAAGTATAACAGGTAACAATATACAAACATATATAGATTAAAAAAAATAATACCAAATACATATATGTACATATAAAAATGCTATAGGCCCAACAAATTAATAAAAATGGGTAGGCCTCTTAACAACGATATAAGAAATTTCAATTGTCCATAAAGACCTTTCTCCAGCAGAAAATGTCTTGGTCCTCATATACCATATGGCTGTGAGAATTTTGCCAATTGAAAAAAAACTACTGGACCACTCATGTTTGTTCTACATATTCTCAGTTCTGTGGCACAGTCATTGAGGTCCATAATTTTGCATTGTGGTCTAAACCAGTGCGTATGTTGCTTTGTGTATGCCATGCAAAAGAATAACATGTGTTCAATGGCCTCTATGGTCTCACATCCATTGGGGGCACATGCTCGATGTGCCTAACCCCTTCTTCCAAAGGCAGGTAAAGGAAGCTATTGGTAATGTGCCCATTCTAAACTTGATAAACGCTGCTTGTGTAAATGGGTTTATAACCATATCTAAATACAAATTGAACTCGAAGCCCCATTTCAATAAAAGAAAATGGTCTTGGACATTTTTTCTCTCAGAACATGGGCTCTGAATGCCATTTTGAGCTTTTCAATTGCATCCCCTGGTGGGTCTTGGAGATTTCACCAAAAGCCTTCTAAGCCCAGCCTATATAACCAAGACTTTATTTTGGCACACCAAGGGATCCTATTAGCACACATACTTTCTAACAGGCCTTCTAGCCAAACTCTATAGGTCTCATCGCTGCAATATCAGTGATGGACCCCAGACTTAAATCCATGTGAATGGGAAGTGTTGGGGTGCTCAGGGGAATTTTAAACAGTGATTTCAGGAAACTATTCTCTGCCATTTCCATCATCTCCAAGTTGCAGTGCCCCCAGATGTCTTATCCATAAAGCGTTGCCCGCAAGCTTGGCTCCTATAAATTTCCAGAGGAGGAGAAATGGGAAAGAATTGTACACTGTTTGCAAACATTATGATGTACCCTGCGGCATGCTTTAATGACAGGGTGCTCTTTCTCAGTTGAGCTGGCCACCTATACGAGTCTTCCAGACATACTCCCAGGTAATCAAACTCAGAGACCCGCTTAAGGGATACCCCATCCACTATTATAGTTCTTCTTAATTTGCCCTTGCAATCACCAAACACCATAAACTTGGTTTTGTAAATCTACAGTGGTCCACTTGATAACTAAAAAATTTATAATTTGGTCTATTGTGCTAATTTTATGCCGGAAGCATGCCTGTAAATTGGATCGCATCTTTGCTTTTGCAATCCAATCCCATAACCTGTTGAGTTTCTGGGTGCAAAACATTTTCTTGTTGTTATCGATTAGACTTATGTGTCTACAGTTGCTTAGGGAAGTCCAATCTTCTTTTGGTGGATTGTTACTATAATAGCCCCTTTCCAGGAATCAGGCACCTGATCCCCAGCCATCAAGGCATTTGACACAGAATTTATATATGGAGCTCAGATCTACGGTTCACTCCTATATAGATCAACCAGGAGTTAATAAAGTCCGGAACTTTCCCAGGCTTCTGCGCCAATATGGCTAAGGTGGTTTTTGGAGCGTAATTTTCCCACAATCTTCCCCCCTATTGTCGACAGTGGATTTAGATACGCCCACCACCGAAATATAAAACCCATACCTCTGTGGGAATGTGGCAATCTGGCATCAGTTTATCCGATCACCCCTTTTGGGATACTAGCTGCCAGAAACGTTTGCTGTCTTTGCACTTTGTCGCAGCCAATAGATTTTTCCATACTCCCTTTTCCCACAAGGCTTTTCTTTTCTTTATGGTACTAGCATACTCCCTCCTGGCTATGACAATGTGCGATCTATCCTTGCTTTTCAGGGCCTTAATAAGAACACAATTGGCAAGTCTACACGTATGGTTGAATCATTCTTTAGACTTCACAGAATTTGAGCTCTTTTTCCCCCTACACATTTTAACAAAATGTAGGCCTAATCTACTGAAAAAGGCTTTATGAGCTGGAACTATCAGACCAGGGGTCAGCTCATTTTGGCATAGTACAATAAATTCATGGTATATAAGTTGGTATAAAATGAACTAACAGATCCTCAGACTTAAGCAAAACCTCCCATTTAACTGCTCGTTTATTACTGGTGATCTCCGCCGAATTTATGGCAACAGGATCTTCTACAGCCCCTCTCCCCTTACATGCGATCCTGTCGCAGAGTAATCAAATTGGAAAGTAGTCACCGTGATGGCGTAAGCAAACTGCAAGGTCTGATACCTCATGCTATATACTTATGATCAACAAAATCTAATCAATGTAGCTGTTATAATTTCCTCTGGTAAAAGTTGACCTTGTAGCTTGAGCTACAGGAAATCATCCATCCCATGGTCTTAGGCCATACTTGATTATAATATCTACCATCTGGGAACCTGCAGCACTTATTTTGGGTAATCAGCATGTACAATTAAGGGGTCGTATGTCCCACAGACGATCCTCCTCCTCAATGAGTTCTAGATATGGTGCATAGTGCTCAAAGCACATATTAAAGTCTCCTGCAATGTTAATACAATGGGAAGATTTAAAGCTGCACATACAGGTTGCAATGGCAGACCTGAGACATGTTCAAAGGGCTAATTGAGTGGGTGGCACAAGCAGCGCTGCAGGCCCACCAGTAGTATTAAACTCACAGGCCCTGGGTACTGATAGAACCACTTTACTTATGACTTACAAGTAAATTAATGGTGGCAATTGAGTGGAAGTGAGTGAGGGAGGATTTATACCGCGCAACTTAGCCCAAGGGCATCAAGGCGCCAAACAGATCAGATAGTCTAAAGTCACCGGGCACAAGCCTACAAATAGGCCTCAAGAAAGAACCAGGTTTTCAATCCTTTGCGAAAAAGCACCAAGGAGGGTTGTCCTACCAGTTCGGGTGGGAGGGAGTTCCAGAGCTTGGGTACCCAGGTAGAGAACGCTCTACCTCCCCATCTTGCTTTAGTAAATCTAGGAACTAGAAGGAGATTTTTATTTGATGAGCGGAGAGCTCTACTGGGGGAGTAAGGATGAAGGAGGGACATAATGCCCTCTGAGCCAGAGCCATACATAGCCCCGTGGGCGAGGCAAAGGAGCTTGAAAGAGATCCTAGACTGGATGGGAAGCCAGTGAAGGTTTTTCCTGGCCAAGGATGCAGAGGAACGCCTAGGGAAGTTAAGGACCATCCTGGCCGCCGCATTCTGCACTATCTGTAGGCGATGAACCAGACTCTTGTTTAGGCCTACATACAGTGCATTACAATAATCCAACCTCGAGGAAACGAGAGCCACGGTGGCTTTCTTCCGAGCATCAGGGGAAAGATAGGATGCAATCTTTCTGAGGATCCTGATAATGCCACAACAGGTGGAAACAGTCCTATTGACCTGATGGCCAAAGGAAAGAGAGGTATCTATCAGGACCCCCAGATTCCTAGCGGAGTACGAGGGAAGGGGACAAATCCCAAGGCAGGCCGGCCACGATTCATTGGAGCAAACATCTTGATTGCCCCCAAAGATCAAGACCTCCGTCTTCTCTCCATTAAGTTTTAAAAAGTTCTGGATCATCCATTGGGAGACTGTCTCCATACAATTTCTAAAATTCAGGGCCGAGTCATTCACAGACTGTGTAAGGGAGACCATAATTTGAGTGTCGTTGGCGTACGACAACACCTCAAGCCCGAAGGATCTCACTACCCTGGCAAGTGGGGCCACATAAAGATTGAAAAGGGTGGGACTTAAAGAAGATCCCTGAGGGACCCCACATTGCACAGGCTTGGTGGGGGACAAGAAGTCACCCAGCTTTACCCTCTGTTCTCTTTGGTGAAGAAAAGAGGCCAAGAGGCTCAGGGCTGGGCCTTCAATACCTATCTCCCTGAGCCGGGAAACCAAGACAGAGGGAGACAGGGTGTCGAAGGCTGCCGTAAGGTCGAGTGGGACCAGAAGAGTGGTATGGCCCTCATCGACCTTTGAGCGGATGTTATTGACGACAACAGTAAGGGCAGACTCTGTACTGTGGGCTCTTCGAAAAACATGTTGTGAAGTGTCCAACAGGCTCGAGTCATCTAAGAAGGAGCTAAGATGGCGGTTGAGATGGGCTTCCAATATTTTGGCGGGAACAGGTAAAAGGGAAATAGGCCGAAAATGTTTCAGAACCCCAGGGTCCAACGAGGCCTTCTTCAAGAGTGGTTTAACGACCGCCATTTTCCAGGATTGGGGGAAAATTCCCTCCTTGATTGCAAGTTTCATTACCTCTAGAAGGGGGGGAATAGCCACCTCCCTACAGGCCTTCAGGGTCTTAAGCGGACAAGGGTCCAGATGGGAGCCAGATTTGATGTTATCAAGGAGCCGGTTAATCCCGTCCAGGGTAGGGAAAGGGAAATTAAGAAAGCTGGGCCCGGATTCCTCAGCATGAGACCCTGCTACGGGGAGGGAGGAAGGAGGGGGGGAGCCCAGCTCCAAGTTGAGGAGTTCTAAGGAGTTGTATATATGAATAATGGGGAGAGGGGTTGGCCTCGGACCTGGGGAACTTGGTTCGAGTCTCGGTAACGACGCCAAAAACCCCCTGTGATTCTGGGCAAATCACTTAATCTCCCCGTGCCTAAAAAAAAAAAAATGAACGTGTGTCCTCATGTAACGTAACTGGTGCTATGTAAAGCGCTCTGATAACTGATTCGGTTCGGTTCTAGTTCGCGCTATATAAAACTCTGCAAAAAAAAAAAAAAAAACAACAATTTTAGAGAAGAAAAAAATTGAGATTTTATCACAGAGCTCCTGGGTTTCCACTATGGAATCCACCACCTGCGGGGCGGAGTGAGAGTCCACAATCTTAAAGAGGTCTCTGGGAGATGTCAGAGAGGCAGTCAGATTAGCATAGTAAGCCCTTTTTTCCTGAATTATAGCCAGCTTATATTCTTTTAAAAGGTGTCTATGTTGTTTCCTCTCAGTAGGATCAAAATGAGTGCACCAAAGCCTCTACTGTTTTCTGCAGCCCTGCCTCAATAATCTGAGTCTATCAGAGAACCAGGGTGCGGAAGGACTCCTTCTTGCAGAGTAATACTTCTTAGCGGGGGCTAAGACGTCCACGGCCCCCGAGATGGCATTTGAGAAATTCACTGCAGCGGAGTTGGTGTCCTTCTTTAAGAGGGGGCTACGTCTACTCATAAAAGGGGCAAGAGTTTCGTTACTAACCTCCCTAAAGTTTCTTCTGAGTTCCCATTTCTTAGGATCCGAGTGAGTGGAAGCAGTCAGAGGGATTTAAAGCACCAGGGGCACTGCCAGATGGTCTGACCAGGCCAGGGGGATAGGGGTGCCTGTCTTCAGTCTAGGGTCGCTTCAGAACACCCCATGAAGCGTATGACCCGCTGAATGAGTGGAACTTCGCACAAGTTGGGTCAAGCCACATGAACCCAAGGTTTCTACCAAGGAAAGGGTGTCTTTAGAGCTCATAATCTCTAAATGAAAATTAAAATCACCTAGAAGAGTGAGATTAGGTCTGTCAATAAAAGATTCTAATACCTTCAACAGATCACGACTAAAGGTAGTTCTGAGACCTGGGGGCCTATAACATAAGATACCAGAAAATGAAACTGTAGGGGTGGAGTTAATAGAGAAATACATGGCCTGAAAAAGATCAGAGGAAGACAAGAGGTGCTCAATTCGGCAGATGGAAGAACTTTTATGTAGTATTCCTATCCCTCCTCCTCTTCGCCCAATTCTATCCACCCTAGACAGGGCATAGCCCTTGGGAATTGCGTCTACGAGATCAGGACCTGAGGTTTCCGAGAGCCAGGTTTCGGTGATAAATACCCAGGATAGTTTCCTCAGTGAGACAAAATCCTTGAAAGCAATATTATTTTTAATCAAGGATTGATGAGAAAATATTCTTCAAATTCCATGAGGGAGGGCTTAGGCACCACGGAATCCAGTGATGCCTTCCTGATATTCATTTTTCTATGGTGAATGAAGTTACATCCTCACCTAAATGTACCTTGGAAGGCCTCAGGGCAAATAGTATAATGGCAAGGTTTCCTAGGGGGTTTAAGAGCCAATAGAGTATCGATTAAGTAGAGGGTGCTTACTTGAGGGAAGATAGGACAAGAACCAGCCTGCCTGGCCCCTGGCGCGAACTCAGCGCGGACGGGCGCAGACGGGCTTGACTTAGGCGCGACTTCGACGCGCGCCCGCCCGCGAGACGCGGAGGAAACCATAGAGCCTAAATAAGGTGGGGCATGAGTGTCGAGCCCCGCGTGACCCTCTGTGGCCAATAAGGACAGGCACACCAAATGTTTGCCGGCGCCCTCCACAACAAACGGGAAAACACGTGGTGGACTGGGGCGCTGGCAGGGATAACGTGAGGCAAATGCGGGGGGGCATCTGGCAGGTAAGAGACCGTGAGGAAATGTGCAAAGCAGCAAAGTCACGGGATCACAATCTTAAAATACACAGCAATATGCAGCAAACGACATAGTAATCATGAGGCAAAGTAAATTCGAATTTAAAAAGCAGCGAAGTTTAAAAACGAGGCATCGTGATCATGCGCTCGATAACTAAAGACAATCAGACAATTCTGCCAACAGTGTCACAGGGAATGGGGAACCCAGGACCCTAGGTTACCGAGCTTACCCGGGGGGATGGTGTCACTGCTTCCATACCATGGGTTAGATAGGGTGTTCACATTCCCCCTTCATAAATGTTATACATAGTCCTATGGGATGGGGTACCCTGGGCCTCAATGACACTCTGGGATGTGGTGCAGTTTTTGGAAAGTTATGTGAAGATTCATCATTCGTGCCAAAGTTATTATCATTTAGCAAACCCCAAAAATGCATTTCCTATCTAACGTAGTTCTAATTATACCTACCCATTGGTGACTGCTAATGAGTAAATAAATATATATATAAATATAAATGTGCCATGCTGAAACATGATGGGTTGTTTCTTTGACATGATTGCACCAGAATAAAACTAGGGTTGGGTATGCTTGCCAGTCACCACCATTCACCTCTACCAAGGAGGCCAAGAAGATGCAGGTCATGTTGAGTGCATAAAGCGGGAGTTTGAGCATACAGTTTAAATGGACACTTTCAGAGGAATGTGTGACATCACCACATCAGAAATATTGGAACATCAACCAGTGAGTGAGTGAGGAATCCCACACTGTACAATATGGCAGATAGCACAAAAGGAGGACTTTTTGTACCCCTACCATTAAAGACACCACCTCGCACAGACCAAGGCACATGGTCTCAAAAATATTTTTAAAGCAGGTACTTTTACCTGTGGGATGACTTCATGCTGAGGTGGGGTTTGTTTCCGAGTCGGGCACTGCCTCGTGCTCGATTGTAAGGAGCCCAGTAGTCATCTGTCCCTGATGCGGGGACTCGGAACAAGGATGGCAGCACGGCGATAGCCCTTCCTTGTGCTGTGGCCAATGGTGATGCCAGTGTGGGGGCTGTCCCCCTAACACTGCCTCCCCAGATGTCTCCTGCCACTCATACCTTGTGTCCATTCCAGGCCTGGCCAGGGCTTAGATTATAACAACCTCCCGCTAATGGCAAGAGTTGTGGTAACCTTTGCCAGTGGATACCACCAAGCAGTGCATGGCCCGCTCAGAAAAGAGCTGCAACTTGGCTATATGGTCCAGGAGATATATATAAATGGAAAGACCTGCTACTTGGTGGACTGGTTGTACAACGGGGAGTTGAACGTGTGTAAGTTTGGGCCGGTACCAGGCTCCGAGAGCTACCAGTGTGAAGTTGGGCAGAAACTGACTTGGGATGATAAGAGCCATCGAAATGTAGCGTAAATGTTCTCCCCCTTTATTCTTTAGTAATGCCCAGTGCAGTAAAAAGGGGTGGCAGAACTCCGCGAGCTCTGCCCACCATTAAATATTACACTGCTTGTTTAAGCTGAATTAACCATTAGATTTCTGTGCAACAGAGTGCTTTTCTCCTTGGAGGTTGGAGAGTGTGAATCTCCACAAAACTTTCCAGAACTATCCTTCCTTCTACATTGGCTGATGATGGAAAGTTTTGTGATGATTGGTCAGGATGTAGGGTAAGTATTTTTTAAGTTATAAAGCATTTAAACTTAGTGATACCGTTGACATCTGCATTGCAGTAGCAAACTTCATAAGGGGTTCTATCATAATTAGAAAGCAATATGAGTGAAATTTGCATAGGATTGTCAGGGAATGATATTGTTAATCTAGCTGTCTTTTTCATAAACAGGTAACATGATGTGTTTATTTGTTTTTTGCTGAAGTTTTATGAATTGTTGTTTTTAATTTTTGCCTGAAAATGTTTTATGAATTGTAAATATTTTTTTTATATTGTGAAACTTTAATGGTTCCTTGAACCGAAATACCGGTATTCTTGATCTTGATCTTGACCTCTGCAACTCTCTAGCCAGCTTCTTCCACAGCAAGATCGCAGACATCCACAACAACTTCAACACCCAGACCCCCCCCCCCCCCCCGGCAGCCGCCGTCACCTCAAACTCACCGCCCCCCTGCCAATCAGCCTCCTGCTCTCCTGGAACCATGTCAACAACAACAACAACATCAAATTCATGAAAACCATCCTCTCCGGCTCGCCATCCGATCCCTGCCCCCACCACATCTTCAACAAAGCAATCTCCATCATCGCACCCCATCCCCGGAAGATCCTCAACTGCTTCTTCGAGACCGTCACCTTCCCGGAGAGCTGGAAACACGCCGAGTTCAACGCCCTACTCAAGAAACCCAAGGCAGACCCAAAGGACCTCAAGAACTTCCGACCCATATCCCTGCTCCCGTTCCCGGCGAAAGTCTCCAAGAACATCGTCAACAGGCAACTGACCCACTTCCTCGAGGAAAACAACACCCTGGACCCATCCCAATCCAGATTCCGCAGCAACCACAGCACCGAAACAGCCCTCATTGCCGCCACCGACGACATCAGGACCTTGCTGGAAAAAGGCAAAACTATGGCCCTCATCCTCCTGGACCTCTCGGACACTTTTGACACTGTCTGCCACCACACCCTATGCACACGCCTCCATGACGCAGGGATACACGACAAAGCCCTGGACTGGATCACCTTCTTCCTCACTGGCAGAACCCAGAGAGTCCGTCTCCCCCATTCCGATTCGGAGCCACCAAGATCACCCGAGGCATACCCCAAGGATCATCCCTCAGCCCGACCCTCTTCAATGCCTACATGGCACCGCTCACCAACATCATCCGATCACACGACCTCAACATCGTCTCATACACCTATGATACCCAGCTGATCCTCTCCCTCACCAAGGACCCCGCCACAGCCAAAACCAACCTCCACGAAGGTATGAAGGCCGTCGCAGAATGAATGAAGAACAGTCGCCTGAAACTGAACTCAAACAAGACGGAGGTCCTCATCCTCTGTTCCACCCCACCTGCCTGGGACGACTCCTGGTGGCTGGCCGCGCTGGGAGCTGCCCCGGCACCCACCGACCACGCACGCAACATGGGGTTCATTCTGGACTCATCAGTTTCAATGACCCAGCAAGCCAACTCCGTATCCTCATCCTGTTTCAACACCCTCTGCATGCTTCGCAAGATCTACAGATGGATCTCCAACGGAACCATAAGGACGGTCACCTAGGCCCTCACCAGCAGCAGGCTGGACTACGGCAACGCCGTCTATGCGGGAACCACGGCCAAACTCCAGAAAAGAATTCAACGCATACAGAACGCCTCCGCACGCCTCATCCTCGACGTCCCCCGCCACAGCCACATCACTGCCCACTTGAGAGACCTGCACTGGCTTCCCTTCAACAAAAGGATCACATTCAAGCTCCTTACCCACATTCACAAAGATCTCCACAACGCCGGACCAGCATACCTCAACAAACAACTCACCTTCTACACCCTGAACTGCCAGCTACACTCCGCCTACCTCGCCCTCGCCACCATTCCACACATCCATTGAACGCCGCCAAGACATGGAACACCCTCCCCATCCACCTGTGATAGACCCAGAACCTGCTGACCTTCAGAAGACTTCTCAAGATCTGGCTGTTCGAGCAGTAGCGGCGTTTCCCCTCCCCCTTATTTCCTGGAGACTCTCACGGGTGAGTAGTACGCTCTACAAATGCACTGATTGATTGATTGATCTTGATACCTGTGACCTCAGTACTATTGCGGAATTTCGCCAAATTTTGAAAAACTACTGTGGTACATAGCAATGAAAAACTACTTTCTGATTGGATAATAACTGCCTTTACAAATGTTTATGGCAGATGTCTTGTTTTGAGGCCTCTTTGCCATTGTTCTGATGTAGGTACTTAGATATAGGTAAGTATTAGCTTATATAATGTTCTCTACCTATTACCACTGTAGTAAAGTAATAATAGGTAGGCAAACATTTTTATAAGTTTATATATATCTAAAAAAGCTTGTTATGGAGTACCACAGTACTATCTAGGAAGTGCTAAGGTACCTACCCATTTTTTAAAAACAAATATCGTGTATTATATTGTGCAGTACACTGTATTTACAACAAAAAGTGTATGGAGTACTGCGCAATTCCTAACAAATCCTACGCAACTTTAAAAAATGTTAAAAAAAGAAAGAATTCCTAAAAGATACAGTACTTACAAGGTACTAGATATCAATACATTTCCCTACTTATTACCACTTGAATAAAGTGGTAATAGGTAGCGAACTACAATAAAACTTACTACTTACCTATATCTAAGGCCCTAACACAGAACACAGCCAAAGTGGAATAAAACAATATGGATTTTTCACAGTATGCCACTCCTTTGTACTCTATTACACTATACACAACTCCACTGTACACCATTACAGTCTATGCTCTTACATTGTATGCACCTTCACTCTACTCCACTCCACTCTACACCACTCCACTGGACGATACCCCATTATATGCTATTCCACTGTACGACATTCCACTGTATGCCACTCCACTCTAATCTATTCCACTGTATGGCACTACACTCTACAAAACTCCATAGTATGCTATTCCACTGTATGCCCTCCTCTATATGCTCCTCCACTCCAAAGTATGGCACCCCAATCTATGCCACTTCATTTCACACAATTCCATTGGACGCCACTTCAATATATGGCAACTCCACTCCACTGTCTGCTATTACACTCTTTCCCACTCATCTGTACGCCACTCCACTCTACACTACTCCACTATACACTACTACACCCTACTCCATTTCACTGTGCAACACCCCACTGTATGCCACTTCACTCTACACTATACACAACTCCACTGTACGCCAGTCCACTCTATGCTATTACACTCTACACACCTCCACTCTATGCCACTTCAGTGTACACCACTCCACTGTATCCCACTTCACTATAATCTACTTCTCTATACGTGTTCTATTCTACACCATTAAACTGTGCGCCACTCCATTGCATTCTATTCGACTGTAGGCCACTACAGTTGATTCTACCCGACTGTACGCCCCTCCAGTTTATGCCACTCCATTCTACGCTATTCCAGTTGACGCCATACTACTGTACAACACTACACTGTATGAAATTACACTCTACCCCACTTCACTGTATGTCACTACAGTCTACACAACTCCACTGCACCCCACCCCACTGTACGTTACTCCACTATGTGCTATTCCACTCTATGCACTCTATGCCACTCGATTGTATACCACTCAACTGTATGTCATTCTGCTGTTCCTATCTGATCTAAAACACTGCACTATATGCTATTTCACTGTATACCACTATACTGTATGCTATCCAACTCTACACCACTACATTCTATGCAATTCCTTTTGGATGCAAAACCACTATATGCTATTATACTCTATCCCACTCCAGTGTTAGCTACTCCAGTATACAAGATTCTAATGCAATCCACTGCACTGCAAGCTGCTCCACTATACCCTAGTCCACTACATGCCATTCCATATACAATGCTCCACTAACGCCACTCCAGAGTACGCTACTCCACTCCACCCACTCCTTTCTACGCTAGTCCATTGGGCACCACTCCACTCCATGCCACTTCACTGTATGCTGTTCCACTCTACCCTACTCCACTGTATGCCAGTCCAGTCTACACCACTCTATTGTACGCTATTAAACTGTATGCTACTCCACTCTACCCAATTCCGCTCCACGCTGCTCCAATGTACTCCACTCTGCACTAGTCCACTGAATTTCACTCCACGCTATGCCACTCCACCATACACTATTGCACTGTACGCATTTTCAATATTCACCACTCAATTGTATGGTATTTCACTCTACCTCACTCCACTGTATGCCACTCCAATCTATGCTTTTCTATTTGGACATCACTATACTGTATGCCCCTCACCTGTACGCTATTACACTGTACCCACTCCAATGTATGCCACTCCATTCTACACTACTCCACTGTATGCCTGTCCATTCTATGCCTGCACCACTATCTGCTATTTCATTCTACACCACTCCACTCTACACTATTCCACAATATGCCACTCGACTCTACGACATTCCAGTGTTCGCTAGTCCACTGTATGCCACTCATGAGTCATATGTACTCTAACTCACTCTATGGCACTCCAGTCTACTCTCCTCCACTCTATATAACTCCACAGTCTACAAAACTCTACTGCACTCTATGTCACTCTACTAGACTCTACATCACTCTATGGGGACGTGTTACTGCCCAAATTTGCACTAGACACTGTAACTGTACACTCTATTGTAGAACACTCTACTCCATTCACAGTCTTCCACAGTGTACAACACAGCATTCCACTCTACTATAGGAGACTCCCCTTCAATTTCTGGAAGTTTACTAGACTCTACGCTATGCTACTTTAATGTACTCCACTCCACTCTATGCTAATCTACTGTGCCCTACTCCATTTTACACCACTCCACTGTACCCCATTCAACACAATTCCACTCTATGCCCCTCCACTCTTTTTCACACTACTGTACAATATTCCACTGCACTTATTCCACTGTGTGTTGTTTCACTGTACAATAATCCACTCTACGCAACTAAAGTGTATGCAGCTCCACTCTACACTGCTCCACTGTATTGCACTCTCCTCCTCTCTGTGTAACTCTACTCTACAAAAGTCTACTACACTTTATGACACTCTACTCCACTGTACTACACTCTATTCCCGGACACTCCATTGTCCAACTCTATACTCCACTCTATGCCCGTATACTCCATTGTACAACACTTTTCTATACTCTGTGACACAGCACTCCACTCTACGGTATGAAACACCACTCCAGTTTACTACCTGTGCTATGCCACTCCACTCCATGCCACTATACAAGACTTTAGCTCACTCTATGCTACTGTACAACAATCAACTCTATGCAGCTCCACTGTTTGACATGCCACTGTACTCTATGCAACTCCATCTACATCACTCTGCTACACTTTATGCCACTCTTTAAAACTTTACTCCATCCCCTACACTCCACGGTACAACACTATGATATACTGTATGCCACTGCATAACACTCTACTCCACTTTATGTCACTCTACGATACTCTAATTCACTATACAACACTGTATGCAACTCTTTGTATGTCACTGCACTCCACTTTACTCCACTCTACTCTATGACACAGTACTTAACTCTACTCCACTATTCAACTCTATACCACTCCACTCTATTCCACTTTGTGCCTTTGTACTCTATAACACTGTATGCCAATCCACTCTACCACACTCTACAATGCTGTACTGTACACCACTCCACTCTACACAACTCTACTAGACTGTATGTCACTATTAACCCTGGGCGTAGTGGGATTACGCGAAGCACCACGAAGTGGGGGGAAATCGATGCCCACCCACACACTTCGGGTAGCCCCACTACGCGCCGCTTGCCTCCCTCCCACCCACTTCTAAATGCCCAACATCCTTTAAACCATTATAAAAGTAATTAAAATGACTTACCTGAGATGCGGCGTCCCGGGGGTCCCTCTTCCTAGTTTCTCGCCGACTTCTTCCTGCAAATGCTCATGCGGGGCACCCGCGCATGCGCATTTGTCAGGAAGAAGTCGGCGAGAAACCAGAAAAATGGGAGCCCCGGGACGCCGCATCTCAGGTAAGTCGTTTTAATTACTTTTACAATGTTTTAAATTATGTTGGGCATTTAGAAGAGGGCGGGAGGGAATTTCAGTGAATTTCTAAGGTTTTTTAAATGATAATTCCTAACTATAACCTGCCTGAAACCTATGGTTTTTTCAGTGAATTTCTAAGGTTTTTTAAAAGATAATTCCACAGTATAACCTGTCTGAAACCCAAGATTTTTCTGTGATTTTGAAAGATTTTTTCAATAACAATTTTTAAATGTATAAATTGTTATATTTATTTCTTTGATACTGATTTACAATTTTTAAAAAAAGATATTTATTTTTGATATCTTATTTTTTAGATTACATTACACATTTTTAATATATATATATATTTTTTTAATGCAATATATATATTTTTTATATTTTTTAAAATATTTTCATAATATTTTCTGTTTTCTTTTCTTTTCATTTTTTTTGAGGAGTCACGCACCCAAAATGCGCCTTTCTCAACCACTGCGCAGAACGTAGTCCTCATTTGAGAATTCCTCTGTAGGATCCGCGTAGGGTTTTTGATGAATGCATATTTTCATGCGCAATTGCTATGCGTCCCGTACGTGACTTCAAGCGCATACGCAACATATACGTATCACGCCACACCATGCGTGCGCTTTTCCGCATGACGCGGTGGGCGCACGACTTCCGCAAAATTTTTCGATATAAAAAAATATATATATCTCTGTTCTTTTTCGTTGAAAGGGAAGTTTGTCATATATTCTGAGCTAGCCAGCTAGCCAGCAGCTCAGTCCAGAAGGCCATGCAGCACCAAGTGACTCGAAGAAAAACTGGCACAACGCTGCTTGCAGCATCTTTGCTACCAGGGAACTGGTATCTTCGAAGTCCGCCACGACCGACTGGAAGGATTGAGTGGATCGAGGTATTTTACTTCAATGGGGCACGCTGTCTCGCATTTGACTGCCCCCACTCATTTCCCATCTGGGTGCGACTGGAAGCAGCAGTATGCAAGGGGACACAGAAAGGACTCATCCTGTTTCATTTGCTCCATGACCCGCCCGACTCACCTGAAGCCTGCACCGCAATCACCAAGTACTCACTCCCCCACACCACCATCTTGGGATGCTAACATGGGGCATGCTTCGACTTGGAGTCCGTTTCATCTCACACGAACTCTGATTGGTGCGCAGACTGCGTAAGAAGGAGGGGATTAGGTGCCGGCGGATATTTCAAACAGGAGGAGAATATTAGGGACGTGTTCTTTGCAGCTGAAGGCGCTGAAGAAGGCTATTTTGCCGAAATGCATCCGCCGGAGCTGGGACCTTGTGAAATAAAGCTGTGTCCACCCTGTTCTCCCCTTGTGGCCTCTGTTCTTTTTCGTTGAAAGGGAAGTTTGTCTCATATATATATATATATATATATATATATATATATATATATATGTGTATATATACCGCTTCTCCTCCTGCTGGGTGAGAGTAGGCTCCGCCCCCCGGACAGCACTAGATCTTAATGGCTGAAAGTTAATTGGATAGTATAGGACGCCCAGTGCGTCGATACTACAAGACATTTTTAGCGTGACAACCAGTATCGCGCTGCCAGAGGCCCCCGCACCACAAGCTGGCCCCAGTCACGCTGGTATCTCTGCTCCTGTGGCAGTTTCTACACCCAAGTTATTGGGAGGGCTGGGGCCCACCTTTGGACTCGGCTAACGACGAAGCAGTGTTGGAGTGATTCTACCCCACGCCGGGCTCGCTGGACTTCCGGACCTGCCCCTGCATACTCAAATGCCGGGACCTTATGGTTGGTGCGGTCTGGGGAGATGAGGGGGTGCCTGCCATGTGTATTCCAAGGTGAAATTGGCCCGTTAAAACTTTTCTCACCCCCGTGATTGTGCCAGTTCAGCCCACAGCATTCTGGGACTTGTAGTATCGACGCACTGGGCGTCCTATACTATCCAATTAACTTTCAGCCATTAAGATCTAGTGCTGTCCGGGGGGCGGAGCCTACTCTCACCCAGCAGGAGGAGAAGCGGTATTTATACCGGTGAACATTTGCCCGTGACCTGCTGCAACCATCTGGCGCTGACGAGGCTAAACATCATGCCGAAATGCATCCGCCTTGATTTTGGTTTGGCATTAAATGTACCTCCTATGTCTCCCCGCCTGTGGCCTCTTCTTCCTGTCCTTGGAGGAGTTCTTTTGACATTTTTAGCGTGACAACCAGTATCGCGCTGCCAGAGGCCCCCGCACCACAAGCTGGCCCCAGTCACGCTGGTATCTCTGCTCCTGTGGCAGTTTCTACACCCAAGTTATTGGGAGGGCTGGGGCCCACCTTTGGACTCGGCTAACGACGAAGCAGTGTTGGAGTGATTCTACCCCACGCCGGGCTCGCTGGATTTCCGGACCTGCCTCTGCATACTCAAATGCCGGGACCTTATGGTTGGTGCGGTCTGGGGAGATGAGGGGGTGCCTGCCATGTGTATTCCAAGGTGAAATTGGCCCGTTAAAACTTTTCTCACCCCCGTGATTGTGCCAGTTCAGCCCACAGCATTCTGGGACTTGTAGTATCGACGCACTGGGCGTCCTATACTATCCAATTAACTTTCAGCCATTAAGATCTAGTGCTGTCCGGGGGGCGGAGCCTACTCTCACCCAGCAGGAGGAGAAGCGGTATTTATACCGGTGAACATTTGCCCGTGACCTGCTGCAACCATCTGGCGCTGACGAGGCTAAACATCATGCCGAAATGCATCCGCCTTGATTTTGGTTTGGCATTAAATGTACCTCCTATGTCTCCCCGCCTGTGGCCTCTTCTTCCTGTCCTTGGAGGAGTTCTTTTGATATATATATATATATATGTATATATATATATATATATATATATATATATATATAGATAGATATAGGCAATTGGTTCCACTCCTTTTCGCTGCCTTGCCGGTGTATGCAAGAAGAAACAGATTACGGACACCAAGAAATGCGTGGAATACCAGGTCTTTTATTAATCCAACAGCTTAATATGACGCGTTTCGGTTAACAGCGTAACCTTGCTCACATATATATATATATATATATATATATATATATATATATATATATATATATATATATATCAACGAAAACTCCTTACAAAGCACAGGAGACAGACCACAAGACCAGGACAAATGCTGAGATCTTCTTTATTGTTTGCTCATCACCGTGAGAGAGTGCATAACGCGTTTCGGGCTCCCTGAGCCCTTGTTCACATGCAACATACTGTTTGTACATTTTCTATTTTTATAGTGCCCAATGCTCCCGAATGTAGCCACCCCTCCCTACATCATGTGACCATAAACATGGAAGACAGATTTGTATTTAAAATGTCTGAATCTCTGTATAAATACAAATTAAATCACATGGGAAACTCGATCCAATTTAGTAGTTTCTGGATAAATCCATCCAACATTATGTATCTAGAAGGGGGCAAAAGAAAAGAGGATAAAGCCATTATAAGCAATCCCTCTTCACTATCTAGAGTGTATATCTACAAATATAAAACGGGTTTTAAAAGATTTCAATATCATTTGGGCAACATTTTTAGATATTTTACATTCATTTCAAAAGTGCAAACAGTGCATGTCCATAAAAGTGCAAGAAACTATTGTGACCACTATTTTGTCAAAGAGGAGAAGGGAAAGAAAAAGTGTTAGAGTGCAGTCTGAAATCTACTTGTACATGTAGTACTTCAATCATATGATATCAACAATTGGGTTATCCACCACATTTTGTTCCATATAATATATTTGATAAAAAGCATTTCCAAAAACAAGTAAGAATACATTTCATTTGTTAAAATTCATAAAAACACCCTGTGTATACAAAAGTTAGTAGAAAAATAGAAAAATATCATATTTAAATATAGGCAATAAATTACATATATTTACTAAAAAGGAGAGTAGATCAAGACAATTATATATGTTCCGACTAACAGGGACACTGACTAGACGGAATTAAATATATATAATATAGTCATGTAAGGGTAAACTGATTGGACTACAACACTAGATTATACAAAACCTCCAGGCAACAAGGAACTTGACTACCTGGGGGAAAGAATAGTGATTGATACTATAAATTCAGGTTGGATATCATCAAAATATTAATACATGAGGATTATTAAAGAAAAGTGTGCAAATCCTCTGTATTATTGAGGCCATTTGGGCTTTTACTATCGAACTCCAATATCATATTGGATTCGAGCTGTCTCAGTTTTAGATTCCTGTCGCCTCCTCTTCTAGATTTTGGTACAGCTGCAACAACATAGTACGATAAACAATTTAGATCTCTATTGTGTACTAACTCAAAATGACGTGCAACCGGATAACTAGAGTCATGATGCAAAATGGCCCGCAGATGCTGAAGGATCCTGACGTGCACCTGTTTGCCAGTACTTCCAATATAGTTTAAGCCACAGGTGCACGTCAGGACATACACTGCAAATTCAGTCTTACAAGTATGCTGACCTACAATTGGAATTGTGGTCTCACTGAAAGGGGTAAAGTAGTGTGTCTTATTAACCCCAAATTTGCAGGCCCTGCAACTAGAGCATTTGCGGAATCCCCCCACTGTCTGCAACCAATTGGGTTTTTGTTTTAATTCCGGACATGGTCGGTCCAAAATGGCTCCCATGTTACGTGCTCTCCGAAAAGTTATTGTGGGCTTAGGGGGCAACAGAACTCCCAAAACCTAGTCAGACATTATAATTGGCCAATTCTTAGTGATGATTTTCCTGATTAGGTTCTCCTGATCACTAAACGCTGTGATGAACCTAGGGCATGATTTATCTTTGACATCATCAACAGATACTGTCTCTACTTCTTCAACAAGATTGGATGAAAATAGACTCTCTCGTGGTCTTAAGTCTGCTTTGTTGAGGGCTTGATTAAAGGTTTTCTTTGAGTAGCCTCTTTCCCGTAATCTATTTTCAAGATCCCTTACACATTCAGTGTAATCCTCATTTGTGCTACAGATTCTTTTGAGTCTAAGGATCTCTCCATAAGGGATACTATGGATGGTATGCCTGGGATGAAGACTCGAGGCGTGAAGGGTGGTGTTCCCTGCGGTGGGTTTCCTAAATAGTGTAGTTGGTATTCTATTAGCACCATCGATGTATACCTTAACATCTAGGAACTCTACCTCTTTTCTACTCATATGTGATGTAAATTTGAGATTCAAATGATTCGTGTTGATATCATTAATAAACACCATGGCCTCCTCCATTTCCCCCTGCCAAATGATAAACACATCATCGATGTATCTGAGGTACTTGATTATTTTTTCATCTACCCATTTCTTATGTGTTTTATTGAGGACCTGCTCCTCCCACCAGCCCACGTGTAAACACGCGTAGCTGGGAGAGAAGCAGGCCCCCATCGCCACACCTCGCAACTGTCGCCAGACATCCTTTTCAAAGGCAAAAAAGTTATTGCAAAAACACCACTCTATTAAACTTAGAATGGCCTTGTTATGTTCATAGAAATATGCAGGCCTACGACTTAGAAAGTATTTGACCGCATTGAGACCATCAGTGTGAGCTATGCAAGTGTACAATGACTCAACATCTAACGTTATCAATATCATATCATCCTGCCATTCCACCATTTCCAATTTCGTTAAAAAGTCAGTGGTATCTCTCACATAGCTAGAAAGTAATTTGACAGGTTCTTGCAGAAAAAAGTCAATGTACCGCCCCACATTTTCACCCATGCTGTTGATAGCTGAGATGATTGGTCTCCCAGATAGTGGTGAAATACCCTTGTGAATTTTAGGTATAAGGTAGAAGACGGGTTGGGTGGGGAATTCTTTATACAAAAATTTGAACTCCTCCCCTGAGATCAATCCTTCCCTTCTCCATTTGTTAAGCAACTTATACAGATTGTCCTTTGCTTGGCAATATTCCTTATTGCTTGATTTAGTGTAACATTCATTGTCAAGCAGCTGCCTATGTGCCTCTGCAATATAGTCAGATTTTGGCCACAAGACTAAGTTACCACCCTTGTCCGCTGTTTTTATCACAATGTTGGGATTAGTATCTAGCTTTTTCATCAATGCTAAATAATTTGCTTGTTGCTGATTGAACTTCTGTCTCTTATTTTTATTAACTTTCTTATACAATTCTTTAACCTCCGAAATTACACAGTCATGAAAAGTGTCAATAGCATCCCTAGCCATCAGTGGTAAAAAATCAGACTTGCCTTTATATGGAGTCAGTCCTGCTCCTTTCTGAGTCCGATTTATTCTGCTTAGTCGTTGTTGAGTTGATATTTCCTCATCTTGTTGGATCAATTGCAAATTTGGGGACGTGCTTAAATCATGTAAATTCAAAAATAATGGGACGTCAGCTGCTAATATCTCAGGAGCCCCTGAGACAGATGCCAAAGTTCCAGAATTTGAGACAGTTTTCAATTTTTGCAAAGTAAAGAATTTTTTGAGCTTGAGTTTCCTAATGTAACAATACACGTCAACACGAGTTGGTGCATATTTGAAAGATTGTGCTGGACAAAAATTGAGTCCTAATGACAGTAGTTGTTCTTCCGCCTTAGTTAAGACCACATCAGAGAGATTAACGATGGAATTATTTATTGTTGTTGTTTCTTTTTCCGCCACCCTTGTGGCTTCTTTTGCTGTGTTTTTTTGTTTCTGTTTCCGCCGTCTCTCACGTCTTCTTGCGTTCCTGCGTTTCCGACTAAGTTCTTTTGTCGAGGTCGGAGTGTTGACAGTCTTTCCGAAACAAAAAAATCAAGCTCCTGCTCTATGTTGAAAACTGTCTCCGGTTGCTGCTGGGTATATGATCCCATACTTGAAATGCTAGATGCGCTTGACAAGGTATTGGAATCCGTTGATGTTGTATTCAGCGCATCAGTGTCGCTCTGGCCACTCCTGCTTGTGCTTACATTATTTTCCGTGGCAGTTGCAGTTTGTTGTTTGCAGCCTTTACCCATGTATTGTTGTCGTTTCACATTATTATATTTACGTGCAAACGTGAAAATTTGGCCATTTGCGTAATCAGCTTGGTCCCGGGCAAATTTACTGATTTTCCTCACTTTAATTTTGTCCCCATGTTTTTTCAATCTTTCCAGCATCGTGTCTTTCAGTCTTTTTGATGTTTCAGTTTCCGCAATTTTATTAATGTCTTCTTGGATCTTTTCAATGGTAATCAGAATCTCTTCCCGGTCTATGGCTGCATATTTCGCGAGAATTCGAACTGAATTCATAGAAGCAGCTAAATGGTTTTCTCCCCATTCTTTGAGCATCAAAGGTTTTGGATTTTCAAAACTAGGCGCGAGTAATATGCGCAATCCTCTTGACACCCGCCCAACAGCTATGTATTTTGATAACGAATAATGCTACCACCATTTCGTTATTTCAAGCCGTCTTTGCTTCTCTAGCGCCTTATACAATGTTGCAACATTTGTTTCCTCTCCAATTGATGTGCTCGCTGGGGGCTGCTTATTACCGTTATGACTCGGCGCGGAGATCTGGTCAAATAATCCTTCGGCTTCCTCCTCCCTTGCACGGAACTCTTCGGCGGACATGCCTCTCCCACAGTGAAAGTAGAGCAAATTGATTGTTTAATTAGTATCTTCCGTGCTCCAGGAAACGCCCGCCACTTGTGGCTTTTACTTCGTTTCTTCGTCGCTTAAAGCGTTTTGAGCAAATCGGTCCACATCAGAGTGTGACTTTCCCACCTCAGCGCTGCCAAAATTATCTTTTCACCGTGCCGGCGTTCTCACCACACGTTTTCACGGAGCCCTCCGACTCCGCTCTCACCCGCGGCTCCACACCAGTCGTTGGTACAAGTTGCTCGGCTGCTGAGGGAGCGTCTGCAAATATCCAGACTAGAATATTTCGAAAATTCTCAGCTTGAAAGCAGATACCTCTTCAGGGAAAGGGGTCTGTGCACGGAGGCAAGCCGACCTCCGTAATTATCAACGAAAACTCCTTACAAAGCACAGGAGACAGACCACAAGACCAGGACAAATGCTGAGATCTTCTTTATTGTTTGCTCATCACCGTGAGAGAGTGCATAACGCGTTTCGGGCTCCCTGAGCCCTTGTTCACATGCAACATACTGTTTGTACATTTTCTATTTTTATAGTGCCCAATGATCCCGAATGTAGCCACCCCTCCCTACATCATGTGACCATAAACATGGAAGACAGATTTGTATTTAAAATGTCTGAATCTCTGTATAAATACAAATTAAATCACATGGGAAACTCGATCCAATTTAGTAGTTTCGTAGTATATATATATATTACCGAATTAATACACAGAAAGAGAAGACCAGGTCTAAAGTGGTGTGCTGCTCTGACTAGTGAACGAGGGTCACAGGTACAAGTGTCAAAAGGGTTTCATTGAGTCACACTGGGCCAGACAATTCCCATCAGACCACCCCTGTGGCGGCATTTCATCATATGGGGATAAGTGGTCGCTCCATATACCGCCCATAACTTAGCGTGGCGGTGCGACAGTGGAGAGCGGCACACTGAGCCACAGTCATGCTCCAAGAAAAAGAAATAGTGAGATAAGTGCAGTGCTCTGGAAAAAATGTGCTAACTAAAATTGACTACCTAAACTAGGGAAAGTACCTATAGAGGTTGGCGTAGGTGTCAAGATTAAAAACACGCCTAGTAGTGGATGAGTGAAACTACATATTGGCGCTGTGTAGAGTGGTCTACACAGCGCCAATATGTAGTTTCACCCGCCCATAACTTAGCGTGGCGGTGCGACAGTGGAGAGCGGCACACTGAGCCACAGTCATGCTCCAAGAAAAAGAAATAGTGAGATAAGTGCAGTGCTCGTCAGTGATGTCATTTGAGATGTCATCAGTGATGTCATCAGTGATGTCACTGACCATGTCATGAATGATGTAATATGTGACATCATCAGCAGTGGATTGCGGGTGCGCGATATATAGTTAGTGCAACTAACTATATATGGAATTTCAATGGTTTTGTGTGAGTAAAATAAGGTTTTGTAAATGCTAATTCCTAACTATATATGGTCTATAACCTATGGTTTTTTCAGTGAATTTTCAAGGTTTTGTAAATGCTAATTCCTAACTATATATGGTCTATAACCTATGTTTTTTTCAGTGAATTTCAATGGTTTTTTAATAGCAAATATCAAAAGCTTTTTTGTGGAAAATGACTAAAATTAGGTATACAGAAGCGGCGGTCATTTATGTTCACCACAGCCACTGTTGAAAGTAAAGTGAAAGTCGCGAAACAGTGGCCACGCCATCTTGTCCCTTTTAGGCCCCATCATGCACGTAAGTGACAGCCATTTTGTGTGTCATGGCCTCTCTGCCCACTGCCAATAGCCTATGATCGTTCGGAATTGGTTCTCTTTGGGTGATTCTCTATTCACAAATAAGCACAGAGTCGCAATACTCTGTTTAGTCTTTGCGGATAGTGAAGGATAGGTAGTGCATACTTTTGTCCCCTTTGTAACCCGTCATGCCTATCTCTGCCCCGTTTGTTGGTAGTTTGTTCAACCCGGACCGTTTATTAGAGGTAGATCATCCGACTCCACCGGAGGACACCCCTAATAAAAAGGACATATATATAAAATGCGGACTAGCCGCTGTATCGTGCTAGCAAACTATAACATAAAAATCGTTAGAAAAAACAAAAGGAATCGAGCAAAATCAGTAGGCCACTGATGGGATCTCTTTTTGACCTCGCTAAAATAGAAACATTATGAACAACCCCTCATGAGAAATATGAAACTAGTGAGAGGAACCGAGCTCGACACCATGATGGCTGCAAGACAGCTCGGCTCCGCCGCCCACCCCGCCCAAAATAACGACAAACCCTATGCAAATATTATAAATATATACAACACACCAGCAAAGTAACAGGGTAAAACGTTTTATTAAATAACTATTTACATGGCAGCCTGCTGCAACATCGATCCAAATGCATGACGCTGTTCCTGTCCCTCCTTCCTTAAAGTAGCAATGTTGGGCTACTTTGGGCTACTTTTTAGTAGGATTTGGGCTTTAGAAAGTCTACAAAGGCCATCAGCCGGCGAGATAGCATAGGTGGCGGCCTAGGGGTGGAGGAACGTTGTGCAAATAGCCCGGGGGCGACACCACGCGCCAAGGCTCGTCCCCAGTACATCCAGAGGTGATGTCCGACAAGTTGTGTGGGGGGATGCCTTGCTGATGCCGCCACCCCCCCCACCTTCTTGTTGCCTGATCCGGCCAGCTCAATCGATCGAGCATGAGACTCTCAAACCCAGGGTCGTAGGCCCGGCCATCTTGTGGGGCGCCCGCAGGAGAGACGGCGTGGACGGCCCCCTCTCCCCTCACCCCCAGGTGGAGCGGCAGCAGGGCGACCCTTAGCGTTTCACTCGCCGGTCAGCTGAAGCAGGGCGACCCTTAGCGTTTCACTCGCCGGTCAGCTGAAGCAGGGCGACCCTTAGCGTTTCACTCGCCGGTCAGCTGAAGCAGGGCGACCCTTATCGTTTCACTCGCCGGTCAGCTGAAGCAGGGCGACCCTTATCGTTTCACTCCCCGGTCAGCTGCACCAGGACTGCCATTGGCGTTCCACTCGGTTGGATGGCCGGGGACCCGCTCCGGTGGCCGGGGTGAAGAGCGGCTGTTGCTGCGGAACGCTCAAAATGGCGGCCGACTCCCCGGATTTGGGCCTAGTCCACTAGAACGGCTCTGGACTACCCTGTAACTCGAATGCTTGCCTGCTCGGGCATGAGCCCCACTCTTGAAGACGTCCTCTCAGTTTTAAAGGTTCTATGAGAGTCGTTGGCCCTCGACTCCCGCGGGCTTCCGATGGGGGCAACCGCCACTGTTGCTCGACTATCCCCCATGGATATACCGCTGCCACGGGTGTCCGCCGCCTTATCCACATCTGGTGCCGTGAGGGAGGCTGATTCAATGCATCGGCGGAGGGATACGCCTGCTGTCCCGCTCTCCGGAAGTGGCCACAACATTGTCACAGGATGGTAGTGCTCTCATGCTGACGCCAGGTTTTGTCCGAATTACTAAGAGACACTGTAGACTGCCAACTTGATCAGCTCCGGTGGGACCTCAGCGTGACCCGGTAGGGAAGATTTTGCCTCCCTCGCCTTTGAGTCATGGTTCATGCTGCCTGTTCTTTCTGTTGGCGCTAACGAACTTTTTGAACTGCCGAAAGGGATTCTGGTCCTGCCGCTAGTTATTGGAGACATTGAACTATACTCTGGACTGTAGAAGTTACAAGAAATTAAGAATATAAATAGGAAAATTGCTATAGTTTGAAGACAATTCTGAGGATTTTGTGATTATCAAACAATTTCAGGAATTAATGTAATTTATTGCTTTCCAGGATTAGTGGCAGAGCGTCCAAAATCCACAAAAAACACCACTGCCAACTCTTCAATAACTTCCATCACCCAGCACCGCATTTCCAAAGAAACAGCATAGCAAGCTTTCGTGGCCTTTAGAGTTTTCGGAAGCAGTTTCCCAAGACCATCACTGCAGCCATTGCAATCCAACAGAGGAACTTTTTCCAAGATCGGCATATTAACAGGGCTGCTGGTGTAATCGGGGCTCTTGCAGCCATTCAACTTAATTGAAGCTTTCACAATGACAGACCGCCCACTGAACTTCGTGCCATGACATATACTTATAACAATCTGCTGGGTCTTCGCCGAACTGAAGCCTACAAATGCAAAGCATTTCATTCCTCTTTGACATTTCTTGACATGTAGTGGGTTGAAGTCTTTAAATAGGTCTACAATTTGCTCCTCAGTCACATCACTTGAAAGATTCCCCAAGCCAGGCAGGTCCCACACCACTTGAAAGGACCTGCCTGGCCTCGACCAAAATGGCGCCAGTATGGGAGCGACTTGCAACTCCTTATGATGTTCTAGTTACTTAGCCTTGACGTTATGGGGGATGTATGCGGTCTTTGTGCACATGGCGGGCGGGGAAGGGTACTGACTGGGCATACGGACAACTCTATTGATGTCGGTTTTTCATTATTGATTATTGTATTATTAAAGCTTCGAAGTAATGTTACCCATGATACTCGCCCTTGGTGTGCGTATGGACGATTTTATTGTAACTGATCCTGTTATACTTTCAATTATAAAATCAACCTTCACTGATCCTGCAACCGTTTGTCACGTTTATTTTTTTCAATGAAATGGCTCGCTTGTTACATACTCCTATACCCCTGGCTTTTGACCCTTTCCTACGCGCGGTCTGTACTACCGCCCTCGGGCGATCTATGTAATGAACAGACTACCATTGCCGAGACACAAGGGAATGCATCTCAGAGAGATAAGTCAAGTATGTGGTAGATAAAAACATTTTTGTGTTTATGCACACTGATGTGCTTTGAACGCTGCCCCCCCCCTCTTTTCTTTTTCTGCAGGTTACATTGGAATTTCAGCTGAAGTATGGAGAAGACCTAAACCGCACCGTGTTCCACGTGAGGAAAAATAGGCTAGCTCTGTGAGACGGTACATTATATGTATGAGCTATCTCTGGGAGCGTGAAAGATTGTATGGTATGAATGTGCGCATGGGCCCTGATTTGTACGGTATGAATGCGTATGTGTGGCGCACGACTGGGTCAATAAAAGAATGCTTTTTGTATGACTGAGGCGTTGATCGAACGGTTAATGGAATGACAAAAATAAGCCCGAACATGGTATCCGCATGTGAAGGACGAAAAAGAATATAGCACTTTCCTTACTTAGGAACGACTCTCTCTGGAGCTAGTGAATGGGAGAGTAGCCTACACCAGAAACTTGAAGGGTTATTTCAGTACGACGAACCCGACCCCAACCGATATCCCAAATGTACACCCAAAATAATACGCACCAGTAAGTCAATTTATGTGCTGACTAAATAGGAGAAGTTAGCTCGGCTCCGCCGCCCACCCCGCCCAAAATAACGACAAACCCTATGCAAATATTATAAAAATATACAACACACCAGCAAAGTAACAGGGTAAAACGTTTTATTAAATAACTATTTACATGGCAGCCTGCTGCAACATCGATCCAAATGCATGACGCTGTTCCTGTCGAGGTAGCATAGGTGGCGGCCTAGGGGTGGAGGACCGTTGTGCAAATAGCCCGGGGGCGACACCACGCGCCAAGGCCCGTCCCCGCGGTCAGCTGCAGCAGGGCGACCCTTAGCGTTTTACTCCCCGGTCAGCTGCACCAGGACTGCCATTGGCGTTCCACTCGGTTGGATGGCCGGGGACCCGCTCCGGTGGCCGGGGTGAAGAGCGGCTGTTGCTGCGGAACGCTCAAAATGGCGGCCGACTCCCCGGATTTGGGCCTGGTCCACTAGAACGGCTCTGGACTACCCTGGAACTCGAATGCTTGCCTGCTCAGGCATGAGCCCCACTCTTGAAGACGTCCTCTCAGTTTTAAAGGTTCTACGAGAGTCGTTGGCCCTCGACTACCGCGGGCTTCCGTTGGGGGCAACCGCCACTGTTGCTCGACTATCCCCCATGGATATACCGCTGCCACGGGTGTCCGCCGCCTTATCCACATCTGGTGCCGTGAGGGAGGCTGATTCAGTGCATCGGCGGAGGGATACGCCTGCTGTCCCGCTCTCCGGAAGTGGCCACAACATTGTCACAGGATGGTAGTGCTCTCATGCTGACGCCAGTTTTTGTCCGAATTACTAAGAGACACTGTAGACTGCCAACTTGATCAGCTCGGGTAGGGAAGATATTGCCTCCCTCGCCTTTGAGTCATGGTTCATGCTGCCTGTTCTTTCTGTTGGCGCTAACAAACTTTTTGAACTGCCGAAAGGGATTCTGGTCCTGCCGCTAGTTATTGGAGACATTGAACTATACTCTGGACCTGCCTGGCCTCGACCAAAATGGCGCCAGTATGGGAGCGACTTGCAACTCCTTATGACGTTCTAGTTACTTAGCCTTGACGTTATGGGGGATGTATGCGGTCTTTGTGCACATGGCGGGCGGGGAAGGGTACTGACTGGGCATACGGACAACCCTATTGATATCGGTTTTTCATTATTGATTATTGTATTAATAAAGCTTCGAAGTAATGTTACCCATGATACTCGCCCATGGTGTGCGTATGGACGATTTTATTGTAACTGATCCTGTTATACTTTCAATTATAAAATCAACCTTCACTGATCCTGCAACCGTTTGTCACGTTTATTTTTTTAAATGAAATGGCTCGCTTGTTACATACTCCTATACCCCTGGCTTTTGACCCTTTCCTACGCGCGGTCTGTACTATCTCTGGGAGCGTGAAAGATTGTATGGTATGAATGTGCGCATGGGCCCTTATTTGTACGGTATGAATGCGTATGTGTGGCGCACGACTGGGTCAATAAAAGAATGCTTTTTGTATGACTGAGGCGTTGATCGAACGGTTAATGGAATGAGGAAAATAAGCCCGAACATGGTATCCGCATGTGAAGGACGAAAAAGAATATAGCACTTTCCTTATTTAGGAACGACTTTCTCTGGAGCTAGTGAATGGGAGAGTAGCCTACACCAGAAACTTGAAGGGTTATTTCAGTACGACGAACCCGACCCCAACCGATATCCCAAATGCACACCCAAAATAATGCGCACCAGTAAGTCAATTTATGTGCTGACTAAATAAGAGAAGTTAAGAGTACCCCGGGTTGAAGTTCATCCAAGATCCCCCTCAGCCCAGAAATTAGGGATATTGTTATGTTTTATATTTACCCCTTCTTCTTCCACCCTCGTAGAAAAGTCAGAATTGTACAATCGCACGTCCGACTGACACCCCTCCTTTACATCAGCTTGGATCATCATTTTCTAGATGATGGAAGGCCCCACCGTGAGTATAAGCACGACTGGACTAGTGTCCGACCAACTAAAAAAGGAGTAAGTGTTTTCGAAAACGAGGTTACCAACAAAAATTGTCTACTATTAGGAAGGAAGGAGAACAAAGAGCTCGACCCCCAAATGAATGAATTGGAATACTGAGAATACGCAACGTGCATGAAAAAGTCCCTTTGCCCAAAATAGCTCTGTGTTTTGTCTTAGGTTTCCGTACTTGATGTATGTAATGTCGCACCCTGTCTGGTATTTGTGTGTACGTAAACTATGAACTTATGTTTTCCCTCAGCTTGTGTTTTATACGTGAAACCGACCCGTACTGTTCTATATGTGTGTGCACTGAATAACCTATTATTATACACGTTTTTCTCTCTCTCTCTTTATGTTGTACGTGTACTAATAGCCTATTTGGTGCGCACGACGCTCTCTCCCTCTGAGGGCTCCCTTGCTCCCTTTTGAAAAAATGACGACACTGTACCTCGCCGGTACAGGTATAATTGGCTTTAGACACAACAGTGTTTGAACAAATTGATAGAAACAAAACAATCGTATTTTGCCATATTACTACCTCTCCTTTCTGTAAAATGTTGGAACTTAATTGGCTGAGAAAGAAAGGACAGGTAAGACGACTGATGTCCCCTAATCTGACCCTTAAAAGGGAACTATATGTCAGTGGTTTTTTGTTTTAATGCCTTAGTAACACCACCCTCATCATTTAGATTACCACCGCCCATTGCACAAAAGCGTACCGGGCGCTCCACATCACACCTAGGGGGTCAGGGAGGATCTACTATGCCCCCTTATGGTCATTTCCCCCTTTGTTTTGGCCTCCTCTTGTCTCTCGATCCTACCGAGAGACAAGATGGCGGCCGCTCCGGACTGTTTAGAATGTTGACAGACACCGGAAAGCCAATCAGCTTCGCTTCGCGAAGTTCCGTTACGCGTCAGGTACGCGAACCGGGGCGCTAACCGGAGCGCTGTTACAGATATATATATTTTTTTGAACGTTAATTTATCAAAATCCACTGGAGCACATATATTGAGACCTAGCAAAGGCACATCAGGCAAACAATATCTACAATTTTGCCAAGTTTCGTAGAAATCCATTCAGCCGTTCGAGCTAAAAGTGAGTCCAACCGCCCTATGGAAAATTGCATGGGAAAAACGCGTTTTGGGACCCCCCTTTTTTCTCGGCCCCCCCCTTGACGAAACCTCCCCAAATTTGCTGCTCAGAAACAAAATGTTCAATTTTCCTGAAAATTTCAGCCAATTCCGTCCACAAACGCCAAAGTTATTAGACATAGAATTTTCAAAAATCCCATAGAGAAAAAATCCTAACTATATATACCTACTGGCGACCGCCAGTAGGTAATATATATATATATATATATATATATATATATATATATATATATATATATATATATATATATATATACCCATGTTATTTTGGTGTAACAACTGACTCCTACCAATAGGAGCGATGGAGGCAAGTTAAAGAAGGAGGGGTCAAGCGAAAACCCTGTCAGCTGAAGAAGGCAATCCAACCGAAATGCATCATGCCCGATTTTGCCCAATTAAAGGTCTTCCGAAATTCCCCCATGTGGCCTCTTAACTTCTGTTATTGGAGGGGTTATTGTATATATATATATATAAAATTCACTGAAAAAACCATAGGTTATAGACCATATATAGTTAGGAATTAGCATTTACAAAACCTTATTTTACTCACACAAAACCATTGAAATTCTATATATACTTAGTTGCACTAACTATATATCGCGCACCCGCAATCCACTGCTGATGATGTCACATATTACATCATTCATGACATGGTCAGTGACATCACTGATGACATCACTGATGACATCTCAAATGACATCACTGATGACATCACTAACGACATCTCAAATGACATCACTGATAACATCTCAAATGACATCACTGATGACATCACTGATGACATCTCAAATGACATCACTGATGACATCACTGATGACATCATCCAGTGACTGTGTGTTTCTGTAAAGTTAAAATGTGTCTTACATATTGAAGAATGAGTGGAAGTATAAGTGTCTGGACAAAGGATTTAGTAGGTGCATGACTGAATGTATGAGTGAGTGATTAAATGTGTCTCACTGAGTGCATGGGTTAGTGACTAAACTGTCTTAATTTGTGCATCATTATGTCTGTTGTTCTGTAAACTGCTGCATGTGTTGATCAGTAGCTATATGATTAACTATATGGGTTACTGATTGATTGTCCAAGTATTTGTATGGGAGACTGAGTGTGTGTGTGGCTGGCTGGCTGGGAGGTGTGTGACTCTGTGCAGATCAATGTGTACTTGTATCAATGATTCTATAAGAAGGTAAGTATGTGTTAGTATATGTTTGAAAATGTAAGGTGCTCTATGTTTAACTGTATAGACAAGAAAATGGAAGTGTCATTGATTCTTTAACAGGACTGACTACGTGTGTGAGTAACTCCATGGATGAGTGGCAGACTGTGAGTGTCTGTATAGGTGTATGAGTGCATATGATAGTGTTGTAAAGATGAGTGATTGTATGTATGAATGATTGTATGGGTGAATGAGTGAATGTGTGTGTAGACATAGCAATCAGTGAGTGCGTATGTAGTAACTAGTATTGGTGTGTCAATGGTTTCAAAAATTATACTCTGTATTTAACACTGGGTGAAACAGAGGTTATATTAAAATGTGAGGAGATGCATTGTATTGTCACATGAATGATATCATCAGTGATGTGGTCATTGATGTCAAATCAGATGTCATCAGTGATGTCATCAGTGATGTCATTTGAGATGTCATCAGTGATGTCATCAGTGATGTCACTGACCATGTCATGAATGATGTAATATGTGACATCATCAGCAGTGGATTGCGGGTGCGCGATATATAGTTAGTGCAACTAACTATATATGGAATTTCAATGGTTTTGTGTGAGTAAAATAAGGTTTTGTAAATGCTAATTCCTAACTATATATGGTCTATAACCTATGGTTTTTTCAGTGAATTTTCAAGGTTTTGTAAATGCTAATTCCTAACTATATATGGTCTATAACCGATGGTTTTTTCAGTGAATTTCATTGGTTTTTTAACAGCTAATATCTGTAGCTGTAAAATGTATTCTTCTTTAAATCCAAAAATATATTTTATATGTTTATTAATAATTTTTTTTTTTAATATTTTTTTTTCTTCGTTCCCACTTCGCGAATCGGGAAGCTTCCCGTTAGCTGACCTTGATGCCGCGAAATAGACCGCGAGCCGGTAAACGTTTCTTTACCGCAACTGCCGCGTTAGAAAACAACATCGTGACGCCTCCCGTCCGCATGACGTTTCACGTTGTCGCGTGATACGTCATATGACGTGCTACGTTAGCGAACTGGTACGCGAAGCGAGTCGCAAAGCGCAGGTTTCTGGAAGCAAACCGGGAGGCCCTGCAAAGCGCTTAACGTAAACACAGCAGGTCATGTGACTTGGTAATAACACTTTTCATTGGTTCATTTCACTTTTGGTTTCCTAATGATGTAAGACTAGGTCATATAATCTAAAATGAACACTTTTCATTGGTTGAGAACTCTTGTTTTTCCCAAATGATGAAAATCCCTCCTTCTTTCCTCACTCTGACTTTCATCATTGTGAGAGAAAGACCCTTTGTGATCACTGAGCAATGGCTTCTTTAGTAGCTTCAGCTGGTGCTTCCCCACCACCTCCACCACATCCAAGGAAGAGTGGACCACCTGCTCAAGTTATAATTCAACAAGAAGAGGAAGAAGAGGAACAGAACGACGAGCACGAAGAGAGGCAGTTTTTGCCTGAGGAGCCCAGGACGTCTCACCGGAAAGAAAACTTCATTTGGCAATTTTTTAAAATTCCCAAAGGTCAGAAAAAAGTAAATGCAAGATACGTAACTTGCCTTGTATGTCAAGATAGACTGTCCAGAGGAACCGAGAAAAAATACAGTTTCGGAAACTACACAATGCATCGCCATATGACTAGGTGGCATCCTAACAACTACAGTGCTGCACAGTTTCGGAACGACCTAGATAATCTCCCTATTATGGCCAGAAGATCTGTTGTACCGGAAGTAACGGGACCAGAGGGCAGGGAGATGGTGCCAAATGTACAAATGAGATTTGGTGAAGTAAAACACATCTGCGTATATTGCGATGGATTCATTTGCTACGGAGAAAGAAGCATCACTCTGATCAACAGAGCTATTGACTATCATATGCAAGTTTGTACGAAACGCCCAAAATAATAAATACTTTTTTTTTGTTTTGTTGCTCCTGTTGAGCCCTTTACAATGAATCGTTTTCATTGCCCCCTCCAAGAAAAACCCCAAAAAATATAAAACTGTTCAGAAAAATTCAAAAAAAGTAAAAAAATGTTCCGAAAAATAATAAAAAAAATATAAAACAACAAAAACAATAAAAAAAAAAGTTCTTTTCAGAACTACCTCCCCGTTATTAAAAAATTGGTACAATATTTGGAACTGTGCCAACCTCTATTTCTCTTAGTTCGCTTCCCAGTTCGCTCGCCGGTACGCGAACCGGAAGCGAACCAAAAACAGTAAGTATAAGGGAAGGAAACAGACACTTATGTTAAAAGAAAGACAGCTATAGGGGAGTAAACTAGAGATACTATTACCCGTAATCCACTGCTGATGATGTCACATATTACATCATTCATGACATGCTCAGTGACATCATCAGCAGAGGATTGCGGGTTTTTTGGCAACGTGCCTTATCCACGGTTTAATAACGCTGCCTTTTGCTTTATATAAGTTTTCAAATTGTATGAAATATATACCAATAGGTCGTTATGAACCTTTAGGTAGTGCTTTTCTTCATGAGGTCTGGTCGCTTCCATACACATACAGATGTTTCAAAGATGATCAAGAAGTTTATCTGAATGGAGAGGAATGCACTGAGACGCCAGATCATTCACTAATGTTTAGGCACATACAGTTACACGGTTCATGCAACAAACACCGACCAAATATGGCTTGCGTGTTGCAAGGCACGCCAGTTCCTGCTATCATCCCCACGTTCAAGTTGTTGGAAAATGGTAGTTATTTGATGCTCAATAATGAAGATTGTTCTGGGTTAATTAAAAGTATTCCTTTTATCGTAACAGTAAGTGAACGGGTTATTTGCTGCAGAAATGTTCTATTTCCTCCCACACATGAACATAGGGAGTTTTCAATCTCGCCACAAATACCAACCTTGGGAGCAGATTTCAACGGCATGGCAAGAATAAGAGCTCTTTTGTCTCAGAGAGAGGTGGCCTTGAGTTCGGCCCGTGAAACTTTCGTGCTTCACATAGCGAACACCCGTACAGAGGTGCAGACCCTTTTCAATTCAGATTTGCCTTTCCATTTCAGCAAGATGGTTCGGACTATCTTTAACGCATCCTCCACAAAGGCCCTGGCGCACTTTTTTAAAGTTGTTACCAGTGGTCTCGTGACTTCATTTGAGAAAATCTTTGGAGTCATCCCTGCTTTCTTTCATTCTATTTTTTCCACTCTGCTTCGTGGATTGCCATTTTTACTTGCATTACCAGCGGACGCTCTTGTGCTTTTTTACATTTTTAAATATGGATGTCCCTCCTATGCAACCTCCCGCCCTGCAGCTGCTGACACTGTTCCGCAATCGCATGCTAGAATATTATGGCACAATGCCGTTGGCGATATTAAGCACGGCATATGGATTATCTTTTCGATTCTCCTACTTCACCTGTGTCCAGCCTGTATTTCACTGCCTGACCTGTGATTTCGATTGGGCCATTGATTTGTGTCTCTGCGGACCGGTTTCTCCTGACGTCGACTTTAATCAGCTGATGACTCCTATCATTACTCACGAGTTGGTTTGTCCTGGCGAAAGGATTATGGCTGTGGCATTGATGCATGGACTAATTGGTCCCTGGAATTTACTGGCGGCAACACAGTCTTTCTTGGAACAGAGCTTTCTTGAAAACCCACCGAGCTGTCCTCTGATGGTGATAGAGGATCCGGTGCTGGGAGAGCACGTATGTTCTTTTCCGCTTTTAAATTGGATGGCTGAACTCTTTTCGGATGAAGACGGTGACTTCCTATTGGAGGCTGTTGCAGCTTATTTTACATACACAGTTATGTCATAGACCTTTTTCATTTTTGATATGCTGAGTACTAGCATTTCATTGACAATTCATTGACTTATTTGTCAAGTTTTTATTATTTAGCTTGCCTATTGGCTTAAGACTCGATAAAGTACTTGGCTGTTTTATTTTTCTTTAGCATTAAATTTTCCTAGTTTTTAATATTTTACCTTGCGGACCGTCCACATATAAAGTTGCAATCTGCTCTCATGAGATGGCACTTCTATTATCTTATTCAGTTCGTTTCCGGATCATGGGGAGGGGTCATCTAGGTCCTGGATATCTTTACACCGTGTTAAGTTAGCATGGGCTCATTACCGGTTTAAACGCCATTTTTCCTTTTTTGCAACTTCTGCACACGACACTTAGTTGTTGCTTTAGCTTTCAACCTAATAGTTCATCGTGATTTACATGAGAATAATATGTTATTGCTCTACTATCTGCTTTACTTGTTAAACTATATCTGTACAGCGAGTGCTGAAGTTTCAAGAACAACACGATACAGAATTGTTATGAGGTCTGATCTCCACGACTTCATACTCATAACATAAGTGCAGCTTCTGCCAATTCTGGGCATGAGGCGGGTTTTATATTGCTTTGCCGAACACACATACACAACACTTGATGCGGTTCACATGAAGAGAGAGCTGGTGTATGCTGATGTGATTCCTTCAAATCTAAGACACTAAAGTATGGGCACGCCCTAAACCAACACAAAGAGACCTTCTTAGCAAATAATATAATATGTGTATTAGGGAGGGTGAGATATAAGCAGCCGCGGGCCGTGGAGGGAGTTACGATGGGGCAGGGAGGCGGGGAGGGGGAGGGGCAGGATGGAGCCCTCTCCACCCTGCCCCTCCCCCTCCCCGCCTCCCTGCCCCACCGTAACTCCCTCCACGGCCCGTGGCTGCTTATAAGTGTTGATAACTCTTATTCATTTACAGCATGTTAACATACTGTCACCATTCGCTTTTTATGTACTAGTAACTATGCTGGTAATTTTGCTACTGATAATATGTGTACTTGTATTATCTAAGATACTACGCCTGAGAAGACGGCATTAGTAAATAAACATTTCAAATACACATGTGTTCTTCTTAACTCCATGTTCTGGTTTCTAAGAAATATATAACGACCGACTGTTCATGAGTTCCACGTATCCTGAGGTACTATAAGTTCATATTCTGGATTGTCTAAACATTGAGAGTTTGTTATATCCAATGTGACACTGTACCTAGCTTGCTAAGGGGTTTTTGAGTACTAAGGTGAGTTTTGGGGCACCCTAATTCGCCGAGGTTCCAATCCTCTGTCCACAGTTCTGTGTGAGAACAGAAACCCTGCAACAGGGGCACCCCGACCCTTCCTGGAGCTTCATCACACTTGCGATACAACTCCAGCAATGCTCCACCTTTACGGCACAGTTACATCACGCATCTGTGCTGTTTTTGCCCCATGATGCGCCACATTGTAAATGCAGCACACCATAGGTGACGGAACAGCGGCACAGAATGACTAACACATCCCTGGTGATGCGCCAGTCATCATAAATCTATCCCTATGCTTCTTATCTTGTTCGAGATGAACCGCCATATGTATCATCAAAGTTTTTTGCATTTCCTAAATAGCGAACTTTAAGGAATAAATAGCGATTCTTTACCATTCCTAGTTTGCGATTAGCTATTTGCTAATTACAAATTACCCATTCATTTCCTTCATTTCCATAGGGCGTTTGGACTCACTTTTAGCTCGAACGGCTGAATGGATTTCCACGAAACTTGGCAAAATTGTAGGGACTGGTAGCCCGATGTGCCTTTGCTATGTCTCAAGATATATGCTCCAGTGGTTTTTACGAAAATTTACTTTGAAAAATATATATTGGGCTACATTGGCCTATATATATGTTGGAGCCCAAATGTAGCCCAATGTAGCCCAATGAAGCCCAATGAAGCCCAATGTAGCCCAATGTAGCCCAAAGATGGCCGCCAGAGACAAAAAAAACAAATGTAGCCCAAATATCAGCCAGATGTAGCCCAACTATAGCCCAGTGACAGAATGACCAATCAGCTTCGCAAACCTCCGTTACGCGAAGCGGAGCGCTGTTACAGATATATATCTTTTTTTGAACGTTAATTTCTCAAAATCCACTAGAGCACATATATTGAGACCTAGCAAAGGCACATCGGGCTACCAGTCCCTAATATTTTACCAAGTTTCGTGAAAATCCATTCAGCCGTTCGATTATTATTATTATTTTTTTTTTTTTGCCCCGCGGGGCCCTTTTAAAACCTCCACATCAAACCTAGGGGGTCAGCGAGGATCTACTATTCCCCCTTATGGTCATTTGCCCCTTCGCTTTGGCCTCCTCTTGTCTCTCGATCCTACCGAGAGACAAGATGGCGGCCGCTACGGACTGTTTGGAATGTTGACAGACGCCGGAGAACCAATCAGCTTCGCTTCACAAAGCTCCGTTGCGCGAAAAGTACGCGTCCTGGAGCGCTGCCCGGTCCGCTGTTACAGATATATATCTTTTTTTAAACGTTAATTTCCCAAAATCCACTGTAGCACATATATTGAGACCTACAAAAGGCACATCGGGCTACCAGTCCCTACAATTTTGCCAAGTTTCGTGCAAATCCATTCAGCCGTTCGGGCTAAAAGTGAGGTCAACCGCCCTATGGAAAACTCAATGTTAAAAACACGTTTTGGGACCCCCCTTTTTTCTCGGCCCCCCCTTGACGAACCCCCCCAAATTTTCAAGGGCTGCTCAGAAACAAAATGTGCCATTTTCCTGAAAATTTCAGCCAATTCTGTCCACAAACTCCAAAGTTATTAGACATAGAATTTTCAAAAATCCCATAGAGAAAAAATCCTAACTATATATACCTACTGGCGACCGCCAGTAGGTAATATATATATATATATATATATATATATATATTACCTACTGGCGGTCGCCAGTAGGTATATATAGTTAGGATTTTTTCCCTATGGGATTTTTGAAAATTCTATGTCTAATAACTTTGGCGTTTGTGGACGGAATTGGCTGAAATTTTCAGCAAAATGGAACATTTTGTTTCTGAGCAGCCACTGGAAATTTGGGGGGAGTTGGTCCAGGGGGGGCCGAGAAAAAAGGGGGGTCCCAAAACGTGTTTTTAACATTGAGTTTTCCATAGGGCGGTTAGCCTCATTTTTAGCCCGAACGGCTGAATGGATTTGCACGAAACTTGGCAAATTTGTAGGGACTGGTAGCCCGATGTGCCTTTTGTAGGTCTCAATATATGTGCTCCAGTGGATTTTGAGAAATTAACGTTCAAAAAAAGATATATATCTAGAGCCGCGCCTGGAGCGCTCCCACGTACGCGTACAGGGGAGCGCTCCAGGCGCGCCACGCGATCTGCGCACGGCAAGCTGATTGGTTCTCGGGTGTCTATAAACATTCGAAACAGTCTGCAGCGGCCGCCATCTTGTGTCTCGGTAGGATTGAGACACAAGAGGTGGCAAAAATCAAAGGGGGAAATGAGCAAGAGGGGGCAGGGTACACACCCCCTGACCCCCTAGGTTACATGTGGGGGCCATAAAAGGCTCCCGCGGGTGAAAAAAAAAATAAAAAAAAAATCGATTTTCGCGGGGGTGAGCGCCCGGTACGCGCACCGGGGAGCGTACGGGGGAGCGTACCATGGAGATTAAAAATGACAGACTTTAAAAAAAATAAAGCTTCTTTTTAAAAATTGGAGGTAGTTCTGAAAAGAACTTTTTTTTTCATTTTGTTGTTTTATATATATTTTTTTTTTGTTTTTTTTGTTTTATATTTTTTTAGACTTTTTAAAACAATTTTATATTTTTTTTGTATTTTTTTCAAGGGAAAAACAAAAACAAGGATTCCAAAACTGCTCAACAGGAGCAAAAAAAATTGAAAATTTAGGGACTGGAAGAGCAGCGGTGTTGCTGTTTCTTTAGGGCAATCAGTTCAACACTCTGCTCCCCATAGCAGAGCAGTTCGTCACACTCTGCGCACAAAAATTTGATGCCCGCAAACACCGGCTGAATGTTAGGGATCATTCTTCCACGGGGTGGTCCCGAAGGTGTTGCTCCACCAGTGGAGGTGCTGCCGCCATCTGTTGGTACATTCCGTGCCAGCTCTCTGACACTCTCCCTGGCAAAGTTGTTAGGGTGTCTTCTTTTGACATGCCGGATCAAATTGGCATTGCCAAAACTATATTTTTTCAGAGGATTGCCTCTGGATAAACTACTCCCACATATTTTGCATGTTACTTTGGGAGCGTTCACTTTTTTCTGTCCTTCTGGGATGTCGTAAAATTTCCAAATGAAATGGGTTTTTTTCTTTTGCTGAGGAGGGTCCTCATCCAAAAATCCCTCTGAATCACTGCTGGATGACTCTCTTGCAGCCATTGCTGGAGATCAGAAAAGTAGGAGATAGAGTAGACACAACAGCTCTTGCTCTCTCCAAGTACAAAGCAATAGTGAGAGAAATGGGTGGGTTTCACACAATTTGGAAAAAAAAAAGTTCTGAACCAATGAAAAGTGTTATTTTAAAGTCACATGGTTTGACGCGCTTACGCTACGCGCCCGGGGCGCGTCCCGGGCGTGTATCGTAAGCGCATCGGGGCGCTTACGTTGCGCGATCGTATGCGCTTCCGGGTGCGCTTACGCGGTGCGTCATAAGACGCATCTCGCGGCTACGCGATACGTGTCTTATGACGCAAGGCGTGGCGGCTACGCGATACGTCACGATGTTGTTTTCGTTCTCGACAATAGCGCTTCCGGGACGCGCATTAGTACGCGCCTCGGGGCGCGCCGCCAGATTGCGCTTACCCGTGCGTTCACCTGTCCGCGCCCCGGGAGCGCACTAAAAATAATATTAAAAAAAAATAAAAAAATTATAAAATATAAAATTAGATTTAAAATGTATTATTTTTATAAAGATTTGCTATTAAAAAACCTATGAAATTCACTGAAAAAACCATAGGTTATAGACCATATATAGTTAGGAATTAGCATTTACAAAACCTTGAAAATTCACTGAAAAAACCATAGGTTATAGACCATATATAGTTAGGAATTAGCATTTAAAAAACCTTATTTTACTCACACAAAACCATTGAAATTCCATATATAGTTAGTTGCAGTAACTATATATCGCGCACCCGCAATCCACTGCTGATCATGTCACATATTACATCATTCATGACATGGTCAGTGACATCACTGATGACATCACTGATGACATCTCAAATGACATCACTGATGACATCACTGATGACATCTCAAATGACATCAGTGATGACATCATGACACACCAATACCAGTTACTACATACGCACTCACTGATTCCTACGTCTACACACACATTCACTCATTCACCCATACAATCACTCATAAATACAGTCACTCATTATTACAACACTATCATATGCACTCATACACCTAGTCAGTCCTGTGAAGAATCAATCACACTTCGATTTCCTCATCTATACAGTTAAACACAGAACACCATACTTTTCACACATAAACTAACACATACTTACTCTCTTATACAATCACTGATACAAGTACACATTGATATGCACAGTCACACACCTCCCAGCCAGCCACACACACACTCAGTCTTCCATACATCCACTCATTCTTCAATATGTAAAACATATTTAAACTTTACAAAAACACACAGACACTAGATGATGTCATCAGTGATGTCACTGACCATGTCATGAATGATGTAATATGTGACATGATCAGCAGTGGATTGCGGGTGCGCGATATATAGTTACTGCAACTAACTATATATGGAATTTCAATGGTTTTGTGTGAGTAAAATAAGGTTTTTTAAATGCTAATTCCTAACTATATATGGTCTATAACCTATGGTTTTTTCAGTGAATTTTCAAGGTTTTGTAAATGCTAATTCCTAACTATATATGGTCTATAACCTATGGTTTTTTCAGTGAATATATATATATATATATATATATATATATATATACCATCAACACTTTCTCTGAGGCAGTTATCCAGGACCTCATGAGACTAAGGACGGTATCAGCAACTAAAAACAAGAAATCGAAAATGAAAAATAATCTACATGAAAGACAATCGACTGCACTTATCAATTTGGCACAAAAAGAAGGAACAATCATAAAACCATCTGATAAACGAGGGAACGTTGTGCTCCTTACAAGAGAACAATACTGTGAAGAATCTCTCCGGCAATTGGAAGTACAGGAGAACTATCAAAGAAGTAACAGTATAGAGTACCAGCTTAGCATCAAAGCCTACAATGATCTATTAACTAAATGGCGTAATAAATTAATGCTGGATACTAATGAATTTTTATTCCTTCGCAATGTCGAACCTGTCATCCCGACATTTTACCACCTTCCGAAGGTGCATAAAGACCTTGATTGTCCACCGGGGAGACCCATTGTATCCTCGAAAGGAGGACTAACTGAACATCTATCAATATATATTGATTATTTCCTGTCTGGTTTTGTTGTTGAACTTAAGTCCTATGTCAGGGATACCAAGCATTTTTTAGAACAGCTTGAGTTGATTACTTGGGATACAACATATGTCCTTATAACATTAGATATCACGAGTCTCTACATGAGCATCAGACATAAACAAGGCGTAGAGGCAGTCAGGTATTTTCTGCAAAAGAGACCCGCTAAATTCATGGAACATAACTCCATGCTGATCGAATGTTTGGAGTTTTGTCTCATGAATAACATTTTTTTATTTGGGTCCGACCTGTTTAAACAAATCGCAGGGACTGCGATGGGAACCTGCTTCGCCCCCAGCTACGCGAATCTTTTCGTTGGATGGTGGGAGGAGCAGGTTGCCCTAACAGGGAACAACAACAACAAATGGGCAGAACATATTGTTGTATGGCGTCGATATATCGACGATCTTTTTCTTCTGTGGCGGGGCTCCACCACACAGGCTGAAATATTCATTAAGGACCTGAATAAGAACAATCTTAATTTGAGATTTACAGCTGAGATAAGCACATCTGAGGTGCATTATTTGGATTTGAGAGTTTTTGTGAACGAGGATAAGTTGGAGACAGCCCTATATAGGAAACCCTCTGCTGGGAACAGCATACTTCATGCTTCAAGTAGTCACCCACCCAGTCTCATCCGTAGTATCCCCTATGGGGAGTTACTTAGGTTGAGACGCAATTGTTCGCGGGAAATCGACTTCATAAAAGCAGCAGACGAATGTGTTAAGAGGTTCCTTGTAAGAGGTTATGATCAGGCAGAATTGGATAAGATCTATAAAACGGTAGTTAGGATTCCCAGGAAACATCTGTTTGAGAATAAAGAGAAGAAAGATTCTACTGGCATATCCAACACCTTTCGCTTGATCACTACTTTCTCTGACCAGGCAAACACTTTGAGAGGGATAATTACGAAGAACTGGCACATCCTCCATACAGATCCTGTAATAGGTAAAGAGGTCCCTCCCAAACCCTTGATAACTTTTCGAAAACTCAGATCCATTAAAGATAAAATCGTTCATAGTCACTTGACACCAGTCAAGCCCAAAGTAAAGCCAACTCTTAAAGAAATGCAAGGATTTTTCCCATGTGGGAAATGTCGAGCATGCGAAATGAGTAGACGAGTCCTCTCATACAAGATTCCAGGGATGTCCCGACCGAAACCTATTAAGCAGTTTATCACTTGTACGACTCCTTATGTTGCCTACTGTCTCACCTGCCCCTGTGGACTCCAATACATTGGAAGTACGATCAAAAATGTAAAAATGCGAATTTTAGAACATCAAAGAGCTATAATGAACAAAGATATGGCATATCCTGTAGCTCGCCACTTCGCAGAGATGCACCAAAGTAACAGGGAGTTGTTACAGTATTACGGTCTGGACCACATACCCTTAAATCCTAGAGGGGGGGATCGACTGCTCAGTCTTCGTAGACTCGAGTCACCTTACATTATTGATATGCAAACCAAACACCCATTGGGTCTTAATAGTGGAGAGGAATTAACTGTGCATCTGGGAAGATGATGGATGCAATTGGTTAAATCTATATCTGAAGCTGTTGTGAAAACACCATTGTTTAGCATTTGTCAATAAGACTTTGGATTTGAACGTGACGCAATCTTATTATCATGGATATATTGTGATTTACTCATGTGGGTGACTGGCACAAGACCCCTGTGACGAGACAATGGGTTTCTCCTCATGAACATAGCTATGTGGTTCTGATAAATTTTGAAATGTGATTATGAATATGAATATGAATTTGGACATTTATGAAGAATTTTTGTTGAACTCATCCCTTTGATGGCAAGGAGTGGTGATAAGCCGATACATTGCTTTATTTTCAATTTTTGAAATTGTAGTTTTTACAGCCTTAATCTGAGGTATTAATTATAACATGCGCAAATAATTGGTTCAATAATCACCAGAATCACAGATGTGATTGGTGCATGTACTTTTATATATATTTATATATGTGCAAATGTCGTGCCCTCATACTGTGTAAACGGACGACTTTGATAGTGCTCAGTAATGCAGTGCATTGCCGATACACGGCATTATATACATAAACTTTGGGCAATAGTAGCCTTATGACGTTTTTTTTTATATATACGTATTCTGAATGTATATTTGTGATTTAACCCACTTTGAAATGGCCGCTGCATTCTCTGAAAAGTATTGTCCGTTTTCCATTTTGTTGGCCAACCTTAAATGTTGCTGCCAGATGGTGGTAAATGTAAACACTGACGAAGGACTTGGCGTCCGAAACGCGTCTGTTGCACGAGTTGTTTGTGGGCTGAAAAATAAAACCTTGCCGCTTTACCCCCGGAGTGCGCTTCCCATTTCCTGGATGAAAGAAATGGTTTTGAGCTTTGATATATATGTATATATATATATATTACCTACTGGCGGTCGCCAGTAGGTATATATAGTTAGGATTTTTTTCCTATGGGATTTTTGAAAATTCTATGTCGAATAACTTTGGCGTTTGAGGACGGAATTGGTTGACATTTTTCAGGAAAATGGCACATTTTGTTTCTGAGCAGCCCCTGAAAATTTGGGGAGGTTTCGTCAAGGGGGGGCCGAGAAAAAAGGGGGGTCCCAAACGCGTTTTTCCCATGCAATTTTCCATAGGGCGGTTGGACTCACTTTTAGCTCGAACGGCTGAATGGATTTCTACGAAACTTGGCAAAATTGTAGATATTGTTTGCCTGATGTGCCTTTGCTAGGTCTCAATATATGTGCTCCAGTGGATTTTGATAAATTAACGTTAAAAAAAATATATATATCTGTAACAGCGCTCCGGTTAGCGCCCTGGTTCGCGTACCTGACGCGTAACGGAACTTCGCGAAGCGAAGCTGATTGGCTTTCCGGTGTCTGTCAACATTCTAAACAGTCCGGAGCGGCCGCCATCTTGTCTCTCGGTAGGATCGAGAGACAAGAGGAGGCCAAAACAAAGGGGGAAATGACCATAAGGGGGCATAGTAGATCCTCCCTGACCCCCTAGGTTTGATGTGGAGGCTTTAAAAGGGCCCCGCGGGGCAAAAAACCAAAAAACAAAAATTTCTGGTTTTTTGCGTGGGGAGCGCCCGGTACGCGCACTGGGAAGCGGTCCGGGGAGCGTACTATGAGGAAAAAAGAATGATAGACTTTTCAAATATTGTATGTTTATTGATTGTTTGTTTTGTTGTTTTTTTTATTTAAGTAGCAATATAAATTTATTTTTGTGATTGTTTTTCAAAATTTAAAAGTACGTCTAACATTTGACTGTCCGAAATTTTGTCATTTTCAGTGAACCTAACTTGCAACATTTGAGTGTCTGAAATGTCCTCATTTTGAAGGAGGAAATCTACAGATTGTACACATTGTAGTAGTTCATGGTCCCGTGATTCATCCATGAATTCAATGTCATTTGGTTCAATGTTTTCTTGATTGGTCTCTGCAAGGACAATTTCAAATGACACTTTTTGTTCTCCTTCCATTTTGCCTGAAATTTGCATAAAAAAATATATATATCAGTAGAGATAGGGCACTGTTGGGATTAATTTTAGATAGGTAGTTTTTAACAGTGAATTTATCTTTGGGCAGTGTATGGTATCAGACTGGAAGTAGAAATATAAAAAAGTGTATGTGATGAAACCTTAGTAAATTCATAATTATACAAGACAAGCCTAAATCTATCCATAACTATAACAGAGAAGTCTATCTAAATCTATAACTATTACAGAGGGATAGTATATAACTATCAGAAAAAGTTTTCCATATTAACTTAAAGTGCATAATATACTTCAGTTTTCAAAATAACATCTTACCTTTTAAAAACAAGTTTAAGTTGTCAGTAAAAATGCTCTTGCAATGTACTTCAGGAAGTAGTAGTCAAAATGGCTGTGTTTCTCTCTCTTTCTTTATATATATTCAGGTACATAACCAATCAAATGTCAGGTAAAAAAAGTAGAAAATGAAAGTAACATTTTAATTGGTTGTCAATTCCAACGCTTCAGATGTGTTTTGTGAAGTAATTTACCTCAGGGTATTTAGAGAGGTCTACAGGCTAAATGGCTAAATGGAATTCCAATCAAATTTGTGAAAATGGTAGGGATTGGTATGTAGTATGAGCTAATCTATATTTGGTGAAAGTGTCTCCAGTGGTTTTTCTGTGAATTACTTTCCCACCTTTTTTCAGCGAGCGATTCCCGGTGCGCGCCCCGGTACGCGAACCGGCAGCGTTACGGGAGTCCTCCATTTTGTGTTTCGGTAGAATTGAGATACAAGATGGAGGGCAAATAATGTTCAGAATGGGTAGAAGGGGGCACGGTAGATGTATCCTGACCCCCTAGGTTTTCTGAGGGTGGCTGAGGAGGCCCATATGTGCGGAAAAAAAACATTTTTTTTCAAATTTTTGCGCGGTTAGCGTCCGGTGCGCGTACCGGGTAGCGCTCCGGAAAGCGTAAATTGTGAAAATTAGTTAAAAAAAAGTTACATTTAAAATGTGTTTATAGTGATCATAGTTAGGGTAGCTCTGAGAAGAGCTTTTGGGTCTGTGGTAGATTTAGGTACTTATAAGTAGGTACCAATACATAGTCTTTAATTCAGGATGAAAACTCTGTTCCCCTCATCTGAGAAGTGAACTCCATCTTCTCTGTAGATATCTTGCATGTAGTAACGCAAGTTATTGTTGTAGATGGAGCCCATTCCATGGTCTCTCATGTAAGCTGAAACAGACTTATTTACATGCTTCCTCGATTTCTCAATTTGTGGACAAAATTCGTTTGACCACTTCCATTTCTGTCTTTGGCATATATTTGAATATACCAAGGTGTCCTTTAAACGCATTTCCAGACCTACCCCAGTCAAAGTGCCCAAGTCATTTCCTCCACAGTGCACAATTAACAGGTCAGGTTTTGGCAAATGCAAAAAGGTTTTCACCAATGGTATCAATTGGTGACATCTTAATCCTCTGTGGCCAATCCAGTTGATTTCCACATTTTGTAAATTGAGGTTGTGTAAATTTCTGTTATCAGCATACCTTTGAGCCCAGTGGATGTAACTATGTTCAACAATCCAGACAAAAAACATGGTGAGAGGAGGTTCTGCTGCAGTCAGATGAAGTGTGGGAATGAAATGGCAGTTGAAATAGTAGGAGTATGTAATGAAAAAAACTGTGGAGTTTCTGTGCTAATGATTCAGTAGCAGTGATTGGTGGATTTTGATTGCTGAAAACAGAAAGTTAGGGTGCATGGATGAGTTCTTTGAAAGCTGTAATTTGAATGGTCAAGAAAAAATCATTTTATGAAAGATTGCACTGGATACGCAGGTGTACTGAGAGTTCAGATTTCAATTGAAACATTGTTGTGTGAACTTGTAAACATGAGAGGTCTTTCAGGAGGTGGTTGCTATGGAAAAAAGGCAGAAAGGGCAGAGGGGGGAAGGGTGTTGATTTGAAAAAAGTGAGGGAAGAGTTTTGATTGGGTGACATGAGAGATATGTGTGATGAATTACAGCATTTCTGTGCCATTGTTGGTTGCAGCCTCTGGAGTGCATACCCTTTGCTCTGCTAAAGAAAAAATTGGTGTGTGTCTGAGACTGTTTTGAAACTCAAAAAGTATTTGCTAAGGTGAGAAAAGATTCACTTAATTTAGATAGAGAATAGTATGCTTTAGGGATAAATTTATGAAGAAAGTTGTGTATTTAAAATGTTGCTTTGTGTCAAGTGTTTTACAAATAGATTTAGTTTCTTTGAGTTTCATAGCCATGTTAAAAGTGACGCAAAAGTGGTGGAAGGGCCTTAAAATACGCTTTCATGTGTGTTAGGACATTTTAAGTCACTTCCCCATGAATGTGGGTAAATAAGTGATTTACTTGATGTGTTTAAAAAGGTTTTTTGAAATCAATTAGGTTTCTTGATATTTACTGCTAGAGTTTCATAGGCTGCTTGAGGCATATTTACAAGGCCTTTGAGTCACTTTGATGTTATTTTCCCCATTTTAATTTAAGACATTTCCCCGTGGTGCAAAGTCCTTGTAAATACGCCCCCATGTGTGCTTGGCAAATTTAGACTTTGTTTCTTTGAGTTACATAGCCATGTTAAAAGTGACACAAAAGTGGTGGAAGGGCCTTAAAAATACGCTTTCATGTGTGTTAGGGCATTTTAAGTTACTTCCTCATGAATGTGGGAAAATAATTGTTTTTTTGATGTGTTTAAAAACGTTTTTTGAAATCAATTAGGTTTCTTGATATGTACTGCTAGAGTTTCATAGGCTGCTTGAGGCATATTTATAAGGCCTTTGAGTCACTTTGATGTTATTTTCCACATTTTAATTTAAGACATTTCCCCGTGGTGCAAAGTCCTTGTAAATACGCCCCCATGTGTGCTTGGCAAATTTAGACTGTGTTTCTTTGAGTTACATAGCCATGTTAAAAGTGACGCAAAAATGGTGCAAGGGCCTTAAAAATACGCTTTCATGTGTGTTAGGGCATTTTAAGTCACTTCCCCATGAATGTGGGTGAATAAATACTTTACTTCATGTGTTTAAAAACGTTTCTTGAAGTCAATTAGGTTTCTTGAAATGTACTGCTAGAGTTTCATAGGCTGCTTGGGGCATATTTACAAGGCCTTTGAGTCACTTTGACGTTATCTTCCCCATTTTAATTTAAGTCATTTTCCCGTGGTGAAAGGTCCTTGTAAATACGCCCCCATGTGTGCTTGGCAAATTTAGACTTTGTTTCTTTGAGTTACATAGCCATGTTTAAAGTGATGCAAAAATGGTGCAAGGGCCTTAAAAATACGCTTTCATGTGTGTTAGGGCATTTTAAGTCACTTCCCCATGAATGTGGGTGAATAAATAGTTTACTTCATGTGTTTAAAAACGTTTCTTGAAGTCAATTAGGTTTCTTGAAATGTACTGCTAGAGTTTCATAGGCTGCTTGGGGCATATTTACAAGGCCTTTGAGTCACTTTGACGTTATTTTCCCCATTTTAATTTAAGTCCTTTCCCCGTGGTGCAAGGTCCTTGTAAATACGCCCCCATGTTTGCTTGGCAAATTTAAGTACTGACAGGGTGTGCTTCTACATAGGAGCTGTGTTGTGTTTTCAAATTATGACCAGAAAATCGTTTTTTAAAAAAAAGAAATGCTTTATTGTGAGTAATGTACATTGCTCTGTTGCATACAGTCCTCATCTTCTGCGTACTCTTGGATATGCTAGACTACATCTGCACAATGAGATACCTAAGCTGAGGAAACACAGGTGATGTGATTGTGAATTGAGCATAAATATTTGCACGTTTTTCAATTACATCACCTGTGTTTTCTAACATTACGAATCACATTGTGCAGATGAGGTTTAGGTCTGTCCAGGGAGACAGAGGAGGTCTGGCCTTTGTTCAAGAGTGCAGTGGATATGACTCACTTCATTGGTAGGCCTGCACATGTATTATCTCCTCTGTACTCTTCAACAAGCCTAAATTTCATCTGCAACCCTGAGTAGGCCTCACCTCAAACAAACTTCTGGATAGGCCACACCTTATCGTCATCCTGAATCAATCATTTAAAATGTTAGGGGCAAATTTAAGATGGTCGTGCGCCTCTTTTGCGCCGCTGTTGCGTCACTTTTGTGACGCAGCAGTGGTGCAAAAGATGCACCATGTTGCAAGATAGGCCTTACTTCATCTGCAACAAGATACCGTCACTTTAAACTGTATACATTTAGGACTGTGTAGTGGGCATGGAGAAGCTGAATCTTCTGTAAGTGTCAAAATTGTTTCATACTGTGCTCACCTTCTGCGTACTCTTTGATATGCTAGACTACATCTGCACAATGAGATACCTAAGCAAAGGAAACACAAGTGATGTGATTGTGAAATGAGCAAAGAAAATTGCACATTTTTCAATTACATCACCTGTGTTTCCTAACATTACGAATCACATTGTGCAGATCAGGTTTAGGCCTGTCCAGGGAGACAGAGGAGGCCTGGCCTTTGTTAAAGAGTGCAGTGGACATGACTCACTTCATTGGTAGGCATGCACATGTATTATCTCCTCTGTACTCTTCAACAAGCCTAAATTTCATCTGTAACCCTGAGTAGGCCTCATGTCAAACAAACCCCTGGATAGGCCACACCTTATCGGCATCCTGAACCAATCATTTAAAATGTTAGGGGCAGATTTATGATGGCCGTGTGCCTCTTTTGCGCCGCTGTTGCATCATTTTTGTGATGCAGCGGCGGCGCAAAAGATGCACTATGTTGAGACATATTTACAACTTGATGCATCTAGGCAGATGTGTCACGGTGTAAAGTCCTGTGCCACATGAAAGCTGCGTCAGGTTTCATGTGGGCGTTTTGTTGCAGGGTGGGCATTCATTTGTATGAAAGCCCTGTAAAACTAACACGGTGACATTTAGAAGATTTCACTGAGTCAGCTTTATGGCATTGCTGAATCAAATCCTTACGCCTGTTTGAAACAGGCATAAGGAGTGATGCACCATGCAATGTGTGGCTTGTCCCTGTGCATTGTAGTAGACATGTCGCGCTTACGACGTGATTCCTGCAATGTGCCGCTTTTGCGGCACAGATGCGTGACGCATCTGTGCTATTTTTGCTCAATGGTGCTCCACATTGTAAATGCGGCACATCATGGGTGGCAGAGCAGCAGCGCACGTTAACTGTTGCATCCCTGGGGATGCGCCAGTTAACATAAATCTGCCCCTTTACATTTAAGTATGAGCAGGGGACACAGAGTTGGTGAGGCTTATCCAAGGTTAAGAAGAGATGAGTCCTGTTCACTGAAAACTTGGACATAGGCCTCACCTCCTCAGCATCGCTGGACATGGTTAAATAATATCTGCAAAATGTTACTCTTGTTAAACAATTTTACTATTATAGTCTCTGAGATTTGTCTCTTACTCTGCAACATCTCATTGTTGTTCTCTTTTTTTAAAGATAACGACAACATCAAGCATGAGTGATAATGAGCAAACTGTTGATCTCAATATTATCATTGAACTTGTGATTGAAACATCAGTGGAAGTAGATCCCTTGGATGATTTAAATCCTGAGGATGATGAAGAACATGATGAGGATGCCGATTTGTCAGAATTGTATGACATAGGGTGGGAAGCTGACCTGCTCGAGCCTATGGAACTATAAAGAGTTATTTTTAAAAGTTACTGGAAATGAAAAGTAACCATGTTAACCGTTTCATTTAAAATTAAACACAACTTCAAAAACAGCTTGTGTGAAGTGTCTTTAATAAAATAGTGAAATATGCTAATAAAATTAGTTCAGATTCACATATAAAAGAGCACAGGTCAAATGTAGAAGAATTCTATTTCTTTGCTACTATTTGTGAGTTTTAAATTTGCCAATGCACTAAAAATTATTCTATGTAGAATTGACAAGTAGTGTGTTAATTTTTTGACGACTGTTATTCATTTACTGTTTGGTAATAGTGGTTAATAAAAATTTTTATTATATTTTACCACAGATTCAACTGCAGATCATTTCAAAACTACACTATGCCATCGAAGCAAAGAAGCCAAAAGGCTACAAAACGTCAAAGACAGCAGCTTACTACATGCTTGCAGCAGTCCTCTACAATAAAAACTCGTCAAGTCACCAAGAAACCTCCGGGTAAGACAACGAAATCATTCCTAAGAAACATTTGCAGAAAAAAAAGTATCACTGCAGAACATGTTTTAGTCCAAAAAAAGAGAGCCAATTTAAACGGAAAGGAAAGGCCAATCAAAAATGTTACTGCTAGAGCAGGAGATAACTCTGTGCATGGTAGTAGAAGGAAAAATCAGTTTAGGGACATTTCTAGACGAATGTTCCGCAACAGGATAATTGGCAATTTGTTAAAAAATGTTAAGAAACGTCAACAGAAAGTGGCTTTTTATAAGAGAAAGAGAAACATTGAGAAAATTATTGATCAGGCATTCGAAATTAAGCGAAAGTTATTTATTTTGATAATCAATAGAATTAGGAAACTAAACAAGGTAATTTATGATTTCAAAACAAATAGTAGATGGAAGAGAACAGTTAATCGTAGTAATTTTTGTGAAGTTTTTTCAGGAGAATGGATGCATAGTTCAAGTTGTGAGGCATTTTTTAATGAGGAGAGTTATTTCCAGGATAATGATTTGGTGCATGCAGTTGACACCAGTGGTCGAGCATATGAGGTGAAAGATGGTTGTCCGGTTGAAAAAGAAAAACATGTGTCAACAGAGGCAGAAGAGGTGTTAGGTAATGAGGTTTTAGGAAGACGTCCTAAGGGACCAGTGTACACCTGGAAGTGTAGTAGTATTTGCAGTGTGCGACAGGATTCCATCAATTTGCTTTGTGATTTTGTACGGACATTTAATAAGAAAACTTTAAAACAGAAAATGAAGTTGTTGCAAAAATTAGATCCTTGCAGAGTGAGAGAAGTGACAGGTTTGCATGGTCATTCACTGGCTTGTCTTTCCAGGAGAGTATGCCAGAGTGTTTTTCATCATTTCAGGATGCTAGCAGTGCATCATAATAAAGTGAGGAAATTAGTTAGAATGCTGTATTATGCTAAGAGTCCAGCAATTATGCTTAAACAATTATGCACTGCTCTTTTGCATGGTTCTGAAGTAGATGTGAAGAATATTTGTGAAGAAATTGAGTTTTGTTACTTTGCAAGTAAAGAGAAGAATGTTGAAATTGACCCAGAAGAAGAAGGTAATGCGGAAGAGAGTGTACAGGTTTCCAGTACAGATAATTTTCAGAAGGAAATTGCCACGTTTCAGGTGAAATCAAGTGAGAGGCCTAATTTCACTTGTGTGTGTTGTCGACGCACTTATTATAAGAATCAGACTAAGTTAGTGGATTTATATGCAAAAAGTGAAAGGGAAAATAATAGTGAATGGAAGGATTTCGCAACATACTTGATGGTAGAAAATTGTTTTGATTTGGGATCGGATCAACGTGTGTACTTATTGTTGTAACAAATTAAATCAAAATCAGATGCCTGCTAGAGCGGTTCATAATATTCTGGAATTGGTTGAGATTCCTTCTGAATTGAAGGATTTAAATACTTATGAATCTATTTTGATTCAAAGTGTCCATCCCTTTCAGGCTATTGTACGAATGGAGCCAAAGACAGGGAAATTGCCTCCATCAGATTTACAGAGAGGATTAAAGGGAAGAGTTGTTTATTTGCCTCTAGATTTGAAGAAAAACATTAATACAATTGGAGTAGAGAACGTGGAAGAGGAACCTCTGGTTATCCTAGTTAATGGGGTTCCGACAAAGAGTAAGAAAATCTGGCAAGATTTAGTGGATGTTAGGAAAGTCAAAAAGGCAACATTGTATTTGAAGAAAAACAATAAGTACTACAAGAATGTATATGTTGCAGAAGAGGAAGTAAGTGAAGAAGAGGACAGCGATTTGTGTGCTGGACAAATTGAGAAAGTAGAAGCCTCTAAAAATGAAGAAATATATGAACATTATAGTGTTCATCCTTTGCATTCCAAGGAAGTCATGGGGAATGCTATTGAGTTGTTTCAAATGAAACAAGCCAAAGGGAGTCCTATTAGTGTTTGGGAGGAAAGTTTGGAAGCTCGGTGTTTCCCACAACTATTTCCAACAGGTCAAGGAGGAAGATATGATGAGCGACCTGATCAAATTCCTGCTTATGAATACCGGACTTTACGATTGTATGCAGAAGATCCTAGGTTTCATCAATGCATTCCCTATTTGTTTCATCTACTATTTGAAAGCGATCTGTCTGGACTGTCATATGCAGTGAACCACATCTTGAAAAGTGGTATACAGATGCAAAATATCTCAGCAAGGGACTTTATGGATAAAGTCGATGTGCAAGACAGTATTTTGGATTCTCACCTGATTAATCTCATGGCATGTCAGCGTGGTACTAATGAGTACTGGTACTGTTGACATGGCGATTTAAAATGTATGCTGAGGAACTTAGGAACTCCCAAATGGTTCCTCACTCTAAGCTGTGCCGAGTATGGCTGGGAAGACTTACTTGAATTTCTACGAGAGGCAAATGGAAACATTGAAAATATCGAATTCAAGACACCCGGAGAACTGTGCTCTTTGGATCCAGTGAATGTATGCAGGTACTTCAATCATAGATTTGAAGCTATGATGTCTTTCATCATAAACAAGAAAAATCCACCTCTTGGAGAGGTGTTGGATTTCTTCTGGAGAAAGGAGTACCAAGCAAGAGGTGCTCCTCATATACATATGTTGCTGTGGATCAAGGATGCACCTAAATTTGGAACGGATCCAGAAGACTCAGTGATGAGTTTCATCCAACAGTATTCTACATGTGCTGTTCCAAACACAAAGGAAGACAAAAGCCTAAGAGAACAAGTTTTACGCTTCCAAAGCCATCGTTGTGGAAAGTACTGTTGTCGTAAATTCAGAAACAAGGACAAGTTCTACACAAAATGTCGTTTCGCCTTTCCACGACCGGTGATTTCTAAAGGAAGAGTGAACAGTTTGATGTCTTCGCTGCGACATAATATGACGAGGAAATCACCCCAAAATACATACAATTTGAAAAGGAACGAAGAGTCCAAGTACATCAACGACTACAACCCAGTGATTTTGTCCATGTGGAATGCTAACATGGATATACAGTTTGGGGCTGATAACTGTATGGCTGTGGCTCGGTATGTGACATCTTACATCACCAAAAAAGAAAAGACAGAATTGAAGGATATGTGGGAGGACATTTCCCATGAAAAGAGCCTCAGTAACAAGTTGTACAGTTTCAGTCTGAAGATGTTGTCGCATCGAGAAATCAGAGCTTACGAATGTTCTGACCGGTTGTCTTCAGCAAGTCTCTATGCCAAATCTAGGAGTATCATTTGGGCGAGTCTTGGTCTTGCTGCAACGCGTAATCGAGTTCTGAAACCTGTGCGGGAAATTGAGTATTTGGCGGAAAAGGAGCCAAACAGTACCGATATTTTGAAGACCAACATGTTGGATACATATTATCCAAATAGAAGCAGTCACCTCGAGAATGTTTGTCTGTATGAGGTTCTACAAAATTACATATTCAAGAGGAACATCAAAGAAGATATTGATAAAGGAGTGTATGCTGTAATTGGAAGTGAGGGATGTCTGGTCAAGTAAAGAAAATGCCACTTGGTAAACCATCGAAAATTGAGTGGCGAATCTCCTGAAAGAAAATAGTTTTTCTATTTAGCACTTTTGCAACTTTTCAAGCCTTGGCGTGCAGAAGAGGAACTGCTTGGAGATTTCCTCTGTTACGAAGACTCTTTCAATGCAGCCAAGGAGACCATAGAATGTCCTGTTTTTCTAAAATATCTAGAAATGTTGAATGCGGAAATCGAGCAGGAAGCAACAATTGCAGCCGAGATTGCTAGAGACAGTTCTCAGGACAGTCAGAGTTCTGTTTCATTGAGTCAGGATCCACTAGGAGGACCAGTTATCGAAAATGAAGCTGCCACTGACATGATTGAAGTGGAAAGAGCCATGGCACATGCTCAGGAGGATGCGGTTAACTTAGAAGATTTGGAAAGACAACTCAACGTTGAGCAGAGGAAAATATATGACGAAGTTACCAACCAAATTGATCATGGATTAAGTCATGAGAAGAAAGAGTGCTCATGTACGTCGTTGAAGCCTGTCCGACTGTACGTGAGTGGAGAAGCAGGAACTGGAAAAAGTTTCCTCATTAAAGCAATTTCATGTTTTTTGCAGAAAAGGACTGAGTCATCGCTGTCTTGTGTTGTCACCGCTCCAACTGGACTGGCAGCACATAACATTAAAGGTATTACTTTGCATCGTCTACTGATGCTGCCAGTGGAGCATGATAACAAATTACAATACCACAAGTTATCTGGAGATGCTTGTTGTGAAGTTTCAAGAGTCTTGAGGAAAATGAAACTTCTTATCATTGACGAAGTAAGCATGGTTTCCAATGTCATGCTTGCCTTTGTGCATTTGAGAATGCAAGAAGTTCTCAAAACAGAGTATGATGTGTTATTTGGTGGCAAACACATCATTGTTTTCGGTGATCTTCTGCAGCTGACACCAGTGAAAGGACAACCTGTGTTCAAAATGCTCACGCATGAAGATACCAGGAAGTGCCTAGGGAGCATTGGCAACGTCAATATATGGTTAAACTTCAATTATGCTGAACTGCGTGAAAATATGCGTCAAGCGAAGGATGAAGATTATAAGAATATTCTACAAGATGTTAGAATCGGAAAAGTGACCGAGCATGGGAAAGAAGCTTTACATGCTCGATTACTGTAAAATTTGTATCCAGAAGAAGACGTTCTGCCAGAGAATATTTTTCGGAAAATTACTGAGAAGAAATCTGGAATATGTTTGATGCCAACTCTTGCAGAATGTGCCATCTTCAACAATAAAATGTTGAATTTAGAAAACCAAGAGATTGTGAAACTGGAAGCTATTGACAGAATAGAGCATATGGGAGCAACAATTATTTTGTCTGAGAATTTGAAATCTAAATTGGATTCATTAGAGAAGACTATATCTAAAACTGCTGGTTTTGAAAAGACTCTGAATGTGTGCTTAAATTGCCATATAATTTTAAGAAGGAATTTACCTGTTGAAAGAGGTCTGGTAAATGGATCAATGGGTAATGTTGTTGATTTTGAGAAATACAGAAATAGAGATGGAATTGAATTTTTAAAAATTAAATTTGATGACATTGAGGAAGTACAGCTAATTGGTCGTTGCTCTGCTAGGTTTTTGCTTGTAAAAGACTTATATGTTCGCCGTAAGCAGTTTCCTGTTTGCTTGGCATATGCAGTGACAATCCATAAATCGCAAGGTTTAAGTGTAGACAGTGCATTGGTGAATATTGGCAGTTCTGTGTTCAAGGAGGGTATGGCATATGTGGCATTGTCACGAGTCAGAACTTTATCGGCATTGTACTTGATTGAGTGTGATGTCACAAACATTTGTGCGGATCTAGATTGTGTTAAGGAATACAATAGGTTAAGAAGAGAGTATGCGCCACATTTGCCTCAATATCCTTTGTTTGAGAAACGTGTGGTAGGCCGGAAACGAAGAAATGTGACCAATAGTAGGGAGGTTGTAGCAAAAAGACGAAAAGTCGATGAACCCAAAATTATAAGCAGAAAGAAAATGGATTCTGTTGAAGATGTTGTTGGTTTTCAATTTGAAAATAGTTCTGGTGTCAACTGCTATGCTAATGTAGTGGTTAATGTTGTCTTTTCTCTAGAAACTTTAAAACAACAGATTGTGATCAATTCGGATCAAAGTGTTTGCTGTTTACTGAACTCTGTGTTAGAGAAATGTAGCACTGATAGAACAAAAATAGAAAGTGTGTCTGAAATTCGAAATCTGTTAGACAAATGTTCAGGGTAAACACAATTCTCTCAAAATATTCAGCAAGATTGTCAGGAGTTTTTAATGTATATTCTTGATGTATTGCAAGATGAAGGTGTAGATGTAGATCATCTGTTTGGCCTTTCTTATCAATGGCAGCATGACTGCGAGAACTGTAGGGTATCAAGTACTACTAGTGTAGAGTCAGAAAGATTTATATATTTAACTTTGCCAGACAGTAAATCAGTGTCCTTTAGTAAGCTAGTAAAAGCAGCTGATCACAACATGGAGTGTAGCCAATGTAAGTCTGCAATGTTGTCCACATTATTTATACGAACATATGGTCAGTATGTCATTTTAATGTTCCAACGATGTAGGCCTGATGGAACAAAATTGACAACTTTAATTAAAAATGTTGTGGCTTCGCAGTTGTCAATATCAGGAAGGACTTTTGTAACTGCAGCAATTATATATCATGACGGTCCTTCAACAACATCAGGACATTACACAGCTTATTTGAAGTCTAGAAACGGCTGGTCATTCTGCAATGATTCTGTTTTAACTTTAAAAAAAAAAATTGCCTTTTGACCTTAAAAATTCTTACCTGGTGTTTTTACAACCAAAATTTTAGAGAAAGAATCTCGGGATTTGCTCTGAGGAATTTCAAGAGGTTCTAATGGCTCCTACATTATTTGGCCTTGAGGATAAGTGTAGTACAGAGTAAAAAGTTATTTTTGAGTTTTAAGTAGTTCCTGAAAAAAAAGAAGGTTTTCTTACAGAAAGTGGTGGGCACGGATTAGTTAAAGGACAACAGAGTATTTCCCAAAGCAAACGGTATTCTTACCATAACACTTGACGTCATGGAAAAATAACTGCACTTTGAATGAGTTCAGAAAAACTGTTTCTTTTAATAAGCTAATTCAAGCAGGCAATCAAAACATGGAGTAGAGGTAATGTAAGTCTGCAATGCTGTCCACATTTTTTGAACAAACTTTTGGTTATAATGTCATTTAAAAATTCCAACTATATAAACCTGATGAAAGTAAGTTTTCAACTTTAATTACAAATGTTGTGGCTACACAGTCGTTGATTTTAGGAAGAACATTTCTAACTACAGCTATTATATGACATGATGGTCCTTTGACAACATCCACTTATTACACAGCTTATTGAAAATGTAAAAAAGGCTGATGTTTCGGAAATGATTCACATTTGACTATAAAACAATGTTGCCTTTTGACTTAAAAATATTCTTACTTTCTGTTTTCAGAAGAAAGAATTTTGGGTAGGTAACTGGCCTATAATGATTCTAGGAGTTGATATAATTTTATGTACTGTTTTAAATTGCTTTGTGATTAAAAGTAATGTAGAGAATTAAATAATTGTAGTAGTCATAGAGGTAGTGTAAGTGTGCCTCATAGTAAGCAGTATCAGTGTCATAGGAAATGTGGAACATGAGTGAGCAAGAAGGGTAAAATATTACTAGTACAGGATTGTGAAAGTGATCTTGAACGTTTTCTTTCTGAAAGTTACGGAAAAAGAAAATGACGGGATTTGCTTAGAAGAATTCCAAGAGTTATAAATGGCTCTTACACGATTTGGCCTTGAGGAGAAGTGCGGTAGAGAGCGAGAAGTCATTTATTGTATGTAACATATTTGTCAAAACGATGGAGCTTTTCTTTCAGAAAGTGGCGGGCTGAAAATAATAACAGCACAACAGAGTATAAGCTGTTCATAGGACATCCTTCGACGTCATGGAAAGTAAGTTACTTTCAAGGAGTTCTGATTTCTGATTGGTTATGTTATATGGGTTTTTTAAACACAATCATTTTGATTGTGTTTTTTTTTCCCCGCTGTTATATGATGAATACCTTCAAGTCACTGTTTTTAGTGAAATTTGATATATTCTGAGAACAGCAAAAATAAACCATTTAACATGTATAATTAATTCTGTACTTTTTGTATTTATGATATACATTTAGAACTGTGTAGGAGGCATGGAGAAACTGAGGCTTCTGTAAGTGTCAAGGGAGGTGAGTAATGTACATTGCTCTGTTGCATACAGTCCTCACCTTCTGCATACTCTTGGATATGCTAGAATACATCTGTACAATGAGATACCTAAGCTGAGGAAATACAGGTGATGTGATTGTTAAATGAGCAAAAATATTTGCACGTTTTTCAATTATATCACCTGTGTTTCCTAACATTACGAATCACATTGTGCAGATGAGGTTTAGGCCTGTCTATGGAGACAGAGGAGGTCTGGCCTTTGTTCAAGAGTGCAGTGGACATGACTCACTTCGTTGGTAGGCCTGCACATGTATTATCTCCTCTGTACTCTTCAAGAAGCCTAAATTTAATCTGTAACTCTGAGTAGGCCTCATCTCAAACAAATCTCTGGATAGGCCACACCTTATCGGCATCCTGAAACAATCATTTAAAATGTTAGGGGCAGTTTTATGATGGCCATGCGCCTCTTTTACGCCGCCGTTGCGTCACTTTTATGACGCAGCAGCAGTGCAAAAGATGCGCCATGTTGCAAGATAGGCCTCACTTCATCTGCAACAAGATACCGTCAGTTTAAAATGTATATATTTAGGACTGTGTAGGGGGCATGGAGAAGCAGAGGCTTCTGTAAGTGTCAAAGTTGTTGCATACAGTGCTCACCTTCTGCGTAGTCTTTCATATGCTAGACTACATCTGCACAATGAGATACCTAAGCAAAGTGATGTGATTGTGGAATGAGCAAAAAAAATTAAACGTTTTTCAATTACATTACCTGTGTTTCCTAACATTATGAATCACATTGTGTAGATGCCTCACTCAGTCTGTATCTGACACTCTTTCCTTCACTTCCTCTGTCTCCTCTATCCCTCACTCTCTTTTCCTTATTCACCCTTTCCTTATATAGTTTACCTTACTCACTTTCTTTTAGTAGCTTACACAACTTCAATTTAGTTTTCTCTTCTATCCTTCTTTTCTGTCACTGAAAGTATCTTCTTTTTTTTTCTCTTAGTAATTTCCTCTATTTCAATTTCTTTTTGTCTCTGACTGTCTATCACCGTTTCTTTCTCTTTTTTTCTGCATGTTTCTGCATGTTTATCTCTAACTTTATTTCTTTGTAAAATTGGATGATTGTCAATCTTTTCCCTTGTCTTTTCTAATTTTTAAATACATGTTTTAATATTTTTCAAATTTTTGTTCTTTCTTTCACAGATTGTAAGTATAAAAATAACAAGTGACTAAGTTAACAACAATTACAAGGTAAATGTTTTGTACTCTTTTCGTTACATTTCTATCACATTTAACTTCTATTAGTTCCACTGCTTCATTTCTTTAACCCTCAGTTTCCTGCCTTTGCTGTTTCAATCATTCCTTTTCTGTCACTTCTTCTTTTCTGCTTTCTGTTTTTTCTCTCTGTTATTCCACATGTTTTAACCTTAGTCACTATCATACATCTTGTTTTATTCCTATTTACTTTTGCTCACTGTTTTCTTAACACTTTCCCTCAGGATTGTTCTTTTAGTCCGGTTCTATCCCTACCTCTCATTCCACATCCTTTACTGTTTTTCTTCTTATTTTGAACATTCACTCACATTCTCTAAGAAACTCTTGTTTATTATTCTTCTACTCTCCTTTTTTTCTTTTACTTCCTTATCTATTTTGTTTTTCACAATTATACCCTCTTCCATCTTTTCTTCGGTAAATAGATCTATTAAACAGTATCTCTGTGTTACTCCCTCTAGCTGTCTTTCTTTTAACATTACTCTCTGTTTCCTTCCCTTATACTAACTCTTCTTTTTAAAAAAAAAAAAAAATTCTGGTTCGCTTCCGGTTCGCGTACCGGCGCGCGAACCGGGAAGCGAATCAAAAGAACTAGAGGTTGCCAGAGTGCTAAACATTCTAGCAATTTTTTATAAAGGGGAGGTAGTTCTGAAAATAACTTTTTTTTAAATTATTTTTGTTGTTTTATATTTTTTTTATTATTTTTCTGAACATTTTTTTACTTTTTTAGTATTTTTTGAACGGTTTTATATTTTTTTTGTTTTTTTAGGGGGGGAGAAACGAAAATGATTCATTATAAAGGGCTCAACAGGAGCAACAAAAAAAAAAGATAATTTATTCTCTGGGGCGTTTTGGACATTTGTGATTGTCAATAGCAGCATTGATTAAATTTATGCTACTCTCCCTGTAGCAAATCAATTGTCCGCAATAAATGCATACATGTTTCACTTCCCCAAACTTCAGCTGAATATTTGGGACCATCTCCCTCGCCTCTGGTCCCATCACTGCCTCTTGATATGATGTACTGGCCACAGGACGGGGGTTATCCTGCAGGTCACGTACCTGTGCAGCACTATAATTGATAGGGTGCCACCTGTCCATATGGCGATGCATGGTATAATTGCCGTAACTATATTTTTTATCTGTCCCTCTGGACAGATCTTTTTTGCAGATAAGGCAAGTTACATAGCGGGCATTCACTTTTTTTGGGCCCCGGGGATATTTGCAAAATTGCCAAATGAAATTTTCTTTGACATGGGACCTCCTAGGCTCTTCACGCAAAAACTGCCTCTCTTGCTCCTCTTCCTCTTCTTCCTCTTCTTCCTCCTCTTGCTGAATGATAACCTGAGGAGGTGGTCCTCTCTTCTTAGGAGATGGTGGTGGTGGTGGGGGTGCACCAGCTGCAGCTACAAGACTTGCCATTTCTATAAGTAATCAAAAAAGGTCTTCCTCTCACAAAGTTGAAAGTCAGAGTGAGGAAACAAGGAGGGGTTTTCATCATTTGGGAAAAAAAATAGTTCTAAACCAATGAAAAGTGTTATTTTTAGGTCACATGACCTAGCCTTACATCATTAGGAAACCAAAAGTGAAATGAACCAATGAAAGGTTTTATCAACTAGTCACATGACCTGTTATGCTTATGTTACGAGCTCCGCGCCGCGCCCCGGATCGCTTCCGGGAAGCTGAGCTTTGCGCCTCGCTTCGCGCACCGGAGCACTTCCGGGTGCGCTAATGCGGCGTGTCATATGACGCATTACGCGACAACGCGATACGTTGCGGTTACGCGACGCGTCACGATGTTGTTTTCTAACGCGGCAGTTGCGCAAACGGAACGTTTACCGGTTCGCGGACTGGGTCGCGGCATCAAATTGAGCTAACGGGAAGCTACCCGGTTCGCGGACCGGGAGCGAAACAAAAAAAAATAATAAAAAAATACATTAAAAAATTGTATTAAAAACATATAAAATATATTTTTCGATTTAAAGAAGAATACATTTTAAAGCTTTTGATATTTGCTATTAAAAAACAATTGAAATTCACTGAAAAAACCATAGGTTATAGACCATATATAGTTAGGAATTAGCATTTACAAAACCTTGAAAATTCACTGATGTCATCAGTGATGTCATTTGAGATGTCATCAGTGATGTCATCAGTGATGTCATTTGAGATGTCATCAGTGATGTCACTGACCATGTCATGAATGATGTAATATGTGACATGATCAGCAGTGGATTGCGGGTGCGCGATATATAGTTAGTGCAACTAACTATATATGCGAATTTCAATGGTTTTGTGTGAGTAAAATAAGGTTTTGTAAATGCTAATTCCTAACTATATATGGTGTATTACCTATGGTTTTTTCAGTGAAAAAAAAAATATATATATATATATATATAACCTAGTTTCCATAGGAAATCCACAACATTCTATTTGGAATAACTTTGGCGCCGGTTGATGAATCTTCGCAAATTTCTCAAAGAAGATGGCCCGCTCCTTCCCTGAAAGTTTTGGGGGGATTCGTCAAGTGGGGGCTGAGAAAAAAGGGGGGTCCCAAAACGTGTTTTCTCCATGTTATTCTCCATAGGACGTTTAAACACGGCTACAGCCCGAACGGCTGAACGGAATTACAAGAAATGTGGCAAAATGGTAGAGTCTGATTCGCAGATCACGCTTTTGCTCAAATGGTGTAAATCCCTCCAGTAGTTCCTGAGAAAATGAGAATATATATCTATAAGCGTGCACCGTGCGCGCACCGTGCATGCACAGTACACGTACCGTACGAGTACGGTACGCGTACCCCGCGATTTAAAAAAAAAAATAATAATTTTGGGGCCTTGGGGGTCAGGGTGCTTCTACCCTGCCCCCTTTTTGAGTTCTACACATTTGTTTTTCTGCTTTCTTGTGCCTCAGTCTACCGAGGCACAAGATAGCTGCCAATAATTTCTGTTTTGGAGTGTTGACAGACAGTGGCAGCCAATCAGCACAAGCTGCATGCTCATTGGCTTTCAACACTTCAAACCAGGAAGTGTTGGCAGCCATCTTGTGCTCGGTAGACCGAGGCACAAGAAATCAGAAAAACAAACATGTAGAACACAAAAAGGGGGCAGGGTAGAAACACCCTGACCCCCTAGGCCTGCCCAGGTGGTCCCACAAGGACCCCAAGGCCCAAAAAATGTTTTTTAAAAACCTGGTCTGTTTTTTTTTAAATTACCCCCCGGGGGGACCAAATCACGGGGGCATAGCGATGAAGTAGTGTTGGGGGCCCCCAATCCCCCCCCACACTGACCCGGGGACCGCAGTCCCCCGGGGCAAAGCGACGCAGCCCCCTGGCTCATACTGGAGGCTCCTGGTGGGCTAGTTGGCCCCCAGGGACCCCCAGTATGCAAGGGGAATTAGTTCCCCCTCTGCAAACGCGCCAGGGGGCTGCGTTGCAGAGAGGTGTAAAAAGGGGCATAGCCTCATTACACCTCTCTGCAATGCAGCCCCCTGGTGCATACTGGAGGTTTCAGGTGGGCTAGTTGGCTCCACAGGGACCCCTAGTATGCAAGGGGAATTAGTTCCCCCTCTGCAAACGCGCCCGGGGGCTGTGCTGCAGAGAGCTGTAAAAAAGGGTGTGGCCTCATTACACCTCACTGCAATGCAGCCCCCTGGGGAATACTCGAGGTTCCTTGTGGGCTAGGTGGCCCCTAGGGACCCCCAGTATGCAAGGGGAATTAGTTCCCCCTCTGAAAATGCGTCAGGGGGCTGCGTTGCAGAGAGGTGTCAAATTTTTTTTGCCAATTTATATTAAAAATATGTAATGTAATTTAAAAAATAAAATATCTAAAAATAAATAATTTAAAATAACGTAGTAAATCAGTATAAAAAATATAACAATTAATACATTTAAAGATTATCATTTACAAAACCATTGAAAGTCACTGAAAAAACCATAGGTTTCAGCCACGTTATAGTTAGGAATTACCATTTAAAAAACCTTTGAAATTCCCCCGTTATAGTTAGTTGTACTCAATATAACTTGCGCGCCCGCAATCCACTGCTGATGATGTCACATATTACATCATTCATGACATGGTCAGTGACATCACTGATGACATCACTGATGACATCTCAAATGACATCACTGATGACATCATCCTTGTGAAAGAGTGGCAGACCTCCTCTCAGCTTAATATAACCCTTGATACACACATTCAAAAATAGAAACTAAAATTTTCAAAAAAATGGAGATACCAATTCCAGTTAGAACATCCTATTCAGTAATTCCAAAATCTACATACACATCTAGTCATTCACTAACAGTTCTATATGGGCACTCATACATATATACATAAATGTTGTCGCAAAAAACAGTAGACTCGGTGATTACTCAGGATGTGTTTGCAGAGAAAGGGAAAAGAAAATGAAATGAATGCCAGCAGCCCACCCAATGGCATAGCCTGAGTTCTCAGACCCTAACTGATATGGAGCAGCAGGTTCTTAATAAGGGACTCGGTTTCGTACCTACAAATAAAGGGGATCCTTTTCAACTGCGCTGTGAAGTAGAAAAATTATTTCGTAAGATCAGACTTCACTTTTTCTCAAAGATAGCACCAATGAAGGAGAGGAGATAGACCACAAATACGGTCTCAAGAGACCCTCCACTTTCACCCCCTTACTGCAACAAGTACCCCCACAAGTAGGTGCCTTTGAGAAAGCAGTTACCCATGAAATCATGGCTCTGAACACAGGTGGGCAACAATCCTTTGTAAATCTCTCAAGAATGGAAAAACAAGCAGTAGAGACTTTGGCAAAAGATACCACCATTATAATCAAACCAGCAGATAAAGGGGGCGCCACGGTTATTATGGATACTAATACCTACCGTGACGAGTGCCTGAGACAACTCGATGATTCCAGGTTCTACCGTCCCTTGACAGAAGATCCAACAGAAGATCCCACACCCAGATTATTGACTGAAATAGGCTATATGGTGGAAGAAGTGAGTGCTGATTGCTGGATCACGCCTGGAGAGGCAACATTTCTCATCACAATCCATCCAGTCACCCCCTATTTTTATGTTTTGCCAAAGATCCACAAGACTCAGAGGCCCCCGCCTGGGTATGCTATCATCTCAGGCATCGGTTCACTGTTGGAGCCCTTGTCCACTTTTGTGGACTTTATTCTAAGGCCCCTTGTCATGAAAATGCCTACCTTCTTGCGGAATACCAAGGATGTTCTGAGACTGCTCCCTGAGACAGAGTTCAACATCGAGACTGACTTCTTAGTTAGCTTCGATGTTGAATCGTTATACACTTGTATATCTCAGGGTGAGACTCTCCAAGCAGTCAGAGGGCTCCTTGAGATAAGCAATCTGGACAGTATCACTCCACTGAATTTCATAATGGAGCGTGCTCGCTTAGCTATGACCGAGAACTTCTTCAGGTTTGAAGAAAAACTCTGTCTGCAAACATCGGGCACCTCGATGGGCAGTGTATTTGCGCCATCCTTGGCGAATCTATATGTCCATCTTTTTGAGGAAGGCTGTGTCCTCAATCACAGTAATCCGTTTTGTCATCAGGTGCTACTGTGGAAGCGCTATATTGACGATATCAACAAAAGTCTATTCTAGTATTTCAGGTCTGGTTGAACAGCAAGAACCCCTTCTTGAAATTCACTGTTGATTTCAGTAAAAAAGAACTCCCTTTCTTAGACATCTCCATTTTCCCAGTGGGTGGCAGATTAGGGAGTAGGTTGTATCGCAAACCGATGGCCAGGAACTCACTACTGACCTTCAGTAGTCACCATCCTCAATCTCTTTGTGACAATTTGCCTGTCGGACAGTTTCTGCGGATACGGAGAAACTGTTCGGACAAAGCAGATTTTGACCATTTTTCCAGAGATCTCACTACTAAATTGAGACACCGTGAATATTCAAAACGCATGATTAAGAGAGCTTATAAACGTGCCTCTAATAACGATCGGGAGGCCCTTTTGGCTCCTCCTTTTGAGAAACCTCCTTTAGAGAGGTTAACTTTTGTGACAATGTTCAGTACTCTATCTAACAGAATACAGAAATGTGTACGGAAAAACTGGAAGATCCTTAATATTGCTGGACCTAATATCCCGTCCCCTTTCTTTTCATTCAAAAGAGGGGCTAGTCTGAGGGATAACTTGGTCCACACCAGACCTAGACAGCAAAGAAAATAACCCATGAACACTTTGTGGAATTTGCCAGCAGTTCGGGGCCACTATCCCTGTGGTTCTTGTACAGCTTGCCCTCAAACAAGAAAAACCCTTACGGTGGATATAGGAACAAGCAGACCATGGGTCCTGCCTAACCATACCAATTGTAATAGCGAGAAGGTCATTTATCTAATCACCTGTCCATGCTCCCTACGTTACGTAGGTATGACTACGAGAAAAGTAAAGATGAGAATAAATGAGCACAAGAGCACTATCAGGTGTAACAAACAGGCTACCCGGCTGACTAGTAATTTCTTGCAGATGAAGCACAAACCAGAAGAAATTATCTGGATGGTCTTAGAACAACCTTTTGTGCCTCAACATGTGAGTGACGTCACAAGGTATCTCTACTTGAGAGAACAGAAATGGATATTCAAATTAAAGTGTGACATACATGGTCCTAATGATGAAATTCCTTGGGTCACTTTATGATTTATTCAGGTACATCTCTTCTACCTGTTCAATATAGTTACATCTGCTGACATATCACATTGCCAGCTGTATTAGAAGCAGACGGCTACTAACTACGCTGCCAAAATAAGATAAACATCTAGGTGCATGGTTGCAAATACTATCTTATTCCCATACATGTAGCTAGTTTCATTTGTAATTTGGAACTAAATTTCTGTATCATCTTGGGGCCATCAGGCAAATACATCATTACTTTTACTCATCTAATATAGTTAGATCTGCTGACATATCACATCGCCAACTGTATTAATAACAGATGGGTATTAAAAACAGATGGTTTCTAACCACTATGCCCAAATGGGATAAAAATCAAGGAACATGATTGCAAATACTATTTTATTTCCATACATGTAGCTAGTCTCATTTGTTTTTATCCAATGTTTGGGACCATCGGGCTAATATATTATCACTGTAAGCGTGAGAATCATGACGCTTGACCCTTTTCACAGTGGTGGAGCCCACTTTTTCTGTATGTGCGAAACGAGTTATGAGTTGTGACTCCACGCAACCGAGCAACCTTTCAGGCTAGGCTAACAGTCTTCACAATAGTTTGAAATGGCATCCCTTAGAATAGCATTGCTTTTGCAAAAGGTTTGGTTCATTTGACCATGCACATCTGCGCAACAGTTTCTCTAGATCTGAGTAATTCTTATACTATTTTTCGTCACTAGATTCAGGCACATTCAGGTAGTGTATTGGCACATTGACCGTCATGTAGATGGAATAATCTGTTGGGACATTGCAGTACATGATATGCACACGTAGATTCTTAGCCAGTTTCTATTACATTTAAACCATTTGAAAATTGGCTGTTGTTTGCGCTTCCTTGGTCCGTAACATTGGAAGGGCCGTCTACGCATTTGCGCATGCTTCAAGCCTTGTAATAGTGTTTCGTTTGACATCTAGACAGGCTCATTACACTTTATTATTTTGTTGAAGCCGCGCACGCGCGGTAAACTTTTCTTCACAGGCACCTTTCTGGTCCGCAATTGCTCTTCAATTTCTCAGCCCCGTGGCCTGCTGCTAGAGCTGTGCATGCGCAGAGAGCTCATTTTTACAGGGCACCTTTCTGGTCCGCAAACGTTTTTCTGTTTCCGTTTCCGTTATTATGACCGATCTCTGACACATGCGCAGACTGGCTTTTTACTAAAGCCGGTTCTCTATCTGGTCCGCAGTTAAAGCATGATGCCGAGAGCGCCCTGGGAAAGACAAAGCGATGCTTCCCATCAGGTCCGACTCTTACTCACCTCATGTCGGATTGGTTACCACCCCCTTTAAGAGCGGCCTTCCTGTTTTGTCGGATACCTCCCCCTCGGCTCGGATTAGTCAAGGGGTACCGACGGACAGGTAAGGCAGCTCTCACGGCGTCTCTAGGTTGTTCTTCGAATACAATAGGAAGATCGTAAAAATGATTCTATTATAGAAAATCTAATCCTTGTTTTTCTGTAATCATTACGATTGAATATTGGGATTCTTTGCATTACCACTATTTGTGCTGAAGTAGGTTGATAACTCTAGGTACAAATCTTACTAAAAGAAAGAATAAGGAGGGAGACGGTGGTTGTAGTGGTCCTTTGGTGGGCCTGTGAGGCTATGCTATCTCGATGCTCAGAATTTTAAGTCAAGGTTAATTATCTGGGAATGAAGCGGGTTTTGAACTAATGAGTCATCCGCTATCTTTTACCCAATATTAGAGCGGGGCCTCCATCCCTGAGCAGTGGCCAGGTGAGGCATACTCCCAAGACAATTTGGGAGAGTAAATACAACTATTTTATTAATATGTAATAATAAATGCCTTATAATCAAAGACATATGTGGCGTAATGTATATGGTTATCTGTGATTTTCCCCTTTGTTTTGCATTTGAATTTTTAGGAAAGAATCCCTTTTCTGGAAGGTACATCCCACACATGAAAAATCTACGCATGGTAGGATGTTTAGTATCATGATTTAAAGTTTGTGTTAAAACAATTTTCTCACATTCATCTTTGGTTGCAGTAGTGTTCTTGGTCCTGATGAAAGCCAGGTAGGTCATGATTTCCTACGAGGGCTGAAACATGTTGACCGTTTACAACATCTAAATGACAGTTATTATTTCAAACTGCCCAACACTTTTAAAACTTTGACACCATGGTTTTTCCCTAATAAAATTTTTTCCTCATGTCATGGTAGTCAATTTTATATTACACTTTTTTATTATTTTTACACAATATTTTGACACTGCACTTTCTATCCCACACCACAGAAACACTTATATCTTATGGTATGATTCCATCACTGGTGGTTCCTTTGGATTGGAGCAACAAACAATACCATTAGGTGTGGAACCCAAATTCTGGACCATCTTCTTAGTAATCCCAGATGATGAAGCTTTGCCATTGGGTGGGCTAATGGGATTCATTTAATTTTATTTTCCCTTTCTCTGCAAACACATCCTGGGTAATCACCGAGTCTACTGTTTTTTGCGCCCACATTTATGTATAGACCAGTGACATTTGTTGTTGTCTAGTGATATAGAATTGGGGGTATGGTCTTCCTTGGTCTTTAAATATTTGTTCCCCTTTGACCCTCTCCCCAAACCATATTTATTAATTTATTCACTCATACATATACTCACTCATCATATGTACTCATACACCTATACATCTTATTACACACGGACACTCATCTATAGAGTTACTCACACACAAACTCAGAAGAATCCTGTGGCTGCTGTTCGGCCATTTTGATATGAAAAAAGCTGGAACAAAGCAGAGATCCTTCTCTCAGGAAACCAAAAGAGATAGTGATGGAAGTGGGTGGGGTTTTTCAAGATTCTGGAAAAGAAACTACTATAAACCAATCAAAAGTGTTGTTTTCATGCCACATGACTTTACGTGCGCGAAACGTGTGTGCACGCATGCGTGCACATTGCGCAACCGTCGCATATAAATGACTTTTTACCCGATTTTCGCAAAAGCTTTTAAAAACGTGAAAAGGAGGCAGGGAAGAGACTCCCAGACCCCCTAGGCCTTCTCATGGGGTCCCTGAAGGACACCGAAGGGCAAAAAAAACTTTTTTTTTTTAAATCGCTAGGTGCGCGCACGTTGCTCGCACCCTCGAGGCAGAACTGAGTCAAAGACAATAGTGGAGAATGTGAAAAGGGGGCAGGGTAGAGACTCCCTGACCCCCTAGGCCTTCTCAGGGGGTCTCTGAAGGACCCCGACTGGCGAAAAAAACATTTAAAAAAAAAAAAGAAAATCACGCAGTGCGCGCACGTTGGAAAAAAAATTAATTGACAAATTTGACTGTTTATATTTTGATTGAAGATGTAGACTATACTGTTTAACTTTATCCAAATCATAAAAACTAGCTGTGCCGTTGCATATTACAGGATACAGTCAATGTATTACAATATGCAAAGGCAGTCTGTTGGAAAATAAATATATAAAAATATAAAAATTGATACAGAATTTAGCATTTTAAAAACCTTGGAAATTCACTGAAAAAACCATAAGTTTCACACACGTTATATTTAGGAATTAGCACTTAAAAAACGTTGTAAAATCACTGAAAAAAATATAGATTTCACACATGTTATAGTTAGGAATTAGCAATGAAAAAACCTTAGAAGTTCACAGAAAAACCATATGTTTCACACACATCATATTTAGGAATTAGCATTTAAAAAACCTTGCAAATTCACAGAAAAAAACCATAGGTTTCAGGCCTGATATAGTTAGGAATTAGCATTTAAAAAACCTTTGAAATTCACTGAAAAAACCATAGCTTTCAGGCCTGATATAGTTAGGAAATAGCATTTAAAAAACCTTAGAAATTCACTGAAAAAACTGTAGATTTTAGGGGTGTTATAGTGAGCTGGACATTTCACTCATACAAAACCATTGAAATTCCTCCGATATAGTTAGTTGTACTAACTATATCTTGCGCGCCCGCAATCCACTGCTGATGATGTCATATATTACATCATTCATGACATGGTCAGTGACATCACTGATGACATCTCAAATGGTGCAAGAATATCTGTGTCGTGTGGAGTTTGTTTTTGTGCAGGAAGACACACCTTCCTGCACAAAAACAATCAGTGAAGGCATTTTTCTCCTACCATGTATGCTGTGCATTGTAGCATATATTGGAAGAAAAAATGAGGAGAAATGAAAACAATTCTGCGGCAGATTTACAAGCTTTCTGCGCCACCAGTACGTCACTTTTTGTGACGTACTGGTTGCGCAGGTGGCTCCTCCATATTTACAAGGAGAGAAAAGGTTACCCTGCGTGACTTTTCCTTTCCTTCTAAATACGGCCCCTTCATACGCAGCTGTTTACATATATATTTTACATCATTCATGACATGATCAGTGACATCACTGATCACATCACTGATGACATCTAATATGACATCACTTATGACATCACTGATGACAGGATCCAGTGAATGTGGTTTGGTTTGTTATTTAAATATCTATTATATATATATATAGCAATCTGCATTGAAGAATGAGTGGATATAAAAAAATTTGGATAAAAGATTTAGTAGCAGTGTGATTGATTGTTTACTTGAGTGATTTCTAGTGTCTCACTAAATATATTGGAAAGTGACTAAACTGTGTGAATATCTGTATTACTTTGTCAGTTGTTCTGTCAACTGCTGCACCAGTTGGTTACTAGCTATGTGAAAGTCTATAATACTTATTGATTAGTTAACTGAGTATTTGTATGGGAGAGTGAATGTGTGTGTGGTTCGGTGGGGGGTGTCAGACTGCCCAAGGATGTGTGAATAGTTGATTCAGTAGGTATATGACGTTAAGACTACATGTTATAACAATTGTTTGGGTGAGTTAATATCTTTATGGGTGTGGTGATGAGCAAAATTATCTCTCAATGGCACATGTCAAACAAAGTACAAATATAAAAGGCATTGTATGTGACATTTGTTGTATATAAAGAAGTATATATATGACTCAGTCATTGCATGAGTAACTGTATGGATAACTGTATACTTGTAATAGTGATTTTATAACACTAACTATGAGTTACTATCTATATGAATAAATGAATTGCTGTTTGTATAAGTGTTGGGGGTAGTGTTTTAGGGTTTAGGGTAGTGTAGTGGTGTTTGTGTAGGGAACGGGTTGTGCTGGGGTAGATTTAGAATTTAAGGTAGTGCATTGGTGTTTGTGTAGAGTAGGGGATTGTGTTGGTGGTAGATTTAGGGTTTAGGGTAGTGCAGTGGTGTTTGTGTGGTGTAGGGGGTCGTGCTGGGGATAGTGTTTTAGGGTTTAGGATAGTGCAGTGGTGTTTGTGAAGTGTAGGAGTTGTGCTGGGGTATGTATTAACATTACACTATGACCACCCTAAACACAATTATCAGTAGTAACCACCAGGTGAAGTTATCAGCAGAATGCTAGGAAAACGTTCATCAATATTAAATGCTTCTAATCAAGTAAAGTTCAAATCATCACATGCAGTGTGCCACAAATGGTATTACCACAGCAGTAAGTCTCCCCAACTTAGATTTAAAGTGGATAAACATGTTTCATGTGACAGACATAGGCCAACGCTGCAGCTTCCACGTGCTTCAACACCCTCAACATACTCAGCAAGACCTTCAAATAGACCCACCCCCCGAATCGAGGAAGACCATCACCTATGCACTCATCACCAGCAGGCTAGACTACGGGAACGCCCTCTATGCCGGAATCAACAAATCTCTACTCCACAAACTTCAGACTGTCCAGAACACTGCAGCCATACTCATCCTCAGCATCCCACGACAAGACCACATTACCCAGCATAAACGAGCACTCCACTTGCTCCCCGTCGAAAAAAGAGTGACCTTCAAGCTGCTCACAAATACCTATAAAGCCCTCCACAACACCGGACTCCAATACCTCAATCTCCTTCTACACCCCCAAAAGAAACCTCCACTCCGCTGACCAGGCCTTGGCTAAAATCCTCTGTATCCACAGAACCAGACAGGAGGCACACCATTCTTCTACATCATGGCCAAGACCTGGAATGAACTCCCCCTCAGCATCAGATGAAGCCCCACACTAAAAGCATTCAGGAAGAGCCATTAGACCTGGCTTTTCGAATGACCAAAGCTGCACAAATCCCCCCACACACTCCCCCAGCACCTTGAAACCCTCACAGGTGAGTAGTGTGCTCTATACATCCCTGATTGATTGATTGATATGCCACCAAATTATGTGTTTGAGTGTCATGAACAGGCCCTGCCATTGGTTTGGCTCTCTGAAACTCTTAGGGTAGTGAAATGAGCAGTGCTACCTTCTTTAATATACACAGAATGTCTGAAATTGGCTTGGTTTGGCTTCACCTCTGAGAGCTACTTTCAGGGTTTAAACGTTTAAAAAAAGAGAAGTTACTAGAAAAATGAGTCGAAAAAAAAGGGGAATAAATGTTAATACTTTTATTAAAAAAAGTAACCTATAGAAATGCTTTAATAAGAAAAACGAGTTTAAATAAAGCATTTTAGAAAATATACGAAAGTTAAAAAGTATGGAAAGAGGCACGTTCACATAAACACGTGACATACTGAAATAGTGGAAATGAGAACACCTGTCAACTGAAAATTGTGAGTTAAAAGAGGGAGGAGCAATAAATTGATCCCATAGAGTGTTAAGTAACCAAAAAGTAAATAAACCACACCCGTGGGATGATTAGTTTTGTTTCAAAGAATCAAAACGGACGAAGAAACTACAAGCAGGGTAATGATTCGGGGCTGCGGAAGCATCTTGAGAATATCTTTCATTTCCTCAGAGGGAACATATTGTTAATGTATATTTAAAAATACATAAAACATTATGTCCCCTCCAGAGGAGTTGGATGAATTTCGACGGAGGAAGGAAAGAATATTGAAGAGAGGTAAATTATCTGAATGGGTATATGTTTGATATTTTTTAAAAAGAAAGCACAAATATTTAAATAATTATAGAATGTGGTATGATTAAGTTTACATGGGATATATTAACGAGTTGACGAAAGAACCATTACAAGAAATATAGATTAATTAAGGAATTACTACGTGCAAAGTAATGATTAGGAGCGATGCCATCATCTTGAGTTTATCTTTCATTTCCACAGAAGTATCATATTGTTAATGTATATTTTAAATTACATTCAACTTTATGATCCTTCAAGTGGTGTTGGATGACTTTCAACAGAGCATTTAAAAGAATAATAAATGTAAAAAAATTTAGTATGCAAGTATTTCTTAATGATTGAAAAATGTAGTATAAATAAACTATGGACGAAAAAAGGAAATACTTTGGAATACAGGAGAATACTCTTTATCTTCTAGAGTGAAAATGGGTTAAAAGTATTTATATTGAGTAGTGCTTTTACCAATTTTCACTCGTGAAGAACAGGAGGATTATCATCGTAAGCACTTTTTTTGGAAAAAATAATATAATTGTGTCTTCAAATATTAATTATTAATGCTTTCAATTTTTAAATATGATTGTAAAATGTAATAATAACATGAAGTGTACATAAAAAAAGAAAGATGAAGTAGTGAGGGAGTGTTTGTCGTAGCACTTCCATTCTACTTTATTTGAAAGTAAAAAAAGCCCAAACATTTAAATAAAGATGATAGGGCAACACTTATATAATGTAAACATAAGGAATGTGGTCCAACGCGTGATACCAATGAATGAAAAAAAGATTTTGCATTTCACCCATGTGATGAATATAAAAGACTCAATAAAAATATTTTGAAAACTTGTGCATTTTTCTTTCAAGGATGGTTTGAAGAATTATACATTTAAGGAAAGGACAAAGTACTCCACGCTAAAGGAGAAAAGTCAGCACAATTATGATAGAAGAGAAAATAGAATACATTTTTTAAAATACCTTTAAAGTCAACAAACTCGTAAGCAGAGTACACAGTTTAAGTTAAAAACACCCTACCACAACTAGTTTTTGAAACACATTGTAAAATAAAGTGTGTCACAAAATGGGCTACGTACATGGTGAGGGTATTGTAACTAACCCTGGGTGAAGGACTTCGCTACGCCCACAAAGTGGGCGTAGTGTTGCCTACTTCGCCCTTTGCAAAGTAGGCGAAGCAGGCAACACTACGCCCACTCCTTGGGCGTAGCGAAGTTGCCCGCCACCCGCGTCCCTCCCGCCCTCCCGAACATACCTAATTTTTAAGAAATGGGCACATAAAAATAAATAATGACACTTACCTTGTCCGCGGCGTCCCGGGGCTCCCTCTATTCGTTCACGCCGCCGTCTGCTAACAATGCACATGCGCGGGCGGCCCGCGCATGCGCATTTCTCGCGAGAAATGCGCGGCTGCTCGCGCATGCGCATTGGTTAGCAGACGGCGGCGTGAACGGCGTGAACGAGCAGAGGGAGCCCCGGGACGCCGCGAGCATAGTAAGTGTCTTTTATTTATTTTTATGTGCCCATTTCTTAAAAAGTAGGTATGTTCGGGAGGGGGGCATGCGGCGCGTAGTGGAGCTACGCGAAGTGCGCAGGTGGGCGTAGTTTCTCGCCCACTTTGCGTAGCTTCGCGTAGCCCCACTACGCTCACTACGCCCAGGGTTAATTGTAACATCACATAGGAAAAAACAAGTCAATCATCATTAGGATCAGGAAGGTAGAGTTAACCACACAACAGGCAATCAAATGTTTTTGAAAATCAGAGCAAGGAAAGGGATTGGTCGGTAATACGTCTTCTTACAATGCTTCACAACCAATGAAAAAGAGGTGTAGAAAGTTTCTGTTTTTAACATACGAGCAAATCAGATGACCTTGCAAGTACACGCAGCGGGAGGAAATTATTGAAGGTGACTTGGTTTCACAATACCCCGAAAGGCTTCTTGCAGAATAAGTACGCACTTATCTGCCAGACCCCATTTAATGATTAATCAGGCTCTCAAGCCTAAAAACGTCAAAAATCATCTCTTGTCACTTTCTCTTCTTCCAGGTTCATGCATATTTAAATGGAAGACGAGATTGTCCACATTACAAAACGTAGTGGCATATTTATAAAGACGCAGTTAAAATTGTCGTCACTTTAACACCTGCAAACTACAACAAAAAGCCGAAAATGGACTTCAAAATCCTTAGTTATCTTACCGGAAGATTTTCTTAACATTGCTGTCTCCTATACAAGAGTGAGAGCCACCCCCGGGGCAATACAATAAATGGTTGGGGGGACCCCAAGGCCTCAACGACCCCCCTCAAGCCAAGGGAACCACCACCCCCGGGGATTTGTGTGTTGTGGGAGGCAGGCTGCGTGGCCCTCTGCCTGGAGCCCCCGAGGGCCCTGGGGACCACCATGCCCCACGGCCGGCTCCTGCAGCGTCCCGGGGTGCCTACCCCTGGGACACTTCTGTTTGCTATGAGAAGGCAGGAGTCTCGCGGCTCCCGCCCTCCCATAGCAAACTTAGTTTGGATTTTGAAACACACAGCAGTGAAATCTGTTCTCACTTTCAAAATCCAAACCAGATTGCTTTTCCACATGCAAGTTAGCATCTCCCCATGTGGAAAAGCAATGCTGGCTCCCGAAGTACGCGAGCAACCGGTGGGACATTGGGGGCATTGTGGCTCCCCCCACGGACCCCAACATTTTTTATAAGACCCGGGGAATAGAATCCCATGGCATTTTAGAAATTACTGATATAGGGCTATTTTTTTTACGGAAAAACTAGAAGTCGCGCACCCAACACACCACTCAGTGCGGCACCCTGCTGTGCACGTGCTGGATGCACAACTCATAATCTATAGGGTTTTTTATTTTTATTTTTATTCATTTAGGATGTTTTCTATAGCGCTACAAGACCCGAAGGTAACAGAGCCCTTTACAGTAAGAGAATGATAAATACTCCGCAGGAACATGACATATGAAAAGTAATACCAGTCAACGAGTGTCAATAGTGAAGGAGAAAATTTGGACAGCAGAACTACTTTGGTAGCAGGAGTCAGCGTAGTCACATAGTTCAGGGGATGCCATCTGATCCGTGTTATCCACAACCTAGGGAACGAATAAGGAACAAGGACTTAAGTTGACTCTTGAATTCCACGTAGGATGGAATGGTTCTGATGTGCAGGGGGATAGAGTTCCAGATTTTGGGGGCGTTTCCTGTGAAGGAGCAGTCCGCTGTTTCTTTCTGGTTTTTGGAAGGATGAGCAGTAGGGAGTTAGTGCTTCACAGATTTCTGGTTTGGCCTGCTTTTTTGAGTTTATTTGAAAAGTATTCAGGTTTGCCGTTGTGGAGGGCTTTGTGGGTTAGCAGGCCGTTCTGAAGATACTACGCATTTCTGCTGGGAGCCACTTGAGTTCTTTGAGTGCCGGGGAGATGTGATCAGATTTTTTTGACGCCAGTGATCATTCTGGCTGCCGCATGTAGTGTTGTTTTGATCACTGCCAAGTGCGATTTAGGGATGCCTGTTAGGATAGCATTCCCATAGTCCAGTCTTGACAGTACTAGTGATTGCGTGGCCGATTTGAGGTCCTTGTTGGGAATGTAGGGTTTGATTTTGTTCTAGAGTCTGAGATTAAAGAATGCACTTTTTGCCGCGTTCTTAATGTGATTTGTCAAGGATAGCTTGGGGTCTAGGGTGAAGCCCAGAGATTTTACGGAGTCGGCTAGAGTGAGATTTCCTTTAAGCGCATCGATTGTCTTTGGCCACTCGGTGATTTGAGGGTTGTCTTCTTTGTTTGAGATGAGGAGTGTCTCAGTCTTGTCTGGGTTTAGTTTCAAGTGATTATTTGTCAGCCATTCTTGGACATCATTCAGGACGTCATTTAGTCTGTGGATGTCATTAAGAGAGGAAGTTTCCAGATTGATCTGTGTGTCATCCGCTTAGAGGTGAAAGGGGATTTTGGTTTTCCTGAGTAACTTGGCGAGCAGTTCCATATAGATGTTAAAGAGCTGAGGAGAGAGCACTGATCCTTGGGGGACGCCCTTGCTGACTTGCTGGATTTCGGAGGTGAAGTTCTTCATTTTTATTATTTGCGTGCAGTTGTGTATAAAGGAGGAGAACCACTTGAGAACTACCTCGCCGAGGCCAGCTCTATCTTGAAGAGCCTTGATGAGGAGCTTGTGGTCCACCGTGTCGAAAGCTGCGGAAAGATCGAGAAGAATGAGGAGGCAGCATTTGTCTGCGTCAAGAGATCCATGGATATCATCTATGATGTTCAGCATCGCAGTTTCTGTGCTGCGGCCTTGTCTAAAGCCAGACTCAGGGGGTCCAGGAGATTAATCTTGTCAAGATGTTGAGTCAGTTGCAGAAGTACGCAGCGTTCAAGTGTTTTAGAGAGCAAAGGGAGGTTAGATATCCGTCTGAAATTGTTCAAGTCTGTTGAGTCAAGACCGGGTTTTTTCAGCAGAGGGGGGACTTTCCCCATTTTTAGTAGGGGTGGGCGTAGTTCGCGAAGTAGCGATACGCGAAGCTACGCAAAGTGCACTTCGCACTACGCGAACTTCACGTAGCACTACGCGAGCTGCGTAGTAGCATGTTCGCACTGTGCAAGATGCGTTTTCAATGATTGCACAGTGCGGACAAGCATCCGACACTGTGCAAGCATTGAAAATGGCATCTTGCACAGTGCGAGCTGTAGTTTTCTGCTGCTCGAGTAGATTATTTCTCGAGCGGCAGCTTTCTCAACGCGAACAGGTAGTTTCTCATTGTGAGCGGTCGCGAGCATGTGCAACCACTCACAATGAGAAACCTGACCTCCTCGCGTTGAGAATCTCGCCGGGATGTCATTTTGCTTGCTCGCGGTCGCGAACATGACGTTCAGAACTGCAAAAAAGCAAAATATGACCACTGCACTACGCTACGCTGCACTACGCATGTTCGCACTGTGCTATGTGCAGCTCGCGTAGTGCGAAGTTGCGAAAACTTCGCAAACTCCGCGAGCGTAGCGTAGTGCTTTGCCTAGGGTTAATTTTTAGACAATCAGGGATCGCTCCATTTTTTAAGGAGCTGTTTATGATTTTGCCCCATTTAGGTGCTAACTAAGCTTCATTTTCTTGATTAGTAAGGGAGCAATGGGGTCAGATATGAGCTGATGGTTTGGAGGTCGAGATTAACGAGATTATCTCTGTTTCCAGGACGGGGCAAAAGCTAAGCCAGGGGGGGGGAGATGAGCCGGGAGGGAGGGCCTGCGGTACAGCCGAGCTGCTCTTCTTGAGGTGTGAGTTGTTGATGTCTAATGATAGTTCGATTCTTGAGATATTATCGTTGAAGAAGTTGGCGAAGTTATCGCATAGTTCTTTGGACGCCTGTAGAGATGAGGACAGAGGCTTGGAGGTTTGTTGTCTGATGATGTTGTAGAGCGCCTTCGGTCTGTTTTTGGCTTTGTCCAGTGCCTCTCGGAAGAAGCTGGATTTCTTGTTTTTGATGTGGTTGTTGTACTTCCTGCGGGCTGATTTTAGTTGGACGCGAAGAATGGAGGTTGGGTTGTTTCTCCACTTTCTTTCTTTGGCTCTAAGGTTTCTCCTTTCTGCGTTGAGGTCAGCGTTGAACCATGTTCTGGATGGGGTGGCTCGGCTTCTTTTGAGCTTTAGTGGCGCTAGTTTGTCCAGAATGGACACTAGCTCAGAATTATAGTGGTCAGTGAGATCATTGGTGGAGAGGTGCTCTTTGTTGTCCAGAAGAAGTGAGCTTAATTGACCTTCCAGGATATCTAGGGGTACTTGGGAGAGGTTTCTCGACCATTGGGGGGGGGGTCCTGAGGGAGTTTGAGAGAGATGGTGGGGTGATTGATATGAAATAAGATCATATGGTGGTCTGACCAGTCGACGGGAAGTATGTGGTTGACCGTGATTGAATTCTTTTGTGCAATGATGGCATCCAGTGTGGCTCCTTTGTAGTGAGTTTCCTCAGTACAGTGTTGTATAAGGTTGTTATCATCGAGGAGGCTGGATAACGATTGGATTAGAGGATTGTGAGTCTCATTCCATCGGAGATTCAAATCGCCAAGAATTAGGGTGCGCAACTCCAGCGCCTTTGGTGCACAACTTCTACGCGTTTGGGAGCCAGCATTGCTTTTCCACATGGGGAGCTACTAACATGCAGCTCACCATGTAAAAAAGCAATCTGATTTACATTTTAAAAGAGAGAACAGATTTTGTTGCTATGGGAGGACGGGATGGGTGCCCCGGAACACTGCAAAAAATTTCGCAAAGGTTCATCAATCATCACCAAAGTTATTGGGAATAGAATGTTGCGGATTTCCTATGGATAATAGGTCCTAACTATAACTACCTACTGGCGACCACCAGCAGGTAATATATATATATATATATATTACCTACTGGCGGTCGCCAGTAGGTATATATAGTTAGGATTTTTTCTCTATGGGTTTTTTGAAAATTCTATGTCTAATAACTTTGGCGTTTGTGGACGGAATCGGCTGAAATTTTCAGGAAAATGGCACATTTTGTTTCTGAGCAGCCCTTGAAAATTTGGGGGGGGTTCGTCCAGTGGGGGCCGAGAAAAAAGGGGGGTCCCAAAACGTGTTTTTAACATTGAGTTTTCCATAGAGCGGTTGGCCTCACTTTTAGCCCGAACGGCTGAATGGATTTGCACGAAACTTGGCAAAATTGTAGGGACTGGTAGCCCGATGTGCCTTTTGTAGGTCTCAATATATGTGCTCCAGTGGATTTTGAGAAATTAACGTTTAAAAAAAGATATATATCTGTAACAGCGGACCGGTTAGCGCTCTGGTTCGCGGACTTTTCGCGCAACGGAGCTTTGTGAAGCGAAGCTGATTGGTTCTCCGGCGTCTGTCAACATTCCAAACAGTCCGTAGCGGCCGCCATCTTGTCTCTCGGTAGGATCGAGAGACAAGAGGAGGTCAAAACAAAGGGGGAAATAACTATAAGGGGGCATAGTAGATCCTCACTGACCCCCTAGGTTTGATGTGGAGGTTTTAAAAGGGCCCCGCGGGGCAAAAAAAAATAATAATAATAATAATCGAACGGCTGAATGGATTTGCACGAAACTTGGCAAAATTGTAGGGACTGGTAGCCCGATGTGCCTTTGCTAGGTCTCAATATATGTGCTTCAGTGGATTTTGAGAAATTAACGTTCAAAAAAAGATATATATCTGTAACAGCGCACCGCTTCGCGTACTTTTCGCGTTACGGAGCTTTGCGAAGCGAAGCTGATTGGCTCTCCGGTGTCTGTAAACATTCCAAACAGTACGTAGCGGCCGCCATCTTGTCTCTCGGTAGGATCGAGAGACAAGAGGAGGCCAAAGCGAAGGGGCAAATGACCATAAGGGGGCATAGTAGATCCTCGCTGACCCCCTAGGTTTGATGTGGAGGTTTTAAAAGGGCCCCGCGGGGCAAAAAAAATAAATAATAATAATAATCGAACGGCTGATGACCATAAGGGGGCATAGTAGATCCTCGCTGACCCCCTAGGTTTGATGTGGAGGTTTTAAAAGGGCCCCGCGGGGCAAAAAAAAAAATTAATAATAATAATCGAACGGCTGAATGGATTTGCACGAAACTTGGTAAAATATTAGGGACTGGTAGCCCGATGTGCCTTTGCTATGTCTCAATATATGTGCTTCAGTGCATTTTGAGAAATTAACGTTCAAAAACAAGATATATATCTGTAACAGCGCTCCGCTTCGCGGAGATAAAATTATATGTGTATTACCTAGCTGTTGCTAACACCAGTTAGCGACGGCTAGTAGGAGATAGCGACCATCTTGGGTCCCACTTTGCATGTGAGTGATATTTATCACTAATGACATGCAAAGTGGGCATGCCAAGATGTTAGCGACTGGAAACAGTCGCTAACATCGCTATCTCCTATTATCAACTTTTGGAAATATTCGAGATAAGCGCGAATATCTCCAAAAAGTAACAGCTGCCCTGAGCAGTTCTTAGCCATGTTATCCAATGGGAGGTGGATAACATGGCTAAGAGCATTAGCTCGGTAATGCATGAATATCGCGGAGTTTTCAGCGATATTAATGCATTGCGCTCGTTTTTTATCGTATTTGCGATAAACCTTGATAATAGCAAGGTTTATCTGCGATAATTTCTGACGGTAAAAAAATCTTTGCAATGCATCGTTAGGGATAAATATCGCTTAACTTTGGTAATATGCCCCAACGTCTGTTAACGTTCGATTCGAAGGAAATCAGGAATTGTTGAAAAACATTGTGTGCGCCATCTTGTCTTTTTTCAAATGCCACACTTTTGTCGTGCACGGCAGCCATTTTAGATGCCTTGACCAGATCCACTCTGTGCACGCTGTCGATCCTTAGCATGGCTCCCCACCCTCGCAAGCATCTCCCCCAGGCAGTGGTCACCCCCGCTCTCTGTTTTATGCATGGGTAATAAACCTCCCCCCATCTGCGCTGTTCTTCCCTGAGAATCACACCCTGTGCCCGCCCGACACCTCCCTTTCGCCCTATTCACTACCGCACCCTCTGACACTCCTTTTCCTCTGTGTCCGATTGTCCAGGCCGGTCCTAGGCTATCAGCTAGCCCTGCAGATGTAGTTTATGGCCACAGCTGTAAAGAATCACCCGTCTTCAAAGGAGTTATAGTAGATCAAGGCCCACACTCGATGAGATCCGTCACAGCAGAAGCGTTGCTATTATCTGAAAACCATCCTGTATTGTGATTGGGGAGGGGACCGAGCGTGAAGCGGAAGATTCCAGGGATGACTCTTTGTACATCAAAGTTTTTACAATTATGTGTCACATTAAAAATATATAGCACTCCGACAAAGTAGTAAGATTATAAAACTTTAATAATTTATAAATATATACAAGAAAACAAAAATAGTAATAACATATAAACATTTTTAGAGAAAAACAACGAAGTAGCGGTCGGCTGTGCGAATAGTCCCAACGCAGCACAACGTCCAGATTTCCGGCGTGGGGCGTCGCGGGGGGTGGGTGATCAGTAGCAAACTGTTGTGCGAATAGTTCCAAGGCAGCAGAACGCGCCGAAATCTAGATGACACGAAAGTGATGTCTAGTAAGTTGCCACCCAGCAAATAACGGCGTGGGGCGTCGCGGGGGGTGGGTCATCAGTAGCAAACTGTTGTGCGAATAGTTCCAAGGCAGCAGAACGATGGCACCAAGGTGATGTCCAGTAAGTTGCCGCACTGGTTTTGGTATCCTACAATGCTGCTCCGAATAACGGCGTGGAGCGCCCCGGGGGAGGCGGCGTGAACGGGCCTCTCCAGGTGGAGTCTCATCTGTTTTAGTGGGGCGCCCCTTTACCGTTTCAGTTGCCATTCCGTCCGCTTTTGGTCCACTGTGTCAAAATCCGCCATTCAGCTGAGTTGCGCCCACTCTTGCGGTGCAGCGATAGGCGGCTGTCACAGGACTCTCAAAATGGCGGCAGGCTGTTTCCTTTTTGGGCCTGGTCCACTGAAATGGCCCTGGGACACCTTGGAAATCGGACGCTTGTCTGCTAGGTCTTGGACCCCATTCTCGAAAGCGTCCCCTCCGCCTTGAGAATTCATCAAAAGTTTTGGGGGCTCCGACTCCTGCAGGCTTCTGGTGGGGAGCGGCTGCCATGATTGCTCGCGGAATGACCACGACTGAGCTACGAGATGGTGGTGCTTTCATGCTGACGCCAGCTTCAGTCTGAAACATCCAGAAACAAGGTGGGGCTTTCATCGTTTGGGGGAAAAAAAAAGTTTTCATCCAATGAAAAGTGTTGTTTTTAGGTCATATGATCAAGCCTTCCATCATTAGGAAACCAAAAGTAAAATGAACCAATGAAAAGTTTTATAAACAAGTCACATGACCTGTTATGCGGCATAGGGTATAAAATGCGGAGAAAATACGTTGGCACGTGAGGCGGCGTCAGTAGCGGACCGATGTGCGAATAGGCCGAAGGCAATACAACGCGCCAAGATCCGGATGGCACCGAGGTGGTGTCATAGTTGAGAGTTCTGAGCAGCGGTTGTAACACTGTCTGAAGCTTATTTGCAGCTGCTGCAGCTTCACTACGCGCCAAGATCCGGATGGCACCGAGGTGGTGTGTAGGAAGTTGCCGCACTGGTGTGGCCATCCTACAATGCTGAAAGTCGGCGTGGGGCGCCCCGTTGGCCTGTGAGTTTGCGTCAGTAGCGGACCGATGTGCGAATAGGCCGAAGGCAGCACAACGCGCCAAGATCCGGATGGCACCGAGGTGGTGTCTAGTAAGTTGTCGCACTTCTGTGGCCATCCTACAATGTTGAAAGTCGGCGTGGGGCGCCCCGTTGGCCTGTGAGATGGTGTCAGTAGCGGACTGATGTGTGAATGGGGCCAAAGGCAGCGCAACAATATTTTCTACTATATTTCCGGTGTAGAAGACACCACAAGGCGCTGAGATGCCAAGATCCGGATGGCACCGAGGTGGTGTGTAGCAAGTTGCCGCACTGGTGTGGCCATCCTACAATGCTGAAAGTCGGCGTGGGGCGCCCCGTTGGCCTGTGAGATGGCGTCAGTAGCGGACCGATGTGCGAATAGGCCGAAGGCAGCACAACAATATTTTCTGACTGACACCACAAGGCGCTGAGATGCCAAGATCCGGATGGCACCGAGGTGATGTCTAAGTTGCGGACTGATGTGCGAATGGGGCCAAAGGCAGCGTAACAATATTTTTTGTATGGAAGATACCACTAGGCGTTGAGATGCCAAGATTCGGATGGCACTGAGGTGATGTCTAGCAAGTTGGTGTGGTCATCCTACAATGCTGAAACTCGGCGTGGGTCACCCCATTAGCCTGTGAGATGGCGTCAGTAGCGGACCGATGTGCGAATAGGCCGAAGGCAGCACAATGTGCCAAGATCCGGATGTCACCGTGGTGGTTTCATAGTTGAGAGGCACTTCATCTGCAGTGGGGCGCCGAGATCCGGATGGCACCGAGGTGATGTCTAGCAAGTTGCTGTACTGGTGTGGTCATCCTACAATGCTGAAACTCGGCGTGGGTCGCCCCATTAGCCTGTGAGATGGCGTCAGTAGCGGACCGATGTGCGAATAGGCCGAAGGCAGCACAACGCGCCAAGATCCGGATGTCACCGTGGTGGTTTCATAGTTGAGAGGCACTTCATCTGCAGTGGGGCGCCGAGATCCGGATGGCACCGAGGTGATGTCTAGCAAGTTGCTGTACTGGTGTGGTCATCCTACAATGCTGAAACTCGGCGTGGGTCGCCCCATTAGCCTGTGAGATGGCGTCAGTAGCGGACCGATGTGCGAATAGGCCGAAGGCAGCACAACGCGCCAAGATCCGGATGTCACCGTGGTGGTTTCATAGTTGAGAGGCACTTCATCTGCAGTGGGGCGCCGAGATCCGGATGGCACCGAGGTGATGTCTAGCAAGTTGCTGTACTTGTGTGGTCATCCTACAATGCTGAAACTCGGCGTGGGTCGCCCCATTAGCCTGTGAGATAGCTGTTCTTTGGATTTGGGCCTGGCTCGTCTGCTGTAGTGGGGCGCCCCTTTACCGTTTCAGTTGCCATTCAGCTGAGTTTCGGCTGCTCTTGATGCTACAGCGACAGGCGGCTGCAACAGGACTCTCAAAATGGCGGCCTGTTCTTTGGATTTGGGCCTGGTCCACTAAAATGGCCCTGGGACACCTTAGAACTCGGACGCTCGATTTTTTTTTCCTTTCCTGTACATGCAAAAAAAGGTAAATGCCCGGTACGTTACACGCTTCATCTGCCACGATGAACTCTCCAGAGGAACCGAAAAAAAATATAGTTGTGGTAACTATACCATGCATCGTCATATGGAGAGGTGGCACCAATTAATTATAGTGCTGCATAAAAGAGAGATTTGGAGGAGAACCCGTGACCTGCTAGTACATTCATCAAAGAAGTGGCACTGAGAGCTTCAGAGGCAAGGGAAACGGTCCCAAATATTTAGAAGAACTTTGGAAAGATTAAAATGACATGTTTAGATTGTGGCAAATTAATTTCATGTGGACAGATGAGTGTTACTCTAATAAATACAGCATATGAACATCATCATAGTCGATGGTTGGTAGAGACATTTTGACTATATCCTGGACCTGCCCGTCCTCGCCCAAAATGGCGCCAGAATAAATGGGACTCGTAACTCCTTGTTGTGTACTGGTTGCAGAACCTTGAAATCACGAGATACGTATGCAGTTTTGAAGCACATGGCGGGCGGGGACGAGAATTGATTGAATATTTCGACATCCCTATTGATATTAAGTTCTGATGTGTTATTGATTACTGTACTGTTGAAAGTTCGAATTAACGTCACCCATGGTACTTGCCCGCAAATGTATATCTAGATAATTTTATTGTAACTGGCCCTGTCGTATTTTAATTATAAAATGTACGTCCACCGATTCCGTAACTGTTAGACACCTTAGTTCTTGCAACCTAATGGCCCGCCCGTTACGTTCCTCTACAGTGTAAATGTCTATTCATCATATACGATTACAGTTTGCTCCGTGGCCGGCCCACGTGGTTATAGGCTCGTATTTGTATAATGAAATTTTCACAATAAAGGTTTTTAAAAGAAAACATGGTAGTAGTATATACATTGGTAAAGTTTTTAATAATAGTCACTGTTTTAGAATCATTAAAAGGCAAGTGAAATAAAGCAGACCAATTACATGAAGGGTAAAAGGTATAATACGAAGGAACGCAGTAAAGATAAATGGTCAAGGGCTGTTGTGTTTTCTATTCCTGCAACATAAAGTGATCGATAAGAATCTCATATTCAGGCGTATCGGCGACTAAGACAGCAGGTCGACCCTCTTTTGCTCAACGGCTCCGTCATGGGACGAAGAAACGCTCTTTTTCTCGAAAAAAGAATATATTTTACTTGCAGGACAGTTGTAAAATTTCCGGGAAAGTACATTAGCCTGGAACATTATAACATATATTTAAGAAAAAATAATGTTCGGAAGTAATGAAAAGCGTAATTTTTAGGTCATATGACCAAGCCTTTCATCATTACAATAAGAAAAGTAAAATGAACCAATGAAAAGTTTTATTAACAAGTCACATGACTTGTTATGCTTACGTTACGCGCTGCGCGTCCCGGATGACTTCCGGATGCGCTAACGCGGCGCGTCATATGACGCATTACGCGACAACGCAGGTACAGAATATAGTCAAAATGTCTCCACCAACCAGCGGTCGGAACACAACCCCTTTCAGCAGGCTAAATAGTTCTGTTAAATGACAACAGAAGGGACAGGCAACAAGAACCATCAGTCAAAGAGGGGAGGGCTAGTTCTTCTCTACCGGGTTACATTGGGGCGCTACCGGAACTGATCGAATTGGTAGTCTACAGTGTTTCTGGATGTTTCAGACTGAAGCTGGGGTTAGCATGAGAGCAGCACCATTTCGTAGCTCCGTCGTGGTCATTCCGCAACCAATCATGGCAGCCGTTCTTTATCGTTATTTTGGGCGGGGTGGGTGGCGGAGCCGAGCTGTTTTGCAGCCATCATTGTGTGGAGTTCAGTTCATCTCACTAGTTTTGTATTTGTCATGAGGGGTTGTTCCTAATGTTTCTATTTTAGCGAGGTCAAAAAGAGATCCTATTAGTGGCCTACTGATTTTGCTCGATTCCTTTTCTTTTTTTTTACACGATTTTTCGTTATCTGCAAAGACTAAACAGAGTATTGCGACTCTGTGTTTGTTTGTAAATAGAGAATGAACCAAAGAGAACTAATTCTAAAACAGTAAATACTTGGATAACAATGAATCAAATGGAGAGAGAAGCAGGCACGACGGATTACAATGGGGGCAAAGACCTGCGTTAACTACCTTTCACTATCTGCAAAGAGAGAGTACTCCTAATAGAAATGAGGGGGGGGGGGCACCATTCAAAGCAGATCAGTGTGCATAAACACGAAAATGTTTTCACTTACCACGTACTTGACATTCGACAGCTTATGATATTTGCTATTAAAAAACCATTGAAATTCACTGAAAAAACCATAGGTTATAGACCATATATAGTTAGGAATTAGCATTTACAAAACCTTGAAAATTCACTGAAAAAACCATAGGTTATAGACCATATATAGTTAGGAATTAGCATTTAAAAAACCTTATTTTACTCACACAAAACCATTGAAATTCCATATATAGTTAGTTGCACTAACTATATATCGCGCACCTGCAATCCACTGCTGATGATGTCACATATTACATCATTCATGACATGGTCAGTGACATCACTGATGACATCACTGATGACATCTCAAATGACATCACTGATGACATCACTGATGACAACATCCAGTGACTGTATGTTTCTGTAAAGTTAAAATGTGTCTTACATATTGAAGAATGAGTGGAAGTATAAGTGTCTGGACAAAGGATTTAGTAGGTGCATGACTGAATGCATGAGTGAGTGATTAAATGTGTCTCACTGAGTGCATGGGTTAGTGACTAAAGTGTCTTAATTTGTGCATCATTATGTCTGTTGTTCTGTAAACTGCTGCATGTTTTGATCAGTAGCTATATAATTAACTATATGGGTTACTGATTGATTGTCCAAGTATTTGTATGGGAGACTGAGTGTGTGTGTGGCTGGCTGGGAGGTGTGTGACTCTGTGCAGATCAATGTGTACTTGTATCAATGATTGTATAACAAGGTAAGTATGTGTTAGTATATGTTTGAAAATGTAAGGTGCTCTATGTTTAACTGTATAGACAAGAGAATGGAAGTGTCATTGATTGTTTACAGGACTGACTAGGTGTGTGAGTAACTCCATGGATGAGTGGCAGACTGTGAGTGTCTGTATAGGTGTATGAGTGCATATGATAGTGTTGTAAAGATGAGTGATTGTATGTATGAATGATAGTATGGGTGAATGAGTGAAGGTGTGTGTAGACGTAGGAATCAGTGAGTGCGTATGTAGTAACTAGTATTGGTGTGTCAATGGTTTCAAAAATTATATTCTGTATTTAACACTGGGTGAAACAGAGGTTATATTAAAATGTGAGGAGATGCATTGTATTGTCACATGAATGATATCATCAGTGATGTGGTCATTGATGTCAAATGAGATGTCATCAGTGATGTCATCAGTGATGTCATTTGAGATGTCATCAGTGATGTCATCAGTGATGTCACTGACCATGTCATGAATGATGTAATATGTGACATCATCAGCAGTGGATTGCAGGTGCGCGATATATAGTTAGTGCAACTAACTATATATGGAATTTCAATGGTTTTGTGTGAGTAAAATAAGGTTTTTTAAATGCTAATTCCTAACTATATATGGTCTATAACCTATGGTTTTTTCAGTGAATATATATATATATATATATATATATATATATATATATATATATATATATATAGCCCAAGATGAAGTGCTGAACTGTACGAAACGCGTCGGCTGAAATTTGATGAAAGTGAGGCTTTTCTGGTCTCAATGGACATTGCTGTTCCCTCAATAAATTCATGGCGAACCTAACTTACCCTTGTGGGCTTCTTTACAACAGGCAACTTTTGGTGTTCGAATATAGATAGATATATATATATATATATATATATATATATATATTTTCCAAAAGAGTTCCATTTTGCCGGGGGCCCCGACCCTGCAGGGCGGGCTCTGTAAGACAGGAATGGAAATCCTGCCACTCGTAAATGTTCCAACATAAAAGAGCCCAACTGCGTCTGACGCTGAAAACTGACTTTATTAGTCTGAGCACTGCAACACGTGACACACAACGAGTCCTGACGCGTTTCAGCATTGATTGCCTTAATCATAGTAGGGTGTGTCCTTTGATTTATTCCAAGTGGACCATGTCCCGCAGCGGTTCAACTGCGGGTTCCAGAATGCACCGCAATAATGTTCGAAGGAACTCTTTTGGAAAATACTCAAAGAGGGGGATGACTCGCTTCCTAACGCTGCCAGCCACATTTGGATTTCCTCGGCGATGTGGCAGTGTGTTTGAAGAAAGGGAGAGGAGAAGGGGGCTTCCTTTCTCCTACAACTTCGCAACTGAAGCGTACCTTACGAATGCTGCAACGTTTTTAAGCACTTTGCCATGATGTTACAATGCACTTGGGATAAGATTGCTATTTCAGCAGAAAAACTTCCACGAACATTATTGCGGTGCATTCTGGAACCCGCAGTTGAACCGCTGCGGGACATGGTCCACTTGGAATAAATCAAAGGACACACCCTCCTATGATTAAGGCAATCAATGCTGAAACGAGTCAGGACTCGTTGTGTGTCACGTGTTGCAGTGCTCAGACTAATAAAGTCAGTTTTCAGCGTCAGACGCAGTTGGGCTCTTTTATGTTGGAACATATATATATATATATATTACCTACTGGCGGTCGCCAGTAGGTATATATAGTTAGGATTTTTTCTCTATGGGATTTTTGAAAATTCTATGTCTAATAACTTTGGCGTTTGTGGACGGAATTGGCTGAAATTTTCAGGAAAATGGCACATTTTCTTTCTGAGCAGCCCCTGAAAATTTTGGGGGGGTTCGTCAAGGGGGGGCCGAGAAAAAAGGGGGGTCCCAAAACGCGTTTTTCCCATGTTAATTTCCATAGCGCGGTTGGCCTCCCTTTTAGCCCGAACGGCTGAATGGATTTGCACGAAACTTGGCAAAATTGTAGGGACTGGTAGCCCGATGTGCCTTTTGTAGGTCTCAATATATGTGCTCCAGTGGATTTTGAGAAATTAACGTTTAAAAAAAGATATATATCTGTAACAGCGGACCGGGCAGCGCTCCAGGACGCGTACTTTTCGCGCAACGGAGCTTTGTGAAGCGAAGCTGATTGGTTCTCCGGCATCTGTCAACATTCCAAACAGTCCGTAGCGGCCGCCATCTTGTCTCTCGGTAGGATGGAGAGACAAGAGGAGGCCAAAGCGAAGGGGCAAATGACCATAAGGGGGCATAGTACATTGTCGCTGACCCCCTAGGTTTGATGTGGAGGTTTTAAAAGGGCCCCGCGGGGCAAAAAAAAATAAAATAATAATAATCGAACGGCTGAATGGATTTGCACGAAACTTGGCAAAATTGTAGGGACTGGTAGCCCGATGTGCCTTTGCTAGGTCTCAATATATGTGCTCCAGTGGATTTTGAGAAATTAACGTTCAAAAAAAGATATATATCTGTAACAGCGCTCCGCTTCGCGTACTTTTCGCGTTACGGAGGTTTGCGAAGCTGATTGGTTTTTCGGCGTCTGTAAACATTCCAAACAGTCCGTAGCGGCCGCCATCTTGTCTCTCGGTAGGATCGAGAGACAAGAGGAGGCCAAAGCGAAGGGGCAAATGACCATAAGGGGGCATAGTAGATCGTCCCTGACCCCCTAGGTTTGATGTGGAGGCTTTGAAAGGGTATCGCAGGGCAAAAAAAAAATATACCGGTTTTTTAGTTTTTTTGCGTGGAGTGCGCCCGGTTCGCGAACCGGGAAGCGTTCTGGGGAGCGTACTTTCTTGAAAATTAGTGAAAAAAGTTAGAGTAAAATAATAATTGTGAGTGATCAGATGTAGGGTAGCTCTGAGAAGAGCTTTTGGGTTTATGGTACATTTAGGTACTTATAAGTAGGTACCAATGCACAGTCTTAAATTCAGAGTGAAAACTCTGTTGCCCTCATCTGAGAAGTGAACTCCATCTCCTCTGTAGATATCTTGCATGTAGTACCGCAAGTTATTGTTGTACAGGGAGCCCATTCCATGGTCTCTCATGTAAGCTGAAACAGATTTGTTTACATGCTTCCTCGATTTCTCAATTTGTGGACAAAATTGGTTCGACCACCTCCATTTCTGTCTTTGGCATATATTTGAATATACCAAGGCAGTCTGAGGAAAAAGTGCCATCAATTGCTCAAAGGTGTCCTTTAAAAGCATTTCCAGACCTACCCCAGTCAAAGTGCCCAAATCATTACCTCCACAGTGCACAATTAACAGGTCAGGTTTTGGCAAATGCATAAAGGTTTTCACCAATGGTATCAATTGGTGACATTTTAATCCTCTGTGGCCAAACCACTTAATTTCCACATCTTGTAAATTGAGGTTAGGTAAATTCCTGTTTTCAGCGTACCTTTGAGCCCAATAGATGTAACTATGTCCAACAATCCAGACAGAAAACATGGTGAGAGAAGGTTCTGCTGCAGTCAGATGAAGTGTGGCAATGAAATGGCAGTTGAAAAAATGAGAGTGTAAAATGAAAAAAACTGAGGAGTTTCTGTGTTAATGAAGCAGTAAGAGTGATTGGTGGATTTTGATTGCTGAAAACAGAAAGTTAGTGTGCATGGATGAGTTCGTTGAAAGATGTATTTTGAGTGGCGAAGAAAAAATCATTAAATGAAAGAATGCTCTGGATATGCAGGTGCACTGAGAGTTCAGAGTTCAATTGCAACATTGTTGTGTGAGAGGTCTTGCAAGAGGTGGTTGCTATGCAGAAAAAGCAGAGAGGGGGCAGAGGGGGGAAGGGTTTTGCTTTGAAAAAAAGTGAGGGAAGAGTTTTGATTGGGTGACATGAGAGATATGTGTGAGGAATTACAGCATTTCTGTGCTTTTGATAGCTGCAGACTCTGGAGTGCATACCTTTTGCTCTGCTGAAGACAAATTGGTGTGTTTCTGAGATTGTTTTGAAACTCAAAGTATTTGCTAAGGTGAGAAAAGATTTCTTTAATTTAGATAGAAAATAGTGTGCTTTAAGGAGAAAATTATGAAGAAAGTTGTGTTTTTCAAATGTTGCTTTGTCTGAAGTGTTTCACAAATAGATTTTGTTTCTTTGAGAAATTGTAATTGGAGAAAATGTGAAGTATTAGTACTGACAGGGCTTTTATGTGCATAGGAGCTGTGGAGTGTTTTCAAATTATGACTGGTAAATCGTTTTTGAGAAAAAGCAATGGTTTTAATATTGATGAGAAGGACATAATGGTGTCTGCTTCTTTATAAGGTAATTGAGAGTCTCTGATGTTATTTTTCCCATTTCAATGTAAGAAGTTTGTCTGTGGAGCAAATTGCTTGTAAATATGCTCCCACCTGTGCATGGCAAATTTAGATTTTGAATGTTTCCGTTACATAGGCATGTTAAAGGTGACTGAAACATGCTGCAAAGGCAATCAAAAAATGCTTTTATGTGTCTTAAGGACATTTTAAGTCATTTCCCCATGTGCAGTGTTTTCAAATTATGAGTTGAAAATCGTTTTTGAGGTAAAGGAATGTTTTCAAAATTTATGTGCGCCATATGACCCCAAATTTCTTTTTCAGGGGTGCAGCAGGGTGTTCTTGAGACACCCCTGCACCGTCGGAAAAATTCGTAATTTGCGATGAGGTAATTGCTAATCGCAAATTGCACCTTCATTCCTATGGGCCTCCTGCTGCATGGAAATGAATGGGTAATTTGTAATTAGCAAATAGGTCATCGCAAACTAGGAATGGTAAAGAATCGCTATTTATTCCTTAAAGTTCGCTATTTAGGAAATGCAAAAAACTTTGATGATACATATGGCGGTTCATCTCTAACAAGATAAGAAGCATAGGGATAGATTTATGATGACTGGCGCATCACCAGGGATGTGTTAGTCATTCTGTGCCGCTGTTCCGTCACCTATGGTGTGCTGCATTTACAATGCGGCGCATCATGGGGCAAAAACAGCACAGATGCGTGACGTATTTGTGCCGTAAAGTTGGCGCATTGCTGGAGTTGTATCGCAAGTGTGATGAAGCTCCAGTAAGGCTGAGGGGTGGCCCTGTCGCAGGGTTTCTGTTCTGACACAGAACTGTGGACAGAGGATTGGAACCTCGGCGAATTAGGGTGTCCCAAAACTCACCTTAGTAATCAAAACCCCTTAGCAAGCTAGGTACAGTGTCACATTGGATATAACAAACTCTCAATGTTTAGACAATCCAGAATATGAACTTATAGTACCTCAGGATACGTGGAACTCATGAACAGTCGGTCGTTATATATTTCTTAGAAACCAGAACATGGAGTTAAGAAGAACACATGTGTATTTGAAATGTTTATTTACTAATGCCGTCTTCTCAGGCGTAGTATCTTAGATTATACAAGTACACATATTATCAGTAGCAAAATTACCAGCATAGTCAATAGTACATAAAAAGCGAATGGTGACAGTATGTTAACATGCTGTAAATGAATAAGAGTTAGCAACACTTATAAGCAGCCGCGGGCCGTGGAGGGAGTTACGGTGGGGCAGGGAGGCGGGGAGGGGGAGGGGCAGGGTGGAGAGGGTCCACCCTGCCCCTCCCCCTCCCCGCCTCCCTGCCCCACCGTAACTCCCTCCACGGCCCGCGGCTGCTTATATCTCACCCTCCCTAATACACATAATATATTATTTGCTAAGAAGGTCTCTTTGTGTTGGTTTAGGGCGTGCCGATACTTTAGTGTCTTAAAATTGAAGGAATCACATCAGTATACACCAGCTCTCTCTTCATGTGAACCGCATCAAGTGTTGTGTATGTGTGTTCGGCAAAGCAATATAAAACCCGCCTCATGCTCAGAATTGGGAGAAGCTGCACTTATGTTATGAGTATGAAGTCGTGGAGATCAGACCTCATAACAATTCTGTATCGTGTTGTTCTTGAAACTTCAGCACTCGCTGTACAGATATAGTTTAAGAAGTAAAGCAGATAGTAGAGCAATAACATATTATTCTCATGTAAATCACGATGAACTATTAGGTTGAAAGCTAAAGCAAAAACTAAGTGTCGTGTGCAGAAGTTGCAAAAAAGGAAAAAATGGCGTTTAAACCGGTAATGAGTCCATGCTAACTTAACACGGTGTAAAGATATCCAGGACCTAGATGACACCTCCCCATGATCCGGAAACGAACTGAATAAGATAATAGAAGTGCCATCTCATGAGAGCAGATTGCAACTTTATATGTGGACGGTCCGCAAGGTAAAACATTAAAAACTAGGAAAATTTAATGCTAAAGAAAAATAAAACAGCCAAGTACTTTATCGAGTCTTAAGCCAATAGGCAAGCTAAATAATAAAAACTTGACAAATAAGTTAATGAATTGTCAATGAAATGCTAGTACTCGGCATATCAAACATGAAAAAGGTCTATGACATAACTGTGTATGCAAAATAAGCTGCAACAGCCTCCAATAGGAAGTCACCGTCTTCATCCGAAAAGAGTTCAGCCATCCAATTTAAAAGCGGAAAAGAACATAAGTGCTCTCCCAGCACCGGATCCTCTATCAACATCAGAGGACAGCTCGGTGGGTTTTCAAGAAAGCTCTGTTCCAAGAAAGACTGTGTTGCCGCCAGTAAATTCCAGGGACCAATTAGTCCATGCATCAATGCCACAGCCATAATCCTTTCGCCAGGACAAACCAACTCGTGAGTAATGATAGGAGTCATCAGCTGATTAAAGTCGACGTCAGGAGAAACCGGTCCGCAGAGACACAAATCAATGGCCCAATCGAAATCACAGGTCAGGCAGTGAAATACAGGCTGGACACAGGTGAAGTAGGAGAATCGAAAAGATAATCCATATGCCGTGCTTAATATCGCCAACGGCATTGTGCCATAATATTCTAGCATGCGATTGCGGAACAGTGTCAGCAGCTGCAGGGCGGGAGCTTGCACAGGAGGGACATCCATATTTAAAAATGTAAAAAAGCACAAGAGCGTCCGCTGGTAATGCAAGTAAAAATGGGAATCCACGAAGCAGAGTGGAAAAAATAGAATGAAAGAAAGCAGGGATGACTCCAAAGATTTTCTCAAATGAAGTCACGAGACCACTGGTAACAACTTTAAAAAAGTGCGCCAGGCCCTTTGTGGAGGACGCGTTAGAGATAGTCCGAACCATCTTGCTGAAATGGAAAGGCGAATCTGTATTTAAAAGGGTCTGCACCTCTGTACGAGTGTTCGCTGTGTGAAGCACGAAAGTTTCACGGGCCGAACTCAAGGCCACCTCTCTCTGAGACAAAAGAGCTCTTATTCTTGCCATGCCGTTGAAATGTGCTCCCAAGGTTGGTATTTGTGGCCAGATTGAAAACTCCCTATGTTCATGTGTGGGAGGAAATAGAACATTTCTGCAGCAAATAACCCGTTCATTTACTGTTACGATAAAATGAATACTTTTAATTAACCCAGAACAATCTTCATTATTGAGCATCAAATAACTACCATTTTCCAAGAACTTGAACGTGGGGATGATAGCAGGAACTGGTGTGCCTTGCAACACGCAAGCCATATTTGGTCGGTGTTTGTTGCATGAACCGTGTAACTGTATGTGCCTACACATTAGTGAATGATCTGGCGTCTCAGTGCATTCCTCTCCATTCAGATAAAGTTCTTGATCATCTTTGAAAATCTGTATGTGTATGGAAGCGACCAGACCTCATGAAGAAAACCACTACCTAAAGGTTAATAACGACCTATTGGTATATATTTCATACAATTTGAAAACTTATATAAAGCAAAAGGCAGCGTTATTAAACCGTGGATAAGGCACGTTGCCAAAGCAGTCAACCTTTTGGATTTATACTGGAAATGTTAAAGGAAGAATTACGGAGTAGGGCCTGTAAATCTTTAATGGACAACGAGTAAAATTACTCCAACCATCATATTCCTCTAACTCCGGGATAGTAGGGGTGTTTAATTTTTTAGAAGTAGCCAATCCAAAGCATTTGGTCTGGGAAATTGTTTCATTCACAAACAACATATGATTTGGGATGAGACATGCACGGTGGAAAGCCTCAGTGCCTTGTACCTGCCAGGTTTGTGAACCCCAAACTGATGTAGATCCTGGATATTTTTACTCTGTGTTACGTTAGCATGGTCTCATTACTGGTTTAAACGCCATTTTTCCTTTTTTGTAACTTCTGCACACGACACTTAGTTGTTGCTTTAGCTTTCAGCCTACCTGCGTCAAGATCTATGCCTGCTTCAAGCAGGCGCAGGGTTTTGATGTAGCTTTGTCCTATCTGATTGTAAATGCGGCACACCGTGGGTGGCAGAGCAGCGGTGCACGTTAACTGGTGCATCCCTGGGGATGTGCTAGTTAATATAAATCTGCCCCTTTACATTTAATTATGTGCAGGGGACACAGAGTAGGTGAGGTTTATCCAAGGTTAAGAAGAGATGAGTCCTGTTCAGTGAAAAATTGGAGATAGGCTTCAGTATATTATATACTTAAGTAGTGTGTTAAGTTTTTGATGACTGTTATTAATTTACTGTTGGGTAATAGTGGTTAATAACATTTTTTATTATATTTTACCACAGATTGAACTGCAGATTATTTCAAGATTTTAGGATGCCTAGCAAAGAAAGAGTAAGAAAGGCTGCAAAACGTCAAAGACAGCAGGACCATGGAATAATGCAGCAGTCCTCTAACAAAAAGATTTGTCAAGTCACCAAGAAAGCACCGGGTAAGAGTCCAAAAACAGTCATAAGAAATATGTGTAGTAAAAAAAATATTACTACAGAAAATGTTTCAGTCCAGAAAAGGAGAAAGAATTCAAATGGTAAGGAAAGGCCAATGAGAAATGTTACTGCTAGAGTAAGAGATAACTCTATGCATGAAAGTAGAAGGAAACAACAGTTTAGGGATATTCGTAAACGAATGTTCCGCAACAGGATAATTGGGAATTTGTTAAAAAATATTAAGAAAGGTCAGCAGAAAGTGGTTTTTTATAAGAGAAAAAAAATAGTTGAGAAAGTTATTGATCAGGCATTTGAAATTAAACGTAAGTTATTTATTTTGACAATCAATAGAATTAGGAAGCTAAACAAGGTAATTTATGATTTCAAAAGAAATAGTAGATGGAAGAGAATAGTTAATCGTAGTAATTTTTGTGAAGTTTTTTCTGGACAATGGATGCATAGTTCAAGCTCTGAGGCATTTTTTAATGAGGAGAGTTATTTCCAGGATAATGATTTGGTGCATGCAGTTGACACCAGTGGTCGAGCTTATGAAGTGAAAGATGGTTGTCCAGTTGAAAAAGAAAAAGTTGTGAGAACAGAGATAGAAGAGGTGTTAGGTAATGAGGTTTTAGGGAGACGTCCTAAGGGTCCTGTGTACACCTGGAAGTGTAGTAGTATTTGCAGTGTACGACAGGATTCCATCAATTTGCTTTGTGATTTTATACGGTCATTTAATAAGAAAAGTTTGAAGCAGAAAATGAAGTTGTTGCAAGAATTAGATCCTTGCAGAGTGAGAGAAGTGATAGGTTTGCATGGTCATTCACTGGCTTGTCTTTCCAGGAGAGTATGCCAGAGTGTTTTTCATCATTTCAGGATGCTAGCAGTGCATCATAATAAAGTGAGGAAATTAGTTAGAATGTTGTATTATGCTAAGAGTCCAGCAATTATGCTTAAACAATTATGTGCTGCTCTTTTGCATGGTTCTGAAATAGATGTGAAGAATATATGTGAAGAAATTGAGTTTTGTTACTTTGGAAGTAAAGAGGAGAATGTTGAAATTGACCAAGAAGAAGAGAGTAATGTGGAAGATAGTGTACAGGTTTCCAGTACAGATAATTTCCAGAGGGAAATTGCGACGTTTGAGGTGAAATCAAGTGAGAGGCCAAATTTCACTTGTGTGTGTTGTCGACGCACTTATTATAAGAATCAGACTAAGTTAGTGGATTTATATGGAAAAAGTGAAAGGGAAAATAATAGTGAATGGAAGGATTTTACAACATACTTGATGGTAGAAAATTGTTTTGATTTGGGATTGGATCAACGTGTGTGTACTTATTGTTGTAACAAATTAAATCAAAACCAGATGCCTGCTAGAGCAGTTCATAATAATCTGGAATTGGTTGAGATTCCTTCTGAATTGAAGGATTTAAATACTTATGAATCTATTTTGATTCAAAGTATCCATCCCTTTCAGGCTATTGTAAGAATGGAGCCAAAGACAGGGAAATTGCCTCCATCAGATTTACAGAGAGGATTAAAGGGAAGAGTTGTTTATTTGCCTCTAGATTTGAAGAAAAACATTAACACAATTGGAGTAGAAAAAGTGGAAGAGGAACCTCTTGTTATCTTAGTTAATGGGGTTCCGACAAAGAATAAGAAAATATGGCAAGATTTAGTAGATGTTAGGAAAGTGAAAAGGGCAACATTGTATTTGAAAAAAAAAAAAAATACTATAAAAATGTATATGTTGCAGAAGAGGAAGTAAGTGAGGAAGAGGATAGCGATTTGTGTGCTGGTCAAATTGAGAAAGTAGAACCCTGTACTAGTGAAGAAATATATGAACATTATAGTGTTCATCCTTTGCATTCCAAGGAAGTCATGGGGAATGCTATTGAGTTGTTTCAAATGAAACAAGCGAAAGGGAGTCCCATTAGTGTTTGGGAGGAAAGTTTGGAAGCTCGGTGTTTCCCACAGCTTTTTCCAACAGGTCAGGGAGGAAGATATGATGAGCGACCTCATCAAATTCCTGCTTCTGAATACCGGACTTTGCGATTGTATGCAGGAGATCCTAGGTTTCGACAATGCATTCCTTATTTGTTTCATCTCCTGTTTGAAAGCGATCTGTCTGGACTGTCATATGCAGTGAACCACATCTTGAAAAGTGGTATACACATGCAAAACATCTCGGCAAGTGACTTTATGGATAAAGTCAATGTGCAAGACAGTATTTTGGATTCTCACCTGATTAATCTCATGGCGTGTCAGCGTGGTACTAATGAGTACTGGTACCGTCGTCATGGTGATTTAAAATGTATGCTGAGGAACTTACGAACTCCCACATGGTTCCTCACTTTGAGCTGTGCTGAGTATGGCTGGGAAGACTTACTTGAATTTCTACGAGAGGCAAATGCTAACGTAGAAAACATCGAATTCAAGACACCCGGAGAACTGTGCTCTTTGGATCCAGTCAATGTATGTAGGTACTTCAATCATAGATTTGAAGGTATGATGTCTTTCATCATGAATAAGAAGAATCCACCTCTTGGAGAGGTGTTGGATTTCTTCTGGAGGAAGGAGTACCAAGCAAGAGGTGCTCCTCATATACATATGTTGCTGTGGATCAAGGATGCACCTAAATTTGGAACGGATGCAGAAGACTCAGTGATGAGTTTCATAGAACAGTATTCTACGTGTGCTGTTCCAAACGCAAAGGAGAAAAAAAGCCTAAGAGAAAAAGTTCTACGTTTCCAAAGCCATCGATGTGGAAAGTACTGTCGTCGTAAATTCCGGAACAAAGACAAGTTCTACACCAAATGTCGTTTCGGCTTTCCACGACCGGTGATTTCTAAAGGAAGAGTGAACAGTTTGATGTCTTCGCTGCGACATAATGTGATGAAGAAATCACCTAAAAACACATACAATATGAAGAGGAACGAAGAGTCTAAGTACATCAACGACTACAACCCGGTGATTTTGTCCATGTGGAATGCTAACATGGATATACAGTTTGTGGCTGATAACTGTATGGCTGTGGCTCGGTATGTGACATCTTACATCACCAAAAAAGAGAAGACAGAATTGAAGGATATGTGGGAGGACATATCCCATGAAAAGAGCCTCAGCAAGAAGTTGTACAGTTTCAGTCTGAAGATGTTGTCGCATCGAGAAATCGGAGCTTACGAATGTTCTGATCGGTTGTCTTCAGCAAGTCTCTATGCCAAGTCCAGGAGTATCGTTTGGGCGAGTGTTGGTCTTGCTGCAACGCGTAATCGAGTTCTGAAACCTGTGCGGGAAATTGAGTATTTGGCGGAAAAGGAGCCAAACAGTACCGACATTTTGAAGAGCAACATGTTGGATACATATTATCCAAATCGAAGCAGTCATCTCGAGAATGTTTGTCTGTATGAGGTTCTGCAAAATTACATATTCAAGAGGAACATCAAAGAAGATACTGAGAAAGGAGTGTATGCTGTAATAGGAAGTGAGGGATGTCTGGTCAAGCAAAGAAAATGCCACTTGATAAACCATCGAAAATTGAGTGATGAATCTCCTGAAAAAAAGGAGTTTTTCTATTTAGCACTTTTGCAACTTTTTAAGCCTTGGCGTGCAGAAGTGGAACTGCTTGGAGATTTCCTTTGTTACGAAGACTCATTCAATGCTGCCAAGGAGACCATAGAATGTCCTGCTTTTCCTAAATATGTAGAAATGTTGAATGTGGAAATTGAGCAGGAAGCAACGATTGCAGCCGAGATTGCCAGAGACAGTTCTCAGGACAGTCAGAGTTCTGCTTCATTGAGTCAGGATCCACTAGGAGGACCTCTTATCGAAAATGAAGCTGCCACTGCTATGAATGAAGTGGAAAGAGCCATGGCACATGCTCAGGAGGATGCGGTTAACTTAGAAGAGTTGGAAAGACAACTCAACGTTGAGCAGAGGAAAATATATGACGAACTTACCATGCAAATTGATCATGGATTACGTCATGACAAGAAAGAGTGCTCATGTACGTCGTTGAAGCCTGTCCGACTGTATGTGAGTGGAGAAGCGGGAACTGGAAAAAGTTTCCTTATTAAAGCAATTTCGTGTTATTTGCAGGAAAGGACAGAGTCATCGCTGTCTTGTGTTGTCACCGCTCCAACTGGACTGGCAGCACATAACATTAAAGGGATTACTTTACATCGTTTACTGATGCTGCCAGTGGAGCATGACAACAAATTAGAATATCACAAGCTATCTGGAGATGCTTGTTTTGAAGTTTCAAGAGTCTTGAGGAAAATGAAACTTCTTATCATTGATGAAGTAAGCATGGTTTCCAATGTCATGCTTGCCTTTGTGCATTTGAGAATGCAAGAAGTTCTCAAAACAGAGTATGATGTGTTATTTGGTGGCAAACACATCATTGTTTTCGGAGATCTTCTGCAGCTGACACCAGTGAAAGGGCAACCTGTGTTCAAAATGCTCACGCATGAAGATACCAGGAAGTGCTTAGGGAGCATTGGCAACGTCAATATATGGTTAAACTTCAATTATGCTGAACTGCATGAAAATATGCGTCAGGCAAAGGATGAAGTTTACAAGACTATTCTACAAGATGTTAGAATTGGGAAAGTGACCGAGCATGGGAAAGAAGCTTTACATGCACGATTACTGACAAATTTATATCCAGACGAAGATGTTGTGCCTGAGAATATTTTTCAGAAAGTTACTGAGAAAAAATCTGGAATATGTTTGATGCCAACTCTTGCAGAATGTGCCAAATTCAACAACAAAATGTTGCATTTAGAAAAGCAAGATATTGTGAAACTGGAAGCTATTGACAGAGTAGAGCATATGGGATCAACAATTATTTTGTCTGAGAATCTGAAAACAAAATTGGATTCATTAGAGAAGAGTATATCTAAAACTGCGGGTTTTGAAAAGACTCTGAATGTGTGCTTGAACTGCCGTATAATTTTAAGAAGGAATTTACATGTTGAAAGAGGTCTGGTAAATGGATCAATGGGTAATGTTGTTGATTTTGTGAAATACAGAAATAGAGATGGAATTGAATTTTTAAAAATTAAATTTGATGGCATTGAGGAAGTACAGCTAATTGCTCGTTGTTCTGCTAGATTTTTGCTTGTAAAAGACTTATATGTTCGTCGTAAGCAGTTTCCTGTTTGCTTGGCATATGCGGTGACAATCCATAAATCGCAAGGTTTAAGTGTAGACTGTGCATTGGTGAATATTGGCAGTTCTGTGTTCAAGGAGGGTATGGCATATGTGGCATTGTCACGAGTTAGGACTTTATCGGGATTGTACTTGATTGAGTGTGATGTCACAAACATTTGTGCGGATCTAGATTGTGTTAAGGAATACAATAGGTTGAGAAGAGAGTATGCGCCACATTTGCCTCAGTATCCTTTGTTTGAGAAACGTGTGGTAGGCCGGAAACGAAGAAATGTGACCAATACTGGGGAGGTTGTAGCAAAAAGACGAAAAGTCGATGAACCTGAAATTATAAGCAGAAACAAAAAGGATTCTGTTGAAGATGTTGTTGGTTTTCAATTTGAAAACAGTTCTGGTGTCAACTGCTATGCTAATGTAGTGGTTAATGTTTTGTTTTCTCTAGAAAATGTAAAAGAAGAGATTGTGGTCAATTCTGATCAAAGATTTTGCAGTTTGTTAAATTCTGTGTTAGAGAAATGTAGCACTGATAGAACAAACATAGAAAGTGTGTCTGAAATTCGAAATCTGTTAGACAGATGTTCAGGCCAAACACAATTCTCTCAAAATAGTCAGCAAGATTGTCAGGAGTTTTTAATGTATATGCTTGATGTATTGCATGATGAAGGTGTAGATGTAGATCACCTGTTTGGGCTTTCTTATCAATGGCAGCATGACTGCGAGAACTGTAGGGTATCAAGTACTACTAGTGTAGACTCAGAAAGATTTATATATTTAACTTTGCCAGACAGTAAATCAGTCTCTTTTAATAAGCTAGTAAAAGCAGCTGATCACAACATGGAGTGTAGCCAATGTAAATCTGAAATGATGTCCACATTATTTATACGAACATATGGCCAGTATGTCATTTTAATGTTCCAACGATGTAGGCCTGATGGAACAAAATTGACAACTTTAATTAAAAATTTTGTGGCTTCACAGTTGTCAATATCAGGAAGGACTTTTGTAACTGTAGCAATTATATATCATGATGGTCCTTCAATAACATCAGGACATTATACAGCTTATTTAAAGTGTAGAAATGGCTGGTCATTCTGCAATGATTCTGTTTTAATTTTCAAAAACAAATTGCCATATGACCTTAAAAACTCTTACCTGGTGTTTTTAAAACCAAAATTTTAGGGAAAGAATCTCGGGATGTGCTCTGAGGAATTTCAAGAAGTTCTCATGGCTCCTACACTATTTGGCCTTGAGGATAAGTGTAGTACAGAGACATAACTTCTTACCATAACACTGGACGTGATGGAGAAATACGTGCACTTTGAATGAGTTCAGAAAAACTATTTCTTTTTATAAGCTAATTGAAGCAGCCAATCAAAACATGGAGTAGAGGGAATGTAAGTCTGCAATGCTGTCTACTGTTTTACATTGCTTTGTGATTAAAAGTGATGTAGAGAATTAAATAATTGTACTAGTCATAAAGGTAGTGTAAGTCTGCTTCATAGTAAGCAGTATCAGTGTGATAGGAAATGTAGAACATGATTGAGCAAGAAGGGGAAGATATTACTAGTCCAGGATTGTGTAAATGATCTTCAACATTTTAATTCTGAAAGTTGCGGAAATGCGAAAAGACGGGATTGGCTTACAAGAAATCCAAGAGTTATAAATGGGTCTGAGAAGATTTGGCCTTGTGGAAACTTGTGGTAGAGAGCAAGAAGTCATTTATTGTATGTAACATGTTTTTGAAAACGATGGAGGTTTTCTTTCAGAAAGTGGCGGGTTGAAAGTAATAACAGCACAACAGAGTGTAAGCTGTTCATAGGACATCCTTGGCCGTCATGGAAAGTAAGTTAACTTTAAGGAGTTCTGAATTCTGCTTTATGTTGTATGGGTTTTTTAAACACAATCATTTTGATTGTGTTTTTTTTTCCCCGCTGTTATATGATGAATACCTTCAAGTCACTGTTTTTAGTGAAATTTGATACATTCTGAGAACAGCAAAAATAAACCATTTAACATGTATAATTAATTCTGTTCTGTTTGCATTTATGATGTACATGTAGAACTGTGTAGGAGGCATGGAGAAGGTGAGGCTTCTGTAAGTGTCAAAGTTGTTGCATACAGTGAACACATTCACACATCGGTCCACTCTTCCTTGGATGTGGTGGAGGTGGTGGGGAAGCACCAGCTGAAGCTACTAAAGAAGCCATTGCTCACTGGTAACAAAGGGTCTTTCTCTCACAATGATGAAAGTCAGAGTGAGGAAAGAAAGAGGGATTTTCATCATTTGGGAAAAACAATAGTTCTCAACCAATGAAAAGTGTTCATTTTAGATTATATGACCTAGTCTTACATCATTAGGAAACCAAAAGTGAAATGAACCAATGAAAAGTGTTATTACCAAGTCACATGATCTGCTGTGTTTACGTTACACGCTTTGCAGGGCCTCCCGGTTTGCTTCCAGAAACCTGTGCTTTGCGACTCGGTAAGTGTACCAGTTCGCTAACGTAGTACGCCATATGACGTATCACGCGAGAACGCGAAACGTCATGCGGACGGGAGGCGTCACAATGTTGTTTTCTAACGCGGCAGTTGCGGTAAAGAAACGTTTACCGGCTCGCGGTCTATTTCGCGGCATCAAGGTCAGCTAACGGGAAGCTCCCCGATTCGCGAAGCGGGAACGAAGAATTTTTTTTTTTTTTTTAAAAGTTATTCATAAACATATAAAATATATTTTGGGATTTAAAGAAGAATACATTTTACAGCTACAGATATTTGCTATTAAAAAAAACATTGAAATTCACTGAAAAAACCATAGGTTATAGACCATATATAGTTAGGAATTAGCATTTAAAAAAACCTTATTTTACTCACACAAAACCATTGAAATTCCATATATAGTTAGTTGCACTAACTATATATCGCGCACCCGCAATCCACTGCTGATGATGTCACATATTACATCATTCATGACATGGTCAGTGACATCACTGATGACATCACTGATGACATCTCAAATTACATCACTGATGACATCACTGATGACATCTCATTTGACATTATTCTTGTGCTAATACGATAAACCTCTTCAGACTCTAATATAACCTTAGATACACTCAGTGTATACAGAAACTCACACACTGTCACTCATCCATGGAGTTACTCACACACCTAGTCAGTCAAATCAAAAATCAAATCAAAAATCCTTTATTCGACTGTCATAGAAGCAGTCATAAAAGCACATAAGTACATTGTTATACAATTCATTCAAAAATTTTTATAAACATTTTTAAAAGTAAGCAATTCACGAGAGAGTTAAAAATGCAGTGGACCAGTAAAAATAAATGTGCCTGTTCAAGACATGATTTCGTGTTTAGTGCAGGTCGTCTTGGAATCATCCTTCCATACTTAATCTGACCTTCCGGGCTGTTTTTAAAAACTTACAGATAAAAAAGGTGCTGTCGTCATGCAACATCTGCAGATATAAAAGTGCAGGCTTGATCTGTACAAAATTCAACTTTGTAAGCAAGGGTTTTAAAAACATTTGTCTTGGAATCGAATAATAAGGGCACAGAAATAAAAAGTGAGCCAAGTCTTGCGGAGACAGATTGTCGCAGCCGCAAGCTGGCAACACTTGACCTCTATGCGCTCCACTCGGCACAGCTAAAAGCAAGTGGTAGAAACCAAATCGGAATCTGCTCAACAGAAAGCGGTCGTATCTAGAAATGTTCCATGATAGGTATGGTTCACAGAACACACATGTCTTTGTTAGTATATGGTTCCTAACACTGGACTTCTTCATCTCGATGTCTTCCCTGACAAGTTGTCGTTTTAACAGGAAAGTATTTTTTACAAAATCAACATCATTCTTTGTGGTATGCTGTGGTGTTAGGTATAGATCCAATCTGCCCAAGTCTTTGCAACAGTTTCTAATATAATTCATCCAGGGTATCTTAAGATGTCCTTCCCAGGTGAGGGCTTCAGCAAGGATACTATGTGTCAGCGGTATAGATGCATTACGCCAACAGTTTAACCAACAGAGCAGGGGGTTTGCAGCAATTTTGTCTCCTAGGTACGGTGAGCCCAGTTCCTCATGTACAGAGAAGTTAGCGGTGCTTTTAGGTAAGCTCAGAACCTGTTTCAAAAAATTATTTTCTAGTGTTACCAGAGCTTCTGCTGATGAGAAACCCCACAGCTCACTCCCATAACATGCCACTGCGACGCTTTTTGCCTGATATAGTTTCATTATGGCGGACACTGGGGTGTTACCTAATTTGCGTGCAAAGTCCAATATTCCAAAATTGGTTCGTAATAACTCGCCTTTCTTTTTGTTTATAGCAGGGCCCCATGAAAGTTTGTGGTCAAATAGTACCCCTAAATATGAAAATGTTTTTGTTAGCGGTATACTTTCCCCGTTAACCGAAAAGGGGTATCGTTTTTTGGGGGTTTTTCCAACCGTCATAATAAAAGATTTGGAATTATTAATATTCAGATCACGTGAGGACATGAATTGGAAGAAAGAATCCAACAACTTTTGAAGTCCTAATGCGGTTCTGGACATCAAAACGGCGTCGTCCGCGTATAGCAGGACCGGCACCCCTGTTTTCCCAATACGAGGGTAGTCTGTGTCAGTTTTTACCAGATAATCCTCGAGTCCATTAATGTACAAGTTAAAAAGGAGAGGTGCTAAAATACAGCCCTGTCTGACGCCCCGGTTAATATTAAAATCACTCGTTACTTTCAAGTCTTTTGTGTACCGTACATTAGCACGTGTATCGCTATGTAGGTCAGCCAGGAAATTGATTAGATTATTTTCGACGCCCATGTTTTGCAAGATTTCCCATAGTTTACTCCTATCTACACAGTCAAAGGCCGAAGAAAGGTCCATAAAGGCCATATACAATGTTCCATCTCTTGCTTGGGTGTATTTACCACTTATTAGGTATAGATTCAGACACTGAGTAGTTGTTGCATGTCCTGGTCTGAATCCATACTGTGCTGGGGTCATTATATTATTTTGCTTGGCCCAAGCATTCAGCCGGTTTAAGAGTACCCCTCCCACTACCTTCGCAACAGAGTTTATCAGGGAGATAGGTCTATAGCAAACTGCTTTTGTTCTGTCGCCCTTTTTGTATACCGGGACGATAGTGGATGCTCCCCAGGATTTAGGGGCTCCCACTTCAACCCCGGCGTTAATGACAGATGTAAGAATTGGGGCCCATAAGGTGATGTTGGATTTAAATAGGTCTGGTGGAAGACCGTCGGGGCCCGGGGCTTTGTTGCTAGAGAGACCAAAAATCCCTAGTTCAATTTCTTTAATAGAAAAATGTAGAGGGCTGCTTTCGGGGAGATGAGGTGATTTTGTTGTCTGTGGAGCTTCGCTCTTAAAGATAGAACCAAAATGGGTGATCCAGTCATTCTCTGGTATGACTGTGCCGAGACTCTCAGCGGTCGGGTCGTGAAAAAGAGGTTTATTAATTATTTTCCAGAACTTTGAGCTGTTGCCCAGAATTGAGGGATCGAGCAGAGATTCCCATGTTTTAGTTTTTATAGATTTTTTACATGAGGCAAGTGCTTTTTTGTAATCTGCTCGAAGGGCCTTTACCAGTGCTAGATCTCTCGGTTTGTTTTTAAGAGCAGCCTTTAATTTGCGGTTAGCAGAAGAACAGGCATGATCGAACCATCGTGGGTGTTGAGCAGGTGTTCCCTTGGCAGTTACAGTCAGAAAAATTTCTATCCTTCTGGACACCACTGCAAAGGCGGATAGAACGCATTCAGGTGAAGCAGAGTCTGTGGCACAGAGCTTAAGTTCAGGTTCACAGTCTTTGACAACAATCTCATACAGTTTGTCACTATTTATCAGATTCCATTTCAAGCGACGGTTGTTATTAACCGACTTAAGTACCCCTGGATCCTTGATATTGTTTTGGAGTACGAAAGAGTCGCATTGTAGCTCGAGATGTAAGGGGTTGTGATCACTATAAGTGCTCACAAGGATATCGAACTTTAGAACCTGTTGGGCCACACCGGCAGAGAGAAGGATGTGGTCTATGATGGACCCTGACTCAGATCCTTTATAGGTGGGATTTTCAAAGGTAAAGGAGTCCTCTTTCAGAGATAGTGCCATGGTCATATTCGTGGAATCCATTAAAGTGTTCAATTTTGATCCACGTTGGCAGTGTGTGAAGTGGGGGCCTGTTTTAAGACCACAGCCCAACGATCCCAGAGTTGTCAACAGAGGGTTACCGCAAATATGCGTATTGAAGTCGCCGAGGAGTATTTTGTCCTGTGGTAATTTTGTCCAATTTTCAGCTAGACAATTTACAAGGTTGTCGATGTTACAGTCACTTGGATTTGCGACAGAATTATAGAAATTAATCAAAGTTATGACTTTTTTCCCCCTTCTGAGTGTCAGGATCTGAATACTCCTGCTATCCATCTGCACATGATTAATCTGCATTTTAAGGGACAGACTGATAAATATTGCCAGGCCCCCCCTTTGCCCTGCCACTAGGTGAAGGGGATGCGTGGACGAAAAAACTTTGGAATCCCTCGATGAAGGTGTTGCCATTTATCAACCAGGTTTCCTGGAAACACAGGATGGTGTACTTCTTAACAAAGGCCACCCATAATGGGTCATTGATTTTAGAGGCCAATCCGGCAATGTTCCAGGACAGTATTTTAATAGGGTTAGAAGTAATATGCTCTGATTTAAGTTCTGGATTTATACTGGAGTGGGAGCGTGGTTCTGGGATGGTCCCTGTCACATGCTTAGACCTTGAGTTCCCAAGTGATGAGTAAGGTTGTAAAGCTATGGTTTTAGATGGACTACCTACTTCGTTCACTGACGGAGCATGAGCTTGATTTGCTCGGGGGCTGACTATGTAGCTCGATATCGTCGTGGGGGTGGAATTTGCTAAGCAAACTACATGGGAGGTGGATGTTTTTACTGCGTTAGTCTTGCTTTCTGAGGGATTCTTTGCTTTATCGGGAAGTGTATCTTGGAATTGGACAGATGACAGTCAATCAACCTCGTCCAATTGGTCGTGGTTGTAGAGAACATCGTATCTGTTGGCAGTAGGAAACTCATATTCATTAAATTGTACAGTAGCAGGGTTATAGGCACGGTAAAAACCGTGCCTTTGCCGTTCAGCTGTTTCAATTGATTGGTGATTGTATGCTTTAATTCCCCATGGGTGAGTGTATGGGTGGAGGTCTAAACCCATTGGGCTATCAAATCGGGGTAGGGCAGGGACCAGCCAGGGTTGGAAATTTGGCTGTGTCATATGGCGTCCTTCTTGGGTGTAGTTATATTTGGTTTTATTCCTACATGTATCTGATCGAGCTGGATAGAAATAACTTAATCCCATAGTCCTAATCAAGCTGTTTGTCCCCGGGCTCCTCCAGTCTGCGATGAATTTTGCCGGTCCTAGATGTTTAAAGGTGACCACAATACAGTCACCCTCTGTGGATTTAAAACGAGTGCCCACCCACTCTACTCTTTTGACTTGGTGTATAGTGCCTATTATATTTTGAGGGAGAGGCCTATGTGTAGAGAGCCATTGCATTACTTTGTTCCTCAATTCCTCCCGCGTTTCCTCCCTGTTGACGTCGACTTTGGGCACCCCAATCATGACTATTGTGTAGGGGCTAGCCTGTGGAGGTAGATTGATATGTGATAGTGAACTTGTTATGATAGGTTTAGTAGGATGAGCTCCTATTTCTTTTGATTGAGTGTTATTTTTAGGAGAGGCCGTGCGATTCTTGTTCTTTAGTGCACCTGTATTTGTTTTTGGTGGATGTCCCTCTGTAGCCCATTCACTGTCATCATCATCCTCGTCTATTTGGTTATTTGGTTTATTGAATGTAGGAGTCGTTATATTCACAGTGAGGTTGGGGACTGTTTGAGACTTTAATGTTAGGTCTATTGTGGGTAGGCTCTGTGATTGTGATTTATTTTGTTTTTCTGTGTTCTTTACTGAGTTGCCATTTTTTTTGGAATTTTTTACATTAAGTGTAGTTGATGAGGGAACAAAAGGAGAAGAAATGTTAGTTGTTTTGAGCAATCTAAGAATACTGGAAGATATATCATTTTGTGTCCTCTCAAATTTACTCAAAGCCTTTTCTATGTTATCTATCTGATGACTAATAGGTTGAAGAAGTGTTTTAATTAAAGTTTCAATCTCTCTCATGAAGGGGAAACTCATGGTACTCTTCTTATCAATGTGACCTGTTTCCTCATTAACTACAGAAATTCCTGAATTGGACTTAGATTTTCCATCTGTGTCGTATAGATCTGGGGAGTTTGGAAGGGGTCCCCCACGTTTTGGTCCAGTGGGTTCCACTAAGCTTTTCTTCTGCCACATGTCTTTGAGAGACCGTTTGGGTTTACCCGGAGGTAGGTGGATTTTCCTCATAGGGAATTTAGTTCTAGACTTTTTCCGTTTGATCTTTGGAGCTTTGTGATGTTTTAGTGATACCTAGTCAGTCATGCAAAGAAACAATCTCACCTCCATTTCCTCAACTATACAGTTATACACACCTTACTTATTCAAGCATATACTAACACATATTTACTCTCTTATACAATCCCTGATACAAGTTCACAATGATCCATACAGGTACTCACACATTCAGTGGCTCTCATGCACAGTTATTTATATATGCCAACTCTCACATGTACTGTGTTTTACATATGTACTTACTTTGACATGTAGCACTGAGATATCCATTCACTCACCAATGCACTCATGCACACAGTCAACCACCCATACAGCTGTTTCCACATGCACTTTTGAACCTATACATCTAGTGAATCAACTGCTCACACATCTATGCACAGAGTCATACACCTCCCAGGCACCCACACACACACTCAGTCTCCCATACAAATACTTGAGCAACCAATCAATAACCCATATACTTACTCATATAGTTACTGATCAACACATGCAGCAGTTTACAGACCAACAAACATAATGATGCACAAATTAAGACAGTTTAGTCACTAACCCGTGCACTCAGTGAGACACATTTAATCACTCACTCATACAGTCAGTCATGCACCTACTAAATCCTTCGTCCAGACACTTATACATCCACTCATTCTTCAATATTTAAGACATATTTAAACTTTACAGAAACACACAGTCACTGGATGATGTCATCAGTGATGTCATCAGTGATGTCATTTGAGATGTCATCAGTGATGTCATCAGTGATGTCATTTGAGATGTTATCAGTGATGTCATTTGAGATGTCATCAGTGATGTCATCAGTGATGTCATTTGAGATGTCATCAGTGATGTCACTGACCATGTCATGAATGATGTAATATGTGACATCATCAGCAGTGGATTGCGGGTGCGCGATATATAGTTAGTGCAACTAACTATATATGGAATTTCAATGGTTTTGTGTGAGTAAAATAAGGTTTTTTAAATGCTAATTCCTAACTATATATGGTCTATAACCTATGGTTTTTTCAGTGAATTTTCAAGGTTTTGTAAATGCTAATTCCTAACTATATATAATCTATAACCTATGGTTTTTTCAGTGAATATATATATATATATATATATATATATATATATATAAAATTGTGTGTGTGTATATATATGTTTGTGTGTGTGTAGATATAATTCTGTGTGTGTATATATATATATATATATATATATATGTATATATTACCTACTGGCGGTCGCCAGTAGGTAGTTATAGTTAAAGCCTAGTTTCCATAGGAAATCCGCAACAATCTATTTGGAATAACTTTGGCGCCCGTGGATGAATCTTCGCGAATTTCTCCAAGAAAATGGCCTGCTGCGCTCCGCTCCTTCCCTGAAAGTTTGAGGGTGATTCGTGAAGCGGGGACCGAGAAAAAAGGGGGGTCCCAAAACGTGTTTTCCCCATGCAATTTTCCATAGGACCTTTAGCCAGGGCTACAGCCCGAACGACTGAACGGAATTACACTAAATTTGGCAAAAAGGTAGAGTTCTGTTCGCAGATCACGCTTTTTGTTGAATGGTGTAAATCCATTCAGTAGTTTGTGAGAAAATCATAAGTAAAATCATAAGTATATCTATAGAAGCTTACCGTACTCTGTACTGTACTCTGTACAGTACGCTTACAGTACTCGTACCTTCCCGAGCATGAGCTGCATGCTAATTGGATGTCAACTGTCTGTCAACACTCCAAACCAGGAAGTGTTGGCAGCCATCTTGTGCCTCGGTAGAACCGAGGCACAAAAGCTGAAAACAAACGCGCAAAACATGCAAAGGGGGCAGCAGGACCGCCACCCCCGGGGCTTTGTTTGAAAGTATGCGGGGGCTCACGGCCCCCCGTAATCCCGGGGACCGCCACCCCCCCGGGGCTTCGTTTTTAATAATAAAACCTGTGTGGGGGGCTCAAGCCCCCCCAAACGCCTCCGGGGACCGCCACCTCCCCAGGGCACTAATATGCAAATAAGGGGGTCCGTGACGGACCCCCCAGCCCCGGGGACCACCACTCCCCGGGGCTTCGTACATGTTGGGAGGGGGTCGCGCGGCCCCCCTCCTGGAGCCCTTGATGGCCCTGGGGACCCCCAGGGCCTACTGTTTGCTGTGGTAGGGCGGGAGCTTCGCGGCTCCCACCCTACCACAGCAAATTGCTTTGATTTTTGAAAGAGAGAGCAGGAAACCTGCTCTCTCTTTCAAAAAGCAAAGCTGATTGCTTTTCTGTATGGGGAGCAGCATGTTAGCTGCTCCCCATACAGAAAAGCAATGCTGGCTCGTGCAGGATGCGGGGAGCCGGCAGGGACCGTGGGGGGCTTGGGGACCCCCCCAAGGCCCCCAACGAGGAAGGCCAGGCCCCGAGGATGGGGTGCCCGGTGCCAAAAGTGGCCCAGGAGGGGGTCCACGAGGCCCCCTCCCAAAAAAAAAAAGTAATTTTTTTAAAAGGCAGGCCCCGGGGAATGGAGTCCCCGGGGCCTTAAGGGGGGCATAGGAGGGGGGCCACGCAAAAAATAAAAAAATTATGTTGGCCATGCCCCAGGGATGGGGTCCCCTGGGCCGAAATAGGCCACGGGAGGGGGGCCACGCGGCCCCCTTCTGATTTAAAAAAAGAAAAAAAAATTGGGGCAGGCCCTGGGGGATGGGGTCCCCAGGGTCAAAAAAAAGAAAAAGAAGGGGGGCTTCACAGCCCCCTTCTTAAAAGTTTTTATTTTTTTTAAACGGGATCGGGAGGAGGCCACGCCTCTGAACACTTCTCTACAACGCAGCTCCCTGGCGCAAAGTGGAGGTACATGATGGGCTAGTTGGCTCACAGGTGACCTCAGGATTGAAGAGGAATATATTCCCCAGCCTAAATCGCACCACAGGGCGTGTTTGCACACGTCTCCTCAGGCTCCGCCCCCTTCCTTCACTATTAAGCGAAATATTCCTCTAAAATCAGCCGAAGTACGAATTCTGATTTACTCACCTGTTATCACGAGAGACGTCAGTGCTGCATCTTTGAACCCAGGATGGACCCTAAAAAGTAAATGTAACCATACTTACAGTAACTTGAAATTCCTTCCATAGGCTAACATTGACATGTTTTACTTGGAAATTCTTCTAAGTGTGGAGTTTTGGAACTTTAAAAAATTCCTCTATAATCAGCCGAACTACAAATTCCGATTTACTCACCTTTTATCAAGAGAGACCTCAGTGCTGCATCTTTCAGCCCACTACTGATCCTGAAAAGTAATTCTAATCGTAGTTACAGTAACTTGAATTTCCTTCCATAGGCTAACATTGACATGTTTTACTTGAAAATTCTTTTAAGTGTGGAGTTTTGGAACTTTAAAAAATTCCACTAAAATCAGTCGAACTACGAATTGCGATTTACTCACCTGTTATCAGGAGAGACCTCAGTGCCGCATCTTTCAGCCCACTACTGATCCTGAAAAAAGATTCAAATCGTAGTTACAGTAACTTGAATTTTCTTCCATAGGCTAACATTGACTGGTTTCTCAAAAAAAAATTCTAAGTGTGGAGTTTTGGAAGTTTAAAAAATTCCTGTAAAATCAGCCGAACTACAAATTCCGATTTACTCACCTGTTATCACAAGATACGTCAGTGCTGCATCTTTGAGCCCAGGACGGACCCTGAAAAATAAATGTAACCATACTTACAGTAACTTGAATTTCCTTCCATAGGCTAACATTGACATGTTTTACTTGGAAATTCTTTTAAGTGTGGAGTTTTGGAACTTTAAAAAATTCCTCTAAAATCAGCCGAACTATGAATTCCGATTTACTCACCTGTTATCAGGAGAGACCTCATTGCTGCATCTTTTAGCCCACTACTGATCCTGAAAAGTAATTCTAATCGTAGTTCCAGTAACTTGAATTTCCTTCCATAGGGTAACATTGACATGTTTCACTTGAAAATGTTTCAAAGTGTGGAGTTTTGGAACTTTAAAAAATTCCTCAAAAATCAGCCGAACTAAAAATTCCGATTTACTCAGCTGTTTTCAGGAGAGACCTCAGTGCTGCATCTTTCAGCTCACTACTGTTCCTGAAAAGTGAATTTAACTTTACTTACCAGTAACATTAATTTTCTTCATTAGGATGCTATATACAATATATATAAATAAAAATATATATATATTAAAATTTCTATATTTTTAAAAACATTTATTTTTCAATTATATAAAAATGTAAAATGTAATTTAAAAAATAGAATATCTAAAAATAAATAATGTAAAATAATGTAGTAAATCAGTATAAAACAAATATAACAATTAATACATTTAAAAATTATCATTTACAAAACCTTTGAAATTCACTGAAAAAACCATAGGTTTCAGCCACGTTATAGTTAAAAATTTGCTTTTTAAAAACCTTAGAAATTCACTGAAAAAACCATAGGTTTCACCCGCGTTATAGTTAAAAATTAGCATTTAAAAAACCTTAGAAATTCACTGAAAAAACATAGGTTTCACACATGTTATAGTTAGCTGGACATTTCCCTCATACAAAACCATTGAAATTCCCCCGTTATAGTTAACTAGAACTCGCGCGCCCGCAATGCACTGCTGATGACGTCACATATTACATCACTCATTACATGGTCAGTGACATCACTCATGACATCACTGATGACATCTCAAATGACATCACTGATGACATCACTGATGACATCATCCTTGCGGCAGACCTCCTCTCATCGTAATATAACCTTTGATACACACATTCAAAAACAGAAACTAACATTTTTTTAAAAAGGAGATACCAATACCAGTTGCAACAACCTATTCAGTAATTCCAACATCTACATACACATCCACTCATTCACCAACAATTGTATATAGTCACTCATACATGTATTCACTCATCATATGTACTCATACACCTATACATCTTATTACACACCTACACTCATACATAGAGTTACTCACACATGCACTCACACATGCAAATAAACTATCAAACATCCATTTACTTGCATATACAGCTATACACACACACCACTACACTTACTTCTACAGAAATATACACATACTTACTCTCTTAAACAATCACTTATAGAAACACATACTTATTTATACAGGAACTCTTCCAATCTCTCCCTCTCACATATACTCACTTATATACATCAATACTCACATATACTAGCCTAAAACATATGTAGTTACTCATAAAGACACTATTGAAACAGTCATTCATTCACTAACACACCCATACACACACACATCCACCCATACAGTCCTTCCCGCATGCTGTCTTCAAAACACATACAAACAGTGAGTCACCCATTCGTGTATCTATGCGGTAAGTAATACCCCCCACCAAACCATACAGACACTCATACTGATACTCTAAAAACCAACTAATAACCAATATCGACACTCATGTAGCTAGTCACCAACCCATGCAGCCACTTATACACAAAGTGAGACACTGATACAGATATTTACATATTTGAACATTACTCGCTAATACATGTATTCACTAAGATACACTTAATAAGTCAGTTATACAATCATTTTTACAAAAAAAAACATCCATTTAGGCACTTATTTGCACATTTATTCTTCCATCGACCTTTAGATATACATATATAAAACATATTTATTTTTCAGAAAGACACACATTCACAGGATGATGTGATCAGTGATGTCATCAGTGATGTCATTTGAGATGTCATCAGTGATGTCATGAGTGATGTCACTGACCATGTCATGAGTGATGTAATATGTGACGTCATCAGCAGTGCATTGCGGGCGCGCGAGTTATAGTTAACTATAACGGGGGAATTTCAATGGTTTTGTATGAGTGAAATGTCCAGCTAACTATAACATGTGTGAAAACTATGGTTTTTTCAGTGAATTTCTAAGGTTTTTTAAATGCTAATTTTTAACTATAACGCGGGTGAAACCTATGGTTTTTGCAGTGAATATATAATATGTATATATTTATACATATAAAGTTTATAATAATTTTAAAACTATATTTTGTAAATTGTAATGTCCTGTAATGTAGGGATGTGTTTTATATTAGCATCTCCCTGCCAAATTCTCCTTAAATTTCCCATGATCCCACCCATTTTTTAAGTAGTTATTCCCCATTTTCTCACCACTCCACAGTGTCTCCCACATTTACTACAGGGTAGTATACTTACATATGCTGAGAGCTTTGCACAAAAAGAAAGAGACAGAGATGGAGGTCTTCAGCCATAGGTTTGTTAATCGCATTTTATAGAACGTGAGTAGTACCACTTTACATAGTACAACATGTAGCTTGTGAATCAAGCCTTGGGGTAGTCAGCTGTAATTCAAGATCAAGAGCAGAGCTACTGTTTGTAGCCAGAATGTTCAAGTTTGGTGATCAATACCACCACTGCACTGCACCCTGAACAAATACCTAACACCCAAATGGACCCAGAAGATTAGAACATTGGGTGGAAGGTATGAAGAGAGCAGCAATGATTCTGAATGTAATGTTGACAATGAATAAAACATACAGGACACAGGGCGGCTCTGCTCTTGGCACAGTTTTGTGGACTTACTGGTAATTTTCCCTCGTCAGCGTAAGCTAAACATTATACCCCTTATAGGTCTGTTTACTACATTCTCAGGCAATTCAGCACAGCAGCCAAAAATGCTGTGCTAGGTTGGGCTAGAAGGAAAGAGCAGGACAGCGACATATCGACTCTCCTCCTCTCTCTCTAGCATATCGTGCAAACATTTGCACCATGGGGCAAAGGTTTCTGTGTCAGTCTAGTATAGGTTTTGCACAGGTAGGATACCCTTCCAGTATAAAATAGTAGGCTTATAGTTATTTTAGAACTTTTTCCATTTTGTATGCTGAGCAATCCTAAGCAGGGCTAGGCGCTGATTTGCACTACTTTCAAAAGAATTTCCAGTGCAAAACAAGTTTTACGTTGGAAAGTAAGTTGGAAAAAAAGATTTTGCGTTGATTTGTTTCACTTTTGTGACACAAACACAGCACTGACAGGTAGATGCATCAAGCATTTTTGCGAGCGCAAACGGTGCGAATCGCAACATTCGACCGTTTGCGCCCGCAAAAATGGCATTTGAGATGCATCAAGGGTTCAGGCACTCGCAATTTAAGAATTCGCAAATAATTGCGAGTTCTCAAATTGCGATTGCATTTAAGGAATCGCAATTTGCGATTCCTAAATGCCATGCATGAACCATTCCAAGATTGCGAATTCGCAATCTGGGGCCGCTATTTACCATGAAGTCAAACTACGTGGTAAATAGCAAACATTTTGAAATATGCACTTTAGTGCATTTTTCTAAGTTGTATATTACGCACACACATGTCCTTGGGACATGTGTGTGCGCAACACCAGTGAACATTACCATTTCAGGGGTGTAACAGGGTGTCCTTTGGACACCCTGGCACCCTCGAAATTGCGGCACATTTGCGATTCGCTAATTGCTAATCGCAAATAAGGAATGACTCCTGTTATAATGCTAATAGTACCTTGTAATGTAAGTAGATCCAATAGTCGTAGATGTTCTTGAATAGATGTTTATTAGTTAAAGTTGGTAAATAGGAAGGCCCCACCGGGAGCAGCATCCAGCTGCTCAGCCCCACTCATTCAAACTGACCGCACATTCAAACCATGCATACACGAACATTCTAATGACATCACACACACACAGGCTGAGCAGCAGGGAAAGAGATGATCAGGATATAACACATCTCCCTCTTTTAAAACAATGAACACAAAAGAAAGCAAGAAAAACTAAATACAGTATGCCCTGACGATGACAAGGTCAGGATTTCAAATAAGCAGTCAACACAAGAAAATGAATGACTGTAAATAAAAATTGTGAAATAGCAATATAGCATAACATAAGAATTGTTGCATAAAACACGAAAAGAGGAATAATATCCTCTCGCACAAAACCAATGCAAAATCACATAACCACCATCCCCCATCACAAACCAAACCCAAAATATCACCAATCATGCCAGTTGGCCAGACTGTCACGAAAAGCAATAAATAGGGAACCCAACTAAATAAAATGCACGGAGTATATGACTTCCCAACGGCACTCTGTATAAATGAACACCTCTAAATGAATAGAGCACTTACGTGGTTCAACAAAATAAATCATGTATACAACTGAGCATTAACAGAACTGAGGACTCTGCAACCTCATATAATTCAATCTGAAACAGATGGAGCGCCTCAAACAATGAGCACCTATGTGGCTCCGCAAAATATGCATACTAAAAATCCAAACTGGAGAATTAGTCTTCAGAAAATACACTGAAACAGATGGAGCGCCTCAAACAATGAGCACCTATGTGGCTCCGCAAAATATGTATACTAAAAATCCAAACTGGAGAACAAATCTTCAGAAAATTACACACTAGAATTGAACACCTCAAAACATTTGAGCACTTAAAGTGGTTCAAAGCAATAAAAGGAAAATGTAGTCCCTGCACGACTCTTCGCAGTAAAAATGTGAACACCCTCTATTAGAATAGAGCACTATGAAATAAGTGGTTCATCAAAACATACAGCATAAATAAATCTCAACACTTACCAAAAGTAGTTCTAAAACATATACCAGTATCACACGCTCCAACATAATAATCATTAGAAATACATTAAATTGAGCATCGCATCTCAAATTGCGCACTTATATGGCTCAACAAATTAAAGCAAATACAATAAAGAATGAACACCTCAAATAAATTGAGCACATATGTGGTTCATTACCATAAATAAAAATCCAACATTTCCACGACTCAGCACAGTAAAACCTGACAACTAAAAATCAACACTTAAAGAAATTCAGTAAACATATATTAATTCATCAAAATAACAGTAAAGAAGCACTTGAATAAAATATTTCAGCACATAACAGTTCCACGCAGTAAAAGTAAATAAGTCAGTCACTCTGAACACAAACATGTAAATAAATACACATGTGTTTAGCAAATAATTGAAAATAAGAAACTAAAATAATAAAAGTAGTCACCGTTGTCAACCGGAAAACATGCTAGACGTTGTAAGTCATGAAGTAATAAACAGTACCTTGTCTCGATGAAAATAGAACAAAACATCCCAGAGACTTGTGGAATGCAGGGTTTCAAAGAAAAGATAGCGTGCCAGTTGCTGTAAGAAATTTGAAGAAATGAAATAGGCAAATATGATAAAGCGTGCCTATCGCTGTAGGACGATGGTGAGATGCGATGGCAGACTTGATTGAGACCTCCGTAAGTAAAACAGGCAAACCACTAGAAAGGAAAACGATGTTGGCAAGGAAATATAAACACAATGAAAGCGTTAGATTGATGACGACAGCACGCAGCAAGCATCACGCTGTCACGTCTTCACCAGATGGCTCACGGCGAAAATGTGCTGACAGAAGAAAACTCCGAATGGACAAAGGCGGTGACTCATAGTCTGACATCACAGCAGCAGAACGCGAGGAGAGCTTCACTTCGCTAACTCCTCGAAGCCCTCAGAAGACGTCATCAATCACACTGAGGCAGGGAAGGGGCAAAGATCGCTGCAAACCAACTGACAACTCAACTGTCATCTGCCAACCGGACGGTGAGTGTCAGAGTTTTTGATGAAAGGCAACTAAAGCTTACTGAGTGTGACGGCTCCTTTTCAAAATAGGAAACATTAGGTTTTCCACACACAAGCTGCATGACAAAAGTTTATAAACTTGACCACAGCACGCTTGAACAGTTTTCCAAAATATTGTTGATGTAGGAAAAACATATCACGAACGAAGTGAAAAGCTCTTCAAATGCCTTCACTTCGCCCAGTTGCCCCATAAATCTGTAATCATCAGACAAGCAGGGTCAGAAAGGGCACAGCAAAAACAGATAAAACCCATGACTCCGGCGGGTGCAATAACGAAGCCTTTCTCCTTTACAAAATCAAGCTGGTGTCCAGGCAGTTAACTCTTTAAGTTGCAGGAATCCACGGATATTCACACAGGGGCTTTATACCAAAAATAAAGTCAAGTGTAACTTTCACTTAACAACTGTCTCCTTGAAAACACACTGCAAGCTTATGAATCAGCACAGTGCAAACTGAATTAACGTTTTAAAAATAGGAACAGGTTTGTGAAGATGGTTTAAACTACGTGAAACCTCATCAATCCTTGTTTTTGAATTTGACACAGCATATCAACGCCCAAAACATACCTTTAGAAAAGATGTATTCAGTAGGCTGTCAGATGTATCATGACACCGGTGGGGCATCAAAAAGTGTTGCTTGTCTTCATTTAAAAGCTTTTCTTCACATCTTGTAGTTCCATGTTTCAAATATAGTTTCTGCATGCGTAGTTCTTTCTCCATCGTCGCCATTGTTATAATGCTAATAGTACCTTGTAATGTAAGTAGATCCAATAGTCGTAGATGTTCTTGAATAGATGTTTATTAGTTAAAGTTGGTAAATAGGAAGGCCCCACCGGGAGCAGCATCCAGCTGCTCAGCCCCACTCATTCAAACTGACCGCACATTCAAACCATGCATACACGAACATTCTAATGACATCACACACACACAGGCTGAGCAGCAGGGAAAGAGATGATCAGGATATAACAACTCCCCATTCATAAGCCATTCTTTATTTGCGATTAGCAAATAAGGAATCAGTAGGAATCGCAAATAACATTGCGATTCCTACATACATCCCGTTTTACGAGTCTTTAATAGCGAATCCTTAACATTCGCTTTTAAAGACTCGAAAAACATAACTTTGATGAATCTGGGGGTAAATCTTACTTAATATACTCCTTAGAGTCAGGGTGAAATCAGTAGACTGAACCATGAAGTTATAAATGAGGTGCAGTGCTGCGCACACGCACCACTACACTAAGTAAAGTAGCAATTAGACAGCAACAGTATGCCCTGAGGATGAATCATCATTAGTTTGTCTTCAATGGAGAATGGTCGGAATGAATCCAGAGACAGAACTTTAACAAAAGCAACAGTTAAGCATGGCCCTGTACTCTATTCCTCCTATCTGGCACTCAGAGGCCAAGAAGGGTTGTCCAGCCCGGCAGAGGTTGCACTGTCTTTAAATGTCTCTTAGGAGACTCCTGGCTTCGTGTGTCCTATACGTTTGCTGTATGAAAAATAAATAATATTCCTGATTAATCCAAGTGCGTGTTTATTGGGAATATTCGCCTCAGCGAGCAACACGCTGCGCACTGCCCAGAGCTGTGCAGAGAAGCAATTATCCCGCTTCTTGTTTCCTTTCTCATTCCCATTTACTCCTGCCTCAGTCCCAATCCCCTCTCCACCTCGACGCCTTTCCATTCCGTCGGCTTGCATCTCACTTTAATTTAACATCTTGTCTCGGAGAAGGTTTCTTTTTATTACTGCCTCTTGAGTGGCCAATCACTGGGCCTACTCTCTCTCCGGCACAGTCAGGATTTCCACCCCTCTGCACTTATAAAATATCAATTACTCTTTAATTAGCCCTTTCTCTCTCGCTGTGTGTTTAACTTCAAAGCATTGTCAAGAGGGGTTCACATAGAAAGTGTGAGCGCTGAGTTTCTTAAAGCAACATTCAGAGGGATTTTGTGAGAAAGCTCAGTTGGCCATTGCTCCTGCTGCAGATATGTGTTCATATATGTGTGGGTGCGTTACTGTTTCTGTCTATCCCTGGTATGAGTTTAGTGTATGCAAACATTTAAAAAAATGAGCGTAGGCTATCTTATAATTGTTTTGATGCTCTGTCTCCTACAGTGAAAGCATCCGAACATACCATTACTGTTGTGTTGTGCCCTTCCAGTGGATTGCATCCTGCCAGACCCTAGTGGACTTCTCAGACATACTATGCTGTGGTGTATAACGCCTGCTCCTCTGTCGTTCCATGGTTGACCCATCGTAGCATATACTGTGGCTGGTTGTATACTGTCTATTTTTACACAGGCATAAACCAAGGCAGGCCATGTAACGTGATTCTTTTTTTCCCTCACATTTTGAGGAAAATATGCTAAAAGAGTGTAAAAGATTCTACTAAGTATCTCAAGCACCTTATCTAGGCAAGCACACACTACCCATTGAGAAGTTACTTGATTACTACAGGAGTCTGGTTCAAGTAGAGATGTAGGACATTAAGGGGAAGATTTACATGCCCCTTGCACCACCCGTATGTCACTTTTCCCATGTTAAAAATGATGCAAAAGTGGCCCCCTAAGTGTTCGATGCAAAAAGAAAAATTGATGGACAGAATGCAGAACAATGTCATACATTCACCCCAGTACAGAGATCTGAGCCTGCAGCCATAATTATTTTGCTCACCATGCCACTCCAATTTGGACCCAGTCGCATGCAAATCAGTCTTAACCCGGCGCCCAATGGGAACAGTCCAGCCCAAACTGCCAGGCCAGGTCCTCCCTGTACTGGAACCCAGCATACTAGGACCGGTTTTGGGCTTTCAGCCCTCATCAGCCAGGATAGCTTGACTGCAGTGGCATGGAGAGCACAGGACCCTACCCGTCCCACTCGGGGTGACAAATGCAAAAAGAACAATTGATGGACAGAATGCAGAACAATGTCATACATTCACCCCAGTACAGAGATCTGGGCCTAAATCCATAATTTTTTTGCTCAACATTCCAGTTTGGACCCAGCCATATGCAAATCAGTCTTGACCCTGCGCCAATTGGGAACAGTCCAGCCTGAACTGCCAGGCAGGTCCTCCCTGGACTGGAACCAAGCATCCTAGGACCGGTTTCGGGCTTTCAGCCCTCATCAGCCAGGATAGATTGACTCCAGTGGCATGGAGAGCACGGGACTCACGTCTAGGCAAACCTGTCCCACTCGGGGTGACAAATGCAAAAAAAACAATTGATGGATAGAATGCAGAACAATGTCATACATTCACCCCAGTACAGAGATCTGCGCCTAAATCCATGATTTTTTTGCTCACCATGCCATTCCAGTTTTGACCCAGCCATATGCAAATCAGTCTTGAACATGCGCCCAATGAGAGAAGTCCAGCCCGAACTGCCAGGTCAAGTCCTCCCTGGACTGGAACCAAGCATCCTAGGAACCGTTTCGGGCTTTCAGCCCTCATCAGCCAGGATAGCTTGACTCCAGTGGACTGGAAAGCATGGGACCCACGGGGTGAATGTATGATTTATTCAGCATTTCGTCCATCATTTGTTTGCGTAGCACTTTTCCCCTTAAGTGGGATGGGTATGCCCAGACGTGGGTCTCTTGCTCACTGTCACTGGATTCAAGCTAGCCTGGCTGATAAAGGGTAATACCCTGAAACTGGTCGCAGGATGCTTGTTTCCGGTCCAGGGAGGAACTGGCTTAGCAATTCTGGCTGGACTGTTGCTATGAGGCACAGGGTCAAGGCGACTTGTATATGGCTGGGTCTAAACTGGGGTGACATGGTGAGCAAAAGAACGATGGATTGAACCCAGATCTCTTGACTGGGGGTGAAAATATGATTTATTCAGCATTCCGTCCATCATTTGTTTGCGTAGCACTTTTCGCCCTAAGTAGGATGGGTATGTCCAGACATGGGTCCTTTGCTGAGTGTGCCGCTGGATTCAAACTAGCCTGGCTGATGAAGGGTAATAACCTGAAACCGGTCCCAGGATGCTCGTTTCCAGTCCAGGGAGGACCTGGCTTGGCAGTTCGGGCTGGACTGTTGCCATGAGGCACAGGGTCAAAGCTGATTTGCATAGGTCTGGGTCTAAACTCGGGTGGCATGGTGAGCAAAAGAATGATGGATTGAACCCAGATCTCTTGACTGGGGGTGAATGTATGATTTATTCAGCATTCCGTCCATCATTTGTTTGTATAGCACTTTTCGCCCTAAGTGGGATGGGTATGCCCAGACGTGGGTCCCTTGCTCACTGTGTCACTGGATTCAAGGAAACCTGGCTGATGAAGGGTAATACCCTGAAACTGTTCCCAGGATGCTTGTTTCCGGTCCAGGGAGGACCTGATTTGGCAGTTCGGGCTGAACCGTTGCCATGAGGCACGGCGTCAAGGCTGATCTGCATATGGCTGGGTCTAAACTGAGGGTGCACTTACAACAATACCATTTTTCCCACATAGGCCACACTTCACTCACACTCTGTCTAACCATCCGTACACTATCATCTAATGCTCAGGCATCTAATCAGTCACTTTCATTTGCTTCAAATTCCCACATAGGGACATTGGGAATAATATGTCTTGCGGGAGACATTTGTTATCGCCTCAAGCCAGTCCCTTTACTGATATCTTGAAAGACTTTTGAACAGGAAGCATACCTTTGTGATCAGTGTTCGCGTGAGGTACCACAGGTTAAATTTAGCAAAAATGAAATACTTAATCGTATCATGATTATTTTTCTTAGTAGTAGTGGTAGTAGTAGTATTAGTACTGTTGTTGTAATTACTATTATTATTATGAAGCCACAGTGAGTCTTCAAGTGTTCTAATTTACAAATGCAAATACAAGCTCACGCTTCAGTAAAGAATGGATAACAACTTTCTGGGCCTCTGCCAGTGCTCTGTCCTTCAGTCACAGGCAGTGAGTCCTTGACAGTGCAAGATGCACCTTCCTTTATTTAATTTATTTTTTTAAGGAAGAAAATACATAATTATACTTGATTATACAGTAGCAAAAAAGAAGAAAGTACATAAATATATATAAAACGTGTAATTTTTTTAGAAATTCACAAACTCATACTGCAAAAAATAAGTTACATTGTACATCAAGTTCTTATACCAATAGCAAGCTTAATCCATAAAGGTTACATACGACTATGGTGCGAGAGGCCTAACCCCTATACTCCAAGTCGTTATGGATGACCAGATCTCATTGCCCCGGCTAGTAGCTTGTCTTCCCCTAGTGGCATAGATAGCACTCTCTTGATTGAATACCCCAGAAAGCGAGCCAGCCACATTCACGCTCCATGCGGCGAAACTTTGGAACCGGCTCCCTGATTCCGTTCGCCTTGAACCTAATTATCTCCACTTCAGGAAATTGCTGAAGACCTTTCTTTCCCCATGAGTAGCGGAAAAATTCTAGCTGTCCTAAATGCGCTGGGATGCCCCAGGGTAGCCATGCGCAATAGAAATGCGTATTCATTCATTCATTCATTCATTTGGAAGCTCGGCGGGTCTGAGTCTTTCCAGCGCGCTGCAAGTATAATTCTGTACACAGCGGTACCAATAAATAACATTGCTTCTTCCTCCCCTTTTAGTTCAAGTGTACTATCCTAACCAAGCATATAAAGGGTGGGGGAATCAACTATTTTGTGTCCAAACACCTCTTCCCAGAAAACGAGCATCATTTTTTTAATTGATGTTAATTTATTACATTCACAAAACATGTGTATAAGCGTAGCTGGGCCGGATATGCATCTGGGGCACTCGTCATTTACCCTTTTTTCCCAGGCATGTAGTTTTGCAGGGGTGAAGTACAGGTTATAAATGGTTTTGTATGTCTGGGCTTTTAAACTAGACGATATGAGCAAACGTGATGATAAAGATAGACTCATATCGATATCTACATTTGGATTAGCTCCAGCCCAAGCTGTTTCTGTTTGCTCCATGTCATCCTGCAATTTTTCTAAGAGAAGCCTGTATTATGGACCTATTCTAGTGGCATTTTTGGTAATAGTTTCTATAGTTTGAATTCTTTCTAGGTTGATGTTGGGAGCTTTAATCTTTAGGATAGTATAGACATGAATAAACTTGAAGTAATCGCCATTAGATAAGTAAACTTTTCTCTGTTGGTCTATAAATGTGGTAGTTATATCCTCACCCAGGAAATCACCTTCGGGAATGATTCCTATGTTTTCCCATTTTTTGGCAATATCATCGTTGGCTAGTGTAGGGAGCACTATAGAGTGCCATAGGGGCGTATAACGATTTATCTTCGAGATCTGCATGTATTTATCCGTTCTCGACCAGATTTTCCAGGCATTAGAGATGATCTTAAACTTGATCTTCTTGTAGTAGCTTGGTTCTAATTGCTTAGGAAAAAGGCCTTTAGCTTTCATACCTATTGACAACTCATATATAGATAGTACTACTACGCCCCCTATATTATCTGTAGAAGCAGTGGTACCAAGAAGTGGAGCCATTTGTTGGAGAAAAGCAGCCAAAAAGTAAAATAGCATATTGGGGATTGCTAATCCACCTCTGTGCTGTGGTAGCGAGAGAAATTTTAAAGATCTCCTAACTTTACCATGCTGCCACACAAATTTAGACATTTGAGATTCTAGAGATTTTAGAATGTTGTCTTTAAAGATCAGGGGGATTGCTCGAAATAGGTATAGTGCCCTAGGGAGAATGTTCATCTTCAAGAAATTTCCCCTGCCAATAATTGACAGATGTAAACTATTGACTCGGTCTAGATCCTTCCTTATAGTATTCATTAATGGCTCGTAATTAAACTTGGGGATGGAGTTCACATCTGCACTTATACATACACCTAGGTACATAGCTTTTTCGGCTTTTTTGGGATCAGTGAGTTCGATATTGTCGGTGCAGAGCATTATTGTTTTATCCTTATTGAGGGAATAGCCCGAGTAGCGCCCAAATGTTTGTGTAACTGCCTCTATTTCAGAAATAGCCTCGACAGGATTGGGTGTTAGGACAGCAATATCATCGGCGTAGGCCAATACTTTGGTGCAAATACAAGCTCACGCTTCAGTAAAGAATGGATAACAACATTCTGGGCCTCTGCCAGTGCTCTGTCCTTCAGTCACAGGCAGTGAGTCCTTGACAGTGCAAATGCGCCTTCCTTTTAAGGAAATTTGCCATGCGACCCAAGTGGCTGGAAGTAATTCACCAATGGAATGACTACTAGAAGCTCCCTGCCTATTGGTCTGTCCATTCACAGTGCAGCAGTCTCTGGTGCAGGAAAGGGTCTGCTATTGAGAGGAACTCCCTGCCTTTGAGGTATGCAGCCACATGGCATTAAGGTCCTGTGCAGGGAATGATCAATGATTCAGAGGAACTCCGTACCTTTAATGCATGTACATGATCAAGGCAATAGCATGCATATCTGAGAAGAAGTTACTGGACAGGGAATGCAGGGAAAGAGGTAAGGCTGGGCATAATGACAATAAAGAATGGAAAACACAAAGTGATGTTCGAAAGTAAATAAACAGTGGTGAGGTGTCAGTAATGAGAAATAAAGAGGACCAATTGAACAGATGACACAGATGGGTAAGGACTGTAGGGGTGAAATAGAAAAGGCAGAGATGGAAATTAAAGAGGGCACAGACTGGGCAAGAGACAAGGAGGTCCTAAGATGGGAGCGACACTAAAGAAGCAGAGAACAGAAACAAAAGGAGGTGATGACTACTTCCTCTGCAAGTTGTCGACGTGTCAGACTTTCCTCCACAATGGTTGGCCTAGTTTCCTAGTAAATTGCTCCAACGTCTCATTCTCTTTCAGAAACCTTTTCTACTAGACTCCAGCAAGGTCACAAGAGGAACCCTTAAGGATCAGCCCCACCATACATCAGCCAGGTGGCATGGGGGTGGGGGGGTGACCAATGTTGGGCCAGGGCAGCCCATCCAGCTCTGAAGGCGCGCCCCTTGATCTGAAGTCCAACTGGATAATGCCACAGGGGCAGACTGGAAAGTCTAGCCCTTCCTGGCATGTAAATTTAACTGGAAGTTTCCAACCAAGAAGAACATTTCCAGGCCTATTGAACTTCCTGACCTTTGTGGAATTATCGTGGATGCCCACAAGCTACCTTAAGCTCAGTGACTCAAAACAAAACTGCTGTCTACCATAAATAAATATGTCACTAGACATTTCAGCATCCTTACTCTGCTGCCTGACTCCATTCAGTACCTCATCTCAAGTTCCAAAGATGAAATCTTAGAGGGAATCTTTAACCTCGATAAGTGCAAGCATACTTCTATATTTACTTTAAAGATGGATGCGATATAATCGAATATTAATAACCATTGCATTGAAGCATAAGTAGTGATAACTGAATAATACAGTCCTCAAGGGAAGATTAAAAACGATGTCCAAACCAAATTATCAAAGATAATTATAAGATCTGTACAAACATATCCAGCATGACCAATCTTGTGACAAACAAAACAGGAAGTGCTGATGGTGGAGTAGTCAAAGCTTATGCAAGGCTAACAATAACGCTAAATATAAAGATACAAATAAACACACCTTGTTAGACTCGGCATCCTAAAACCAAGAGCGCCTCCTGCAGAAGTCTCAGGGACATTACACTTCATCTCTGCAGCTGTCAGAATTCCTGTGCGCGGAATCCTACTTGCAGGAAAGGCCTCCGTCGAGTATTCCAGAGCCTCTAGTTTAGTTGTATAACATCACAACGCATGCTTTTACCACGCATGCCATTACGACGCAGTTTTTACACCGCAAGTCGTTACAACGACTTGCGTTGGGGGGAGCTGGATAGTGGAATAGTTTAATTTTCTATTCCAACTCCAGTCCCCGTGGATAGTAGGGAAGGTGTTGGATAGAAAATTAAGCTATTCCCTATCCTACAGCGCCCTCCAGCGCAAGTCGTTGCAATGACTTGCGTTGTAATGGTTGCGTTGTAATGGTAGTGCGGGGTAAAATTTGCGTTGTAAAGGATGTTCCCCCTCTAGTTCTACTGTGAGGACTGCGGACTGTGAACCTTTGCACCTTTTGCTAAACTTGTGTGGGCCGCTGCAGCTAAGAGGGAACTGCCACCGCTGAAAGCCCGCCTAACTCTGAACCTTTGAACCTTTTGCTAAAACCTGTGTGGGCCGCAGAAGCTAAGAGAGAGCTGCCGCCACTGAGCGCCCGCCTAAATCTGCACCTTCCACTCTTTGACTAGATCTGTGTGGGCAGCTGCCACTGAGAGAGAGCTACCACTGCTGAGACCACCCCTGAACCTGCACCTTCGAGCCCTTCGCTGAACCTGTGTGGACTGTTGCAGCTAAGAGAGAGCTGCAGCTGAAGAGTGTCCACCATTGTGCTAGCCTGGCCGAGATCATCCTCTGTCGTGTGGGCCACCGCAGCTGAGAGAGCGCTGCTGCCACTAAGTGCCCACACACTTGCCTACTCTTCATCATTGTGACTTGTCCCATGGGCCGCCGCAGCCAAGAGAGCACTGTAGCCGCTGAGAGCCCGCACCCATTGCTACTTGCATCATTATGATTTGCCCCGTGGGCTGCCACAGCCAAGAGAGAGCTGTAGCCGCTAAGTGCCCACACCCTTTGCTACTTTGCATTATTGTGATTTGCCCCGTGGGCAGCCGCAGCCAAGAGAGAGGTGTCGCCGCTGAATGCCCGCCTAAATCTGCACCTTCCACTCTTCCGCTGGATCCGTGTGGGCCGCTGCCACTCAGAGAGAGCTGCCGCTGATGAGCCCACGCAGGAATCTGCACCTTCGAGCCCTTTGCTGAACCTGTGTGTACCGCTGCAGCTAAGAGAGAGCTGCAGCCGCTGAGTGTCCACCATTAAGCTAGCCTGGCCGAGATAATCCTCTGTAGTGTGAGCCACCACAGCTGAGAGAGAGCGCTGCTGCTGCTAAGTGCCCGCACCCTTGCCTACTCTGCATCATTGTGACTTGTACCGTGGGCCGCCACAGCCAAGAGAGAGCTGTAGCCGCTGAGTGCCCAAACTCATTGCTACTTGCATCATTAGGATTTGCCCGTGGGTCTCCCCAGCCAAGAGAGAGCTGTAGCCGCTAAGTGCCTAAACCCTTTGCTACTTTGCATCATTGTGATTTGCCCTGTGGGCCGCCGCAGCCAAGACAGAGCTGTCGCCGCTGAGTGCCCTCACCCTTTGCTACTTTGCATCATCGTGATTTGCCCCGTGGGCCGCAGCAGCCAAGAGAGAGCTGTCGCTGCTGAGTGCCCACACCCTTTACTACTTGGCATCATCGTGAGTTGTCCCATGGGCCGCTTCGGCTAAGAGAGAGCTGTGGCCGCTGAGCGCCCGCACCTATGGCAACTTTACATCCTTGGGATTTGTCCTGTGGGCCACCGCAGCTAAGGGAGAGCTGCTTCCGCTCTGTGCCTATACCTTGTTTACCCTTGTTGAGGATTGTCGCTATCGTTTCGTGGGCCGCTGCAGCTAAGAGAGAGCTGCTGCCGCTGTGTGCCCACCACGGAGCTGCACGACGAGAGTCATGGCCTCCACCAGCCTGGGCCGCTGCAGCTACGTGCTGCTGCCTGCTGAGTGCCCGCCTATCCCAGAGTGGCCGAATTATTGTGGGTGCACGCTGCAGACCTCAGCAGCCCTCAAGACTTGTGGTCGCTGGGAGTCTGCCTATAACCACCTCCGCTTCTTCGAGAAGCTGCATGCTGTGTCCCCTTTCAGCGACAGGTATCTGGTGCGAAGCCGGTCGCGTAGGCCCCGGCCCTGAACTTAGTCAGTGTAACGCTTTGGTGAATACGTTATTGTCTTTCTGTTTGAGTCCCTACGGGTTGACGTGAATTGTAGTTGTTGAAATGTTTTGAGACTTTTGAGTTAAACTATTAGATAAAGATATTATTTTTCGATACCTACCTGATTTGTCTCCTTTTTTGGTGTCATTACTGCCTTACTGTACGTGTTCATAAACTCTTTACGCACTGCCTCTGAGATAGGCCTAACTGCTTGTGCTATGCTACCACAGGGTTGAGCCGGGGTTATCAAAGGGGTGACCCTCTTGCCCTGACTTAGGAAGAAGGGTCCCTATTTGGACAGTGGCGCCAGCCATTGCCAACTAGAGACCCCCCCTTTGTAACATTGGTGGCACCGGTGGGATTCGAACCCACGCCTCCGAAGAGACTGGAGGACAGGGAGAATGATAGGAGGCATAGTTTGGAGATGGCTAAATTGGAAGGTCAGAAGGACCTTGAGAGTAAGAAGTTAGACATTGAAAAGAATCGATTGTCAATTGAGATTGAGAAAATAAAAATGGAGCATGGGAGAATGTTGAGGGAGATAGAGGTCAGGGTGAGGAGTGTCCTGGCCTCCCCCTCTGGTGGCAGCATACCTTTAGTAACTCCTAAGAGTAGAGTTTATATTCCTAAATGTCATTAAGTATTTTCACAAGAGTGAGGATATTCGGCAATGGTTTGCAGCATATGAGATAGCAATGGTGTCCCACCGGGCCCCTGAGAAGGATTGGGGAGCGGAGTTGTGGGGACGCTTTATGAGTGATGGTAGGGATACCCTGTTGGGCCTGCCTGAGGAGAGCAGGATGGTGTATGCCGATATGAAGGAAGCTTTGATGACCTGTTATGGTCTGATCCCAGAAATGTACAGGCAGAGGTTTAGAACCTGTAAGAAGTTAGAGGGTACGACATAGGTTGAATATGTGTCTTATTTCTGCAGAGCAATGGATTGCTGGGTGAAAGGTAGCAAGGTGGAAACTTTTGAGCAGTTGTACGATTTGTTTGCAAGGGAGCATTTTTCTAGAGCTATGCCAGCACCTGATTAATAGCAAGCTGACTAACACTAGGAAGCCTGCTGAGGAGGCAGACCGCTGGGTGAGCACCCAGGTCCGCAAAGGTTTTGTGGGAGATTTCACCAGAGGTGGGCAGGGTCCCCAGCAGAGAAGTGGGGGGGGACAAGGGTAAGCAGAGGGAGTTTCAGAAAGGGCCCCAAAGTAATTCCCCAGGGAACCAAGTAGTGGTGTCCCAACCTCCCCTTGAGAAGAAGCCAGTGTCCAGACAGGTAGGCCTGTTCAGAAGGGACCACTTACTTGGTTCAAGTATGGTCAAGTGGGCCACAGGTATTATGATACTCAGTGTCCCCAGAGGGACCCCAATGCAACCCCTCATGCACCACCTCTTGCACCATCCCACCAGATTGCCAGTGTAGCCCTGGGGGGGAGGAGATGGAGGTCCAAGGTGGGTGGGATCCTATAGAGTTGACCCTTGTCTCCCTAGGAGACTTTGAGAAGGTCCCTAACCCCACACTGCCTAATAACACTAAGAAGTACCGGCAGTGGTTGACCATCAATGGCCATAGGGTGGAGGCTCTCAGGGACGCAGGAGCAAGTGTGACTGCTGTCAATTCCCGGTTGGTGTCCAAAGAGCAGATTGTCCCCCATGCGTTTAGTCCCATAGTGTCAGCAGATAACTCAAAGAGCCAGTGTGAGGTAGCTGAGGTTCCCTTTGAGTGGGGGGGGGGGGTCTCAGGAACTCTACAAGTGGCTGTGAGGCCTGCCATGCCTGTAGACTGTCTGTTGGGCAATGATCTAGAGAACTCCACGTGGGCTATGGTAGAGAAAAAGTCTCATTTGGAAATGTTGGGCCTGCCTGAGTGGGTGTGTGCCACCACTTGGTCCATGACAGCTCAGAAGGGTGTTCAGGAAAGCCTGGAGCCTGAATTTATGTCCCAGGCCCCTGCCTAAAAGAGAAAGGGTAGGGGGTTTGGGAAACCGCCCTGCGGTTCCCACGGCCCTAGACGGAACAGAACCTGATGGGGATGTCCTGGAACCTACAGAGGAACAAGTGGCTAAACTGGGGGACCTACCAGAGCTGACCCATTGGCAGCAGGAAGGGGGGCCCTCCAGGATGGAATTTTGCGAGCAACAAAGAACTTGTCCTTCTCTTGAGGGGGTGAGACGACATGCCGCCGCCCAGGCAGCAGGTGATCAGACAGGGTCACATTGGATCTATTGGGAGAATGACCTCCTTTACAGCGAGCCTAAGGTTGCTGAGCCTGGGTCAGCCCGTGTGCTGGTGGTACCCCAGCGCTTCAGGACCTCCTTACTGGGGTTAGCTCATGATGAACGATTGGCCGGACATCTGGGGCAGACCAAGACCTTTGAGAGGCTGGTCACCCACTTCTATTGGTCCCAGAGGTGCAGGAGCTCAGATGCTCACTGCAGGACATGTGAGACTTGCCAGGCAAGTGGAAAGAGTGGGGGTAAGATTAAGGCCCCACTACAGCCCTTTCCTGTTGTGAGTACCCCATTCGAGAGAGTGGGCATTGATATTTTGGGGTCTCTGGATCCCAAGACAGCCATGGGCAACAGGTACATCCTGGTCTTGGTGGACTATGCCACCCGGTGCCCTGCGGCCATCCCTCTCAGGACAGTGACTGGTCCTGTGGTGGGAAGGGCACTGATGGGAATAAATCCCATGTGGCATTCCCCACAGAGGTGGTGTCTGATAGGGGAACTAATTTCATCTCCAAGTACATGAAGTCTCTCTGGGAGGATTGTGGGGTAACCTATAAGTTCACCACTCCTTACCACCCCCAGGGTTATGGGCTGGTTGAGAGATTCATGACTATGGGCCTAGGTGAGCCCATGAGGCATAAGTGGGATGTCCTCTTGCCATGCATGTTGTTTGCCTACCATGAGGTACCACAGAAGTCCTTAGGGTTCAGTCCTTTTGAGCTGCTCTATGGTCACCCGGTAAGAGGACCTCTGAGTCTGGTTGAGGAAGGCTGGGAGCAATCTCCCAGAAATCCTCCCCAGGAAGTGTTTAGTTACATGCTGGCCTTCAGAAACCAGACTCAGCGTTTCAGGAAGCTTACTGAGGCAAACCTGGAAGCCAGCCAGGAAGAGATGAAATGTTGGCATGATCAGAATGCCACTCTGATCGATTTTCAGCCTGGACATAAGGTTTGGGTCATGGCCCCCGTGGAGCCCTGTGTGCTCGAGGATTGGTGGACCGGCCCCTTTGAGGTGGTGGAGCGCAAAAGTCCTGTTACCTACATGGTGGACTTGCAGTCTCCCAGGAACTCCTTGGGGGTCCTACATGTTAACTGCCTGAAGCCCCACTTTGAGAGGTCTGAGGTGGGCCTGCTTCTGGCCACAGATGCTGGGATGGAGGAGGAGAGAGAGCCCCTTTCTGATCTCCTCTGTGCCGGAGAGCCAAATGGGTCAGTGGAAGGTGTGGTCCTCTCCCCAACACTGACTCTTGAGCAGCAGGGTGATTCTCGCCAACTATTGGGACAATTCCGTGATCTGTTCTCCCTGGTGTCTAGTGTCACTGCTTGGTGTGTCCATGACATGGACACTGGGGCAGTCCCCCCATTAAGCATAAGGCTTACCGAGTGACTGACCGGGTAAGGGCCTACATTAAGGATGAGGTCACCAAAATGCTTGCCCTTGGGGTGATTGAGTCCTCGAGCAGCCTGTGGTCCAGGCCAGTGGTCCTGGTCCCGAAAGCTGCCGCGCCTGGTGCCACCCCAGAACTTCGGTTCTGTGTGGACTATCGGGCCTCAATTTAGTCACAAAGACTGACGTGCACCCAATCCCCAGAGCTGATAAGCTCGTAGATCGGTTGGGGGATGGCAAATACCGCAGCACGTTTGATTTGATGTCTGGGTATTGGCAGATCGCCTTGACCGAGGGAGACAAGGAGAGGTCAGCTTTCTCCACACCCAAAGGCCAATACCAGTTCCGGGTGATGCCCTTTGGAATGAAGAATGCCCCTGCCACCTTTCAGAGTTTGGTTAACAGGGATTGGTTGGGATGAAAGACTTCAGTGCCGCCTACCTGGATGACATTGAGGTGTTTAGCTCCTCTTGGGTGGACTACCTGCGCCACCTCTGGGAAGTATTGATTGGACTGCGGGAGGCAGGCCTCACAATCAAAGCCAGTAAGTGCCAGATTGGGCAGGTTTCTGTAGTATATTTGGGGTACCATGTGGGAAGCGGCCAGGTGGCACCCCTTCAGCCCAAAATGTAAACTATCCTGGCATGGGAACCCCCCAAGACTCATACGCAGGAGAGGGCCTTCTTAGGACTCACGGGGTACTACATGAGGTTTGTCAAGGGATATGGCAATATTGTTGCACCCTTGACCGAGCCGACGTCTAAGAAGCAGCCGAAGAAGGTTAACTGGACTGACACCTGTCAGAAAGCTTTTGATGCCCTGAAGACTGCCATGTGCACCCGTGCTTCAGGTGCCTGACTTTTCAAAGGAATTTGTAGTGCAGACGGACGGCTCAGAGCATGGTATAGGGGCTGTTCTGTCACAGATCAATGAGGAGGGATACTACCAACCGGTAGTCTTCCTAAGCAGGAGGTTACTTCCCCGGGAACAGAAGTGGAGTGTAATTGAGAGTGAGGCATTTGCTGTGGTCTGGGCACTGAAGAAGTTGAGGCCATACCTGTTTGGGACTCACTTCCGGGTTCAGACAGACCACGGCCCCTTAGATGGTTGATGTAGATGAGGGGTGAGAATCCCAAGTTTTTGAGGTCGTCCATTTCCCTACAGGGTATGGATTTCACAGTGGAGCACCGCCCTGGTACAGAATACGCCAATGCTGACGGTCTGTCCAGATTTTTCCGCCTTAGTGACGAGAACCCCCAAGGGGATGGTTAGTTCTCCCCACATTTCAGCTGGCTGAGATGCGTGTTAGACCTGGCATCATTGGAGTGGGTCTCCCTTCCCCTCTACTCTTCCTGTCTTGTATGTTTGCTCGATGTAGATGTTCTGGGCACCGGGCCACTGCTAATCAGTGCCACAGCGTGAATGCTCTCTGTATATAAATGACTGTTTGCTCCCTGTATATAAATGACTGTGTGAATAAGGATAACCCTAATGCCTACATCTGAGTAGCCTGTTTGTTAAGGATTACTTTCTATCACCCTATCCGGCCCCAGGAACCCGATAGGAATTTCCAGTTTGATATGTTTATGCTTAGGACAGTGAGCGCTACCTTTTAGTAAGGACCGTTTATATATCACATGTTTTGAAATGCCTTTCCTGAAAACGTTGAAGTTTCTGGCCTAAAGCTTTACTGCGGGTTTTTGCGAGTATGTGTATTGGTTGTCTGGTTTTGGAGCAGCAGGCCCAGCTGGGTCAGACCTGGCTGGAGAGAGAGATCGGTATTCAGACCGTGGGAAGGGGTGACTTTTTGATCCGAGCAGGGCTGTGCCTGGCAAGGTGAATGATGGCTCCACCTCCCACTGGGTGTCTGATAGCAGACCCCATCATTCTAAAAGGGCAGGATGTCACCTCCTAAACCAAGTGCACCCCGACCCCACCGAACTGATTTGCAACCTTAGAGAACAAATATGCTGACCCGGAACTGTGGTCAAGTGTGTTCCTTCTGGGTGTCAAGACGAAAACTCTGTTCGAGCGAACAGAGGAAAGGACTATGAAACTTTCACCAAGCTTGCCAAAGAAACTACCTGAGTGTCTAAACTTGAGAGCGCCTCCTGCAGAAGTCTCAGGGACATTAGACTTCACCCCGTCAGGCGTCGGAATTCCTGTGCATGGAATTCTACTTGCAGGTGAGGCCTCTGTTGAGTAATCCGGAGCCTCTAGTTCGACTGTGAGGACCGCAGACTGCGAACTTTTGAACCTTTTGCTAAAAGCTGTGTGGACCGCTACAGCTAAGAGAGAGTTGCTGCTGCTGAGGGCCCACCTAAATCTGCACCTTCCACTCTTCCACTGGATCTGTCTGGGCTGCTGCTGCTGAGAGCGAGCTACTGCTGCTGACAGCCCACCAGAATCTGCACCTTCGAGCCCTTCGCTGAACCTGTGTGGACTGCTGCAGCTAAGAGAGAGCTGCAGCCGCTGAGCATCCACCATTGTGCTAGCCTGGCCAAGACCATCCTCTATCGTGTGGGCCACCGCAGCTGAGAGAGCGCTGCTGCCGCTGAGTGTCCGCACCCTTGCCTACGCTACTTCATTGTGACTTGTCCCATGGGCCGCTGCAGCCAAGAGAGTGCTGGATCCACTGAGTGCCCGCAACCATAGTTACTTGCATCATTGTGATTTGCCTCGTAGGCCATCACAACCAACAGAGAGCTGTAGCCGCTGAGTGTCCACACCCTTTGCTACTTTGCATCATCATGATTTGCCCCGTGGGCCGCAGCAGCCAAGAGAGAGCTGTCGCCACTGAGTGCCCACACCCTTTGCTACTTGGCATCATCCTGAGTTCTCCCGTGGGCCGCCGCAGCTAAGAGAGAGCTGTGGCTGCTGAGCGTCCGCACCTTTGGCAACTTTACATCCTTGGGACTTGGCCTGTGGGCCGCTGCAGCTGAGAGAGAGCTGCTGTTGCTGTGTGGCCACACCTTGTTCACCCTTGTTGAGGATTGTCGCTATCATTTTGTGGGCCACCGCAGCTAATAGAGAGCTGCTGCTGCTGTGCACCCACCACGCAGCTGCACGATGAGAGTCATCGCCACCACCAGCCTGGGCCGCCGCAGCCAAGTACTGCTGCCTGCTGAGTCCCGCCTGTCCCCGAGTGCCTGGATCATTGTTGCTGCACGCTGTGGACCTCAGCAGCCCCCAAGACTTGTGGTCGCTGGGAGTCCACTTCTCACCGTCTCTGCTTCTTCAAGAAGCTGCGTGCTGTGTCCCCTTTCAACTCCAGGTATCTGGTGCGCAACCGGTCGTGTAGTCCCCGGCCCTGAACTCAGTCAGTGTCACACTTTGGTGAATACGTTATTGTCTTTCTGTTTGAGTCCCTTTGGGTTGATGTGAATTGTAGTTGTTGAAATGCTTTGATAGTTTTGAGTTACACTGTTAGATAAAGATATTATTTTTCTATACCTACCTGAGTTGTGTCCTTTTGTGGTGTCATTACTGCCTTATTACATAAACATTTCACACACTGGCTCTGAGATAGGCCTAACTGCTCGTGCTACGTTACCACAGGATTGAGCAGGGATTATCAAAGGGGGTGGCCCTCTTGCCCTGATTTAGGAAGAAGGGTCCCTATTTGGACAGTGGCTCCAGCTATTGCCAACTAGAGACCCCCATTTTTACCACCCCTTAACAATAATTACTGAGCCAGCAGAAAGCATTATGGCAGGCAACTAAGTAGGCAGCAACCTTTGCCTTGCTCCACGCAACAGGGTGCAAGAGTGATGCAACTCTTAAGTTTGATTGATCAAGCCACGCAAGGCCACCTTGTGTAGCCTTACAAGGCTTGATCTGTCTAGAATGACACAAGGCAGCGCAAATAGCTGTTTTGTGTTATTCTGCCCCAGGAAAGCATTCAATTGGTGAAGTGTGGGTGTTCTCATGTATCCACCAATGGGTTTTCAAGCATTACCAGATTGACCATTACTGGTAAACCTGGGAATGCATTAAAATGCTACTCCTCCTCAAGGGAGGCATAACAGGGACAAATATATTTATTTCTTCTCGTTACTTTTGCTTTCTATGTGTACTGCATTCTACAGCACACATAGAAAGAGGAATATGCCTCAAGGATTTTTTTGTGCAGCAAGGTCCTTCCTTTGGGGGCCTGCAGGGACATCCACTTTCTAAATTTTTGATATTTTGAGACTAGATCATGTGAAAATAACCAGAGTCTGTTCTTTATGCACTAATAAAAAACACAGAGTATTAACATCCCTCAGACTACTTACATATTATACATACCATTTTTAAGAGTATTATGTAAAGGAGGTGTTGATGATTCAACTTCTATGGTCAACAATTATTCAGGGCCATCATCAAAACAAAATGATTCACAAGGTAAAGTTGCTACCAAACAATTAGTTGGATGCCAGGAGCTATGGATGAAAGAGGAGAATAATCAATGTAGACAACAAATAGGTTGAAGGCGTAGGTTGATTTAAAGCAATGACTAGGTCATAAAGAAATTCTGCCACTGATCCGCAGTTTCCCCTGAGCAGTCAGAACTCAAATTGCATGAGGTGGCAGAACTTATAAATCAATTCGTTCAAATTTGCCTAATCCCACATTTTACTCCAAAGAACAAAATGCTCAGTTTCATAGCTATCATGCTCTCATGACATGAATATGCAGTCCTGTCTATAGCAGTATGGCAAAATACCAAATACCCCAACTTGAAGTTTTGTTATGAGTTCTATTTAAACTGACGGCCAGAAAGAAACCATAGTTCCAATCATTCACACATGACATCCAGGTTTCCTTTAAGACACTTCAGGGTCAATAAATGCCTTCGCAGAAAAGCCAAGAAATGCTTTACAGATAAAATGCAACACCATGCCCCAAGATTATTCTTGGACTTCCCCAACCATAATATAACTCATATTCTCATGTCATGCTACAGCTCCAACAGTCAATTGCACTTCATAGATAAGACATCCCAAATCATGGACTATGTTTCTACCAGCATTTGCTCTGAAAATTTCATTGAGATAAACATCTATTTCTCCCCTCAACGGTAGGTCATGGTTCACAGCAGTATAAGTTCAAAAGTAAGTTTATTAAGGAAAATAGAAGTCACAAAAGGCAATATAACAGTACATAGTCACATGAATCACATTTTAAATTTAGAAACAAAATAGTTGGATGCCTAAATGAAATTAACCTTCCTAGAAGGAAAAGAATTAATATAAATATGCAAGTCAATTAGCGTACACAAAAGGGGATTACAAGTCATATAAATTAAAGACTAAGCATGGGCGTAAAATCCATTCCGCTCGCGGATTTTGCGGATTTTCGGCAAATTCGCAATCCCCGAACTCTCGCGAATTTGCAGAAAATTCGTAAATCCATGCGAAGCGGATTTTTTGCTTGGTCGCACTTGCCAACTAGAATACTATACAATTTTGCGGCGCACAGCGTTCACTTACCGTCATTCAGCGTTTGCAGAGTTGTTTTTCTCCATGTTTGCGTGTGCTGCGCCATTTTGGATCTTGCTGCGGGAGTTTGTCGACGTCATCGCGGCTTGCCACCTTGCACAGCGAGAGTTTTTCAATGCGAGTACGTCATAAAGGCCCGTGATCACGCATCGCGGGAGTAAACACTTGCGAACACGTAGATGCGGCGGACAGCGACAATCTCGCAATTGCGAGATTGCAAAATTTGCAATTTCGCACAAGAAATCCACCAGCAGGCAGCATAAACCTTGAAAATTATGATTTTTATCAGAATAACTCCTCAGGTTGACATTTGCCTGCACTTTTTTTTTGCAAGGTGTCCATTTTGGGGGGGGGGGGGGAGGAAGGAAGTGCCCCACAGTCTCCAACTTCCTGTTCCTGTCCAGCAGGCTCCTCCCAGTGCTTTCTTCATGTGCTGGTCACTTTGATTTGGATCTTGACCTGGAAGGATTACTTTTTGTGGATGCTGCTGGATATTTGGATTTTTGCAAAACTGAAAGCACTCAGCAGGTGCAACAGTTCAATCTTATCATTAGTAACCATTCCCTGTAGTGCTTCCTGAGGGACCCCTTCAGAGTTCAGTTGCGTACTTGCAACTATTCTATGACCCTGCTCTGACCCTCACAGCAGGCTCAGAGAATAGCTACAAGTATACAACAAAGGTCCTGTTAAAAAAATTACACTGCAACAGAAAGCAATTACAGATAAGGAAGCAGGTGCCAGCCTGGAAGTTCAAATTCAGTGCCACATTAATCAGCCCCTAATTCATTCATGTCAGTTGAGGCAGGGCAGGTGTGCTTTTCCCCCCATAATCTACAGTGATCAACTAGAGGGTGGCATGGGTGAGCCAGAGGGTGGCATGGGTGAGCCAGAGGGTGGCAGTGGTGAAACAGAGGGTGGCAGTGGTGAAACAGAGGGTGCTGTGATGAACCAGATGTAGAAACAACATGGTCGCGACCGTTGCTACCCGACAAGTAAGTTCGTGTTTGCGAACTTGTAAAAAACCCTTGCGAAATGGCAGCAACACTTGCGAACACAAAAAAAAAGGAATCCGCAAAATTCGCGAGAGTTCGCGGATTTTGCGGATTGCGAATATGTAAATACGCAATTTCGCGGATTGCCAATTCGCAAAATCCGCCCATGCTTATTAAAGACGAAAAAAGAAAAAATCATAATAGAAAATTCATAATGATTTTAACGTATAAGTACTATGAAAGAAAAGTCATGGAGGTTAAGAAACTTCTTGTACAGGAGGCAGGGTGGAGGAGCATCTAGCACTAGCATCAATGAACAATGTAATAGGTAACCATAAATTCAGGTGCTTCGTTGCCATGGGAATAGGATACACAAGAGTTGTATCTAATCTGTGGTTGTGTCATACGGCATACCACCAAGCTTGATAGGATAATTTGGTAAATACTTTCCAGTTTTGGTTATCTGCTGAAAGGCAACTGGCAACAATAAGTCTACTATCTTTGTATTAGACTTGCAATCTGTCCAAATCGAGGACAAACTTCCCAAAATCCCATGAGAGACAGAGAAAGAATATTTGGAGTGGAAAATTAAATTAGTTTGGGACCACACCTTTTCCCAAAAATTAAAGACAGGTGGTCATGTGAAAAGTAGATGGTGTAAATCTGCATGTGGGGAAGAGCTTGTCCAGCAAGCATCTGGGAGATCAGCGTGTCTTTTATTTAAAAAGACCGGGGTTAGCAAAAGCCTATTATATTCAAAAAAAGAGTGTCTATGTAGTATTGTCTGCTCTCGAAGACTTTCTGATTTTAATCCATATTTTATTCCATGTGCCTGTGGACCAATTAACACCCAAATCCTGTTCCAAAGAAGTTTCCACCTTAGTTTTCTCTTGTGCAATACACAAGATCTGTAAGTAATTACAAATAACAGATGCTCTGCGGTTAATTTGTAGAAGAGAATGTAATTTGCAACTGAGGAGGGCATACGATCTGTAAGAGGATTTGGAAGTATATATTGGGTATGAGCAGTCAGAATAGCTTGTTTCAGGAGAAGATATTTAGATTGGAAATAAATTGGTAGGTTAAAGAGTGCCCTAGCCTGCTCGAAAAACAAAATCTGATCCTGTGCATATAATTGATGTATCCAAATTAAACCTCTTTGCCTCCATGATTTAAAGTAAAAAGGTTTGCCACGTATCAGTACCATAGTGTTATGCCATATTGTCGATATACAGAAAGAGAACCAATTTATAGGGTCTAATGGGGAATTAGGTTTCAAAATCTTAGATGTGTGTTTAATTATGGGAGTTGAGAGGTGTTGTGGCTTGCGAGAGAAGGAGAGATACTCTTGAAATGAAAAAGGAGAGAGAAAAGAAAGTTCCAGTTTAGCCCAAAGAGGAAAGTCCTCGGAGGGGTTGGAGAGCCATGTTGATGCTTGACAAAGCAAAACGATTTTTGGTATATAGGAAAGTTAGGGAAGTTAACACCCCCTGCTGACTTAGGACAAATCAATTTTGCTAAGGAAATGTGTCATTTTTTGTTGCTCCATAAAAAAGAGGACAATAAAGAGTTTATGTTTTTGAAAAGTTTTAAAGGCATGGATACTTGGACATTGGAGATTGTATAAAGAACTATAGGGGATAGCATCATCTTTATGGTGTCAAGACGACCGCACCAAGATAAGTATTGAGGATGCCATTTAGTGGTTAAAGAGGTTATTCTCTGTATACAATTATCCATGTAACATGAAATTGTACCTGAGATAGAGGGAGTAAACTATAAACCTAAGTATTTAAAATACTGAGGGCTCTATGCGAAATTTGAGCTTGCAAAATCATCTTTAAAAGTATATTTTGTTAAAGGAAATATTTTGCCTTTATCTTTATTTAATTTATATCTGGAAACAGCCGCAAAGGAGTCTACTTCATGTAGGAACATGGGGAGAGAAGACTGGGGTTGTGAAATAAATAGTAATATATCGTCAGCATATGCCGCCAATTTAATTTGAGTGTCGTTAAAATTAAATCCATGGATGACCTTATTTTGACAAATCTGTGACAAAAAAAGGTTCTAAGACTAAGTTAAAAAGAAATGGGGATAATGGCAAGCCTGAAGAACACCTTTACCCAGACTAAAATAAGCCGATACAGTACCGTTTGCACATACAGTGGCTCTTGGATTTGAATATAGAATTGATATTAAAGAGATTATTTTAGGTCCAAAGCCTAACCATTTGAGAGTTTGAAAAAGATATGTCCATTCCACTCTGTCAAATGCTTTTTCTGCGTCCAGTGCTACTGCTGCTAAGTAGTGTGAAACATGGGAGGATTTAGATAGAATGTCAAAAAATAAACAAGTGTTATCTGTGATTAGGCAACCTTTAACAAATCCAGATTGTTCAATTCCCAATAAGTCAGGCATGTGGGATTCCAAACGCATAGCTAGAGTTTTTGATTTTTTTAAAAAAACAACGTTAACTAAAGACATGGGTCAAAAGTTTTAACAATATCTTTAATATTTCCCTTCCTTGGGAATAAGACAAATGAGAGCATCTGAAAAAGAGCCTGAGGATTTACCAGAGTTTTAAAAACAATGTAATAGATTATATAATTTGGGAATTAATAAATGTGCAAAATGTGTAAAAAACTTAACAGTACAGCTGTCTGGGCCATGGGCTTTATCCTTTTTAAGTGTCTGTAATGCGGTAGAAATTTCCTTTTGTGATAGGTCAGATTCTAAAATAGTTCAATCTGGTTGGGTAATTTGTGGCGGTTGGATATCAGATTAAAGCGGAGATATGTGATTGCGACGGTACCAGACGGTCACGGGTGGGGATGGAACATGAGAAACACAGGTGGGTTGTACCCCCTGAGCCCAGCCCTTTCCTCTCTTTACAGCCGGATGACTGGGACTCAGCTGAGAGAAGCAAGAGAGAAGAAGACCCCATATATTTTGGCCCCTGACTCTTTAATAGGGGAGATGACTCCAGGATCCCAGCCCCAGGACGGACGTCATCCACTGCAAGCCCATAGGAAGCGAGGAGAAGTGTTGGAGAGGAGAGTCAGGACCTGGAAGAGGAGGAGGAGAACCCGAGGAGAGGCGGGAGGCCAGAGTGAACCGGATGAACGAGAAGGGGTACTGCTAGCGACGAGGGGAGACCCTGAGCAGACGCACCAGGAGGCCAACTACAAGGCACCGCACCCTGCCATGTCCCAGGAGTAGCGCGGTTCCGACATGTACGGGAGCGGGTCACGGGGTGGATGGGGAAGGCAGGCGAGAATTGAAGACACTTCCGTTATCCCCTCGCGTATCCCGGTTCCTTGCACCCCTTCACCAAAGTAGGATTGACAGGTTGTGGTCCCGGTGGTCCCTCACTCCCTCCCTAAACTCAGTTGCCGTTTTCACCATCCTCACGTGCGCTTATATTTTTGTTTTCATGCCGAAGAGTCCCGGGAATAATCGAGAGCCACAAGGGGAAGTGGACCGAGGATGCCTGTGAAAGTAACAGGAAGGACAGAAGACGCCTGTGGAGGTTAAAAGGAGAGACAGAAGACGCCTGTGATATACAACAGGGCTATATTCTGTTTATGGACTGTGGAATATAAACCTTGGCATCCCATAAGAAAAGAGTGGTAAAAATAAAATCTAAACTTACTCAATCCAGGGTGCTGCTTGATCCTTGTGCCTCATCACAGTGATGTTCTATAGGAGGGACTTCTGACGTATAGAGTGTCTTGTAAAAGTGGAGAAATGTGTTTAAAATGTCATCATCTTTAAAATTCAAACACTGTCGTTCATCCATAATGGACTCTATATTGAGTTTGTTATGCTTAACTGTCAAATAATTAGCTAATACTTTGCCAGCTTTGTTCTGTCCCCGTTCAAACTTTGCACTGGATTTTAATAAATATGTTGAAGCATTATTTGTTGAGTTGTTATTGTACTGAAATTTAACATTTATACGTTCTATTAAACAATCTTTTGATTTTGAAGACTAATAAGAATGCTCCAATTTCTTTATCTTGACTAAGAGGAATGTGGTGAGTTCTTGCCATTTTTTACGTTTTTTTAGAGACATAACCAATGATAAAGTCTCTAGCTGTTGCTTTAAAAGCATCACACACCACATGAAAAGGAAAAGTATCAGTCTGATTAAACAAAAAATATTCATTAAAAAAAGAGATAAAAGAGGAAATGAATACTGGATCTAAAAGAAGAGTGTTATTAAAATGCCATTTGCGGGGAGTTTGGGGTTTCTGTAAGATATCTAGCTGCATAGTAATAGGAGCGCGATCAGATATTAGAATGGACCCAATATCAGCTTCCATTAATGATTGGGATACATTATGTGATATGAAAAAAAGAGTAATTGTGATTGAGTATGATGAACTGGAGAGGAATAAGTGTATTCCTTGGTAGTAGGATTACAAACTCTCCAAGCATCTATAAGCTTATATGTTGTAATAGTTTGTAAGAAAAGCTTACAAGCTTCATGAGGGACAAAAGAGACCATTGAATGACGGTCTAAAAAGGGGTCAAAAACTTGATCACAGTCACCTGTAAGAACAAAATTGTCATCAATACAATTTGCAATCTGTTGAGCTACGAAAACCCAAAAAGAGGAGTCTCAAGCAGTAAGGGCATACACATTTAATAAAGAAACCAGAACATTACCAATTAAAAGTTTAGTGAACAACTATCTACCAACTTCATCAGAACATTGTGAAAGTAATTTAACAGAGAATGATTTACGACTTAGGGTTAGAACCCCACTGTGTTTGCCATCTCCTGGTGAATAACAAACCTCCCCTACCCATTCTCTCTTCACTTTTGTTGACTCCTCTGCCGTTAAATGGGATTCTTGTAAAAAGTCTATGCCTGCCCCCAATTTAGTTAAACGAGTCAACATCCTTTGCCTTTTAATAGGTGAATGCAAACCTCTGACATTCTAAGAGACAAGATTTAAAGACATAAGATAAATAGGAATGAATACGGAACTCTAATCAATGTAGAAATGCAAACAACAAGAAACATAGCAAAAAACAAACCAACTATATGTAAAATAGATCAAACATTTTGGAAAGAGAAGGAAATAAAAGTAAAGATATAAGTTTACATGTGACATTTGAGGTATGGGGAAGAGAAGACATTATATGCAAGACTGGAAAAGGAATAGTAAGGTAAGATCAAATAGGGGAAATATATGTGAAAGAGTAAGGAAAGACAAGGAGGCAAACAGGTAATGTGAAATAGTATGAAGAAATAAGTTAGAAATAGAAGATAGGAGAGAGAAAAAGAAGAAAGTACTGTTAAAAATAGTAGAAGGAAAACTGTACCTTGAGGAAATCCAAAACCTATGGAGGGTGAGGGGGGATGAGGCCACATGGAATGATGACACGTCCAGACTCCACGAGGTGAGGCAGGGAAGATTTCAGGATAAAGGATAACAAGACAAAAAAGTCAGACATGTTGGAGGAAGGAAAATTGTTTGGAACAATTAAAGCATTGTTAAGATAAAAGCATTTTAGTCTAAATTTCTAAGAATTAAGAATACTAAATTACAATATGGAACAATAAAATTTTAATAAGATCAATAGGCCAGTATCAAAACTGGTAAACACTCTATGAATTATAAGAGAGATACAACATACTGAGGGGCATATTCACAAGGAGCTATCACTGAATTAACAGCACTTTATTGCAGCCAAAGTCGTGATAAATTTACCCCACCATTCACAAGCAGGTGCTAACAGCCCACAGCACCAGTTTTCCTGTGATAGCTGCCACAAAAATATCGCCACAGAGGACCCCCACAACTATCGCTAATGAGATGCAGACTAGGCGTTCCGGTGCACAAAGTCGCGACAACACCACACCTCAACATTCACAACGACCAGACAAATCGGCGATAAAAACACAAAACACGCGATAAGGTGCGCAAGCAGCAGGAAATTTACACCTGCTCTGACCTGGTGTAAAGTCGTACGGCAGCCTGGGCATCATTGGAAGGGCAACAAATGCCATGGAGCAACTGAACATGCAGCCCGGACACCCAAGAGGGGCACAACACCCACCCAGCATACCTCCCCCCACCCACCACCGAGGCAGCACAGACAAAGACAGAGGCCCCTCAGGAAACGCACCTGCCTCACAGGTACATCTGACAATGTCACTGTCCACTACAGGCTGAAAGGGACAACCATCCTACGCATCCTGCCCATCCTCGCCCAACAGGCCAACGGCACCAGCAAAGTGGACAACCAACATCCCACCCCACACCAAGCTGCTGGCTGTGCTGCACCTGTTGGACCCTGGTACACCCCAACCAACATCCGCTAGAGTCGGCGGAGTCTCACAGCCAGCCACATCCAAGTCCCCAGCACCTGTCCTAGACATCACCCTGGCACCCCAAGCCCCATACAGCCAACACAATGCTTAGGAACCCATGGAGACCAAGCAAGGACCATACACCATAGCCGGATGCATGCATGTGTTGGGGGCAATCCACTGCACACATGTCCCACCTGTGCCCCCTGGTGACACAGCACACAATCAGCACAACAGGAAGCACAAGTCACACATCAATGTGCAGGTAACATCAAAACACCATGGGACCTACACCAATGTCGCCTCCAAATACACAGCCAGTGTGCATGTTCCCTTCACCCTCCGACAGTCCATCAGCAACCAGCCTTACCAGAATGAGACCAAGGGAAATGCACAGCCCCTTGGCAAGTTCCCAAATAAAACCCCACTCTCCTCAACTCCACAACCATGCAATCCACAACTCTGGCCATGCACACGTCACAAGTTCACAACCAACATGCACAACAACATGCTCACCCACCTAACACGATAGATCAACTTACAATGGTAACCTGGGAAAGTCGTGAACAGTAGCAATCAACGGCATGGCACCTCAGCCACACAATAGAGGAAACTGGTGAGAGGAGGCAATCAGGCATGTGTGAAGAATGCAGTATAACCATGATTGGGAAAGTACACAATGCTAAGAGTGACGGCGAAGTGCCAGACAGACCTCTGTATGCAGAACACACCCATGTCCATGGCGACATAAACCTCTGGTGTATGGAGTGTAGTGGATAGTGGACGCAACCATGTCACCCCAGCCAGTGGGGGTCCTTGCGGACATGTTGCCTGTTACACCCCCGTAAGCGTGAGCAGAGTGGAATGGCCGAGCATATGCCAGGCCAGCAAAGGGGTGTGAATAAAAAGCACGTAGGCCTGGGCGTGGTCCTCTTTCGGAAAGCCCAACGACTCTGCCAGGGCAGCGCCTCCCACCCCGCCACGAGGCCGAAGCCATCCTCATTAGCGGAGTTGCCTGAGATCCTGTGCACCTGCATATCCCGGCCCGCTGGCCAAGGACCCGTCAGGACCGAGCCTAAACAGCCAGGCCACACTGATCTGCATCCGACACCAGTGTGTGTCATGGTGGGCCCACCACGTGCCTGTGCAAGCTCTAAGCCCGAAGCCCGCGGCCTGGCTAGCCTTTCAGACCACCGCTGTTCCCCTGACGCAGGCCCACATTACCCCTTCCTCATTGACATATTCTACTGGCGTCCTCTGCGGACCAGTGGGTCCCATATGTGAAACTATGTCCTTGCCCCTGAATAGCAGTGACCCCAAATCCGGGACAGCGGCCACAGCACCAGACCCCCTTCGATCTGTGAGGCATAGTTTCAAATGCGCATCTTGCAACACATGGTGGCACTAACCCTGTTCAACGCCATCCGGTGACACGTGCTGCCACTAACCCTGTTCAACGCCATCCGGCGACACGTGCTGCCACAAACCCTGTTCAACGCCAGCCGGCGACACATGGATGAGGGACCAAGACTACCCTGTGTCCCAGTAGGTCTCACATCCAGCACCTAGTCGCGATTCACAAATGGCAGAGTCCAAACCAGTGGTCACATGGAGAGAAGTAAGAGGAAGATGCGGCTCAGTTCGGATGAAAGCCGGGTCACAGTCAAGGAGGTGACCAAATACATGGTGCCGCTGAACTACACAGGTGGGTGGGGCCACCAACCTATGCCGGCGACACTCAATTCAATTCAATTTATAATCTTTATTCGGTTCTTAAAAAGACACCATAAAAGCACATGCACAGAATACACACAAAAATATTTTTTTTAAAAAGACAGAGTAAATTTCATATTTTAAAAGAGATTATAAAGAGATAAAATTGTCTATCATCCTTGTTCTTAAAAGAAGGGGAACAAGAGTTAATTATTCAAGTGGACAGATAATGTTAGGGTCCAGATTCTCTGGTGTTCCTCAGCCGTATTGCCATCCGGATAAAATTTATGGTGCAAAAAAGAGCGTAGGCGTCCTCGGCTTCCTGTAAGAACTTCAAGGCCAATTTTGCATGTTTGAATTTTAGGTCTTTCAAAATCCCCACCAAGAACTTACGTCTTGGGACAGTGTAAAATGGGCACAATAAAACAAAGTGGAGGGTGTCCTGCGGAGACCTATGGTCGCAGCCGCAGGGACCCTTCTCTGCCACTGTGCGGGTGAACCCAACTGGGACCGCGAAGAGGTGGTGAAGCATGTTAAATCTGAAGCGGGTCATCATGTACCGGTCTTGGGCGTTATACATGACCCTCAGGTAAGGTTCCATTCCTTGCTTTGTTATAAGCTCATTGTAACATGCATTGGTGGGTTTCTGGCTTTCTTTCTCTGCCCTTAATAATTGAAGCCGAGCCGGGAAAAGTTTTTTCACCAGAGCTTTGCTCTCGTTTGTTAGACAGTGTGGGGCTGTGAAGAAGTTTGTGCAGTCAATCTCTGCTAGTGATTTTTCCACGTACTTCAGCCAGGGAATGACTAGGCCTTTATCTCGTGTGAGGCAGTCCAATATAATTTGTCTTGTTAGGGCCGCCTCAGGGTTAGTCCATATTTTGACCCATGCCAAGAGAGGTTTAATTTTGATCTTATCTTCTAAGAAGGGTTCTCCCACTTCCTCATGAATGATGTGAGCCGATACGCTCTGGGGCACTTTCAGAATTCTTCTTAGGAATTTGTTTTCTTCTGTCTGAATTTGCTGTACTTTATTATCCAGGAAGCCCCACACTTCTGCCCCGTAGGATACCTTCGTGCAGCAGATTGACCTATACAGATTCAATATTTGTTCTGGGGACCATCTTCCTAGTCTTTGACCATACCCCATGATGGCTCCTACTGATGCTGCCAGTTTTATTGAGTGCTTTTCTACCAGGGGTTTGAAATTAGGATGATCATCGAACAATACCCCCAAGTATGAAAAGGTCTTGACCTGGTCTATCTTGTGTGACCTGATGTGATAGGTAAAATTCCCTTTTTTCAGATGCCCCGATGACATGATATAGGATTTTTCTAGGTTTGTCGCCAGGTCCAGCTTAGCCATAAATATGACAAACCCGTCGATCAGTTTTTGTAATCCTAGAGGGGTTCTGGCAAGCAAAACCGCGTCATCGGCGTATAGTAGTACAGGCACAGCACGATGACCGATTTGAGGTGAATCCACCTTGAGTTTGAGGAGGTCTCTTTCCAGCGAATTAATATAAATGGTGAAAAGGAAGGGCGCCAAAATGCATCCCTGCCTTACTCCACTGGTGCAAGTAAAGGGATCAGTCTTTTTTCCCTCTTGGCTATACCTCACACTTGCGGTGGTATTCCAGTGGAGATTTTGCAGGGTCTCAACTAGCGGTTGGTCCACTCCTAGTTCTAGTAGCATGGACCAGAGCTTCCTCCTGTTTGCGCGGTCGAACGCCGCTGAGAGGTCCATAAACCCCATGTGAATGGACCCCTTCCCAGCGATGGTATATTTGGCTGTCAGGAGGTATAAATTTAGGCATTGGTCGGTGGTGGATCTGCCCTCCCTGAAGCCATATTGGATTTCCGAGAGGACCTGGTGCTCCTCGGCCCAATCTTGCAACCGCTGTAAAATGACTCGCCCCAATACCTTTGCCGTCACATCAATAAGGGAAATGGGTCGGTAGCATTGAGGGTCATCTCGGTTCCCTTTTTTATAAATGGGGACTATGGTCGCTGTTGACCAGGACCGAGGCAGTCCTGCCACCACTGCCTCATTCAGCACCCTAGTGAGCAGTGGGGCCCATAGCTCAGGTTTGCTTAGGAATAGGTCAGGTGGAATACCGTCCGGGCCAGGGGCTTTGTTTTTACTTAGCCCTGCTATTCCCAGTTCAATTTCCTTCAATGAGAAGTCCAGTTTAGCCGGCTGAAAGCTCCTTGGTGCATCCCCCTGGGTTGAGTGACTTGAGTGATTGTATAGATTCTGGAAATGGATCTGCCATTGTTCCGGCAAGATAGTGTTCGTGATTTTTGGTGCCCCTTGGTCCTGAAAACATGGGGAATTTATCACTTTCCAGAAGCTTGCAGAATCTTTCCTTTCAGCAGCGTCCCTTAGGTCCTCCCAGGCTTGTTTTTGAAGGCTTTGTTTGCGTTTCTTCAGGGTTTTTTTGTAAACGGCTCTATTCTGTGCAACCATGATCTTATCCCTTGGTTTAGCGTGTAGACTGGCTTTCAATTTTTTAAGTGCCTTACTACAAGACATATCGAACCAGCGAGGGTTTGAGGACGCTTTGTGAGTCCCAGAGGTCTTGAGGGAATTATTTACATGAGACGCAATTTCTTCAAATGCCCTGATCACCGATATTCCATCCATGTTTGGGTCAAGGCATTTGTTTATTGCTTCTGAGGCCTCTGCTATCAGTTTTTTATTAAATCTCTCCCCGTCAATCTTAGCCCATTTGATTCTTCTTCCTTGGTCCACTGTTTTTTCTGTGGCAACAGCTCTATTTGAGCCCAGGTTAAAATCAAAGCCTTCAATTGTGATTATGACTGGGTTGTGGTCACTAAAGATGCTAGCGTCTATAATTGACTTACTAATATTTCTTTTAAGTATGGACGAGACTAGAACGTAGTCAATGAAGGACTGGCAACCTCTTCCTTTAAACGTTGGGGTTAGTTCTCCTTTTTCACCCAGCACGACAAGGTCTAGGGTTTGGGTCAGGTTGTGCCTTTTTGTTAGTCTCTCCAGGTCCCATCCCTCCTTAGAGTGAGTGAAGTGTGGGCCTTTCATTATGGTGCATCTTGACCAGTCTTTGCTAAAAGGTTTTAATTTATCACAAAGGTGGCAATTAAAATCTCCAGTAAGAATTAAACTTGGGGGGTTTGGTGTCTTGTTTAAAGAGTTCAAAGTTCTTAGACAGGCCTCCAACTCGTTTACAGCTGTTCCCTTTTCCAGGGTGCCAGGGGCGTTATACCAGTTAACTAAGTAAAAGGTTAGTCTTGAAGAATCAAACCTTAATACTTGGAGATTGTGTGAGGCCCATTTGATGTTCGACCAGGTGCCCTTGATGTCTAGATTAACATATATAATGAGCCCCCCACTGGCTCTTCCCGAGGCTACCTTTTTAGCTGGAACGGAGTAGCTTTTATAGCCTTCCAGGCTATAGTCATTTGATTCGATAGCCCATGTTTCTTGCAGGCATATAATTTGGAATTTATTTATATAGCTAAGCCATTCCTGGGATTCAAATTTGGCCGCTAGTCCTGCAATATTCCAAGATACAATTTGGCAGTTTCCGTAAGTCTTTCCCTTTGAGGTTCCTGTTGGGTCTCTTACTGCCATTAGGGTGTTACACTCCTGAGGCAAAACAGCCGGGAGATTGATTGTTTGTTTTAAAATCTTATTGTGATTGAATCTGTGTTTTAAACCTCACTTAAACCTCACCTACCTGAAACAGCTCGCCTTTTACAGCGGATTTAGCGCTGTTGGTGACCTGGCGCAGGACCCTTTCCCCAGCGCCTCGCCTCGCCCGTAGGCCACGCCCCCTTCCGAGGCCACGCCCACCCAACCTTATATAGGGACGCTGACTGAAAGCGCCGCCATTAGGGTGTTACACTCCTGAGGCAAAACAGCCGGGAGATTGATTGTTTGTTTTAAAATCTTATTGTGATTGAATCTGTGTTTTAAACCTCACTTAAACCTCACCTACCTGAAACTGCTCGCCTTTTACAGCGGATTTGGCGCTGTTGGTGACCTGGCGCAGGACCCTTTCCCCAGCGCCTCGCCTCGCCCGTAGGCCACGCCCCCCTTCCGAGGCCACGCCCACCCAACCTTATATAGGGACGCTGACTGAAAGCGCCGCCATTAGGGTGTTACACTCCTGAGGCAAAACAGCCGGGAGATTGATTGTTTGTTTTAAAATCTTATTGTGATTGAATCTGTGTTTTAAACCTCACTTAAACCTCACCTACCTGAAACTGCTCGCCTTTTACAGCGGATTTAGCGCTGTTGGTGACCTGGCGCAGGACCCTTTCCCCAGCGCCTCGCCTCGCCCGTAGGCCACGCCCCCTTCCGAGGCCACGCCCACCCAACCTTATATAGGGACGCTGACTGAAAGCGCCGCCATTAGGGTGTTACACTCCTGAGGCAAAACAGCCGGGAGACTGATTGTTTGTTTTAAAATCTTATTGTGATTGAATCTGTGTTTTAAACCTCACTTAAACCTCACCTACCTGAAACTGCTCGCCTTTTACAGCGGATTTAGCGCTGTTGGTGACCTGGCGCAGGACCCTTTCCCCAGGGCCTCGCCTCGCCCGTAGGCCACGCCCCCTTCCGAGGCCACGCCCACCCAACCTTATATAGGGACGCTGACTGAAAGCGCCGCCATTAGGGTGTTACACTCCTGAGGCAAAACAGCCGGGAGATTGATTGTTTGTTTTAAAATCTTATTGTGATCTAATCTGTGTTTTAAATTTACCTGGCACCCACTCACTAGTGCTCACCTGTAATCCCTAAACAGCCGATCTTGAACGCTGTAAAGGGCAGGAATCGCTTGGACGGTGCCATCACTCACTTCGAGGAGCCACGGGACACGCCCACTCCTGGTGACCACGCCCACCCCCCTAACGCCCAGAATCTCCTCCATAAATCATGTGTCAGCACAGGGAGCGCAGCGGACGGGCGCAGCGGGCGCGCCGTCAGCGCGCCAAAGGCGCGCCAAAGGCAAGCCCGTCTGGGCCCGTCCGGGCCCAGCCGGCCCCAGGCCCTGCCACTCTGCCCTTTGTAGCCAGGCACGCCCGAACCTACTCCCGTGAGGAGCTCTTAGCCTTAAACACCCATACACATCCCTCGAGCACGCACACCCTGATGAGTGACAACCTTTTCGCCAGATGCAACACCTGCATTCCTGTAGATCTGACCCCGGCGCATAAGGGCTTGCATCTAGGCTTACTCAACTGCAGGTCGCTCGTGAAGCACTCACATGAAGTTAACATGCTAATCACTAATCACGCCCTAGACATCTTGTTTCTGACAGAGACCTGGCTCACCCCTAGTAGTGGCCCCGACATAGTCCTGGCACTTCCCCCCGGGTACTTTATGCGCTCACAGATTAGACCAGAAGGCAGAGGAGGGGGACTAGCCATAATCCTTAAGGAGGGCCTCTCCTGTAGAACCTCGGATGGCAACATCAAGGGGCACGAAAGTTGTCACTTCACTATTCAAATCTCCCCAGTTACTTCTCTATCAGGATTGCTGGTATATCGTCCACCGGGCAGCCTTGGAGACTTTCCAAATAAAATCATTGATCAGACCTCCATTAAGTGTACGTCCTCCACTAATTACATACTATTGGGAGACCTTAACATACACTTCCTGGACCCAGGCAATAAACAGGCCAGTGAATTACTTCAGGACCTCACTTCTATTGGCCTTGACTTAAAGAATCCACAGATCACGCATGAAAAAGGGCAATTGCTCGACCCCTTCTTTTCAAACTTTTCTAGCTTGACAACTCTTGATCACATCGCCCTCCCCTGGACGGACCACTTTTTAGTCCCCCTCGTGTGGGACATCGACACTCCGCCCCCTCAACCCCCCAAAGTTAAAATTCACACCAGGCGATGGCAGAAACTAGAACCAGACACATGGGCAGCCAAACTTAGGGAACACGTCCCTCTCCCATCCTTAGACCCCATAACTGGGGACATAGAGTTTAACACCTGGATCACCCAATCTCTAGATTCCGTCCTGCCTAAAACCCACTCGTTAAAACATACCAAGAGAGTTAACCCCTCACCCTGGTACACCCCTGAACTCAACACTTTGCGCAAAATGTGTAAAAGGAATGAACGTCTATGGAGGAAAAGTAAAACAGAGGAAAATAAAGAAACATTCCGCACCTCCATAAAATCCTATAAAAAGGAGCTACGCAACACCAAAATTCGCTTCTATGAGAGCAGAATTAAAAATGCTGCCTGCTCGGCCCACGAAACCTATTCTGTTCTCAAAGAACTCCTCCATGCCCCCGACCCCCCCCTCAAAGCCCTCGATCCTAAGGAGGCAGAAAGTAAATGCAGTAACTTAGCCACATTCTTTGACGAGAAGATCCAAAAAATCCTTCTGGACATACCCCCTCCTGAACCGGCCCACACGGATCGGAATCTCACCATCACTATCACCAATCCCATTCCTCCGGCCGATAACCCTCAACCCTCTCTAAACGCCTTCGGCCCAGTGACAATGGAGGAGGTAGAGGCAACGATGGCCTCAATCAAAAGTGTCTCTCCCCTCGACCCCGCACCCCTCCGCTTCCTGAAAAAAGTGTCCAGGACCATCATCCCCCCCCTCACGGCTCTAATTAACTCCTCCTTTTCGGCAGGTATAGTCCCCCCCGGCTGGAAAGCGGCAGCTGTTAAAGGCCTCCTAAAAAAACCCTCCTTAGACCCGAAGGACCTTTCCAACTACAGGCCCATTTCCCTTCTCCCAGGAAACAGCAAGATCACAGAGAAGTTGGTGAACAAACAACTGTCACCCTTCCTAGAAAACAACAACCTATTGGGGGTCTCCCAGACAGGGTTCCGTCCAGGCCAGGGCACTGACATCGCCCTCCTGGCGGCAGTAGAGAAGGCCAGAAGCATTCTGGACACGGGAGGATCAGTGGCAGTGATCCTCCTGGACCTCAGTGCGGCCTTCGACACTGTAGACCATCCCACCCTAGTCCAACGACTGGGAGAAATTGGAATAAAGGGTATGGCCCTGAAGTGGCTAAAATCCTTCTTAGCAGGACGATCCTTCCAGGTTTGGGAGAACGACAGCCACTCACCTATCATCCCCCTCCGATGTGGAGTACCGCAGGGCTCATCCTTGAGCCCTACGTTATTCAACGTATACATGGCTCCATTGGAGAAGAGGATCACCCCGTTCGGCGTGTCCTTAATCAACTACGCCGACGACACCCAGTTGGTTGTCACCCTCACCCATCCCCATCATGCCCCTTCTGACCTTCACAGCTGTCTCTCGGAAGTCCATCGATGGATGAATCTTTCATCGTTAAAACTGAACGGATCAAAGACCGAGATATTACTGTTAGGTCACACGGGCCCTGCCCTTCCACTTCATCTCTGGCCCAGCTGCCTGGGCGACCCTCCCGCACCTAAGGACGAGGTTAAAAGCCTAGGTGTGTGGATTGACAAGGACACGACCTTCAAAACCCAGGCAAATAAAACAGCAGGGACATGCTTTGGTCTCCTCCGGGCCTTCAGGAAGATCTTCCCTCTGCTCCCAGCCACAGCAAGGAAGCTCCTTATACAGGGCCTAATCCTAGCGAGATTAGACTACTGTAACGCCATCTACCTGGGAGCTCCTGAAGCCACCCTAAATGCGCTGCAGAAAGTCCAAAACGCCGCCGCCCGCCTTCTCACGGGCACACCTGCAAGATCCTCCGCCAAGCCAGCTCTCAGGTCTCTGCACTGGCTGCCAATCAGAGAGAGAGTCATCTTTAAGGCCCTCTGCCTGGCCCATAAGACCCTCAACAATAACGGCCCCCCCCTCCTCAAAGAAATCTTAATCCCCTATAAAGTGAAAATAGACCTCCGGTCCAATGGAGAAAATCTTATCTCAGTTCCCAGAGTCAAAAAAGCCAAAACCGGTGGCCGTCGCTTTTCGGTCCATACGGCCAAACACTGGAACTGTTTACCACGAAGTCTGAGGACAGAATCAAACCATCTTCAGTTCAGGAAATCCTTAAAGACCCTCCTTTTCCCACAAACATAACTTCATTCAGATGGCTGGAAGCCTCAGGAGAAACAGGTCAGCGCTGGGATGCTCATTGAGTTACTACGCGCTTTACAAAACCATTAAATAAATAAATACTGGGGGAGCTGCCTGTTTTCCCACTTTAGATAAAGTAACAGGGCTGAGTTGTAAGCTTATGTGCGACCACTTAATGTTGCCTCCTTCGCTTCGGTCGGTTTCCGATCTATTTCCCACCCTCGGTCTCCTTCCTATTTTAGTTGGGCTTGCCTCCTTCCACCTTGGGTAATTAGGGGGGTATTTTTCCCGTCCCTGTCAATCCACCTCTTCAAGTGCGCTAAATCTGTTCCAATGTGCATGCTGCGTTAGAGAAGAATCATAGTTTGGGGTCACATAATGTGGCCTTTGCCACTGAGGGGGTCCATAATGGAAATCCATATGAGGCATTCCGATTGTCGGTGGTCTGTTACTCTGCCTGGGCCTTTGGGTTGCAAGAGGATACAAATAAGATAAGTGTACCGGATGAATTTGTGAGTGAGTGGGACTAGGGGGGGCATTACAGATGAAGTTGACTGCTGCCATGTCTCTGAAGTTTATCGTAATTATGTCCCCTGCTATGGTTTTTGTGCCTTTACCGATCCACTCCCCCCTTCGTACTGATAGAATCTCCCCATAGATATTGGGGGGCAGTGGTCTATGTATTTGGAGCCACTGTGCACATTTATTTTTTAGCTCTGCATGTGTTTCCCTTTTGCCCTCCTTTAAAGGTGGAACTCCTGTTAACCCCTTCGACGCTGATGACGAGCTGGGCTCGTCATGAGGTAGCCTCCTCGCACGCTCATGACGAGCCCAGCTCGTCACGTAAAGTGCGCTTTTGAAAAAGTCAGCGTACGAGCGGAATTCCGCCCGCACGCATGCGGTTAAAACTACTACGAAAGGTAAGGCTTCAGGCGGGAGATTAATTGTCCTGAAGCGAATTGCTGTTTTAGTTTCTTTGGTAGTTGTTGTAAGGGATGTGGGGTTGATCTTTGAGCTAATTTTAGGAGTTTGAGCGTTGTTTCTTCCCACTATTTGGGAGGGTCCAGGAGGTAAGTTGTTAATTTCAGTGTTTAATTGCTTGTTAGTTTTGCCTGTATTCAGTGTGGTAGTGACCTTTTGTGTTTCTTTGATGCCTTTTTGCGTGACTCCGGTGGAGTTTTTTGCTACCGTGTCAGGTGTTAAGTTGGCCTTGTCTTCGATTGGTCTTTTAGGTATGCCCTCATTATGTTTTGTTAGGGCGCCTTCTTGTGCTGGTTGGCCTTTAAGGCCAATCCCCTTGTTATTTACCAGTGATGTTAATCTGTCGATTTTCGCTATGAGGGGTTTTATCAGCACAGAGATAGAATGTTCAAGGTCCATTTTAAGGTCAGCCACCATGTTGGTGATCCAACAAGGTATTCCTGGAGTGGGTGGATTTATAGGCGTTACCAGGTTGTGGTTTCTGGTTGGTCCTTTATTTCCCATGCATTTAGGGCCTTCCTTGGGCAAGAGTTTATCAGTGGTTTTTGGTTTCTTGTTATAGTTGTTTGTTTCTGAGCCCGTTCTCTCCCTACTCGTTTCAGCAGACACCTGGGCGCATGGGAGGTCAACGAGAGAGGAGTGGGTGAGGGCCAGGCTAATGTCAGGGTCCTCTGCAAAGTCTAGAGAAGCCTCAGTTAAGTTAATGAGGGCTTCCTGTGTTTCTTGAACAATAGTCACGGGTGGTAAGGACAATCTTCTCTCGGTGTTTGCGATGGCGTTAGATACCGCCCCTATGGTTTGTTTGAGCATTATGTCGATAGCCGTTAATGTTGGTAATGGTGAGGGCTGGTCTGCTTTGGATTTTGAGCTTGATCTTAAAGTGGGCATCTTGGACTTCTTAGCAGTCTTCCTCATAATTGACTGATAGAGAATGCGAGGGCGGTGGATGGCTTTGACTAGGGTAGAAGGGTCCCAGTTCGATACCTGGTTTGCGCAGTGACTTTGGTTAATGATATTGGGGGGGTGGCCCAGCCCAGCCTCCTTAGGCCTCTGAGGGCCACAGAGGGCCCGCCCTTTGCCCGGGCTTCGCTCGGCGTCCCGCTCGCGTCCCGCTAAGCGTTAGGGCGCTGTTCTTAAAGGGGAGCGTTGCGGCCGGGAGGCGTGTCTTGCTGGGGGCGCGGCCGTGCACACCTGTGCAGCGCAGGGACTCCTGGTCTAGAGAGTCCCTGCAGCGCGCGCCCTCCGTTGTGAACGCTGTACTCCCTCCTCCTTCCTCCAGCTCACGGGCACTCCAGCAGCCTCGACCCCACGCCACACGCCGCGCAGCGGCACCCGCGAAGCGGGTGCTGCAAGTTGTTGATTTGCGGCGGGGCGGTCAATCCCTCCTGGGACACAGGGAGGCTGCGAGGGTAACCTGGCGCTTTTCATTCGTTTCTTTGGCGGCAACAGACGGGTAAGATTCTGAGCAGGAAAGGGTCCCACTTCAAACAGGGTGACTTCCTGCTTTAAAGCTCTGGTCGGCCGGGAGGCGTGTCTTGCTGGGGGCGCGGCCGTGCACACCTGTGCAGCGCAGGGACTCCTGGTCTAGAGAGTCCCTGCAGCACGCGCCCTCCGTTGTGAACGCTGTACTCCCTCCTCCTTCCTCCAGCTCACGGGCACTCCAGCAGCCTCGACCCCACGCCACACGCCGCGCAGCGGCACCCGCGAAGCGGGTGCTGCAAGTTGTTGATTTGCGGCGGGGCGGTCAATCCCTCCTGGGACACAGGGAGGCTGCGAGGGTAACCTGGCGCTTTTCCTTCATTTCTTTGGCGGCAACAGACGGGTAAGATTCTGAGCAGGAAAGGGTCCCACTTCAAACAGGGTGACTTCCTGCTTTAAAGCTCTGGTCGGCCGGGAGGCGTGTCTTGCTGGGGGCGCGGCCGTGCACACCTGTGCAGCGCAGGGACTCCTGGTCTAGAGAGTCCCTGCAGCGCACGCCCTCCGTTGTGAACGCTGTACTCCCTCCTCCTTCCTCCAGCTCACGGGCACTCCAGCAGCCTCGACCCCACGCCACACGCCGCGCAGCGGCACCCGCGAAGCGGGTGCTGCAAGTTGTTGATTTGCGGCGGGCGGTCAATCCCTCCTGGGACACAGGGAGGCTGCGAGGGTAACCTGGCGCTTTTCCTTCGTTTCTTTGGCGGCAACAGACGGGTAAGATTCTGAGCAGGAAAGGGCCGGCGACACTCAATGAATGGCCCGTGCTGACCGCTGCCTCTGGCCTACACTGCGGTCCAGTAGGTCACAGGGTCATGAATCAGCAGTGGCGGAGTTCATATCAGTGTACCGGCATCATCGCAGACTACACTCCCACTCAGCCCCGGGGCCACTAAGTCTGTTCCCCGACATTCATAGACACTCTCTGATCGAACTGTGGTGGCGTTTGAGCCTATGGACTAGGGGTCAGGTTTTATCCTCATGTAGCTGATACGGAATTGGTGGTGGCAATGGGGCTGTCGCATTCCACTCCTCCATTTGCTGCTTCCGGATAAAATCAAACCTTTTGGCGTCTTGCCCCAGAGGACACCTTCCACTGTCTCCCGAAACACTCCGAAACATACTCCTCGGACAGTGATGGTGACCAGCTCAGGTCGCATGGCCCATCTGACTGCACCACAAGTCACCGACCCGTGGCTGAGTGCCTCTGCGGGCCGCAGTGCATCCGGGTTCCACTAACTCGGTGCTGGTCCTGTCCGGGAACCCCTCTCTGGAGACATTGGTTGGCCCCTGAAGCGTAGGCCTTGGGGTCATCAATGCCATTACTCTGTGGCCTTGCGCTGAATGCAGCCTCCGGGCCCAAATGCATCCCACCAGCGCTCACACACCAAAGCGAGTCCAGACCAGCCTGGACGACGCATCACTGCAGGAGGCACACGCCACTACCGCAAGAACCACCTCCAACTGCCATCTGCCAGAGTTGAAGCTGTGGTCCTGACAGACCTCGGAGTTTCTCAGGCCTGTCGTGGATGCCCTCATCGGCCTGATACCCTGCCCAGCACTCCAGGTGCCAGTGATTCAGTGCACCACAGGCCATTGTCCGTTGCTGATTGTGTTTTGTGCTGTAGAACGGTTGTGCAGGTATGTCACCTCAAACAGGTTGGGGGCCCTGAGAAGTTGATAGGGAAGATGATGCTGGTATAACACACCCCTCTGCATCTGCATCAGTAATATATCGAAGTGACAAAATCCAAGACTTTTTTTTCACATGAGCGCGCTCATCTCCAGTGTTCAAAGCCCAGTGCACTGCAACTCACTGACACTTCTGTTTGCATGTTGGCTGTCCTCTGGACTTTCTCCGGCTCACTCCATGTTGCTCAGAAGTTGACTCTGTATTGCATGTGTTTTCTGTTTCTGTTGCCCTCGATGTTCAAGTGGTTGCCAGCACCAGACATTCCTTGCGGAATGGCTTACACTCACCCCAAAAACATCCACCACAGGCATCACTGTAGATGTGGCCCTGCCAATAAAGGGGCCGGGCGCATGTGACGGTAGCCAGTTCAACATGATATCTGCATGTGTCCCTGTGGTGTTGTAGTATGCATGTGGGCCCTGGGCCCTACGACATTACATTGTGCTGTGTACATCGGACGCAGACATGTCATCGCAGGCAGCGGGTTGGAGCTTGGACATGTAGCTTTGTCGTCACCCACTCAATTCATAAGGGGAGTGGCCAGGGCCATCGTACGCACAGCCAACATGGGTGTGTGACTGCTATTTGCGTGCCCCTAGGTGTGGTTCTGTGCTGTGAATGTGCATCTGCATGTGTCTCTATGGTAGTGTGGCTCTCCTTAGTGGAGTGTGGGTGGGCCCTGAAGGGTGATAGACCCCTCCATATGTGTCCTGGTTTGCATTCCATGGGTTCGGCCCCCACCCACACCTGTTGGGCCACCTTCTTTTGGCGTGTTGACACATGGCATTGGGGTGCCATGTGTGGGTGGGTGAAGTATTGTGATCTAGCTGTGCTTGTGGGTGCTTCCTGCTGTGTGGTCTGTTGCAGGCTCGGTGTTCACCCCTGAGTTGCTTGGCTGGCCGGGTCCTGGTGGGGGGTTGCATGTGATATCCATGGACTGTTGTAGGGCATTGGTGTCAACGGTGTGGTAGTCCTTTCTGGCATTACTGATGTGTTTTGTTCTGTGCTCTGCTGGAGATGTTGTGTGCCTCTCTGTGATGTGAAGGAGAGGTGTGTGTGACATTTGTGTTAACATATGTGTTGGAACATTGTGCTGGTTTGCATGCAGACTGTACGGCAATGTACATTGTGATTGTTTAAGGGGTGCTGGATTCTTCTGCGGGACAGTGTACATTTAGACTACATGACGGATATGAGGTTGTATTCAACATTACCTTTTCACTGTTTCTGGCACTGTCAGATGTAGTGGGCATGTTTCTGTGCATGTGCGGAGCCAGTTGTGTCCTCTGCTCTGCAGTGTCGGCTATGCGCCTTGTTCCACGTTGTCATCAATGTGGGTGTGCTGTTCGTACTATGTGTGTGTGCTGCAGTGTACCAAGGGGATCTGGGACATGATCCTGGGTGTTTGTGGGTGTGCAGTGTGCTATGCCTCATTGTGCATGTATGCCATTGTGCCCATCTACCTCTGTCCACCCAGTCCCTGTTCGTGGCACTCCCTGTTGATGTTGTGTATGGTTCTCTCAAGCTGAGTCCGTACGCCCTACTCCTTGCACTGTTTCCACACTGATAACTGTGGCCTGGGTTTCCTCCAACTCCTCTGGGGCTACTGGACTTCAAGCTCCTGTCACCATTGATGCCTTCCTGTTGGCAGCGGCTTGGTGCCTGGTTAAGGTAGTCATGTCATGCCGGTGCCGATTGGCCTCCTTGGTACTCCGACTGCAATTCAGGTGGTCTGCTAGTGGGTCAGTTGCTGGTAGTGTTCCGTCACCTCCATGACGCTGGTGTAGTTTTCCTGCAGTCTGCACCCTGTCTTCCTCTCCCTCTTCTCCTTGGCCTTTTCCGACCGGTTGTTCCTTGCTGGTAGTCTGTGGGGATTGAGGGGTTCGAGTTAGCCTCTGTGCTGGGCATCCATGTTGCTACGTTTTTTGGCTTGTTTCTGGTGTATTTTTCTGTGCTTTTTATGGTGCATTGTCCCGCCAGATGTGTGGGATTTGCAAGTCCGTGGCTGATTTTCGCAACTTTTTGTACCGCGTTTGACCTCATTGCGTATCGAATTTTGGCGGCATGGCGTTTATTTTCACGCGGATGTTTGCTGCGTTATCTGGTGTCTATTGCATGCTACCGCTTTGTTGTGAGTTCCACGTTGACACAGGGATATTTTCCTGTGACAGGCTGCGATGTTGAAAGTTGCGTTACGCTACTCTTGAGGTAGTTATCACACGTTCTAGTGAATGTACCACTGAGTGTAAAAGGCTGTAACTCAAAACCAACCTAAGAATGGATTTATCTGAAATAGGAGTTGGAAAAGTCCATTGTTTCCCGAAACTGTGAGTTGAGGAAACTTTTAAGCTTGATCGGATCTTCGTAAGTGATGGTGTTGTTAGTGAAGGTCACTTTGAATGAGCATGGATTGAATAAGCCAAATCTTGCTCCAATAGATCGTCGAGCTGGTCTCATGGCCAGAAATTCCTTGCGTCTATCGGCCGTAGGTTTTGCTTAATCCTGCGACAAAAAATACTGATTACCTGTTAATGAAATATGCTTCAAGGACCTAACTGTGGATAATACCTTGAAAAGATCAGTGTATTCAAGAAAATAGAGTATGACTCCTCTTGGTTTTCGGGTACAGGAAGACTTTGAATGGTGAAGAGGGCGCAGACTGTGGGCACGTTGAATGTTCAGGATAGTAGTTTCTGGTAAGTTTAGTTCCACCTGCAAGAACGTTTTGAAGTAGACTTTAGGATCAGAGCATTCTGCACCCTCTGGCAGACCATATATGTGGAGATTATTCCGCCTGTTTCTATTTTCAAGGTTTTCAATCTGCTTCTGTAGAGATGTGACCTGAGTTTGAAGAACTTCAACTTGAATGCAGGCTGAGCCTAGGGATTCCACATTTTGCTCAACTTAAGTGATTCTCTCCTCCATCTTTGCCCATTCGTCTGTTAAAACTTGTATTTTGGAGTTTGTCTCTTCCACAAATGGTTGCAAGGCATGAATCTCCTCCAAAAGAAGATCCATTGAAACTGACGTGGGTTGTTTTTGTGGAGAGGGGGGATCCTTTTTCAACCATTTGGTTGTTATCTTGATAGCAACAGAAGAAGAAGCAGAAGCACTTTTAGATTGGGAATTTAAGGAATTATCCATTGTAGCAAGGTGAGTGTAGAGATTCGAACAAGCAGTGAAATAACTATTTGTAGGCACCACCAATGACCTTACTGTTTTCAGTTTGCCCATAAGTGGAGTTGTCTGAACCAATATCTCCTCATAGTTAAAAATGGGCAGTTGAGACCATTGGCACTAGTAATAGCAGGTGACACACAATCCAGCTAGTAAATCTTTATTCAGCTAAAGGGAGTATGCTGCAAAGTCACAGTCCATAGAAAGTATCATAAAAATTCCCCAAAACTTTCAAACATATGCCTAATGACTTGATGCAAGCAGGGTGCAGGAGCTTGTGCGTGTTATAAATTTATGAGCTGTAGGTGTCACAGAGAGTTTGCTTTCCTCAATCTGCCCTAACAATGTGTCAGTCAATTCCATAAAGTAACCCTGGGCGTAGTGGGCGTAGTGGGGCTACGTGAAGCACCATGAAGTGGGGGGAAATCTAGCCCACCCACACACTTCGCATAGCCCCACTACGCGCCGCCCGCCTCCCTCCCGCCCTCTTCTACAATGCCCTCCAAATCATTTAAAACATTGTGAAACTAATTAAAAACACTTACCTGAGATGTGGTGTCCAGGGGCTCCCTATTCCTAGTTTCTCGCCAACTTCTTCCTGACAAATACGAATGCGCGGGCGCCCACGCATGCGTATTTCCCGCAAGAAATGTGCATGCGCGGGTGCCCGCACATGCGCCTTTGTCAGGAAGAAGTCGGCAAGAAACCAGAAAGAGGGAGCCCCGGGATGCCGCATCTCAGGTAAGTTGTTTTAATTAGTTTCACAATGTTTATAATTATTTTGAGCATTTAGAAGAGGGCAGGATGGAGGCGGGTGGCAGGCAACTTCGATCCACCATGACGTGTGCGTAGTGTTGCCTACTACGCCTACTTTGTGAATCGCTAAGTAGGCAACACTACGCACACTCCGTGGACAGAGCCGAGCACTACGCCCAACCTTACCATTAAGTACAAGAGTGAAATTTATGAGAACTCTCAGAATTAATGGCAAGAGAAAAATCCACAAGGTGGGATATTGCGTAACTTTTAATTTTCAAATATAAAATTCATAAAGAAGAAAAAGAAGAAAAAAAACAGACTTCCACATAGCAAAGTGGTAAATAAAAACTCGCTTTGTTTCAGAAGGTGTAAGGCTCATGTGACGTGTGAATAAAAGATGTTTGAGGCATTTACCTCAGCAGAATAGTCTCCTGTGGAAGCTGTACAAAATGAGCATTTGGAAAAAGATGATTTATTGCTCAGGATTCTGTTGAGCATCAGGAAATATAAAGTAGTCTCCTCACGCTGCGTGTGAAAAAATTCAAGCCATAGCTGAAGGTCACAGGAGTCCCGGGAAGCCTTTTCCATGAGTGTGCGCTCAATTAAGATGTCGGGTCCCCTGCCGTCAAAACCATTACTGACGGTGAGGAAGAAGCACTCAGTCTGCGGAGCTCTGAATAAAGTGAAACTCACGCTCTGATATCCCGCATGAGTTATGATGTCTGTGGTATCATTTTCAGCAAGTTCCTGCCATAAATGCAGCCATAATGCTCCTTAGTCCCTGCGTCGCCTCACCGAGTGCCGCTAGAACGCTGCCATCCTCCTCATGCGCTAGCCACGCCCTCCCGGTTCACAGCAGTATTATCGGTGTTTAAATGCAGATTTACTTCATCCTACTTGAGAATCCCATTAACTCCTCATATAGGAATACAAAGACCCCAAACCCTCACTATACAGACCTCTTTTTTACATCAGGAATGATCATGAATAGTGGAGTGATTTAAAAAAAATTAGGTAATTCCCTGGAGTGATTGCCTGCTCCAAAAGATACCAAATCTCAATTGTTTCAAAGAGTTCTTAAGACTGAGAATAGAAGTGGGAAACACTTAAACAAACATAGAAAACACATATCTTACTCTTACCACATTAATCTCCAGTCACCTGACTGGATGGCCAGATCAGCACTTATAGGCTCATTTAACATGGCATGAAAAAACCTCAAAAATTTACATCAATCAAGTGGGTGGCATCCAAGAGATAACAATGGTATTTGATCTGATTCGCAGTGGAGTGCTTCACAACTTACAATGACTGTGAAGGTAAGATGGAGCTTCTCTGCCCATTAACATCTCATTGCTACACGTTACATGTATCTACCTTAGTGCCTTCTTGGATGCTTGATCTGCCAACTCTCTGTCTCTTCAAGGTATGGACAAAACCTAGTAATCTGCATGAAGCCTTGTTGTCTTTCCTTTTTTTTTTTTTGTAAATATTTTTATTGGAATAAAAGGTGCTTTAAAAGGACATAGTAATTAATTAGATACAGGCAAACAAAACCAGGGCTCACGCCCAGCATAAAATGTATACCAATATACACAGAATCAGCATTAACAATCAAAAAGATAAATACATTTGATAATAAAAGCACAATGATAAAAACCAATTCCCATGGGCCGGCCAAACTGAACATCTTAGGTATAACATTATCATACTACCTCCTATATCACATTCTTGCTTCTCTCCACTCTGTAATTGGGGCCCAAATACCTCTTCCCATCTCCCGTTTTTTTGCCCCCTTCAGTTCATATAAACTGGACTCAATATTATGTATACCCAATAATCTAGATAGCCACATCTGGAAGGAGGGAGCGGTAACATCTTTCCAGCCCGCAGAGATTAAAATCCGAAGCACTGCAATTGACATAAAAACTAGGGCCTCCTCGTCCTTCCCAAGATTCAGGTTAGAGTCCGTGCCCAATAGCATCAGGGTAGGGGATAGGTCGATCTTATGACCTAGCAGCCCCTCCCAGAATTTCATTATCTCGTCCTTTATTGGGACCAACCGATTACAGTGAAAAAACATATATAATATATCAGCTCGGCCGAGGTTACATCTAGGGCAGCTGTCATCTTCCCTTACACCCCAGGCAAATAACTTGGTCGGCGTATGATATAGGTTAGAAATTGTTTTGTAGTGCTGAGCCCGGAGGTTGGAAGCCCGAAATATCTTTTTATTCATGCAGAGAGCAAGATCCAGGTTGACATCGGGATTTCCCAGTTTAGTTACCCACTTACACTCCGTCTTCTCGATATCATCCTCGTTCCTCTCTACTAGAAGATTATACACTACTTTGATCCTCATGCAGCCTCTAGCTAGTACCTCGACCAAAGGGAGATCCACCGAGGGGGACCGCTTTGGTCTTAAAGCTTTAAGGGTTCGAGCTATTTGACTATAAAGAAGCCAATTGTTGGCTGGAATACCAAATCTGCCCTGCAGAACATCAAACCCAAGTGTCCTGTCCCCCTCCATAATATCCCCAAGGGTCTTAACCCCCAATCCCTTTCAGACATGAAGATTCCTATCGGCTCTCAGCTGAGGGAAAAGACTAGAGTTACTCAGATGTAGGTAAGAGTTCAGCTTGGGAGCATTAAAAATGTCAGGATAGATTTCCAGACCAACCACGCCCCAAATACGGTCTTAAGTCGAGCCTTTTTGTAAAATCTCCGTTCCACTTCACACAACAGTAGACCAGTTGCCTTTCCCCCCAACAGCATCTTAAAAATCGGAGGGGGGGGGGGGGGCACTGTGCCACTGGACTTTCCACCCCGGTGCCCGGATCACATTGAAAGAAAACAGACATTTGAAGCAAGAGGCACGACCAGTGATGCAATCTTAAATTCGGGAGTGCCATCCCACCCCTTTCCCTTGGTAACGACATAAGGTTGGTGGAGCGCCTAATCTTACCATATTGCCAAATGAATCTTATAAATAAGGACTCCAAATTTTTCATTATTTTTCATCAATAAATAAGGGAATAGCCCGAAACAAATACAGTATTCTGGGAAACATTACCATTTTTAGTGCGTTAACCCTCCCTACCAGTGAAAGATGCAGCACATCTATTCTTTTTAGTTCAGCTTCTATAGATTTGATAAGGGGGGGATAATTTTCCTCCACGATTCTATCCACTGACGCATTAATTTTCACCCCTAAATACATGGCAGAATCCACGAATCTGGAATCAGATTTAACAATATTTTTCGAGCATATTATCTGAGTTTTAGATTCATTTAGTAGGTACCAAGAACCGGAGCCAAATACTTTTGCCATCTGAGCCAGAATAGGAAGAGCCTGCTGTGGGTTGGTAGTAATCACGGCCAAATCATCGGCATACGCAAGGATTTTATTCGAATGGCCATTAAATATCACAGGGGTTATCCCAGGGCATTCTAAAATTTCCTGGATGAAAGGATCAATAAACAGGGAAAAAAGAATGGGGGAGCAGGGACAGCCCTGGGGAGTCTTGATGTTGATTTTATCTGATTTCTCGCCCATTACCGTCACTCCTGCTACCGGATCTAAGTACATAGCTTTAAGAGCTCTGATAATTTTCTCACCAAAGCCTCTCCCCGCCAGAATACCCCAGAGAAAGCTCCAAGCAACGTGGTCAAACGCTTTCTCTGCGTCGAGCAGGATCATGGCCATCCCCCCCCACGGCACCCTAGGCATCAAACAATGTTTTTGCTCTGCATGTGTGGTCTGTCGTACCCCGACCGGGGACAAACCCATGCTGCCACGGGGATACAAGACCGCCAATGACCCTGCCCAACCTTTTAGCCCATACCTTGGAATATAATTTTGTGCCAGCGTTAATCAACGATATCGGGCGATAGGACCCTGGTTTCTCCATCGGTTTCCCCTTTTTATGGAAGATTATAATATTGGTTTCCTTCCAGGAATCCGGGACCACCCCTGAATACATAACCCCATTAAACAGATCTACCAGGAGAGGAGTAATCTCGGATTCCATGGCTCTGTAGACCTCCAGGGGGATCCCGTCTGGACCAGATGCCTTACCAGGGGCTAATTCCCGCAATGCAGCTATGACCTCACTTTGTGTAATATCTTTGTCAAGTTCTTCTCTGGCTACGTCATCCAAGCAAGGGCCCCTGTCCACAAGTTCCTCCCCCTGATTTCTACCGGGATCTTCCGAGTCATAGAGCCTCTGGTAAAAATTCTCAAAAACCCTCAATATGTCCTTCACTTCAGTATACTCATTCCCGCCCTCCTCTATACGTGAAATTGCATTCTTGGCTTAACCGAAGAGCTAAAGCTCTCCCAGCTTGCTCCCCTGTTTCATATCTTTTGGCCCTAGAGGATTGGAATTCGCCAATCGCATTCTGGGTTACCTCCTTCTGTAGTGCTGCCTTCAACGCCAATAATACATTTTGACTTTCCTTGCTTCCCCCCCTAGGGCAATATCCTTAACATGCCGTTCCTCTGCTTTGCCTAGGTTCCCCATTAATTTCTCCACTTCACACCTATCTTCTCTTCTAAGCCTGGCTGAACAGCTTATAATCTCTCCCCTTAAAGCAGCTTTAAATGCCTCCCAGACCCCATTCCGGGAAGTGCTATATCTGTTTGCTGCAAAAAATTCATCCACCCATTTAGTGAGATGGTCTGTAAACCTATTATCTACTAATAGTCTTCTTTCAAAGGTCCAAGTTGTCCTTTTCCTTTCCACACTTCCCAAATCATACGTTATTACCAAGGGGTTATGGTCGGAAATTAGTCTTGGGAGTTTTGTGATACCCACTCTATTAATCTCGGAAGATGATATAAAAACATAATCCAGCTTCGTGTATCTCTGAGCGGGGTTTGATAAATATGTAAAGCCATGATTCTGAGGTTCTTTAGTGCCCCACACATCCTGTAACCCATGCGAGCTAATAAGAGCATTTACTGCCCTAAAAACTCAGGGTTTCCGCCCTGCGTAACGTGCTGTATTACCCCAATCCACTGAGATATTAAAATCTCCTGCAACTACTAGAGGGGTTGGCCAGCTAACTAGCTCTGCCTCAAGATGGTCAAAAATCTCCAGGTCATCTTTATTTCAACCATAATTTACGCTAAGCGTAAAACCCATACCAATTCAGCTATTACCCATCTTCCGTTGCTATCCGCTTTAACTTTTCTCGTTTTTCCCAACGATGTTCGTGCTAGGATAACAAACCCCCTAATGGTTCAGGTTTGAGTTGAGCATGCCACCAGCTCGAAACCATTAAGGAGCAGCAAATTCCTCTTGGCCCATGGGAGGTGGGTCTCTTGGAGGGATGTACGTTGTTACAACGCATGCTTTTACCACGCATGCTGTAACAACGCAAGTTTTAAAACGCATTCCATTACAACGCATTACACTGGGGGGTGTTGGATAGTGAATAGTTTAATGTACTATTCCAACACCAGTCCCCGTGGACACTAGAGAAGGTGTTGGATAGTAAATTAAAACTATTCCCTATCCTAGAGTGCCCCCCAGTGTAATGCGTTGTAATGGTTTTCGTTTCAAAGTCTGCGTTGTAATAGCACTGCGTGCTAAAAGTTGCGTTATAAAGGTTGTTTCCCCTCTTGGAGGCACAGAACATCTATTCTGTTATACTTCACGAGATACGCCAATCTCTGTCTTTTCTTCCAGTCATTCATGCCCCCCACGTTGATTGTGCAGATTCTAATATTTGCCATTCTGCGGAGCAAATCCACCTACAGCAAAAAACTGTTACTTAATCATCCTCTTATTACTCAATCTTATACCTTGTCCGATAATGCACCCTTTCTCCTTTTTTCCAAGTTTTCCCCCTGCACCACACTTACCCCCTCCCCCACCCTACTGACTCCACCACCCCTTAGGCCCCCCACCCCCACCCCCCTGAACCCCCTGCCCTCCCTACTCTGTGAGGCGCTCAGACCTGGTCTGTGCGTGTGATAAAGCACGGTGATAGCGGTGAGGGCTTAAAAACTACCTACAAGTCAATTACCAAATCCAACGTGGAGCCCAAAAAAAATCCCCAAAAAACTAAAACAAAACCAGAAACATATGAAAGTCATCCGTCAGCCAGGATTATCCAGTCCAACAATCTGTCGCCACTAAAACTGTAATTAGAACTTACCATCTAACTACCTAAAGAATCCAAATATTCCTTTGCCTTTATTTCTGAGGAAAAAAACAAAGTTCTCCCGTCATTGATGATTTTTAGTTGTGCCGGGTTTATCAGGAATGCCTGCAGCTTTTTGTCATGGAAGGGCTTGATCATCCCTCTTAATCGCCAGCGTCTTTCTACTGTCGAATGACAGAAGTCAGGCCGGACAAAAAATGAGATTTCTTCACTACTTCGTCTGGCGTTCGGCCTGGCTAGATCCGAAATAGCCTGTCTCAAGATGAAATTGCCAAGAAATATCAGGACAGCCCTAGGCTTATCTCCCTCCTTAGTGTTCCTTCTGATTTTAAAGGAGGTGCGGTGTACTCTCTGCACCTCGGTGGTCCAGTTCCAGCTGTTCAACTCGGGAAATGCTTGTTCAAAGAGCTTGATGATGTATGCCCTGATGTCCGTGCCCTCGGCTCCCTCCGGGATTCCCAATACCCTCAGATTATTCCTACGGAGCCTGTTTTCCATCTCCTCAAGCTTCCACTGTATGTCCACAACTTGGGAGCATTGTGCGTTAACCTTGGAGACAGCCTCGGCCACCTCCGTCTCAGTTGATACTATCCTGTCTTCTAGATTTGAGACTCTGTCACCGGTGTTTACACAGGCCGTAGATAACTTCCTGACAACGGCCTGCATTTTCCTCATGGCTGCCTGAGATTTCCGGTTGTCCTGATGCGTTTCTTCCCTATGGGCAATATTTTCCTGATGTATTGTTTCTAATAGTGACATTTGGGCAAGCTCCGTGCCAGGACTACCCTGCAAGGGCATAGGGGAGGAATGATCCCAGCTCAATTCACGCTGGGTATGTGCCTGGCCTTTAACCGCCGCTCCTGAGACTTTTAAAGCAGTTGCCGGTTGATCCATTTCAGGGTCGCTCTCTGAGTCCAGATAGGAGCTACACTCCTCATCCTCCTCGGACCAGCCGACTCCATCTGAAGCCGAGAAAAAGGCATCACTTGGAGCATTCTCTCTACTATCCCCTGCTCCACCGACTGCCACATTATTATTTTGTACGTCTTTCTCTACAGTGGTTCCCTGCTCAGATGGCTCTAAATATTCTGCCACATTAGTGTCCATATCCGTGTGTGCCAGCAGTTGGGGGTCAGCAATATGTACCCCAGAGTCGGGAAATCCCAGAGATCCCAGATTCCCATCCTTCTCCCCCGATAATACAGCGGCATCTCCGGGGGTCACTACATCAGTTGGTTGCTCCACTTCCGCCTCCCCCTGTAAATCCTCACCCTGCAGCGTGGTCTCAAGTATCGGAGGAAGGGATCTAGGGGGAGGGACACTGCTGATATCGGTTCCGCCTTGATGGACCTCTGCATCTACATCCACTACCACCGCCAGCGGAATGCCCCCTGACTGCTTCAATGTCACCTCGACCACCTTCTCCTTACCAGTTTTGGCAAATAAATCCGCAATTGATGTGGCAGCCGAGCGGGTCCGAGCAGCAGTCTGCTGTTTCTTCTTAAGCTGTTCCGGCTGCGGGGGTGTTTGAACCCCAGGTGCCTCAGTCGCAGCTTCCTCGCGCTGGATCTTCTTTTTCCCTGCCGCGGTTTTAGCGGCCGGATTCACTTTGGGGGCCATGACTTGCGTCAATGCAGTGCCTTGCTGACCAGACAGACTCAGCTCTTTAGGTGATCCCTCGCTGGGAGTCTCTGCTCCGGCTTCCGTACTCCTCTGTCGCGGGAGCCTTCGACCCTGACTCCGCCCTCCTGCAGTTTCATGGAGCCTCCGACCAAGCGAGAGCGCACCGAGCACGGCCGCCAACTCCCGCAATAGCCGTCTCGCTGTTCCACGGCAAGCCAGCGTCGTCAGCATACCTCCAAGGATCGCCTCCAGAACGCTGTATTCCAAGTACCGATAAGGTAACTCCTGGCTGCGTCTGAGTCTTCATTTGGCTCAATCCGCTACCAGCCCTCACCGCTCCGCCGTTACAGCCACAGCTAAGCGGCCGCCATCTTGCCTCTAACGAAGGAAACACAGTGTCAGTGTAGTAGACCTTGTTGTCTTTCCTGTCATTGCTTTATTCCATTTGCTTGAGGCTCTAAAGAATAGGTAATGCTATATTAAAGAGACTAAAAAGTGTGTGAAATTAATCTTGTTATGACTCCAGTCAGCCTGAATATAGGATCCCCCTGTCTAGGGCCCACCAGTATCCGTTCCTAAGATAAGCAATCTTTTGGACACGTCATACTGCAAGATTGCCTCCATGGAGACAAAACAATTATCCTATGTAACTATTATAGATAGAGCCTGAGATACTGACCTTTAAAAGAAACAGATTACACTTTGCCAGTAATCCTGAGCAATCCACAGTTGAAATTACTTGTCTTTGATTAATGGTTCAAAACGTGAACATTTTCAAAATTCTTGGACATCAAAAATGGTCAGCAGAAGCTCTTGAGCCCCTAGCATCAGAAGTTTTGGTCAGTCTCTCCTAATGACATTGGTTTTGACAACTGTGGGAATATGTCTATATGGGTGTATCAGTTTATCACAGCAGCCCATTTTATAATTCCACTATGACATTCCCCTTTATTATGTATTTGGTGCTATTTATTAATATCAACGGAGCAGAGTCCCACTCTTTCAGCTTACTCGAGGCAACGTTGATCTGAGCTTTTTCCATGTTGGACAAATTATAGAATATGTGGCACACCTCCCTCAAGTCTCCCAGCCTCCCCTATGGCCTCTAAAGCATGTACCATCTGCGCACCATGATGGTACATGAGCCCTGATTCACTGACTAGCTCTTCAGTTTTGTTTCCTCATAGGCATTAGAGTGCCGGGGAGTTGCCTGGCTCCCACCTTAGTCGCCATCTTGGAGTGATGTCTGTATATGTTTATGCTTTTCATTTTCTCCCATTTTAAAACAAGCACTTCGTCAGTGTGAGAGAGCATGTCGAAAATCTCATTAACCCAGTACCCGCTCCGCCTATGTACTGAAGTTTGCCGCATATAAAAAAAGCCATCCAATTACGGAAGGCCGAATTTTATGTGGCTGCTATCACAGAGGCTGCTAACCCTCAGAAAGAGGTCTTTAGGATCCTAAACGAGTTAAGGAAGGTTAGGGTGCAAAAATCTACCTTTAATCAAAAGGATTGCCATGATTTTCAATCCTTTTTCTGGGTAAGATAAAGGATTTGATGACAGAAATTCATCAAACCCCGATCCGTCACTGCTCAATTGAGCCTCCTTACCCCTCCCCCAGACTGACAAATTTATTGACCACTTTGCCCTTACTCACCAAGGAGCTTCTGTCCATCTTAGTGGGACGTGTGAAATCAGGCTCTCCAGCTGACCCATGTCCTCCTAAAATTTTTAAGCATGGCCGGGTATTGAGGACAAAGTGCTCTCCCTCATGAATCGCTCCTTGGAAACAGGGCTTGTTCCCTCCAATTTTAAGGAAGCCCGGGTGATTCCGCTCTTAAAGAAACCAGGTGCTGATCCTAAGAATTTAAAGAATTTTAGGCCAATTTCCCTTTCCCAGCTGCCTTTTCTGGCAAAAATTTTAGAACAGCATGTTTTACATTCCCTTACCTGCCACTTGGAGTCTAACCATCTTCTCGAGTCTAATCAGGCTGGGTTCAGAGCCCTCACAGCACGGAATTGGTTATGCTCTCCGTGCTGGATGATTTGAGACTTAGGGCTGACAGAAAAGTGCCGTGTGCTCTGGTATTACTGGACCTATCCGCGGCGCTTGATACCGTTAATCATGGCCAATTACTATCGCGGATTGTGGATCAAGTGATTCAGGGCACGGCTCTGGCCTGGCTGACTTCCTTCTTTAGGGACCGCTCTCAGCGAGTCCAACTAGCAGATTTGGTGTCCCACCCAGCCACTCTGCATGCGTAGTGCCTCAGGGTTCAGCTTTATCGCCTCTGCTTTTCAATGCCTATCTGCAGCCCCTGATTGCAGCACTGAACCAGATGGATTGCAGGGTTTATAACTATGCCGACGACACTCAAATTCTGATCCAGATTGACCATTCACCTAGGCTCACTTGAGAATGCAAGATATTCTCAAGTTCAGCATCAACTGGATGTCGGCCAATTCGTTAAAAATAGACCCTGACAAAACAGAGGTTTTAGCGGTCACCACAGCCTCAATCCCCTGGAATTAGCTATTCTGGCCTTCAGAACTGGGGCCCTTTCCCGAATCTGCAGTGGCTGTGAAAAGCCTTGGTATCAAAATTGATGCCTTGTTATCCATGACACAACAGGTGTCGGCTGTGGTCGGAACCAGTGTCGGTCTAATGCGTCAGCTTCGGAAACTGTCTCCACTGTTGTCCTTTGCCACCCTTAGACTGGAAGTTTCAGCCCTGATTCTGTTGTGTCTCGATTATGGTAACTTTTTATAATATGGTCTACCAAAAAATCTTCTGGCCAGGCTCCAAGTTGTAATGAATGACACGGCCAGATTAAAATAAAAAAAAAACAGACATGCACATGCCACGCCCTTATTGCAGGACCTACACTGGCTCCCGATCATACAGAGAACTAAATTTAAAAGCCTCTGTATTGCGCATAAGGCCATTCATGGCTTAGCCCCTAGCTACATTAAGGACCGACTGACTAACTATACCCCGAGCAGGACTCTCCGGTCAGATGATGCTTGCTACCTGGTCTGCGCCCGGTTTAATCTCTCGTCCATGGGTGGTAGAGCTTTCTCAACCACAATCCATCAGGCATGGAACAGCCTTCCTGTTAAACTACGCAAGGAAACAAATCTCCTTCCATTCAGGAAGAGTTCGAAGACTGTGCTTGTCTTAGAGGCATGGAGGTCTCTCTGAGCAGGTCCCTCTCCTCTCAACTGGTGTTGGACATCCGCTGATAGCGCTTAGAGACCCCTGGGTGATAATGCGCTTTATAAATTCATATTAAAATAACATAACATTTTTTTTAACTTGATTTTGTTTTCGCTTCACAAGGGAGCTTGTGAGTGTCACCGGGGTAGCTGGACCCCAGTTTTTATCTTTACATTGTCCTCACATTTGCAATCTGTTTTTAATTGAGCCCTCGCACTCTACAGCGCCTGTGGCCACACCTCCCTTGCACCCCCAAACACCCCTATGGCCTTTAAAGCCAGACGATGAGAAATGTCCATACAGCCTGATGGTACATGTGCCCTGCTTCACTTACTAGCTCATCAGTTTTGTTTCCCTGTAGGCATTAGCGTGCCAGGGAGTTGCCTGGCTCCCACCTTAGTCGCCACCTTGGGGTGCCATTTTTATATGTTTATGCTTTTCGTTTCTCCCATTTGTTTTAACTTGATTTGTTTTCATGGTAGCTACACCTCACAAGGGAGCTTGTCAGTGTAGCCACGGTAGCTGGACCCCATTTCTTATCCTTACTGTGTCCTCACATTTGCAATCTGTTTTTAATTGAACCCTCGCGCACTACAGTGCCTGCATCTGCACCTCCTTCACGCCACTCAACTAACTCAACTATCCCTATGGCCTTTAAAGTCGGACGATGAGCACGTCCACGCAGCCTGATGATACATGCGCCCTGATTCACTGACTAGCTGATTAGTTTTGTTTCCATGTAGGCATTAGCATGCCCGGCAGTTGCCTGGCTCCCACCTCAGTCGCCATCTTGGAGTGGCCTCTTAATATGTTTAGGCTTTTTGTTGTCTCCCATTTGTTTTAACTTAATTTGTTTTCACAGTAGCTACACCACACAAGGGAGCTTGTGAGTGTAGACAGGGTAGCTGGACCTCAGTTCTTATCTTTAATTTGTCCTCACGTTTGCAATCTGTTTTTAATTGAGCCCTCACGCTCTACAGCTCCTGCCTCCACACCTCGCTCACGCCCCCCCCCTAACCACTCGTATGGATTTTAAAATCTGGACGAGGAGCGCATCCCACCAGCCTGATGTTACATGCTCCCTGATTCACTGACTAGCTCGTCAGTTTAGTTTCCTTGTAAGCATTAGTGTGCCAGGGAGTTGCCTGTATCCCACCTTAGTTGCCATCTTGGAGTGTCATGTATATGTTTATGCTTTTTTTTATCTCCCACTTGTTTAAACTTGAATTGTTTTCACAGTAGTTACACCACACAAGGGAGCTTGTGAGTGTAGCCGAGGTAGCTGGACCCCAGTTCTTATTTTTACTTTGTCCTCACGATTGCAATCTGTTTTTATTTGAACCCTCGCACACTACAGCACACTCAGTTTTGTTTCCTTGTAGGCATTAGCGTGCCCGGGAGTTACCTGGCTCCCACCTTAGTCGCCATCTTGGAGTGGCGTCTTTATATGTTTATGCTTTTTGTTTACTCCCATTTGTTTTAACTTAATTTGTTTTCACAGTAGCTACACCTCACAAGGGAGCTTGTGAGTGTAGACAGGGTAACTGGACCCCAGTTCTTATCTTTACACCATCATATTTTGGGAGTTCTTAGAGTCTCACGAGATTGATTTAGCGTTTGTAACAGAAACCTGGGCAGAGGCCTCATCTGCTCCAGACCTTCTCCTGTTTTTTTTCCGGCGAGTTCTCAAATCCACAGATTGGACAGAGTGGGTCAGAAAGGCGGCGGTCTAACACTTATCCTTAAATCTAATCTTAAATTGTATACCTCAAAGTTACTTGGGAGTCTTAGTTGTGAAGCCATGAGCTTCAAAGATGATTTAGACGAACATTACTCTCTTAATGATATCTTCCTTTACAGACCACCCAACCCTAAGGCCCCTTTCATTGACAATATTGATCATCCTTTAACTTGAAAAGCTGATCATCCTGATTTTCTCTTTTTAGGTGATTTCAATTTTCACCTAGAAAATATTTCAGATACGGATACCATGGTACTTCTTGATCAGATGGCCAGTATAGATTCTCACCAACTGGTGGAAGGCGCGACGCACACCACAGGCCACTGTTTGGATGGGATTTTCATTGATAATACACACATAAGTTGGACCTAATCTCTCCCTCTGACCTGGTCTGACCATTATGTAGTCCTTTATAAAATAACACTACCACAAAGACCACGTTCAAAACAGTCAGGAGCACATTGAAGAAAATTAGCTAGTATCCCGGCTATCAAAAACTTCTCCAAGTCTACCCTCTGACTTGGATTTAGTGGCTGCAAACTGTCACTCTTGGCTAGATTTAGCCATGACAGACTTGGCTTTGCCAAAAAAATAGCCATCGCTCCAGGCGTACCCCTTCAGAATCGTGGTTCAATGACACATTCAAATTACAAAAACAACTGTGCCGCAGACTCGAGAGGAAGTGGAGACTGGATGATAATGTTGTCACTAAAAAGGAATATAAAGAATCCCTTCAGAAGTATAAAAGCCTCATCATCAGGGAGAAAGCTGCCTATTTTACAGAGCAAATTAGAGCAGCCAACAGATGTCCCAAACCCGTTTACTACAGTAAAAAGCCTGTCTAAATTGTCAGCCCCTCAGGACATTGTTGTCAGCCAGGAATTCTGTAATACTTTAGCGGATACCTTTCAAAATAAGGTTAAAGCTGTTTATGATACCTTCCTACAACAATCCAACAGCCAGGCACAGACTCTTATCCAACTTAACAAAATAAAACCTACAACGGAGGTAATATCCTCCACCTTGTTATCCTTCACGGCCTTAACAACCGACAAAACATCACAAGTGATTAGAGCTATCAAATTGGGTTTGCCAGCAGACCCCTGTTCCCATAAAATTCTACATCTATCGCCTGAGACCGTTGCACTTCCCTTGACAGAGATTTTTACTGTCATGTACACTTTTGGAAGTTTTTCATTTGAATGGAAGAAAGCGTCCATACTCCCTTTATTAAAAAAAAACACACACTTGACACCAAAGATCCACTCAACTGTAGGCCTATTTCCAGACTCCACTTCCCTTCTAAGGCGGTGGAAAAGGCCATTAATTTAGAATTATATCTACTACCACAGGGGCAGCCCTAACCACCTGAACCTGGGACTGTCGGTATTTTATCCTTACAATGGTTCAGAATGTGCAACAATTACTAATCATATCATAACACATGTAAGAAGCAGTAGAGTTAAAGAAGAAAAATAAAAAATAAAAAATGAGAAAGTTTTGGCCCATAGAAGAAAAAATTATAGAAGGAATATCTGTGTAATCCCTTCAGATTAGTCTGAATTTCGACTTTTTTGAATCAACTATCAACCCAAACTTAATTCACGTTGGTTTGGGCGTTACTACATTGGCTGACCTTATGCAGCAATTTTGAACTAAGGACTTTTGTGATTTCCTGGCACCAGTTACCGCAGAGCCATTTGGAAGGGAGTGGAGTTTTAAAATTGGCTCCCGAGCAGTTCGCTATTTTAATCTTACTGACTCAAGCATCCTTTTGGTTTTGCTTGCCCGCGATTTTATAGCGTGGAAATTGGTTGGTGATAAGCTCAGTTAACTTATTGTCCTGAGGATGACCATGTACTAATGACAACGGTCTAAACGCCGTCAACGCTATTGTGGCCACAACTCAAGGAGGACACAGTGTTTTGTTTATAGGAGTTCTTGTATGGATCTTGAACTCTTGTGTTCATGTAACCTCTGTGTGTATGCCACCTGTCTGGTTTTATATGTATTGTAATTGTGTTTTTTTTGTACCGGCAATATGTCTGAGCTTCATGTAACTTTTTAAATTTAAATACATTTTGTATACTTTTTCTATAATTACACAGATATTCCTTCTATAATTTTTTCTTCTATAGGCCAAAACTTTCTAATTTTTATTTTTTTATTTTTCTTCTTTAACTCTACTGCTTCTTACATGTGTTATGATATGATTAGTAATTAATTTAGAATTGTCTGCTTTCATCAAGCAAAATGAAATCTTGGATCCCTCCCAGTTCAGTTTTCGTGCACATTATAGCACAAAACTGGCACTAATCACAGCCACTGAGGAGCTCAGGTGGACACTGGATGGCTGGGGAGTGCCACCCTGATCCTGTTGGAGTTATCAGCAGTATTTGACACTGTCAATCATAGGCTGTTGATGGACCACTTGGCCACCATTGGGACCAGGGATAAGGCGCTTTCCCTGCTAGGCTCCATCCTGTCATCACGATCACAGTGGGTCACTTTAGGCGACTATTTATCCCGCCCTTTCTCTCTGCTTTGTGGGGTACTTCAGGAACCATCCCTGAATCCCACTCTTTTAAATTGAACTCTTCCAAAACAGAGTTTTTGCTTTGTGGTAGCAATACTCACATCTGAACTAGCAAGTGATGGCCAGGCCAGCTTGGTTCCTGTTCCTAAAGCAAAAAATCAGGGAGTTATTATGGACACTAAGTTGTCCTTCGAAGCTCAGATTAACTCCTCTACCTCTAGCATCTTTTTTATCCTAATAATTTTGCCGAAATTACAACCCTCAATTCCGCTAGAACTAAGGAAAACAGGTATATGCGTATTGATATCGTCCAGACTTGATTACTGCAATAAACTACTTACCAGCGTGACAAAACACATCATCCAAAAACTGCAGACTGTACAAAACAATGCAGCTCTCTTCCAACTTCACTGGTTGCCGGTAGCAAAGCAGATTCAATTTAAATCCCTCTGCCTTTAAATCACTCAATCAAAGAGGCCCAACCCAATTAGCTAGCCATCTAAAATCCTACATCCTGGCCAGGTCACTAAGATCAACAGAGCTCGGGAATTTGATCGTCCCAGGATAAAAAAGACCAAGTGGGGTGGCAAGAGTTTCATCACGACCACATCCAAATTGTTGAACTCACTGCCTACCTCTCTTAAGAAAGAGACAAACTTGGTAATATTTAGGAGAAGCCTAAAACATGGCTCTTTAGGGCATAAACATATTTCCCCCTTGTACCTAGCTGCATGTGCTTTTAGATAGTGTCTAGACACCTCTGGGTATTGCTGCACTTTATAAATCAATCACTCATTCATTCATTCAAAACGTGGCTCTTCCAGTGTGAGATTTTGCTGGCCTATTTTATCTCAATTAGGAGCAAGTTGGCCCACAGCAGCATTGGTATACTTCTTTGGAAGTGAATGTGTGCACTGTACAAGACTCTATGACATAACATGATGTGAAAATTCTTAGAAAAGATCCCAGAAAATAACTGAATTGGTTAAGTAATTTCCTTTAGCTGGTTTGTCTGTGCAAATCACCATGCTTGTATTGTTAAAGGCTATGGCTTCTGACCTTGGCTGAGCCCCTGTTGGCAGACCATTTTTTCTGACTGCATTGTGACTGAAAATATATTCTGCGTTAATGAGCCTGGTGTGAGAAATACTGCTATTATCTATAAAAACGGAATATCTCGATATTTTATTGACGGGCTCATCATTCTCTATGACCCAAAGAACTTTTGTCAGAGCATCTGCTCTTCAGCTGCTCTCAATCTAAACTCCCTTGTTTCTGTCACACATTGCCTAGCCATCCTCTTCCACAATAACTGGCCCTTGCTATTTTTAAAAGAGACATTCGCCTGTCCGGGAATTTAAAGCTTGTGCTAGAGGGTTTTGACTAGAATCCAATAGAAAAGGATATACAGGCCAGAGGTTTGCTTGAGTTACTGCCAATTACAAATTACATATTTATATTTCTCAGATTGACTGATATGCTCAACATAACACAAAAGTACCTGTCCTCAATTTAACGAATAGAATCTAATAACATATGTTACCACATTAAAAAGTGAAATTCACATATTTTAACAAAGTTCATTATTAAAAAACTCAGTTGCAGCTATGTAACCTGCAATATAGAGACAGCAGTATATAATTTACCTTAAATCTAACTTAATTTTATGGATATTTATGGGTGTTATAGTCGGACCCTCCAGTATCCATAGCTGAATATCAGGTGGTCCAGGGGCACTTTTAAGAGCTAGCCATGACTGTTGGACCTGGCCCTTTTTGCAGAGTTATCCCAAAACCTTTTGCCTTCCCCCTCCTATTTTTCTGATCTTCTTTTGTTGGCTTTAGGACTCTGGTACTTTACCACTGCTAAACAGTGCTAAAGTGCAACTTGCTCTCTCCCCAAAACATAATATGATTGGTTTACACCTGTTTGGCATATTAGATTTACATGTAAGTCTGTTGTACAGTTGTATACCATATACCCAGGGCCTGTAAATTAAATGCTACAGGTGGGCCTGCAGCGCTGCTTGTGCCACCCACAGAAGTCGCCTTCCAAACCTGTCTACGGCCACTGCCGCAGCCGGGCCTGTGAGCGCAGCTTACTGCCACAGTGACGTGGCATTTAAAGTCTTCGCAAATCTCAAACTCCCCTTTTACTACATATAGGTCACCACTAAGGTAGGCCCGAGGTGGCCCTATATGCAGGGTGCGGTGTAAGTAATAGGTAGGACATGTGCCTTTATTTTGTGGCATGTCCTGGTAGTGACAAACAACCTATTATGTTTCCCACTGCTGTGAGGCCTACTCCTCTCATAGACTAGCATTGGGAATTCTCTTATATATGTTTAAGTGGTAATTCCTGATCTTAAAAGAGTGGCATTGCCATGTTTGGTATGTTTAGACTGGTAGTGATAAATCCTGCTTACTGGTGTAGTTGGATTTTACTTTGCTATTTTATAAGTGCCATTTTTAGAAAGTGGGCATTTCTCTGCGATTATGACTGTGTTTAAAAGCCTTACTCCAATCCACGTCTGGTCCTACACTTTGTGCATACTTTCCAGGCAGCCATCACACAGAAGGGTTTGAGTGTGACAGGGTTAAGTCTACATTCATCTACATACTGATGCTCTTCCTGGGCTAGGGAAGGGAGAGGGTGTTCACACTTTACAGTTGTATAGGCTGTGCGTGCCCTGACACAAAGGGCTGATTTACCCCTTACTGATGTCTAGAGCCAGGGCTGGTTTGAAAGGGATTTATTGTACACTTGAAAGGGTTCCTTGGAAGTTACCCCTGGATCAAAGACATTTTTGAGTATAATACAAGGGCTCTGACCTCATATTTTTAGATATCACTTTTAGATCTGGAACCAAACCTCTGTCAGAAGGACTGTTGCGCTGCTTAAAGGACTAATCTGGATGGCTCTTCTCCTGTTGCCCTGCTGCCTGCTAATTGCTAAGTCGTCTAAAGGACACTCACTCGATTGATTTTCTGCTTGTTGCTCTGCTGCCAACTGCTCCTAACTCTGGTCAAACCAGACACTGTGTGGGACTTGTAACTAGATGCTACTGGCTCTACATACTGTATTAGAGGACTACGGCACTGCTATGAGGAACTGCCATTTGGACTATTTGCTTAGTTGTGCTAGCCTGCTGCCTGCTGGGTTGCAGTAGAGAATGCCACTCTGCAAGTGACTTTGTATGCTGGCCTGCCTGCCCACTGCTCCCTGAGTGCTTCCAGTGTTCGCCAGGAGCTGGTTGGCTGCTTCCCCCCATCCCTGTTCATTTGGAAACCTAGGGTACTGGAGGATCCAATTTCGGCAACTTGCTTTTGCCCAGGGACTTTCCCCACCTGAGCTTGGTTTCTTCTTGATCCCCATGCCTTTCACTGGGGAAAGAACAAATGGACAAGGGGACTGCCAGTGAGGCTGGGAAGTGAGGCAGATGGCTCAGCGCTGGCGAGCGGCTCTGAGATAATCCCTCATGCTGGGGAAGATTATTGAAGGACGGGAGCTCTTGTCACAATCAGTGCATGGTGAGTGCTGGCATTGGTTTCTGAGGACGTCTGAAGTTTAGCGCATCATGCCGGTCTCTGGGCCTGATCGCTGCCATACTGTGAAAAACCCCCTCATAGGGTCTCCATCAACTTCACAGGCATGCTGGATTCCTCACTTCCTGACGGGAGTGCCCCCCAGTGCGACTCCTCTACTTGAGCGGGTGTGCAGAGACACTGAGGGAGTCAACGCCTTCTCCATGGCCCAGTGTGAGGTATGATTACACACCTTGCACCCAGGCCAGGTAAGGTCGCCTACCCCACAGTCTCCAGGAATTAAGGCACGAGGATTGAGGGGAGCCATGTGGGTTGCTCTCGCTGCACACCGCCAGGGCAGAAAGGTTGCTCAGTCCGGCCCTTCATTTGTTGTGGAGTTGGTCCCCTTGTGGGTTTGGGATTCTACTCCTCGCAGTGGCGGAAGGTCCTTGGGAAGCTCTATTGCTGTCCTGCTCTATCTACGTGGGCAGCGCTGTTCTGCCTGATAACCACAAAAGACACAACGGGCAATCCTGGAGTGAGTGTGCCCCTCCCCCCTTGGTGTGGACATACCATGGCGCACGGACCACTAGTTACAGCACGAGGTGAAGCCTTAGTGGAGGCCCTTGTTTGCCACATAAAGAAAGCAAAGGAACTACCAAGATTGAAGGGCATCCAACACCTTTCCATTTTCCTATAATTTGGTTCATATTTTTCATAAGGGGTTGTCAGTGACATGGGTATCTTATGCGCAAACCTATCACTATCCCCATGTAACTATAAAATAATACCTATATGGAGCTCCAGAGGGAAAAGGGTGGCCACTTACACCCTTAAGATATGTAAAGGGCCAAGCCCCTAACCTGAACAAAATAATGAAACCCCTGAGCAACACAACAATCAAAGATTGAGTACAAAATCAGTACTTCATCCTTCGTTGAGTTGCTTTAGAAACTTTTTTTTTAAACTCAACGAAGGAACAAGAACTGATTTTGTACTGACACTTTGATTGTTGTGTTGCTCGGGGGTTTCATTATTTTGTTCATATGTTTGCCTACACAAGTTTGCTGCCCTGGGCATGGATTAAATAATTCATGTCGTTTTGCCTCATATGAGCTTTTCACATGCACCTTGTGCACTAATTGTGTAATTTCTGTCATGTTTGCAACCTATGAGCCTTCTACTAAGTCTGCATAACTTGCCAAATACTTTATGATATATGCCACTCTGCCTTGCATTGTCAGGATAACATGTACTATTTTAGTATTTGCATAGTATACACAGCATTTGTGCTTCATGTCTTTTTGGTCTGCATTTATTTAAAATATACTATATATTTTTACATCATTTTGTGTGGAGTCTCTCTTGTGGTGTATTCATTGTGTTTCTGTATGTGTGTGTGTTGGAAATGCTTTACACATAGCCTCTGATGATAAGCCTGCCTTCTCTGCACCAAGCTACCAAGTTATCTTCGGTGTGTACGTTACTTACTGTGACTAGAGTGATGGATTCTGCCTGGCTTAGGGGCATACCCTAGCCAACAAGAAGCTCCACATCTAATATGACCATAAAAAAATAAGAAATAATGGCTCTCATTGTATTTGATTATGTTTAATTCAACTTTGACATCATTGTGATGTCACTGGCTGGAAATTGAATTGAATTGAATTTAACTGAATATGCACTTGTATAGCGCATGGCTACCCAAGGGCATCCCAGCGCTTATCGTGACACCTTGCACACCTAATCTGATCATGGAAAGAGGAATATTTTAAGCGGAAGGAGGAAAGAGAAAGGTTCTAAGGTGCTTCCTAAATCTAAGAACTAAATTGGGACCCATAAGAGCCAACATACCCAATATGCACAATAAAAATCATTTGAAAGAAGGATACACAGAAAACCCCACTAGGGCATATCTCAAAGCAAATTATTGTGTGCTCTCTACTAAACAGCCTTGTGACGTCTCCATGAACTCCTATGTTAAAATATGTCAACTCCTATAAATTGGTCCATCCGGCTTCATGCCCGGCAGGAATTCTGCTCTGAATTTGCAACGACTCCAAGGGGTGCTGGGTCGAGCTCAATATATCCAAGAAGACGCAGTGATCCTGTCACTCGACGCCCGTATGGCGTTTGACACGGTGGAGTGGCCATATCTTTTTGCAGTGTTGGAACGCGTGGGCTTTGGCCCCAAGTTCTTGTCGTGGATATGCCTATTGTACACCAAACCATTGGCCAGGGTAGTAGTTAATGCAAAACCCTCTAGAGAATTCCCACTCAGATGGGGGACTCAACAGGGCTGCCCCTTCTCACCCTTGTTGTGCGCCCTAGTCCTGGAACTGATGGTGATCTGGCCCATGCGGACCCCCTAGTTCGGGGCCTGTGATGGATTGAGGAATGGGAAGACAGAATATCCCTCTATGCGGATGATATTTTGCTATACGTGGCATCCCCTTGCGCCTCCCTAAATTGAATATGGGACATAGTCACATTCTTTGATACATACTCATGATATATCATTAATTGGTCTAAATAAATTTTGTTTGTCCTTAAATGGGAAGCTCAGCTGTAACCTCAGGCTAACGAAGTAAGGGTGACCAGAGTGGTTTCCGATATCTGTGGATCTATGTCACCACTGACCCAGAAGCTTTACCGACTATAAACTCCAGGGCCCCCTGGTGCGCCTTAAGAAGGATGTCTGCCACTGAAGGACCCTGCCTCGATCCCTACTGGGTAGAGCGGCGTTATTTAAATGATGGCATTGGCCAGATTTTTATGTGTGTTACAAAATACGCCATTCCTGGTTCCTGGCAATAAAATCTGAATTAATGACATTGCTGTGGTATGGAAAGGCTACTCGTATATCACTCACAAAACTGACCCGTGACTGGTATGACGGTGCCATAGTGCCGCCAGACATTCACAAATACTATCAAGCAGCACAGCTTGCCCCAATCATTCAATGGATGCACTGTCCACAAGGGGACCCAGGGTATGCCATGGACGGTCAATTGTTGCAACCAAACGGCTATAAACGGGCACTATACACCACTCCCAAGCATAGAACCCTCAAAATCCTAGGTTGGGAGGTGAAAATTACACAATTCACACCTGTGTAGGATTTCAATAAACTAGGCATGCTGAGACTCAAACCTGGGTTTGATAAATGGGACATGAATAGCACCTCCAAGGTGGGAGATCGCTGGAAAGGAGGAAAAGTGATATCATTTCCAGAATTGCAGCGCGAATACGGTGTAGCTAGATTGGAAACTTTCAGATATCTCCAGCTTCGGCATGCCATAACAACAGGAATTCCCAGAGGTGAGATCCCCCTGAAGCATCCCCTTTGGAAGCTAGACTACTTGACGACTATATGACACGCAAAGCGATCTCACTAACGTAGAAGAAACTGATTAACAATACACCAGATACATTGCTCCAGCTCCGTCAGCAACGGGAGGCAGATATAAGGGACATAGATGAGGAAGACTGGTGTGAAGATCTATCCTCACCCAAAGAAGCAGCGATCAGGTCACAATTTTGACTACCACAGCTTATGATGCTACACAGGGCTTCTATGTCATGCAACACAATAGTAAAGATGGGGAGGAAACTTGATTCTGCTTGCTTGGTACCTTCCATCATATAATTTGGAACAGCCCAGGGATACAGAAATATTGGACTTCATTTTTGTCCTGTATAAATAATATAGTGGGAGGGGATGTTCCCCTTTTAGAGAGCAGATGTTTACTGAATGTGTGGGAATCCTCAGATCTGGGTCTGAGCCATTACCTGCCTCGAGACCTCGCCTATGCAACAACACTCTTAGTGACAAGGTAAGCCCGTTTTGAATGAAACCCGGGAATATAATTTTCCTATTTTCTTAACTTAGAACTCCTCCCAATCAGGCGCTCATGAGATCGCGCTTTTGTTGTTTTCCCGCAGATACGATCTTTTGACAACCATCCCGACTCACATACCGGGGCCTGGTTAACTTCATTTATGAGCCATTGATTGCCTAAGGGACCGCGTTCTACGCGTTTACAAATTTTTTTTAACAAGGTAAGCCCTTTCTGAACGGAATACGGTAAAGCCATTGACACCTCTTAAACCGTATCCTTTCTCGACCTGGCATTGATTAGATCGCGTTTTCTGTTTTTTCTCCAGACACAATCCGTTGATAAACTTTCCCGAAATACGGACCAGGTAACTCTACATAACTTTTACACTTATATGTTGTGTAGTTATCCTGCTACCCTAATGATAACCTCGGTCCTAACCACAGTCCCTTTCACATTCAGATTAATACCAGGCGATCCTGACCCGACCTGATGGCTATCCTATCTGTCCTCCTACAAGGTAAACTTGTTAATGATCATGTTAGTCCCATTATCAGTGTACCCCCAATACTTTAACCAAGCGGTTATCACGCTTAGGTATTTGGGATTTTAATACCCTTCTAAGTTCTTCCTCTTTATTGTTTCCCACCCTAGGAGGCTTGCCCACCACCCCCCTGTCCTGATGAAGACTCGTCTTTGTAAGGGGAATTAACCCTATACCATTAGGGTCGAAACGTAGACTGTCCCCGTGTTCTTACTCCAACGGTTATTCATGATTCATACAGCCCAATTAAGGAGATATTGGTTTCTGTGATTATATGGATTAATTTCTTATGCGGCTCCAAATTAGGGAGACCTATTTAGAATGTATATATGATCAATGATAAATGATGTAACAATTTATTACTGTTTACACACCTCACATTTGTTCACGTATTTTCCACACAGCACTTCCCTCCCTTTTCTATGTGGGCACTAGTACTTTGATGAATCGTAAAGAATGTTTCATAAAATTGTATAACCATGAAGTGGTTGATAGAGGTACTTTGTGAATTAAAACACTGTAACCTTATTTGTTTCTTCTTTCAACTTTATTTTCCATTTTCTAAAATCTGTATATAAATCACTCTCTTGAGTCTGGGACCCCTCTGTCCATAACAATTATCACCCAGGTCCCTATGACTTTTGGGTTCAACCCTGTTGTTGATAACATACTTCGTGCAGACGCTATCTGCGAGGTTCTCTTTCCTTTTTAATCTTTGCGAATATTTTGGCTATTCTTTAGCTAACACAAAATGGTAGACAAAGACTTTCTCACGTACACTGAGGACTACATTCAGCAACTTCTCCATGATCCTGCTAACAACTTTTTATCTCCAAATATAACTCCCATTGATTTTTCTTTGAATGACAAGATTAGTAAATTGGAACGTCGTGAGAAAAAACTAATTAGAACTAAACTACACGGACATTTCCTAGCACAGTGCTTACAGTCCAACATCATTCCAGTCGGACTCCAAGTAAAGGTTGAACCAGCGATATTTGTTGACATCCCAAAATTTAGGGAAGGATTTAGCTTTGTTGCTAATAACTGTTCCAGACATTGGATGGTGTTGGGAATTGAGACAGCGGCAGAGCAAGTCCAAGTTCTGACCAAATTGATATCCGACCTGAAGGCTGAGATTGCAGGTGACACAACACTCACCAACTCCAAAGAAGCTTTGACGAAATTGGTTGCAACCCTCCAAGATTTCGAAACCACCACCATTAAGAAAAAATTAGAGAAGCTCGCTCGTGACGTGCGAGCCTACGACAAGAAGAAGACATATCCTTACTTACAGGAAGAATACTACCGACAAGATCCCCAAGGACGTTTTACCAGCCATGGACGGGGTGGATTCAGAGGAAGACGAAATTACACCACTTTCTCTGACTCTTCCTATAGTTCCGGAGAAGACTGCGAACAAGCAGGCCCAAGTGAAAGTTACAGATATCAAGACTCATACTGTCCATCGTACCCTCAAACTCTTTTAGGACGAGGAGGATGGAGACCACCGAGAGGGAGAGGGAATATCTGGAACCAAGGCACTGGCAGGGGCCAACAGAATGCGGATACAACATGGGACAACGGACGAGGGAGAGGTGCAAAACAAGTTCACTTCCCCCAGGAAGAGCACGGCGAAAGGTCAACCCGCCGGAAGAACTACAGGTGGTAAGAGTGGATAGTAACCCTGTAATCAATATTTCATCCCACAGCCTAAAGGATGAGGAAATCCAAGTACTTAGTCGTGGATTAACCTTTGTACCCACATCTCTACCTAATGTCTTCACAACCATTGCTGAATTGCACAGTTTCTTCCGAAAAATCCGACTTAGATATTTCTTCAAAGACAAACCATCCAAAACTATGGGCTCACCCACTGGTCTTCGAACACCTTCAACCTTTGTGCCACCTACTTATGCCATGACTCATAGAATTTTGGCATACGAAAGCTTGGTCCTTCATGATGTGAAGGAAATCCTCAATAAGCCAAAGTACACAAAATACAATATCAGCAAGGCCGAGAGACTGGCCCTATCATCTCTTAAGGACAATAAGAATATTATAGTCAAGCCGGCTGACAAGGGTGGTGCCATTGTTGTCCAGGATGTGGTGAACTATAAGGAAGAGATCATGAGACAGCTAGATGATGGAATCAGCTACAAAAAATTACCCGGGACCCTTCAAAGGTCGCAGCTGAAATCCAAAGAGTCACCAAGGATGGTGTGGAACAGGGTTTCCTATCGGAGCAAGAATATCAGTACTTGAACCAAAAAAATCCACGCATACCAACTATCTATACTTTGCCCAAAGTCCATAAAAACATGCAGAACCCCCCGGGACGACCCATTGTGTCAGGCTGCGGCTCAATATTGGAACCCCTGTGCAGGTATATAGATTTCTTTCTCAAGCCTTTGGCGGAACAAACTGAAACTTTTCTGCGGGATACCACGCACACAATCAATATAGTGGACGGACGGCCGTTTGACTCCACCACAGAACTCCTGGCGACGTGTGACATTGTGTCACTCTACACGAGTATCCCCCAGGAAGAGGAACTAGTGTTGGCCACCATGGCATTGGACAAACGTGTAGCACCGGTACGTGTTCCCACTGCATTCATCATCCTGTTGTTGAAAATCGCGATGATGCGCAATTTCTTCATTTTTCAGAACTGTTTCTACCTTCAGACAAAGGGAGTAGCCATGGGGGCTGCCTATGCCCCTGACTTAGCTATAATCTTTATGTCTACTTTTGAAACCACCTTCATCCTCCATGATTCAAATCCTTTCAGGTCTAAGATACTATTATGGATGCGGTACATAGATGATATCCTTCTTGTCTGGGCCGGTACGGATATCGAAATCAATAATTTCTTCACATGGCTCAATAGTAAATCTCAGGACATCCAATTTACTATCCAATTTGACAGAACCAAAATTGACTTCCTTGATCTCTCAATTATTGCTGAGGATGGGGTTCTGCACACGACCCTGTTTAGAAAACCTGCAGAGCGTAACTCACTGCTGCAATACTCAAGTCATCATCCTAGGAGCCTGAGGGATAATTTGCCCTTCGGACAATTTTTAAGAATCAGGCGTAATTGCAGCAAAAAAGAAGATTACATGATACAATCAGAGAACTTGATGGACCGCCTCATTGAACGTGGATACCCCAAACGCCTTACCAAGAAGGCTCGCAAGAGAGCGTGGTTCAATCCCCGAGAGACATTACTACAACCTCAAGAGCGTACCAACAAAGCAGACCAACGGCTAATATGCGTTACAACTTTTTCAACCAAGAGCAACGATATTAAGAAAGCTGTAAATAAGCATTGGAAAATGATTTCAGAAGATGTGGGATGTGACTGTCCACCCCTCCATTCCTTCAAGAAAGCCAAAAACATACGAGATCATGTGGTGTGTTCATTTCTGGACAGTACTTCGACGTCAACCATCACTACCCTTTGGAACTTACCGCCCATTTTGGGACACTTCAAGTGTGGAAGTTGTAAGGCATGTCCGTCCACCATCCAAACTAAGGAATTTGTTTTCAAGGACCATCGCATAAAATTGAAATCCCACACTAACTGTAACACTGCAGATGTGATCTACTGCATAATCTGTCCCTGCGATCTGATCTATGTGGGTCAAACACAACAACGCATAAAAATGCGCTTCCGCCGGGTCAGGTGCAAAGTGTCTGGGGCGCCCTTAGTTGAACATTGCATGAAAGAGAACCACCTTCCAGAGAGCCTAAGATGGATTGTATTGGAACAATTGAAACTTGGCCCAAGAGGAGGTAACATCGCTCCTATTCTCAATGTCAGAGAATTGAAATGGATACAGTTTTTTGATTCAATACACAATGGGCTAAATGAGTCAGAGAGCAGCTTTGCACAACTCGCTGTCCTTTGATATTTTTTCTCTTGATAACCTTTTCATAATTTTTACATGCTTTCTCTGGGATGTAAATCTTTATCCTCTTTAAAGCGATAAAACCATGCCAATGCCAATATAAGTGTGCATTTTACCACCTTGCACGGCTCGTACATGCACAAGTGTATTCCTATTAATGTTATAAATCAGCGCGAGAAACCTGCTGAAAAATTTGGTTATACCAACGTGCTCGTTAGGTACACCAAAAATGTGTATTTATGTGCTGTAATCAAACCTTTTGAGACATACCGTTTTGAACTAGCAATGGCATTTTTGCGGATGCCGAGGTATTTCCCTAGCGTCTCTGGTTTCCCGGCAACTATGAGTCCCTCTTCAATGTCACTTTCCTAAATATAGATGCAGCCACGCCCCCATCTTTCTTGACTTCCTGGTTACGAGAGCCATTACCTGCCTCGAGACCTCGCCTATGCAACAACACTCTTAGTGACAAGGTAAGCCCGTTTTGAATGAAACCTGGGAATATAATTTTCCTATTTTCTTAACTTAGAACTCCTCCCAATCAGGCGCTCATGAGATCGCGCTTTTGTTGTTTTCCCGCAGATACGATCTTTTGACAACCATCCCGACTCACATACCGGGGCCTGGTTAACTTCATTTATGGGCCATTGATTGCCTAAGAGACCGCGTTCTACGCGTTTACAATTTTTTTTAACAAGGTAAGCCCTTTCTGAACGGAATACGGTAAAGCCATTGACACCTCTTAAACCGTATCCTTTCTCGACCTGGCATTGATTAGATCGCGTTTTCTGTTTTTTTCTCCAGACACAATCCGTTGATAAACTTTCCCGAAATACGGACCAGGTAACTCTACATAACTTTTACACTTATATGTTGTGTAGTTATCCTGCTACCCTAATGATAACCTCGGTCCTAACCACAGTCCCTTTCACATTCAGATTAATACCAGGCGATCCTGACCCGACCTGATGGCTATCCTATCTGTCCTCCTACAAGGTAAACTTGTTAATGATCATGTTAGTCCCATTATCAGTGTACCCCCAATACTTTAACCAAGCGGTTATCACGCTTAGGTATTTGGGATTTTAATACCCTTCTAAGTTCTTCCTCTTTATTGTTTCCCACCCTAGGAGGCTTGCCCACCACCCCCCTGTCCTGATGAAGACCCGTCTTTGTAAGGGGAATTAACCCTACACCATTAGGGTCGAAACGTAGACTGTCCCCGTGTTCTTTCTCCAACGGTTATTCATGATTCATACAGCCCAATTAAGGAGATATTGGTTTCTGTGACTATATGGATTAATTTCTTATGCGGCTCCAAATTAGGGAGACCTATTTAGAATGTATATATGATCAATGATAAATGATGTAACAATTTATTACTGTTTACACACCTCACATTTGTTCACGTATTTTCCACACAGCAGTTCCCGCCCTTTTCTATGTGGGCACTAGTACTTTGATGAATCGTAAAGAATGTTTCATAAAATTGTATAACCATGAAGTGGTTGATAGAGGTACTTTGTGAATTAAAACACTGTAACCTTATTTGTTTCTTCTTTCAACTTTATTTTCCATTTTCTAAAATCTGTATATAAATCACTCTCTTGAGTCTGGGACCCCTCTGTCCATAACAACCGTCAGCAACGGGAGGCAGATATAAGGGACATAGATGAGGAAGACTGGTGTGAAGATCTATCCTCACCCAAAGAAGCAGCGATCAGGTCACAATTTTGACTACCACAGCTTATGATGCTACACAGGGCTTCTATGTCATGCAACACAATAGTAAAGATGGGGAGGAAACTTGATTCTGCTTGCTTGGTACCTTCCATCATATAATTTGGAACAGCCCAGGGATACAGAAATATTGGACTTCATTTTTGTCCTGTATAAATAATATAGTGGGAGGGGATGTTCCCCTCTTAGAGAGCAGATGTTTACTGAATGTGTGGGAATCCTCAGATCTGGGTCGGATGGAGCAAATATGGGTCACACTGGAGGCTTATGGTGTCCAAGAGGAATATTGTAAGATTATGGGGAGCAGAGTCACCACCAAAGCTTAAAGATTGGAAACGAGATATGGACTGGTGTATAATGGTGGAAAAAGTCATTTATGAAGGTTCTGGGTGTCCACGAAAGTGGGGGAAGATCTGGGCAAGTTGAATGAATACAGATGTGGCCTCTGCACTGAGCCGGGTGGAGACCTGTGATACTTGCCATGGGCGGGAGAGCAGATAGAGGAGGAAATGGGGATGCAAATTTGTGATATGCCCAGACGGTCAAATAATGGGAACCGAAATAAAAAAGTTAGCTTCACGATGTGTACGTGGATTAACCTAATATTCCTTCTTACATTGTGCAAATGCTGTCGTTACTCTTTCAATAAAAAAGACATGACAAAACAAAATATATATGTCAACTCCTGTTATGCCTGCCGGTCAGGGGCGTAACACAGGCCTCTGCAGCCCCCGCGGTCCTCGCCCTCCAGGGGGCCCCGTCAGCACCGCACTTCTGCTGGGGAGCTCTAGATTGAGGCCGGAGGGGGCCCCTTCACGTACCCTACAGGGGGGGCCCCCTCACGGTTCGTTACGCCACTGCTGCCGGTGTTCCGTGCCGCCTTTCGGGTGCAGCAGAGCTTGTCTGGCATGGACGGGCAGGAAGTTGCTTGTTGTTCAAGATGTTTGCAGTCAGCTGCTTCCTGCTGTCACTCACAGTTACCTGGCATCCAGGTTTCCCCTCGTTGCTGGCAGGGTCCTCCTTAGACTCCTTGCATCGAACTCTTACCGTCACATTTTGTCAGTGGCTCCTTCGTATGGAATCCTTAACCACTATCTCTGGATACCTTGTCGTGATGCTTCTGCAAAAGAAACATTCTGATAAAGAGTCAAGCTGATAAGAACATTGTCTGCTAACACGCTAGCGTGCTGGCATCAGACACTTAAGTCTGCTTTGAAAATGCTTATACTTATCTGATTTTGAAGTCTTCTGCTTTACCACGGTTATGAAGGAAACCCATGTTTTTTTTCTCTCAAAGAAAGACAAGAAATACAGTTGATGGATTATACCGAACAGTTACCAGTCTGTGATCTCTGCATAATTAATTTTGTTTAGGCTTATTTTTGTTTTGTATTTTTGACCTAATGAATTGGCTGAACATTATGTGCATGAAGCAATGCACTGAAAATATAAATAGATATACATTGTTCTCTTTTTATGTAGTTTTCCAGCCGTGCCTTAAGAGCCTATCATTATCACCTAAGGCACAGCTTTTCAAACTTTTCATGTTGGGGACACACTTTTTGGAGATGCATCATTTTGGGACACAGTAAGGCAGAGTAGCGAGCGTAGCATAGAGTAGCAAGCCGAAACCACCTAAGGGGGGTTCTCACTCACTCTGTCTGTCTCCCTCTCTCTCTCTCTGTCACCCTGTCTCTGTCTCTATCCCTCTCTCTCTCTCTCTCTCTGTCTCCCTCCCTCTGTCTGTCTGTCTCCCTCTCTCTCTCTCTCTGTCTACCTCTCTGTCTCCCTTTCCCTTTCCCTCTCTCTCTCTCCCTCTGTCTCCCTCTCTCTCTCTTCCTCTGTCTCCCTCTTGTCTGTCTCCCTCCCTCTGTCTCCCTCCCCCTGTCTCCCTCCATCTGTCTCCGTCCATATGTCTCCCTCCATCTGTCTCACTCTATCTGTCTCCCTCTATCTGTCTCCCTCCCTCGGTCTCCATCCCTCTGTTGCCCTCCTCCCTCTGTCTGTCTGTCTCTCTCCCTCTGTCTGCCTTCCTCTGTCTGTTGCCCTCTGTCTCCCTCTCTCTGTCTCCCTCTCTCTGTCTCTGTCCCTCTGTCTCCGTCCCTCTGTCTCCGTCCCTCTGTCTCCCTCCCTCTGTATCCCCCTCTCTCTCTCCCTCTGTCTCCCTCTCTCTCTCTGTCTCCGTCTCTGTCTGTCTCCCTCCCTCTGTCTCCCTCCCTCTGTCTGTCTCCCTCTGTCTCCCTATATCGGTCTTCCTGTCTCTGTCTCCCTCTCCCTCTCCCTCCCTCCGTCTAACCCAGACTCCCTCCCTCTGTCTACCCAGGACTCCCTCCCACGGTCTCCCTCTCTCTCTGTCTCCCACAGTTTCCCTCTCTCTCTGGCCCCCTCCCTCCCTCTGTCTGTCTGTCTCTCTCTATCTGTCTACCTCCCTCTGTCTGTCTCCCTCTATGTCTTCCTCTGTATCCTTCCCTCTGTCTCCGTCCCTCTGTATCCATCCCTCTGTCTCCCTCCCTCTCTCTCTCTCTCTACCTCTGTCTCCCTCTCTCTGTCTTCCCCTCTCTCTGTCTTCCTCCCTCTATCTCCCTCTGTCTCCCTCCCTCTGTCTCCTTCCCTCTGCCTGTCACCCTCTGCCTGTCACCCTCTGTCACCTCACCCTAGCTTTTGGTGCAGATGTAATTTGAAGACCACAGATGTCTACAGTTTCTCCTTAACAGGGATAGCTTAAGTCTGAAACATTGTTAAGAATCAACTGAGGTTTCATTCAAACTAACATTGCCTTTAACTCTAAAATGGGTATTGGCAAAGCCGTGCCAGTTCGGAAAGGTGATACAAAAGGGGGGTGGTGATGGACGGAGCATCTGAACCAATCAAACACTCACACCCAGTCACCAGATCTGGGTTTAATCCATCACCGTTCTTTAGCCCACTCTGCCACCCCAGTTCAGATATGGCCATATGCAAATCAGTCTGACCCTGTGCCTCATGGGAACAGTCCAGCCCGAATTGCCAAGCCATGCTTTCCCTGGACCGGAAACAAGCTTCCGAGGACCGGTTTCTGGCATTTCAGCCGTCTTCAGCCCGGCTTGCTTGAATCCAGTGGCAAAGTGAGCAAGGGACTCACGTCTGAGCATACCCTGCCAACTTATGGAGAACAAAGTGGTACAAAAGGGGGTGGTGATGGACGGAGCATCTGAACCAATCAAACAATCACACCCAGTCAACAGATCTGGGTTTACTCCATCACCGTTCTTTAGCCCACTCTGCCACCCCAGTTCAGATATGGCCATATGCAAATCAGTCTGACCCTGTGCCTCATGGGAACAGTCCAGCCCGAATTGCCAAGCCATGCTTTCCCCGGACCGGAAACAAGCTTCCGAGGACCGGTTTCTGGCATTTCAGCCGTCTTCAGCCCGGCTTGCTTGAATCCAGTGGCAAAGTGAGCAAGGGACTCACGTCTGAGCATACCCTGCCAACTTATGGCGAACAAAAGGGGGTGGTGATGGACGGAGCATCTGAACCAATCAAACACTCACACCCAGTCAACAGATTTGGGTTTAATCCATCACCGTTCTTCAGCCCACTCTGCCACCCCAGTTCAGACATGGCCATATGCAAATCAGTCTGACCCTGTGCCTCATGGGAACAGTCCATCCCGATTTGCCAAGCCATGCTTTCCCTGGACCGGAAACAAGCTTCCTAGGACCGGTTTCAGGCATTTCAGCCGTCTTCAGCCAGGCTTGCTTGAATCCAGTGGCAAAGTGAGCAAGGGACTCATGTCTGAGCACACCCTGCCAACTTATGGCCAACAAAGCGGTACAAAAGGGAGTGGTGATGGACGGAGCATCTAAACCAATCAAACACTCACACCCAGTCAACAGATCTGGGTTTAATCCATCACCGTTCTTCAGCCCACTCTGCCACCCCAGTTCAGACATGGCCATATGCAAATCAGTCTGACCCTGTGCCTCATGGGAACAGTCCATCCCGAATTGCCAAGCCATGCTTTCCCTGGACCGGAAACAAGCTTCCGAGGACCGGTTTCTGGCATTTCAGCCGTCTTCAGCCCGGCTTGCTTAAATCCAGTGGCAAAGTGAGCAAGGGACTGACGTCTGAGCATACCCTGCCAACTTATGGCGAGTGGCAAAGTCAACCAATCAAACACTCACACCCAGTCAACAGATCTGGGTTTAATCCATCACCGTTCTTTAGCCCACTCTGCCACCCCAGTTCAGATATGGCCATATGCAAATCAGTCTGACCCTGTGCCTCATGGGAACAGTCCATCCCGAATTGCCAAGCCATGCTTTCCCTGGACCGGAAACAAGCTTCCGAGGACCGGTTTCTGGCATTTCAGCCGTCTTCAGCCCGGCTTGCTTAAATCCAGTGGCAAAGTGAGCAAGGGACTCACGTCTGAGCATACCCTGCCAACTTATGGCGGGTGGCAAAGTGAACCAATCAAACACTCACACCCAGTCAACAGATCTGGGTTTGATCCATCACCGTTCTTTAGCCCACTCTGCCACCCCAGTTCAGATATGGCCATATGCAAATCAGTCTGACCCTGTGCCTCATGGGAACAGTCCAGCCCGAATTGCCAAGCCATGCTTTCCCTGGACCGGAAACAAGCTTCCTAGGACCGGTTTCAGCCATTTCAGCCGTCTTCAGCAAGGCTTGCTTGAATCCAGTGGCAAAGTGAGCAAGGGACTCATGTCTGAGCACACCCTGCCAACTTATGGCGAACAAAGCGGTACAAAAGGGAGTGGTGATGGACGGAGCATCTGAACCAATCAAACACTCACACCCAGTCAACAGATCTGGGTTTAATCCATCACCGTTCTTCAGCCCACTCTGCCACCCCAGTTCAGACATGGCCATATGCAAATCAGTCTGACCCTGTGCCTCATGGGAACAGTCCAGCCCGAATTGCCAAGCCATGCTTTCCCTGGACCGGAAACAAGCTTCCGAGGACCGGTTTTTGGCATTTCAGCCGTCTTCAGCCCGGCTTGCGTGAATCCAGTGGCAAAGTGAGCAAGGGACTCACGTCTGAGCATACCCTGCTAACTTATGGCGAACAAAGTGGTACAAAAGGGGGTGGTGATGGACGGAGCAGCTGAACCAATCAAACACTCACACCCAGTCAACAGATCTGGGTTTAATCCATCACCGTTCTTTAGCCCACTCTGCCACCCCAGTTCAGACATGGCCAATTGGCAGTTTAGGCTGGACTGTTCTCATGAGGCACAGGGTCAGACTGATTTGCATATGGCCATGTCTGAACTGGGGTGGCAGAGTGGGCTAAAGAACGGTGATGGATTAAACCCAGATCTCTTGACTGGGTGTGAGTGTTTGATTGGTTCAGATGCTCCGTCCATCACCACCCCCTTTTGCACCAGTTCGGAAAGGTGCCACATTGTGCAAATTGCCCTTAACATCTGATAATATGCTGGCAAGAATAACGCACACTTTTTCTTTTTAATCTCATGACCAATCACCAGTCCAACAGGATTTATTCAAGGACAAAAGTCACATGCTACATTTTCGAAAATTCTTATTGGACATAAAATAATAGTTGGAAATACATCATAAAATCAAGAAGGTGCAAGCACCGCAGTACATGCTATTACACATGGATGCTAATAAGATTTCACTTTCCACCATTTACTTGTTATTGGGGCTTTGTTGTGAATCGCCCGTCCCCTATAGAGCAGAGTGTCTCGGAGTCCGCGCTGCTGCGGCTCACTCCGAGACACTCTTACAAAGGCATGCCTCTAAATTAGCAGTAGTTATGTGCTAAGTGCCCTTAATACTGGTGTCATCCCGCGACACACCCACCATTTGCAGGCGACACAGTACTGTGTCGGGGCACACAGTTTGGAAAGCTCTGACCTAAGGTATACTGTGAATGTTGTACACACCATAGCTCAGGAAATGGGAGGGAAATGTTTGATTGCTGCACACTAGTTTTTTCTTTTCTTTCTTGCCTTTAGATTTTGAAATTTCCTGTTAACCTTGCTATCTCCACACTAGTGGGAAATTATTAGGTAATTACTTAATATACACAACTTTATAAGAAATATTACGAAATCTACTGATAGACATTTTCCTTATACAATTTTTTCGTATATTCATGAAGTGAGAACCTAGACCTGTCCCGCTAGACAGACCTCCTGTAGCACAGTCATCAGTGGACATCTTCTATTTACTCTTCCCTTCCCCTTTCGGTCGGGGTTGACTGATCTTTGTTGGGTCATCTCGTTTGATAGGGAAGTTGGGACCCAGCATCGTGGCCTCCTCTCGCTCGTGCGGAAAATCCAGGTGAGATTTCTGACAACTCCAGAGGTAGACATCTTTAGTGATATCCAAGATAGCAGAAATCCACAGCAAAACAGTAACATACTATGGAGGTTCTTGAAACTTTGTGTGTCCTCTTGAAAATGCACCATGACCTTTTCAACGGTGGATAGTAATTGTGACCATTTCAATGGTGCCAAACTGCATTGCGATTATGAATCTCAGATTGGGAGATATCATTTATAAATGTTAGTAGAATCTGGTTTTGCGTCTTTGTTGTACATTTTTCTGACTGACAAAAGTGATAATAAATTGCTAGTTTTTCTTTTCCAAATGTATAACTGTGGCCAGATATGCCATTCTTTTGGTGAAAATATTATATATTTTATACTGTATTGGGTTTCAACAACCACACAACTTTACACAAGCCAGGATTTTGCTGCTCGATCAAGATACCATAGGAAAGCAAGGAGGCTTTAGAAGCCCACCATTTCATTTCAGGCTCAGCAGCCATTATTGTGGCCAGTAGGATACATGTGCAGTATTATTTTAATACTGATAGGTGGTCCCAACAACTTCATGACAACATCTTTCAAATGAATGGTGTAATTGTAGCCTACAAGACAGATTTGCCGTTGACATTTATCACCAAGACAGTTAATGGCTCTGTATTAAAATGGACAGATTGAGAGTGATTTCTGATTTCTGGTAGCAGACAATCTCTCACAAATGTATCCACAGATTTCTTAGTTGTCTGCAGTGAGTTTTGAGATAGCAGAGGTACTTTTGCTGCTATGTCAGTGTTCACTGTAAAAACTCAGGGCTCATTTATGGCAATTTAGCGTAGGGCAGCGCAGCAAGTTACCTTGAGGGGCTGCCCTACGTCAAAGTGAAAGGGCAGGAATACACAGTATTTATCCAATATGTGCATTCCTGTCCTTTCCGCCTGCCCTAGTGCAGTTAGCGCCAATGCAGACACCCTTGAACCATGGTGCAAGGGTGCCTATGTTGTCGGCAGGATTGCCGTGGGGGCAGGAAGTGGCACCTTCATGTACAAAAACAATTCTGGGAGGCCGTTAGAAATGGGATTTCTGGTTGGCTAAGGGCATGCGCCTAAGCCAGGCAGAAACCACCACTCTAGTCAGGGCAAGGGAGTTACACGCTGCTCAACCCCTTGGTAGCTTGGCACGAGCAGTCAGGCTTATCCCAGAGGCAATGTGTAAACCGTTTGCGCAACACACACACACAGCAGCCACACACTAGGCACACTACAAAAATGACTCCACACAAGGTTATATAAAAAATTGCCTTTGTATTATCCAAAACACATTAGAATCATAATCACACATATACACTGTACCAACTGGCACTAGGTAATAATTTACAGGGGATTATATACATGACAGGGCCAATCGGGCCACTGTCAGAACCATCACAAAGCAGAAGTAGGAAAAATAACACAACCAGTAACTACTGGTAGAAGAATAACCTCAGCATTATATCACCTTAGCATTAGGCATTATCATCATCAGCCTAAACACATTATGCATAAATCACAAGCATAAACACATTATGCCAAAGGCATCACCTTAGGGCCTTGTGCCCTACCAACAGTGACCCCTGGCCTTTCTAGGGGGCCCAATGCCCTTTGTCCAAAATGTCAGGGTGTAATGGGGGCCTTCCACTGGCCCTTTGGCTGCCAATGCAGCAAAAGCAATGTGCGTACCGCATTGGGGCGGGGGTGCAACTCACCCCTACCTCATCAAGAGAGGAAAATTGCCCCACCGTTGCAGCTGCACGCTCTCTCTCTCACGGTGCAGGTGTAGAAGACTTAGCACCAGCACTCAACCATCCCTAGGGAGCCCCCCTTCAATGGGGGCCTTCCGGTGCTGCTCTCGGTACCAACCATGTGGCCAAACACGAAATCCACACTGGCACTCTTGGTCCCTGAGGGGCCCTGCTCTGGGACTACAGAACTAAATTGCCCCCAACGTTGTAGCTGCCCCCTCTCCTGTGGGACAGCTGAAGGAGACAGGCACTGGCACCAACAGGGTGAAAACTCGAGCCCAACTCACTGGGGCTCTCTTTGATTCCTCCGACGCAACAGGAAGGCACTGACAATGTGCCTAAGCTCCCGGGGCCTCTCCTCACTTCTCCAGTCCTTCCTGGGCTGGGGAAAAGACACCGACCATGTGCCTTGCAGGCTACGTGCTCTTCTGACAACCTGTGGGGCTCCCACTAGCACATGGGCCCCCCAATCTCCTGCAGACACAGTCAGCCAGAATGCCGCGTCACTCCATCTCTCCTCCGACCAGCCAGTCGTCAACTTCCGGGTCTTGGCTCCGCCCACGGACAGGCAGCCTGCCTGCCTTCCGGTTCGCCGCTTGTAGTGTGGCGGCCCTTTTCCACGCAGACAAGAATGCGGGGTGGGCTCCCGCTAGAATGGCATCAATGTTGGGTGGGCTCCCACTCATTTGGTATAAAAATCATGGGGTAGGCTCCGCTGTACCACGCTGGCACCAACATGTGGGGTGGGCTCCCGCCACGACTCCGAGCAATGCGGGGGACTTTCCTAAATGCGGGGTGGACTCCCTCTCCTCTTCAGCAGTGCCGGGGGATCCCTACACCGGCATTCCATTCCAAATCCTTCACTGCCCAGAGCTGCAAAGCCCTCGCGCTCCTCTGGAAAAGTAGATAGAGTGCCCACTGGGCACTAAGGCCCCAACAGTTTCAGGGCAAAGGCTGGGCCCAGGCAGGCCAGCTCACAGGGCCCTCCAGCAGGGAGGCAGTCCCTCATGGCGGTTTCTCCAGGCGCCCAGCAGCAGCAAAGTTACAAGGAAGCACACACATGAGGTCACAGCCCCAGTGTATATACCACATTTCTGTTTGTCTGCCCTGGCATAGGGTTGGGGGAACCAGTCTCAACTGGTTCAGTGGGTATTGAAGCACTCTGTTTACAGGGCTCCTCTACCCCTTTGTCAGGTGGGGACTCGGTCATCAGACGCACCTCAGGGCGGCGGGCCAGCATTGACCTAGGAAGGCACAGACCTATTCAGGGTCAGGGGACTCCTCCCACTACTCCAAATTCAGATCTCCTATTCAGCCTAGCGCTGACTCACCCAGCCTCCCTGGAGCCACACACATCTCACCAGCCCCTGTCACTCCAGAGCCAGACATGCAATACACATCAGGCTGGCAGACACATAGCACACAGAAATGCCAACTTCTAAAAGTGGCATTTCTAAAATAGCACACCACAACTTTTTCCTGAGATTCTCAGAGGACAACTAAGTGAGCTGTTCTCTGAGATTATACTCCATGGAGAGTTCCCTGAGGCATGGAAGATAGCATCTGTGCTACCCCTGTTAAAAAAACCTCACCTGGAACCAAATGATTCCAACAATTATCGGGCAATCTCTAGAATTCCTTTCTTTTCAAAGGTTCTGGAGAAGCTGCTTAACATCCAGCTTACTGCCTTTATTTCCTCAAATAATCTGCTAGACCACTCGCAATATGGGTTCAGAGAGGGCCACGGAACAGAAACTGCCTTAATCACTGCGAGTAAGGAGCTCAGGAAATCATTGGATGAAGGCGGGAAGGCCGCCCTGATATTGTTAGATATATCGTCGGCCTTCGATACCGTCAATCATAAAATAATAATTGCTAGACTGTCTGAGCTGGGCATACAAGAATCTGCCATGACTCTACTGACATCATATCTCACGGAGAGATTCTTCCGAGTTGAATTAGGCGGAACCAGCACCCAAACTTTTGATCTGCAATGCGGAGTGCCGCAGGGCTCGCCCCTGAGCCCTACGCGTTTTAATGTCTACGTGGCCCCTTTGGCCGCATTGATTGGACAGTTCGGGTTTTCTGTAATATCCTATGCAGATGATACGCAAGTGGTCGTATCAATAACTAACAATGAGGATGAGACTGCCGACCGTTTTAACAACTGTAAGTCCCTTGTCAACATCTGCATGCAATCCAATTGTTTAAAACTCAAGGGTGGCAAGACCGAAGTACTGCTGTTGGGAGCTAATCCTCCGGTTTGGTCCTGAAATGGTGGCCTACCGAGCTGGGTGAGTGCCCAACACCAGTCTTAAAGGCAAAAAATGTAGGGGTGACCGTTGACTGTCGGCTGACCTTTGATAGCCAGATCAACTGTCTTACCGCCAGTTTCTGGGCCATACTAGAATGATTAGAAGGATCTGTTCCTTTATCCCCCCTGAGGCTCTAAAAACATTTGGTGATTGACCTCGCTATCTCTAGGCTAGATTATGGCAATGCCCTTTACGTGGGGATCCAAACACAACATCTGAAAAAGCTCCAACGTCTGCAGAACGCAGCAGCAAGACTGATTTTGGACATTCCCAAACATGAATCAATATCCCAGCAACTAGGAGTTCTGCACTGGTTGCCGGTAAGGAAAAGAATAATCTTTAAGTCACTGTGTATCACGTTTAAGGACCTCCAAGGATGGGGCCCTTCTTACCTGACTTCACGCTTAAAATACTATGTGCCGTCCTGGAACCTGAGATCTGCACAACTAAAGCTGTTGCACGTTCCCAATGTTAAGCAGGCACGGTGGGGAGGAAGGAGCTTCCTGCTAAGATCTGCAAAATCGTGGAATCTTCTTCCACTAGCAATTAAAAACAGCCCGAATCACAAATCATCTGGGAAATCTGTAAAAACATGGTTATTCCTAGCAGACCTCTAATTATACTTCTGCACACCCCTCTCATGCCCGCCCCTCTGAGTCCTTCAACGCCAAGACACCTTCGGACATTCGCTGCGCTTTATAAATCTAAAAATCAAATAAATCAAATCAAATTATGTAGCATTTATTATTACTATTCCAAACATAGCAAACTTGACCACTCTGCTCCTATCATATCAGGAATCATGACTGAAACACTTATCAGGGAATACCCAATGCATTCCTATGAGAGGTCAGCCTCACAGCAGTGAGAAACACAAAATGGCTGTTTGTCACTACCAGGACATGTCACACACTTAAGGTACATGTCCTACCTGTTACCTACAATGTACCCTGCCGATAGGGCTAGCTAGGGCCTACCTTAGGGGTGACTGACATGCAGTAAAAGGGGGGTCACAGACGTGGCACACCCTTCAGGTGTCACGTCACAGCGGCAGTAACACTGCGCACACCGACCCTGCAATGGCAGAGGTCTGAGACAGGTTTGTAAAGTTACTTTGGTGGGTGGCACAATCAGCGCTACAAGCCCACCGGTAGCATTTAATTTACTGGCCCGTGTTTCTGAGATACCACTTTACAAGGGACTGGCAGGTAAATTAAATATCACAAACAAGTGTAGACCAATCTTACCATGTTTTACCATAGAGAGTACATGCACTTTACACTGGACAGCAATGCTAAAGTGCCCAGAGTCCTAAAACCACCAACACCAGGTCAGAAAAAACATCAGGGGGAAGGCAAGGAGTTCAGGGATGACTCTTCAAAAATGACCTAGTTCAACAGAGGCATTTTTCTCTTTCCATGTGTGCTGCAGAATGCTCACATGCAGAGTGAGGCATGGTAGCAATTTGTGCTTCCTTGCCTTACTCCTTACCTATGAGGCCATTCAAAGTCACACAAAATGGCTTTGCGTGACCTCATAAATATGATTTTGTAGTTTGGGCTGCCAGAGCATCACAAAAAGTGATGCTACGACAGCGCAAGTGGCTTGTAAATATGCCCTTCAGTTTCCAGAAGAAAAATGAGGTTTGTGTTTTTATTTTAGATTACTACAGCTGGAAGTCCACATTTTCCTGAGTCCAATAGTTTTTGGGAGCATTTCTTGGCTTTCAGTTGGAGTCTGAATCTAGTTAAGAATGAAAAAGGATGGGGGCGTGGCCAGGCGAGATCTAGAATGGCCGCTTAGTTTCTGAGCTCTGTGCTCAGTAAGCCCGAAAACCTATCCTCAACGCCCATCCTGCTGTCCGGAGAACCGCCCCCGGTGTCGGAGGAGTTGCAGAACCTGGTCCGCCCGTCCCGGAATCTTTAGCGGACCCGGAGGTGTGTTCTGGCGCCAGATCGCAGAGAGCCATGTGTGGGCCTCTACGCCGGGGCCCACAGTTAATGCTCCAGCCCGGCATTTGACAACTTCCGGTCCGCCCTGAAGGAGGAGGCGCGACCGAGGGCACGGCCGGTGACTGGTGTTGCCTCACTCTGCCTCGGGCCTGGGTGGTGATGCGCTCCCCTTAGGAGCAATATTTGCAGTAAAGGAGGTGGCGGCTGCGGTGTTGCCCCTATCCGATAGTGACTTTTGGCGTTTGTTCCCTCCCCTCTCTGGCCGTCGACGGAAGACAGCGATGAGGTGGTGATAGTGTGAGGCCCAGCCTGGAGCATCGTGGTGGCTTTGCGGCACAAGGGAGCTGTGCCGGCCTGTGGCTGTGTGGGACGACCGGCTGCTCCTGTTTATCACTGCCTTCCTCAGCCACTGGGTAACAAACCCCCCCCTTTGTGGAGCCTTCCAGTTTGCTGTGGCGGCCCGGGGTGCGGGCCACGCTGCGGGTCGGGTGAGTGCACCTCCCTGCTGTCGGGGGCGTGGGGCAGACAGCCGGCCCCTGGGGCCTCTTCTTCATACAACTGGGTTTTTATGCCCCCCCTTCTGCTGTGCTGAGAGATACTGACTTGGTGGATGGCTGGGCGGGGGTAGTGCAGAAGAGCCCTCCCGCCCTCCTGTATTCCTTGTAAAGTCCCAGGAGTGGGTGCGGCTGCCTGTTGAAAGATCCTCATGGACTGCATCATTATTTCATAGATCTGGAGTGGTGGGGCGCCCAGTGCCTGTACTGCTGGGGAGATGCGGAGTTGGATGCGGCTTCGTCAGTCATAGAAGACCCTTGAGCCTCTGAGGAGCCATAGTGGAGACCCCTCGGTGTGGTTGCCTGCGGTGAAGGGCTGCAGCATTGGAATTAGGTGGCTGTGCGGTGGTGTTTGGTCATTGCTGCTGTTTGCTCTGACTCCAGCACTGGGTTAGTGGCCCAATAGTTGGTGAATGGTGCTGGGCAATGGACTTAGTTGCCTCTTGTGATTGATCCCCTGTGGTGCACGACAGCTGTTAAATTATGGAACGTGTGAAGGGAGCTGGGGCCAAGGGTTCGAAGTCGATCCAGGCAAATAAATTGGACCATTATACGATCTCCAAAGATGCACCAAAAGGGAGGCTCTCAGAGGTCTCAGTGAAGGGAACTCTGCCTGGGGAGGAACCCGAACTCTCCCTAAAAGATGTCATGGACGCGATAACAGGGGTCAAGACCTCGCTTGAACATAAGATGGACTCCATGGCTATCGATATCACCTTGATCCGTGCAGATATGGGAAAATTGAATGAGGAGGTGAAGCAGGTTAAGCTAACTACCTCCAGCCTGGTGGACGATGTTTCCCAGCTGCAGATGGAGGTCAAGGAGTTGCGGGACTCCCGGGCTGATTTCAGCCTCAAGCTGGATGATTATGAAGGCCGCCTCCGCCACAACACTCTACGCATCTTGGGTGTGCCGGAGAAGGCGGAGGGTCAATCCCCCGACCTCTTTGTGGAGGATCTTATTCTTAACCATTTGAAACCGAAGGGTCTTAGTAAGTTTTTTGTGGTAGAGCGGGCACACAGGGTCCCAGGCGGCCATGCCAGACTGGGCGCTCCCCCGCAGGCCTATGTTGGCCCGAGTCCTTAATTATCGAGACAGAGATGCTATCCTCCAGAGCTCGAGGGCCAATCCCCCTCTCAAATACGAGAACGCTACCGTCTCCTTCTTCCTGGATTTCACACAAAGAGTGCAAAAACAGAGGAAATCTTTTCTACTGGTAACGCGTGATCTACGGGAGAGGGGCATGAAGTACTCAATGTTGTTCCCGGCCCGTCTTAGGGTCGAGGTGGATGGTCGAGCGTGGTTCTTTGATCAACCGGAGGCTGTGATGGAGTGGCTCGAATACCGGAGTTCCCAGGCCCCAGCGGACAAAGAGGAGGACGGTAGTGCGGTCGCTGAGCCTTCCTGAATAAACTGCCGGTGAAGTGTTTTTTGGGATTGCAGGGGGCGGTGGGCGGAGTGTGAGTGTAGGGGAGGGTGGGACATTCTCTTCCTTTGATTAAGTGGGGGGCCGGGGACTCTGTAGATGGGCACGTGATTCAGGACTCCGGATCTTCTGTTGTGCTGGATTGGGTGCTGACCGGGGCTCGTGGACGTAATGCCCCCGAATAGCTTTTTGTTCTTTCTTTTGAATGTTTAGGGTGACAGGCACTCTGCAGTTTTCAAAGGGCAGTTCTAAGCCTATTGGGCAGGGCAGTGGGGTGGGAGGCTTTTGGGAGGGGAGGTTTTTTTCACCTGCTGTGTGGTTGGTTAGTTCTGTCAGCACACTGTACTTTATTGGTATCCTTTGTCAGACTTTCTACGTAGATGATGGGGGGTAAGGAGATTAGGTTTTTAAGTTGGAACGTGAATGGGTTGGGGGACAAGATTAAGCGAAGTGTGGTCCTTCAGTATCTTAAGAGGAGGTCGCCAGACGTGGCCCTGCACCAGGAGACGCATTTAGTGGGGAATTCATGCAAAGCCCTGCATAGACTGGGATATAGACTAGTGGCACACTCAGGTTTCACATCAGGCTCCAGAGGGGTGGGTATATTGGTTCGTAGGGCCTTCCCATTGGCAATTACTTCTGTTTGGGAAGATGACAGGGGTAGATATGTTGGAGTCACGGGCACATGGGAGAGTCAAAATATCACCATTTTGTCGATCTATGTTCCTCCGGGGTTGCAGGGCACCACATTTTCAGACTTGGGGAGGCTTTTGCTTACTCTCCCGGAGGGACTCCTGTTCTTGGGGGGCGACTTTAATGCAGTCGTCTCTGGCGTTCTTGATAGACACCCTCCGCGGGACCTGGGGGGCTATGTGGTGGCTGCCTGATTTTATGGAGGCTCTGGGACTGATTGATGGCTGGCGGCAACTTCATCCTGATCAACGGCAATACACATTTCACTCGGGGGCACACAATAGCCTGTCCAGACTTGATTACTGTTTAGTAAAGGCTGCACAAGCTTCCTACATCACTGAGGTTACACACCTGGCTAGGGGCATTTCAGACCATTCTCCGCTTTGGGCCCATATGATCATTACTCGGGGTAAAGCCGGCAGGGTCGACCCATTAATCCCTGGTATTTGCGTAATCTCAAAATTCACAATGACCTCCTTAGGGTAACTCGTCATGGACTTTCCATTGATTTCAATGGAAAGTCAATGGAAGATCATCAGGTGCCTTAGCAGCCAAGTGGTTAAGGCGTTAGATGACTACTTCCTCAACAATGAGGGATCGGTATCCTTTTCACTGTCCCTCTGGGAAGCCTTTAAAACAGTCATCAGGGGTCAGGCCCTCTCCCTTATAGTGGGCTCAAAGAAAGAAAGCAATAGGGAGTTGGTTGATCTGGAGACTGAGATTAGTCTGCTCGAAAGAGAGTTGGAACCCTGGGTTACACAGGCTAAATTACATCTTCTGAGGCTTACGCAACATGAGTATAAATCGCTGACAACAGACAGGGCCAAGAAATTGGCTCGGGAACGACAGGGTAGGCTCTATGACCTGGAGGATAAAGCGGGAAAGCTCATTGCATGGTTAGATAAAAAATGACTGGGCCTACCGTCTTGTCCCTGGACTCCTCACGGAGGACGCAGCTTTGCTTACAGACCCTCAGGATGTGGTTGACATGTTTGCGGCTCATTTTCAGACGGTTTATACTGCAGTTTCTGCTCGGCCAGAGGAGGACTCACATTTGTTGCTCCGGGATATCTAGCTCCTGTGTCTCTCCTGGGAGGATCGGGACTTTATGGATAGTGCCCTAACATCTGATGAGATCGCTCAAGCAATTCGTTCCCTGAATTCCGATAAGGCGCAGGGCCCAAACGGGCTCGCAATTGAACTCTACAAGCTCAAGCTGGATAAACTGGCCCCCTACCTGAAAGACATGTATGTTGAGGCACGGGATAGAGAGATTTTGCCTGAAGACCAAAGGGTGGTATCAGTGGTGGTAATCCACAAAGAGGGTAAAGTGAAGACTAACTGTTCCTCATACAGGCCCATATCCTTATTAAATGCAGAGACTAAGATTTTGGCCAAGCTTTTGTCGAATAGACTGGTAAAAGTGGTGAGCGGCTTGACTCATTTGGATCAGTCGGGCTTCATGTCCCACAGAAACACGGCTCTAAATTTGCGCAGACTACACGGGGTGATTGCTAGAGCCCACACACTGACTGTGCCGACCGTGATTGCTTCGCTTGATGCAACCATGGCCTTCGATACTGTTGAATGGCCCTATCTCTGGGCGGTGTTGGTCAAGTTTGGGTTTGTCCCTGAATTTATTAGATGGGTGCGACTGCTATATTCTAAACCGATTGCCCAAATAGTCGTAAACAATAGGGTGTTGGTGCCATTTTTGCTCGGTCAGGGTACTCGGCAGGGGGGCCCTCTGTCCCTGCTCCTTTTTGCGCTGGCCCTGGAGAGGCTGGCAGCCTGGCTGCGTTGCGAACCGTCGATTCCGGGTCTGTGGTGGTCCTCGGAGTGGGAGGACCGAATATCTTTGTACGCAGATGATATTTTGCTTTATCTGACCTCGCCCCGGAAGTCTCTTATCGTTGTTCTTGATGTCTTGGCCTCTTTTGGAAAAAACTCAGGACTCTCCATTAACTGGGAGAAGTCCCTGTTGTTTGTGTTGAGGGGTGACCCTCTGATCCCTCCTCGTAACTGTCTGATACAAATCAATACTGATGGGTTCAAATATTTGGGGATTTTCATCTCCCTGGATCCAGCAACCAGATGTGCTAGGAATCTCCTTCCCCCGTTGCAGAGACTTAGGAGCGATATTGCGAACTGGAGGAGACTTCCTCTCTCTTTGTTGGGTCGGGCGGACCTCTTTAAAATTATGTCTCTGCCCCGTTTTCTCCATGCTCTTCAGAATACTCTGGATGTTGTGCCGGCTAGCTATTTCCGCTAGGTTGAGGGGCTGCAGCGTAGTCTACTATGGGAGGGAAGACCCCGTATTGCGCTAACTAGACTCATTCTTCCCTGGTACGACGGAGGCATTGCCCTCCCAGATATCAAACGGTACTACTGGGCTTCCCACTGTACGTATGGTCCGGTGGCTGATCTGACAGATGCCATGGACAGGTGGCTTCTTCCTGGGGGGGAGAGGGGGGTGGTTACAGCAGGGCGCTGTATTCCAGACCGAGGGAAATGGATTTGACGGGACGCACCAAGCATGCAGTCCGGATTTGGCATGATGTTACCTGTTCCTTGGGTTGGAGAGATAAATTTACCTTGACCACTCCGCTCGTTGACTCAGAGAGGCTTGGCAAGCTCTGGAGGACAAAAGGGTTTGATAAATGGGACCTAATAGGGATTTCTACCATCAGAGACCTTTGGGGTAAGGGGTGGATTAAATTATTCATAGAACTGCAGGCAGAATACAAATTGGCACATTCTGAATATTTCCGTTATGCACAGATTCAGAATTCACTCCGGGCTTCCCTGCCCGGAGACATGGAACCCCGGAGGCCTCTCCGCTTGAAGATAGGATTCTCGATGGTCACCTCCCTGAAAAAACAATTTCTTTAATATATAAGAAGTTAATTAACCATAGAGTCGATCCCTTCGGGGTGCTTAGGGCCAAGTGGGTCCAGGACGGGATAGAATTAGACGATGAGGACTGGCAGATGGCAGTGTCCTCCCCTAAGGAGGTTGCTATTCCGGCTCGGCTGTGACTGGTTTAGCTGAAGGTACTTCATAGGGTCTATGTCACGGGTCCCCGGTTGGTACATATGGGTTTGTCGGATTCCAGTCTATGTAGACGTCAGTGTGGATTGACTGGTTCCTTTCTCCACATCATTTGGGAATGCACACAAATCGTCGAGTATTGGCGCAAAATTCATGACATGATGCATAGGGTGCTGGGGGTCTCTTTGATGTTGGAGGCGAGGAAGTGCCTCCTGAATATATGGGAGCCAACTGACCTAAACTCTGCGCAGATACTAGGGCTACGCTGGGCTTCAGGATAGGGAAAAGAAACATTGTCCAGCTTTGGGGAGCTGCACAGCCTCCCACTCTGGAAGTAAGGAAAAACAATTTAGACTGGTGTATGTTCATGGAAAAAACTGATTATCTAGCAAGGGGACGCCCTCGAAACTGGTCATTGGTATGGGGACCTTGGAATCGTCATAGAGGAGATATTTGTGTGCCACCGAAACTATTGAGTTTGATGTGCCCTCTTCCCCATAATGTCCCCTATCATGTGTTTTACTACTTTCCCTATACCCCCTGAAGTGCTGCCGGGCTTACGGCGATTCCTCTGTATTGTAATTTTGCTGACTTTTGTTTAATAAAAAGAATTATTAAAAAAAAGAATGTAAAAGGATACTATCTTAGAAACTAATGGTTATGGTTGGACTGCAATGCCTTTTTGAGGGTGTTTTGGTGCACATTTATTGGAATCAACAGAACACAGTCCATATTCTAAAGCACCTTCAGAGTGCTTTATTTTTCTGGCCCTTTGTGGTTATGAAAGAAATGTCAGAGATCTGTATTATTATATCAGGAACCAAAGGTTACGGTAGAGTTTTTACTTTGAGTAGCGGCTCCTGATGCTAGAAGTAGCCCTGGTGAGCACTTATTCAATCAAGCCCAGCATCCGGGGTCTCACTTAACATTCAAACAAACTTATTAGGAAATATTTTTAAAAATAAAAAAACAAATTCTTGCGAATTCAAAAGTTAATTTTGATTTTGTTGTAAAACCTCCGTTTATCCATCCAAAGTGTATGTGAATAAGCACTCCATTTTTCAAATTCACAGTTGAAGAATTGTGCAATTTACATTGAGTATCCCACCTATGGTGCTCAGGAACTAGGCAATTGTTCTTCAGATTTAAAAGGTGACCTGTATTTGTATACCCCAATGCATCTTGGACCTTATCTCCTTCTAAAGTGGAACATCCGTGAGGTGCAAGTGGTTTGTTCACCCGTGTCTCGTTACCAAATCAAAAGGGTTTACTTTACCTGTAAACCAGTCCTGCTCATACAGACCGTATTCAGGGGCTGAAGGGGGCTTGACTTCAGCAGAGCCCAGTTAATGTTTTCAATTACTATTAGATGAGATTAAATGTTGCTGGTTCTGAACATCACACTGTTGCAGCACACATGTGGGCATCTCAGTCTTGATTCAATTCTATGCTGGGGCGAAGGAGTGTCCGACTCACTATTCAAAGTTGGTAATCTGTAAATGTCATCTTTATTAGAATATACATTTAAATAGAGTGCAACACGTACCACAATGTTGTGTCGGTGCTAGGAAAAAAGAATGCAACCAATCAACAGCTTTTTGACTAAATATCGGTTACAAAAATGACGGCCACAAATATTTTGCAAAAAATATTAGGAACATAAATATTGACTTTTTATAATTTCTATTTATAGTCAAAAACATCTACTACAAATATATAGAAGACCACAATATTGTTAAAAATGGGTAAGTAAATTGAATTTTAACTATTACATATTTACTTTAAAACATATATTAACTTATACTATTAACATTTTTGGATTTATTGTTATAATACAAAACATATATAAGAAATGTATAACTTGCCAACATAAAATATAAACTTATACTTTAAAATAATAGCAAAAAATGAACATGAAATTTGAAGAAAAAATGCATAAATAAAAAATAGCAATAACACTAAATCTAATCGAACACAAGATATTTAGAAAATCGAAACATATATAATATAACTTAAAAAATAAATGGTTAAAAAAGATAATTTATAATTTAGAAAAATAACTTCCATTAAACTAACCTTTGAAATTAAAACACACAATATATATTAAAACAATTTATGAAAATTGAACAAGACAAAATAGACTTGGAAAGGTAAAATTCACTACTCTCACTCCAACCCGAGCAACAGCAGGGTCAAACTTGGAGAGGTTAAATTTACTTTTCAACTCCATCACACGCAAAACTAGGGAAAGTATTGTTCTTTGGAGCTGTCAGATTTACTATTCCCACCACAAAATAAGCAAAGATTTTCTGGAAGCACTTTGGAGGGGTAAAATATACAATGCTCATGCCAATGCCATGCCAATGTCAGCAAAAGTAGGGAAATATTTGGACTTAGGAGTGGTGAGATTTATGTTTTCAACTCCAATCTAAGCATCTGTCACTCCAGGGACTCAACCTACCTTATTAAGCTGGTTGTGTTTAGCTCTTGTGGGGGCAAGATGTGTCTTCCAGAAGCAACTATTACCAGAACTCCCCCAACCCTGTGATGACGGAGAGAATATATGTATTACCAGTGCTTAATTTGTAAAATATTACGGGAAGGTGCCAAAACCTTTGGGGGAACACACCCACTTCACTGGCTCCACCACTTCCTCTACTGGCCCCACCCACTTCCTCTTTTGGACCACATCCACAACTAGCATTGCTGAAAACCAAAGGTAATACCCAATCTGAATTTCAGTGTGTGAATCTCTACAAGACGAAAAATCTTTCTTTCCAACTGTGACTCAAATTTCCTGATGGAGACCTATTGGGGAAAGCTGGGCTGTGATCTGGTTTGCGGGCTGGGGCCCAGTTCTCATCAGACAAAGGCCCACTTCCACCACTACCCTTCCCCAAGGTTAATACCCAACCACCTTTGACAGTTCTCTACTGAGCCAGAAGACCTACCTTCTCACTAGGAGCAGAACAGAGATTGACGGCCCCACTGACCCTGAAATGTACTTTCAGAAGAAATAGTTATACAAATCTATTTGAAGACCTCCGAGAACACATGCCAGTCATCAGAGATGGAAGAAAATTCCTGATACCCCCTCGATGGAGTCAGAGCCCTCAGCACAACATGGAAACAGTAGAAATCACCTATAACAACCACTAGGCCACTTTGGTGTATAATTCATAATTCATTACTGTCAAGTTGCCTACACCATGTCTGATCTTCAAACAGTGTGTGTATTTTAGCTAACTACTTTTTTAGGTCTCTCCAGCGAGACCTATTGCTGTTGTTTTGCCTCCCAAGGGAGACAGACCGGTGCACGAGCCGCTCAGGGTCTGTGAACGCACTTACGCAGGCCGGATGAAGGCACGCACACACACACACACACACAGAGACAGACGCGCAAACAGATGCGCACACACACACGCGCACACACACACACGCACACACACACACACAGACACACATATACACCGCCGCCGCCCCCCCACGCACACAGACACATACGCCGCCCCCCTCCCTTACCCACCGCCGTCTGTGCATGAAATGACCCACATTAAACATTGTCATAAAGTTTAACATCAGTGGGTTGCCAATGTAGGTGCCAGGGCCATCGTTCTGTACTACACTATGTACAACATGTGTGGTAGTATAAACCAAACCTGTCGCTAAAATCTAGGAGAGATACGTACTTGCCAAACCTTCTACATTTGTAACTACTTATTTTTCATGTGAATGTTTTAGCATACATTGACTCGCCATGCTACCGCTCATAAATTCAGCAGTCTATACAGGCATTCCTCAATTCATTTGACCATGCACACCCAGTTCATTGAACCGTACACACCCTCGTTAATGAAGGGTTTACTCGTTGATCTACACATCCATCCAGACGCGCACCCATTCACTCACTGGTTCATCCATCCTTAGAGTAATTCACCTAATCGTCGTACTCTACTCTAGGACACCAATGTACTCGCTCCCCCGTTGCTGCTTTCTCACATCCATGCACCCAACAACTCGCCCCTCACTGACGATGTACTCACATAAAAATAACTCTAACCCATTGGATTTTTGTGCGCCATGTTATGTTCTTATTGCCATGAATTGCTTGGCAATTTAGATAGATTCTCTATTAGAATAGCGCCCCTGACCGTGATTACGGATACTACCTGTATTACTTACGGACAGTCCGTGAGTTCAGCCTCATAGCCGTTGTCCACTGCTATTCTCTTAACTCGTATCATTTGGCAATAATTTTAGCTCGTCTGGGCAGCGTAACAACCAATCCCACGTCTGTACATATTCAGTGAATTGTCAGGGAATGCTGCTAATATGTAACGTGTCCTAGGATTCGAGCATTGTGGAGACCCCAGCCAATCCTGGTGCGCCAGGAGAATTCAGAGGTTTTGATTGGCTGTGGATTCTACACGTGTCTCTGTCTAAACCCTTTTGCGTATCATATGCCGCCCAGCTGCGAGTGTGCGTGGTTTAGGTGCGAAATAACTAGATACTAGCCGGTTGGTGACAGCCTGTATCGGGCCGTCTAGTCCATTCTAGAGTGACGGGGGGAAGGAGTGCAGGGTGGAGTATGGCTTCACGTGGTGGCTGAGCGATGGCTAGACGGCTGGACATTAACCATATGTGGAGAGGTCAGGTACATGCAGGTGACGGGATAGTCCTTGTTATAGACCAGGACTCCTGGAATTATACGGAAGAAAAGGACTAAGTTATGCGGCAGGGTTGACTGAATTAATAATGCAGCACATTTTGTGATAGGATTATTTCATTATCGTTTCATTTTCAGGCCAAGTTTTCTTGAACGCACATGCACTGCTGGTTGCGAGGTATATTGTGTCTTACCAAGAAGGTAAAAGCACTTTGCGCCCTTCTATTGCTTACCATTGGTTGGCTTTCCCTTTTTTTTACCTGGTTCTTATTTGCATCCCAACTTGGCAATTTTGGGTTTACTCCTCCTTGAGAATTACCTCTTTACATCCTTTTTAGGTCTCGCCAGCGAGACCTATTGCTGTTGTTTTGGCTCCCAAGGGAGACAGACTGGTGCACGAGCCACTCAGGGTCTGTGAACGCCCTTATGCAGGCCGGCCGAAGGCACTCACACACACACAGAGACAGACGCGCAAACAGACGCGCACACACACACACACAGACACACATACACACATACACACACACCGCCGCCGCCCCCCCCCCACGCACACACAAACACACACACACGCCGCCCCCCCTTACCCGCCGCCGTCTGTGCATAGAATGACCCACATCTTCCTTTCCTGCCTCGATATCTGCTGTACCTTCTTCGCTGGCGGCAGTCCCAGGGCCGGTCCTAGGCATGGGCAGTATGGGCAGCTGCTCAGGGGCCCCGCCGCAGGCCCCGCAGAGTAGACCGCAGATCAGTGGGCCCGGCCCGACATGAAATGTGGAAAGCGCTGCAAGTTAGTGGAACTAGTGCACCGTCACAGTGCACGCACCACACCACCTAACTTAGTGGATCCCAGGACCGCCAATCTGGTAGCGCTACCGATGACGGCCCTGGACATCATTTTGACCAGCCCCCACTCAGCAGTGACGCAGCACGCCCACCGCATGCGCTCCCTGGCCTACAGTCTCTACTCTCTTCAGCCAGGAGCAGGGTGGAGTTGGGAATTGGTTCGGGCCGCGTTGGCGTAACGTCTTAGATGAAGGTAAGATCACGGTCAGTTTACTATCTGGTTTTGATTGCGCTGCAGGAACTAGGTACTTTATTACAAAGTAACATCATTATTGGCTGGGGGAGCAGCACACAGCAAGCCAAAGTAGGCCGGCTGCGCTTACTTTATATCCGACAGTGCTCAGCATACAGTGAGTGGCTTGTGGTGCCGTTAGCAGTTAGCAATGAGTGACCAATGCATGCAGACACTAGCATTAAACTACTTTATGCTAACACCTGGTATGTTCTACCTGGCATGCCTAACAGTGTCCCATTTCAAATAGAAAAGGTTTACTCCATTTGAAAATCGGGCTGTTTTGAACTTGTAAAAGCACGCTGTATATACTCCCCAAAAATGCACCCGTCTTCTGTAATCTAATCGGTGCAAACGTACAGCGCTCTAATGGCCTTAGGCCAAGTTCAGGCAGTAAAAAAATCGCAATACATTAATAAAAAAGTATATGTGTTTTGCAAGGCATGGGAGACAACATGCCTTTGGGCTTTCTGCAGAGAACATCTGTTGTAATATCGGGGAAATCGACACTAAAAACCATCCCCCCCAGGCCATCTAACAATCCCACAGACAGCCTAAACGCCAACCCACACACTCACTTCTCAGAGAAGCACTTCTGCCATTGCCAGATACAAAGATAGGTCAGCCAGGCCCTGCTCCCTTCCATGCCGCCAAATAATCAGTGATTTGGTCTGGTTTCATTTTTACCCTTACTTCACCGTGCACCTCGTAAGCAGATTTGCTTTTTCTGCATGGTATATTTCAGTACTGTGTAGTTTCAAATGTAGCCGTTGTATAGGGGATACTTTACACTGATAAAGTAGTTCCTTCTATGTGATCATGATGGTGTACAATAGAGAGCTGTGGAGATGAGGCATAAGGCAGTGTGAGTTTCTCACATTGCCTGTCAGTGTGTCATCAATGTGTTTAGACTGCACACCTATGCAGTTATTTGCCTCATTCTAGATCACACTGCGCAAAGGTCAGGTATGTGTCAAATGTATCACCATATTTTGTGAAAGTGTGTTATGGTGGTATGCACTGCTTTTACAATAGGCACAGCAGCTTACCGTGGATGTCTAAAATGCTGCTCATTTTACCAACATTCCTACTGTGCTTATTGTTTGTACGTTTTTTTTCTTCATTGTGGCATATTGTGAATTCTGGTCTTAACTTGGGTTGTGGTGATAAGCAGGTTTTTGGATGCGAGTTTGTCTTTTGATTTATAAAGTATTGTGTGTGTTCAATTGGAAAAGAACATTTTTACTACAGGATTTGTTATTGCTTTTTTTTTAGCATGTGGTAGTTAGAAAACAGTATTCAAGCGTACTTTGCTTCATTGTTTATTCCATTTAGCCTTTTTTGCGTGCCCTTTTTTCATTATTATCTTGTGTGCTTTTAGAAACTCTGCAGGAGACACGTTTTTAGGTCTCGACCTGCCAATGCGCAAGCGCATTGCAGCTCGAGACATATTGAGTTGGATCACAAAGCTGACCAAGGGGCTTTGGCAGGCGGATTATGCAGAGTGCATGTGCCCGTGCACGCGCTTGCCATTTGCTCCCCGAGCCAGGCATCAGAAGCATCCACGAGCCCCGCCACACCAGCCACGTCACAAACCACCATTTGTTTGTGCCTCGCATCATAGCATCAGACCCGCCACAGCAAAGCCGAGAGCTTCAAACTTCAAAGGAATGCTCTCCCCCGCCCCCCTCTGCACAATGCCAGAGCTTGTAATTCGAGAGGCATGACATTTCACACCAGCCACTTCACGCGCTCCGCAGAATCAGCCCTCCTCCCAGCGCTGCCAGTCCTTCAAAAGCAGCTTGTTCTCTTTATTCTCGCACTCTGTTTGTTTCTCCACTTACTATCCTCTTTCTAGGTTTACTGTAGTCTCACCTCGCATTGAGGATTCATATTGTTTCTCTGTTTATGTTTCGGGTGTTCCCGACCTCTTGTTATTTAAGTTACATGCGCAGTCAGCTTACATGCACGGTCTGCTTTCACTTTCCGGACCACGAGCACTATATTTTATTTTTTCTCTTCTCTTCTTTTCACTTCACTTTTGGTGTTTCTCTTCTTGCACGATTCTACTTTCTCTTCGTCTCTTTTCACCCAATCTTTCTTCTCCCCAGTTTCACACCTCCCTCTTTGACATTCTTCTAATGCTCCCTTCTCTCCCGTTGTTCTACGGCTCTCTTCCACGCAACTTCCTTCCCTCATTGCTTCTCAGCGCGCCCCCGCTAAGCTTCCATGAATGCCCCAGTCCCACCCCTCATGCTCCTCTTTTTCTCAGCGCCGTGATTGCTCCTCTTTTTCCACATGCCTCGTTTGCTCCTCTTTTTCTCCTCCTTTTCTCCACGCCGCGTTTGCTACTCCGTTTTCCTCAAATGCCCTCTACATTTCTCTTCCATGCTTGTTTCTTACCGGACTAGGCATATTCCCAGAATCCAGCGCCTTTCCCACTTGAATGTGCCCTGGACCTGCCCCACTTTGCTCTTCTCCCCTCTTCCGGGACAGGATGGCACGTCCCAGAAGATAAATGCCACCTGCAACCAGCTCTTCCCTATAGCTACACTGGTCACTGTGTTTACTGGTCCCTCCACCCAACTTTTTTCCATCATTACTTCTCAGCGCTCCCCCTCTAACTTTCCCTCACTACCCCAGTCCCACCCCTCGTGCTCCTCTTTTTCTCCGCACCTTGTTTGCTCCTCTTTTCCCCATGCCTCGTTTGCCCCTCTTTTTCTCCATGCTGTATTTGCTCCTCCTTTTCTCCACAACGCATTTGCTCCTCCGTTTTCCTCCAACGCCCTCTACATTTATCTTCCATGCTCGTTTCTTGCCGGACCAGGCATATTCCCGGAATCCAGCGCCTTTCCCACTTGAATGTGCCCTAGAATTGCCCTTCTCCCCTCTCCCGGGACAGTCTGGCACGTCCCATAAAATTAATGCCACCTGCAACCAGGTCTTCCCTAAAGCTAACCTGGTCACTGTGTCAACTGGGCCCTACTTATCCTGCTGCCATGCTTCTGCGAAGAAGCGTTGGCAAAGTGAATGGGTCACCAAAATTCCAGGTCAGACGTATTTGTGGGTTATAACAAATCCAAACCAGACCTGTAGGCTTTGCCAATGCTGGTTAAGATTGTAAGTATGGGGTGAAATGCCCTCACATGCTTAGCAGTGGACTCTAACATAAATGACCTTGCCTTGAAGGCACGGTGACTCAGGTGAGGGGTCAGCTGGGAGCCTCCTGCCTCAGGCCCCTACACCGGGAATGCTGCTTCCTTAGAGGTTGACTGCATCAAATCTCACGGGCCGCAGATACTGCTAGGGTTATGTGGATGTTTCACAGCAGAAATGGCTTTAGTCTATGACTTTATTCGGAATTTTTTATTGAAATTATTGAATTTCAAATGAAGGTTCTGCTGTGCAGAAAACTGTTAAAAGCCACAGCTGTTATTCGCTCCTTGGTTGGGTGCTCCAAATCATCCCTCCAACTCCACCCTCCTACTCCACCCTCCAACTCCACCCTTCAACACAACCCCTCAACGCCACAGCATCACTCAAAGTCACAGCATCACTCAATACCACAGCATCACTCAACGCCACAGCATCACTCAACGCCACAGCATCACTCAACGCCACTGCATCACTCAACGCCACAGCATCACTCAGCGCAACAGCATCACTCAGCGCAACAGCATCACTCAGCGCCACTCAATGCCACAGCACCACTCAATGTCACAGCACCACTCAATGCCACAGCACCACTCAATGCCACAGCACCACTCAACGCCACAGCACCACTTAACACCACAGCACCACTCAACACCACAGCACCACTCAATCCCACAGCATCACTCAGCGCCACACAATCACTCAGCACCCCTCAACGCCACAGCACCACTCAATGCCACAACACCACTCAATGCCACAACACCACTCAGCGCACAGCATCACTCAATGCCACAGTATCACTCAACGCCACAGCATCACTCAATGCCACAGCATCACTCAACGCCACAGCACCACTCAACGCCACAGCACCACTCAATGCCACAGCACCACTCAATGCCACAGCACCACTCAACGCCAGAGCACCACTCAACGCCACAGCACCACTCAATGCCACAGCACCACTTAACGCCACAGCACCACTTAACGCCACAGCACCACTCAACGCCACAGCACCACTCAATGCCACAGACTTACTCAGCACCACTAAATGCCACAGCACCCCACAATGCCACAGCACCACTGAATGCCACAGCACCCCACAATACCACAGCACCACTCAACGCCACAGCACCACTCAATGCACAGCACCACTCCACGCTACAGCATCACTCAACGCAACAGCATCACTCAACGCCACAGCATCACTCAACGCCACAGCATCACTCAACGCCACAGCATCACTCAACGCCACAGCCCAACTCAACGCAACAGCACCACTCAACGCCACAGCACCACTCAGCGCCACAGAATCACTCAGCACCACTGAATGCCACAGCACCCCACAACGCAACAGCACCCCACAATGCCACTCACCACTCAATGCCACAGCACCACTCAATGCCACAGCACCACTCAATGCCACAGCACCACTCAACACCACAGCACCACTGAATGCCACAGCACCACTCAACGCCACAGCACCACTCAACGCCACAGCACCACTCCACGCACAGCATCACTCCACGCCACAGCATCACTCCACGTCACAGCATCACTCCACACCACACCATCACTCAACGCCACAGCATCACTCAACGCCACAGCATCACTCAGCGCCACAGCATCACTCAGCGCCACTCAACACCACAGCACCACTCAACACCATAGCACCACTCAACGCCACAGCACCACTCAACGCCACAGCACCACTCAGCACCACAGAATCACTCAGCACCACTGAATGCCACTGCACCCCACAATGCCACAGCACCCCACAACGCCACTCACCACTCAATGCCACAGCACCACTCAATACCACAGCACCACTGAATGCCACAGCACCACTCAACGCCACAGCACCACTGAATGCCACAGCACCACTCAACGCCACAGCACCACTCCACGCCACAGCATCACTCCACACCACAGCATCACTCCACGCCACAGCATCACTCCATGCCACACCATCACTCAATGCCACAGCATCACTCAACGCCACAGCATCACTCAATGCCACAGCATCACTCAATGCCACAGCATCACTCAGCGCCACTCAACACCACAGCACCACTCAACACCACAGCACCACTCAACACCACAGCACCACTCAACACCACAGGACCACTCAACGCCACAGCACCACTCAGCGCCACAGAATCACTCAGCACCACTGAATGCCACAGCACCCCACAACACCACAGCACCCCACAATGCCACTCACCACTCAATGCCACAGCACCACTCAATGCCACAGCACCACTCAATGCCACAGCACCACTCAACGCCACAGCATTACTCAACGCCACAGCATTACTCAACGTCACAGCATCACTCAATGCCACAGCATCACTCAATGCCACAGCATCACTCCACGCCACAGCATCACTCAGCACCACTCAACGCCACAGCACCACTGAAGGCCACAGCATCACTCAGCACCACTGAAGGCCACAGCATCACTCAGCACCACTGAAGGCCACAGCATCACTCAGCACCACTGAAGACCACAGCATCACTCAGCACCACTGAACGCCACAGCATCACTCTGTGCAACCATTCAACAACAACTGGTTCTAATATGTTCTCTCAATGTTTCACGATTTATTACAAATGTCACAAAAAGATGTTAATATTTCACTTCTGTTCTTGGATTTTCATCACAATAAAATACACTGAACATAATCTTGCCAAAAGTTATTTACAAAAGTTTAAGCTATTGCCGTTATAAATTACAATAACTTTTATTTAAGTATTAATTATTAAAAAAATAAAAGCCATTGTTATTTGTAATATTAATACATCTAAGTCATGTAAATACAACACATATTGCATTACAAATGCTATAGGTGTCACGTTTGCGAATGTTAAAACTATTGGCATTGTAAATGACAAAGCTATTAATTTCGCTATTTTCAAAACCAACACATAAATAATAAAAATTGTCATTTACAATAACAATACCTCAAACTTTCCTAATGCGAGACCTATTGCATTGCAAATGCTTGTTATTTTTTGTGCCAGATAAAAACACCTGGACTGAAAATTATCATTTGAAGCTTCAGAGACCCCCCCACCCCATTCTGTCTACACTTCCAAACACCCACACTGTGCGCAGACACCATCTACAGTCCTTTATAAATACCTTATGCATTTATCTTCTAAAGTATGTGTGAGTGACGAGAAAAAACATTCACAGGTTAGTTTAACAACTTTTTGTGGTTCACCCTAACAAAGATTGTGGCTGGCTCTTGAATAGGGTTTCACACTCCTCAATCAACAATCCAATTCCTCTCATATGCCATGCTGTAGCCCAGGTACTCATCTCTATGATTAAGTTGCAAAAGAACTAAACAAGCATTTCTTCTGCATTATATTAAAATTGGCCCACTGATCTGCTATGGTTTAAAGTTTGAGCGCTCCAAACCAGTTGAAATCTTAATCATGAGTATTATCCCTGCTTGTATAATAAGCACTGAAAAATAAAAATAAAGTCAAGGTGCGCTGACATTTGCCACATATAGGGTTTTTGTTAAATTTCTCTTTATTCCAGGGTCTGATAGCTATTACAATATGAGAAGAGTATCAAACTACCATGATTTTCAAAATGCTTTTAAATTGTTCTCCCCTATATTCCTTTCAACTTAACATCTGTGGATACAACAAACCTTTTACAAACCTAAAGGCACACAATCAGTAGATTGAAGGGTGTAAATCTGTGGGGCCAACATTCCTTCTGACATAATGCAGTTTGTGGGTAGTACACAAGAAAGGCCACCATCTTTTAAAAATAAAATATGAAGAAACTGAAAAAAGATACATTTTAGCAAAACACTTTGGAACAGCCAATCAGGAGCACAAGAACTACCCCATATAATGAGAACATTGTTGTAATCCCTTACTCAAGCTCTTCCCCTTTTTTCCTGGTGACAATGGATTTCTCGAAAGGGACGAATGTATGCATAGGGAAAAAAACCTTGGATGTAAAATAGCTGAGTGCTGTGGAAATACTCAGAAAGCATGAAAAAACAACTTATAAAGGGTTATTGTAGTTATGGTTTTTCTAACACATGAATAAGCGTTAGGCTGCAGCACACTCACTGTGTGCATTTTGGACATACATTATGGATTCATGTATTGGCTGGTGGAATTTAGGGGTGTGTAAGCATTGCTCTGGACTTTATTCCTTAGTGAAGTTTCCAAATATTCCTGTTTAACTACGCCTTCCCAGATGAGCAGATTTTTTGTGCATTGCAAGTTAATTTTCACTATACTGAGAGATAACTGCCTCACTAATCGAACCCATCCAAGATGCAAAATATATGGAGACTTTATCTCTGAAGGTTTAACTTTTTCCGAGATTTTTTATGCACAGTGGCAAATGTATGCCTGATTTCTAAGCAAATGTAGAAAAAGGTTAAACGTTCCAACCATTGGAAAGTTGCTAACTCTTCCCTAGACCCTTGAGTAGATTTCAAATAAATAAATAAAAACCTTCACCCCTCTGGTGTCACTCCTCTGAGTAGAGGTTTCCTGAAGAGTAGTTGTTAGTAGAATGTGACTACAATGACCCTAATGCTTTGGGATCAGAATTCGGGTTATGAAGTCTGGGACTCAAAGCACTTGAGATATAGCAGATGACATGCAGAATGTGAATTCCCGGCCCACTGTGCAACAGTAGAGCAAAAATGGTCACGAGGCCATACTAGCCCAGAAACACACCTGACAGTCATTAATGCTGTTTTTCGGGGGGTGGGGTGGGGGTTAAGGCATTAACAAAGTAGGCTTTGGGCTATTTTCGAAATTGCTTCTCTACTTTCCCCATGCATTACTTATTTAAAACATATAAAAAGCCTGCTTTATTTGTGACTATGTTTTGTAATTTAATTTATAGGGCGCGAATAGATACAAATACATTTGGAAATCAAAGTGACTTTTCTGCGCTCCGGCTACCCTCCCCTTCTTATGGAAGCGTATTTGAGGACACACAGCAGGAGGCGCCTATCGTTAGCTCTAGGGAAAAGCAGCCCTAGTTTATTATTTGGCAGTTGATAGCTTTGCTGGGAGTACATGATTGTCCAAAACCAACTTACAGCGTATTTTGCTAGTAAGGCAGTGGACAAAGGTTCCAGTATGCACATGTTTTCTGGGCCCGTCAATGAGGTAGGGCTTGTATATTAACGCAAAGTGTATGGGTATAGAAGTTCGTTTTGGCGCACTCATATTTATAAATACTCATGCTTGCAGTGCACCACTTCTTAATTGTTCCGACTTCCATAATCAATTGAACAAAAAAATCAGTTTTTGATGCCTGCAGTGGCAGACAGTAGTATGTTTTAATAACTGTTTTGAGTACCCCATGAAAAAAGGCAGGCGAGGGAAAAGGGGGAGACTCACCTTCTGTGCCTGCAGCTGCTCGAATTCAATTCTTAGATAAGGAATTAATAATCTGTGCAGTGTCGGGTATTTGCTGCTTTCATTCTGAAAGTTTTTTTAACTGCAGCATTTAAATTCCTCCTCAATGCAGGACTCTGAACAGCTGTGATGGCCAAAAGTCAGAGTACCACGTCTAACGGGCCTCAGCAGCATGTTTTGAAGTTTCCCAGCCTGCTTGCCCCCCACCTCACCCATGAGCCCGCCCTCTGCCACAATTATTCAAACGGAATGAGCAGGAGGACACCCTTTGGTGAAAGGCAGAGGTGCACTGCTGACATCACTAATGTGATGCAGTCATCATGCCTGGACCTGGGTGGGCCGTTCTCTGGAGAGTTACCAGGCAGGCATCTGAACCAAAGGAGAACAGGACAGGTATGTGTACATATGTTTTTAATAATTACTGAGCCCAGGGGAGAAAATGTTAATAGACCCGGCCCTGAAAAATATATGCAGTACTAAGCACCAGAAACCACTGGGACAAATTAAGCACTGTTTACTACTCTCTGTAATCATAACAGTCCCTGGGGTGAAAGGGGGGGAGAGATAGCAGTTCCTTCTGCATTGTTCTTCCTAGGATCATTCTCACTGGCTCACAACTAAGGTATCAGTAATCTAAAGGGGAAAACAGAGTTAAGTTTGTTAGTACTTTCCCTTATTGGAACATCATCAAATTTCTAGAGGTTCACAACGCTAAAGTTTCTACGTATAACCTTGCCCAACGTTCCCTTAATCCCAGCTCGCAAAAAAACTTTATCACACTAGATTTGAGTTCCTACAGAACAAAAACCCTTCCAATGAGTCTTCTGTACAAGGAATGAGTCATTCCTACAGACCATAAGTCACCAAATACCCCAAGAGAACTTTACAGAAGTGGGTTAATTCAAAGGTTCACGTTATTTGAATTTAGCTTGTCTCCTTTGGAACACCTATATACATATATACAGTTAATGTCTTTTATTGTTTCTTTCCTCCAAGCAGCATTACTGATGGTACACCACTACATGAGGATTCTACAAGTTTGCTGTTATTCAAAATGTCTTTACTTGTTATCTTTGCTTGAATATCACCTTAAATGCTGGCAAATGCATTGTCTCCTGAGCGTGTCTTAAATCTACCTTGGGAGCCATACTGTGAGGCTAAGGTACAGGGTCGCTATCGAGAGGACAATGAACAATAGAGTGCGTTCCTTGACTTCCCACCGGCACACGCTGGGAGTCATTCCGGCGACATGGAGCGCCCAATGGAAGGACATGCTGCGGCAACCACCACAGTACCAGTAGAGATAGTGCTATGGTATGTTGTGTTATGTTAAGTTATGCTATGTCAGGTTATTGCATGTTATGTTATGTTGTGTTACTTTATGCTATGTTATGTTTTTGTTATGTGATGTTATGCTATGTTTTGTCGGGTTGGACTATACATATTTGTAGAGTCCACAATCACCTGGCAGGGTATCCTGACACTGAGCAGGTGTAAGTCGTGTGAAACACAGGGCCTAGTGGGACTACTTGAAAAGCTATGTGGTCAGTTTCCTATGGAATTCAAGAAGTGAGTATGAAGCTCAGAGCTGTGGGGCAGATCATTCCAAGGTTTAGGAGTGATGTAGGAGAAGGCTTGACTGTCAGATCTGGATTTCTGTATGACTAGGATGTGTGCAAGTAAGAGTGCAAACCAGTGAAGGTGTCTGGAAGGTTTGTTAAAGCAAGCACAATTGCTAAGGCATGCTGGGCGATTGTTATGTAATGCCTTGAAAGCGTGGGTGAGTAGTGTGATATGTGCTCGTTTAACATTCAAATAAATAAATAGAATAATATTTAAGCAATTAATAATTAGAAAATGAATGAAGACAAGTTAATAATTAAAGTGAACAATAAATTAACAAATATATACAAAGTAACACATAATTTAAAGTAACAGTCAATTCACATTATCAATGAAAAGATTTAATTGTATAAAAATGAATGAAACATTAAAAGCAACATTATTCATGTAAAAACCTTCCCACCTTAACCCCTACAAACCCAACAACCCACGACTAAACTAACCATTTCTAATTACCCTGAAGAAATCAAATAAAACTATACCAAAACAAATCAAACACAAATTTTAATACTAATAACTCATTTTACTGGTTAGTAATATTCATCAAACTAATTATAAATTGTATGACAGCCTGGTAAGCCTCACTCCTAGAATGGTATGGTAGAAGAGGGTAGCTTTTTAAAAATAGCTGTTAGTACAAAGAAACAGAAGTCAGCATGTTAATCAAAGGCTTCAGTGATTAGGAATTGTCAGCCATTAGTCCCTGGTTTTTCACAGTGCCAACGGAGTTCGTTGGAGTACTCAACTCTACAATCCAAAAAGTTGTGTCCGAATCTAAACTGGCATCACTGCAAATAAGAATTTCTGTCTTTTCAGTATTGAGCTGAAGTGCATTTTTGATCATCCATGAGACCACTTCAGTGAAACATGTACTAAACTTGGAATATATTTCTCCGGGGTTAGAATTACACATTGGCCCACTGATTTAAAACCAGATCAAAAGGATGATATTTTGAGCTCTTGGCTTTTGTTCTTAATATAGAATGGAATCCAGTCCAAAACTGGATTGTAAATTGCACATTTATATTATCGGTTGCTTAAAATATCAAAAAGATGGTATCAAATGTAGCAGAGAAGTCTAATAAGATAAATGCTGCTTTGACACCCTCTCCATCATCAAAAAGATGTTGCCTACCATGGAACTAAAGCTGTGCTATGAATAGTTCTAAAGCCAGATTTCTCTTCATACAAGGCTGTATTATTTGTCAAAAATTCATCAATATGCCTATTAACCCCTTCCGTGCTTCGTCGGCGGTTGGCCATCACAAGCACTACCTGGCAGGTGCTGCGAACGGCCAAAGGGCGACACGGCCCCGCCAGCATTGCGCCGAAATAACGGCTGCGGTAAACGGGTTAATATGTATCTCTAGCACTTGTAATGCCCTGTACAATTGATAGCTGTAATGTTGTCTCTAGTGGACCAGCACACCTCGCAACTAGTGTGAGGGGGTGGTCTCTGGAGACACTGACAACGTCAAGGTAATAGGCTGACCCAGCGCACGCTCGGCCAGCACACATAGATGTTAATGAAGGGCCCAGGGACCTGGGTGTGGTTTCAGTATGTATCTGGCCATCAAATAAACATCCTGTGGGCCCGTGTCTGTGTTCAGCAAGGCCCTCACCCCAGAACTCTACACTGGCGATGAGGTGGTCTCACCACCCCGCCAAACCTTGCTGCGTCATCGGTGCCCACTGCCGGCACTCTCCCAGCTGGAGCGCCCCTGCCGTGCCTCCTGACCGCCTACCTCGCCTCCGGTGTGCTCGTCCGCACGCACACGGCACTGCGGCGAGACCCGCCTTTAGCCTGCAGGCACGGCGGAGCTCCGTTGCGGCTCCTGGTGCCATCCGTGATGCCGCTGAGAGGCTCTACTGCTTGCCCCGGTGCGGCCCTCGACCGAGTGCAGCCCGCAGCTGCCTCCACCATGAGGAAAGTCGGCCGCGCACGCACGCCGGCGGCCCTGACTACGCCTCAGCCATCTGCCCTGCCTGCGGCCCACAGCGGTGAGTGCGCTGTGCTGCGCATACCACCACAGAGCTCCCTGGTGCCCCCCTGCACAATCTACGCTCCACGAGGACACATCAAGCCCCTGCCTAGACCACAGCACCTCTTGTGTCTGCTGAAATGCTGTTGCCACGTGGTGCTGAGACAATATGCGCCCGCTTTCTCCTGGTCTTCTGCAGCACGGCCTGTGCCTGTATCGCAACATTGAAGTTTCAGCCTACACGACACCCTCTCACAGCGTTGTGAGCACGCCCCACGGTTGCACCTGGCCCATACCTGCCTGCAGTAGCTCCAGTCTACCACCACAGCACGCCGAGTCAGTATTACGCCCAGCCACTGTACCTGCTGTGGACCGTCTTCACCCTGCTGGGTGCCCAGTCCGGCCACACCCCTGCCCACGCCACCATGACTACGGTGCCCACACTTGAGCCCTTCACCATCACGGGGCCCCCGCCCTCTCAAGCGGCTTGCTGGAAGCAATGGGTTGAGCGCCTAGAGAACTTTTTTGAGGCCGCCGATATCGCGGCTCCACGGCGACGGTACATGCTACTCCATCTAGGCGGGGGGGGGACATCCACAAAATTTCCAAACGGGTCAGGGAGGCCGGCCCACCCAGAAACTACGCCTCGATGCGTGAGGCCATCACGGACTACTTTGAGCCAAATTGCCAGCCCCGACTATGAGCGGTTCCTGCTCAACCAGGCTCGCCAACTCCCGGAGGAGTCTGTGGATGTATTCTATGCCAGGCTGAAAGAGCTAGCGAGCACCTGCACCTTCCCGGACGAGGAAGACGAAGTCTGCACCCAGTTCATCCAGGGTTGTGCATCGACCAAACTACGCGAATGAGTCCTGCAGGAGAACAACATGCCGGTAAGAGACATTCTGATGCTTGGCCGCTCCAAAGAGCTGTCTAAGGCCAGGGCAGTGCACATGGACCCCAAACCAGCCGTGGCTATCAAGAAAGAACCGGTGTGTGCCCTTCGCACCGACACCCAGGAGTCACGGCCCAGAGCCACCCGGCCGAAGGTCAACACGCCCGAACAGAGTTCGCGCAGCCGCCCATGTGGATGGTGCGCCTCACAACCGGGCCTGCCCTGCCCAAGGCAAGACCTGCAGCGCCTGTGGAAAAGTGAATAATTTCTTTAAAGTATGTCGATCTGCACCGAGAAGGAGACAGAGCAGCCCACCTCAAAGAGTGCGTGCGATCGAACCGTCCCCCGGAAGCCCGGCCAGCAGTGACATGGATGACAATGACGCCGATGCAGCCACTGTTCACGTAGTCAGGATACTGCACACCCTTTCAGCAGCCCAGCCTGTCACGCCTATGTGTAGCATCAAGATACAGGAACATGCGGTCGCAGCCCTCATCGACACAGGAGCCACCATCAACCTCATGGCAGCCAGCGTCTACAGGGAGCTGCCAAATTCCCTGGCTCTCCGTCCCACCAGATACAAGTCTTCGCCTACTGTACCAAGTGTCCACTCAGGCTGTGCGGAGTGTTCCAGGCTGATCTCTCTCATGAAGCCGCCCACCAGCAGGCCAAGGTGTATGTCTCCCAGGAAGGTTCCGGGTTCCTGCTAGGCTGCAAGACTGAGCAGGACCTCAACTTGATCCACTTAGCATTCACCGTACATGCCAATGATCTGGATAATCTGCTACAAGGTTTTGGGAATCTCTTCGAAGGAATCGGATGTTTGAGAGGCCCTGCTATTCGCCTGCACACCGACAGGTCAGTCGCCCCAGTTGCCCTCCGCCACCGGAGGATTGCCTTCCACCTGCACCCCAAAGTGGAGTCAGAGCTGCGTCTTTTGGAAAGAGCCGGAATCATCAAGTGGGTGCACGGCCCTATGCCCTGGGTGTCACCCATTGTCATCGCGAAGCAGCCCGATGCCGTCCGCATCTGCGTGTACATGAGAATCCCGTAACGTTGCCATCAAGCGCAAATGCCACCTGACCCCAACGGTGGACGACATGATTGGAGAGTTGTCGGGCTCGAAATGGTTTTCAAAAATGGACCTCCACTCGGGATACCACCAAATCCCGCTCCATCCGGTTCTTGTCCCATCACGACGTTCCCCACCCACGCAGGGCTCTGGCGTTACACCCGCCTTAATTTTGAAATCTCCAGTGCCGCCGAGGTGTTCCAAAACATAGTCAAGAATGTCCTCCAAGGTCTGGACGGTGTCCTAAATGTCAGTGACGACATTCTTGTGCATTCACCCACTCTAGAAGAGCACATTCAACACCTCCACACCGTGTTCGCCCGACTTCAGGACACCAGACTCACCCTCCACCGTGAGAAGTGCGAGTTCCTGAGGAGAGACATCAGTTTCTTTGGGTACCGCTTCACCGATAAAGTAATTGGCCCAGACCCGGACAAAGTAAAGACATCCAAAATGCTCCCGCCCCAACATCAGTGTCCGTAGTCCGCAGTTTCCTGGGCATGGTTATGTATTGCGGACGCTTTATCCAGAATCTGTCGGATCGGACTGGCCCCCTGCGAGACCTCACCAAAGCCACCAGCCACTGGGTGTGGGGAGCAGAGCAAGAAGAGACCTTCCAGAGAACCAAAGCCGCCCTCTCAGCCGATACGACCCTGGCATACTTCGACCCCAGACACGAGTATCAGCTGGTGGTAGATGCCAGTCCGACGGGTCTAGGAGCAGTCCTGGCCCAGCAGCAGATCTGTGGAGAGTGGGACCCTGTTGCCTACCCTAGCAGGACCTTCACACCCACGGAGCAACTCTACTCTCAAATCGAGAAGGAAGCCATCGCAATCCTTTGGGGCTGTCGCCACTTCCACATCTATCTGTACGGCCATCTGTTTATGGTCATAACTGACCACAAACCCCTCATTCCGCTCTTCCAAGCATCTTCGTCATGCCCTCCTCCAAGGATAGAGAAGTGGGTCTTACAACTTCAAGAGTTCCAGTTCACGGTAGAGTACAGACCAGGTACCCGCAACCCAGCCGACTTCCTGTCTCGACAAGCCCGACCAGCCACGGAGCCAGAAGCGGCTGAAGCCACAGCAACTGAGGAATAAGTACGGATGATCGTTGAACGGTCCCGACCCCTCCCTATCTCGCTGGAAGACGTGATACTGGCCACAAAGGACGACGACTGCCTCCAGATCGCCATCCAAGCACTCTCCTCAGGTGACTGGAAGCCACTCCAAAGCCCGCGATCATTTCGCACCACAGAAGCACAGTCTACTTTGAAAGCCTTGTACCAGGTGCGCAATGAACTGTACGATTCCGCGGATGGCTGCCTCCTAAGAGGTCCCTGCCATGTTCTACCTGAGGACCTGACCCACCAAGCCTCCCTCCTCGCACATGGAGCGCATCAAGGGAACGTGAAATCAAAAAACCACCTCCGAAGCAAGGTCTGGTTGCCGGGCCTAGACCAACAAGTCCAGTCCATCATCCAGCACTGTCCGGTGTGTCTGGCGACCAGCCGACCAGCGCCGGTGATAAAAGAAGCGTGCCCCATCTCCCTATGGGAAAGAGCCAGTGCAGATTTCGGCAGCCTCCCTGGAGGGAAGTACATGTTGGTAGTCGTGGATGATTTCTCACAGTACCCCGAAGTTGAGATTCTCTCCTCCACAGCAGCGGGAGACGTTATCCCCAAACTGGAAAAAATCATGGCAACCCACGGCCTGATTGGGGAACTCCGAACGGACAACGGCCCACCCTTCACCAGCACTGAACTCTCAGATTACTTTTCGTCCCACTGGATGAAACATCGCCGGGTGACCCCCAGGTGGCCCCAGGCGAACGGAGAAGTAGAGAGGCTGATGTGGACACTAAATAAGACAATCCAAATAGCCCTCACTGACGGCCACATCGTGGAACAGGCCCTGTACCAATTCCTTCAGGAATATCGCCTCACACCGCACTGCACCTCCGGAAACTCCCCGAGCCGCCTCTGTTTTGGCAGAACAGTGACCGACACCATCCTGTGTGGGCAGAGTCTCCAAACCCTCCGAACCAGTCGCTGGCACGGCGAACAAAGACCAACCAAGACGCATCCCGGAGGAGACGTGCTGAAGATAATTCCATAACAATCGGCGACCGAGTACTTGTGCGAGACCACCACCCGGGTGGAAAGTTCAGGACGCGGTTTGAGTTAGATCCATAGACTGTGACGGAAGTCAAAGGCACTATGGTAAGGGCCACCCAAGGTAACGGTAACCAGAAATGTGTTGTTTTTCAAGAGGATTCCAGCTGACGAGTTCGAAGAATTCCCCATGCCCGACGAATCTAGCGCCCCGGAGCCGGACAACCGGCCTGAGCCAGGAAGAGACAGTAGCTGCCACTCGGCTGCTAGTGGAGAGGACAGCCGAATGATCCCCGCTTCAGAAAGATCTCAAAGCCAAGAACACCGAAGTAGCCAATCAGCGTTGGAGGCTGTAAGTTCAGTAGCGGTGCCTCCGACCCCTCCAGCCAGAAGTTGCCAGAGTGTGTACTGCCTGCGGCCCCATCCTCAGCCGTCCCAGAAGTACAAGGACTACGTGGCCTGCTGCCAACCCCCTGTAAGCTGGAAGCAGAAGAACCCCAACGAACCAAGCAAGACTGTTCCATGAGTGTCCCATCTGTCAGGGACTTATGATTACTGTTTTGTAGTTTACAATGTTCACCCAGTTTGGGTGTGTTATTCTTTGGGTAAAGGAGGAATGTAATGTTGTCTCTAGTGGACCAGCCCAACGTCAAGGTAATAGGCTGGCCCAGCGCACGCTCGGCCAGCACGCATAGATGTTAATAAAGGGCCCAGGGACCTGCGCGTGGTTTCAGTATGTATCTGGCCACCAACTAAACATTCTGTGTGTCCGTATCTGTGTTCGGCAAGGCCCTCACCCCAGAACTCTACAATAGCCATGCTGCTAATCGCTCAATTTGTAAGTATCAACATTTTCTTTTTTTTTAATGATTAACTATCCCTGATTCCAAGGGAGGGAACTGAAGACTTGGTAATACAGGCATTGTAAATGAGAGTGTGGATATTTTTAAATTCTTCGGAGCTAGATGTGGAACTTGTGGAGGAAAAGCTTATAATTGAGAGCTTAATAATTTCATAAGTAGTAAAGTAGTTGTGTGAAGCTCTCTTTTTGTCATCTGGTGTGTCTGGGGCATAGTAGGTCTCATGTCCCAGGGTCAACTCTATTGTCTCAGGAGCCAGCAGGCAAGTTTAAAACGATGCCCTTATCATGTTGGATAATGCCACCTGTATGCAGGCATATCAGGCCCCAGGCAGAACCTTTCCCAAACAATTGTCCCATTTAGATGGAAAGGATGGCATACATGCCAGTGCCAACATCAACAGCGCCAATCAGGTCCACAGTGATCTTTAGTATTTAACTATTCAAGTTCTTCTTGAAGAAACCCAGGAATTAGTCACTGCAAGGGAGTAAAACGGTGGCCAAGATTTCAATTGCCAGAGAGCCATATTTGTGAGGCTAAGTAGCCAGTTAATCAAAGAAGTATTTTTACAGGCTTTGTAATTTGGTGAACGCAGTGGAATTGACATAGACTGGCAGGATGTGTTTTTTAACTCCAATCCATACTGAAAAAAAACAAAAACGTACGTCATATCAAACGGGCATTTAGGTAGAAGAGAGTCATGAATGCACAGTTGGGCCTTTGGCAAGGACTCACAACAATGCAAGCATCCACCCACAAGTGGAGATACCATCAATAGATTAAACAGTGCTTTAAAAGGAAAAAGTAAGTGCAGGTCATCACACAAAGGAGATGAGGACTGGCGGTGGAGCTTGGGGTAGCGGTATGGGCTGTGGTAATGGTGAGACATGGGGCAGGGCTAGGTTTTTGACCGCTACAAGCTTTCTGTTCTAGAAATCTGCATGCAGTGTAAGATTGTTGGACGTATTTGTCCATGAGCTACTACACTAATAACTATATAGAACCTACTAATACATTTTTATTTCTACTTAAATTAACATTTGATAGCATCCTTAAAATAGCAAATTGTTGAAGGAAGCCTGAAAGGTTCTAAATAATGCATTGTCTCATTTGCCTGCAGCTCCTTGATGCATGGTCGTAACTCTTAAGCTATATGAAAAGGATTTTAACTTGTGACGTCCAGGTAACGCAATGATCACTGCAAAAAAACAGTAACCAACTGAGCTAACTACATAGGAAATCAGATCTGTGATCTGTGTGTTGAATGCTATGCTTTCCAGCAAGAATATCTCAACTGGTATCAATGAGGGAGTCAATTAAGCAAGTATGTGCAATATATTGCAAGGAAAAAGGGAGACTCACGATACGTTTTTGAAATGTGCACATGCATCATATAATTAAGGTCAAAAAATTAAAAATGGTACAGTTGTAGCAGCACTGTAGGCATAGAATGCATAGGCAGCCCGAATAGGACTTGGTGCACAAATGTGTTTGTGACATATACAAGTGGCGACACAAGTAACAATGTGAAATCAGCAAAAAGGTGCAAGGTGAACGAAATTGTGAATTATGTACAGAGAACTCTGTGGTTCAACAAGAATAATTTACAATGGTTGCTTAGGTAAAGATTGAGCGATTTAATTGAACTACAAGAGGTTTGGCGCCGTCAGTTGCGCTGAGGAGTCAACGACGTTTCGATCCTAGAGATTCAGGATCATCTTCAGGACCGGCTTGCCAATTAGGCAGTGCTGAGGGTCAGGCTGGGAGGGAAAGCTTTGGAGGGGGGTAGGTCCAGGGACGGCGCAGTGAAAACTGTCTGCGTGGCGGCGGGCCGGAGGCTGAGAGGGACATGGTCCTGTGTCCACGGTGAGGTGAGGAGGAATAATTCCAGTAGAAAGGCAGCATGTTGCGAGGGAGCTCCGGGGGATTCAGGAAGCCCTGAGGAGGAAGCACACAAACCGAAGGGTCGGCACGTCTGACCTCTGGGTTGGAACGCCATGGAGAGGGATCGAGGATCAGCGTAGAATTGCCACAGTTGTGTCCGGTTGAACTGGACATGACTGTGGTGGTTCTACGCTGATCGGAGCGCCCTCTTCCCCGCTGGATTCACTCCCTGCATAACGATCTCCTCCACCCGCACCACTTGCCGTGGTCACGCAGAGGCTCAAGAGTAACTCGCCTCTGGTGCCCTTGACGCCGATCCCTCTCCAGTTGAGATAATGTTGCCTCTTGTTGTATACCTACCCAGATCTCAATGTGGTTTATGGGTTATACTCCTGTTGCTTGTACAAGTGCGTTCCAGCAGGCACATTCAATCTCTATGCAATTTTATGTTGAGTTGAACCTTTGACTAGAGTGCACACACATCTTTCCAGCCAAGCGCATTAACCACTAGAGTTATTAAATTGACAATGTAACCTGGAACTTACTGAACACAGAAAGATCTGTGTACAATATAATATTTTGTAAAACAGTCTGCTGTGACCAGTTAAGTAAAGCGGATCAGTGTCACTATGGCATTTGTCTTGTTGTCATATTTTTGGAGCAGCATTTTAAAAAATTGGCTCTCAGTCACTCCACCAAATTTCTGCTGCCAACCCTTGACCGTTTCCAATTAATAAAACTGATGTCGACCTCGTGAATAGTCATTTTAAAAACATATATGACTCCACAAAGGTTAACTTGCTGCATCTTTTGTGCACAAAGCTGGTATTTGTTTAAATATATTGATGCAAATTTTCAACAATTCCCAAACAGTCAATTCAATTTCCTCAGCCAGAACATGAAAAAGCACTTCCTGCACCCAGGCTCCAAAGTTTCTGGACTCTGAAGTGCTTTTGCAAACATCTCATTTCTAAACATCGCCTCCAAGTTAGCAGGTGTAATCGCTTATACTGTATACATAACTTGGCTACTTTGGAAATGATGAAGATAGACTGTCAACACATGCATACTATACACACCCAAAAAAGTTCAAATGCTTTTGCCCCCTTTCACACTCACACGCTCACGACCAAATACACTCACCACCTCACACACCCATGTCATAGTGTCTGAAACAAATTCAGTTTCGCACAAACAGACACATAACACATTCTCAGTCAACCTCACAATTTCAAACTCACAAACTCATTCACATACACTGCCAGACAGTGGCGGCTCTCAGTAGTTTCAAGTGGTGTCACATTTTGCACGTCATTTATGTTCGGTTTTGAAACATTTCCAGAGGCCTTTGAAATGTGCTTCATTGGAGCAGAATTATTTAGGAGATGATTTGTCTGCTCAAACTGCTAAATAAGTCTACGGTTCTAAAAACAATTTAACAGTGCCTAATTTGAGCTGGTGGTTTCCGGTGTTCGGCAGCAGCCCTTAATTGTCAACACTGCCACTTATTAAAGCTGCCAAATGGTGGTGCTGTTTGTGCAATTTAGAGATGAGCCGCAAAACAGTTGCTTATTAATTCAACATGCATGAAAAACAACTAATACCAGCCACCCAAGCCATTCTTACAGCTTTTGGGTCGTTGAACAGTCTAAAACGTCACACTTTTAGCAGTGTGATGGTTAGTAGTTTTGTAGGTACTATCATTGGCAACGCTGGCAGTAGCAATGGGTGGTTCAAGCTATGGTGACCTCCAGACGAGGGCCCTGGCACTTATTATTTTTACTAATTAAGAACTGCCATTTATTCTATATATTACACACTTAGGAATCAGCACTAATCCTGACAATTGTTTTTACATCATTAATGCATGGATTTAAGTGTAGATTTCTTGTTGATATTTGTTTATATTCATAATGTGGGTGGCACATTCCCGCCAAATATATTTAGACATCAGCGAACGTTTTTTTTTTTTAAAAGTTCAGAAAAAGTGGCGCCCAACTTGTTACGGTAAGGTAATGTTCTAGAGTTATTTTAGTAGGTGCTTCTTGGTCAGAGGAAAAACCTTAACCTCTGTGAAGGAAGAAGGACAAAGGACCTCCTTCTTTTTGAGTTTATGCAATTTGTCCAGAGCACACAATATATATGAGTAGACTGGTTTGTCTAAGATTAACGATAGTAGGGATAGACCCGACACAGCGTGTAGCTTTTAAAGGGTTTTTATTCAACCACAGTATTCCCCACTTGGGAATCACTGTAAATACAATTCAAGCCGACACGTGTTTCATCACAACATATGGCTGTGACTCTTCAGGGCTAGAAGAAAAATAAAATAAAAGTTTAAAATGTTTATGAAAAACAATAAATTGTGGCGAGGGTGGAACACCCGTGACGTGGAAACCAACAAAAAGGAAGGGGAAGGGGAAAGGCGAACGGTGTCGTTTATTGTGTTCATCCGCAAATGCTGTTCTTTATTATTCTCACAAATTGTGTTTAGTGACAGAGAAAGGAACCAATGTGTCGTGACTTTCGACTCGATCGAAAACAATAATAGGTAAGTGGAACAAGCAACAATCTAAGTTCCTAGGGTGCAGTGTGTAGTGACACATCCTATATTTGCAGATTAAGGCATTAGCATATACATTGTCAAATGCGACCCTGGTTTGCACAGAAAATTCTTCTTTATACTGTATTCTTCCTGCCTTGTAACAGATTTTGTGGCTCCTGATGAAATTTAACTAGACAAGTAAGGGTTCATCACATCTTATTCCTAACAGTACAGTGATTGCATAATTGTCCGTGGATAGCATTAATTAAAGTAAATAATAATATCACAACAATTCAGAAAGGCTTCAGAAATAACTAAAATAGCGCATTTGAGCCCTGCTAAACCTCAATTCCAAGCTTATATCAAGCGTAACAAAAAAAGCACTGTACAACTGAATGATCTCGTGTCACAACCTTCGTAAGTTAAAGAAAACTGGAACCCCAATGAGTCCACAACGTTTAAGAAAAAATGGCAGCATATCGTGTTTGTTAGTAAACAGAAAAAACTTGTATCTGCAGAGCGTGCATGTAAATAACAAAGAGTTAACTCAAAGTATCATTAATTATGTTTACATATAACCAAATCCGATTATGGAGAGCAGGAACAAAATAAAATGAAAAGTTCGACATCGCAAAGTCACTGTGTATACTGACAATTTCGCGTTTTATCAATTACCGGGAAGATTCAACCATTTTGAGCCCATAAAAGAAAAGTAAATAGAATAAAGAGTTAAACTAAACAGCTGTGAAAAAGCGGACGGTTTAAGAGGTGACAGCAACTAGAGGAATCTCAATGGAGTTTGTTTTTACCTGACGAAATTAGTCAAACAGCGGGTTCTGCATAGAATGAAAAAAACCACAAAGGAATATTTGTGTTAGCCTATTTTTGAACATTGAATTACAATGGGACTATTAACAATTAGGGAAAATCATGGTGAAACTCACCGAGGGACCGGTGATAGTTCCAAGCCGGTCCTGATCGGGTGGTTTACGAAAAAAGGGGGCGGCAACAGAAGATTTGCCGGTGCCCTGGTCTTAAATTGTTTCGGAACTTGTCAAGTTGTACAAGTTCAAAGAGGTAGAGGCTGAAAAGTGAAATACGAATGGCAGTTTTAATAAGGGTGAATGTCCCTCAGGAATTATGGTTGGGTACTACATCACGGTAAATAGTATACCCCGAGTCTTACCAGTGTAGCGCCTTCCTCGTGGAGTCGAATGAGTCTCGGTTTCCGGATGCGGGAACACCGATTGTAGTTAGACACGCCCTTTAAGAATGAAAACAAACAAAGGGCTAGGTTGCTAACGAGGTGGCCTGTAGACAGAAAAGAGTTACTATAGGAAGTAAAGAGAGACCTCAGCCGAGTATGTGGCTGTCGGTAGTTGGAATATTAAGTTTCACAGCTGCTAAATAAAAGATTTATTAAAGGAAAGAATCATAAAATTAAATTACCATGTTTGTTTGACACAGTAAATTCTCCTAAAGGAGTAGTATGTGTATTACATTTGATAGACAATATAGTGGAAAGATCACACTGTGGCTCACACGGCCATGAAATATTCAGTGACATGAATAATCAGCGGAAATTGAGCACCAATTCCCTTATAGGGGAAAAGGGGAATGAAAGTGATCACCAGAAAGTCATAAGAATTATTCAATCTAATATAATTCTGTGATTGGTAATATATTACAATTCTGTAATTGGCATCATTCTTAATTTGAGCATATATTAAAAACATCATAATTGTGGTTAATCATATCAGACATGTAAGCAAACAAGCATTCTCAGCCGAAAATGCTTAACTGGGAAATTGTGTGAACTCTCAGTCTCCAGCGTATTCTTTATGGGGCCTAATAAGCAGAAACATACTTTGTCACTTTAAGAAGTTAATGTTATACTAGGAAAGTTGTTCTTCAGGTGTCAGGGCCTAGAAAAAATGTAGTTCATCATCCGTGTTCTGGCCTGTCCTAGTCGTATCTAGACGCATGATCCAAAGTGCTTCCTCTCTTCTGAGGCGCAGCTCTCTGTTTCCACCTCTCACTGTCGTTCTCACTACGTCAATACCATAGAAGGTGAAGGTTTTGATATTTCCTTGCAACGGACACGAAGCCATATGTATCGCCATAGGGTATCTGGTATCCTTTGTGGCATATGCCCTTGCGTGTTCCCTTATGCGTTCCCTGAGAGGTCTGATGGAACTGCCCACATATCTGCTTTTGCATGCACATTCAATAATGTACACTGTGAATTTTGTATCACAATTGATATTTGTGTTGATGGTGTGTCTTTTTGATCTATGGTCAGTAAAGGACTTGATTCCATGGTGTGCCCATCTGCACATCGAGCACATTCCACATTTGTAAAATCCTTTAGATTTTTGGGTTAACCAATCTTCAGATCTTGTGCCTCTGGGCACTGTCGGACTTAATCTGTTTTTCAAGTTGCGACCTCTGCGGAAGGTTATTTGTGGATGGGCTCCTATCAAGGTGGTTAGGGTTTTGTCAGCACTTAGGATCCCCCAGTGTTTATTGAAACTTTTACGTATCACTGGACTGAGTTCATTGAAGTCTGTGATAAGTCTTACCGGTTGTTGTTGTTCCAACCTAGGAACTTTGGGCATTAAGGTTGACTCCCTGCTTATCTTTCTGATTCGTTTGTCTGCTTTTGAAATGATCTGAGGTTTATAACCTCTTGTGATATACCTGGACTGCATTTCCCTCACGCAGGTTTCAAATTCTTGTTGTTCGCTGCAGTTTCTTCTGGCTCTGATAAATTCCCCATATGGGATTCCGTTGATCTGATGGATGGGATGTGAGCTGTTGCTGTGGAGGACTGCATTGCATGCTGTGGTTTTGCGGAAAAGTTTACTGTGGAGGGTATCATTTTTGACGTATAGTTCTATGTCAAGGAAAGTTACCTTTGTTGCGCTAATATGTGAAGTAAATCGCATGTTCATGTAATTGTTGTTCAGATACGCACAGAAATTCCCAAGTGTTTCTTCTGTTCCTGACCATATTAGGAGACAATCATCTATATAGCGACCCCAATACACTATATTATCAATCCATTTTGTGCCTTTTATGCTCCAGATCATTTCTGCCTCTAGAGCACCCATGTAGAGGTTTGCAAAAGAAGGGGAGAACCTTGAGCCCATGGCCACACCCCTTATCTGTTTGTACCATCTTTTATCAAAAAGGAAAAAGTTTTGGTTCAGTATGATGTCCATCATTGTCACCAACATTTTGGTATGTTCAAGCAGTGTAATTGATCTGGTGTTTAATGCTCTGGTGACTGCTGCTAAACCCAGTTCTGGTTCAATGGAGGTATATAATGATACCACATCCAAGGTCGCCATTAGTAGTCCAGGTTGCCATGTAATATCCGCTAAGATACTCAGAATATGTTTGGTGTCCTGTAAATATGATGGCAGGTTTTTTACCAAAGGATTGAGGAATTTGTCTACATATTGTGACAGTCTTTCAGTAGGACCCCCAATCCCAGAGACTATAGGTCTCCCTGGTGGAAAAGCAGATGGTTTATGGATCTTGGGATGAGTGTATAGCCAAGGGTAGGTTGGGCGTGTTACTTTTAGGTACAGATATTCACCTTCATTTATGAGGCCCGTATCCCTCCAGTCTCTTAGGTGGTTGTTGAATAATATCGTCAGAGGACCCATGGGGTTACTGGCTATTGCTTCATAGCATGTGTTATCTGAAAGTTGAGTTAGTATTTCCGCATTATAGTCGGTTACATTCATGACTACTACATTCCCACCTTTATCGGCTTCACGAATGATCAGATCCTGATCATCACTCAATGCCTTTAGCGCAATTCTTTCATCTCTGGTTAGATTATCTTTTTTTGTGTGTTTACTATTTCTAGATCTGGTCTCATGTTTCTGGATGTCATCTAGAACCAATTTATAGAATATGCCAATAGTATTGCCACTCGGCAATGTGGGTGTCCATTTTGATTTCTTTTTCAGGCCACTGTCTATGGTATCGTCTGTTCTCAGTTCAAGGTCAGTTAGCAAATCATTGAAGGAATTTGGGGGATCATCAAAGTCAGTAATGGATAGTAGTAGGTGAGAGGCTAGGACCTCTTGTATACTGATGGGATTAGTAGATGTGTCAACTTGGTTCACTGTAATGGGGGTACTCACTGTGGGTGTGTCCCCGAAATGTTTTTTGAGTTTGAGGCTTCTGATTAATTTAAAGAGATCAACTTTCATCCTGCAGGGGTCCCCTTGTTCCGTAGGATTGAAGCTCAATCCCTTACTCAATAATGAAATCATGTGTTTGTCCAGGTTTATGGATGAGAGATTAATCACCTGTACATCTTGTGCAATCTCAGTGTTCACTTCTTGTTGCCGGACCTCAGTTTCTCTCTGTAGTCGTCTTTGTCCTCCCCTCTGGCCTCTGCGGGTTTTATGTATGTTTTGGTGGTTCTTGTTTGATTTGTTCTTCTCATTGTCCTGATTTCCCGAGAAAAAGTGTTGATGTTACCTGATGTTGATGGCATGGTTCTTTGGTCTTGGTTACCATTTGTAATTTCTTCAGCTTCACTCTCGGTTTCCTGGGCGCTGCTAAGGGAGGTATTGCTTGAAGAGACGTTGGAGGCACTGGATTTAGTGGTTTGTTGGTTGTTGGTTGGTTTTTGGAATTGTGGATCATATTTTTTGGCAAAAGTGAACACTCTGCCCTCACGATAGTCTACTTCATCTCTAAGTATCTGTATTCCCGCCAAATATATGGCATGGGGATTAGTAGCTCCAATGTGGCTCCATTCTATAAGACATTTTCAACCCGTCCCTGATTTTTGCCATCAACGCTTTTCATACAGGAAGTTCTAAAATTCGTTATAATGAGAAAAGGAAACTACAAGTCCCTGCATTGCCAGCTAAAATCCAGAACTGCTGAAAGTGTCACACATTCCATCGAGCCTCATGTCACATTTGATTTATGTCTGCTTTTCAATGTGGAAGAAGTTATGAGGTTTAAATTAGGGGTGGGCAGAATTTAAAGAGTTTCACTCCGCAGAATTTCATAAAGTTACATAAACAGTCCATGGATTTCCTTGAGTTGGTGGCATTCAGCACATCACAATGATTTTAAGTGCAGGGAGTTTGTTCCGTGCTGTAAAATCAGAGCGAACTGCACCAGAGGGAACTGCTTCTTTCTGCTGCTCGAGAATATTTTCTTCTCGAGTAGCATATTTCTCAGTACAAACAGTTGCGGCCTACCACGACCGACTGCATTAAAAAATCCTGCCAAGAGGAATTCTAGGGCCTCATTTATGAGGCCTTGCATCAGTTTTGCGCCGCCGGTGCGTCACTTTTTGTGACGCACCAGTGGCGTAAAAAATGCACCTTGTTGCGCCATATTTACAAAGTGACGCATCTAGGTAGATGCGTCACTTTGTAAACCCCTGCGCCACATTATACCTGCGCCAGGTATAATGTATGCAAGGGGGGGCGTATTGACGCAAGGAAGGGTCGTAGAAGTGACGCAGTGAAATCTATGAGATTTCACTGCGTCACTTTTAGGATGCCGTTGCGTCAAAATCTTGCGCCTGCCTCACAGCAGGCGTAAGACTGACGCAGGCCCTTTCACATGGGGCTTGCCCCATGTGAAAGGACGCATTGCTGGAGTTGCGTCACTTTTGTGACACACTCCAGCAATGCGTCACTTTTGCACTTACAGATACGTCAGAAATACTGACGTATCTGTAACTCCTCGCGACATGATGCGTCATACATTAAATATGACGCATCAGGAATGTCGCAAGGAGTGCGCACTGAGAACTGACGCATCGCTGCTTTCACGCAGCGATGCGTCATTTCTCATAAATGAGGCCCCTAGTGCCTGTAAATCATGCTAGGGGATGCAGATTCTCACTTTCGCTCGCCAACTTAATGTTGATGAGACACGGGTGAGAGAAAACTCTAAAACTCTAGCATGCAGTGGTTGGTGGATTTTTGCTGGAACTCCGCGCTCCAAGCGGAATGCATAGTGGACAAAACTCTCCGAACTCAGCAGTCGGAGTGGAATTTTTCACCCAAAGTTTTAAAAATTGCATTGCTTTTTATGTCTTTTTTAATTGTTGTTAAACAGGAAATTGGTGGGGATGACAAGGGTTTACTTTCCAGGAAATATGTTCAATTTAAATTGTTAATAGATGAAGATGTTTAGTCATTTAAAACAAGGGACATGCTAAAAAGCTGTACTGCCGTGAACAGTGTGTCCCACATCCCCACCCGACATTTTTACTGCCACTCTCTAGCCACACTGTTTAAGATTCAAGGATCAACTAAACATCATGCAGCCATACCTGTGCTCTGATTAATTTCAGAGCAGCATGTGCAAATCGCTGTGTCCTGGTGAAAAGAGATGCTGTTCTGGTGCTCTTGTGCCAGCTCAGCCCAGGCTTCCACTATGATTGAATCAGTCCATGACGTGTTGAAGGTGCTGCTGAGGTGTGACTTAATGAACAGAACACCACTGGTATTGAAGCCAGGCCCCTACGAGTACAGCTACTCTCCTTATCGGAGGAGAAGGTATGGTACTCAAGGCAAGAAATTGAAAAAGGGCCGGTACACAGTACCGGTGACGATTGGCCTTTTTAAAGCACTGAGAGTAACACAATCACTTTAAATATTTGATGTGCAGATGAAGTTCCACCTATGCAATGTGCATGGATTTTGCCTGCTGAGTTTGTAGACATATCCCCTGGTTAAAATTATAGTTGGTTCTATTCTATGATAAATAAATTGCTAAAGAAGGCAGTTTGCCCACCAGTAGGTAAGGAAAGTCCTATGAAATTAGAGCGTGGTACTTTTTTTGTTTCTCCTACTGAACTTGGGACACTGTAAATTACCTGCGCACTGACCTGTGCTGTCACCACCTTTGCCCATTGGTGTTTTGGGGGCCGCCACCGCCAGGGAGTCGTCGTGGACCCCCGGGACTTCACCTCCCGGCATTGCTTGCGGCGCGCATGCCGCTGACATGTCAATTGAGCGCCTGGAGGCGCTTAAAAGGATCCCCGGGCTCCCGCTCTGCGGGAGCTCGCTGCTGAACTTGGGACATTGTAAATTACCTGCGCACTGACCTGTGCTGTCACCGCCTTTGCCCATTGGTGTTTTGGGGGCCGCCACCGCCAGGGAGTCGTCGCAGACCCCGGGACATCACCTCCCGGCATTGCTTGTGGCGCCAGGGGCGTAACACAAGCCCCCGCAGCCCCCGCATTGCGGGGGGGCCCTGCGCTCCTGGGGGCCCCGCCGGGCCCCTCACTGTAATACATCATGATGCATCATGAATCATGATTGATTTTAAATTAATTATGGACGGTCCGCCGTGCGTGCCGCGGCACGCCCGTGGCCCGTGCCTGCCCGGCTCTGACAAAATGGTGCACTGCGCGGGCCCGGCCCGGCCGGGCCCTGCAAGTAAATGGTGCGGGCCGGGGCCCCTGGAGTCATGGTGCGGGAGGCCCGGCCGGGGCCCCAGTGTAGTCTTAGAATTGACCGGTGATGAGTGAGGCAGTGCACTGCCACAGTTAGTATTCTGGGCCCCGGACGAGCCCTGAAGCTCTTGAGGACTGGTGGTGCAGGGGACCCGGCCGGGCCCCCTAAATTGTTACAAGGTAATTGGTGCGGGTGCCCGGCCTGGCAGGTGCCCGTGACGTGAGGCTGGCAGCGGCTCTGAATCATTGGTGCAGGCCCCGGCCGGGGCCCGTGAGGCTGGCATTACTGACTGCAGGAATGGTGCGGGGCCCCGTCCGGCCCGGGGGCCCATGAGGCAGCAGGCTGGCACTGCAGCAGGAATGGTGCGGGCCCCGTGAGGCAGCAAAGGCACTGGAGCAGTAATGGTGCAGGGCCCCGGCTGGGGCCCGTGAGGCTGGCAGCACTGCAGGAATGGTGCGGGCCCCGGCCGGGGCTCGTGAGGCAGCAGGCTGGCACTGCAGCAGGAATGGTGCGGGTCCCCGGCCGGGCCGCCGGGGCCCGTGAGGCTGGCAGCGGCTCTGCCTCTTGAGGAAATCAATTTATCAAATGGTGCGTAGTCCCGGCCGGGGCCCCTGAAATTGATATAAATGGGTAGGTGGGCCCGGCCGGGTGACACCGTCGGTGTGTGTGACAGTGACTGACTACTACTAGTCTTAATGGTGTTGGTGGATCAATGGTGGCGGGACAGGGTGGGTGTTTACTTCTCAATCCTGACTTTCACTTTCCGCCTTCTGGGACGCGTATGCGCGCCGTGGGGGGCGGGGGCAGAGGGGCTGGCTGGTGACCAATGCCCTCATTACATTTGTTGGGGGACAGGGACAACACATGCACATTGCACATTAAAAAATGTGAGTTACAGTAAGGTGCGCCATCAGGGGCGCAGAGAAGAGAAGACAAAGCCACGCTCAGGTCAGGACTGTGCAAACTCCATCACGGGCGGGGCCTTTATTTGCATTTGCAATCATTTAAATTGCCCGGCCCCTACCTGGCTAGCCCCCCCCCCCCCCCGCCCCCATCTACCCTGGCCCCTGCCTGCCTTCTGCTGCCCATCCGTTCACCTCGCGATGCCAGGCCGAGCAGGCCCCCAGCCCTCAGGTCAGGAGGTGAGTGCGTCTCGTGAATGGTGATGAGTCATCGACTCGACATCATGCAGTGTGAGTGAGACGGTGATCCTGGCTGCCCTGTTGTAGAACGTTAGTGTGCAAGCAACTCTGTGCTTCGACTCTATGGCATGCTATTTTTTTTGTTCTATTCCTGCAACAGTTCTCTTATGTAACATAACTGGTTCAGGTTCTATTGTACAGTGCTCTGACACCTTCGGGTACAGTGAAAGTCCGCGCTTTATAAAAATGCATTAAATAAATAAATAAATAGGCGCAGAAACGGCTATGACAATGGGGTATGATGACGTGAGTGAAACTGTGTGTGTATGGGGGGTACTGCTACTGCAGCTAGTCATAGACTGTCTGGGAGTCGGACTCAAGAGAACTTGAGGCTATCACCATTATTGTTTAATCTGTCATGTACCAAAAAGGGTGTTTACTGACATTAAGGTGTCTGCTCTGCTTGTACCCGACTGTGGCTGTGGGCGACTATCTCTGGGTGTTAAGGACAACGAGAGTTAATGTGAGGACTCGCCTTCAGACAGTGCAAGGCCTTCAGCCCTTCCTGGTTTGGGGCGTTTGCAGCAGAGAGAGTGAACTCTGAAGGCCTTGGCCTTCCTCTGTAGGATAAAAACCCTACAGGACGGGTCAGCAGCGGATTACTACGTCTGATTCTGTAGACCTTGGTAACAGATAGATTCCAATGCGGACTCCGCCTTTTATTTTTCCACTGTGGGCAAAATTGGTACCCTTTTGAAATGGTTAATAACAGCCATTACTTAACAGCTAGGAGAGACAGACGGTTCACTTTATAGTGTTTAAGCAAAAAGCTAGACCATGGGCAGATGATTAGGTGAAATTGGGCAGAAGAAACCCACAGATCCTGTGTTTACCGGGACGGAGTCATCACCTGCCTTCAAGCCACTCTGTCCAGCCTAGCCCTTCAGTTGTCACAGTGTAGTGCCTGTGTCCCATCTCTGAGCTCCGTGATAGCAAATGTGATCCATTATTTATATTGTTCATCATGGCACCTGTATAGCGCCCAATATTCCTTTAACATGGCATCTCAGCACCTTTCAGTTACATTAATGAGGGAAATCTGTGCCTTTCCATGCGTTTTCACGGTAGTCTGGTGCTAAATCTGTTTGTTGAAGGTGAGCGTTCAGTATGGTGAGTTTCACCATGATAGCTCGTTGTACCCTGTGACGGACGCCTGTTCTACTTGGAAATGGATAAATGCTCCAGTGTTTAATGAGGTGTTAGGTTTTTTTTGTGTGTGTTTGTACCGAATTGTTTATGCGGGTCCTTGGTTGGCAAACGTGCCCACTGCCCACAAATATATCTTGGTATAAGTAGCTGAGGGAAACCAGTGCTGCAGGATGGCTTCATAGATACTTGAATAACTGTCGGCCTGTGTAGGGCACATGTTCATATAGCACTAGCACATGACGCAAATTAAACTGCCTCTGAGCATTGGAGTGCATGAGTGAGTGAGGCCTAGGACAGCTGTGGTGCAAGTGTGTGCGAGACTCAAAGAGATGCAACCCATCAGCCATACCAAGAGGCCGGGAGTTATTGCAGCGAGTCAGTGAGGCAGAGGCACGGGGGGAGGGGGAGAGTGCTACTTTTGAATCTGTGTGATTTGGAAATAATGTAGGACATCAGACAATTGTGGGAGACTTGCAGATGTGCTGTCAGTGAACCGGAGGGTGTTACTCTGTAGCAATGGGCATGAGACTCCGCAGTGGTTCCTATCCAGCCTGCAGCACTCTGAAGGCCTCACCAAGCGATAAAGAGGACTGCTGCATCTTGTCAATGAGTGGCTCTCGAGTGTGAATGAGTGAGTCAAAGAGCTGCAGCCACTAAGCCAAGGTTACTACGAACCAGTGACGTAGCCAGTATGTCACTGTCATGAGACCTAGAGGGAGCAAGGAAGGAAAAGGAAATGGGGCAGGGCGGCAGGCAAGTTTGAAATCATAAAAACCAAGCACTAAGTGCTGCTTCGTGGGAAGCTACAAATGGGTCGAGGGGTTTCCTGAAGCTGCATCTTGCTTCATGTTCAATGATTAGCACTACCAATCAGCTCAAACACTACAGAGCAACCACTCACTTTGCCAAGAAGAGCCACTACATAAGTGATTGTAAGTTGTTTGCGCAAAATCAATAAAATTCTGTTTAAAAAAAAAAAAGAGCCACTACATAAACAGAATAGCCTCTCCTATCTTCTCCCAAACAGTGATCTGTTGGCCAAGAATTTCATAAAATACTTAAAGAAATTCAGCAATACATCTCTGAGCTATTGCCTCACCAATGCAACCCCAATGATTACCTCCCTTGCCATCCTTCGGCTGACTCACATAACCTCCAACACATGTCCAGCCTCCATTCCGTGTCACTTTGCATAAAGACATAACAAAATACATCTACAGGATCGCCATTAGATACTAGTCTTCCAGGTTTATTCAAAGACCCAATGGCACTCCCATGCAATCCAGGGATTTTCTGTTCTCTCTACAACAACTCCTAAATTTTAATTAAGTCTATACACCACTTTCTTCAGGTGTGAATTAATTTTAATTTTCTCTTTCAAAGTTTCAAGGTATTGTCAATTCTATTTCAGACCCTTCATAGTTGTTCTTTTTTCTTCATCCATAAGCAGTATCTGAGACAATAGGATCACTCCTTGGCATTGTTCTGATTGCTGCCTCTGTTAAATAATCTGCTTTTGACAGTATTGTTGCAAATGGCATAGCGTGTATGTTGAGAGCGTTTCCAACTTTCTCACTAGAACTTACAGAAAGACAATATAGAGGCATTTCATTTAAATGTTGGAGGTTTCAAATCAAATTATGCTAGATTTCTGGGAGGTAGGGCAAAGTGGTACATGGTGTGCCGCACCGCCGGGGGGGGGCCCTCCATGTGCTTTGCAGGGGGGGGCCCTCAAGTTTTGTTACGCCACTGTGTGGCGCACACGCTGCCGACATGTCAATCAAGCGCCAGGAGGCACTTAAAAGGATCCCCAGGCTCCTGCACCACGGGACACACGTGGGTGGCACCGGGCGAAGCCAGGGCCAAGGGCGGGCCCGTCTGAGCCCGTCAAAGACCGGTAGGGGCCGGGCTGGGCCACCTTATGTACATTTACTTAGTGTCATTTTTTCTTTCTTTTTCAGTTGCAGGGGGTCTGCATTATTCTATTGAACTGGGGCTATGCCTCATGCGGGGAAGGGACCCTCTTGTAAGTGCAAAATAGGAGTGGGAGGGGGGTAGTGGGTATGCTCGATGCCTTTCTGTCCAGGGCAGAATCGGCTCTGATGCATGAAAATAAACTAACCGAGCATAGAACCCCAAACCCCAGTCCCAAGCTCGAGGGTAAGCCCCAAGGTAGTGGCAACATGCGAAAGCCCTACACTTTCACCCCCCTAATGGTTCAAAGTCAGCAAAGCTATGGCTCAGAGATTCTATCCAAGTCTTCACCCCGCCCTCTGTTACTAACTTACATCCACTAATGGTAACCACTAGGGGTAAAAAAGCTCTGCAGGCTAATCAAGGTGAACCCCCCTCGAAGAAAAGGAAAGGGCGGGGCCCACCCAAGTCTATCCCACAGCCTATGGCAGGGGTGATACGGAAGGTAGCACAGAGGGGGCATGTTGGTTGTAGCCAATTTAATCCATCCAGTACAGAAGTCTCTAGCCCCGCTAAAACGGATGAGGACTCCCTCTATAATCGGATGATGAAGGGTATTGCTGAACATCTCGTTCCCCTGACCCACAAACTGTGCCAAATAGAAGGTAGATTAAGCAAATTAGAACAGGTCTTATTACATCCTTCTTTAACCCCGGTCACAGCTCAGATAGTTTGTGGGTGTAGTGCAGTAGATGAGGGAGGTGGAGAACATGGAGCAAGAGGGGCTGTCTCCGAAGACCAAAATCTCCCTGATTCAGCTCCCGTCCCCAGCAATCTGACTCCACCTTCACAGGGGGCACTTAATCCTACTAGGCAGCAACCTGCTTTAATGGCACTTCGAACATGTCCCCCTAGCTAACCAGGTCCTCCCGATGCCCAAAATGGACCCCCCTCTTTGCATCTTCCCCCTGAAGCCACCCCTTACATCATAGTTTTGGGCAATGTCGCTAAATTGGCACCGCTGGTTACTGGGGATTGGCCAGCATTAAGGAACAAGGCCTTATATTAACTGGGTTCAAGGACGGGGCTCAACAATCAATTGTTTAAAGAATTCAAAATGGTTAGTAGAGTCCCCTGCATTGGGAAGGCGCATAAGTCATTTCAGGGTGATTGTGTGGTCTTAAGTTTTGGCTCCCCTAGTTTGGTCCAGCAAATCCTGGAGAGGGCCGGGGATGAATGTGCACGTGATTGTATCTCTGTCCTTCCCCTGGGGTACTTTTACCGCCCCATGCCTACCTCTAGTTTTTATGGAAGGCGATGGCCTATACAACCACTTGGCCAACCTAGTTTCCCCATCTCTCTTAACAACCGATTTAACGCCTTAGCCTCAGTTGAAGATATCGACTGACTGCAGGGTCCTGATCTCAGTATTCCCACTGGGCCTACTCAAATCAGGGTCGCGGTGGATTCAGGACATGGTTTCCCCCTTGTAATTTACCTGTGTTCCATACTAGTCCGAGAGCGATCTCCCTAGTGGGGGTTGCACCGTGCATCAATTTAGGACACCAAGGAGAAGTCTGTAACACTCAAGAGAGACTGCGTAGGGAAGCGCAAGCAATCAAGGTTATTTTACATCTACAGGGTCACACACTCAATCAGTGCCTCCGGGTAGTGGTAAGCAGGGGGAGGAGGAATTTATGCCCTCCTCTCCTCTAGGTAGTTCCAGGCCAGACGACCACCTGTCTGTTATGACAGCAGGTTCTTGGAACATCACAGGTCTTTTATCTAAAACTGTATGGGGCGAATGGGGCGGGTTTGTTGATCAGTTTGATCTCCTGGCATTCCAGGAGACTTGGTCCATGGCCTCAAGGCTCAAGAACGGCTGAAAGAACGCTGAAAATAAAAAACGAGCTGTTTGGGTAATGCCGACTAGGGTGCAAATGGAATTTTGCACATGAATCGGCACTACAAGTTGTACACAACTTTATCAAGATCCTGACATTTATCCACACAAATTTCGACTTACTGACTTAACCCATGTTCCACCGTCTATAGTGTTTCAAAACGAATGAAATAATTCGCTATTACACTACTGAAAAAAAACAGGGTAGCAACCAGCTGTTAGTGGTGTTAAGTATGCAGAAATTAAAAAAAAACTAATGTGAATGGTATTTTAGAAGATATTCCACATATCTGTACCGCATTCCGAGTGCCATGTTGTTTGAGGAGGTAGTACCGCACCTGGAAAATACAGGCAACTCATGATACATTATTTCTCAAGTATTACACTGCCTCCCATTGCATGATCTATCCATCAGAATGGAGGATAATTTGATAATAATTAGACGCTACGTGTGAAAAACGCTAATTCAGAGGCAAGGCAAGCATTCCAGGTGCAGTAACGTAATTATTGCACTATAGTATTATCGTGGATTTAGCATGCGCCATGATTGACGGTCACAGAGGGATTAGTGAAAGGCAAATATAGAAATTGCTTTATTGTATCAATTCCGGATATATGAGCATCACTTATTAGACCATCTCCTGACAGCTCCAGTCGCCGAATCACTTCGGCTGTAATTCCTGTTACAGAACCATTCCTGTGATGGGAACATCTCTGCACTAACGCAACTCATGCCTCCCTATGGAAGTAATTGCTGTAATAAGAATCTTTACAATAAGCAAATCTTTTGGCAGGCAGTGCTCTGACATTTGCGCAGACAGAATGCTCACCCCGGGAGCTCCCCTAGCAGATCTGCTCTTTACCGCTGAGCTAAACAGAGACGTTCGGGGAAGTGACGCAGAAAGGCCTGCACATGGCCCGTATTTCCAGCCAGCTTCATAAACACCAGCAGGGCATTTATTCCTGATATGTATCCGAGCTGTCACTCACAAGGGCACGAAATTAAAGGGAGCGAGGCACGCGGGTCGGAGGTCACGGCATGATGGCTCCCAATAGAAAACAAGCAGCTTTTTATTAACCCGACTTCCCTTCAGACGAAGGAGAAAAAATGGGTCGTCAGCAGAGAGGAGTAATTGAGCTCTACTGCTAAGGGAGCCGGGGCCGTCACAAGGTCACACAAGGCATCGGCCTGAGTGGCAGATAGTGGGAGTCCAAATTTATCCCACGACTAAATAGATCTTCCCATATGTCGGGAAATAAATGCGAATTTTGAGATTTCAAGATATTGTCAGAGTGAGAGGCTAGTTGGGAAAGGTAGAGTCAGTCACATCACTTCAGACATATGTTGCTTGAAACGCAAGACTAAAACTCAATTGATATGAGAAAAAAAGAAGTTGGGCAGAGAGGTTCAAAGAGCCAAGTAATATAGAACATATTTGCTATTATTACAACGTGCACCACAAAAGAAATTGCCTCTCAATACTTAATAACAGGTGTAACTCCTAAACATTTGCTTCTAAGTACTCAATATCAGGTGTAACTCGTAACCAACACAATCGTACTCATACTATTGAACTTGAGTCAGATATGGACGGTAGATTTGTGCAGGAGGTTGCTAGTGTTGGGCACCAGCACTCATTTTTTGACTGAGACACATTTTTTTATCATTAGACATTGACCCAGAGCTAGATACAATAAGGAAGAAAACAGGAGTAACAGAAATATAAAAAAAAGTGACAAATGAAGAACGCAGGGATGAAAAAGAACATGAAAGAGAACTTGCAAGACGGAGTTAACCGCTACCGCGTTTTCCCGCTGTGCGCTGATTTTTAAAAATCGCGCTGTTTATGACAAAGCCAGCTCGTCATCCGCGTAGCGCAGGTAACGCCCATGACGAGCTGGCTTTGTCATTAGCATCGAAGGGGTTAAAGACAAGAAGTGTAGGGTGATGAAAGAAACTGAAAGTGGCATACAAGAAATTCCTGGTGTTTGATAGCGTCTGTCGCAGGTACCGAAGAAAAACTTTGGGCACTGCACTTTGAAATATTTTTAAGAAACTAAGCAGCAAGTTGTATTTATTTATTACATTTTATAAATTAACCACTGACAGTTATTGAAACAGATGATTGGACTGATTCCCACTGCTGGTGTAAGAGCAAAAAATAATTTGAGACAACAAAAAGTGTTTAGAAACCAAAAACAAGGTGATAGATGGAATGCTTGAATTAATCCCAGCCACTCGAGCCCTATTCCAGCAACCCAGGACCGTTTTTTGCCCATATTAGGGATCATCAGCCAGTTGTAGCTTGGTTCCTGTGGTACTGAGACTGGGCCTCAAGTCTGTCAGTGGCCAACATTATGGATCAGGTAGGGCCTGGCCTCGAATTTAGGGCTAGACTGTTCCCTTTGGATCAGGGGCAAGACTGATTGCATATGGCAGGGTCCAAAATGAGGTGGGTTAGTGGGGGAAAGCAAAGCATTGGATGTGACCCTGAGCAATTGCCACTGGCTGAGGTTAATTCAAGCATTCCATCCATCACCTTGTTTTTGATGCATTAAGTATTTGGAAATAACACTAGAATGAAAAGGGGGGCTCTTGGCCCCCCCGCCCGCATGGCGGTGTGGCGACCGCTCCCCTCCACCAAGGCCTCTCGGTGGTGGGGCGTGTCCTCAGGGGCGCGCCCTACCACCGATTGGCGGGCGCCCTCTCTGACCCGGATGGCATTGAGCGACATCCGGGTCGGGGGGCGGGCTGTAGGAGGGGATAAAGAAGCGGGGAGCGCCCAGGGGACTCCTTGTTGCCTGGACGCTCCCCCCATATCGGTGGTGCCCCGCGCTCGGGGCTTCTTGTTAATTTTAATCTGTTTTGTTTATTTTCGAGGGATCCCCCAAGAGATCGTGCGTTGGAGGCGTCAGCGGCAGCGGGGAGCGGGCGTTCACGAGCAGCGTGGCAGCAGGCGTTCACGAGCAGCGTGGACGAGAGACGAAAAGGTTTCTTTTCGGATGCGGTTGGTTCCCGGCGTCTGCCCAGGTATTTGTCGGGGCAGGAGCGGGCAGGGACGAGCAGCGCGGCCCGCTGGGGTGTTTTTCGAGTAACGAAAGCGGAGCGCCGCCTGATTCAGTTCCCGGTAGCCAGCGAGGTAATTGTCGGGGCGGGAGCGGGCAGATACGATCAGCGCGGCCCGCTGCTACAAAGCGCCGCACTGGAACAGCTGCTGTGACTTTGGCACTTTGTTTAGGAATTTATCCACGGGCGAAACGGTTTGAGCCAGGCATCCCGTGAGAACTGTTTTTCTCGTGTTGGGGGCGAAGCAGGGTCAGCTAGGGCAGGGCTTTGGGTGGGAGACTGGAGAGAACACTGCACAGCCAGGTTGTTTTGGCGTGGGGTTGAATGTAATTTAACAACAGGTTTACCTTAAGAGTGGGCAGCAAAGGCTTGGTTAACTCCCATCCCCTTTGGGGACACTATTTCCAGTTCATTTTGCGTGCTGATTCCCAGCAATTGTTTGAGTCCACCAGCAAAGGCTTGATCAATTACCATCCCCTTTGGGATACTATTTCCAGTTCATTTTGCGTGCTGATTCTCAGCGATTATTTGAGTCAACCACCTCCAGGTATTGACATCTTTTTTCTATTACAGCCAATCACAAGTTTGTGTGTTCCCAATGCATGCGCAGCATCCTACACGCGGTGAGCCTGGAGTGGGGGACGGCCGCACACCCGATACCGGCCGTGAAAGACGCGGGATTGGATCGGTAAGAGGAGAACGGGGGGCTTGCATTTCACTGCTTTTGGTAGCCGCCGGGTGGGTTTACGTTAGAGTTCACTCACCCCTGACAAACCGGAGAAGCCTGGGCGTTGCGGTTACGGTTGCGTGGTGCTTATAGCCCCCCGTGCATCCTCCAGCTGGTGAAGGTACAAAGCACACGGTCACCTGTGTTGTAACACTAGGAGTGTAGGGCAGGGGTGTATAAACATGCCCGGGCCAAAGGGTGGTAAAGGAGGGCCTAGCATGGAGGTTATGATGCACGCCATGATGCGTGAGATGAGCGAAATTAATAAGAGGTTGGGGAAAGTGGATGAATTAGAGGCCCGCATGAATGAGAGGTTTGCTGATCCACCAGGCCCATCGGGCAGGCCTATGCATCAGAGAGCGGCACCTTTGCCGAGGGGGGATTTTATTACCCCACCAAAGAGATCGAAGGCCAAGAAGCCGAGGTACAGTGCCCCAAGCCTCGTGCCCTTAGTGCCGGTCCCGAATACACCCGTGTCTCCGGTATCGGTTCCCCTGGCACCTCTGCCAGTAGTTCCTGTGCCCACGCCGCCAGTGCCGGTCATAACGCCGGCACTCCCTGATCCCCCGCCTGTGGTGTCGCTTCCGGTCCCGAGTGTGCCGCCGACATCCGCTCCCTTGGCTGTCGCGCCAGCGCCACCAGACATGCCTCTCGGGGTCCCAGATGTGCCAGCTGGCAATCTGGACCCGGTCCCTGTTGAGTTGGTATCCCAGATAGCCACTTTATTACCTTGGTTGCAAAAGGGTGGTGTGTTTCCTGCCTCATCAGATCATGCGGCAGAAGCGGCGAAGCTGGTAGAAAAGATTAAAGCTGCAACGGCGGCTGACAATGTTGCGGTGCCCTCATCTTCTTCACTTACAGGTTCCAGTCCCGCCCAACCGAAGGGAGATGATGGCTTACCAGTTCAGGTGCCCGTCAATGGTAAGGAGGTGGCTATGCCTCTCTTGGGGGACGGCTCAGTGCCATCCAGGAGTGAAAATTTGGCACAACATGTGTCGCAAGCAGTGAAAGAGTTGATTTGGGCGGGAAAGTATGTTCAAATTTTTTCATTGCTGCTAGACAATAGGAAAATGGAGCAGGCCAAGGTACTGAAGGAATGGATGCATCCGAGTGAATGGAGGGCACAGTGCTCCAGGTTCAGGGTAGATGAGACTTTGAAGAATTGGATCAGGGCCTTTTCCGTCCTTACGGCTATCACGGCCGAACGCCCCCCTAATGTACAGGCAGCTATGGCTTGCTATCAGAGCAGGATTGTGGGGTGGAGCGATCAATACACTGGGGATGCGTGGAAAGAGTATGATGTGAATTTCAGGAAAGCAAAGGAATTTGACTCATCACTGGCATGGGACAGAGTAGATTCTATGTCTTGGCATAAACAGTTCTCAGGGGACACAGCCCCATCCCAGGCCACTAATGCAGTCAGGGTGTTCTCCGCCAGACCCCAACAGCCCTTTCGGTCATCCCTGGGGAGTGAGGTCCCTGAAAAAAATAGGGGGGGGGGAGGGTCGGAGAGAAAGGGTGTTTGCTGGGACTTTAATAAGCGCTCCTGCACAAGGGCCCAGGGCACCTGTAGATTTAGACATGCATGCGCAGTCTGTGGTCACCCATCCCACCCTGAGACAACTTGCAGGTCCAAGCAAGGCAACCACGGGCAGAGGGGAAGGGGGAAGCCAGAGTAGTGCAAACGATTCGGGCCTTCCCACACCGATAGACGCTTTGGCAATGATCCCATGGTTGAATAGATACCCGGACCACGCAGCGGCCACCCTCCTTCAGGAAGGTTTCTCACAAGGTTTTAGGATCCCGGCGGGGGGGGTACACAGGTAGCGCACGTTGCAGGAACCAACTGTCAGTAAAGCATAACCCTGAAGTGGTGGGGGCGAAGATTAGCAAGGAACTGTCACTGGGCAGGATAGCGGGCCCCTTCCAGGAGGTGCCTGTTCCCAATTTTGTGTGTTCACCGCTGGGAGTAGTACCTAAAAAAGAGAGAGGCGAGTTTAGACTGATTCACAACCTGTCGGCACCAAGAGGAGCATCCTTGAATGATGCGATTGATGAAGGGATTTGTAGTGTGAAATATGCCTCATTTGACCAGGCAGTTGATTTATTGCGAGCTCTGGGGCCGGGGGCCGGGGGCGCTGATGGCAAAGTCTGACATAGAATCAGCTTTCCGTCTCTTCCCAGTCCATCCGTTGGATCACCACCTCCTAGGTTTCAATTTCGAAGGCAAGTTTTACATGGACAAATGCATGCCCATGGGCTGTTCCATTTCATGTGCTTACTTTGAGACGTTTAGTTCATTTCTAGAGTGGGTCATGAGACAGGCGACGGGCCACCAGGAGGTCATGCATTATCTAGACGATTTCCTTTTCTTAGGTGCGGCGGGCTCTCAGGAGTGTGCTTGGGCATTGCAGGAATTTTGCGTGCTCATGCGGGCTTTTGGGATCCCGCTAGTGCCAGGGAAGACGGTCGGCCCGGCCACCTGCTTAGAATTCCTTGGGATCGAAATTGACTCGGTGGAGGGATGCTTCAGGCTGCCCAGGGACAAAGTGTCTAGATTTAGAGCAGCGCTTTCACAATGCCTACGCAAGGACAAGGTGACCTTGCAACAGCTGCAGGAAGTAGTGGGGCAACTGAATTTTGCTCTGCGGGTCATCCCAATGGCACGCCCATTTTCACGCTCCATTGCACAAGCTATGAGAGGCTTACGAGAGAAACACCACCGCACGAGGCTGTCATCTGAGGTTCGCCAGGATATGCATATATGGATGGCATTCCTGGCGGATTTTAATGGCAGGATAGTGTGGCCCGGTCCTCCCGCCACATCAGCAGAGTTGGGTTTATGGACTGATGCTGCTGGTAGTGTGGGCTTCGGCGCCATTCTGGGGTCCAAGTGGGTCGCCCAGCGGTGGCCGGAGGAATGGAAAGCGTGGGGTCTGACCACCAATATTGGCTTCCTGGAACTCTTTCCAATATGGGTGGCCTTGAAGGTCTGGCCGGAACACCTATGTAATCAATCAGTGGTGTTCTGGTCGGATAACATGACAGTTGTGGAATGTATAAATCAACAGGGAGCACGCTGCCCCTTCATACTCCGCCTGATAAAGGAGATTGTGTTACAGTGCTTAAAATGGAATGTGATCTTCAGAGCTAAGCATGTCCCAGGAATCCTCAACAATGCAGCTGATTCCCTCTCTCGCTTTAAAATGCAGGTATTCAGGGAGCATCTTCCTGCAGCAGACCCCTCGCCAGCTCACTTCCCGGCAGTACTTTGGCAGATTGGTGCCCCAGACTACAGGACCTCGTGGTTGCTAGCTTAGCCCCCAGGACCAAGACAGCTTATGAAGGGGCGTTTTTGTCTTACCGGGCTTTCTTGGGGCTGGAATGGGAGGCTAGGTGGGCGCAGGAGGACAGTTTTGCGGCCTACTTGGAATCAATGCACAGGGAAGCGCGCTCAGTGGCGGCGGCGAGCAGACATAGGGCGGCGGTTTCCTTCTTCGCGCAGGCTAAGGGCATGCAGGCTCCTACTAACACCTTCATGGTGCGCAAGGCTTTGAGGGGTTGGCGCCGCCTACAAGGTCACGCACCAGATGGAAGAAGGCCCATTGGGCTGGCTCGGCTGACAGCCTTATTGGGAGCGCTTCACAGTGCCTGTAGCTCCGAGTGGGAGGTACTTCTGTTTAAGGCTGCATTTGCCCTGGCCTTCTATGGGGCTCTGAGAATTGGTGAATTAGTCGCAGGGTCAAAAGGGGATACGCTAGGCGGCCTGCCGCGGGCTTGTGTAAAGATCAGTGAGGATACTATGTGGGTGACAATTCAGAGGTCAAAGACTGACCAGGAGTCTCGGGGTCACACCATAGTGCTCCACCGGGCACGGGCCAACCCTTGCTGCCAGGTTTCACACGTGGAGTTACTCCACAGGCAGCGAGAGGGCACGTCGGGGGGTGCACTGTTGTGTCACGCCGATGGCACACCATTGACCAGGTACCAGTTTAGGCGAGTCTTGGAGCTGACGGTCAGACAGACAGGTTTCGACCCCAAGGAATTTGGCACTCACTCATTTAGGATTGGGGCAGCAACTGAAGCAGTAGCAAGGGGTCTCCCGGTAGAGAATGTAAAGAGAATAGGGAGATGGTCGTCGGAGTGTTACAAACGATATGTACGAATTGACTTGTTGTGACAGGATGGTGCTCACACCTGGTGTCTTTCTGGTTTTTTGCAGTTTCTCAAACCTGTGACGCAGGGGAGGAACTCGCCGGCGGGCGTCAACGATCAACACCATCGCAGCACAAACAACAGGAGGGACACAAGAAAGTGGTGACTTGGATTGTGGGCCATTCTTATGTGAGGCGTGCTGCACATGTTTTTCTTTCAGGAGACCGCAGGAACAGGGCTGCGCAGCGGGGGTTTCATATCTCCTTTTTTGGTAGGGGGGGTCTGTGCCTCAGCCAGTTTAGGAGCTTCTTCCAGGGAATCTTAGCGCAGCAGCCCACCCCCCGTCAGTGGTGATAATTCACCTGGGGGAGAATGATTTGGCCAGACTAGAGAGGCGCATCCTTATTGAGGAAATCATCTCCACTGCGGGGTGGGTAACTAGGATTTGTCCGGGTTGCACAGTAGTATGGTCGCAACTTATCCCTCGGTGGCAGTGGCGAGGGGGGGACTCTGTCAGGGCGTTGAATCACTCGGTAAAGAGGATCAACACACAGTTGGACAAACTATTCCGAGCCCCCCGGTTGCAGACGATTCCACACGGGTGTATCTGGGGTAAGCATTTCTATCTGGGGGACGGGGTACACTTGACTGAGGCAGGGAATGTCCTGTGGTCTAATAATCTCTGGGCATGGTTAGAGGGTTTTGCTAGGTAAGGCAGTCCGATTGTAGGGATAGGAAGGGGGAGGCCAGATCGTCGGTTAACAATGCTGGCCTGTGGCGGTAAGGTCATGACCGGTGAGCAGTTATTTTAAGGTCTGAGGGGGTGGGCATCATCCTATGGAGGTTCCTGCCCAGGGGGAGGGGCCATTGGCCCTTCCTAGAACTTCAGGGGCAAGGTAATTGGTGCTTCAAAGGGGCGCGGGTTGGAGGAGTCACGCTTTCCTTAGGCTGGTAGCCACCCCGCGCGCGCATACTTATGACGTCAACAGATGGCGCTGAGTAAGGGCCCTCCTTAAGTGGGTAAATGGAGTTCACGGCGTGGACCGGGTAATTAACGGGCCCGGCTGCGCATGCGCACATCTTGTGGTGAGGCGCAGCTAGTAGACCTGACCCCGGTTAGCGACCTTGCCATATGGCCAGAAATGTTAGTATACTAAATTTCAGATGAGGATGTTAGATTCGGTTAGGAAACAATCTGTATTAGAGTTTTGTTAAGGATAGTCTCTCACACTTGTTGACAATCATGTATCTAATGTCCTGCTGAATTTTGTATAAACTGCTTATCGTACAATTAAAATGTATTGTTTTATATCTTAATAAATACGGCCGGGGGGGTCTTGCGACCCCCGCCTTCCAAAGATAACCACGTTTAATGTCCTTGTGTCTGGGGGTTGGTGTGGTCATAGGGAGGGGGCGGCAGCCAATCACTGACCATGTAAAAAGGGGGGGCTCTTGGCCCCCCGCCCACATGACGGTGTGGCGACCGCTCCCCTCCACCAAGGCCTCTCGGTGGTGGGGCGTGTCCTCAGGGGCGCGCCCTACCACCGATTGGCGGGCGCCCTCTCTGACCCGGATGGCATTGAGCGACATCCGGGTCGGGGGGGCGGGCTGTAGGAGGGGATAAAGAAGCGGGGAGCGCCCAGGGGACTCCTTGTTGCCTGGACGCTCCACCCAAATATCGGTGGTGCCCCGTGCTCGGGGCTTCTTGTTAACCCACCCACCATCCCTGGAACAATGCGGTGTTGTATGCATTATTAGTCTAATTCAGTCGGTAATTTGATGTAATGTTTGTTAGGCCAATTTTCCTATGCTTAGAAAACTGATTGGTTTTGTAATTTTGCTTGTTATGCTTTCTCCTAGGCCTTTTTTCCCTTTAGTTAATGGTACTGTAATATGTTATTGGTTGCATTGGTATTAGGTCTTTTTTCCCGTTTTAGCTTCACGGTGTTGTGTGATATTTACTTAGTCAGGGTAGCTGTCCTTTAGATTTTTTCCATAGGTCGTCGTATTTATTAGGTGTGGGGCATGCGGTAAGGTCATGAGCGGTGAGCAGTTATTTTAAGGTCTGAGGGGGCGGGCATCATCCTATGGAGGTTCCCGCCCAGGGGGAGGGGCCATTGGCCCTTCCTAGAACTTCAGGGGCAAGGTAATTGGTGCTTCAAAGGGGCGCGGGTTGGAGGAGTCACGCTTTCCTTAGGCTGGTAGCCACCCCGCGTGCGCATACTTATGACGTCAACAGATGGCGCAGAGTAAGGGCCCTCCTTAAGTGGGTAAATGGAGTTCACGGCGTGGACCGGGTAATTAACGGGCCCGGCTGCGCATGCGCACATCTTGTGGTGAGGCGCAGCTAGTAGGACCTGACACCGGTTAGCGACCTTGCCGTATGGCCAGAAATGTTAGTATACTAAATTTCAGATGAGGATGTTAGATTCAGTTAGGAAACAATCTGTATTAGAGTTTTGTTAAGGATAGTCTCTCACACTTGTTGACAATCATGTATCTAATGTCCTGCTGAATTTTGTATAAACTGCTTATCGTACAATTAAAATGTATTGTTTTATATCTTAATAAATACGGCCGGGGGGGTCTTGCGACCCCCCGCCTTCCAAAGATAACCATGTTTAATGTCCTTGTGTCCGGGGGTTGGTGTGGTCATAGGGAGGGGGCGGCAGCCAATCACTGACCATGTGGATAATTTGTGCATGGAGTTAGGTAGAATTTACAAGTATCAGAAACAGTGTCTCGCACAGCACTTACAAGAATACATACAGGGTGCTCTGTGTCATCGAGGACACTGTTTCCATTCCTAGGTCCTCTATGGCGAATAATTGCAATCAGTTGTGGAATTCGAAATGGCTGAATGAAGGCAAACCAATACTGCAACACCCAGAATGCATTAGGCTATCACATAAAAGCCCAGGGCTGGAAACTGCAAAAAGAATAATTGATGGACAGAATGCAGAACAATGTTATACATTCATCCCAGTACAGAGATCTGGGCCTAAATCCATAGTTGTTTTGCTCAGCATGCCATTCCAGTTTGGACTCAGCCATATGCAAATCAGCCTTGACCCTGCACCCAATGGAAACAGTCCAGCCCAAACTGCCAGGCCAGATCCTCCCTGGACTGGAAACAAGCATCCTACGACCGGTTTCGGGCTTTCAGCCCTCATCAGCCAGGATAGCTTCACTAGAAGGGCATGAAGAGCACGGACCCACGTCTGGGCATACCCGTCCCACTCGGGGTGACAAATGCAAAAAGAACAATTGATGGACAGAATGCAGAACAATGTCATACATTCACCCCAGTACAGAGATCTGGGCCTAACTCCATCGTTTTTTTGCTCACCATGCAAATCCAGTTTGGACCCAGCCATATGCAAATCAGTCTTGACCCTGCGCCCAATGGGAACAGTCCAGCCCGAACTGCCAGGCCAGGTCCTCCCTGGACTGGAAACAAGCATCCTAGGACCGGTTCAGGCATTCAGCCCTCATCAGCCAGGATAGCTTGACTCCAGTAGCATGGAGAGACCCACGTCTGGCACAGGGTCAAGGCTGATTTGCATATGGCCAGGTCTAAAGTGGGGTGACATGGTGAGCAAAGAATGATGGATTTAACCCAGATCTCTTGACTGCGGGTGAATGCTTTGATTTTTTCAGCATTCCATCCATCAATTGTGTGTCTTTTGCTTTCTCGCCCTAAATGCGCCGGGTATGCACAGACATGGGTCCCACGCTCACTGTGCCACTGGACTCAAGCTATCCTGGCTGATGAGGGCTGAAAGCACTTGCTTCAATCCAGCTCTCTTACATACAATTTTATTATCAAGAGATTTCCCAAAAATGAAATGCACTGTCAATTAAATGGACAGAAAAAACAAACCAATGACTCGCAGCTCATGAGCTGTAAAGCCACTTCAAGGCACCAACCTCTTGGCAGGCCATTCATACACCTTTCATACATGTGACACATAAAAAACATTCACACCTCCAGCCGCGGGCCCATCACATTACAACACTTCCACCAGCAGACAGCGCCATTCAAGGGCCCATCACTTTCACATGCCCACATTCCTGACATAGCAACTACACAAACTGATGGATTGCATGGAGTTCGCGCTAGCAGTGTGTGTAGTGACCAGCATCAAGTCACTACTCACACACCGCCAGCCGAGTGCCAGTCCGTGCACAGCGCCAGCCAAGCGCCAGTCCTCGCACACCGCCAGCCAAATGCCAGTCCACGCACACTGCCAGCCAAGTGCCAGTCCACGCACACCGCCAGCCAAGCACCAGTCCACGCACACCACCAGCCAAATGCCTGTCCACGCACACCGCCAGCCAAACGCCAGTCCACGCACACCACCAGCCAAGCGCCAATCCACGCACACTGCCAGCCAAGCGCCAGTACAACCACACTGCCAGCCAAGCGCCAGTACAAACACACTGCCAGTCAAGAGTCAGTACAAACACACCACCAGCCAAGCGCCAGTCCACGCACACTGCCAGCCAAGCACCAGTCCAGGCACATCACCAGCCAAGCACCAATCTAAACACACCACCAGGCAAGCGCCAGACCACGCACACCGCCAGCCAAGCACTAGTCCACACACACCGCCAGCCAAACGCCAGTCCACGCACACCACCACTCAAACGCCAGTCCACGCACACCACCAACCAAGCACCAATCCACGCACACTGCCAGCCAAGCGCCAGTATAAACACAATGCCAGCCAAGCGCCAGTACAAACACATTGCCAGCCAAGAGTCAGTCCAAACACACTGCCAGCCAAGCGCCAGTCCACGCACACCGCCAACCAAGCACCAGTCCAGGCACACCGCCAACAAAGCACCAATCCAAACACACCGCCAGCCAAGCGCCAGACCACGCACACCGCCGGATATTCGCCACTTCACCCAAACCGACATCACATTTAAGATTTTTTTTTAATATAAATAAGAAAACACAAACAAATTACAAATTGATACAAATCTACTAACACAACAACTAAAACTAAATACAAATTATTAAACAATAGAGGCCAGGCAGTTCACTTTACCACTCATGGATGCTTCCAAAAATTATTTTGCGTGCGGGACATTCTAAAACAAGCAGGCACACACAGCCCAGGGTTAGAAGGACACTCGGGCAGTACATACGAACCTCCTTCCGCAAACCTCTTCGCCAACAGACTCTACATCTCCTACTGGAAAAGTCTTTTGAGGATGTAGGAGGAATGTGATCAGGAAAGTGGCGATCTTTCAATCTAGCAACATCCTCCACCACTCCAACTCTAGGATCACTTGCCTGTTCCACTAAAACAAGGCTGCCTATTACAGACTCCTGAAACTTTACAAAAGTCATCTTTGACTGAGGACAAGATTCCTGGAACACAACAAAAGCATTAAAGGTTGCCAAGTGGAAAAGATGGATATCCAACTTCTTGTACCAAATGTAAGCCTTACGAAGAGCAGCATACTGTTCCAACCTCTGATCTACTCTGTCAATGCCACCCATGTGCCTATTATAGTCTAAAATGCACACAGGTTTGCACGCTTCAGCAACCTCACCCCAAACAGTCACCGGTTCAGTGCTTTCATCATGGATGGTAGTCAACATGTAGACATCTCTCCTGTCTGAAAACTTCACAGCTAGAAGCTCCTCGCAACAAATTGCACTGCACTGTCCCTGGACAAGCTTTTGACAAACAAGTTCTTTTGGGAAACCTTTACGGTTACAGCAGATTGTGCCACAAGCACAGTGTCCACTTTGGCCAATTCCCTTAACAACAACACACCAGTGTAGAAGTTATCTACATATAAATGATGGCCTTTGTTAAATAATCCTCTACCAAGTTCCTACACGATTTTTTCAGTCACTCCAAAACCGGACGGACAACAAGGGGGGTTAATCCTGGATTCCTTACCGGTGTACACCCTGAAATTAGAGACATATCCAGTCCGACTGTCACACAGCATATACAGCTTAATTTCATAGCGTGCCCTCTTACTAGGAATGTATTGCTTAAAACCAAGCGTCCATTGAACAACACCAAAGACTCTCCACTGCAATTTCTTTCCCTGGAGCATAGATTTCAGAAAATCGATCAACAAAGTGATCAATGACAGGCCGAATCTTGAAAAGACGGTCATAATCAGGGTGATCTTGTGGCAAAGCTAAACCATTATCGACAAAATGCATCATCCGAAGCATAAGCAAATACCTATCCCGACTCATGACTGCTGGAAATATAGCAGTTGCCATCAAGGGACTTGGGGCCAGATGTAGGTAAATCTATTTTACCGACACTTAAATACCGAATTTTACCGAATCGGTATTTAAGAGTCGGTAAAATAGATGTACCGAGATGTAGGTAAATCCAGATGTGGATTTACAGATTCTTTAAAAGTCGGAATTTACCGACCGGTATATTTACAGATTCTGTAAAATTACAGATCGGTAAATTACAGAACGGTAAAATTACCGATTCTGCCCCCTACATCTCAAATTCCTTTTACCGGTCGGTAACGGCCGAATTCGGCCGTTACCGACCGGTAAAACCCTACCTACATCTGGCCCTAGGAGACCAATATGAAGCCATTGCTACCCAAGAACTTCTTCATATCTTCCAGATTTGTGGGAGTCTACCGGGTAGCTCTAGAGTGGGGCTTAAGGCCGGCACTGTTCTCCTTTAAAAACTGTTTGGCATACAAATTAGTCTACTCAACAATCTCTGCCAAAAACACATCATCCATAAACAACTGAAATAAATCAATCGGCAAAAAGTTTTCAGTGTTCACCCTACACCATGGAACACCAGTAAAGTCTGGCAATGCCGGCTGCACCATGCCTGGGGCAACCCAGAGGTCAGCACTTCCAACAGGAAGCCTTGCAGCCCCAGGCTGCCGCCCAGCTGCCTCTTAACTCACTATACCAACGGGAAGTCTTGCAACCCCAGGCTGCAACCCAGATGCCTATTGTCTCACTATACCAACGGGAAGTCTGTCAGCCCCAGGCTGCAGCCCAGATGACGGCACATCGATGTCCTCCTCTAACACAGGCACTTCATCCGCACCAAGAATAGCTTCATCTGCACTCAGAGTATCTTCATCAGATGATGCCATGTGGAGAGAAAACTCGCCGCCTGAATCTTCTCTTCCCACCTCTGCCTCAGAATCAGAGTCAGTCTCTGGACCACGGTCAGAGGAAGAACCAAAAAGGATTCCAACAACTTGCTGAGCTGTAATCCGGTGGCTAGCCATTATCCTTACTAAGAAAGGAGACTGCACAAACAAGTCAACAACCAACACTGTGCAAAGTAAGAAAAAAAATGTGTGCCTTTATCACAAAGATCTATATACTAAAAACCTATACAATTCACTTACAAGGGACAGCTACACTCACCAGCACCTACTCTGCAAAGATAGAGCAAATAGTCAACGATATCCCACTAGAAAGAAGAAAAAAAATGAATCTACAGAAAACAAAATACACATCAAGCACAAATGCAAAACATTTTTTAGACACTCAAAAAACAGAAACCAAACATACTGGTATTATTACACACTTTGCAAAAAACACATTTACATTGAAATTGTACAAAAAAGGTTTCTTACCAAACACATGCAACTACACAAACAGCAGAACCGACAGTAACGAAACCGCAACCTGCAACAGTCTAAAGAGCAAAAGCCTAGAACTAGAACAAAAAAGGAGGGGAAAATAAAACATTACAATTCCCAAGAAATAAAAACAATACACATTATAACAGGCTATGTCACAGGCTATGCCACCAGACAAATGGGGGCAGAAAGGCCAAATAAACGGGCTGAATACACATAAACAAATATATGTCCCCTGGAAGCAATCAATTTATTTATTTGTACATCCCTGGAACTAGTGGGCTTTTCTGCCCCCCCCCCCCCGGGCCAGAAATGCCAAAAATATAGGTAATCTGTCCCCAAGGGGGGGGGGGCAGAAAAGTCTTACAAATTAATTAGGCCCATAATAAGTGACCCTTGCCCAAGGGGTCGCTTCCATTTCAAATTTAAAACACTCCCTGGTATCTAGTGGGGTTTTCTGCCCTCCCCGGGGGGCAGAAAGGCCAAATAAAGAAACCGATCTGCCCCCAGGGGGCAGAATATACTAGAGAAAAAGAAATGACCCCTGGAAGTGACTGGTCACTTCCAATTTAAAAAAAAAACATTCCCTGGCTCTAGTAGGCTTTTCTGCCCCCCCCCCCCGGGGCCAGAAATGCCCCAAAATCAGGCTATTTGTCCCCAGGGGGGGGGGCAGAATATACATTTTTTTTAATTGTGCCCCCTGGAAGCGACCCTTGCCCAAGTGATCGCTTCCATTTAAAAAAACAATTCCCTGGTGTCTAGTGGGGTTTTCTGCTCCCCCCTGGGGGGCAGAATGTCCAAACAAATAAACCAATCTGCCCCCAGAGGGGGCAGAATGAACTTAGGCCTAATTTGGGGCCAAAGGAAGCGACCCTTGCCCAAGGGGTTGCTTCCGAATTTTATAAATAAATAATCCCTTGCTCCAGTGGGCTTTTCTGCCCCACATGGGTCCAGAATCGGCCAAAAAACCTCAGATCTGGTCTGATTAAATAATGTGCCCCCAAGGAAGCGACCCTTGCCCAAGGGGTCGTTTCTTTTTCACAAAAACATCCCTGGTGTCTAGTGGGGGCATTCCTGGTGCACGATCGCGACGCTATGCACGATCGTGCACCAGGAATGCCCTGCATTGGGACATCAGGGAAGAGGAAACACTGTTTCCACCCCGATGCCTCAACTCCCAACAAAATGCCCCCCCCCCGCCCCACCGGAGGCCAAAACCTACCTCCTCTCGCTGGACGCGCTGGAAACAAATGGTTTCCAGCGGGTCCAGCGCTTCTTGATGACGTCGGTGCGCGATGTGCGCGCTGACATTATCAGGAAGTGTGGGAGGGCTCGGGGGTGGCAGCAGAAACTCTTCCGCTGCCATCCCTGTTGGTGTGGGCACGATTGATGCCCCAGGGGGGAGCGCCAGTGCTCCCCCCAGGGGCTGTGCTGATGACGGAGCGTTTCCGTCATCAGCACAGCCCAACCAATGCTGATGACAAAACCGCTCCGTCATCAGCATCGAAGGGGTTAAATGCTACTGGTGGGCTTGCAGCGCTGCTTGCGCCACCCACGAAAGTAGCCTTTTAAACCTGTCTCAGGCCTCTGCCACTGCACGGTCTGCATACGCAATTTACTGCCGCTGTGACATGGCACATAAAGTTGTAGCCTCGTCTATGACTCCTCTTTTACTACATATCTGCCATCCCTAAGGTAGGCCCTAGCTAGCCCTATGGGCAGGGTGCATTGTAGATAAAAGGTAGGACATGTGCCTTAACTGTGTGGCATGTCCTGCTAGTGACAAACAGCCTATTTGGTTTCTCACTGCTGTGAGGCTGCCCTCTCATAGGGATGCATTGGGGATTCCTTGATATGTGTTTCTGTGGTAATTCCTGACATGGGAGGGGTAGCGTGATCAAGTTTGCATAGTGGTGTTCGCAGATTTATTATTACCATTTTAGAAATGCCACTTTTAGAAGTAGGCAATTCTGTGTGCTATGTGTCTTTGCGCCTGCCTGTTGTGTATTGACTGTCTGGCTTTAGGGTGACAGATGCTGGGGAGGTGCAGTGGCTCCAGAGAGTCTGGATGAGTCCGCGCTAGGCTGAATAGGCCTGGCCTGTATTTGGAGTGGTGGGAGGAGTAGCACTTGCACCTGAAAAGGGCTGTGCCTGCCTTCCACAATGATTGCTCCACCCCCCCTGTCGTGTGCCTGCGGCCAGGGTATACACTTACAATGGGGAGTGATGTGAACTTGCAAAGTGCCCTCCAGAACTGGTTTGGACTGGGCTCAGAGCCCTATGCCAGAAGATCACAAAGACTTTATGCACTATAAGTATTGGGGCTGTGACTCCATGTGAGTTGAGCTGGCTGGGAAAAGGAAGAGACTGTGTGGGAGTGCGACCGGCAGGCTGCTGGACTGCCAAGAGGAACCACCTTGAGACTTACCGATTCTTGCGAGGGCTGAGATAAGGATTGCCCCTGTGCCCTGAAACCCTTGTGCTGGCATGCCTGTCTACACCCTGCTACCACGTCCCTAGTGCTCTCCCAGGAGGGCAGAACTGTGTGCTTTTAAACATCGGGCTCGTGGCCCTGAACCACAAGTTTGGGGGGTGCGCTGTGACCAGCTCTCCTGAGCCCCAGGTGTGGGCTTGTGCCTCCCTAAACAGCGTGAAGAGCATCCATCCTATGACCTAAAGGATCGTGTGTTGAGCACTTTACTCTTCCAACAAGGAGAAGCATTGTTGCTCTGCTCCCTGGACAGTGAGTGCGAGGAAACGCTGCTTTCACTAGAGGAGCCCTGGGCAGGGTTTCAGCCCGTGCCACTGGAGGCAAAGAAAATGTAGGGAAGTAGGTGCCTGGTGAGCGCTGTATACTTATGTCCCCTGGGCCCAACGTGTGGACTTTCTGCGCCATAAAAGACAGAAGGAGCACAGGTTGCTCGTGGTCATGCCGCACGACTAAATCCTCCCTTCAACAGCCCCTTCCTGAGACCAGAGAAAGAGAGTGTGGAGTGGCTGCTCATCAGCGAGCCCGCACGAAGCCACTGTGCCGTTGATAGGCACCTTAGTGCCTATCAACGGCACAGTGGCTTCGTGCGGGACACCTGAGGACCCTGAGGGAGCCCGCCACGGCAGCCAGGAGCCTCCTATCCCCGCTGCAGCAAAGAAACACCCATGGCGCCTCCCACTCCGTGGCCTTGGAGGTGCTCACCTCAGGAGTCTGGGGAAGGGAGAGCCACAGGAAGCTCCTGCCACCATGTTCCCCTACACCAGGTAACCGAGCGGGGAAGGGAATCCTTGACGAAGGTCCCACTCGGCCCCGGTGCCCTTTAATATCCATTTCCCCGGTATAGCAGCTGCCAGTGTGGTGGTAAGCAGCTGCCTTGAGGAAACTGGGTGATCCTGCCTAGACGCGGGGGACCCCCATCCCTTTTCAGACTCACTTTGAGGGCCCCTGAGGAGTGGGGATGGTGGCAGGGAGAGACCTTGACAGAGGCCCCTGCTAAGAAAGGTTGCTGCGTCTTCTCTGGTAGGTGCGCAGGTGCTCCTGTGGCCTACGGGGCCTACCTTCATAGTAGGATAAGCATTCTGTGCCCTAATGATAGTCTTTCGAATCTTGGTATTCTGAGTATCCTTCAACCACTGTATCTATACAATCTGGTCATTTATAGTAGGCCGAATCTAATGTCCTATTTACATAGTCTGGGGCTCAGAGTGAGGAATGCTTTTTATTTTGCATAAGTTTCTGATGAGTAATCCACCGAAAACCGGATATTGTCTCCCCGCATTAGCGATCCAGCTCTATGTGAGGTTTGTAATAGCCGTCTACTGCGCCGGACTGGCCGTAGCTGGCACCAGGAAATGTTTGTTACCGGGGTGCAAAAAATGTAGGCCCCCTGTAATAAAAGCAGCAGTGGTGTGACAGGAGTGGTGCTTCCAACGAGCACCACACCCCCCGAACCCTCCCAGGGGCCGGGCGACGTGTATGCCAGGGCTGGTTTCGGTTACTAGTCCGGCCATGGCTGTCTAGCTTGTTTGTAGCTGAAAAGCACATTATAATGGGTCTCAATTGTTTCAGTTCTGTGTTGGAGGAGATAGGTGGCCTCATTCAATGTGCTCTTTGCAGCTCCAGTGGGAGCACCAAGGATATGTTCCATCATGATCGCAGTACATTTGCAGGTAAGGCTTTCAGGTCTCCAGTTTCCATTTTTTTATGGAATGCCATAGAAGCAGACATTATTCCAATGCGGTTTATCTTCCATTTCATTGATCTTTTTTATGTAGCATACTTCAATCCCTCAGTCTGGTATTTTGTTTAGTTGGTCCTCCATATCATCCATTTGCCCCATCACTGTTTCCAATTTGGTACGAAATGAATGCATTTCTGTTCTTATTGCCTTTATTTCCTCAGATATCACTGGAAGTCTAGTTTCTATTATCCCTGTTCTGGTTTCCACTGCTGTGATCTCTTTCAGGAGAACTTCTAACGTTATTTCCTGTTAGGGGGCTTGTTGGTGATGACATTTTGTACTGCTAAGCCTTGGCGACTTCAATAATTCTGCGAGTGCCAATGTTTTGAAAGTTTGGGCACGTTATTCTCTAAAAGGAATCATTGACTAGTGTTCTCAGCTCGTCATTTTGTATCAGTGATATAACGCGGGCCCCTGCGGTGCAGGGGGGGCAGCCCTCCAACAGGGGCGTAACACAAGCCCCCGCAGCCCCCGCATTGCGGGGGGGCCCTGCGCTCCTGGGGGCCCCGCCGGGCCCCTCACTGTAATACATCATGATGCATCATGAATCATGATTGATTTTAAATTAATTATGGACGGTCCGCCGTGCGTGCCGCGGCACGCCCGTGGCCCGTGCCTGCCCGGCTCTGACAAAATGGTGCACTGCGCGGGCCCCGGCCGGGCCGGGCCCTGCAAGTAAATGGTGCGGGCCGGGGCCCCTGGAGTCATGGTGAGGGAGGCCCGGCCGGGGCCCCAGTGTAGTCTTAGAATTGACCGGTGATGAGTGAGGCAGTGCACTGCCACAGTTAGTATTCTGGGCCCCGGACGAGCCCTGAAGCTCTTGAGGACTGGTGGTGCAGGGGACCCGGCCGGGCCCCCTAAATTGTTACAAAGTAATTGGTGCGGGTGCCCGGCCTGGCAGGTGCCCGTGACGTGAGGCTGGCAGCGGCTCTGAATCATTGGTGCAGGCCCCGGCCGGGGCCCGTGAGGCTGGCAGCAGCACTGCAGGTCCGCAGGAATGGTGCGGGCCCCGGCCGGGGCCCGTGAGGCTGGCATTACTGACTGCAGGAATGGTGCGGGGCCCCGCCCGGCCCGGGGGCCCGTGAGGCAGCAGGCTGGCACTGCAGCAGGAATGGTGCGGGCCCCGTGAGGCAGCAAAGACACTGGAGCAGTAATGGTGCAGGGCCCCGGCTGGGGCCCGTGAGGCTGGCAGCACTGCAGGAATGGTGCGGGCCCCGGCCGGGGCTCGTGAGGCAGCAGGCTGGCACTGCAGCAGGAATGGTGCGGGTCCCCGGCCGGGCCGCCGGGGCCCGTGAGGCTGGCAGCGGCTCTGCCTCTTGAGGAAATCAATTTATCAAATGGTGCGTAGTCTCGGCCGGGGCCCCTGAAATTGATATAAATGGGTAGGTGGGCCCGGCCGGGTGCCACCGTCGGTGTGTGTGACAGTGACTGACTACTACTAGTCTTAATGGTGTTGGTGGATCAATGGTGGCGGGACAGGGTGGGTGTTTACTTCTCAATCCTGACTTTCACTTTCCGCCTTCTGGGACGCGTATGCGCGCCGTGGGGGCGGGGGCAGAGGGGCTGGCTGGTGACCAATGCCCTCATTACATTTGTTGGGGGACAGGGACAACACATGCACATTGCACATTAAAAAATGTGAGTTACAGTAAGGTGCGCCATCAGGGGCGCACAGCAGAGAAGAGAAGACAAAGCCACGCTCAGGTCAGGACTGTGCAAACTCCATCACGGGCGGGGCCTTTATTTGCATTTGCAATCATTTAAATTGCCCGGCCCCTACCTGGCTAGCCCCCCCCCCCCACCCCCATCTGCCCTGGCCCCTGCCTGCCTTCTGCTGCCCATCCGCTCGCCTCGCGATGCCAGGCCGAGCAGGCCCCCAGCCCTCAGGTCAGGAGGTGAGTGCGTCTCGTGAATGGTGATGAGTCATCGACTCGACATCATGCAGTGTGAGTGAGACGGTGATCCTGGCTGCCCTGTTGTAGAACGTTAGTGTGCAAGCAACTCTGTGCTTCGACTCTATGGCATGCTATTTTTTTTGTTCTATTCCTGCAACAGTTCTCTTATGTAACATAACTGGTTCAGGTTCTATTGTACAGTGCTCTGACACCTTCGGGTACAGTGAAAGTCCGCGCTTTATAAAAATGCATTAAATAAATAAATAAATAGGCGCAGAAACGGCTATGACAGTGGGGTATGATGACGTGAGTGAAACTGTGTGTGTATGGGGGGTACTGCTACTGCAGCTAGTCATAGACTGTCTGGCAGTCGGACTCAAGAGAACTTGAGGCTATCACCATTATTGTTTAATCTGTCATGTACCAAAAAGGGTGTTACTGACATTAAGGTGTCTGCTCTGCTTGTACCCGACTGTGGCTGTGGGCGACTATCTCTGGGTGTTAAGGACAACGAGAGTTAATGTGAGGACTCGCCTTCAGACAGTGCAAGGCCTTCAGCCCTTCCTGGTTTGGGGCGTTTGCGGCAGAGAGAGTGAACTCTGAAGGCCTTGGCCTTCCTCTGTAGGATGAAAACCCTACAGGACGGGTCAGCAGCGGATTACTACGTCTGATTCTGTAGACCTTGGTAACAGATAGATTCCAATGCTGACTCCGCCTTTTATCTTTCCACTGTGGGCAAAATTGGTACCCTTTTGAAATGGTTAATAACAGCCATTACTTAACAGCTAGGAGAGACAGACGGTTCACTTTATAGTGTTTAAGCAAAAAGCTAGACCATGGGCAGATGATTAGGTGAAATTGGGCAGAAGAAACCCACAGATCCTGTGTTTACCGGGACGGAGTCATCACCTGCCTTCAAGCCACTCTGTCCAGCCTAGCCCTTCAGTTGTCACAGTGTAGTGCCTGTGTCCCATCTCTGAGCTCCGTGATAGCAAATGTGATCCATTATTTATATTGTTCATCATGGCACCTGTATAGCGCCCAATATTCCTTTAACATGGCATCTCAGCACCTTTCAGTTACATTAATGAGGGAAATCTGTGCCTTTCCATGCGTTTTCACGGTAGTCTGGTGCTAAATCTGTTTGTTGAAGGTGAGCGTTCAGTATGGTGAGTTTCACCATGATAGCTCGTTGTACCCTGTGACGGACGCCTGTTCTACTTGGAAATGGATAAATGCTCCAGTGTTTAATGAGTTGTTAGGTTTTTTTTGTGTGTGTTTGTACCGAATTGTTTATGCGGGTCCTTGGTTGGCAAACGTGCCCACTGCCCACAAATATATCTTGGTATAAGTAGCTGAGGGAAACCAGTGCTGCAGGATGGCTTCATAGATACTTGAATAACTGTCGGCCTGTGTAGGGCACATGTTCATATAGCACTAGCACATGACGCAAATTAAACTGCCTCTGAGCATTGGAGTGCACGAGTGAGTGAGGCCTAGGACAGCTGTGGTACAAGTGTGTGCGAGACTCAAAGAGATGCAACCCATCAGCCATACCAAGAGGCCGGGAGTTATTGCAGCGAGTCAGTGAGGCAGAGGCACGGGGGGAGGGGGAGAGTGCTACTTTTGAATCTGTGTGATTCGGAAATAATGTAGGACATTAGACAATTATGGGAGACTTGCAGATGTGCTGTCAGTGAACCGGAGGGTGTTACTCTGTAGCAATGGGCATGAGACTCCGCAGTGGTTCCTATCCAGCCTGCAGCACTCTGAAGGCCTCACCAAGCGATAAAGAGGACTGCTGCATCTTGTCAATGAGTGGCTCTCGAGTGTGAATGAGTGAGTCAAAGAGCTGCAGCCACTAAGCCAAGGTTACTACGAACCAGTGACGTAGCCAGTATGTCACTGTCATGAGACCTAGAGGGAGCAAGGAAGGAAAAGGAAATGGGGCAGGGCGGCAGGCAAGTTTGAAATCATAAAAACCAAGCACTAAGTGCTGCTTCGTGGGAAGCTACAAATGGGTCGAGGGGTTTCCTGAAGCTGCACCTTGCTTCATGTTCAATGATTAGCACTACCAATCAGCTCAAACACTACAGAGCAACCACTCACTTTGCCAAGAAGAGCCACTACATAAGTGATTGTAAGTTGTTTGCGCAAAATCAATAAAATTCTGTTTAAAAAAAAAAAGAGCCACTACATAAACAGAATAGCCTCTCCTATCTTCTCCCAAACAGTGATCTGTTGGCCAAGAATTTCATAAAATACTTAAAGAAATTCAGCAATACATCTCTGAGCTATTGCCTCACCAATGCAACCCCAATGATTACCTCCCTTGCCATCCTTCGGCTGACTCACAGAACCTCCAACACATGTCCAGCCTCCATTCCGTGTCACTTTGCATAAAGACATAACAAAATACATCTACAGGATCGCCATTAGATACTAGTCTTCCAGGTTTATTCAAAGACCCAATGGCACTCCCATGCAATCCAGGGATTTTCTGTTCTCTCTACAACAACTCCTAAATTTTAATTAAGTCTATACACCACTTTCTTCAGGTGTGAATTAATTTTAATTTTCTCTTTCAAAGTTTCAAGGTATTGTCAATTCTATTTCAGACCCTTCATAGTTGTTCTTTTTTCTTCATCCATAAGCAGTATCTGAGACAATAGGATCACTCCTTGGCATTGTTCTGATTGCTGCCTCTGTTAAATAATCTGCTTTTGACAGTATTGTTGCAAATGGCATAGCGTGTATGTTGAGAGCGTTTCCAACTTTCTCACTAGAACTTACAGAAAGACAATATAGAGGCATTTCATTTAAATGTTGGAGGTTTCAAATCAAATTATGCTAGATTTCTGGGAGGTAGGGCAAAGTGGTACATGGTGTGCCGCACCGCCGGGGGGCCCTCCATGTGCTTTGCAGGGGGGCCCCCTCAAGTTTCGTTACGCCACTGCCCTCCAACCCTTTAGGGGGCCCCCTATTTAGACAAGGCCAATGAATATCTATAAAATACAGGAGACTCTGGGGCCCCTGATCTCATTCTGCAGGGGGGCCTAGTCATTTTTCGTCATACCATTGTTTTGAATGCATAACTGTGTTTTTATATAAGTATTTCATTAGGCTTGAACTGAAAAATATAAAAAGGGAAGGCTACGGATACCGTAACTGATTGAAAGAAACCTGTGCGCTGTGAACCACAACTAGGTGGCTGCTGCAGCTGCTCCACCCACCATACTATCTTAGACGCGCATGCTTCTTTCTCTTGTAGAGGCGCTAAAACGTTCGCATCGAAGCAGCCGGGTCCCTGGGCAGCACGATGAAAATACAGCCGTGCGTGAATGCCCGAGCTCCTTATATTCAAATTCTGCACATGCAAATGCCGCTAATCCCAGCTAAAACCGAGAAAGCCTGCCATGCTTGTCTCCCAGGCAGCTTTAAAAAATCCAATTCTTCGCCCGAATGTATTGCAGAACTATCTGTCTTCATGTTCATTAAAAAAATTTGCATGAGCCAGTAATCTTGAAGAACCGAGGGCTGCTTGTGTCCAATAATACATTACAAATGACATCTTCGGAACACTATTAAATTTGATATTATAAACCATGATGAGGGGATTATGGGTCTGCACTGGAAGCGTGGCCTTCTGAAATAAAAGAGCTTTCTTTTCCTAACATTTTGATGAACTGACAGGATGTGTAGGGGGCTAAATTAGAGTCAGACTCAGAGTTGCTCTGATCCTTGGCTTCTGGAATAAGGTGATGTGCAATTTGCACCTCTGGCTGCTCAAGCACAGGACAAGTTCAATCAGTAAAATGTCTCAGCGGGTAAATGATCCCGCTGCTAAGATCTGGTTCAACTGGTTTGTTCCACCCCAACGTCCTGCGAATGCTGATGAAATATTACAGTTCGGGTGAGTACTCTTATTTACGGCAATAAGGAGCAGCAGGATTGTCGTTTATGTTGCTATATAAAGTCATGTTTTTTATTATCATCAGGTGGCAGCTATTTACCAGGCAGCCGGGTAAACAGTGATATTTCTCTTATATATAATAGCAGAAAAAATAACTGTGGGAACCTGGACCGTGCAAATAGCTAAAAATGTCATATTTGTTTGCAAACTGGCTAAATAGCAAGGATTATATATTACATGACAGTGACCGAGTAAACAGCAAGAAAATTCACCATGCACAGGTTATAATATTCTGATTGCACTGCAGCCAAGTAAATTGTAAGGAAACTTCACTGTTACATCACAACATGTTCTATTCTTTGGGTGGTGGCTTGGCACAGAGAAAGGAACCGTACTTACCTTTTTATTAATTTACAAGCTAAAATTCACTGATTATGTTCTATTTAGCCGGTGACGTAGCAAACTATATGCATTCATTGTGTATGAGGCAGTTTGTTAAACAGCAGACTATGTACTGTTTGCTCACAGATAGGTAAATAGCAAAGAAACGCCACTATTTACTAGGCTGCCAGATGAATAGCAGAAATTATGTACGCTTATGGTTGGCCATCAGCCACGTATGAAAACAAACACTATTTACCCAGATGGAAGTTAAATGTAAGATAAATGCTATTTGAATGGTGATCAAAGAAAAAGCAACAAGTCACTATTTGTGTGGCCAATGGCTAAATATCGGTGACTCCATCTTGCTTTTCTTTCACAAATCTTTGTGATCTATTTTTTCCTTCTTGTTTTCCATTTTCAAACTTTTGCAGGCTTTGTAAAGTTTGCAAAGTTTGGAAAACTATATTAAAATTACTTCAAGTTATTAGTGGCGGTTATCCTATGCATCACTGCATGCCTCTCATATTTTCAAAGAGTGACAATTATGCCATGTGCATCTTCCCTTCAGGGCATGCAGCTCCATGGAAACCAGCATCAGGGGAACTGTCACTCTCAAGTGTTTATTGGAATACAGACGTCCTCTGGCCAATCAGGGGCTGCTGATGGACCTTTGCCTCTCACAGGACTCGCAGTGTAGAGAATTGACAGACAGCCGAACATTTGGTAAAGAGGTGCAGTCTTTGACTATGTGTGTGAACAATGTATGAACATTCATATGTTGGGTCCTCTCTTGTCACAGGCTGATCTGCTGGAATAGACTTGGAAAACACAAAAGGTGATGGGAGGCTGCTTGCTATAAGTCTAACCATTAGCAATAGCTCAGGAGAGCACTCTAACCCATCGTACCTTTGCCCTTGCTAAGGTGAAGAAATCCCTGCATAGCGCCTCGCGCTTTTTACATCGCGCTATTTCTTAAATTTACCTTTCTGATATTTGCTTTTGCTGCTGTTTATTTAGTTATCCCCTGTTTTTAATCGCGGGGCTCTCCTTCCCCTCTTACCTGCACCTTAATTGTTGTTATCCACCGCTATTGTTGCGGGTCCGGGTCCCGGGGTGGGAAAAACATCGGCCGCCATCTTAGAGTGGTGTTTGCCGAGAGGGGGGCGGTGACTACGAGCGGACTAGCGCTCTGTGGGATCTGATGCACGCCTACATATAGCTCCCTGATGAGCGCAGCGGGATCGCACAGCGGGGGCGCCTCCGCAGCGCCTGAGTCACGCCAGAGTCCAGCCCGTCTGCGCCTGTCAGCGTCCCGGAGGCGGCCGGGGCTGGACGGCTCTGGCTTGTTAGATTGTTTTATTCTGGTCCCTGTTTGTTCCGTTCTATTAAAATATGTTGATTTATACATCGGCTGAGCTACTTGCCTTACGCCTCCCTCGAGGCTATTGCTCCCATATTTTTCCTGGCGGTCGGAACTTAAGGAAAGGTTGTCCGTCATGCGGTTGGCGTTTCCCGGTTTTAGACGGAACCGTGCATGACAATACATCTGTCCCTTTTCAGTGTCTTCTCCTTAATACCAGGTCGGTAAATTGTCACTCCCTTAATATTTGGAATTTGCTGCATAATTCCAACATTATGTGTCTATTTCTGACTGAGACATGGTTAGGTGAGTGTTCCGCACCGGACCTGGCCAATGCCATCCCTCCGAATTATAACATCTTTAGGAGGGATAGAACATTGGGCAGAGGAGGAGGAGTAGCTCTTATTGTGAAAAAGAGCATTTCCTGCTCTACCTTTCCGGTGGAGAATATCCAGGGATGTGAAGCCCTTGGCTTCACCTTACATCTCTCCCCTCTCCAGGCTTGTACCGGGATACTTTTGTATAGAACTCCCGGATCGACGGGACCTTTCTTTGACGAATTGCAAGTTGCTCTTTCAGTTCCTTGTCTCAGGTCTGATCATTGCATTTTTCTTGGAGATCTTAATGTCCATATGGACAAAAACTGTGACCCTGACGTTACTAAACTTATTGATATCACGGCCTCGTTAGGGCTATCTCCGTTTGTGCAAGGACCAACACACAACAAAGGCCATACTTTAGATCAGATATTTTCAATGAGACCTATTTCTGTTTGTTCCATACAGCCAGTACTCTGGTCTGATCATTTTTTAATTTCCTTTTCCTTGCCTGTCACTGCCCTCATTCGGGAGAGAGAAGTAATAGAGGCACGCGGATCTCACGCCCGTTCCATCTGCTCTCCGGGGATATGTTATCGGAGGCTCTCATCACCTTTCCCTGTCCCCTTCTGGGAAATTTGGAAGAGAATCTTGCCCTCCTCCAAAAATGGCTTATAGCCAGATTTGAGACCTTAATCCCCGAAAAGAAACCTAAATTAGGAGAGCGCAGAGCGTTGGCCCCGTGGTTCTCTCCCCAGTTGAGGATACAAAGACAGGAGTGTAAAAGGGCGGAGAGGGTTTGGAGGCGGGCTTATGATCCAATTGAGAAATTGAAATTTCGAGCAGCAATAAAAGCCTACCATCAGTCAATTTGGGATGAAAAAGGGCTTATTTTGAACGCCGTATTGATGAGGCTGATAATGTCTGCAAAGAAATTTTTAAAGTGGTTCAGGATTTTACTTCTCCTGCCGTTTGTACTCCTAGTCATATTAACACTGACTCTTGGATACAACAATTAGCCACCTTTTTTGTTAGTAAGATCACAGCTATTCAAGCCTCTCTCTCCCTCTCTGGCTCTCAACCGGAGTTGAGCCATTTAACGCCACCATCTCTTGTAGAGGGTCATGGCCCTTTCCTCTTCGAATTTCCTCACATGGATCTTAGTACATCGCTGGAGCTTTTGTCAGGTCTGAAATCTGGCTCTCCTTTAGACCCATGTCCGGCCAAATATTTGGGGAAAATGGCATCTGCCATTAACATTTTGGTGAACCCCCTGTTGAATACTTCCTTGTCTACAGGGGAGGTGCCTCTGGCATGGAAGCGCGCCATGATTCTACCTCTGCTCAAGAAACCCACCTTGGACCCCCTCATCCAGGCCAACTACAGGCCAATCTCCCTTCTCCCTGCTCTGGCGAAAGTGGCCGAGAGATACGTGCACAGGACAATTTCCAGTTTCATTGAAGGAAACGACCTGTTGCACGCCTCGCAATCCGGTTTCCGTGCTAATTTTAGCACTGAGTCGGCCTTACTCGAGGTCACTGATGCCATCAGGGAAGTGCTCGACTCTGAGGGAAAGGCCATGTTAGTCATGTTTGACTTGTCGGTGGCATTCAACACCGTTCCTCACGAAGGCCTCCTTGTAAAACTCTGGGAATGTGGCCTTCGCGGAACGGTGTGGAACTGGCTTAAATCTTTTCTGGCCGACCGCCGACAAACGATCTGGGCGCCTCCTTTTTCCGCTGATATGGCTCCGCTAGAGGTGGGAGTCCCTCAGAGCTCCATTCTCAGCCCTATGCTTTTTAACATCTTTATGGCCCCTCTGGCGGTAGTCGCGGAATCATTTGGCGCCCAGATCGTGTCATACGCTGATGACACCCAGCTCCTGTTCACATGCGATAGGGGCGGGTCTTTTAATGGCATACAGATCAGGGACTGCCTTGGTGCGGTATTTGAGTGGTTTAGATGTCATGGCTTAAAATGCAACTCAGATAAGTCGGAGCTCCTCTTTTTCAGATGCGCCCCTGAACCCAATTGGAAATCTTGGTGGCCACAAGATATGTTTCCCCCTGACAATGTGTCTTTTAAGGCCAAAAATTTGGGAGTGATAGTGGATTGTGAATTATCTTTTGGGCCTCACATCTCGTCTCTCTCAGGGAAATGCTTTGGCATTTTGCGGATGTTGAGGAAATTTCTTCCTCTGCTATCACTCAACCATAGGAAAACAGTTGTTCAGGCATTGATCGGTTCACGACTGGACTACGCAAACGCTCTTTTTCTGGGGTTACCGAAATATCTTATGACCCGTTTGCAAGTAGTCCAGAACTCGGCAGCCCGTCCCATCTTTGGACTCCCGAGGAGAGCTGGTGCCACTGTTTTATTGAACACCTTACACTGGCTACCTATCTCTAAGCGAATTCTTTTCAAATGCCTGACCGTGGCCTTTAAAGCCTTACACGGCATTGGCCCCAAGTATATTGGGAAACGTCTTTCCCGGTATGTACCGAGCAGGACCCTGAGGTCATCGGGTTTGTCCATGATGACAGTCCCTGCAATTCGACGTGCAAGATTGGGAGGTCGGTCTTTCCGCCATTTAACACCAAAGGCCTGGAACGATTTACCACTGTCCTTGAGAAAGGCTCCTTGTCTTCTTGCTTTTAGGAAGGACCTGAAAACGTGGCTCTTTACGAAATAGATTTCTTTCTCTTTTTCTGCTCTTTGCTGTTGTGTGGCTGCTTTTATGTGCTGATATTCTTCGCCAAAGCGCCGGGATGCTCCTCGGAGTAGCCGTGCGCTATAGAAGAAATAAATTAACATAACATAACATTAACATCATGCCACCTCAGTTTAGACCTAGCCATCTGCAAATCAGTCTTGATCTGTTCCTCATGGGAAGAGTCCAGTCTGAACTGCCAATCCAGGCCCTCCCTGAACGCGAATACCAGCAACCCAGGACTGGTTTCGCCCATGTTATGGGCTCATCCTCCGAGTGCAGCTTGGTTCCAGTGATACAGTGAACATGGGATCCACATCTGGGCATGCAAATGCCACTTAGGACAATACATGAAAAGCACAAAAGGTGATGGGAGGCTGCTTGCAAAAAATCTAACCACTGACAATAGCTTAGGGTAGCATTCTAACCCATTGTTCTTTTGATTTTCTGGGATAAACTTGTGTTACATTCATGCTTTCATGCGCGTGCTTTGATTTTCTATGTTCTATGTATTTCACGTGCTTGCATGCACGTGTTTGTATGTTGTGTTTTTCTTTGAATGCTATGTCTCATGGCACGATCTGAGATCGGGCCCTTGAGTCAGAGCAAACAAAGAGGTCAGTTAGTTGGAGCTAACCGGTGTGTCAAGACCTGTTACCGATGGTGCTTCATTATTGTGGATTAAACTTCATTTTTATTACAATTCCTGCATGTTTGTGACTTGACAATTTGGCGACGAGGGACAGTATATTTAGAAGCACCACCTACAGTTTTTTTTGGAAAATTCTTAAAATAATTTTTAATCTGTGATTTCTATGTCGTATTTTTATGCTCACAGATTAATGACTATTCCACTTCGTGTCCACAGAATAATACGGAGTACAGTTCTGCACTTTGGCCAGCTCCTGATAACCACAGAAGATGGTGGAAGCTGGAATTTACATAGGAAGCCTTTATCCTTGTTTTATATTTTCGCTTGGACAGTGTGGGAGTATTACTGCAGTGGAGTTGTGACCTATTGTGAATGGTCGACCTCGGTAATCTCTCCTTTCCTAGAGCGGGATATCAAAGGACATCAAAGGAACTCCTTTCAACGTGTTATCCTTTGAAACTTATAAGGATTCCACTCACCGGCATTTCGTAGAGGATTGACGTCACGCTCCTTGGAAAGTCGGAGTTCTTCTCTGAACTGATAAAGCCAAGACGCAAGACATTCCTCAGTCTGCTTCCTCATATGTAGTACGTCACTGTGATTAATGACATGACTGTACCTAGCAACGAGGATACACATTTTTTTATTTTGTGCGCATGCGTGTTGCCTGTTATAAGGTATTTTGTTTAAGGAAAGCCCACTTTTCCGAAATCTTGCGCGAGTGTTAAGAACATTTCTTTTCCACATCGCAATTTAACAGTCCAGGTGAAGATTTCATTTGTTTTGTGTTTCCTTATTCTATTCTTCCGCATTAGCATTTATTACATAGTCATTTAGACAAGTCCTTTAGTCAACAGTTGTGGAGCATATATATATAATTTGAGCTATATGTATTTTATTTATTTCTTCCTCTTCCACAATTAACCTATTTTCTTTTTAGGATTTTAAAAAACTCTACTGAGTCTAGTATTATAGATAAGATTATAACAGAAGTCGTTTAGTCAACAGTTGTGGAGAATATATATTGTTGAGTTATACATATTTTATTTATTTTTTCTCCTTCCACAATTAACTTCTTTTCTTTTCAGGATGTTGATACACTCTACTGGGTCTAGTATTATAGATAAGTTTAAAACATGTGTGCTCAGGGTTATACATTGTCACTTCTGCAGTGTTTCTTGGCTGCAGGAAATTCACCTTGCATGCCTTGAATTGAATGGTAGGCATAATTTTTAAATTACATTGAGACCTTAGATGCTAATGGTAAGATGAAACCTGCAGAAAAGAAAGGCATATTTTCATATTCTTTGGGACCTGAAGGCCTCAAAGCTTTCAACCAGTTACCTAGGACAGAGAGTAGTGGTGAAGCTATCTTTGACTTTAACAAGTTCTGTTCCCCAAAAGTATGCATTGGTATCTCAAGATACAATTTTTTTTAAAAAAAACAACTTGCGAAGGAAACTGTTGCTAATTATGTATCAGCACTTAAAACTCTGTCTCTAGATTGCAAATTTGGTACTCTGCAGGAAGATTTGATTAGGGACCAAGTTGTCATGCATGTTAATAACTCTACGATTCAGGAAAGATTATGGGTGAATGGTGATGAAAATCTTGAAAGTATTTTAGCTATTATAAGGAAATCAGAAATGACGTGTAGAAGTGCGCAGCAGGTTAAAGGCAATGAAACCAATACCAACATAGACATTGTTTCAAAAATAAATTCAAAGCCCAGTAACAAAAACATTGAGTTTTTAAAAAAAGAAAAGCAGATCTTTAAACCAAGAGGAAAAATTTATGAAAACAAAGAAAATTGGAGGTATTTCAGGTGCAACAGCAAATCTCATTTAGCGAATAGTAAAACTTGCCTAGCTTTAAAACAGAAATGTTCAAATTGTGGCATGATTGGCCATTTCACTTCTGCATTTAGGAGAAGCAAAAACAGTAACAAGGTCAAGTGCATTGAACATAGTGACGAAAGTGAGGATGAAGAATGTTCAAATAATTTGAGTCGTAATTCTTTTGTGCTGAACATCAAACATTCTGATCTCACTGTTTTAAATGTGGATAATGCCACAATCCGAAAAAAATTGTTTGTGAAATGACCATTGGTGGAGTAAAAATTAATATGTATGCTGACTCAGGTTCTACATATTCTATTATTAATGAGTCTCTCTGGAAATACCACTTTATTGACAGATTGGGGAAGCATTTGGAAAAAATAGACATCAATGCAGAGGGTTATTCTGGTGAAAGAATTGATATTCTTGGTTTCAGAACCTTGGTATTTAGATTTAAAAATCATCAATGCACTGCTAAATTATACATTTCAAAGAAAGGTCCATCTGTTTTAAGTTGGTTTGAACAAGGGAAACTAGACATTATTTTAAAACGAAATAGTCCAGATCCAGTAATGGTGGTTGATGAACAAAATGGAATTAGTTCTTCCATGCTCAAGAAATTTCCTAAAGTATTCAAGACAGGAATTGGCAAATTGGTACATTTTAAACATGAAATCTGTTTAAAGGAAAATGCATGTCCCAAGATACACAAAGCACATAACATTCCTTTTGCAGTGCGTGAAGAAGTTAAGAGTGAACTTGATGCTTTGGTTAAAGAGGGCATCATTGAAAGAATTGAGTCCTGAGAATGGGTTTCTCCCATTGTCGTTGCAAGGTGTGCTAATGGCAAGGTCAGACTTTGCATTGATCTACTCCATTTGAATAATAATATTGTCATAGTCCAGTTTCCTTTACCTTGCATTTCAGAAATGTTAGCAACCATTGGTGGTTCAAAATTTTTGTCAGCGGTAGATTTATCTGCCGCTTACCACCAAATAGAATTACATGAGAAGAACAAGAACCTTACTGCTTTTATCACCCCGTTTGGTTGTTTCAGGTACAATAGAATGCCTTTTGGCTTAGCGTCTGCCGCTGCTATTTTCCAACGTGTCATGCAGGAAGGACATTTTTGTGAATTGTAAAAATGCGGTATCGTTTTAGGATGATATTCTAGTATTTGGTGAGAGTCAAGAAGAACATATTTCTGCTCTAGAGAATGTGCTTTGTGCCCTTAACGACCATGGTTGACCATCAAGCATGCTAAATGCAAATTTGGAGTACATTCAGTAAGTTATCTTGGTCATGAATTGTGTGAAGAAAGTATTAAACCTAAACATGATTTAATTGAGGCCATCAAATCAGCTCCACATCCTTTATCTAAGGATGATGTTAGATCCTTTTTGGGTTTAACTGAATTTTACGCTAAATATATCCCCAATTTTTCTTGTCGCACGTATAACAGTAGACAACTGATTAAAAACAGGAATCCATTTGCATGGTCTAATGACTGTGAAGCAGAGTTCAAGGAAGTAAAAAAAGCAATTTGCTCTGCTACTGCCCTTTCTTGTTTTGATCCTTCTCTCATGTGCATCATCACTACTGATGCTAGTTCAAAGGGTTTAGGTGCTGTGCTTGAACAAAAAAGTGAACCAGGGAAAGAATGCATTATTGCACATGCTTCTAGAGCACTTACTCCACAATAGAAAGGGAAACGTTAGCCTGTGTATTGCCGTTAAAGCATTTTAGAGTGTTTATTTGGGGTGAAGAATGTCAAATTAGGAGCGACCACAAACCATTGGTGCGTTTACTTACTGCAGAGGGTATGTTAAAGGCTTCAGCACGTATTGCTCGCATGTCAATGCGCTTACAAGATTTTATTTATACTATTATGTATGTTCCTGGAAAGGATAATGTTGTTGCTGATTTTTTATCAAGAATGCCTTTACCCATCAAGGAAGACCTTTATAATGAATGGGATGGTTTACACATTGCCTTGCTACACGATGAAGGTCCCATGCCTATTAATCAAACATTGTGGAGCAGAGAATTTGATGAGGATATGCTTTTGAAACAAGTTGCAAATTACATTTCAAGTGACTGTCCAAATAAAAAGAACATTAGTTCAGAACTCAGGTGTTTCTGAGAAATTAGAGATGAATTATCTTGTAATACCAACATTATAAAAAGGGGTGACTGTGCTGTACCACCAAACAATTTAAGACGCACTATAATTCTACAGGGCCATGAAGGACATAGCGGGATTGTAAGAACTAAACAGGCTGTAAAGAGTGTATATTGGTAGCCTGGGATGGATATGTTCATTGCATGCATTGTTAGAAACTGTATTACCTGTGCCAACTCTGTTAAGTCCCTGATTCCTCTTAAGCCTAACATGGGTAGTCATGTAATTCCTGACAATCCTTGGGATACCATTGCAATGGACATTATGGGTCCTGTAGGTTGTAATTCACAATTTATCTTAGCAGCAAATGATGTTTTTTTCAAAATGACCAGTCATCAAAATTGTTGAAAAAATTAACACTGATTCTGTATTGACTTTCTTGGATGAGACCTTTACTGAGGAAGGTCTACCAGTGTGGCTTATAACTGATAATGGTGTTCAATTTCTTTCCAATAAAGCCAAATCATTTTTTTAAAGAATTGGTGTAATTCATGCTTCCACTTCTTTAAATAATCCCAGCGGCAATGGTGTTATAGAGAGGTTTAACAGGGTTCTCAAGAATGCTATACAAGCTGCAGGAGTAGAGAATGATAAATGGGAGTTACCAGTTCACAAAACTGTATGGATGTACAGAACCACCATGAATTCTATGACTGGTTATTCTCCTTTTGAGATCATGAGAGGGAGACTTCCCAGAACAAAGGCTAATCCTTCATGGTTGGTCCCTTCAATTTCATCTACTTTAGATTTAGGAAAAGTAAAAGAAAACATTGAACACACTCATGTCATTAATAAAGAGTATTTTGATAACAAAAAGGGTTCAAGGATTGATCCCTCTGTGGAAATTGGTATGCTCGTTAAGGTCAAGAAACCGTGGAAAGTTGAAAAAGGAGAACGACAATTTATGGGTCCTTTTGAAGTTATAAAGGTGTTAAAAAACTCTGTAAGATTGTCAGACAACAAAGTTTGGAATTTGAGTAGGATTGCAATTCTCAAAGCCGATAAAGATGTGTATTATAACACTGAAGATAATAGGAATGATCTCTCTGATTTTTCTTATTTAGACAACGTTGATGATAAAATTGTTGATAGAAACAGTGTTCCTAACACAGCTGATTTTCAAGAAAATGTAAATGACACAGAGGTGTTAGAGAAAAGATAATTAAGAAAACCTAAATGGATGTTCGAGCTTATTTCATTTGTGAAAGACAGAATTGTAATGTCATTCTTTATATTCTTTAAGGGGGGAAGGTGTGTTACATTCGCGCTTACATGCACGTGCTTTGATTTTCAATGTTCTATGTATTTCTCGTGCTTGCATGCACGTGTTTGTATGTTGTGTTTTTCTTTGAATGCTATTTCTCATGGCATGATCTGAGATCGGGCCGTTGAGTCACAGCAAACAAAGAAGTCAGGGGCATATTAGCAAGCTGAAGTATCGCCGCTTTTTTGGCGAATTGTGCCGAGAAAGCGGCGATACTTCCAGCGCCCTATTAACAAGGGCATGCTAACGCCTGCCTCAAGCCCACTTTGCATGTCTGCGAGAAACATCGCTAATGACATGCAAAGTAGGCGTTCCCACGTCCAACCACATGTAAAATGTGGTTGGAGGTGGGACACCCTATTACCAAGGCAGGCATTGGGAGAAGAAGACCTGCGATAAACTCGTTTATCGCAGGTCTCCCACCGCCTGCTCTGACCAGGTGTTAAGGCATTGATAACATGGGGGTGTGGATCATAACGCTGAATCCACCCCCCCATATTATCAAGGCACACTTTAGCGCGTGAAAACAACGTTTGTTTTCATGCGCTAATGTTCCATATCGCCGACTATCGCCGGATTTAATTTCGCCTACGTGTTGTGCATTGATAATTACGCGCTAACACGGCGAAAAAATCCGGCGATAGCCGGTGATATGGAAATGTGCGATGTGCGTTATATAACGCACATCTAGATAATATGCCCCTCAGTTAGTTAGAGCTAACCGGTGCGTCAAGACCTGTAACTGGTAGTGCTTCATTATTGTGGATTAAACTTCATTTTTATTACAATTCCTGCGCTTTGTGACTTAACAACTTGGCCCAGGTTTTGCGAGATACAAAGGAACCTTCCTTCTCTACTCAAGTCAAGTGAAGTCAAACCCAGACACTTGTACTTGTCATTAGTATGAATTTTACAGAGAGTGGAGACCTGGAATAGCAGCACAGGAGTTTGGTAGCGGGAAACGTAGAGACCACAGCTCTGTGTAGCACTTCTTCCTAGAGTGCACCTTACAACTTTGGGGACGAAATACAACCAAATGGACTAGAATCTCGATCACATCCAGCCAAAGTTCATTTACATGACATACTACATGCATGGGGGCGTAGCTTGGTGCCAGTGGAGTAGGACACGGATTGAGGAGCTCCAGCCCAGCGAACACCCATTACCTGTTATCCTGCCATCTCGGCCCTCGTACAGGTTTGGTGAGACCGAGGCCAATAAATTAACCGAGGGGCATGAAACAAGTCCTTGGAGGTGGCTGCGGGAGCGGTGCAGGGTGGAAGATTGTGGCAAGCGGGTTGTCCTAGACAAGATGGCGGACTCCCTTTGAACTCTCCGGGAGTTGACAAACCCTGCTGGGAGCCGCTTGAGAGAAGGACAGCACAGAGTAGAGAAGTGCTACCTCAATAGTGAGCTGCAGAGTGGAGTTACTGGCCTGGAGTGTGGTCTCGCTGATCCTGTTGGAAGCCCCCGGAAGAGCTGGCTGTGACCGTGGGGTGGCAGCCGATGTCTGGAGAGGCGCGGAGGTGGAGGGGCCATGGGGACAGTCTTCTTGCAGCATGGGCTGATCGGACAATCTGTGAGGACACCCAGGGAGACCCCAGGCAACGTAACCAGGCCAGATGCCCCTTGACGCCTGCCGATGCAGAGTGAAGCGGAGGTGAGGTGCAGAGGGAGGCGGCAATGAGACCTAGTCGGCCTGCAGATGAGTGATAATTTAGGGCCTGAAGAGGTAGGACCGTTGGCGTGTCTGCGATGGGAGAGAGGCCAACGGCGCTATATAACAAACTGAAACAGTGGCCAGTGGGACCTCTGGAACTGGCGCAGCCGTGCGCCTGATGATGGTGGAAGTGCTGCTGGCGAAGAGTGGAAGTGGCGTCAAGACCTACCCACAGCGCGCCTACCATTTAATGGGCGACGCGGGCATGACAAAGTAGGAGTCCTACCGGCAGATGGTTGGAGCAGCCTCAGGCCGATGATCTGTACATGAGGGAGGATTGGGATAGCAATACACTGGGCAGGCTATGCGGAATTGGCACTGTAGTACCATGGAGTAGAACAATCGCAGACATCTGGGGCCAGTGGAGAAGGGTTCATGGCCCGGCCTGAAGCAAATGAGCGATGTAAAAGTGAGGCACTCAGGACCTACTTGTGAGCCCTCAGTCCTTAAGCAAGACCATCTTGCGGTGGAAGCTAACCCCCTGGGAGTCAGCGGTTCCAGAGTAACGATCATAGGAGAGCCTCAGACCGGTCCCCCTGAGGAGTTCAATAAAGAGAGCCACAGAGCTGCTCCCCTCCTAGAGAACTAGCCACTATACCACAGACAAAGAGTGTTTGATCAGGGCCAGAGACCCAGCCTGTTGTTAGCAGTGTAGCGCACGTACAGCTTATGTACTGTCAGAGTAGGGGCAAATTGGCAATGAGCAGGACCCGGACCTGGCATCATTGCAGAAGACAGTATCCCTTATCAAAAACAAAGTCAAGGTTCTGGAGAAGAGGGCATAGGACAGCGAAAATAGGTCATGAAGAAGCAATATAATAATTTTTGCGGTTTCTGAATTAGCAAAAGGATCAAATACATTGTCCTATATAGAGGAATGCCTCCGCAAAGAGGTGGCACCAGAAGGACTATCCCAATTTTACAACCTGGGGAGGGCTCACAGGGTCCCTACATGGGCCCCCAGGCCAGGGGCTCCCCCGCTGCCCATAATAGCTAAACTCCTTCACTATAGGGACAAGGACCATATTCCGGCTTACGCTTGCTCATGGAAGGACCTTCAAATACTTAATAGCAAAGAGATGATCTCTCGGATTTCACCAAAGAAGTGCAGAAGGAACAAGCAAACTTCTTGGAAGTGAAGAGCCGCCTCTGACAGATGAACGTTCAATATCCAATGATATTTCCAGCGCGGCTGAGGGTGATCACGCCTAATGGGTCACAATTCTTCCTGACACCACAAGATTCCTGGAACTGGATCAAAACGAGAGCAGAGGCTGTGTCGGGGGGGACTAGACGAGGGGGGCCCACATGCCAATGCCGAGGTCTACAAAAAGGGAGCCCCCACATTAGCGGAGAACCAGCGAAAATGAGGGAAAGGGATCAGAGCACTAGCAGAACTTATTAACGCAGAGAGGAGCCCACATACCTCAGTCTGTGAACAAGAAGATATTTGCTCTGAGACGACCAAGGACACTAGCTCAGCAGAGCAAACAAATGTTGAACTGCCTCAATTTACTCCGAGAACGGAAGATGAAATTATCTAGGGCAAGTGGTCTCAAAGCTAGTGTGGAAAGTGGCCCAGCGATGGCCTCCTGATACCTCCGCAAGGGCAATGCCCCAATGGAACTATCCGGAACTACACCTAGAGGGCTGAGCTCATTGTAATGGGGTGGACCCGGGAGGGGTGCTCCGCTCCAAAACTGTATCACCAGCCCACCCTGGTTGTTGTTAAGCAAGTGACCTCACGTTTGGACACCTGTTGGTGTCTAGTTTGGATGGGGTTTGTTTTTATGCCTGTCCTGGTGTGTGGGAGTTGGTCCTTATGTTGAGGGTTATTGAGGGGAAGGGGAGGGAGCATGCATGGCAGGACGAGGGGGCTCTGTCAAGATCACAGACGGTGAGAATAATCAGGATACCAGGAATTCCTAGTGGAAGTGAGAGGTGCCTCAGAGATTACTATGGCTCCCCCTGTAGAATATAAAGCACTCACCTGAAATGTCAGGGGGATGAAATATATGACCAAAGGACATATGGTCTATTTCCACTTAGTCAGGAGAGGAATAGAGATTGCACTCCTACAGGAGACATACCTCAAGGCTAAGGAAGGGGCTGCGTTACAGCGCAGGTGGCGAGGGCAAGCATTCTACACAGATTACTTGGCGTTCACCAGGGGAGTTCTGGTATGGATTAAGGAAGGGGTACCCTTAAAATGCACAGGACACTTAGTTAACCCAGAGGGAAGGTATGTGGTGGTACACGGTACATTAGATGGACACAACATCACCATAGGGGGCATCTATGACCCCAACACAGATCATGTCTCGTTTTTTCGGCCCTCTCTACCACACTGGCCCCCACCTCATAGGCTCTTTCATAATGGGGGGATTACAACTGTATAGCGGATATAGACTTAGACCCTCCCCACCTGCTGTTAAGAGACACACCAGTAGTTAGATCAACAAGGGCCCTGAGAGAATAGCAAGCTCAAAGGGGAATGGTGGACTACTGGAGGGTGCAAAATCCAGACGAACCAAATTATTCGTTCTTTCACACCTGTATGACCTACATGTGCAACTGAATATGATATTATGTATTACAGACATACACGAGCGAGTGGCAACTAGTGTATATTTAGCCAGGACGATCCCTGACCATAACCCCCTACTCCTGGTCCTGTACTGGGTGCAGACCCGACCCTGTCTCTCTACATCAGGGGTACTCATAGTACGGCCCGCGGGCCGCCAGCGGCCCGGCATGCCTTCCTAGGCGGCCCGCAGACCTTGCAGGCATGTACCAGTTTGAAAAAAAAAATGTTTTCTGGAGTGTCAGTAAACACCGCCGGTTGATGCAGCCTGGACTCGGAGAGGCTCTGCTCTAGGGGGGCCGGGAGATTTCAGCCATAGAGTGGAGCAGCAGGGGCCTCAGAAGAGGTGAAAAAGAACATAGCCTTGTTAACAATTTAATGGTCTTTTAAAGACCTGTGAAGTGCTCCGGAGCGCCAGGCTAGCTGTCTCATCCCGGGCTGCCACACGGGGAACATCCTTTACAACGCGGATGTTACCCCGCAGTACCGTTACAACGCGTCTTTTACAACGCAAGTCGTAACCACGACTTGCGCTGGAGGGCGCTCAAGGATAAGGAATAGTAGATTTACTATTCCAACACCTTCCCTACTGTACGTAGGCTGGTGTTAGAATAGTAAATGTAACTATTCCTAAGTCTGCACCCCTACAGCGCAAGTCGTGGTAACGACTTGCGTTGTGAAAGACGCGTTGTAACGGTACGTGTGGTAATACCACGCGTTGTACCGTCATACATCCCTGCCACACAGGGGCGGGGGAGGACGGGTGACAATTGTTGGACAATTACAGTGACCAGGACTCAAAGACAAACCCCGTGACTGATTGAACCGATGACCTTGGAGATCACTCTGCGCAGCTCGTGCTCCCCTGAGTAGCATTTGTTTTATCGACACTGAAGGGATGAAAGTCTGAATCAGCCCAGCCTTATTAGGAATCTCTGCCCTCCGGATTACACCTGATCTCTGCTGCAGCAGTCCAGCTGGCTCTCGTGCACCCTCTACATTAGGGTGTCATTAATAATGTGCTGCAGATTTTGGGAAGGCTGGGGAAGGTGGTTCGATGTGTGCAGCAAAGAGCTCTTGCTTTTCGTGATATTTCTAATAGACTTATTACACCTCACCTAGACAGAGAGAGTCAGGAGAGGGCGAGGGAGGGAGGGTCAGGGGAGTGCGAGGGAGGGAGAGCGCGAGGGAGGGAGAGCGCGAGGGAGGGAGAGACAGAGGGAGGGAGGGAGAGACAGAGGAAGGGAGAGTCAGGGGAGAGAGTCAGGGGTCAGGGGAGGGCAAGCGAGGGAGGGAGAGAGAGAGCCAGGGGAGGGCGAGGGAGGGAGAGAGCGGGAGAGTCAGGGGAGGGCAAGGGATGGAGAAAGTCAGGGGAGGGAGAGAAAGGGACAGTCAGGGAAGGGAGAGAGAGCGACAGTCAGGGAAGGGGGAGGAAGGGAGAGAGACAGAGGGAGGGAGGGAGGGAGGGAGAGGGAGGGAGAGGGAGGGAGAGAGAGGGAGACAGAGGGAGACAGAGGGTGAGAAGGAGGGAGAGAGAGATGAAGACAGAGAGAGAGGGAGGGAGACGGAGAGAGGGAGGGAGACAGAGAGAGGGAGGGAGACAGAGATGGAGGGAGACAGAGAGAGGGAGGGAGACAGAGAGGGGGGAGACAGAGAGGGGGAGAGAGAGAGGGAGACAGAGAGGGAGAGAGGGAGAGAGACAGAGAGAGGGAGGGAGACAGAGAGGGAGGGAGAGAGAGAGAGAGGGAGGGAGTCAGAGATGGAGGGAGGGAGGGAGGGAGAGGGAGAGAGACAGAGAGAGGGAGGGAGGGATACAGATAGAGGGAGGGAGAGGGAAGGAGGGAGGGAGACAGAGAGAGGGAGGGAGAGAGAGAGGGAGGGATGGAGACAGAGAGGGAGGGAGAGAAAGAGGGAGGGAGATGGAGAGAGAGAGGGAGAGAAAGAGAGAGGGAGGGAGACGGAGAGAGGGAGGGAGACGGAGAGCGAGAGGGAGGGGGAGAGAGAGAGGGAGGAAGAGGGAGGGAGAGAGAGAGGGAGGGAGAGAGGGAGACAGACAGAGGGAGGGAGGGAGACAGAGAGAGAGGGAGGGAGGGAGACAGAAAGAGGAAGGGAGGGAGACAGAGAGAGGGAGGGAGGGAGACAGAGAGAGTGAGGGAGATAGAGGGAGGGAGACAAAGAGGGAGGGAGACGAGAGAGGGAGGGACGGAGACAGAGAGAGAGGGAGGGAGGTAGAAAAAGAGAGAGAGGGAGGGAGGGAGAGAAAGAGAGAGAGGGAGGGAGACAGAGAGAAAGAGAGAGATATGTGTGTATGCTGGGTCTGGTGGCTCAGTGGACGAAGACATCCGCTGCAGGTGCCTGTGTTCAACCTCATGGTCACAGGTTTTTTTTTTTTGGCTCGAGCACCGGCCCCTCTCTCACTGACCACGCCCCCACCGGTGTGGCCCTCGGCCACAAACCACACTGTAAATTTGGCCCCTGAGAGAAAGTTTGTGAGTGCCCATGCTCTACATGGAGGCTTAAACCAGAGTCCCTGGAAGACTCCATCTTCCATGGCACAATCAAAAACGCTATCACCCAATACTTCGAAGAAAATGAAAGAAGGGATACAGACCCCCAAGTTGTTTGGGATGCCTTTAATGCCGTTATTAATGGTAAATGCATATCTGAGACAGAGGGGAACAGATGGAACCTTCTGAGAGAGGTGCAGGCATCGGAACAGCACCTAGGGGAAACTGAACAGCACAGGCCAGAGCACAGCGGGGTCAAGACCAGCTAATGGAAGCTGGGAAGAAAGTAGCGGAGCAAGTAGAAAGATTCAGGTGTTTTGATTATAGAAATTAAATGATACGAGCGCACGAGGAAAGGGATGACACTGGGACACTCCTGTCAGATTGCTAATCTGGCAAAAAGGGGATCCACAATCCTAGAGTTTTGGGAGGAAAGCCTATCCATTATCAATGCACAACTAGGTACAAACCGCACGTTCCTGGCTTACTACACTGGCCTCTATAAGAGCAGGTTAGAGTGCACAAGGGATGAGCTTGATGCATTCTTTCATCCAATTAGGCTCCAAACGATATCAGTAGAAGATGCAGAAACCCTGGGAGGGGACATTGAGCTCACAGAAACCAGGGTGGCAGTCAAAGTAATGGCCGGGAATAAGACCCCTGATACAGATGGTCTGCCTATAGAGTTTTATTCAACCTATATTGAAGAGTGTGGCCTCAGGTTGGCAAGCCTTTACAACGGGGCACGAGATGCAGGCAGACTCCCCAAAATGACACGAGAGGCTCTGATGGTGCCACTCTTGAAACCAAGCAAGCCTCCCAATGAAAAAACTGCCAATAGACCTTTATTTATGCTCAACCTTTGACAATAAGGTTTTGAGTAAAATCCTTGCCATGCGCCTACTTCCACATATGAGTACTCTTATGCACCAAGATCAGGTGGGGTTTTTACCTGGGCGCAGTGCAGCCAATAATGTTAGAAGATTACTTAAAGTTCTTGAGGCAGATACCTACGAAAAAGAGGAAGCAGCCATCTTAACTGTGGATATTGAGAAGGCCTTCGATAGCCTCGAATAGTCTTACCTTTTTCGCGTAATGGAGAGATTTGGCCTTGGAGAAGGGTTTGTAACCTGGACTAGACTGCTCTATGAGGAATCTGTGGCCCGGGTGAAAACTGGGAGAACAATCTCAGATTGATATCGAGTGCCCAAGGGTACCAGGCAGGGTTGCCCCTGTCACCGCTCCTTTTCACTCTAGCCATGGAGCCCTTGCCCGTCACGTCCAGTTGGGGAACCCATACAGAGGCCTGCTGTTAATGGGGAGCAGACCAATTTACCAGATGCCAATACTGCTAACTCGTTTCAACTCTTTTTTTGAGAGCGGTCATATTGAAAATCCAACAATATATACCATAATCTTCTTTTTCTGTCTGAATTAAATCTTTTCTTTTTATGACATTTTCACAGATCAAAATGTAAACTTTTTACCATTTTTTTAAAAAAAAGATGACAAAAAGTTAAAATTTTGATATGTGAAAATTTAATAAAAAGAAAAGGTTTAATTCAGACAGAAAAAGAAGTCTGCTCGATATCGTGGGGGGCGGGATGGAGGGGTAGGGGAGGGGACTTTGGCTGTGTGTAAGAGCTGTACATATATCTGCTGGGCATAGACTATAGGGTGGGGGTCTAATAGTGCGTATAGTTGTAGCTTTGGGACTGATTGTCTGGGTTACCACTGTTCTTAACATTACCCAGTCTCTGGAGCATGGACACTGAGGGAAGACATTATGGAAGATGCGGCAACCAAAGGCTGCTCATACTGTGGATACTGTGTTTATTATATGATTTATTACACCTTGTATGGGTGCCTACTTGTAAAACCAATAAAATTCAGTTTAAAAAAACAAAAAAAGAAATAACATACCTCATGCATAAACACAAAGTCAGTAGGTGATTACCTTCCTGGGGTGCAGGTAAATAGACTTGTTCTACAGTACTACTGACTCCGCTACTATTACCAGCCAGTAGTACAATGGACTGCTAGTAGTGTCATAGCCAATTATTTTTCACTGACAGAATATCGACTCAAAAAATATTGATGTAAAAATTATTGGGTCAAATGTATATGATACAAAAACATCGACTGCCTATACTTAAAAAGGTAAGTAAAAAAATACTGTGTTCAATACACATCTTTAACGCTGTGGAAGGACAGCCTATACGTTTATTGACATATGTTTTGTGCCTGTCCACGGCCTTGCATTTACGTTGTTTCTAACGCATTATCTTTACTCAAATAATCCTAGACATTGATTCATTTCTGCCGAACTCTGTAATTGCTTGCTTTTCAAGCTTTTACATTAGTCTGGGATACTTTTTGGGATATATACATATTCTCCATATGATTCAACGTGACCCTAATCATTTTGGATGTATCGCTTTTATATTCACCTTTTAACATTTGAAGATGGCATAACCTTATTGAACTAAGTCCGGCATTGCACATCACTGATATTGGCAATGCATGGATTGTTCAATCGAATAGCGGGCGAGAATAAGAGCTACTTATATAAATGTTAAAAAACATAGGATAAGACCGGTAATACATATCATTGATATTAGTAATGCCTGAATTGTCTAATCCAACAGCATGCATTAACAATAACCACACATATGTTTCACTAATAGGATTTGGGTTCCTTTTGAACCAATGATCTAGTGTTCTTCAAATAATATAGAGTATTGACAACGCCCATGTACTGTGCCTTTTGTAACTGATGTCCTCAAAGCAGTATCACATAAAAAAGATCAACAATAACAAACTAATCCAATGAATATTGTTCATGACACACCTGTTGATGTTTATATGAAGTTGAGTTAAGATTGAATTGTGTATATAGTTATCTCACTGAAGGAACATCTGTGGTTTATTTTCACACAGATACATTTCTTTTACCATCAATTCGACTGTTTAAAGCAAGAACTTAATTTCAAGGAACATATGATATACATGTCCTACTTGTGAAGGTATGTTAGCGAAATCAAGTGGTGCTATTGGATAATGTTCATTTTCTTTGCTTTTCACTTGGGTACTGTACAAACCTTGGTATTCCTTTCATGATCTGGTATCTTGACTTTCTTTGGGTCATTATTTTCCAGACAGAACTTAGGCTTATGTACACAGAATATTGACCAGTTATTGGATAACAACGTTGATCATTTTGCTATATCTTAATTGAACCTTACAATATAAGAGTACAGTAGAGTTCTCTGCTTTTTCACTCCTTTTTTTTTTTTCCTAAGGTGCACAAATATATTTTTCTCTTTTTGCTTCTTCTTTGTACAAAATCATATATGGAATGCCTTCCCAAGAGCTTTCAAAACAAAAATGCAGACCATTGTTATTACATTGAATACACTTACATTCTATCTACATACAATATAAGCTATTTTTGTCTGGTTCATTTGTGGTTTTTGCTTCTATCTTAATTATTGTAAATAGTTTTCTATATGTATATATTTTAGCCCTGAAGAAGTCCCATGAGGGACGAAACACGCTGGCAGTCTTGTCCAGTGTGTGCTGTGTTGTCAAGGAATTTACTATGGTTTAAAAAAAATAAAAGGAATCGTTTTCTACAATCAAAAAACGACCACTGTTCTCTCTTTTGGGAAGACCTTATTTCAATTCTTTATGTTTAACCATGGACAATAATTACTTTTACCAACTGCTTACCTGTTGTTTTGAGTGCAGGGCCATTTCTGCTTAACACATATATTTAACACTAACATTAATTTATAAAAAATAAAACACATTTAAATGTTTATTTTACCAAATATAACAAATAAACTTACTTTAAAAAATGTAAACACATATATAAACATACATATATTAAAAAAAATATATTTAAAATAATAATATAGTTAGAAATCATAATTAATATATTATCAAAAATATATGTACATATATTTAAATATATCAAAAACTTTTAAATAATAAAAAAGGAAACAAATGTAATTTAAAATACAAATTAAACAACACACATTTTTTACAATTTATTTAAAAATAATATGCAAACAAAAAATTATAAAGATGATTATTATAACAAAAAAACCTGTAGAAATTACACACAACACCCATGGTTTTTGACACTGCCCCAAATTTACAACATACCGTAAATCTGGGGCAGCGCCCAAACTAATGGTGTAAGGAGGAGAGATGCTTGCATTTCTCCTTGTTTTTTCCTCTTTCCAAATGTGCTGCGTTCTGCCCCTACATTACAATTTATTTTCCTTACTATCTTCCTTATCTTCTGCCACTAGTTCATTTTCTCCTTTTTCTACCCCTTTGTGTCTGTAGCACTTTGGTGCAATCCCTTGGCATTGTCTCCTTTGGCCGTCTATATCACTGATGAATCATGGATGTTATCTTTCATCTATCTCTATGGATTTAACCTAGAAAAAATGATTTGTGACATTTATTTTCAAATTTGACAAATGCATGTTAGGTTACCATGTTTAAGAAAAAACACACATGTAACTTGATTTAGGTATTGCATCGTAAAAGCATGCAGAATGTTAGATGCAGGATTGTAATGATATTTAACCATAAACAAACTAATGAAAAGTTTAACAAATGCATTAATATGTATCTCTCCATGAGTAAATAAATGTAATAAACAAACGATAACAGAAAAGCCTATGAAAAGAATAAAAACTGTTATGTGTTATGAACATGGTGGTTAACCTTAGAGCGTGTAATAATAAACACTGATAAAGAATGAAATAGGTGTTATAATGATTTGTATTAATAAAAGTTTATTCTAAATGTGCCTTTGAATCTTGGCTGATGTATTAACCTACAACGCGCAATAGAAAAAAGTGTTAAAATATTTATTTATTTTTAAGGGTACTTTATACTGACATGATGTAGATGCAAATCCTTAATTTGCTGAATTGAAGAACTAATGCATATTTTCCAATAAGGTGAAAATCATATTTTAGCATAAATGCATCTGGCCCAAGCTGTGTATCATGAAGGCCAACAACTTGCTTTCCATTTCTTGTATGAATTTATTGACTGAATAGTCTGAAGCCTATGGGAACCTTTCATAAAGTTTCTACTTGTACTCTAACAACTAATGATTCATTTCACGTCTGTAGCTCTCTCGCCTGGACTTGCAACAAAACTGCTACTTCCTAGAGCACATGCTTGGGAAAGAACTGACAAAGGATGAGAGCATGTAGTCGTCTATTTCCTAAATGACACAACCAATAGTGAGATTAGTGTGGTAGCTGAGGTTTTTCTGGAATAATTATTTTGATCATTTGAAGTAAAAATTCATGAGGCCATTCACGTTTGCGCTACAACATCACCATTCGCTTACTCTTATGCTCCTCTTTTTTTTGTTAACTTTCCCATATTATTATGCTCCAGTGTCTCCTTTCATTCATTTCCAAATGCTTTTCCCAAGTGTCACAGCAGACCATTGAAATTTCCAGGCTTTACGCTCTTCGTTTGTACGATTAACTCTTTACACTGTTCCCTTTGCGCTTTTCGTCCCCAATTTACATAAACTTCAGTGTCTCACCAGTTTACATGATAATCACAAGATGACTGAATGGGGTCAGATTTCCCCATGTTAGCGGTGTAGCCCTAAGAGTTCCTGTCAGTGATGAGTTCTATTCGGCAAACCCCATATAAGTCCAGCACAGAGCCACATGTACAATTGCATCACTGAAGCAACAGTGGAGAATCAAAGGTAATTTACAGAAGGCAATGGAAGTAATATGGCACAGCATGCTGATGCAGCACTATAATCTATCAGTCATCCCAGATTGAGCACCCAGAGAATAGAATCTTTACCACTCCACTTGAATAGTACAAATGATCGTTTTCAAGAACAGCTAATACAAGATGTAATACTTTTACTCTTGGATGTTAAATTGAAGAAGTCAGTAGCTGAGTTTGTTCTTCCCTAACACTTGTCATTGCTTGAGAGGATGTCTAGAAATTATTACATTTGACTTGGCTAGTGCTTGATAAACCACTTTAATTTGGACTGGGTAAGTGGAATGGTGAGTGAATGTTTTGTCAGACATGAAAATGCAACATTTGATAATAAATCTGCCTCTCGGTAGTTGGTGGTATTCCCTGAAAAAATTAGGTATTAGGCATGCAGTTGGAAAGAGGAATTTACATAGGTTATGCAACACCAATGAGTTGTGCCATTGTGTGGACTTTTTTTTTAATACATATTCTTAGATTGAGGAGTGAAGACGGTTACGGAGACTGAGCAGATACTACACTTTCTCAACAATTTCTTGGTTGACGATAGAGTGCATAGGAATAATGAATGCAACAGACTTCTGATCACCTTTGAAATGGCAGTGAAGGGGAAGTTAAAGGAGCCAAGATTTTTCATCCATATTGTTATGGATCAAAATGTAATCTTTCGCAATGGAGCCACCTTGAGAAGCTGAATAGATTAGGAGAGTTGATGCATGAAGAGATGGGAAGCAACAAGAGATTAAAAGACATATCAACAGCAACAAGCACAACAAATGCTGAGACACTCGACATTTATGTACAGAATGTGGTCACCACACAATGCTCTTTACAAGCAATTGACATTCAGTGAGAGTGGCAGAAAAACCTCATCATCAAAACAGTGCCACAAATTGGGCCAGCAACAGAAGGTCAGTTTGTCTACATGAAGACCCAATAGCATGAGAAGTAAAGTCAAGAAAGGTTTCGACACAAGTGCAATTGGTTTTGAATTATGTTGGGATGGATGCTTGAGGATGTGTAGACTGAAGCCTACTAACCTGGCAAGCTAGATATAAAACTTGGTGTTGCTTGACATTTTCCTGTTTGTTTAGGCAGTGCATTTGTGAAGCAATGAACTAGCTATCCAGAGGGTAGCATTTATGAACAATGATGTGGTAGTCAATATGGTAAATGAAATCACAGGCCAGGCCCACTGGATATTAAAACTGCTAAAGAACCCGGTCCATGTGTGTCTGAGACAGAGCATAGGATTCAGAGCTAAACCGGTACTAGGTCTGCATTTACAGTCATTGAGATTCGGTGGGTTGGTCCTGGAGGGTACGAGATGTGTAACACGGGCACCTGCAGGAGATTGGATAGTAGGAGAGTGATGGCAATACAACCAGCAGAGGGATCATTGGCCATGACAACTATGAACACCTACAGATAATCATGGAGAGAGTTCACAATGAGCTGGATGGAAAAATAAAGGCAAATAAGAAGGGACAAGGGCATCGACTGTGTTTGGATTTACACAAAATAGAACCGTCTCTCTCCCCCACAGAAAGAAAGTTGTCTGGGATCGAGTGTTATGGAAAATGCTTTTTTAGAGGCGAAATATCAAGGGACTGATTGGATGTAGAACATTTAATAGTTGTTTGAGAAATAGGAGTAATATGTGGATGGAAGTAAAGCAGCCTAATTAAAATATTATTAGATGTACTATATCACATTTGTCTCCTGTTCAAACCATCTCTGGTATACATAATTTGCAGGTACTATTTGCACTGGAAAATGATAGTGCAATATTAAGAAATTCTAAAAAAAAATGCTTAACACATTAGACATCACCGAGAGTATTAGTTATGAAAGTTGTTTAACATCATGATTAAAATTCATACCCCCTAATCCCCTAAAAATGTACTTAGAAATTTTTCCAGAGAGGGACAAAGGATTTGTATGATCATGAGGAGAAAGGCCCAAAGAGTTAATTAAGACTGAAAATCTAACCTGATGGAGAGAATGGCCCAAATGAGATTTAAGTCAAGTCAAGTCAAGGAATCGTTATCATGGAGGCCGATAAGGGAGATAATGTAGTCATTGTGCAGAAAGAGGATTACATTGCTGAAATTGACAACTAGCAATCACAACAAGCTATGCAAAAGGCCACTGGAATGATGTGGCAGGGGAGTTACCAAATTATGAAGCAAGTAAATGCAAACAATGCATCATAATGCTGCACTTTTTGTGACAGCATTATTACATTAGTTTGTAATTGTTACACAAGTTAACCCTGTCTGGGTAAATATTTTAACTTATCTGTTAGTATCAATTTAAACCCCAAATATATCATTAAGCAATAAGGTGATCAGACAACGTTTGGGAAAGTGCCTTCTATTGCGTGTTAACATGTCACCATAGCTTTTGTACCTTTTGATCAGTATGAGCTAGAATTAATTTTTTGTTAAAATCTGCATATTATTCAACAGGTGATGGATTATGTGGCAAATGTGACAAATACACCATTATGTGAAAAACGCTGCAGCCTCAGAATTGCACAATTCCATTGGCCTTGGTTATCACATTGCGTCTTTACATGAGATTGTTACTCACGATTCATATATAACAAAGGGGATGTTAAAAAAATCATATTGTCTGAGTTACATTGTGATTAGAACTATAATACAGAAAAACATGTTGGACAATCCTCTATCAAGCCCCCTTCTTTGAATTGTCCTCCTGAAATGGGAATCTATTGCAGAACACCAATTACAGGTGTGGCTTCTAATAAACACGTAGTCATGAGTAATTTAGTCGGGACAATTAACTCTTCCTTTCAAAATTGTCTTGGCTGGTTTAGGGACATTCGGATACTGACGCTGTGCATTTACCAATTCCATGATGACTATCCAACACACGTAAAGTTGCGTTACATGTACTGACTCAATGTTTATTGTTATCATACTATCATTAGGCTGGTATGAGACAACAGAGAGGACAGGCTCCCATATCTGTATCAGAAGGATAAGGTACACCTAGCAGAGACTGCCTCTCCTGGGCTAAAACTTATCAGCAGTTTGTATTTGCTTCTTTGGAACTCATGCTTATAATTGAGTATGCCTGACCACAAGTTCCAGAAAGCAAGGAGCTGCTTGTTAAAATTTTCGCTCATATCACAATTGAAATGGGCTGTTTTATCCGGTGTGCATGAAGGTGTTGAAAGAATAGTAAGAGGCAGAAAATCCATAAAGTTCATCCTTTAAAAGCTTTTGATGAGGCTTCGCCTAAAACGACATGCAGGTCTAACCGGAAATTTCTTTAGAATTACTCCATAGCTGCCAACCGCCCCATGTCAAAATTCAAATATTTAGCTGGTGCTGTTTTTTGTAGCTAAGAATTCTAGTTCTATAATTATAATTTAATAGCACATAAAAAGTCCAAGAAACCAATGTGCTTTTAGATTTAAGGCCCAGACTGACTAGTTTATGGTTATACCCATGACATAAGACACCTTATGAAATCTGTTAGATTAAATGCTTCTTAGGGAGTTTCACAGCAGAAAACCAGTAATTTTTTATGAGAAAATAGTGTAAAATGACGTTTGAACAATACAAATGAAGGTCAAATAAAAGCTAAGTGTTGGACTTGGCACTCTCTGCAGGGTCATGCCCAAAATCTTTTACCTTCACCCTTCTGATTTCTGAACCCATTTTCTTTGGCCTTTAGAACTCTGCACACTTAACTCTTGCTCACCAATACTAAAGTGCTTGAGCGCTCTCTTTTGAACATGGTGAAATTGACTTTTGTCCAATTGGCACATTTAATTTACTACTAAGCCCCTCGTAAAGTGGTAATACATGTACCCAGGGCCTGTAAATTAAATGCTACTAGTGGGCCTGTTGCACTAATTGTGCCACTCACTTACATAGCCTTTTATCAGACCTGCCTTTGCAGCCTCTGTGCAGTTTTAAACTGCCATGTTAACCTGGCAAAATAAACATTTTGCCAGCCCCAAACTTTCCTTTTTAATACAGGTAAGACACCACAAGGTAGGCTCTAAACCACCCATAAGGCAGGGTGTAGTGTATTAAAATGTTTGGACATGTATTTTTACATTTCCTGGTAGAGAAAAACTCTTAAATTAGTTTTTCACTACTGAAAGGCCTACCTCTCTCATACAATAATATTGGGTTACCTTATTACATTTAATACTTGATAACTTTCAATTGGGAGCAAGTGGGAATGTTGTGCGTGGTATCTAAAGAATTGTAATGTATAACCCTCCTTAATGGTAAAGTTGGATTTTTGGTCACAATTCTGAAAAATCCACATTTAGAAAGTTGGCATTTTTCTGCCCTATATATTTGGTGCCAGTATCCTGGATCATATGACTAGGTGTAGCTGGCAATTAGTCTTGGTTTACTTCTTCCAGACAGTGAGACAAAGGGGGAATAGGTGTTGGAAGGATGGGCCATCACTGACTTGATAGAATGCTGAGCGGTCACCTACCACACTTGCACATCACAAGGACTCTTCCTCAGCACACTCACAAAGGGTTCTGTAATAGTCTTTTGTGCCCCCAGACAGGCTGGTCCCAGGCCAGGGAGGCAGGAAATTCCAACCATCTTTGGGTGTGAAAACTTCCAGAACCTTCTCCTACTTCAAAGCTGGCACCAAGTATAAATATTGGACGCTCTGACAAAACTCTTCAGTACACCTCTTGACCTGTGGAACACTCACAAGAACTGCTGTGCTGCTCTGCTGCAAGAAGGACTGATAGTCTGCTGCCCTGATACTCTGCTCCCAGCTGCCTGCTGCCCTGCTGCCTGAGTGAAAAAGACTGGACCTGCATCTTGAACCTAGGACCAACAAAGTGACTCTGAGGGCTAGTTGGCTGACCATCTGATCAGAGCCTCAGGGACAGAAGAGTCTCCAACCACAGTGAAATCGGCACCTGGACTCTGTCTGCTGTGAGTCCTGCCTCCCAAGTGGTTATTCCCAGTCCTGGACCCTTGGAAGTGGGCCTAAAGGTGCTCTGCTAACCTGGCTGTAGTCCTAGAAGTACTGATACAGCACAATGCATCACAGCCTTGCATTGGAACCTCCTATGCACAATGCATCCCTGACGCAGGACTCCGTGCTCCTTGGAACCACCGCTGCATAGGGCATCCTCAACGCAGGACCTCTCAGCTTAGCTCTGCAGCTCCTCAGAACAGCCACTGTCAGAGCATCTTCAATGCAGGAACTCGCATGGCAGACCGAAGCTCCTCTAAACTGCGGCTGCGTGAAGCATCCTCAACAAAGGACCTCCCATGCTCCGGAACCAGAATTTAAGGTACTTTGTCCAGGGTGCCTAACTTGGTCCGTGTATCCCTCCACGGTCCATCGTGGTCATCCTGAACTTATGACTTTGTTCAGGTCCAGCGAGACCAGGCAACTACACTTGGCGCTTTGTGCTTTTAAGCTCTACGTTTACCTAAATCTTTCAAATCTCAAATCTCAGCTTCTACTTAAGTTAAGCCTGACTGCTTTATTGCTAAGCTACAATTAGTTTAAGCACATGTTAATTTGGGGTTGCTTGTGGCTTCACCCTGACAGTTATTGTGGTTGCTGCTTGAGTAGGGGTTCACTCACCTCAACCAGTAAGCCAATTTCCTACACTAAGCACTTTGAAAGATAATTTCTGGTGGTAATGCAGGTAGGGAGAACATATTTGGGCCTTGTTAACAGACCACTATTAAGAGGCAATGTGAGACAAGGGGAACTATGAAATATCTTATGGCTGGTTGGCACACTCACCTATAGTTAGACTCTCCACACATAAACACAGACTTCATCCATCCTTCTATATACAATCGCCATCAACACATAAATTCATCATCCATTCATCCATTTGTCCTATTTTCAATCTGTTCATACGTCTGACCATCCATCCATCTAGAATCATTTTATCCTTCATCCCATACCCAAACTCTGTCAATTCAATCTTCCAAGTTTCTACCATCTTACACAATATGTATCCATCTACCCAAACACAGTCTTTATACATCTGCGAATGCACATATTCATTCAAAGTCTCACTCTCTCTACTCCATTCAGTCCAGTGCACATATTGTACATGAGTCCCTGCACCCTCACACTATTTTCTTATACCCATTAATACATTACCACATTACCACTCATCCATCAACTCATGCATCAATCAGCTCACCTTTCCATGCATATGATTTACCAACAACCTCGTTCACTGTTACATTCCCTCACACACTCACACACTTCACTCTTGATAACGACCAATTCTCCACATATAGACTTGTGGGCATGCTACTAGCAAGCATATGAATGTTCATGCATGTTTATTTGCCACTAATCATTTGAGTTCATTGAATAAGCTCATTTATTTCAATCTCATCCCAGGCGAATAGCATCTTGAAGAATTTATTTTTATGCCTTGTTTTTTTTTTGTTAAGTGAGAACGTCTTATTTCGTTTATTAAAAAAGACATATTCAGGAGGCCCTTAACTCGAGAGGCAAACCGCTTTTGTATCAGTGAATGGCGTGTAGCGCAGGAGATGAACTGATACTGTTTGGCATCAGTTCCCATGTTTTGTTCTGCATCCCGTTCTGGGAAAAGTCCTAAGTCCCTCCCCCCCCCCCCCCCCCCCCCTTCAAAGACTGTCACTGCCAGTCCCTCTCAACCTGGTCCCCTCGAATCCCAACTATCTTTTCTGCAACGGCTCACACTGACTCTTCTATACCCCCATACAGGCACCAGTCCCCACACCCATTCGTGCAACTCATGCTTGCAAAGGAAGGCATAGCTGTCAAACACCTCAGTATTCCTTGGGCACAGAATGTCGCATCCATGCGCCATCCTGTGCCCGGAAACCCAACCTGCAGGAAGGCTGGGTGAGCTCAACTTCAGGAAACCAGGCAAAAGTACAAATATTCACCTGCCTTCACCGAGGGAAAGTATCAAGACATTCTACGATGTGGATGAAGTATAAATTTACCCCGGGTCATTGCATTATTACTTCAAAGTCTAGAAATCACGCTAACTGTGCACCATATTCGGAGCTCACCAAAAGAAAAAACTCGTTAAAGTGAGTGCATGGATAGAAAGAACATGGAGCCAGATGTAGTAGTAAGATAGGATATGCTGAAATATATCATAGTTTGTGCCCCATCTTTTTGTGAATCCTACGGTATTTTGCGAACCGAGCTAGGAGCTAATATGTCACCTCACAAAAAACTGAATCGTAGTGCATTGCAATTCAACCTGTTTCGTGAATATGAATGTAGTAGGTGGCAAAGTGCGACCTACTAGGATTCGTTGTTGTCCGCAGGATGGTGGCCTTCTGGGAATGGCAGAACACCATGCGGGTGAATGAGCTAAATACACTATTTTTTTTACTGCATCCTGCTTTCCGTAAAAGAAAAGGCATATGTTTAAAAATTTAAATTTTTTAAATGATTTTTTTAATTAAACATTGGTCCAACGAAGCACTGCTTACTCCAAAAAATGATTTTTGACCATTTACATAGGGAAAGAGGTCTCATCCAATAAAATAATATTGTTTTTTTGACCGGATTTTGGTTGCAAAACATTGATACATACCATAAGAAATCACTAATTTGAAGGAATGCCCTAAACATGCCCCTTCCAAATGGCAATTCCTAATAGTTTAATAAACTCATTTAGCAATTCGGTAACTGGTTACTGACATAATAAATCGGATTAGTAAACTCAAAAAACACATTTTCTAGTCATAAACCCTGGGTTTGTGACAAGAAAATGCGTTTGTACATTTTGATTTTGGCCCATGGTAACTGGATCCCACTCTTACGCCCACAGGCCCAATCATTGCTGAAATGGCTAGAGGCCAATTATGGTACTGGCTTGGATATTCAACTTCTCTTCAGGCACTTCATCATATTTCAAAAAATTGAAAGTGAAATCACCTATAATAACCTATTTTTCCGTTTACTGCAAGCACTGCCAATGACAGAATCCACACAACTATTACCCATTACACTGCTAAAAGTGTGACGTTTTAGACTGTTTGAGGCCAGGCGTGGCTGGTACATGTAAGAGTGGTGGGGCGGGGTGGAGGAGAAGTAAACAGACGACGGAATAGGGAAAATAAAATAAATATATAAATAAAACCACTTCCCTTGCGCTCACCGCATCGTTAATTCGGCGATGCGGCAAGCACAAGGTAACTGGTTTTATTTATTTATTTTCCATATCCCGTCGCCTGTCGACTTTCCCCGCCTTGTCCGCGCCCCCACCCCACCGCTATTACCTGTACCAGCCATGCGTGTTCAAGGCCCCCATAGCTGTAAGAATGGCTTGGGAGGCTGGCAAAAGTTGTTTTCTTGTATATTGAATTAATAATTGACTGTTGTGCTGCTCATTTTTTAATTGCACAAACAGCACCACAATGTGACAACTAACGTAATTGGCGGTGTTGACAATTAAGTGCTGCTGCCGTGCACCGGAAACGACTGGCTCAATTTAAGCACTGCTCCAGAGAGAAAAAGATCTTCTCACGGTGCACATACCCAGAAAGAGACTTCCGAGATTTGACGGGTTAAAGGAAGCTTGATGCATCTCCAACATGACTGGATCAATATAACTAGTGAAGCAGTTGAAGAATAGAATAATTTAAATAACAACAGACACATGGTGTGACAACCCTGCTGTGAAAGATTTCTTTACGATCTCCCTATATTTACTTCGAGACGGGTATTTATGCTGCACCAATCACAGGTGATCCATCGATTGTCAAGCGAAGAAAAGTCTGTCTGCCAAATAGGTATTTTTTGCAAACACAATAAAAACCTACTTTGTGGTTATAGTTGAAATTCATACAGAGAGATTTAAGCGTGTGTGACGCTGTAGTTAGGCCAGTTAGCTTACAGGAAATGTATTTTATAAGCAGTAGAAATAACTTGGTCCTTCTACGAATCGGCAAAAAACCCTCCAAAATGACAAAATACCCAAACACCCTTAAGTAGGTGTGCTGCTTGAATGGGTGGTGGGGGCTAAATGTGTGGTTTTATTTACATTTCCATAAGGAAGCTTTGTAATTTGAAAGCGAGAAAACGATTAAAATTCCGACACACCAACCCTTTGTGATTTCACAATTTTATTTCTTGTAAATCCTTACGTGGTTTTAGAAGAATAATATAACAAAATAAAGATAAAATAAACCTAGACTGAACAGAAATCATACAGTTTGGATTGAACTAGTTGGAGCGTCCCATGGAGAAAGTATATAGCCTTACTAAACTGTTTTTAAAATGATTAAAAAAACAGAGGAAATGTAACTCATGATTAGTGATTTCGGACTCAAGGGTTATGAAAACACGCAAAACACCTGTCAAGAAAAGGGGAGGGAGCACCAACAGTATACTTGACACAGGGCGTAACCGCCGGAGCAACTCCTTCATTAGAGCAGAGGAGCGTCGCCCCACTAAAAAATGCCACTAGAAAAGCAGCAGAGATAAAAAATAAAATGGTAATAAAGTTAATTTATTACTATTTTATTCTTCACCACCCATCCTGAACCGGTTGTCAGGAGGGGGTGGGGCCATTGATGCTGAGTAGAAGCAGTAAGATGTGCACTTAAGTTTAAAGTACGCATTTCACTTTAGCCGGCTGTCTTGCTACTGCCAGCCAGACATGTGCATTTGAAACCTCTCTAACCCAGCTGTTCGCACAGCATTCCAGTGCTCTTAAGAGTACTGAAAGAGACTACTCCCTCTAATCCTGGTGCTTCTTTCATGCTGTTTAATAGCATGAGAGCAGTGGCAGGATTGGTTAAGGGGACTTTTTTCAATCACTGGAGTCCCAGAGATGTCTAGAGAACCAACCCACCTTGAAGTTGGAGAGACTTTGGAGGTACTCTGCCTCTACATAAAGAATGATGTGAAGACAATTCTCCAGGAGGCTCTTGGAGAAACTGCAGAGACTTAGACTTTGCACCTCCAAGCTTATTGATGTATCTTGCCACTGAAAAGTTGTCCCTCCTTAGAAAGGTGCAGGTATAAGACTTGTGTTTGGTAAAGCTCTTGATAACAAAGATGCCTCCTAGAAGCTCTAGTGAGTTGTTGTGTTGATTCAAAAGTCTCCAGTTGAGAGAGGGCCAGAGGTAGCGCCCCAGACTGATCTGATTAAGCCTAAGTTTATAACGACTTCTGGAGAGGTTTCAAAAATAGCATTGCCATTCCAAGTCTCCAGGTTCAGAAGCCAAAAATGCAGCTCTGTTCACAATACCTTTTTCAGTGAAACCCGGTCCAAGTACTACAAACTTTGTGGTAGGAGATACGTTTTCAAGCACTGTAGAACATGATAATTAAGGAGAGCATGAATGATGGCTTGAACTGAGGCCTCCCGGATGCCAATGAGACAGAGAGGGTTCCTAGAGGTAGGAAAGGGGCTGCCTGGAATGACATCAACTCCTCTTTTTTTAAGTTTAAAAAGCTTTATTGAAAATGATAAACATAGTAAAACATCAATACAAGGTAAAATATAGCAATACAGGAGATTGAAAAGATGTTAAAAGAACCATGTGTATAATACAATCCCAAATAGGGAAATGAAAAACTGAACCTAAGGCAAAAAGCTTTTAAGAATGTTGTTGTTTTTAATGAGGGGAGGGAGGGAAGGAAGAAAAGAAAGAAAAAGAAGAAAGGAGAGAAAGAAAGAGAGCGACAAACTAAGTAAATCATTAATGGCTGAGTATTAGTAAGTTGGGAATAAGAAAGATAATAGATAGAAGTTAGACAAATGAGATATTGATGAGAGAAAGGTAAGATTCAAAGAGCATGTCTAGAAATAAAATCGGTTAACGGTAGCCATAACAAGTCTTTTTTAATAGAGGTACAGAGGTGGCAAAAGCACGATCAAGTCTGTGATAGTAACATAACAGATTGCACCAGGCAGTGTATGAAATTTTTGAAGTATCCTTCCAGTTAGTTGTGATAATCTGAAAAGAAATAGCAATATACAAATCTATAAACTTGCGTACATTACATGAAACATTCCAAAGAGGTGAGGAACCACCCATAAAAATATATACAATCTCAAAAGGGAAATCTGTGTCAAGGATATAATTTAGTTTGGACCAGATTCGAGACCAAAGGGATTTAATCAATGGGCAAAGAAAAAACATATGGAGGAAGTCACTATCAGCGAGTGGGCAAGACCAACATTTCTTGGAGTCAAGCCGTTTGAATTTCTGGAGGTCAGAAGGGGTGAGAAAGAGCCTGTTATAAAAAAAATATAACGACTGTGTGGTGCTTGCAGAACGGGAAGCAGTGTGTATTTTTGACCATATAGAATCCCAAACTTGAAAAGAGAATTCTTGAGCTAAGTCCTTTCCCATCGGAGTTGTAATTTAGATTTGGATCTATCACCAAATGGATGGGATAGTAATTTGTAGATAGCAGCAGCTTTGAGAGGGTTGGAGAAATCTGGTGGGGGGGAAAGGGATGGGGCAATGATGGATGGAGGATTGTATTGAGAAAGAATTGAGGCTAGGGTATTTGACAGCAAAGGATATTGGGAGGAATATGTATTTGAGATATGAAAAGAGTCACAAATGTCTGGGAAGGCCCTTGGGGAGTTATCTGTAAGTAAATGATCATAAGTGATAATACCTTATTCAATCCATTCCTTCCAATATAGCACTCCGTTATTAATTTTCAAGAATTTGAAATACCAGATCGGGGTTTGATAAAAAGATTCAATATGTGAGGTAAAGAAATGAGACAGTGAGTGGGCAAGTGTTTTGGAACATTTAAATATGGGAGTGTTAAAACGCTTCAGGGGGATGGGATAAACGAATAGCTGTAAGAAATGAAAAGGGTGAAATTTGTGCAAGTTCAATTGAGCTCCAGGCTATTGAAGGAGAGCAAGAAGAATCTGATAAAAAGACCAAATTTGCTTTAATGGGAAAGCAGAGTGATAACGGGTAAGATTTGGAAAGTTAACCCCACCTAGGTCTTTGGGTTGTTGAAGACGGGAAAGAGAAATCCTAGCTTTTCGATAGTTCCATAAACATTTTATGAAGATTCGGTTAATAGTTCTGAAAAAAAAACGGGAGAGAGATGGGAAGCATTGAAAGATAAAAGTAAGTTGACTATGGGGAGGAGCATAATTTTTATAGAAGCAAGTCTACCCCACCAGGAAAGGAAAAGAGGGGCCAATCTTCAATGAATGTCGATAACTTTTTCAGTATGACTGCATGATTAATCTTAATAGTTTCTCTAATAATATTCGAATAGAGGACACCTAAACATTTGATGCTGGTAGGATTCCACTCAAAACCAGAATCACGAAACATATGGGAAAAGCAAACTTTGTTTAAAGGCAAAACTTCGGATTTATCAATATTTAACTTATAGCCTGAGACAAGAGAGTATTCACGTAACAAGGAGAAAAGAGCAGGTCAAGAGGTGGATGGGTTGGAGATGTATAATAAAATGTCATCAGCATACGTGGTATATTTAATGTCAATGTTCTGAAATTTAAAGCCAGTATAAGATGGTGAACGTTAAATGTTGTCCATAAAAGGTTCTAAAGCAAGATTAAAAAGAAGAGGGGAAAGGAGACAGCCTTGTCTGGTGCCTCTATGGAGGGAAAATTAATTAGATTGAGAACTGTTAACCCAAATGGAGGTAGAGGGGGGCAGAATATAACAGTTGAATATGTTGAATAATATGGGGACTAAAACCATGCCATCTCAATGCTCCAAACATGACATCCCAATTAACCCTTTCAAAAGCCTTTTCAGCATCTAGAGTGATAGCTGCAACTGGAGAGTCCACTTTGTAAGCAAGATGGATGATGTTGAGATGAGTTCTCGAGTTGTCAGTAATTGATCTATCCTTGACAATCCCAGATTGATAAATATTGATGAGGTCAGGGATAACTTTGCTAATAAGAGTGGCAAGAATTTTGGCATACATTTTACTATCTGTATTAATTAAGGTGATAGGTCTGTAGTTTTTGCAAAGTGAGGGAACCTTATCTTTTTTAGAAATCAGGCAAAGCATTGCCTGAGTAAAGGTTCCATCAGATTGCCACTTATTGAGAAAATAATAAATCAATGAAAGTAAATGGGGTGTTAAGATTTGTTTGAAGTGAAGATAAAATTGAACAGTGAGGCAATCTGGACCAGGTGTTTTATCTTTGGGTAGTTGAGTAATAGCATTGACTATTTCTTTGTCTGAGATATGAGTATCTCGGGATGTAAGATCTATAGAGTGTTCCGGAGATTTGGGAATGGTTTGAAAGAAGGAATCAATTTGTGCGGGAGAAGGATTGGATTCAGGACTGTATAGAGAGTAATAATATTGGACAAAGCATTCGAGAATTTTATCATCTGCAGATTGATGGACCCTCTGATTATCAGTAATTGATATGATTTTGGATTTCTGCTTCTTAATTTTAAGATAATTTGCTAGAGGTTTGTCAGCTGTATATTTTGGCATTGAATTTGAGGAGATTATTAATTGCTTAGTTCCGTGAGAGTTTATTATATTGCATTTTCGATTTGGTAAGAGAAGATAGTGTATCAGTGGAGTTTGTGGTGAAGTATTGATGTTCAAGGTCTTTAATTTGTTTATGGATAAGGGAGGATTGTGAAAGAGCTTTTTTCTTCTTCTGAGCAACAAAGTTAATAATAACGCCTCTAGCAGCAGCCTTAATGGAATCCCAAATACAATGAAATTGAGGGCTGGAATGAAGGTTATTGTGAAAATATTCTTCAATAAAGGATGTAAATTGCTCAACGAATTGAGAATCTAAGAGGAGAGGATTATTAAAGCGCCATCGACGAGAGGTGGGAGAAGGTGAAAGGTAGTCCAAGTCTAAAATGACTGGGCGTTATCTGAAATTTGGATAGTGCCTATTTCTGAATTAGTCATGAATTGTAAGGTGTGTTGAGTAAGAAAAATGTAGTCGATGCGTAAGTGAGACCTGTGAACAGGGGAGAAGACGGTAAATTCTAAAGTGTCGGGATGAGAGGTTCTTCCTGAGTCAATTAGACCTCTCGAGGAGATGGCTTTATGAAAGGATTTCTGCATCCTATTGGGAACGTATTTGGTTAGAGAATTCCGATCTAGGAATGGGTCCATGAGGTGGTTAAAATCACCACCCACAATTAAATCATCAACTGCATGCAATGAAAGAAGAGTAGAAAATTTGTTCCAAAAGACTAAATTAATGCCATTAGGGCAATAAACATTGCAAAAGGAAAGTTGAGTATTATTAACAATAGTATTTAAAAATAACCATCTACCATTGTTATCATGAAACTCATTTTGTAACTGAACATTTAACGATTAATGAAACAATATAACAACACCATTCTTGTTATTTACTGCCGGAGAACAAAAGATTTTTCCTACCCAATGTTTACGCAGTGAAGATAAATCTTGCAGTTTGAGTTGTGTTTCTTGCAATAATGCAACCTGACATTTCAAGCTTGCTAAATGAGATAGGATTCGCTGTTTTTAACAGGGTTGCGAATACCTTTAACACTCTAAGCGAAAACACGAAGACCTTTCTTGTGTATGTTTAGAGAAAAGGTAAGGCCGAAAGTGAAGAAAAGTTAGAGATGGAAAAGAGTAGAGAATAAAAAGACAAAAAAAGAATGAAAATAGACATCAGAAGGTAAAATGTCTGAAAGAGATGGCCACCACAGGAGCAAGATCAGAGAACAATAAAGAGTCATGAGCTGAGAAAGGAGAGAAAGGGATATAGGAGGAAATGGAGAAGGAGAATGTTGCCAGAGAAACAATGAAGAAGGGGAAAGAAGATGACTAGGAGAAGATAATAAAGAAGAGATGACAGAAAGCCAAATGGCTTTAGCAATAACAGTGCACAAAAAAAGACAAACGTTTGGGGAGGGGGAGGAACGGCAATAACCAAGACGACCACCTCACTGAGAAGAAACATCGAGAGAAAAATAAAATTGATACAGAAATAATAAAGAAGAGAGGGAGAAAAAACTCCAAATTAAAAATAGTAGACGAGTGAAACAAGGAGGGAGGAGACTTACCAAACAATAAAGAACAAAGCAACGGGATGAATCAGACGTAATAAACATAAGGGTAACATAGGGATGATTCCTCAACAACAGACAGCACAGGGGGTACCTGGAAAATATGAGTGGAAAAAAAGACACAGTTAAAATGGATAACACGATATATCACAAATATTAAGCTTCAGGTAGAAAGACAAACATATATGTTAAACAACTAAACAATCAATGATTGCTAAGTTCCATGAGTTCTCCTCGATGAGAATGGATGAACTTCCGAAGGTCATATGGGTCATCAAAAGAAAATGTTCTGTCTTTATATGTCACTTTAAAGAAGCAAGGATGTATGAGGCCATAGCCATCATTCATGGATTTCAGGGCTGGTCTGAGATCAAGAAATTATTTACGTCTGTTAGCTGTTGGTTTGGATACATCTTGACTAAAGAAGATTTTATGCCCGGACCATAGCATCTGCTTATGCTGTTTGGCAGCGTTGAGGATCGCCATAAGATCAGAATACAGCAGGATATATGTGATGATGCCTTTTGGTTTAGTAGAAGAGGAAACAGATTTAGGCCCTAATCTGTGCGCCTTTTGAATATTAAAAACCATTGATATAGGAAGGCCAGCAATCTGTAAGACTTGGGTTTTCAGAAAGGAGATCATGTCAGAACCTTTGGAACCTTCTGGGATTCCATAAATGCGTAGGTTGCAACGCCGATTTCGATTTTTCTAAATCCTCTGCCGTCTTCTTAAGTTGGGTAACTTCAGCAATGATGTCTAGGTGGAAAACAGAGGTCTTTCTTGAGTCTCTTGCTGGAGTTCGTTGTTGTATCTTTACGACCTCCAGAGACAGTCCCTGTAGCACCTTGAGGCTTGGAAGATTGCAAATGATCCATGATACACAAACCAATGTGGCAAATTCAGAGCTCAAAATATGAAAAATACCAGAATAAAGACAAAAAAGTTTCTCTGGGTATAATGAGCAGAGCGTGAGGGCATAAAAGGATAGAATTCCAAACAGTTAGTGCAAGAAAAAACAGTTCTCTGTCACAGAAAATGCCAGTAAGTGATATATAGTGGTACAAAAGGGGATGGTGATGGACGGAGCATCTGAACCAATCAAACACTCACACCCAGTCAACATATCTGGGTTTAATCCATCACCGTTCTTTAGCCCACTCTGCCACCCCAGTTAAGACATGGCCATATGCAAATCAGTCTGACCCTGTGCCCCATGGGAACAGTCCAGCCCGAACTGCCAAGCCATGCCTTCCCTGGACCGGAACCAAGCTTCTGAGGACCGGTTTCTGGCATTTCAGCCGTCTTCAGCCCGGCTTGCTTGAATCCAGTGGCAAAGCGAGCAAGGGACTCATGTCTGAGCATACCCTACCAACTTATGGCGAACAAAGTGGTACAAAAGGGGGTGGTGATGGACGGAGCATCTGAACCAATCAAACACTCACACCCAGTCAACAGATCTGGGTTTAATCCATCACCGTTCTTTAGCCCACTCTACCACCCCAGCTCAGACATGGCCATATGCAAATCAGTCAGACCCTGTGCCTCATGGGAACCCTGTGCCTCATGTGATATATAAGCAGGAGGTAAAGCAACAAGCAGGCGTATATTTCCTTAAATATATTAATGCTGCAGAGAATGAATGTTGACGCTTAACAAATTAGTGGACTAAACTGTAGACACATAAAAGTGAAATATATAACCAGGCACATAAGGAATACATTAAATCTTGGTAATATAGAAAGACAAAAATATACCAAGTGACAGGAAATGCTGCAGGGAGAAAAATAATGCTGAGGAGAAATTATTTCAAACCTCCTAGGAGAAAACAGACCCTTGAATCTACAGAAGAAAGAAGTATCTTCTTGCCTAAAAAAAAACGATAAATTATTGAGCAGAAAGAGTAGCAGGAGGTTTATATTCCAGGCACATTATGAAGCAGTCAATGAGTTAATTACGTGCTATATTGTAAGCGCACAAAATGGCGGTCGCCATTGCTGAGGAGATCACAATGCTGGTAAGAAAAAAGGTTACTTGTTCAATAAAGTGGTCGGAAACATGCCCACATACTCCTGGCAGTTACCGACGTGTTATCACCGGTCCGCAAGTATCTGCGCCGCGGTGGAGAGGCTCCTTCAGCGAGAAGCAAAGCTCAACGTAGCGGAACTTCTCAGGTTGCGGCCATCTTGTCGCCGCCGCCGTGCCTCCGACATTAACTCCTCTTTAATAAAGGAAATCTTCAGAGGAGGAGGTTTCAGAGGGCAGGCAATGTCCACTGGAAAGTTGAAGTACATTGAAGTTTCGGTAGAAGTGCTGGAAGCTTTCTCAGTTCATAAGGAATCCCAGATCGTGCAGAAGAGATATCGTCCAGTCTAGATGGGGAGAAGGGGGACAATGGACAATAATGCATAAGGAGGATACAATCGAGACATAACCCAGAAGAACTGCTCTAGCATGCAGATGAACCACCATTGATAAAACACTAGAGGTCAAAGAACAGGCCAATATCACGTTTGGTGTCTCTAATGAAACGGTAGGTGCCTGGGAAAAATTGGAAGGAAAAATAGGCATCCTTAGATCCAGCCAGTTACCCTGGGGGATGAGGCCATGTAAACATTAGATGCATTCCATTTTTAATTGATGCAAAATAACAAAGTGCTTCAGGGCACAGAGATTCATGGCAGGTCCGAGACCCGTTTGTTTTTCAGAATGAAAGAAGGAGCTTGCAAAGAACCCTTTTGCGGGCACTAGGGTGATAACATCTTACTGAAGCATGTTTGAAACCTCTTGGTCTACAAGGTCTGCATCCACTGGTATGAAAAGAATGGACAAGGGATGATGTGATTGGGTGAGAGTGGCCCTCGAGGCTGTCTGGTCACCTGAAACTGAACCTAATATTCATGTGTCTGAGGTGATTCTTTGCAAGTTTGGAAAGAAGAGAGCAATTCACCCCAATGTATGGAAGAAGAGCTGAATGCAAAGGAGGAAACCTTACATTGAGTTAGCGAGGAATGGCTAGCTGCTTGAATCAATCTCTTACACCTCTCAAGGGCTGGCCTCCACATTGAGAGAAGGCGGGAGACAAAGGTGAGGTAAGTACAGCTGTGGAAGGAACAGAAGCTGAAAGGTTGAACTCAGAGGTGGCTAAATGTGCCAAAAGATCACTGGTTGAGGCAAAAAGGTGGCATCTGTGAAAAACCTTTCTCAGGTTTGCTTGGGCTTTGTCAAGAAAGGAAAAGATGGATACATGTTTGGAAACTGATTTAATAAAGTTAATAACGTTATTGCCAAAGATTAGGCATTTGTAGGCTCTTTGATGGGATTGGTATCCAGTTCTGCCAGTATCTGATGTTAGTGGTGAAGAATGGATGATATCCAGTAGCATTGAGGAATGTTGAACCCACCCTCTGAGGGCATTTAGGGCCAAGTCAGAGGGATAAGTTGTGGCCCATTTTAGGACTTTTAGGAGGTGGCGAGAGGGCCAGTGGTGTTGAGGATGCGTTGTTGATAAAGCTTCATACCACATAACACCTCAAGGCTGGTTGCGTACTTGGCACTGGAGGAAGGTGAAAAAGTGAGAGTTGATGTTTGGTTTAAAGCAGGCCTAGACAGAATAGTTGGGGTGAAGGTATTCTGGATTAAATTGGCCTCCTGTGGAGCTGAAGACCAATTCCAGAAATTGAAGCATCCTAATTCAGGTTGCTCATATATAGGTTTCCCAACGAGGTTCAAGATAGACGTATTGGTTACGGGGAGAGGCAGAGTCAATGTAGGATAGCTGAAGGACTGGAACCTGCAGGGTATCAAGTGGAAGAGCACCAGAGTTCTGCATATCATGGACGCTAGAGAGCAAGGCACATTAAGAGGAATCATGACCTTTATTGACCATGCTCATAACATGTTAGACCTGGTTCCATTGGCGTGAGTCTCCCTTCCATTTTTCGCTGTGTCTCCTCTATTTTTTAGATGTTTTTGCTGGTTTACATGCTTTGGGCACTGTGCCACTGCAATTCAGTGCCACAGTGCAAGTGGTCCCTATTGTAAATTGTTGTATTGGATTAGTGACTCTGTGATTGGCATATTTGAATTACTTGTTGGACCATAGTACAGTGCACCATGTGTGCCCAGGGCCTGTAGATCAAATGCTGCTAGTGGGCTTGCAGCACTGATTACACCACCCACTGATGCAGCTTGTAAAGTGTGTCTCCGGCCTGCCATTGCAGAGGCTGTGTGCTGTCTAGTACTGCCATGTGGACTTGGTTACCAGTCCCTAAACCTTCCCTTTTCTACATTTTAGCCACCCCTAAGGTAGGCCCAAGGGCAGGGTGCATTGTAAGGAAAAGGTAGGATATGGTGTGTGTGGCATGTCCTGATACAGAATTACAGCCAATTACGTTTTGCAATATTGCAAGGCTACCTGTCCCCATAGGCCAGAATGGGCAGTTTGATTATAACATCTTATATAATCCTAACTCACCCAGGGAACATGGTAGAAAAAAAATTTAGTATGCCTGAGCTCCGGATGTTAAAATACAACTTTTAGTGAAGATGATTTTTACATTCTGTGTCTAAAAATACCACTTTCAGAAAGTAGGTATTTTCTTACCTAACCATCCACCCTGTCTCTGCTAGGTTGTGTATTGCATGTCTGGTTTGTGTGTGACAGGAGGGCTTGGGCTCCAGCAGTCTGATGAGTCAGGGCTGGGCTGAATTGGACTTTGGCTGAATAGGGAGTAGGGGGTGGAGATTTCCTTTCACTCTCCTGAGCCCTCATAGGACAGAGAGTAGGAGAGGAGATTTCCTTTCAGATAACTAGGCCAGGTCTGCTTTCCAAAATGCTGTCTCCACCTCCTGCCAGGAAGCTGCACGACTGAGGACAGAACTGGTTTTGGCAAGGTACAGACACTCTCTGCCTTCAGAGAACAAATAAATTAGTAGTATAAATATTGGTGCCGAGACCCCAAGACTTTAGATAACTTCTGGGAATCAAGACGAACCTTTGCCAAGGAGAGGAGCCAAAGAAGCTGAAGTATTTGACTGCCCCTGTGCCACTGTGCAATTTTCTGGGGTTGGCCTGCAGTGGTTACTTATTTACCAAGGAAAGGAGAAGGAACTTTTAATGAACGTTCATCATCTTGAAGAAGAATCTCCAAGGGCTTGAATTGTGCTTGCCTTCTGCTGAAGTCTCAGGGATACAAGACTTCACTACCAGCTCCCCCCTGAATTTCCTTGCTGGGAATTCTGTCTGCAGAAGCCTGCGTATTGTTGGGAGCTGTAAGCACGACGAAACAATAAGAAGCAGCTGTTACCGTCGTATCACCGGAGAAGCATGTCACTGCTGCAGAGGTCGCTGTTGCATCCCCGGAGAAGCGTGTCTCCGTCGCAGCTGTTTGTCATTGCATCACCGAAGAAGCCTGTCGCCACCGCAAGGGTCGCCGTCGCATCACCGGAGAAGCGTGTTGCAGGGAGCATTGGAGTGAAGAACATAACAAGTCCCAGTATTCAACTCTTGAAAGGCCCTCTTGTATATTACCCTCATAACTCAAAATGCCAACTGCTTAGAAAGGTATACAATGTTAAACACACAGTGAAAACAAGAAATTAAAAAAACATTATTGTTTAAAACTTGAGCAATTTATTACAAATCAATAAAATAGATGTTAGTTAACATCAGTACAGTGCCATACATTAAAAATTATTTGTTTTAAAAATGTGCCAATACACATATAGAGCAATAAAAAGTTACAAAGTTCAGAGTTGTCAAAGTTGCTGACGCAGCGTTTCGGAAATGGCCGGAGGGGGGCCAGCGTATTTTAGAGAGTATATCACTGTAAAGAAGCATATTTATACATTAGGATATATTAGAGGTTTAATCATTGATTAATGCTTTACAAAATGTAATTATATGCAAACTTCCAAGAAGTAGCTGATAATTCGAGTATTATTTAAGTTATTTGCTACACACAAAAGAAAACAAGGGAATTTTTATGTAAAGAACCCAATGTAGTATATTTATCGTTCATTATTCAAAACATAGTACTCACCCTTGAAATAGGGTTATGTGGCCCTCACAGCAGCGTGACTGGATTCTTTTAACTTCTACCAGCACTGAATTTTCATTTGCAGTATCTCTTTCAATTTGACCTGCAAAGGGTTGTATTATTTAAGTATTATTGCTTTATATTCCCATCCTCACTGGTTCTTAATATTCCATATACATCATTACTACACAGTGGTAAATATTCTGTTATCGCTCTATATTTAATTCAATTTAAGACGCTATTGTTGGGAGCAATGTTACTTTTATTACTGCGCTCCTCGTATGGGGTGCTAGTACGGCAGTAGTACGATTGTGTTCTTAAATATCTCCAATGAAGGAGAAAGACGTCATACCGCTGCTCTCGGGGGGATATACAGATATTGTTCTCCACGATTGCATTTAGATATTAATAGCACCCGTCCATTTAGTAGTCCTTGATTTATTCCATTCTCGACTTTTATTAGTTTAAATATATTTTTCCGTAATTTCTTCTTCTCGTATTATATTACGCTATTTTATAAAACATTTTGAGAGATTGCTATATTTAGCGTTTCGGATATTATGGACGACAATAATTCAACCCATAAGCGTTGTGGAAACCATTAAGTTTACCCATGGTCATAGCACCCTTTTGTATCGAAGACATAGCTCCCTAGCGCTAGTCCATTCTAATGTGGTTTTCGGTCAAAAAAATGTACCATCTAATGTCGTTTTTTTAAGGCTATGCTAGGTCTGGAGCGATAGTTTACCCAAAGGGAGCCGCAACGGGGAAACAGATCTTACCTGGTTGTCTTAAATCGGCCTCCCTGCACCCCTCACGGCTCCTCGCAGTCTGGATCAAATAACAATTTTCAGCTCACGTTTGATTGCTGGTTATTTAAACGAATTATCGCGGTAATTTTTTAGAAACATGTCCACGCGAGACAAAGTCGACTTAGTGTCGTCACTGATATGAGACGCGCGTCTTTAAAACTACAATTGTAGTTTTTTGGTATATGCCACCCAGAAGTTGGTTTAAGGGCGAAAACTAAAAATAAACATACCATCTTATAATGTAAACCTTTAGTGACGAGGCACCATTTCCTATATAAACACATACTTATCTATTTGTCCCCACTAGATGAATAGTTATGCGGTAAAATATTTCGCCCTGCGAGTATCAGTAATTTTTTAACAATGTTCTCGCGAGACAGCCGCATATGTATGCCATCACTAAACTGGGAGGCGCCCTTCTCGGACTACAAATGTAGTTTTTAATGATATATACCGCCTTATAGTTATTAACACAGCGCAGGGTAAAAATGAACATACCACCGCTCGTTGTGTGCGTTTAGTAAACATGTTGTCTGACATCACTAATGTGTGACGCGACTTACTCAGACCACAGTTATACTTTTATTATGTACGGTATGCCGCTTTACAGTTGTTATCACGGTGTAGGGCAAGAATAAACATACCAAACACACATTGTGTGCCTTTATTCGTGGGGTGCCATTACTAGTTCAAATGGATCCAAATATTTAAGACACCACTGAGGGTATGTGTGAATAATATTTTTCACACTATGGATATCCATAATGACCCATCTATTCTTGCATGAGGCAGCCTCTATATAGCTACCACTGCTAGATGTTTTAAACTATGGACGCTATTTGACACTCAGATGGTAACCGTGAGTAATATATTTACAGGGTGTACAGGGTGTATAGTAATGGTTTCTTATGGTTTCTAATAGTCTATTTTATTTACTTCCATTTACAACACCTGATGAAAAAAAGTTTACACACAAAGAGCTATTGTTGTGTATGTATCCATTTAGAATGTAGCTATTTAGAATCAAAATTCAGGCCCTAACTTCTAATCACACTGTCATGGAGTATATATGTAATCCAGTGTTTTTTTTAAAAAAAACGGTTTTTACAACCTCCATTATGTTATAGGATCCTTTCCCAGTCCTCTCTGGTATTTAATCCTTCTCTCACTGAGTTGAATCTAGACATAAAGAATTGTTCAAGTTTTTTACGTTTGATGTCGGTGTTCCCTCCTCTGCTATTTTCTATTGTCAGTTCTAGGCCACACCACCGTAAATCATCAAAACTGTGTCCTGCTATTTTCCAGTCGTCTGTTAAAGGTGCACCAGTTTTGTTGCAAAGAATGGCAGATTTGTGCTCATTCATTCTTAACCGGATTTCGCTGGATGTTTCTCCTATATATATATATAATCACAGGGGCATTTAATCAAATACACCATATTTTTAGTTCTGCAATTTATGAAAGATTTTACTCTATGTTTTATTTTTTTATGTTCCACGCAGTCACCTTTGATTATATTTATACAATTTGAGCAGTTACTGCAGGGAAACGTACCAACAGGGAATGGGTTGTTATCGATGGTCAATTGACTCCTCTTATTATCTTCCCTGTAGGTATGAAGTAGACTATTTCTAATAGTCCGGTTGCGTCTAAAAGCAAACATCGGTGTCGGAATTTTTTCTTTATTCTTTTTTGTCACTAAGTTCCAATTGCGATTTATTATATTTTTTATCTTGTTACTTACTCCACTGTAATTGCTCACAAATACTAGCCTTTTATCGATTTGATTTTCTTTGACTTTCTCCTGAAAAAGATTCTCTCTGTTAAAATACCTTGCTCTTTTAAAAGCTTGTTTCACCATCCGTTTTGGGTATCCTCTATTTACCAATTTTGTCAATAAAACATCTACATGTTTTAAAAAATCACTGTTCTGTGAACAATTCCATTTCAGTCTTAAAAACTGTCCGAAAGGAATATTATTTTTCTGGCAAGGTGGATGGTGGCTCTTATAATGGAGCATGGTATTTCTGTCCGTTTTTTTAGTAAACAATTCTACTTGTAAAATGCCTTCATCATGTTTGATTATTATGTCTAAAAATTCACATTTTTGTTGATCATAATGTCTAGTGAATTTGAGATTCTTGTCACCTAAATTTAACCAAGAGATAAAATCTTCTAAAATGTCTACTGGTCCGGTCCAAATAAAAAAAACGTTGTCTATATATCGGGACCAAACTGAAATATTTTCAAAAAAAGGGGCAACGGAATTAAATATGTGTGTCTCTTCAAATTGTGCCCGTAAAGACATGCCAGACTGGGAGCACAAGTGGCTCCCATGCTGGTACCCTTAGTTTGTTAAAAAAATTCTTTATAAAATAAAAAGATATTATTTTTCAAAACAGTGGTTACGCAGTCAATGATAAATGATTCATGAGGGTTTGGGTCATTATCTCCTTGGCAAAGGAGAGTTTTAATCATGTCTATGGTGCTGTCTTGAGGTATGTTCGTGTATAACGCCTCTATATCTAATGTTACTAAGTATTGTGTTTCTGGATTAAAAGGCAAATTCTCTACTTTTTTGATAATAGCAGCTGGATCTTTAATATATGCCTTCTGTTTAGTTACATGTGGTTGCAAAAAGGTGTCAGCATATTTACTCAGGGGCTCAGTGAGTGATCGTATACTAGACACTATGGGTCTCATAGGCGGATCTGTAGGGTTCTTGTGGACTTTTGGTAGTCCGTATAGTGCGGGCACTGTGGGATTGATGTTAAGTAAAAATCTATACTCCTCATCACAAATTATATCGTCATCTTTTGCGAAGTCCAACATTCTTTTGATCTTGCTCTGGAGAGCGGACCAATCCTTCCTACTTGACTTTTGGTAGTGTTCTTTGTTATTTAAAAGTAATGTCATTTTATCATTGTATTGTGTGGTCGACATCACCACAATACTGCCACCTTTATCTGCCGGTTTGATCGTTAACACCTGGCAATTCTCTAATTTAATATGGGCATCTTTTTCTTCTTTGTTCAAATTGAAGTCTATCCAGTTTTTTTGGTCCAATACGTCAGAGACACTTTTGGTAACAGCTATTTCAAAAGCTTCAATCTCTTTGTTAACTTGTCCAATCTGTGGAGTCCAAGTCGATTTCGGTTTAAGACCTGATTTATTGAGTGATGGGGCCCTATCTTTGTCCTCAAAAAATGACATAAGTCTGACTTTTCTAAAAAAAAGTTTGAAGGTCCCTTTCCAAGCTAAATCTATCAACTGGGGATACAATCGCAAATCCTAACCCTTTCTCAAGTAGTTTTATTTCTACGGTTGACAAATCAGTATCCGAAAGGTTGATTACAGAGGCTTTGTTTAAATGTCCCAGGTTTTCTGACTCCTGGTGTAGGGTCTCTGTTGGTACTGAGGTTGAGGCAAATATTTGCCTCTCCCTCTGCCCCTCCCTCTCTGTTTGACAAAATTCTGTTGTTGTTCTAAAAAAGAGAGGGAGTCCCTATTTGGGCCTTTTGAGGTGTCATTATCTTTACCATTGTTTCTGTTGTCACTCTGTATTTCTGGTTTGCTGTCAGAGCTGGTGTACGACGTATCGAAGAATCTAACCTTCTTTTGGTAGTTATGTACTTGGTGTTGTTACCAGGGTTTACGATATTGGGGCAATTCTCTGGGACGGTCATAATAATCTTTTTGCAAATATGGATAGATAAGTTCAGGGTTATACTTGGTGACATCTTTTCTTAGTTTGTTACTTTTTTTGTTGAATAGATAGTCCCTATAGCCATCAACATCTTTTTGGATGTCTTCTAATTTTTTAATGGCGTCATCCAGAGCCGTGCTTTCAGTTAGTTTCTTTTCAAGGTCTTTCAGTTTTGTCTTTCCACTATTAATATATCTGATGCTGTCTCTAATATTAAAAGCATCCAATCACGGCAGCATCGATTGGCCACTAGGGTCCATTTCTCTATAAATTTATTATTCCCAATAAAAATATCCGTTTCATTTATTTCCTGAAGTCCCTTAGGGATTATCCCATTTTTACAATAATCAATTAAAAAGTCAGAATGTAATTCTGTTCGAATTATTTTTTTCTTAGTATCCCATAAGTTACGCCACTCTTCCTCACCAGTATTGTTAATTTGTATGGATGAGATATTTTTAGTAGTGCCATTAATTATTTTGTTAAATTGATCCTCGCTATAGCTGTGGGTTTTTATGCCTTCCATATTGGCTGCTTGCTTGGCAAGGGTGTAAAAATCACCTCCCCGGTTAACAAACCGTGAGTCACAAGTAAAAGAAAAAGGGAGGTCTCCTTATTGATCCACTTTGGGACAGGGAGCATAGGAGTGAAGAACTTAAGAAGTCCCAGTATTCAACTCTTGAAAGGCCCTCTTGTATATTACCCTCATACCTCAAAATGCCAACTGCTTAGAAAGGTATACAATGTTAAACACACAGTGAAAACAAGAAATTAAAAAAACATTATTGTTTAAAAATTGAGCAATTTATTACAAATCAATAAAATAGATGTTAGTTAACATCAGTACAGTGCCATACATTAAAAATTATTTGTTTTAAAAATGTGCCAATACACATATAGAGCAATAAAAAGTTACAAAGTTCAGAGTTGTCAAAGTTGTCGACGCAGCGTTTCGGTGTATTGCGATATCACCTTCATCAGGACAAACAATTCTGCGAAAGTTAATTATCCCTCTCGTTTTACTTGGAGGTTGTCTGTTCGTGGTATCTCAAAGGATAGAAGCTCTGGTCTAACAAATCATGTGTAAAATTCCTTCCTGTAAATTTCAGGAATTCAGTAGTGAGGAAATGGCCGGAGGGGGGCCACCGTATTTTAGAGAGTATATCACCTTGAAATAGGGTTATGTGGCCCTCACAGCAGCGTGACTGGATTCTTTTAACTTCTACCAGCACTGAATTTTAATTTGCAGTATCTCTTTCAATTTGACCTGGTTGTCTTAAATCGGCCTCCCTGCACCCCTCATGGCTCCTCGCAGTCTGGATCAAATAATTGTTATTTGATCCAGACTGCGAGGAGCCGTGAGGGGTGCAGGGAGGCCGATTTAAGACAACCTGGTTGCAGACCTGCTGCGTGCGGGAGTCCAAAAAGGATTTGATCCAGTCCCAGACGGAGCCCGAGATCCCAATTGCAGAGAGCCTAGCCAAGAGCCGCTGGTGGGGGACCGTATCGAAGGCGGCAGAGAGGTCAAGAAGTACCAGGGCTGCCCTGCCGCCCCCATCAAGACACTCCCTGATCGCCTCCGATACCTCCACCAAAGCAGTCTCAGTACTGTAGGCGACTCTAAAGCCTGACTGAGCTGGGTGGAGAGCCCCAGATGTTTCCACAAACGTCTCCAGTTGTCTAAAGGCCACCTTCTCACAGACTTTAGCCAAAGCTGGCAGGAGTGAGATAGGCCGATAACTGGCTGGCAGCAGTGGGTCCAATGAGGGTTTTTTCAGAAGGGGTAGTAATTTAGACTGCTTCCATTGGGCGGGTACATGGGCAGTCAACAGGGAGGAATTAACCAAAGCAACAACTGTTGGACAGACTGCCTCAGCTGTACCTGCTAGGACTCGCGCCGGACAGGGATCCGCCGGAGAGCCCGACTTAAGAGCCCCCAGAGTGGCTAATATATCTGTCTCAGAGGTGGCATGGACTGCGGTAAGCTGGGCGGAAATTACCGGCAGGTTCAGGGACAACCCTGGGGAGAGGGCTCCCCCATATCCGGAGGGAGGACCAATATTCTCCTGAATCTTAAGAACTTTGTCGGCAAAAAAGGCCGATAGCTCCTCACACCAATCAGGTGATATAGGTAGCTCACTCTGTTCAGCACAAGGGGATAGAAAGCTACGAACAATAGCAAAGATCTCCTTGCTGTTGTTCCGGGCCAACGCACTCCTCCTAGCAAAATACTCGCTCTTAGCTGTTCTGATGGCCATGTAGTACTCCCTCTGATCTAATCGCAGGGCTGCCTTAGCTGTCGGGCAGTAGTTCCGGCGCCATCCCAGCTCCAACCTCTTACACCCCTGTTTCAAATCTCTGAGTTTGGGGGAGTACCAAGGCTGAGAGGGGACAGAACGCTGCGAGTGGCCCTTATTAGTTTTTGAGCTAGCCCTAACCTCCTGACCAATCCAGTGGTCAAAGTTAGCCACTGCCTCCTCTAAGTCAGTGGCAGGAGCCGGGTGGGTCTGGCGTAGAAACAAAGTGAGGGCTGGGAGATTTATCTTCTCAGGTTGAGTTGCGGGGGAAGGGACATAAGATTTGCCAGATCTCTCGTCTGCCCAAGAAAACCTAATCAGGAGATGGTCAGACCACATTACAGGCTCCGGATCGGCTACTAGGAGGGGAAGTTAGAACACACCAAATCAATAAGGTGGCCACCCTCGTGAGTCGGAAGCGCCACATTTTGTGACATCTGGGCCAGGGCTAAAGAATCCAAAAAAGCCCTTGACTCAGGAGCACAAGGGGAATCCAAATGGATGTTAAAATCACCTAATAGGAGAAATTTGGAATACCGAAGGGCGCGCGGGATGACAATGTCATCCAGAGCCCTAAGGAAAGCTCCTGGGGCCCCCCGGCGGACGATAAACCAGCGTCCCGCCTAAAGTAAAAAGAGGGGAGATGGTAGGAGCATAGTCAAGAGCTTCCCCCTCTGGCCAGTCCCTGATGGCCTCACCAGTAAAGGACCACACATCCCTAAACACTACTGCTAGCCCCCCACCTCTTCCAGCCTCTCGATCCGCCCTGACAATTTTATAACCTTTAGGAATGGAAAGCTCCACCACAGGAGCACAGGACTCATTGAGCCACGTCTCTGTAATGAAGAGGACATCCAATGTACCCTCATACAGCAACTCAAAAATATCCGGCGCATGCTTAACCATGGAGCGGGCATTGATTAGCGCCACCTGGAATCTGGGTTTGCCCGGAACCAGAGGAGGATAGAATACCTGGTTCGGCAAACAGTAATTACAGTCCGGGCATTTTGTTGAAAGGTTGTCAAGAACAGCCCCCCACCTACCCGCGGCACACCTGGAGCCACTTATTTCGAACAGCGCTTCCAGCGGACAGGCCAGACTCAATTTGACCAGCAAGGCTGGCCCTGGGCGCTGTCAAGGGGCGGACGGGCCCAGACGGGCTTGCCTTTGGCGCGCCCGCTGCGTGCATCCGCTGCGCTTCCGAGCAGTCATGTGCAATAAATAGCCCCGCCCCACCCCCAGCTAGACCGCGTCAAAGGGTCCGACCTGGATCTGGGGACTCACCAAAAAAGGCGCCATGCCCTCCACTCAAACGGCACAGCAGCCACGGTGGACCGGGGCAGGGTAGCACACCCCAGCACAAGTGAGTAGCAGTAACACACAGGCTGAAATCACACCACTAATATTGCAAGAAATATGCAGGCAAAAATGTAAAAGTTAAAAATAACGAGTGCCAATAAGGAAGAGAAAGGAGACAGAAGAGTCAGCACACCACAGTGACTCGCAGTCTGCCCCCAGTGCTCAAGCGATTCCCGTAGGAGCTGCCACCACCTACATCTATCGCATATATATATATATATATATATATATTACCTACTGGCGGTCGCCAGTAGGTATATATAGTTAGGATTTTTTCCCTATGGGTTTTTTGAAAATTCTATGTCTAATAACTTTGGCGTTTGTGGACGGAATTGGCTGAAATTTTGAGGAAAATGGCACATTTTGTTTCTGAGCAGCCCCTGAAAATTTGGGGGGGTTTCGTCAAGGGGGGGCCGAGAAAAAAGGGGGGTCCAAAAACGTGTTTTTAACATTGATTTTTCCATAGGGCGGTTAGCCTCACTTTTAGCCTGAACGGCTGAATAGATTTGCACGAAACTTGGCAAAATTGTAGGGACTGGTAGCCCGATGTGCCTTTTGTAGGTCTCAATATATGTGCTCCAGTGGATTTTGAGAAATTAACGTTTAAAAAAAGATATATATCTGTAACAGCGGACCGGGCAGCGGCGCAGGACGCGTACTTTTCGCGCAACGGAGCTTTGTGAAGCGAAGCTGATTGGTTCTCTGGCGTCTGTCAACATTCCAAAAAGTCCGTAGCGGCCGCCATCTTGTCTCTCGGTAGGATCGAGAGACAAGAGGAGGCCAAAACAAAGGGGCAAATAACCATAAGGGGGCATAGTAGATCCTCCCTGACCCCCTAGGTTTAATGTGGAGGCTTTAAAAGGGCACCGCGGGGCAAAAAAAAAAATTTTTTTTTTGTTTTTTTGCGTGGGTAGCGCCCGGTCCGGGAACCGGGAAGCTTTCTGGGCAGCGTACTGCAATGAAAAATGAATGATAGACTTTTCAAATACTGTATGTTAATTGATTGTTGGTTTTGTTGATTATAATTTATTTTTTATTTTTTTTTATTTTTTAAGGATTGTTTATTGTGTTTCATAATTTATTAAACTTTCTAACGCGGCGCGTCATATGACGCATTACGCGACAACGCAGGTCCAGAATATAGTCAAAATGTCTCCACCAACCAGCGGACGGCACACAACCCCTTTCAGCAGGCTAAATAGTTCTGTTAAATGACAACAGAAGGGACAGGCAACAAGAACCATCAGTCAAAGAGGGGAGGGCAAGTTCTTCTCTACCGGGTCACGTTGGAGCGCTACCGGAACTGATCGAATTGGTAGTCTACAGTGTTTCTGGATGTTTCAGACTGAAGCTGGCGTTAGCATGAGAGCACCACCATTTCGTAGCTCCGTCGTGGCCATTCCACGAGCAATCATGTTAGGCGCTCCCCACCAGAAGCCTGCGGGAGTCGGGGGCCCCCAAGACTTTTGTAGAATCTTCAAGGATGAGGGGACGCTTTCGAGAATGGAGCCCAAGCTCTAGCAGACAAGCGTCCGAGTTCCAAGGTGTCGCAGGCCCATTTTAGTGGACCACGCCCAAATCTGAAGAGATGGCCGCCATTTTGAGAGTCCTGTGGCAGCCGCCTATCGCTGCACCGCAAGAGCGGGAGCAACTCAAGTACATGGTGAGCGAGACGCTGTAGTCGAAAGAGCGGGCGGTAAACAGCTGAATAGCGGAAGAGGCACAGTGTAGCAAAAGCGGGCTGAATGGCAAATGAAACGGAAAAGGGGTGCCCCACTACAGCGTGTCTTTAGGTGAAACGGATTGTGGGACAAGGTGAAGAATGGAAGAGTCACCAAAAGGAAAAAAGTTCCGCTTGACCCCGGGAGCCGGCCACCTATGTCGGGGGCGATCTCAGGCCACACCAGGGCAACACGACTTGGGGAGGGGGCCGGAGCCAAGCGCCCCCTCCGAGTCCGCGACATGACACCGTCCCTCGGGGGCCTCCGTCAAGCGGTTCAGGGTGGCACCGCATCACAACAGCCCCCACTTACTTTAAGAATAGTGAAGATGAAGCAATTGCAAATAGGCTTCAGACAATGTTACAAGCACTCCTCAAAACTTTGAACTTTCAGAGTGCATGAGTTGGGACAGCGAGGGGTGATTTGGTTTCTCGGACTGTTTTTCTGGTCTCTCACCACTGGCATACTTTAACGTTTTCTTGTTTCTAGGACATTAATAGGTTTTATCATTACGTTATGTTATCGTTTCTTTGTTTGTTGTTTAATAAAAGTTCATGTTCATCAGTGGCCTACTGATTTTCGTTTTCCTATTTTTTTCTTTCCAGGTTGTTTCATGGTAAAGTTTCTGTTAACAGGATACAGTGATCACTTCGTTATTATTGCATATGTCCTTTTCACTAGGGGTGCTCTCTGGTCGGGCCAGATGACGTATCTCTAGTAAATGGTCCGGGTGAAAAAGGTGCATCAATCAGTGGGGAGTAGATAGGCATGACAGATTACAACGGGGGAGAAAGGTCCGCATTACGTACCCTTTCACTACTTGCAAAGATTTTCCTACGTTTATTTGCAAACAGGGAATACCTCCAAAAAGAACTAATTCCCAAACAGTCAATGTTCGGACAATCAATCAATCAATGAGGAATGAAATAGGTACGACGTGTTAAAGGCTTGCGTTACCTACCCTTCACTATCTGCAAAGGGAGAGAGAATATTCCTATTCTTCCTCGTTTGCAGGTAGAGAAGATCCTTAAGAGAATTAACTTCGAACAATTCAATGCTCGATTGAAACAATCAACAAGGGGTACTGTGAACACAAATGAACGCCGCTTATGTACATACGCATTGCTATTTTCAACAGGTTGTTCCTAATGTTTCTATTTTAGCGAGGTCAAAAAGAGATCCCATTAGTGGCCTACTGATTTTGCTCGATTCCTTTTGTTTTTTTACACGATTTTTCGCTATCTGCAAAGACTAAACAGAGTATTGCGACTCTGTGCTTGTTTGTAAATAGAGAATGAACCAAAGAGAACAATCAATCAAATGGAGAGAGAAGCAGGCACGACGGATTACAACGGGGGCAAAGGGCTGCGTTAACTACCCTTCACTATCTGCAAAGAGAGAGTACTCCTAATAGAAATGAGGGGTGGGGGGCAGTATTCAAAGCAGATCAGTGTGCATAAACACGAAAATGTTTTTACTTACCACGTACTTGACATTCGACAGCTTATGATATTTGCTATTAAAAAAACATTGAAATTCACTGAAAAAACCATAGGTTATAGACCATATATAGTTGGAATTAGCATTTACAAAACCTTGAAAATTCACTGAAAAAACCATAGGTTATACACCATATATAGTTAGGAATTAGCATTTAAAAAACCTTATTTTACTCACACAAAACCATTGAAATTCCATATATAGTTAGTTGCACTAACTATATATCGCGCACCCGCAATCCACTGCTGATCATGTCACATATTACATCATTCATGACATGGTCAGTGACATCACTGATGACATCACTGATGACATCTCAAATGACATCACTGATGACATCACTGATGACATCTCATTTGACATCATTCTTGTGCTAATACGATAAACCTCTTCAGACTCTAATATAACCTTAGATACACTCAGTGTAAACAGACACTCACACACTGCCACTCATCCATGGAGTTACTCACACACCCAGTCAGTCATGCAAAGAAACAATCTCACCTCCATTTCTTCAACTATACAGTTAAACACACCTTACTTATTGAAACATATACTAACACATATTTACTCTCTTATACAATCCCTGATACAAGTTCACAATGATCGATACAACCACTCACTCATTCAGTGGCTCTCATGCACAGTTATTTATATATGCCAACTCTCACATGTACTGTGTTTTACATATGTACTTACTATGACATGTAGCATTGAGATATCCATTCACTCATCAATACACTCATGCACACAGTCAACTGCCCATGTAGCTGTTTCCACATGCACTCTTGAACTCATACACCTAGTGAATAAACTGCTCACACATCTATGCATAGAGTCACACACCTTCCAGCCACCCCCACACAAACTCAATCTCCCATAGAAATACTTGGGCAACCAATTAATAACACATATAGCCTCTCGTATAGCTAATGATCAACACATGCAGCAGTTTACAGAACAACAGACATAATGATGCACAAATTAAGACAGTTTAGTCACTAACCCATGCATTCAGTGAGACACATTTAATCACTCACTCATACAGTCAGTCATGCACCTACTAAATCCTTCATCCAGACACTTATACATCCACTCAAGACATATTTTAACTTTACAGAAAAATACAGTCACTGGATGTTGTCATCAGTGATGTCATCAGTGATGTCATTTGAGATGTCATCAGTGATGTCATCAGTGATGTCACTGACCATGTCATGAATGATGTAATATGTGACATGATCAGCAGTGGATTGCGGGTGCGCGATATATAGTTAGTGCAACTAACTATATATGGAATTTCAATGGTTTTGTGTGAGTAAAATAAGGTTTTTTAAATGCTAATTCCTAACTATATATGGTGTATAACCTATGGTTTTTTCAGTGAATTTATATATATATATATATATATATTCACTGAAAAAAACATAGGTTTCAGGGGCGTTATAGTTAGTTGGACATTTCACTTGTACAAAACCATTGAAATTCCCCCGTTATAGTTAGTTCAGCTAACTATAACTCGCGTGGCGGCAATGAACTGCTGATGACGTCACATATGACATCACTCATGACATGGTCAGTGACATCACTCATGACATTACTGATGAAATCTCAAATGACATCACTGATGACATCACTGATGACATCATCCGGTGAATGTGTGTTTTTCTGAAAATTAAATATGTTTTGTATATGTATATCTCAAGGTCGATGGAAGAATAAATGGGTATATAGGTGTCTAAATGGATGATTTTGTTTTGAAAAATTGATTGTATAACTGACTGATTAAGTGTATCTTAGTGAATACATGGGTTATTGAGTAATGTTTAAATATATAAATATCTGTATCAGTTTCTCACTTTGTGTATAAGTGGCTGCATGGGTTAGTGAGGCGCTACATGAGTGTCTATATAGGTTATTAGTTGTTTTTTTGAGTATCAGTATGAGTGTCTGTATAGTTCGGTGGGGGTATTACGTACTGCATAGATGCATGAATGAGTGACTCACTGCTAGTATGTGTTGAAGACAGCATGTGTGCAGCATTGTATGGGTGGATGAGTGTGTGTATGGGTGTGTTAGTGAGTGAATGAGTGTCTCAATAGTGTCTTTATGAGTAACTACATATGTTTTAAACTAGTATATGTGAGTATTAGTGAATATAAGTGAGTATATGTGAGAGTTAGAGATTGGAAGAGTTCCTGTATAAATTAGTATGTGTTTCCATAAGTGATTGCTTAAGAGAGTAAGGATGTGTAAGTTTCGGTAGCAGTGTGGTGGTGTGTGTATAACTGTATATGCAATTTAATGGATGTTTGATACTTTGTTTGCAAGTTTGACTATGTGTGTGAGTAACTCTATGGATGAGTGTCATTGTGTAACAGGATGTATAGATGTATGAGTACATATGATGAGTGAGTACATGTATGAGTGACTGTATAGGACTGTTGGTGAATGAGTGTGTGTGTATGTAGATCTTGGAATTACTAAATAGGTGTGTTGTAAGTGGTATTGGTATGTCCATTGTTTTGAAAATGTTGGCTTCTATTTTTGAGTGTGTGTATCAAAGGTTATATTAGGGTGAGAGGAAGTCTGCCACTCTATCAGAAGGATGATGTAATCAGTGATGTCATTTGAGATGTCATGAGTGATGTCACTGACCATGTCATCAGTGATGTAATATGTGACGTCATCAGCAGTGCATTGCGGGCGCCCGAGTTATAGTTAGCTGAACTAACTAGAACGGGGGAATTTCAATGGGTTTGTACAAGTGAAACGTCCAACTAACTATAACGCCCCTGAAACCTATGTTTTTTTCAGTGAATTTCTAAGGTTTTTTAAATGTTAATTCCGAACTATAACATGCCTAAAACCTATGGTTTGTTTAGTTAATTTGTAAGGTTTTTTAAATGCTAGTTTCTAACTATGCCTACAGAGGTAGGACATGTGAAGAAAGAAGAAAATACACACAGAAAGAAGAAAAAGAAATGCAGAAATAAGCAACAGAAGTCCTCAAAGACAAAGAAAAGTGCAGGAAGAAGGAATACATGCAGAAAGAACAAACAGAGGAGCAAAAAGAGGCCTTGTTGCAAAATCATACTGTACCCTCAACTTTTTCAGATTGGTACTGGTGGTAACTGACTCTGACTAACCAGTCCTAGAGCCAGTGCTATGCTAAAAGATACTCAGAATACAGTTAAAACACCTACATACACTAGGGAACACTATGCGTTGGGGTACCACTGTGATTACCATGGCCTCCTCTGTAAGACCCAAGTACATAATAGGGCAGGGGGATTGAACTACCTCTTAAAACGCGCCACAGGGCACATTTGCACGCTGGTGAAAGGAGGGGGCTGAGCTGACCTGTGCAAACACGCCCTGTGGCCGTTTTAATTTGGTGGATGAAATCTCCTTGAATCCTGAGTGTCCCTCGGGTCCAATTAGCCCACCAGATACCAACAGTAAGCGCCATTGCAGAGAGCTGTAAAAAGGGGCACGTCCTGGACCACCTCTCTGCAACACAGAGCAGTGGCGCTTACTGGAAGCACCTTGTGGTCTAGTTGGACCCCAGGGGCCCTCAGGATTGAAGGGGAATTATTTCCCCAACTTAAAATGCGCCACAGGGCGTGTTTGCACACGTCACCTCAGGCCCTGCCCCCTCCCTTCACCACTGTGTAAACGCGCCCTGTGGCCGTTTTAAGTTGGGAGATTAAGTCCCCCTGAATCCTGAGGGTCCCTAGGGTCAAAAAAGTCCACTAGGTACCTCAGTAAGCGCCATTGCAGAGAGGTGTAAAAAGGGGCACATCCTGGACCACCTCTCTGCAACGCAGCACAAGGGCGCTTACTGGAAGCACCTGGTGGGCTAGTTGGCCCCCAGGGGCCCTCAGGATTGAAGGTGACTTATTCTCCCAACTTAAAACACGCCACAGTGAGCATTTGCACACGTCACCTCAGGCCCCACCCCCTCCCTTTACCACTGTGTAAACACGCCCTGTGGCCATTTTAAGTTAGGAGATTAAGTCCCCTTGAATCCTGAGGGTCCCTAGGCTCCAATTAGCCCATTCGGTACCTCCAGTAAGCTCCACAGAGCTGCGTTGCAGAGAGGTGTAAAAAGGGGCACGGCCTGGACCACCTCTCTGCAACGCAGCGCAGTGGCGCTTACTGGAAGCACCTGGTGGGCTAGTTAGCCCCCAGGGGCCCTCAGGATTGAAGAGGAATTATTTCCCCAATTTAAAACGCACCACAGGGCGTGTTTGCACACGTCACCTTGGGCCCGTCCCCTCCCTTCACCACTGTGTAAACACGCCCTGTGGCCGTTTTAAGTTGGGGGATTAACTCCCCATGAATTCTGAGGCTCCCTAGAGTCAAAGTAGCCCACTAGGTACCTCCAGTAAGCACCATAGAGCTGCGTTTCAGAGAGGTGTAAAAAGGGGCATGGCCTCTGAACACCTCTCTGCAGCGCAGCTCCCTGGCGCATACTGGAGGTTCCTGGTGGGCTAGTTGGCCCTCAGGGACCCTCAGTATTGAAGGGGAAATAATTCCCTGACTTACAACTCGCCAGGTGGCGCGTTTGCACAATGGTGAAGGAAGGGGATTGGGACCTGAGATGACATGTCTTTCAAACACGCTCTGTGGCACGTTTTAAGTTGGGGAATTAATTCCTCCTCAATCCTGAGGGTCCCTGGGGGGCCAACTAGCCTACCAGGTACCTCCAGTATGCACCAGAGAGCCCCCACCAGAGAGGTGGTGGACCCCGGGGCTGCGGGGTCCGTCATGGACCCCCAATTATAATATTTGGAGCCCAAGGGAGGTGGCGGTCCTCGGGGCGTGTGTGGGGCTCGAGCCCACCAAACAGGTTATTATTATTTTTTTTTAAACACAAGCCCCGGGGGGTGGCGGTCCCCGGGGCTGCGGGACGGACGTGAGCCTCACCGCAAATATTTCCTTAAAGCCCAGGGCGGTGGCGGTTCCCGAGGCTTGGGGGTGCCTATTAGCCTCCCCACCCATGTAGTTTGTAAGCCCCGGGGGTGGCGGTGTCCGGGGCTGGGGGGGGCTTTGAGCCAACCGCACATATTTTTTAAAAGCCCCGGGGGTGGCGGTCACCAGGGCTGGGGGGCCCCCTCTGGGCCCCCCCATAACAATAAAAATATTGCCCCGGGGACTTGGCCCACCTGGGGGCTAAATAGTAACGAAGCACGGGAGCCCACGCTTTTTTTTTTGCGGCCGGATCTGCTGATCCATCGCGCATTTTGCCGATTTAAAAAAAAAGAAACGGCCCTAGGGGTCATTATGGTACCCCGTAAGAAGGCATAGGGGGTCAGGGTGTTTCTACCCTGCCCCCTTTCATCTTTTTCATGTTTGTTTGACTTATTTCTTGTCTCTCGGTTCTACCGAGGCACAAGATGGCTGCCAACACTTCCTACTTTCAAGTATTGACAGCCAATTGACAGCGCCTTGATGCCTTCGGGCTTAGTTGCGCATTATAAGATTTCTTTCATTTCATTTCATTTCAATTAGCATTCAGCTCATACTCGGGAAGTTGTGCGGATCCTGTGTGGCCATAGATATTAAAACTTTTTCAATTTTGATTTTTTTCAGCAACTACTGAACGGATTTATACCATTTGACAAAAAGGGATCTTTCTGAACCAATGGCTACCTTTTTACCAAATTTGGTGTAATTCCGTTCAGCAGTTCGGGCTGTAGCCGTGTCTAAAGTTTCCTATGGGAAATTGCATGGGTAAACACGTTTTGGGACCCCCTATTTTCTCAGCCCCTGCTTGACGAATCACCCCGAAACTTTCAAGATAGGAGCAGACCGGAGCGCCCCACGAGTTTTGAAAATTTCGCGAAGATTCGCCAACCAGCGCCAAAGTTATAGGGAATAGAATGTTGCCAATTTCCTATGGTAAATAGGTCCTAACTATAACTACTCGGGGGGATTCGTGGAGTGGGGACTGAGAAAAAAGGGGGGTCCCAAAATGTGTTTTCCCCATGTTAATTTCCATAGGAGATGTCATCAGTGATGTCATCAGTGCTGTCATTTGAGATGTTATCAGTGATGTCATCAGTGATGTCACTGACCATGTCATGAATGATGTAATATGTGACATCATCAGCAGTGGATTGCGGGCGCGCGAGTTATAGTGAGTCCAACTAACTATAACGTAGGAATTTCAATGGTTTTGTATGAGTAAAATGTTCAGCTAACTATAACTGGTGTGAAACCTATGTTTTTTCAGTGAATATATATATATATATATATATATCCCTTTGTTTTTTGTTGGGAGGAGGTGAAACCATGGGCTTAAGTGGTAGTGTGTGTAAGAAACCGGTGAAACCCCTTACAATGCCAGTGAATATGGGTCATTGAAACATCACAACATCAAGAAAGGGTAAACCAGAGGGACCAAACAGGAAGTTCTCAGACGCAGATGTGTGAGTCAGAAAAAACAAGTAGAAGGAGGAGCATAGGTCAGAGTTGTCAGGTAGAGAGGTGTGGCCCAGAGTAGAGATGTAAGGTATATATCACCTGCTGATAGTGGTTGAAGGGGAAGTTGTCGCCTACAAGCAGGGTAGGATGCAGTGGATGTAAGAATGGCTGGTAGCAAAATGAAGGTGGCAAAATGAAACGAGCGCAGAATAACAAAAGTACTCAGAGAGATTGTCACGTTAAGGAACAGGGAACCTGAGAGTTAGGGAGGCCGAGATGAGAATCAGGGGAAAGAAACTGCAGAATTAAACCTGGGATCTAAGGATAGGAGTTGGTATAATGATAAAATATTAAAAAATGAGTATATAGGAATAAGGGAAATCCCGAAACAATAATCTATTCACAATATGTATATGGAAAACAATGGAAAGCATAAGAAGGTAAAAATTAGTATATAGAAAGAACAAGGAAGACGTTTAGTGAGAGAACACGAGAAAGGTGTTTTTCTGTTGCCAGGAGTAGCAACACAAGAGAACATGTGCTGCTGCAGGGACTGCTTTATAGCGTTGGTGAAATCAGTTATTGTGTGTCTTTCATCTTATTTCTGCTGTCAGGGGCAGCATTAAAGTGATATTGCATACTAAATTCCCCTCATTGTCTTTATTAAAATCTCAGATTTTCTCTTTCCTGAAGCTATGAAAATTCCGACCACAGCACAAAATCTCAAAAGACAAGAAATGCACCGGTTCCGATAGAAGGTTAACTTCCCATAACTTCCCATCTTTCCCATCAATGTACATTTTATAGCTTCACATATTACTTCACATATACAATATCACTTTACATTATCTATTTACACTTCCATAGAATCACACTGATAAATTGATAATACGTAATGGAAAGGCATAGAAAACAATACCCACATCATACAGCATAATATGATGAGTAGGGAATAATGTGGGAAGAGAAACTGTCAGCCTTCCAAGCAACCTACACATCATGTCGTCGATATGACACTGCTTTAAGTAATTAACAATGTGTACCAAGAACAAAATTGCTCAATGACATGCTTTTATCACTCCACCAAATTAATGACAGAATCTTTGAAAGTCTCACACACTGAGTGACACATTCTTTCAGTCCTCAGTCTAACAGTGTAAGCTTGCAACTTTTCACACTTGATGGAAAGAGTAGGAGTGAAGGTTAACCTACAACCAGAACTGATGTATATCCTGTCTGTGTTGAAGGTGCTATTCAACTATTCATCTTGCATCAAATTTAAATAAACCCTGTTGTTTAGGTAACATTTTTCCTGTGATCCTACATATATCTATTATTGAAGCAGTGATAGCGCCTTCTGTAGGTATGGTTAGATAAGAGTATCCGCCGAAAAGGCTTTTTATTTTCTTAATACTTTGGTACCTTTGACAAAATTGCACAAGGCATCCAAGTGGGGTTCCTCTAAGCAAGTTCATTGTGAATCTGTCATATGGAGGACAAAAAACAGGAGAGGGGTGCTACCCTAAGTGACAATTCATGTTTTGACTCTCAGTTGATTGATTGCTCCTCAAGACAGAAAAACAGCTAACCGAATTATACAAAACTTGGTATATGAATGGAACTTTACTCAAAGAAATACATTTACTTGTTTTGGTGTAAATCTGTTCAGTAGATTTGGAAGTATTTAAAAAGTGTTCTGAACTGAGCATGAAGAAATTATCGTTTAGAGGAATTCAGACAGACGGAAATGTATTTTTAGTGTGTCTGTAACTTAAGCATTGCTTAATACATTTTCATGAAATTTAGCATGTTCGGTGTAGTCTTGGTGCTTTTAAATGTATTCAAATTTGTCATGGAGGAGTACATTTGAAAGAGGTGGGGTCAAAAGTGTCCATTTGCTAAAACCTGTAGCATTATTTGGGAAATCCACAAGACATTTGGCAGACATTAGCATGTTTAACCTTTTGAGGGTATGGCAAGTTTTGTTCAGATCCATCATGGGAGACAAAGTTAAACAAACATTTGCAATGCAATCGGTCTCGCCTTTGGGACCTTATATGTAGTTAGCTATGCAGCACAATAGCCTGGGTGCTGAAACATCTACCGTTCTTTAACATGGAGGGAAAGTAAACACCAAACTGTGTGACACACCAGGTATGGGAACACATTGAGAGTAAGATTTCCTTTCAGCAGGAAATAATATAGCCCAAAGCTCTGTTTTTAATATAAAATCAGGGCCTTCGGTGGTCATACCACTGAAAATACAAGATTTCAAAAAAATATTATTGTCCATGGGTGTTCGTGGAAGACAATTTCTATGGACTGGAATCTAGAGAATGCTAACGTGATTCTGGTATTTTACTGACATCTGCTGATCGTTTTCTATCAAGAAAGTTATACGGAGGCAGTTGCCAGAAAAAAAAAAGGAAGGCCCGTAGCAGAAAGCAATTTGAGGATTTTACTGACCTCTGATGGTCGTTTTCTATCAAGACAGTTAAATAGAGGCAGTTCAACAGAAAAAATGGCCCTAAGCGGAAGCAGACAAGTCCTAGGGCTGATCTCCAGAGCCCATAAAGTACATACGCATATAAGTATATAATAGGTATATACTATAGTATATACAAGAGGTCTCGAATGCTTGACCTAAAAAGTGGATGAAAATGATTTCATGTGCTATCAATCAATCAATGCATTTATATAGCGCACTACTCACCCGGAGGGTCTCAAGGTGCTGGGGGAGGGGGTCCGCTACTGTTCGAACAGCCAGGTCTTGAGCTGCTTCCTGAAGGCGAGGTGGTCTTGGGTCAGGCGGAGGTGGGTCGGAAGGGAGTTCCAAGTCTTGGCGGCCAGGTAGGAGAAGGACCTTCCTCCTGTGGTGGCTCTTCGGATGCGGGGGACGGTGGTGAGGGTGTGGCTGGTCAATCGAAGCTGGCGTTTGGGAGCGTAGAAGTTGAGGCGGCTGTTGAGGTATCCTGGGCCTTGGTTGTGTAGGGCTTTGTGTGCGTGGGTGAGGAGCCGAAAGGTGATTCTCTTGTTGACCGGGAGCCAGTGCAGGTCTCTCAGGTGTCCGGAGATGTGGCTGCGACGGGGGATGTCCAGGATGAGTCGTGCTGAGGTGTTCTGGATCCGCTGGAGTCTCTTCTGGAGTTTGGCGGTGGTTCCGGCGTAGAGGGAGTTGCCGTAGTCCAGACGGCTGGTGACGAGGGCCTGGGTGACCGTCTTCCTGGTCTCGGTGGGGATCCATCGGAAGATCTTACGTAGCATGCGCAGGATGTTGAAGCACGACGAGGAGACGGCGTTGACTTGTCTGGTCATGGAGAGGGAGGAGTCCAGGATGAAGCCCAGATTGCGTGCGTGGTCTGTTGGTTTGGGTGCGCTGCCCAGGGCGGGGGGCCACCAGGAGTCGTCCCAGGCGGAGGGTGAGGATCCAAGGATGAGGACTTCCGTCTTGTCTGAGTTCAGTTTCAGGCGGCTGTTGGACATCCACTTGGCTACGTCTGTCATTCCTTCGTGCAGGTTGGCTCTGGCGGTGGCGGGGTCGTTGGTGAGGGAGAGGATCAGCTGGGTGTCGTCGGCGTAGGAGATGATGTTGAGGTTGTGCTGGCGTGCGATGGCTGCGAGGGGGCTCATGTAGACGTTGAAGAGTGTTGGACTGAGTGAGGATGTGCTAATACCTTGTGAGCACTTTTATTCATTTCCATGCAATTTGGCAGGGTAAAATCAGTCTAAGGTTGCTTGTGTGACCTTCTTGCGGGGACCTCACCTGGCTGCTCAGGATGGGCTGTTCCTGTGAAGATCAGAGTTAATATTGATTTGCATAAGGTGGGCCTTTGTCACAGTGGGCGAAAAGTAATGGGAAAGAATGCTATCCCAACCGACTGCCTGTAACTAGACGATTTATAAGCATTCTTCATATCACCTTTTGCGTTATGTAATTAGTATGTTAAGACCAGGGGTGGGTGGAACTCATGGAGTTTTACTGAAATGAAATGAAATGAAATGAAATTGGATTTATAAAGCGCATGGCTGCCCGTAAGCGTCCCAGCGCTACCATGCGAAAATAAGAAGCTCTAGGGGGGGGCAGGGGAATTTAAAAGGTTTTGGGAAAAAGAAAAGATTTGAGACATTTGCGAAATTTGCTAAGGGACGGTTCGGTGCGAATGTGTCTGGGGAGGGCGTTCCAGGTCTTTGCTGCGTTTACCGAGAAGCGACGGCCTCCCGAGCGGGCCTTCCTAATTCTGGGGACTATGACCAGGTTTTCAAGGTCCGATCTCAAGGCCCGTGAGGGTCTGTACGGGCGTATCAAGCTACTTAGGGCCTGGGGTCCTTTGCCTTGAAGAGCCTTGTGGACAATGCATGATGATTTAAAGGAGATGCGCTCGCGCACTGGGAGCCAGTGCAAGGTTTTCAACAACGGTTTTGCTGATGCTCTTCTTGGGGCACCCAGGAGCATCCTGGCAGCAGCGTTTTGTACTCGTTGTAGGGTGTTGATAGTGGCTTCCGGGGCTGCCAGGAGCAGAGCATTACTAAAATCCAATCTGGACAGGATCAATCCCTGAATTAGTAATTTTCTAGATTGGAAGGGTAGCAATGGGAGAACTTTCCGCACAGTTCGGATCAGGCCGAAACATGTGCCTGCCACTTTCTGGGCATGTGCCCTGAAGGTTAGTTCCGGCTCGAACCATACCCCCAGGCTCTTGATTTTGTCTTTTGGTGAGGGCACCTCTCCCATGCAGGGGGGCCAAGATGTATTGGGTAGAGAGGAGAGTTGGTGACCCAGAATTAAAATCTCGGTTTTTGCTCCGTTTAATTTGAGCTTGGAATTAGACATCCAGAAGAAGATTTCCGAGAGGCATGGAATTTCGTGAAGTTACCTAAAATCTCTGTGAAACTCTGTGGAGTTTTGTGAGTGTTCGGATTCCATTCTGTCGTGCGGATTTTTAACACCAGGAGATTGTCGCACGCTGTAAAATCAGCTTGAATGGCACCACATGGTGCACCAGAGGGTGCTGCTTATTTCTTCTGCATGAGCTGCAGCTTTCGCAACGTGAGCAGCAACTTTCTCAACGTGAGTGATAGCAAACTGCTGCGACTGCCTGCATTGAAAAATCTCAATTGGAGCCATTCTATCGCTCATTTCTACTTGCTCATGCTCACCAACTTACCATGGCGGTTGGCGAAGTGGGCAAAACTCCGCCCGCATAGTAGAGTTTACCCCAACCCTAGTTAAAGTCCATGGAGGAATCCGAGAAAGGAGGGATAAAGTTAAATGTGGTCAAAAACTAATTTATTTGCTAATACATTTGGCATGGTCCTACACATCTGCACAACATTTAGCAAACCCTTACTATGTGTAGCTTACTTGGGACATCTGAGTTCCATGCAAACCTGTTAAGGGAGGAGCACTTAAAGGGGTTGTCAAAAATCAACATTTCCCCATTTAACCCCAATGGGGATATTTTCTCTCGCTACAGAAAGACCCCCTGACCAGAGTTATAGAAAACTTGGCATGAAACAAAATCATAAATCGGAGCAGTGCTTTGCTTTTTTTGGTGCAAAAGTGGTCAGTAAAAAAAGTAGCATTACAATAATGTGTTAGGGCGCTTGAACGGGTTGACAGGTACAAATATCTGGACTGTTAGTCCGTGGACAATCCTCACATTCAATGTTTGCAGATCCTGTGGACCTGGATTTAAAAATAAATGCTTCAATTGGACAAGAAAACCTGTAGCTCCTGTTGTCGATTTCAAGTCCACAGAGTGAAAGTTTGGTCTGCAAACCAATTAAAGCAGTGTCCACAAAACCCCACAAAACCTTAAGAACCATAAAGAAAATACCAATCAGGCTACAGCCCAAGCCCTATGGCCAATATATGCTAGGCATATTTGAATATTGTGCGTAGCAGGGTTGGCAGTCTGCAGCAGGTAAACAAATTATTAGCGAATGATCAGTTTCCGACACAAATGGAACTGTCCCTCCCATTGAATAATTTGCATGTAAATCCATATACCAAGTGTTATGTAAACTTGCTTATGGTCTGTCAAATTTCATTCAAGTCTATGATGTGTCACTAAAGACATTAGCACATAAAATAATTGTGGACATCTCCTTTACTTTGTCTCCTTTTTAGCAGGTCTGCCTTACAACTGACTGTGATTCCTGCACTGGGATATGAGCTCATATTGCTAACATATTGCTTACGCCTGTCAAATATCATGCTGATTCATTAACCAGTGTCAAAGATATTAGGAAATGGCAATTAATTTACTAGTGCCAACATTATTAGCAAATTAACACTTTTTTGACCCACCCTATTTATCTGCTCCTTGTTGAAGAATTTTTACTAAACTAAATAAATCGAGAGAAAGCTAAACATTAAAATAAATGTTCTGTCAAATTTTGTGCAGATTTGTGACAAGGCATAAAAAGATTTCGATTTATTTTACCCTCCCCTACTTTAAATTTGCACCCCTTGTTTGATTTGTATAAAATGTGACCTCCATGAAGAAAACTAAACATGCTAAAGGTATGCCAAATGTATGCAAATTTGAGTTGATAGTTTGGTGAAGTGAAATCTTGGGTCTAGTATTGGATAAAAAAAATTCAAATATGGTTAGCTTTGTTATAAACCCTCAATGTATGTTACAAAAACCTCAGAAATTCGCTTAAAAAAGGTAATTAAAGTGTTGTTATGGACTAACTAAATTTGGAGAAAAAAAACACAAAGGTTAAAGTGAATTATGGCGAGATTTGATTACTAGCCTCTGAAATTCACTGAAAAAAACTAAAGTTGAAGTGCACTTATATTTACAAAACATAACATTATAAACACTGAAATTCACCTGTTTAGGTTCTATAAATGAACCATAACTTGAGCATCGCCATGCACTGCTTAGGACTTCACACATCGCATCCCTTATCACATGTTAAAAAACCTCAAGCTTGGCATCACTGTTGACATCCCAAATTACATCATTGATGGCATCAATAATAGTATCATACATGAGACTGCTGTTTACATTTGGCTTGATTTTTCTAATGATATAGATTTTGAAATTAGTTGTCTATACATTATATGTAATATGAGTAAAACCAATCCATGTGAGCTGTTTTGCAGCTACAGTTTTTTGACAATATAATTTAAAAGTAATGAATACATTTTGCAATATAATTGTGGATTACATCTTCTGTAAGAATCATTATACGCTTTTATACTGGTTTAGGTAGTTGTATGTTCCCCATTTTCCATTTTGTGATTATAGACCAATGGTAGGTGTGTGGGATTTTGAGGCTACTATTGTGCTTGCTTACATAAATGTTAATGTATGCTACATTGTGATAGAGTGCATTACACTATATGTGTGCAGTTTCTTGTGGCTATGTTTTTCTGTATGATCATCAGTGAATGCGTCCTCGTAGGATACTAGTGAAATATTTAAATTGAATGTTTCTAAATTATGGTATGTGTGTTGCAGCATAACATTGGGTGTTTTGTAGTTTATTCTGGTGTTTACTTTTTTGAAATCACTGGTATTTACTTTATATTGTGATGGTGCATGTGTCCTTTTGAGCTAGTGGGTGTCTGTGTACATTGATTGTTTTACAGTGATTTAAAACAGTTGTGAACGGTTTCAAACCTACATGTGTTAAAAAAAAACTTTATTTCTGATAAGATTGTAGGAGATCAATATGTAAATAAGGATTATGTTTTTATAGCAGTGGGTACAGTATTATTATATGATGTCTCTTTAGGCAAATTACCTAGATTAATAGTTGTGTAATTAGTGTGTTGTTAGTTATAACAGTAGTTTCCGAAGACAGCAAATAATTGTGGAAAATTAGTACGGTTTGGTAAACATTATCTGCGCCATCTTGCCTTTTCCCCTGATGCCACACTTTTTGTCGTGCGCACCCGCCATTTTAGGTGCCTCGATCAGAACCACCCTCTGCACGCCGCTGGCCCCCAGCACAGCCCTTCGCCCTCACAAACCCCCCCCGCTCTCGCATGCCTTGGGTCATAAACCCCTCTTCAGCGCAGCTCTGCCTCAGAACCCCATCCTGTTCCCAGCGCGACACCTCCCTTCATTCCTTTCATGGTCCCAGGCCCTTTGATACAAACCCCCTTTCCTGTGTGCCCGTTTGTCTTCCTCGTTCCCAGGCCGCCACCTAGCTCTGCGGATACTGTTTATTGCCCCCCCCCGTACAGTAGGAAGCTTCCCCCAATTAAAGGACCCTCGAATTGATCAAAGCCCCCACCCTATGATATCCGATCAACCCCACACATTCGGTGAATCGGCGGAATGTCCAGCTGCGCGATAATCATCACCTATTGTGACCGGGGTAGGGACTTCAACTGTAAATGCGTGTGGGAACGGGCCTGAAGGGGAGATTCCGAGGATGTCCTTTCATACTTCAAAGCATTACAAGAATGTATTACCTGCAATAAAATTCATAAACTGTGTATAAGAGGCCAAGCCTCAGAGATGCGGGTAGAGCACCTCGTGACGATACTGGCTGTCCGAACTGATGTGTTCTCCTCCGGAGAGAATAAACCTTGTTTCCTGCCTTCCAGTCTCCAGCGCCTGCCTCTTCATTGATTAAGATTTTGTGGGTTAAAGAGGCGATACCGCCGGGCAAATATTGATTGTCCCTGACCCTGTTTTTACAATTGGCGTCCCAAGCGTGGGGCCCATCAGCGACACGTAGATCCAGTGGGAGAGGTCCTGACGACAGAGTGAACGACTGCAACGATCGGGAGAGCTCTTGCCCAATAGACCCTCGTCTGGCAGCCGATCATCCGAACTTCACTGGTCCCGAACAGACCTCTCTCGAGTGATCTACGGTCCTGACTGGGAACCATCAGGAGTGCCGCGAGGAATACGAGGAAAAGAGGACGATCGGGCGCTGGATTCGGAAGATAAGAAACTGTCCATACGGTCCGGGTAAGGTCGTGCAAACACGACGAATTGCGAAATGATTGTTTAATGGTTCGGAAAATACTAGTATTACTCTTTGTTGACTTATTTAGAGATTCACTGTCTGCAAACGGAGAAACAACAGGCTCTTTCTCTTTGCAAACAGTGAAGGATAGGTAACGCAGCCAGCGTGTCTATCTTTCTCCCCCACTGATTGGTTATTTGTTCAAGGATTGTTTTCGGGAGATTTCCCTCTCCCACACTGATTAATTGTTTTTTTTCCCCGAACTACTGTTCGCGGATTGTTTTCTGGAGATTCTCTGTCTACAAACAGGAAAGAACAGGTTCCTCTTTGCAGATAGTGAAAGGGTAGAGGACGCAGACCTTTTGCGGGCCTACTTATTCTCCCCACTGGTTGTTTATTGACTATTTGATATTGGTTCATGAGGTATTCACTGCCTGCAAACAACGTAGAATAGAAATATTCTGTCGAGTCTTTGCACGCAGTGATAAGATAGGCAGTGCTGACTTTTTGTCCTCGTTGTGAGCTGTCATGTCTGTCTTCTCCCCACTGATTGGTAGTTGGTTCAGCCCGGACCGTTTATTAGAGGTGGACCATCTAGCTCCGCTGGAAGGCACCCCTAATAAAGACATGTTCACAAAATATGGATTAGTTACCATAGCCTATAGTAAGCTGTGGCACAAGTGTACCAAAGAAAATCAAGAGAAACAGTGGCCACTGATAGGATCCTTCGATCTTGATAAAATAGAAACGTTAGAAATAGCCCTTTGTAGTAATAAGACAACGCCTATTATGCTCGACAGTCTCGGTATGTGGCGCAAAGAAGCAATGCAACGAAAGAAAAGAGACGAAGTCAGAGTAGGTAAAGGAATATATCGACAGGACAACCCCAAGACACAACGACCCGAAAGTAATCCCCCGACACTACGCACAGGACGACCAGACTTAGGGCAAAACCAATGTGCTTTTTGTAAATTTTCCGGACACTGGAAAGCCCAATGCCCGACTCTACTGAACGAGGGTAGGAGCAGAGGGCCGACAGGAATAACAGGCCGGCAGAAAGGGAAAAGGCGCGAGACAAAGATGAATCAGACTGACACAGACAGGCCAGATAGAACCACCACGTTTGATTATGCCCGATGGCACAGATTTCGCCAGACCGATTTCAGTGACATGTTCGAGTCCTCATAGATCGAACAACGCTAAGACGAGAAACCCAGTCTAGCTCTAAGTTACCCGGTGACGAACCCCGTAATACCGCTACTGTTCCCTAACACAAAAAGCCACCCTTTTCGGATAACCTACAGAAACAATACACAGAGTAGTCTCGGACAGATTAGTATACATTCCATTAATGAGCTCAAACTTCGAGTGCAATGGGACTGATTACTCTCTGCTGCCCCCCCACTCTGTAAAAAAAAGGGAGCAATTACAGGCCAGCATAGACAACCCCCCATTACCCAGACATGCCTGTCCATACAAAATACCTACCCCCACTCCGGAAGTTCCCGAAATGCCGCAGGTCACCGGTCACGCCCATCCGGAAGGTGAAACACACAGCACGTGTGGGGCGGGGCCTGCTGACAACCATCGATCGAATCGCCAGTGGGATGTCCAGGAGGCACCACGGGCCCGGCATGAAATGGCTGTCCCATCCTCTTCTTCGTGGGGTGGGCTGGGAGGGAGAGGCGACGCGAACGAGCCTCTCCCACCTCCTCGGATAGGAGTTTTCCCAGCCCCGGTCCGGCCATCACAAATACCTCTGCTGAAATTGGTACAGGGTGGGCTGGGAGGGAGAGGCGACGCGGACGGGCCTCTCCCACCTCCTCGGATAGGAGGTTTCCCAGCCCCCGGCCCGGCACCGAAATCCTCCAGCCGGGCGGCGCCCATACTTGCGCAGCACCGAACATGCAGCGGTGCCCATACTTGCGCAGCACCGGACATGCAGCGGTGCCCATACTTGCGCAGCACCGAACATACAACAGCGGCGCCCATACTTGCGCAGCACCGAACATGCAACGGTGCCCATACTTGCGCAGCACCGGACATGCAACGGCGGCCATACTTGCGCAGCACAAGACATACGATGGCCCTCAAGAGTACTTGTGGAGCACGGGATGTGGAGTGGCCATCATGTATGCCCGTGAGAAGGGGCGGCGTGGGGTGCACTGGGAGAGGGAGACGGCGCGAACGAGTCTCCCTCGCCCCCCCAGGTGGGGGCACCACAGCTGCACCCTAGCCGAAGGTCCTGCTCCTACGGCACGGTGTTCCATTTCTTTCACCCCAAAGGGCCTCTTCCACTCTTGCAGACTCGACGAAGGGCGGCTGCTGCAGGGCCTCAAAATGGCGTCTGGGCCCCCTGGAAGGCGGGCCTAGGCCACTAAAGTAACTCTGACCAGCAGTGTAACCCGGACGCTTGCCCACCGGGGCACGAGCCCCCACCTCCGACAGCATCCCCACAGCCTTGAAGATCCTACAAAAGTTCCAGGAGCCCTCGGCCCCTGCCGGCTTCCGGTGAGGAACAACTGCCTTGGTCGCTAACGAAATAACCACGACGTAGCCACCCCTTCTGTTAGCATGAATTTTTGAACTGCCGAAAGGGACTCTGGTCCAACCGCCGGTTGTAGGAAACATTTTTTTTCCCTGATGCTACTTCCGGACTAACCCGGCCCCGCCCAAAATGGCGCCGGTAACAATGAGAACTTACGAACACCTCGTGGTGTTTTTAGCTAAAAAGACTCGATGTTCTGAGATATATATATGATCCTTTGTACACTTGACGAAAACGAGGGAGGGTTCACTCGACGAACATGTAAAAGGACCCCGTGAAAAATGTTGTTTTCAATGTACGATTTATTATGATATTATTGTAGCCGATACATAACCTCGCTTGTGACACACGCCCACGGTATGCATATAGGAAATTTGATTACAACTAGCCTGACTGTGCTTCCAATTATGAAATGAATGCTCCTTGATCCTTCACCTATCGATAGACCTTTTTAGTTTCCTGCAAATGACTAAATAAACCCTTTTTAATGTTTTCAATGCTGCAAAATACCCCCCTTACTGTACGTGCTTCAGCCATCGCCGTGTCCGGCCAAATACGATTACACTCTCATATCTACATGCTGAACGATTGTGCAAATAAAGGTTTTCCAAACTATGAACAGGTATTGCATTTTTTTAAAAATGTGGGATCAGCGGGAGAGTTTTTTTTGTGTGCACCCTGCTTTGTTCTCTTTTTTAAGGTTATTAGAAGATGGTTGCTCAGCCCCAGATGGAGGATCGAATCTAAGACACGATACTCTGCCTCCAAGTATGCGACTGGCTCAGGAACTAACGCATGGAGAAGGACCTCGACTTCTGAGGACGGGTAAAGTGAAGCGGTGTAAATGATAGAATGTTATAAAGGTACGGCACTCAAAGGTACTAGGGAACAGAGTTGGCCGAAGAGCTGATATGCCTTAGAACATCACAGCGTTGAAAAAGATTTAAGGACCCCGGCAGCTAGATACATCTACCAACTAGATACCTCGCACTAAGTGCCTCTGATTTTTTTAACGTTTCCCTACACACGGCCTATAAGGACACACTGCCCCCCCCCCCGGCTTCAGAAACCAAGACCCCAGGGATTCTATCCCGAGGAGATAAGACGAGTATGTGGTAAGTAAAGGACTTTTGTGCCCATGCATTTGATATGCTCGAATGTTGTCCCCCTCCTTTCCCCTCTTTTCCTCCCTCTACAGGTTACATTGGAATCACGACTGAGGTATGGTGAAGATCTGAAGCCTCGCCATGTCTGAAACATGAAGTGGACTAACGCTGCAAGGTGGCACCTAAACACGCCCACAAACTGCTCTTGTAACAAAAGAGCCAATAAGTTGTATGATATGATGAAACACGATCCCCCCTAATCCGTGTTGCGTGAATGGGCACATGTCACGTATGTCTGAAACTATGAGAGAATGTTTTTGAGTGACTGAAGCGTTGACTTAACTGGTCAAAGGACTGAGAGTGCGAGAAGTGCGACACAACGGTGCCTTTTTACTCAATGCATGTCCCCTGTACCCGGCCTAATGCTCGTCCGTCCCAAACTGCATGCTTTCAAAATTCTAACACAGACCCGTAATGTCTCATGTTGTGTAATGCGCTGAATAGCCTATCTTAATACACGGCCACTCCCTATGTCGCACGTGTACTATTTAGCCTATTGTTGCACATCTCTCTCTCTCTCTCTCTCTCTCTCTCTCTCTCTCTCTCTCTCTCTCTCTCTCTCTCTCTCTCTCTCTCTCTCTCTCTCTCTCTCTCTCTCTCTCTCTCTCTCTCTCTCTCTCTCTCTCTCTCCCTCTCCTCCACCCTCTCACTCTCCTGAACGACTAGCACCTAATTGGCAAAAACGCCACCCCTGGTGCACCACCCAATTGGCTCCAGCTACCGCAAGTATTTGCGAAAATTTGTCTTAAATAAAAATCACCTTGATGCCGTGTCACTACCTCTCCTTTCTACTAAATATTGATGAAACCTAGAATTGGCCAAAAAGGAAAGGACAGGTAAGACGACTGAGGTTCCCTAATCTGACCCGTAATAAGGGAACTACATGTCAGTGGCTTCTATGATAAACAAAAATGCCTCAGATAACGCGACCTTCCCCGTCCCGAATTGTCTCAATACCCAGACAGTAAAAGTGACCGAAACATCCCCATCTTCCCAGAACGCCCTCTGTTTTGTATCAGCTGCCCCGGACGAGAGTTTTTAAAATGTCCCTCACCCCCGGTTGTAAGAGATGGGTCGTCTTACGACTAACACAGGCCAGCCGTTGTTCCTAGAAATGATTTGTTGATGAGCAAGCTACAGAGTTTAGAATTCGAGAAATGTCACTGAACGCTTACCAACTGAACTGTGGCCTTCTGCTAGATAACGCCCTCATGACACAAAGCAAGACGATAGTCCCTCACCACAGTTTGCTATGTTCCTAGTTGTTTTCCATAAGACCTCGGTTTTTTAATGAAGTAGTCAGGTTGTAAGAGACCATGTAGGAATTAGAATGATGTTTGCAAAGTTAAGATTAGACCAAAATGAAGAAATTGTTGCAATAAACCCTGTTAGAAGTAAAATGTTTAGCTGAGAGGTAGGATGCATTGATCGAATGGAAAATTGTTTAGCCTATGTTCGTTCCTCATTAAGATACCTATCAGACCATGGTGATAGCACGTTGCACTTTTCGTAAAATATAAAGCCCTGGAGAACGGTATAGCTTCGTAAGGCTCGTACTAGGAAAGTGGGTCTCTGCCAGAAGAACTGATGTGACTGTAATAAACAAAATGCAATGAATAGGTACCAGATCTCGTACCACGACAATGAATGTAACACCAACAAACACCACAGAAATAGTTACGAAAGAAAGTTATAGGAAATCCAGCAAGCCCATCATCAATTATTTATATGTTGGTTGTGAACCCCAATGTAACGGATGTTTCTCATTTGCTTGGAGCTGGGAGAGAAATAGACTTATGTGATTACCTTCCTCTGCCAATTCTCTAAAGACTGTCTTTTCAAACTCATTTAAGGGTACCACTGTCGGTGGAGAGAGAGACCGGATGTGGGAGCACGCGGCCTGACTACAGATCGTGGAACATCTGCGACATTGGCCAAGGCGAGACCGCGACAGTAAGGATTTGCAGGACGAGGCACTGTTTCCGACAAAATGAGAGGAAAGGGCTGACCTGATGCCCCTGCTCGACGATCAACATGTGCCGAAAAGTCCCCGCTCTCTGAACTCGGTCATGGGCCCGCCTACCAAAATTTTCCGTCCCCCTGGTCTGTTCCCGATCTGGCCCTGCTCCATCCCTTTTTCTCCGACCTACCCTAAGGACTACTCACACACACACACTTCTTCCACCTGAACTTTTTGACAATCGACTCAAAAGGACACAGGGCGAAAAGGACCTTTTAGACCAGGAAAGCGAGGAAAAGGTCATGCCCTGCAACGCGGGACCTAGAATAGAGCTGGACACATAGCTCCACCGCCGGTGCTCCACCGTGCCAACAGAAGACGACAAAGAATGCTGAGAACTCACTAATAATGGTCCATGACAATAGGACCTCCCCTTCGAACAATGACACCCCTGATTATTGTTTTTTCCTACGTCTCATTTCTCTCCCAGCCACCATTGTATTGATTATGCTCCAACCAAATATGAACAGAACTTACATATGTAATAACCTATCAGTTCACATTCCGAATGACTATAAGCATCTATGAAATGTACTCAATGCCCTCACTACAGAATCGTTTTTTGTCCGATATTGCATTACTATGACTTTCCTGCAAACGAGTTTATCGATAGACCCGCCTCCTAAGACGAAAGATTTTAAATGTAATGTTTATAGCTCCTCCACCTAGGTTCCTACTTCTTTACCTATGACCGCCACAGTAGACATGGATAGGAAATAGGCCAGCAAGATGTCTTGGATATGTTATAGGGAGGACTGTGGAAAATTAGTACGGTTTGGTAAACATTATCTGCGCCATCTTGCCTTTTCCCCTGATGCCACACTTTTTGTCGTGCGCACCCGCCATTTTAGGTGCCTCGATCAGAACCACCCTCTGCACGCCGCTGGCCCCCAGCACAGCCCTTCGCCCTCACAAACCCCCCCCCCGCTCTCGCATGCCTTGGGTCATAAACCCCTCTTCAGCGCAGCTCTGCCTCAGAACCCCATCCTGTTCCCAGCGCGACACCTCCCTTCATTCCTTTCATGGTCCCAGGCCCTTTGATACAAACCCCCTTTCCTGTGTGCCCGTTTGTCTTCCTCGTTCCCAGGCCGCCACCTAGCTCTGCGGATACTGTTTATTGCCCCCCCCCGTACAGTAGGAAGCTTCCCCCAATTAAAGGACCCTCGAATTGATCAAAGCCCCCACCCTATGATATCCGATCAACCCCACACATTCCGTGAATCGGCGGAATGTCCAGCTGCGCGATAATCATCACCTATTGTGACCGGGGTAGGGACTTCAACTGTAAATGCGTGTGGGAACGGGCCTGAAGGGGAGATTCCGAGGATGTCCTTTCATACTTCAAAGCATTACAAGAATGTATTACCTGCAATAAAATTCATAAACTGTGTATAAGAGGCCAAGCCTCAGAGATGCGGGTAGAGCACCTCGTGACGATACTGGCTGTCCGAACTGATGTGTTCTCCTCCGGAGAGAATAAACCTTGTTTCCTGCCTTCCAGTCTCCAGCGCCTGCCTCTTCATTGATTAAGATTTTGTGGGTTAAAGAGGCGATACCGCCGGGCAAATATTGATTGTCCCTGACCCTGTTTTTACATAATGATCTACTTAAAAGTAATTATATTAAGACAAAATAAGCAGCTTATTGGTATCATTGGATGAGGTCATCAGTAATATCTTGAAAGATGTAATTTGAGATGTCATCAATGATATAATCAGCCATGCCATTTAACATGTCATGAGTGACCCTTACTTAAGTTACCCATGGAATCAAGACAATCCTCGCCATTTTTTTATTCATGGCTGGGGGTCCCTCTGGGTACCCACACAGAGCCTAGGGGGACCAGGGATACTTACCCTATCCCCTGATATTTAAAATATAAGTTCAGTACAGTGGGCTAAGTCCCCTAGTCCTGTTATTGCTGCAGCAACATTTTTCTCATGTTGCTGGCAGCTAGTCACACAACTTGCTCTCATGGGAGTCTGACTCCTATGGCAGCAAATTGGCCCAAGGGAAAAAAGAACTTCATGAGCGATCAGAATTCTTTATTTTTTTAATTGGGTTCAAGGGACTCTCTCAAGAGTGTTTTGGACCCATTCGTCCATCTATACAATTATATATGAATCGGAACTTCTCAAAAACTACGGATGGGATTTACACCAAATCACAAAAAGCATAATTTCAAGACCAAGATCTAGCTGCTTACCAAATTTGGTGTAATTCCGTTCAGCAGTTTTTGCGGTATCAATGTTTAAAAAACCTATAGAAAATGCATGGATATTTTGCCTTTTGGGACCATACATTCTTCTCGGCCCCTGCTTTGACGGATCACCCTGAAACTTTAACTCGAGCCCTAAGGTAACTATAACCCGTGCCTTCGCCATGCACAGTTTTCTCATCAATATTTTTACAGCAATGTTGTAGTGATATCAATGATGTCATACAAGATGGCATGAGTGATGTAATAAGTAGGGTAATTAGCAGTGTCTGAACTCTGGAGAGGACGTGAGTTATAGTTACCTTAGGGCACGAGTTAAGATTACTTGAGATAACGCTAACTATAACTACTTTCTACATTCTTGTGTGTGTAAAATCTGAACCTAACTATGACGTCCCTGTAACTTGTTTTTGTGTGAATTTATAGGGTTTTTTAAATTGCATTTCCTAACAATAACGTCCCTCTAACCGTTGTTTTTTTCATGGAATTTCTACAGTTTTTTAGTGCTATTTCCTAACTATAACATCCCTGTAACCTTTGTTGTTTTCAGTGAAACTCTAGGTTTTTCTTAACGTAAAGTAGTATTTAATTATCATATGTTAATCCAATGGTCATTGCGCATGGCCTTCGGCCCCGTGGCCAACCGCCTGCATGCAGCCAGCCCCATGTCACACACAGCTGTTGTCTACAGGGCCAATCCCCCAAAGTAACCAACCCAGGAGAGGTCACAAAGCCTCTACCTGGGTCATTTGTGGCCCGGGGGCCCTAGACCCCGGCAGTTTTTTTGGGAAGGGGGGGCAAATGTACCCCTCCCTGGGTGGATTATGGCCCAGGAACCTCATCCCCTGGAGCCCTGTGCTTTTCTTTTAGGGGAGGGGCTTACGTTGCCCCCCTCCCTGGGCCATCCCATCCCCCTGTGACCTATCACTGGATTTATGGGGAAGGTGGCACACAACCCTCATTGCCAGGGTGATTTCAGCCCTTTTGACCCCAGCTCCCATGGCCGCACCATATTGTAAATGGGGAGGGGCACACAGACCCTTTCACTAGACGATTTATGCCCCGGGGACAACATTTTCCAGGCCTGGCCATATTGTAAAGGGTGAGGGGGCCACTCAGCCCTCCTCCGTGGTCTGATTTGGCCCAAACACCCCATCCCCAGGGTCCTACGCCTTTTTAAATTGGGAGGGGACAAGCAACCTCCTCCCTAGGCTGTTATCAGCCCGAGAGACTCCATCCCCTGGGGCCTGGTCAAATATTAAAAAGGAAGCGGTGCCACACAGTCCATCTTCCTCAGCTGATTTTGGCCCTGGGGATCCCATTCCCCCGGAAGCGGCCAAAAAAAGGGTGGGTGCCCTTTAGGCCTAGGCCGAGCTCACAGATTTCTGTTATGCAGAATTCTGCAGAGCACCCAAAAACTCTGTGAGAGTCTGTGGAATTCAGTGGAAGGGCAGATTTGCCTGACAAGCCTATTAGCACTATGTTTTTGATATTCAGTAGCACAATGTGTGTTCTCACCCTGGAAACTGAGCATGGAAGGCACTACTCTGTTTGCATGGGGACAGCCATTTCCATTTTGTTCTCTATTCTGTGCAATATGCTGCTTAATCCAACTTTAATCTTTTCAATCTTAACCTTATCTGACTCATCCACCCCTCATTTTACTTTATTGTATCAGTGTGTTTGTGTATTTTATGTTGTTGTCATTTGTTTCTGATTTTTTTGTACTTTTTTGGGTTTTCCCTTTACTTCTTTAGTTCTTCCTTTTCCTATTACTTCTCTTTTTTTCACCCAGCACCATGGTAGAGCAGAGAGAGGGAACATGAGCAGTGGCGACACCAGTGCGGCTGATAGCTGCACATCTTGCTGTCATCGACTCCACCAAGGGGTGCAGCCCCAGAGGTGGAGGCACTTGTTTTTTTACGTGCTGCATCCCCTCCATGCTGGAAGCAGGTGGCGGGTTTGGCAGCGGGTATCGCTTACAGGAGCATTGGCTGCAATGTTGGGGGGTGCGGCGGTATGTGCTAGAGCTCTGGGGTCCAGCACAAGCAACATCAGTTGACGCGCCATTGGTCCATATCCTCGACAGGGAGCATGGCCTGCTGGGAGACTAGGTTGCAGGGCTCTGTGAGTAATTATTTATTTGTTGTGTTCTTTCAATGGTAATTGTTTTTTCCAAATAGCATGCTGTTCACACTCAGAGGTAGGTCAACTTTATGTTACATATATTATGTGAACGGGCCAGGTGCTCGGTGCTACCTGATTGTACTCATTGGCCCTTACTTAGGCTGATAATTTAAGAAGTCAGTCATGCAGACTTCTCTGTCCTGTTACTAAGATAGTGGTAGAAGTGATATCAGTGAGATAGTTTTCTCTGTGCCTTTTTTATGTCACTCGTACAGTCCCAAGCTATCTCCCAGTGATGTGTAGCATGCACCTGTGCATTGAAAAATAGGGACACCGAGTTGGTTCATCAAAGGGGGTTAGGAATGAGAATGGGATGAAAAGCAAAGATCATGCGTTGCAATGCATTATTAGTTCCAAAATATAGTTTAGATTTCAGAAATTTGGGACAGGGCTTAGGTTTCAGAAATTAGGAATAGGTCAGCTCGGTACTAGTACTACAGGCGACCTGATTTAGAAAAGTACAATGTTGCTGTGTTTGCCTCTCAAATTTTTTGGGGAGAGAATATTAATTATACCACTAATCTATTATATTTTATCTTCTTTATTTCTTACATCAGCATCCATGGACAAGAAGAGGGCAGCAGCATTGAGGTGGGTCACGGAGCCGGGGGTACCACCACAAGTGTCGCAGTGGGTGAAAGTTCGACCGCTACCACCAGTGCCACATCCACGCTGTTAATATTATTATTTCCCTAAATGTTACCGCTCTACATTAAGAATCATTTTTCCTTTTTAGTTTTTTACTGTGCCTGTCTCCTACTTTTTTCCAACTCCTCTTTGTTCTCTCTAATGTTTGTTAAATTTTTGCCATCCCTGTATTAACCTAGTTATTTTCTCCAATTCAGGTTTCTGTAGTTGACTTCCTCCTGTCTGTACTAGCCTCTCTGTAGATTCCTCTCTCCTGCTTTGTCAGTAAGCTTTCCCTCTCCCCTTATCTATCTTATGGACTGGTACAATAAGTCTTAGGTAACAGATTTTAGGACAGATGCTCTACGTTGAAGATTGCATTCCCAAGTAAGCTATGCTATGCATTTTTGTTGAGAAGGCTTTCTTTTTTTGCTCATGCTAAAACTATAAAACTAGAGAGTGGCCATGGTCATGGGTGGACCCCCCAATGTTTTTTTTATGTATTACCATTCATTTATACAGTAGTGTACCACCAGTTTGATGACAGTGCAGCATGACTGGAAACTAGTATGATGGAACCATTGCATTTGCCAAACAAGACCATATGTCCATCAGTCATCACTGCTCTGCTCCTCAATTACAAAAGGTTTTTGGTAGGCTTGGAAAACTGGCTTCTGATACAGTGCCAACCAACAAAATGCCAAACTGATATTTCTGATAGAAAATACTGCAACCTGTTGTGATGTGTTGTGGTTGTATCTTGACATATCAATTGTGTAATGTTTCTCTAGCCACACAGACCACCAGTGCCAGGATCAGCGGCAATGCCAGTTGAGCAGATGCAGCAGCATTTGAAAGGGGAGTCTCAGCGATGGCAGAAACAGGTGATGGTAAGTCACATAGCTTGTCTATTGACAATTACTTGTATACTCACTGCAAGGGCTTCTTAAACCCCCTGCTTTAGCAGCCACAGTGGGGGTTGAGTTCTTAATGGTCTCTTCTACTGTAATTTAGTAGACAAAAGCTCATAATGAATGCTAACATTGATGGACTATTGGAAAAGGGAAAAAGAATGAACTGGGAAAGGATAGGTAAAATGGTATATGAGTCAAAGGATGTGTGATGGGTGAATGAAGGCATAGGAGGGTGATAAGATGCATGGGTGGGTGATAGGATGCATTGGTGGAAGAAGGATGGATGAAAGGGTATATGGGTGAAAGGATGCCTGTATCTGTAATATCCACGGTGACTCCTTAGGATCCGAGTGATGCACAAAAGGGGTCCACCTCCTGACGTCCCCAACTCTGGACAATGCAACACAGGGTAATAAGGCAATCAGGCGAGGGAAGGGATTAGGGAAGGAACAGCGGGGATTAGGAGACCTGTAACAAAAGAACACACAGATCCTATACACATCTGATACACTCATTTGGTCTCACTACAACTGCCTATTACCTGTGAACATTCTATGTAATGCTGCTGTAATCCTGTGTGTCAACATAGAGATACTTCTCTCCAATATTACTGCTGTAACCTATAACAAGAAATAAAAAAGATGTCAAAACCCCAATCATTCTTTCTCACAACCAAAACACAAACACACTTGCTCATACATACCCCAAAGTATTGTTTTCATGCTCAGAAGGAAACAAACTGTAGAGAATTCCAAGGTACATCCCCAATCTGCTCTAGCTAGCATAGAAACCAAAGGAGCTGAGAAATAATTAATCCAAAGGAAATGCGAGGGAGGATGTGAACTGCAGCAATGAACAATGTTTTCAGAATCAAGCCCTCCAATGAAGCAGAGAGTAACAAGATCAATCCTGAACAATCGAACTAACAAAATCCATAGGCATGGCCGCGCTTACCTCACCGCGGAAATAACTACACATGTTCCAACAGCGACAGCGCTTACTTCAGTGCGATCACAGCGACCAAGAATCCAGCAGCGGTAGCGCTTACGTCAGTGCTATGACAGCGACCAAGAATCCAGCAGTGGTAGCGCTTACGTCAGCGCTATGATGAACAAGGTTTCCAACGGTGGCAGCGCTTACTTCAGCGCGGTCTGAACAAACGATTTCCTAACAGCGGCAGCGCTAACTCCAGCGCGGAAATCAGGAAGCGAGGGATATCCTCGGGAACCACTAGAGAAGCCGGGAAACCATCCAAAAGAACAAAGAACCAGGAAGCAGAGAATCCACACGGCACCTCCAACCGGCGAGAATTACGCGCGCAGACTGCTCACGTCTGCCGAGTAATGACTAAACCCCGCCCCTTCCTACAGCAGGGCACTTGGGAGTTGTAGTACCTCTCCCAAAGTATGGTAGGCGCTTAGGCTCAGCGCCTGACAGTATCGGTGGGTAAAAGGGTTGACGGGTGAAAGGAATGCTCGGGTAGATTAAAGCAGGGCTGGTGAAAGGATGAATGGGTGAAAGGATATATGGGTGGATGAATGGATAGATTGAAGAAAGGATGGGTGAGAGCCATGGATAGGTGAATGAATGGATGGATGGATTTGAATGGTGAAAGAGTGGAAGAGTAAATGTAAAGCTTAAATGGTCAGTATCAAAAGATGAAGAATGCTAGAACAATGAAAGGATGAATGGATAATTGCTTGGATGACAAAACAAGGGAGCTCTTCTGGAAAGGGGTATGCTCACCTACTTTGTTTGCTTGGAAAGGTTTCATCAAAGCTTTGGGTCAAAGTTGCGGGATATTTCTGTCTATTTCCTTGACTCACTGTAGTTGTTAAGCCAGGCAGATATGCATTCCACCTATCATCAATTATCACCTCCCTGCCCATGGCATTTTGCCAGTGCCACCCATGACCTAACTGCTGCATATTTCAATTTGGCAATGCAGTGTTTGCTGTGCTGTGTGCGTCTGCTTCACTTAATGTGACATTTACAAAGTTTTCAATGCAGGGCAAGTTGAAAACAAGGTGTTTCTCTTCCGTCCCAAGTGCCCATTCAGTCACCTCCTGGTATTTCATTCCTTTATTCTTTCATAAGTTCTGTTTCAGCCTACCAAAAATATAAAAAAATCAATGCATGGCATGTGCCACTGTTTTCTGGCCAGGTAATTCATATATTTCATGGCTCCCCTAAAGGATTTGCGCCTGTTCACATTTTTCCCGTTCAACATTTGCCAACAACTTTTAACTGACATAGCCAAAGCATAGGTACATCATGATGAGCAGCGACGCCCCACTATTCTGCAGTAAAACATCTACTTACCTGGCCTAATCCCCTCAAAATTCAAGTAATATAATTGTCCATTATAGCTGCCCCAGCTGCAGACTGAGGGAGTAGCAAAGTACCGATTACTGATGTGGTAGCTAGCATGCCTCCATTAATTTAGCACTCTAAGAATAATGTACTCCATAGTGCAAAATGTGAGGTAATTTATTTTTCTTTTTCCACAAAAAGTGCATTCTTAGTTTTTTACTGGGAATTTTTTTTAATTAAAAAAGCTGTATTTTTAAAACTGGGGTGCTGTTTATTCAGCCTTTATTCCTTTCATCCAGTCAGTGCATTTGCCTTTCATGTGAGGGTAAAAAACATGGTTGCGGCTCTAATTACATCAAATCCGAATGGCCTTAGGGGACAAGCAATGTACTGCTAATGTTTCTCTATATAATTTTAAACAAGTGTTTTGCACAGAGCAATGTTTGCACTTTGTCTTTTTTCTTTCTTCATATATCTACTCTTTCTGGTTGACAACTTACACAGCAGGACATAGCAGCCCGGCTGTGGCAGCCGACGCTGGAAGTCATTTGATCCAAATTTCAGCCCCTGGTGGTCCTGCAGGAGTAGGAGGCCGCTGCCAGGGCTATAGCCAGTCGCCAGCACCTACAGCCTCCCAGCAAGACCAATGCCAGCCCCTGCCGGCAGCTGGCTACCACACATCACAGTCACACTGCCACTGCTGCCCTCTCCTACTCAGACCGTCTTTTCCAGTGCCTCATCCTGCAGAAGGTGGTGCCACTAGAAAAGCCATACAGCATACATTGAGGTACCCCTCAAGAAGCTTCTGACCTATGTGTAGTGCCCTCTTCTTTAGCTCCTTTTTTAATATTCGTTTTGGTGGGAGGGACTTGTGGGTGGAGAGGGTGGGAATTAGGATGGGAGTTGGGACCGGAACTGTTTCTTTGGACATTTTGTTGGACATTTATGATATGGACATTGGTTGGGAATGGGAGATTTGTTTGGGGGGAGGAGTGGGCCTGTTGTGGGTAGAAAGGGTGGGTTTACTTATTATTGAAAGGTTAAATGTAAAAATATGATTCTACTTTACGTCTGAAGAAGTTTTTGTGTGTTTTGCTTTGCACTGCTGCCTTTTCATACAGCCTGTTTTTAATTTGATTTTCTTGAGTGTATGTGTATGGTATACCAGTTAGTTAAAGTTAGTTATACCCATGCCCTGCTACCCTCTGTAACTATATTACTGAGTGAACATTGGGAAGATAGGGAATGCTGCCATTGCCTGTACTGCTACAACAACATAGACAAACAAGAAAAGTCAAAGTAGTATTATCTGCAGTAGAAGTTAGTCACTTAATAAATAAACAAGTTCACTTCACTTCATAGTTCTCTTACCTGAATAGTTTCCAAAGGTGCCTTCTTAATGGTGCTGGTAGAAGTAGCAGGTTAGTGCACTAACAGGAAAGGAATCACTACAAGCGAGGTCCCACTCCCACCTAGTTGAGCTCCAACTATAGGGTAAAATCAAACGGATTATCCATCACAGGCAACTAAATTAAAAGAAAAACACGGAGTTAGTGGGTTATATATGTTATTGTATCTTTACAAAAGTGAGACAAAACTACTACCACAGTGAAACAATAAGGAAAAGAATACCAGATATTATAACAAAAACTAGCAATAGTAACTACTTCTGAGCAATGGGGAGCTAGTATTTTATTTAAAACTACATTTACAAAATCCTCAAGTCAGGAGGGGAGGTGGATTAAAAATCCGGAGTGGATTCGACAAGGGTAATCGTTTAAGCACCACAAGGCCTGAATGATGATGTTGACAAATGATGTTCTCTTTAGAAAATCTAATCCCTTTTATGTGTGGGTGTGGCTATTGGTGAGGTAATAGACGATCCTGCAGTGAGTGTCACTTTTACCACATCTGCCCCAGCAAGTGTGTGATCCATTTGTGGTGTAAATTAAGTCAAACCTCAAAAAATCACGCAGCCCAGGGAAGAATATTGGTGTTTGAAGAATGGATGGAAAAGGGGATTTGGAAAAAGGTATGACAAACAGTACACAACAACACAATATTCATCAAGGTAAAGAGCATCATATCATCAAAAATCTGTTGCAGAAGGAATTTAAGAAAAATAATAAGACAGTTCAGTAAATGTTTTGCAAATAGTCCTTCAGCCCCAGAGACCCAAGTTATTAATATGTCTAAATGTTCTGTCATCTATGTTAGAAAAACATAAATTATGGCTTAGGGAAAACTTAAGAAGTGCAGTCTGAGTGTGCTGAGGGGCTGTATGGAGTGACAATTTACTGGATAGTGTATACCCGAGCAATGTGCTTCCAAATGGCCACTTGAGACTGAACAGTGACAGATCAGTAAGCCCGGGCGGAGACCTCCGCACCGCCAGCGGAATGTGCAGAGATTAGTCACCTCAGCGTTCTGCGGAGAACACAGAGAAGGCAAATCTCCACACACTCCATGGTGGAGTAGAGTTGGCCAGCCCCAGCCTCCACCCTTCATTAACAAATAATTATAAATTACCTAAAAGTAAAGAAAAACCATTTACCTGGACAGCGGCGGCCCCGGTCTGCCCTCCTCCTCTTCCTCGCCGTCTCTGCGAAAACTGCAAGCGCGCGTGCCTGCACACTTCTGCAGTTTGTAAATCATAAATGATATTGTAGATTCGAGGAGAAGGACAAGAGGTAAGCATCATGAGGAGCGTACCAACTACCAAGACTCAGAGGCAGAGCAAGAACACAGACTGCTGCAACCATTTATTTTTATCACTCATGGCAGATTAACTGAGAAGTGAGAGCAATTTACAACCAATAAGAGACAAGTAGCTGCATGTACCAGGCTGATCAATCTCACAAATGCCCTAAAAAATTAGCCTAGTGCATGCATATTCTGATGATGATGAAGTGGCATTACAACACAAGTCTGTCTCACAAGAAACAACTCCCCTGTCCACAACCACATACGAGGAGTTTCATACTTGAGCCAGCATACACATACTGAGCAGCATTTCCCAGATCACAGCACCTCTCTCCAATCCACAGAGCTGAGTAGGCCTCAGAGTCATAATCATGCTGGTTTCCCTTTGAAGTTGATAGACTCGATTGATACCGTCTTTTTTTCTGGCTGTTGAGGTGGTCCCGCCCTGAGTCCTTCCACACTCCTCCTCCTGACTCTGAGTAAGGAATTAGTCCAATCCATCCCGACTCCTGACCCAAGCGAGAGAGACTAGTAATGCACTGTTGTTAAAGAACAAGAAGAGGAACTGAACTTGAGTATTTTTGTGTGTAGGTTTCTGTATGTTGACTAAAGTGACTGGTCTGGTCTCTGTCTCTGAAGAAACAGAAAAAGAGTGGGCCCAGCAAGTAAATTGCGCTAAGTGTGAAAGGGCTGATCGCCTTAAGGAAAATGAATCGGCCATCAGGCCCCAAGTACTGCAAATCATTGAAATCAAGTTTACAAATTAGTAGAAAACCCTCCCTCCCTATCTGACATCACATAAATAATCAATCAACACTCACAATCCCCACTCAATATTATATTATTCATTGGTGCAATAGTTAGTTACCTGTTCCAATCAAAGCACAATGGTAGGTGGGTCAGGAAGGTACACATTTGTAACTCCTCTTTGATGCAAGCAACATATTGCAATTTGGCAGTCTTGTAGATCAAATGATATTTACTGTGGCAGCCTTGTGAAGTGATGAAAAAAGAAGGATAGGCATGGGAGGGAGGCAGACATTCAATATCCTAGAAGAGAATGGGGAGGCTTCTTCACTGTATACTGGTCCAACTCCAATCCAGCCGTACATGTGCCTAAAAGTACAAATGTTAGGGCTGCATTAGTCAGACACAAAGCAGAATGTTCCAATAGCAATATCCTTTTTCTTCTTCTTTTTGATGAAAAATAATGAAAAAGTTCTATGATGGCCTGCTCAGTCAAAGAAGTAGAGTTCGTCCTCAAACTCAGGTGGTTCGCCATGAAGTTGGTCACCTAACACATGAGTATGTTGGTTTATTTTGATCATGGTCAATCCCTCCACATTTGAGGCGAGAGACTGGTCTTTCTCGCTGTGACAACTGCACCAGCTGCTCTGCACACACGCTCAGCAGACACACTGTCTACCGGACAGGCAAGATACTTTATTGCCAGCTTACTAAGCTGTGGACATTGGGCTATCTTTCCATACCAATTTACCAATGGGTTATGATCCACATATGCTTTTCTTGGGTCATCCAGATACTCATGGAACACCCTTTCAATGGTCATTGGTGCTGCCACTTGTGTGACCTCTTTTGCCATCCCCTCTGCACTGGACCTAAGCCATGCCCTTTGGTACCTAGTCAAAGAAGAGGTTTGTGGCTGATTCTTGTGTTCATGTTGTTGTTGCTGCTCGCGTTCTTATTGCTGGTGTTTGCTTCTGGGAGACAATAGGACTGCCCTTGCTGCAAGTTGAAGGTGGCACCCCAGAACTACTTTCTGTAAGTGAGACTCTATATTCCAGCTGGTCTTCTTTCAGGACTCTGGCTGGATCAACAATACACGTCTTGTATTCTGAAACATCGACTTCTGAAAAAGGGGTGAGGGAGGCTGGTATTTGTTTGTAACCTGGATCCAGATGTATTGTTTGGATGACACAATGTCGCTTTGCATGCTTGTATTCTCAGTCAAGTGAAGGATTAAGCTCTGAACCAAGGTATACACATCTTTGTTTTCGTTGTCCATGGCTGTGAACCTGTCAGACATACTTTTTAACTGGTCCTTTAGCAAATACAACAACAAAATAGCTTGTCCCACAATACTCTCCTCCTTGCTGGCATACGGTATAAAAACCACAAAAGGAAGAAGCATCCCTGTCAGGCGTTTGGCATTTGTCCATCCCTATTGTCATGCTTTTAGTTACACATCCTCCTCTTTGCATGACATACTCATTGATCTATTTGTACTACTCGAATAGATGTTGCAACATGTAATATGTTGAGTTCCAACATGTTGGCATCTCCTGCAAATCTTGTACAACCAATTCCAGCACAATGTGATGGAGCATTGGAACAAACAATCTGCCAACGTAGATCCTCCTGGGAACCTTCCATTTGGGATAGATGGCTGACATAAACTCTAAAAAAAACATTCCTTGCAAAAAATAAAGAGGAAGGAGGTCCAGCCATAACATTTTAGCCGGCTTCCCATTGTACAAAGTTTGCTATTGGCTAGTTGCGTTTGTAGGACCCATTATACCTCCTGAACATGCTGTAATAGTAGCCAGGATTTTTTTTGTTTTCTGGTGCCACTGATGCAGGGGACTTATGGAGAGAAGATGAACCAGTAGGTAGTAGACTCAATGTACATCTCCTTGGGGCAGTCAATGCATGCTGCTGTGGTGTCCCCATCTGACTTTTGTGCCATTGCAAGTTTGCTGAGCTGGGTGATGATACTGGCATACTGCTAAGGACAGGACTGATTTGCATAAAGATGTCACCCTGTTCTTCCTCATCACCTTCACCTCCCACTGTGATTGGAGGCTACAAAGCTGACTCCCCTCTCATATCACCTTGACCACCACCACGTGCGGAAAGCTGATTAAGTTACACCTCCCAGCAGCGTGTGTGATGTTTTTTCAAATGGGTTGCTTGGCCTTCAGTACCATAGCGTGAACCAAGCTTACCCCGATGAACACTAGCATTGCAAATGGAGCATATTGCAATTTTATCTGTTAGAAATGGGGGTCTCTAGTTGGCAGAGGTAGGTACCCTTGTCCAAATATGGACTCTTGCTTCTAGTCAGGGTAAGGGGAATACTATTCTAAAATAACCCCTGCTCACTCCCATGATAGCTTGGCATGAACAGACAAGCTTATCTCAGAGGCAGTGTTTAAAGCATTTGCGAAGACAAACAGTAATACAGTGAAAACAGTACAAATGGACACCACACCAGTTTAGAAAAATAAGTAATCTTTATCTAAACCAAGCAAGACCAAAACGAGAAAAATCCACAATAGAGTAATAAAAATATGACTTTGAAATTGTAGAAATAGTTTAGTTCAAAGCAAATTGCTGATGCAACAATTTTCACTCAAAGTACCTTGGATGCGTTGTGCACACAAACAAAAAGGGTCACAGGGAAGGTGATGCGTCAGTTCCTTACAATCAGGGTAGGTGATGCGTTGGTTCCTTGCTCCAGGGGAGATGATGGGTCGGTTCCTTACTGCTGTGCAGCAGAGGTGATACGCCGGTTCCTTACTGGAGAGGAGGTGATGCGTCAGTTTCTTACTGCATCACCCAACAATGCAACAGACTTGGTGCCTTGATGCAATGCAATGATCCATGATGATGCGTGGGTTCTTGCACCTGCACAGCAGATCTTGCGTCAGAATCGGTGAGATGATCCTGGACTTCGGAGATCACTCAATGCAGCGTGTGGTGATTTTTCGAGCTACAGATAGGTGCTGGTACGATTTCTTTGGCGATGCATCAGAAACAGGTGCGGATGTATCACGCTTCTCGAAGTTGCGCTACTTTTCCTAGCTCCCCATGGCAAACAGTCTCCAGAGGTCCAAAGCAACAGCAAGCACCTCCTAGCAGGTCAGAACTCCTAGCAAGGAAGTTAAAGGGTGCTGGTGGTGAAGTATTTGTGTCCCCGAGACTTCAGAATGGGAGGCAAGCTCAGTTTCAAGCCCATGGAGATCTTCCTCAAGCAGGGGACACAATAAACAGCAAAGTCCTTTCTCCTTTCCTTGGCAGCAAGTAGCCACTGCAGGCCAACCCCAGACAGCAAACGGCACAGGGGCAGTATTCCTCCTCAGCTTCTCCGGCTCTTCTCCTTGGCGAAGGTTCCTCTTGATTCCCAGAAGTGATATTAAAGTCTGGGGTCTGGGCCCCAATATTTATACCACAAAACCCTTTGTTCTCTGGTGGCAGAGAGGCTGTGTGCTCAGTCAAAACCAGTTCTGTCCACTCTGGTGCAGGTCTTGCAGGAGGTGGAGACAGCAATGTGCAAGGCAGACCAGGCAGTGCAGCTCTGGCAGGAGGTGGAGACAGCATTGTGCAAGGCAGACCAGGCCCATTCAGGTGAATGGAAATCTCGTCCCCCTACTCTAAATGCAGCCCAGGATTATTCATCCCAGCCCTGACTAAACCAGACCCCCCCATATCCACTGCACATCCCCAGCTCCTGTCACTCCAAAGCCAGACAGTCAATTCACATCCTAGCAGAGGCTCACTGGATGGCAAAGCAAGAAAATATCTATCCAAAAGTGTTTTTTTTCAAACACAGAATGTAAAAATCCCCCTCACTAAAAGATGCATTTTAACATTCCGAGTTCAGGCTTACTAAACCTTATTTTCCTTCCTTTTTCCAGGGGTAGTTATGCTTATAAGATGTTATAAGCAAACTCCCCATTCTATCCTATGGGATCAGGTAGCCTTGCAATAGTGAAAAATGCCAGTAGTTCACTAGCAGGACATGCCATACACACACCAGGGCATGTCCTTCTTAACATGCACTGCACCCTGCCCACAGGGGTACATGGGCCTACTTTAGGGATGATTAACATGTAAGAAAAGGGAACGGTAAGGCTTGGCAAGTGGGTGCACTTGCCAGATCGACATGGTAGTGCTAGACTGCACACAGACACTGCAATGGCAGGCCTGAGTAACATTTAAAGGCTTCTTATATGGGTGGCACAACCAGTGCTGCAGGCACACTATCAGCATTTGATTTAAAGCCCCTGGGCACACATTGTGCCCTGTACTAGGAGCTGACTAGTATATCAAATAAGCCAATTATGGAAACACAAATTGATAACAAGAATATACAAAGGGAGCACTTGCACTTTGGCACTGAACAGCAGTGGCAAAGTGCCCAAAGCATCTAGACCAGAAAAACTTAGTCCAACACACTGCAAAAACATAGGAGGCAAAGGCTAAAATACAGGGGAAACCGACGCCAATGATGCCAGATCTAACATTATCCTTCTGCTAACTAATCATAAAAGAAGACCCAAACTGGGGAGGTGTACTTTTTCAGTGGGCCACTGGTGCCACTCAATGCCTGAAGAACAGGTGGTAGGAGGGTGTGCCGACAATTGGCGCTCTGCAGTGCTTACTTCTACTGAGCTCATGGTGGATGCAGGTCTTCGTGGGAGCCTTACATATATGGCAGTTGACGCTGGCAGTGGTGGTGGTACCACATCCCTCTTAGCAGGTTGAATAGGAGGGGTAATGTCAGTCTCCTCTCTGACAGCTTCCACAATGACTGGCTCGTCATCTTCATCCCCTCCCATAATTGTAATACTTTGAGGAACTTTCCTTTTCCCGAGCCTCTCATGACCTGTCTCGGACTCAGCATCTGTGTCCAGATCATCCGAAGAGGGGCTTGGAGATGATGGTTGAGTAACCTTCCTTTTTCTTGCTGGAGATATGGAAGCCAGTAGATGTAAAAGAGGAGGTTCTTGTTCAGCAGGAAGCTCAACCTCCTGTTCTGCTCCTACTTCAGGAAGATCTATTGCTAGTTGCAGCTGTTCAATTTCCTTACTTTCCTGCAATGACTGGTTGCTACTTTGCAAAAGAAACATTTCCAAATCAATATCACTGCTTGTCAGGGTAGACCTGATTGCTGTGGCTTCCTCATCTGAGAGATATGGCCTCGGGCTTACATTGGGGTGGTGCCGCTGATACGGGAGTGCTGCTCCCAGGAGGCCAGTGCGGCAGGCACATGACCCCCAAAAAAGGTTTGGGCCAACATGCCAGTGGTGGAAATCTGATTCTTCTTCTCCTCACCACTGACCCCTTTCTTGGTGGCACCTTTTTTTGGGGCCATCTTGAAGCTGTCAGTCGCACTTAGCTGCACACACGGAAGAGATTGGAGGACTCACGTGACTGTCAGGCAGTACTGAGGGTAATGTCTCTTGTGCGCCTAAATGCAAACCAGCAATAAATCATTTAGTGAAAAGTGGCATTGATGCAGTTTGAATTAGTACAGACATAGACAATCTTGTTTAGTGTAGTAACTTAATTATCATTATTACCCTTAATAATTAACATTTACTTTCCAATCAGGATAAAAATGTACAGATGTAACTGTTTGCTTTGTGTGCTTCTAAAGGAGACACCTGTGGGAGTCATGGAGATGCAGGGGAAACTTGAAAAATGCTTTAAAAATAAATGCTGGTGTGTATCTATGGCAGGCAAGGAGATCTAGGGAGAAGTAGAATAATCTGTAAAAAAACAATTGATGCTGGTGTGTGTGTCTCTATGGCAGACAGGGGGTCCAGGGGAAAATAGAATAATAATACTAAAAAACTAATGCTGTCGTGTGGCTGTGGCATGCAGATGGTTGATGGATTGTGGGTAAATAACAAATTAAATAATTAAAATAAAACACTAAAACAAAAAATGATTAAAAAACAAACAAGTAATTACTTGTGTATACTAGGGGACTATGAGAAACCCATTGGGAATCAAGGAAGTACAGATGAAAAATGCAAAAAATGCATATAATATAAAAACTGTTAATATATCAACACTACAATGATCCTCAAGCATACTATTAAACTGATATCAGGGAAAAGTAAAAAAAATCAACAAATGTAAAAAGCCATATCACTCTCCTATCAAACTACCTTTAAAATCTCGAAAATGGGTGGCTGCACAAAATGACCACAGGCCACAGGGTCAACGAACAACATCAAGCAAGGAGGCATGAACACAACAAGGAACACATGCTGGCCTATGCAATAGCACACTGGCTGGCTACATAAAATGGACACCAACCACATGGTCAACCAACAGCAACAAGCAAGAAGGCTTGGCTACAACAAAGAACACATGTAGACCTATGGCAAATGCACACTGGTTGGCTGCACAAAATGCCAGCCAGCCACATGGTCAACCAACAACAACAAGCAAGGAAGCATGGCCACAACAAAAAACACATGCATGCCTATGGCAAACGCACTCTGGCTGGTTACACAAAATGATCACTGGCCACATAGTGAAACAACAGCAAGCAAGGAAGTATTGACACAATAAAGACCGCATGCAGATCTAGGCAAAAGTGTGCTGGCTGTCTACACAAAATGGCCACCGACCACTTGGTCAAACAACAGCAAGCAAGGAGGCAAGGCCACAACAAAAAACACATGCAGGCCTATGGCAAAAGTATACTGGCTGTCTAAGCAAAATGGTCACCGACCACATAGTCAAACAACAGCAAGCAAGGATCCATAGAAAACTAAGAACACATGTAGGCATATGGACCCAGACTAATTGCCCCCCTGGCTACATGACATGGAGAATAAAGACAAATGATGGCCTATGGCAAACACACACACTCTGTCCAGACAAAGGAGGCATTGGTTACCCTGAATAAAACACTACCAATTATTCAGCAATGCCAAAAACAAAAATTAACTGAGAAATACAAATGTTACAACAACACAAATCCTCCCAAGACATTAAATATTACCTCACCTATTGACTTTTTGCACAAAAAAGATGTGAAATACAAAAAATACAACCACATTTTTAATTTAATCCAATGCCATCCCAGCCCTAAATTACAGAAACAGTTGTTTCATGTGCCCATGACTAGTATTGGCCTGGGCCTACTGACTGGACAGCCCAACGGCAGACTAGGTCACATGATAAAATAAATGAATATTGCAAATTTAACAAACATGGAGAAAATTTACTGAACTGTACAACATTGTTCCTTTACAAAAGATGAAAAATCAAATGCATAAATATAGCTAGGTCCATACTGAAACTGTAGGCCACCCACACAATACATGTTTAAAATTTAATAATTGTATGAATAAATACTGGTGCATGCCTTCTATCAAACAAACGGTACAAAAGGGGGTGGTGATGGACGGAGCATCCGAACAAAACACTCACACTCAGTCCAAAGATCTGGGTTTAATCCATCACCGTTCTTTAGCCCACTCTGCCACCCCAGTTCAGACATGGTAATATGCAAATCAGTCTGACCCTGTGCCTCATGGGAACAGTCCAGCCCGAACTGCCAAGCCATGCCTTCCCTGGACCGGAAACAAGCTTCCGAGGACCGGTTTCTGGCATTACAGCCGTCCTCAGCCCGGCTTGCCTAAATCCAGTGGCAAAGTGAGCAAGGGACTCACGTCTGAGCATACCCTGCCACACTTATGGTGGCCAAAAGCGGTACAAAAGGGGGTGGTGATGGACGGAGCATCCGAACCAATCAAACACTCACACCCAGTCAAAAGATCTGGGTTTAATCTATCACCGTTCTTTAGCCCACTCTGCCACCCCAGTTCAGACATGGCTATATGCAAATCAGTCTGACCCTGTGCCTCATGGGAACAGTCCAGCCCGAACTGCCAAGCCATGCCTTCCCTGGACCGGAAACAAGCTTCCGAGGACCGGTTTCTGGCATTACAGCCGTCTTCAGCCCGGCTTGCCTGAATCCAGTGGCAAAGTGAGCAAGGGACTCACGTCTGAGCATACCCTGCCACACTTATGGCGGCAAAAAGCGGTACAAAAGGGGGTGGTGATGGATGGAGCATCCGAACCAATCAAACACTCACACCCAGTCAAAAGATCTGGGTTTAATCCATCACCGTTCGGGCTGGACTGTTCCCATGAGGCACAGGGTCAGACTGATTTGCATATAGCCATGTCTGAACTGGGGTGGCAGAGTGGGCTAAAGAACGGTGATGGATTAAACCCAGATCTTTGGACTGGGTGTGAGTGTTTGATTGGTTCAGATGCTCCGTCCGTCACCACCCCCTTTTGTACCGCTTTTGGCCGCCATAAGTTTGGCAGGGTATGCTCAGACGTGAGTCCCTTGCTCACTTTGCCACTGGATTCAAGCAAGCCGGGCTGAAGACGGCTGTAATGCCAGAAACCTGTCCTCGGAAGCTTGTTTCCGGTCCAGGGAAGGCATGGCTTGGCAGTTCAGGCTGGACAGTTCCCATGAGGCACAGGGTCAGACTGATTTGCATATAGCCATGTCTGAACTGGGATGGCAGAGTGGGCTAAAGAACGGTGATGAATTAAACCCAGATCTTTGGACTGGGTGTGAGTGTTTGATTGGTTCAGATGCTCCGTCCATTACCACCCCCTCTTGTACCGCTTTTGGCCGCCATAAGTGTGGCAGGGTATGCTCAGATGTGAGTCCCTTGCTCACTTTGCCACTGGATTCAAGCAAGTCGGGCTGAAGACGGCTGTAATGCCAGAAACCGGTCCTCGGAAGCTTGTTTCCGGTCCAGGGAAGGCATGACTTGGCAGTTCGGGCTGGACTGTTCCCATGAGGCACAGGGTCAGACTGATTTGCATATAGCCATGTCTGAACTGGGGTGGCAGAGTGGGCTAAAGAACGGTGATGGATTAAACCCAGATCTTTGGACTGTGTGTGAGTGTTTGATTGGTTCAGTTGCTCCGTCCATCACCACCCCCTTTTGTACCGCTTTTGGCCGCCATATGTGTAGCAGGGTATGCTCAGACGTGAGTCCCTTGCTCACTTTGCCACTGGATTCAAGCAAGTCGGGCGGAAGACGGCTGTAATGCCAGAAACCGGTCCTCGGAAGCTTGTTTCCGGTCCAGGGAAGGCATGGCTTGGCAGTTCGGGCTGAAATGTTCCCATGAGGCACAGGGTCAGGCTGATTTGCATATAGCCATGTCTGAACTGGGGTGGCAGAGTGGGCTAAAGAACGGTGATGGATTAAACCCAGATCTTTGGACTGGGTGTGAATGTTTGATTGGTTCAGATGCTCCGTCCATCACCACCCCTTTTTGTACCGCTTTTGGCCGCCATAAGTGTGGCAGGGTATGCTCAGACGTGAGTCCCTTGCTCACTTTGCCACTGGATTCAAGCAAGCCGGGCTGAAGACGGCTGTAATGCCAGAAACCGGTCCTCGGAAGCTTGTTTCCGGTCCAGGGAAGGCATGGCTTGGCAGTTCGGGCTGGACTGTTCCCATGAGGCACAGGGTCAGACTGATTTGCATATAGCCATGTCTGAACTGGGGTGGCAGAGTGGGCTAAAGAACGGTGATGGATTAAACCCAGATCTTTGGACTGGGTGTGAGTGTTTGATTGGTTCAGATGCTCCGTCCATCACCACCCCCTTTTGTACCGCTTTTGGCCGCCATAAGTGTGGCAGGGTACGCTCAGACGTGAGTCCCTTGCTCACTTTGCCACTGGATTCAAGCAAGCCGGGCTGAAGACGGCTGTAATGCCAGAAACCAGTCCTCTGAAGCTTGTTTCCGGTCCAGGGAAGGCATGGCTTGGCAGTTTGGGCTGGACTGTTCCCATGAGGCACAGGGTCAGACTGATTTGCATATAGCCATGTCTGAACTGGGGTGGCAGAGTGGGCTAAAGAACGGTGATGGATTAAACCCAGATCTTTGGACTGGGTGTGAGTGTTTGATTGGTTCAGATGCTCCGTCCATCACCACCCCCTTTTGTACCGCTTTTGGCCGCCATAAGTGTGGCAGGGTACGCTCAGACGTGAGTCCCTTGCTCACTTTGCCACTGGATTCAAGCAAGCCGGGCTGAAGACGGCTGTAATGCCAGAAACCAGTCCTCGGAAGCTTGTTTCCGGTCCAGGGAAGGCATGGCTTGGCAGTTCGGGCTGGACTGGGTCAGACTGATTTGCATATAGCCATGTCTGAACTGGGGTGGCAGAGTGGGCTAAAGAACGGTGATGGATTAAACCCAGATCTTTGGACTGGGTGTGAGTGTTTGATTGGTTCAGATGCTCCGTCCATCACCACCCCCTTTTGTACCGCTTCTATCAAACAAACAGCACAGTTATGCAAGAGCTTTTTAAATTACTTGTGAAATCTCATAAACAAAGTCCTTAAATGCAATGAAATACATGCATCAGGCGAAGTATGTGGTCCTTCAAGCTCAAAATGAAAAGTGATCAGTTGATGAAAAAGCACTGGGAGGAGCCTGCTGGACAGGAGCAAGGAGTTGTAGTCTCTGGTGCACTTCCTTCTTGTTGAAAAAAAAGTAAAATAAATAAAAAGCTTTTCACATTAAAAAACAACCTGAACGGTCCTTTGGAATAAAATAGTAACTCAAAAATGACTTTTCAAGAAGATTTAGCTGCTTCTTGTGTAGATAATCTATTTGAGGTGCATCTGTGGATGCTCACACTTGCTAACATCAAGAAAAAAACACCGGAAGCTGCACTAGAAGCCACCAAGTATTGGGCGTGTTAGCTAGCAGCCGGCAAGTGTCCTCACGCTTGCCAGAACACAACAAAGCATATCTCATGCAGGCCAACAGAAAAAAAATCTCCATCACATGGCAGAAGGCAGACATTTTCTGAACTCCTTGGTGCACATGGAGCATGGACTTTTCGAATTCCACCAGCTCTGTGAGCAGAGTGAGTTTCTTCGCCCAGTCCGTGTGCCCTGGTGCCCACCCAGGCCACCCATTGTATACTTATTGGGGGCTGAGGGGGGACCACTAAGGCCTCAGCAGCCCACAGCTCTGAATATTGGTCCATCCCACAGGGAGCAGCACTTTTAGCTGCTCCCTGCAGATTGAGCACAATGCTGGCTCTAACTGGATGCAGGGAGCAGCTAAAAGTGCTGCTCCCTGTGGGATGGACCAATATTCAGATCTGTTTCCCTGCCCACATTACTGTGAGCAAGGAAACATATCTGAAGTCCTCTCCCAGCTGGCAGGAACATTTTTAAAGCTCCCGCCAGCTGGGAGAGGACTTTGTGTTTGCTCCAGCTTGGCAGAAGCTTTAAAATTGCTCCCCCCGAGTGAAAGCAGACAGAGATTTCCGTGCCCATGCCAGTACGGGCAGGGAAAATTATATGTCCTGGGGTATGAGCTGGCCCTGGATGATGGGGTACCCAGGACCATTTGAATTTGCCCTTATGTGCAGTGCAAAACAGCTGTATAGATTGAATGAAATTTGGCAGGATACACATTATTGTGCACAGATGATCCTTTTGGGTACTACAGGTGAGTAGGGTAAGTATGTTTTAAGTTACAAGGTATTTTAACTTAGTGATATCTGTAGTCAGTGTACTTTTCACAATATTTTGGGGTATTTCAAGGAAAGACCTCGGTAGATTACAATGACAAATCGTAATGTGATTGGCTAATGACTGCCTTTACAAAAGTTACAGGCAGCCATGTTGTTTTTAGGTTCACTTTAGCTTTGTTTCCCCCTTATATGTGGGTAAGTATTAGATATTATATTTTCCCCTACCTATTACCACTTTGTTAAAGTAGTAATAGGTAGAAAAAAATAAGTAATCGTTTCTGACCATTTTAAAAAATATGGACAGTGCACTGCAGCACTGCCTAGGGTGTAGCACAATACTTTAAAAAATCATATGTAAAAAATTAAAATACACTGTAATACACTATATACTACAAATATAGTGTACTACAGTGTCTTTTTTATTTTTACCTTATTCAAGTATGCACCAAAAAGTCTAAAGAGTACTGCAGTAATGCTTACAAATTACTGTGCTACTTAAATTAATTAAAATAATGCAGTTTTCTCTAAACTGCTGTAAAAGTATTTACAAATTTATAAATGAATTTCTCTACCTATTACCAGTGAAACACAGAATGCAGCCAAACTGTGCTAAAAACTACAAGGCTGCCTTTTACTTTTTGTAAACACAGCCATTAGACGACTGCATACATACATCTTCTCCGAATGTACCGCGGTATACTGCAAAATTACTGATGCATACTGTGTCATAATATCTAAATATGTTTTATATAAATTGCAACTTTAACGGTATTTACCCTATTCACACATACTACCAAAAATGATCATTTACACCTCATAACATAATATATGTTCCTATTACATTACATATACATCTGTTCACACACTTCACCCTACGTCTATTTCAATTACCACACTTCACTCTATACCACTCTTCTCCACACAACTGCACTCTATGCTGTTACACTTTACGCTACAATGCAAATCAATTGTGTTAGGTTCCCCACTCTAGTATGTATCTGGTAGACACATCTTTAGAATTTTGTTCATATGTTTCGTTGGTGCATAGGGTGGTAATCTTGCTGGGCTGTCAAGATTGATACGTCAAAATGATTATTGTTATGGATCCTGAAACTCAAGACACATTCCAACCATGCACTCCTTTTTTAACTTTCCGTTAATAATTTGAAGAGTCTTTCGGAAAGTTAAAAAAGGAGTGCATGGTTGGAATGTGTCTTGAGTTTCAGGATCCATAACAATAAACACTTTACGCTACTCCACTCCTCTTCACTCCATTATACACCACTTGGCCGTAGGCTTATCTACTTTATGCCACTCCACGGTATGACACTCCACTCTACAACACTCCAATGTACCCTATTAGACTCTATACTACGCCATTCTATAACACTCAAGTCTACACCCCTCCCCTCTAAGCTGCTCTACTGTACACTATTCCACTATATGCAACTGCCTTCTACAACACTACAGTCTATGCGTTTGTACTCCATGCCACTCTACTGTATGTCTCTTCAGTGTACACCACTGCATTATATGTTTTTCCAGTGTAAGCCACTCTGCTGTATGCCACTCCACTCTATGTAAGTGCCCTACACCATTACACTGGATGACAATCCACAGTACACTATCATATGGTACACTATTCCATTGACGACACTCCACTCTACACCACTCCATTCTATGGCACTACACTCTAGGCTACTAAACTCTATGTTATTCCACTGTATGACACTCCACTCTACGCCACTCTACTGTATGCTACTCCATATTTGCCTCTCCGCTCCATCAATCAATCAATCAATCAATCAGGGATTTGTAGAGCGCACTACTCACCTGTAAGGCTCTTCCTAAATGCTTGCAGTATGGGGCTTAATCTGATGCTGAGGAGTTGTTCATTCCAGGTCTTGGCCGCGAGATAGGAGAAGGATCTGCCTCCCGTTCTGGCTGTGTGGATGCAGGGGATTCTGGCCAAGGCTAGGTGAGCGGAGCAGAGGTCTCTCTTGGGGCGTAAAAGGAGATTATTTCATTGAGGTATTGGGCTCCAGTGTTGTGGAGGGCTTTGTAGGCATGCGTGAGCATTTTGAAGGTCACTCTTTTTTCTACGGGGAGCCAGTGGAGGTCTTGTAGGTGCTGGATGATGTGGTCTTGTCATGGGATGCTGAGTCGAATCTGGCTACGGCGTTCTGGATGGTCTGGAGTTTGATGACAAGAGATTTGTTGATTGCGGCATAGAGGGTGTTCCTTTAGTCTAGCCTGCTGGTGATGAGTGCTTGGGTTATGGTCTTCCTGGATTCAGGGGGATCCATTTGAAGGTCTTGCAAAGTATGCAGAGGGTGTCGAAGCATGTGGAGGATGCAGCGTTGATCTGTTGGTTCATGGTGAGGGAGGAGTCGAGTATGATGCCGAGGTTGCTCGCTTGGTACATGGGTGTGGGAGGGCTCCTGAGGGCCGGGGGTCACCAGGTGTCCTCCCACACAGAGGGGGTGGATCCAAGGGTGAGGACTTCCGTTTTCTCTGAGTTGACCATCAGGCAGCTGCTGCTCATCCAGGTTGCGACATCCTTCATTCCTTCCTGGAAGTTGTGCCTGGTGATGTCGGGTCCCTTTGTGAGGGAGTGGATGAGCTGGGTGTCATCGGCATAGGATACTATGCTGAATCTGTGTTTTCTGATGATGGTTGTGAGGGGGGCCATGTAGATGTTGAAGAGCGTGGGGCTGAGGGAGGAGCCTTGAGGTACTCCACATCTGATCTCTGTGGGATTGGAGAGGAAGTGTGGGAGTCTGATTCTTTGAGTTCAACCTGTGAGGAAGGAGCGGATTCAGTCTGGGGCAATTCCCTGTATTGCGGAGTTGTGGAGTCTGGCGGCTCGTTTGCTGTGGGAGATGGTGTCGAAGGCTGCTGAGAGGTCTAGTAGAATGAGGGCTGCAGTGTGGCCTTGGTTGTGAAATGTGTGGATGTCGTCTGTGGAAGCTAGGAGGGCGGTCTCGGTGCTGTGGTTGCTGTAGAAGCCGGATGGAGATGTGTTGAGGATGTTGTTGGATTCTATGAAGTTTGTTAGCTGGATGTTTCTGATCTTCTCAATGACTTTGGAAGTGAAGGGGAGGAGGGAGATAGGCCTGAAGTTCTTGACGTCCGTCGGGCCTGCAGAGGGCTTCTTGAGGAGAGGTTTGACTTCTGCGTGTTTCCACTCATTCAGGAACGTGCCTGTTTTGAGGGTAAAGTTGATTGACCATCGTAGTTCTTGTGCAATGGAGGAGGTGGCCCTGTGGAAGAGTTGCTGATGGAAGTTGTTGTGTTGGTACCTTGGTCCTGTTCATCGAAGTTGTAGCAGGGTGTACTGATCTTGTGATGGAAAAAGGAGCGGAGTATGATGCAAAGGTCCTGGGAGGGAGTGAGGTTTCGCTGGGGGTTCTGGTGAATTCTTTTATGATGTTGAAGAGTTCCTTGGAGTTGCAAGAGTTTCAGAGGATTCTGTTCTGGATGAAGTTCCTCTTTGTAGATTTGATGTGTTGGTGGTGTACTGTTGTGGCGGTCTTGTAGGCAGTGCGTCCTTCTGGGGTTTTGCTGTTCCTCCAAGTTCTCTCGAGTCTGTGTGAACCAGTTGGCTTCCATGGTGTGTTGTCTGTCTGAGTTCTGGAGAGGTGCAAGTGTGTTGGCGCAGTCAGCGACCTACTTGTGGAGTTCCTTGGCTCTAGAGTTGGCAACGGTCGTTGTGGGGGGAGGAGTGCAGTTGCGGGCAGAGGCGAGGTCTCTTCAGTGATCTTGCTCCAGTTTCTGCACGGGCCGTGGCACTGGCTTGTGTGCGATGGGTTTCGTGAAGGAGAAGTGGACTCAGTGGTGGTCCGTCCAGAAGGGTTGTGTGGTGTGGCTGAAGCGAATGTTGATTCCTTGGGCAAAGATGGGGTCGATGTGGTTGTCAAGGTGGAAATTCGGGTCTCCGAGCAGTACCTAGTCCATGGAGGTGAGGGCGTTGGGCTCAGTTTAGTCTGCGATGGTGTTGGTGAATGTGGTGAGGGGTCCGGGAGGTCTGCAGGCAAGAGTTCTGCGTAGGGTTGTTTTGGGGTTAACTGGATCTGAAAGTGGACGTGTTCCACAAGGGGCGCGGAGCCGTTCGAGATGGAGGTTGTCAGTTGGAGGGAGCTTTTGTGGACGATGGCGAGGCCTCCTCCGGGGTGGTTGGGACGTTCTTTCCTCTGGATCTTGTACCCATTGAGCATGGTGGTTACGATGTCTGGTCTCTGTGAGGAAGGTGACATTGGGCAAGAGGGTGTTGAGGAGGTCCCAGATTTCTACTACATGTCTGTGCAGGGAGCGTATATTGAGGAGGATGCAGCCCAGGGTTTGGGTGCTCTGTGTCAAAATTGGCAAGTAATGTTCTTTTACTCACTTTTCTGCAGGAATGTCACCAAATGAAGAAAGGTCAACTACTTCCCCAGTTTGCATATCTCACCCAACAATGTCAAAGTGTCAATAGCAACTTGGGGAAGAAGGGAAAGAAAACAACAGATAGAGAAGGTCCCACGTCGCACCCCAGTCTGAATCAGGATTGGATGATCAAAAGCGAAAGTCTCATAAAAGGAATATTAGAAGAAGAGGTAAGTATATATATAGTCTCTCTATTATACACTATATCTTATACTATATATACTAATCTATTGAAAGTAGAAATATATGTTGGAAGATCCTTTGTAACCTGTTTCAAATTTATTTAGAAGCTCAGAGTCTACAGACTGCATAAAAGAATGCCTGTCAAACAGCTTCTTAATTTCTCCCTTGAATGCAACATAATTATGCAGCAGTGGATCATCTCTTTCTATGAGGGGTATGGACCAGGTGATTGCAGGTCCGCCTAAATAGGACAGGACAAAAGCAAGTTTAGCTTGGTCGGTTGGAATGCATGAGGCTTTACACATGAAGTGAAGCTGACATTGACTAATGAAAGCCGCAAACTTGGTGGGATCCACTATAAAACACTCAGGGGGGGGCAGGGGAATTGACTGCGGTGTGGTTACTTGTATAAGTGGACATTAGCACTGGAAGGCTGAGAAGAAGGAAACTGTGTACCTGTCCTATTACCCAAACTAGATTCAGTTCCCATGCCCCTTTGAAGGGTGTCCACCAGTGCTGAGAGGGCCTGGGTTTCTTTCTGTGGATTACCCAGCATGTGTGCTAGATCTGCAAGTGTCACCTGACTAATTTCCGTAACGTTCGGGCAGAAATCAATGTTCGTATTTTTTGGCTTTGCGTTCTGTCAAAATTGGCAAGTAACGTTCTTTTACTCACTTTTCTACAGGAACGTCACGAAATGAATAAAGAGCCACTACTTCCCTAGTGTGCATATCTCACCCAACAATGTCAAAGTGTCAATAGCAACTTGGGGAAGAAGGGAAAGAAAACAACGGATAGAGAAGGTCCCACGTCGCACCCCAGTCTGAATCAGGATTGGATGATCAAAAGCGAAAGTCACTTAAAAGGAATATTAGAAGAAGAGGTAAGTATATATATAGTCTCTCTATTATACACTATATCATTCTATTTGCATATATGTCTACCTGATTGATTCCCTTCTTCCATGTACTATGTCTGCTGGGGTGAGAGAGAAGGCATAAGCATCTAAAGAGAAAACAATAGGGTAAGTAATATGTGTGAATGGGAGATGCAGAAGTATGGCAGTATATGTACTGTAATAAACCCACCTAAACATATATAACTGGAGCCCTGACTGTTCTTCTCAATATTTTTGATTTCTGTAAAGCTTCCTCCTTAGCTTTCAAATTAACAAATGCTTCCTTAACTTTCAGGAAGAAATGAAAACTACAAAAAAAGAAAAAGCCAATCTCCACAACGGTGGACTCTAATTAGATAAGTATACAAATTACTCAAAACTAAGCTCAAGGAATACAGCGAACAAGCGCTGAAATCAATATGATGGTAATGCAGCTTTGCTTGTGATCTCTTTTTTGCAGGAACTATTCGTGTCGATCAGGAAGACGAAGACAGGAACCAAATGGAGTTGAGGTGATGCCCGAAATCAGGATTAAACCGAAGGAGACGCCGCTACAGTGAGGAAGCCAGCAAAGTGGATGACGGCCCAGAAATGCTGGTAAGTGACCCAGAACAGCACAACTCGATCCCGATGCCGGAACGCGAAGCGTCAGCGGCTGAGAGTGAAATGTCTTTATTCCCCTGGCTGGCTCCCGCACATGCATCAATACGGGAGTCAGCCATATTTGTAGCTTCTATCCTTTTACAGCACGAAGCTTGCAGCGCGCCGTTCATAGCACGAATCCAGCAATCCTGACAGTACACCACCCCTAGAAACCCTGCCACTGGTTTGGGTTTATCAGGGTACCGACGATGGAGCAACCACAACAGACAAGGGGCATATATATGACCAGCAGGTTCTCAAGTACATTCCTCAATTTCGTAACCTTTCCATGGCACTAAATATTGGAGTTTGGGTCTTACTCTCCATGAGTCAATGATAGCTTCAACTTCATACTCTGGTTCATTGTTCACCAACAACAGAGCTGAAGTATCAGCAATATGAGTACCGGGTACAACAGGTTTCAAAAGCGAGACATGGAAAACAGGATGTACTTTTAGCGCAACTGGAAGGTTTAATTTCATAACAACAGGGTTTATAACCTTACAAATCTTGTAAGGACCCATATAACATGGCTTGAATTTACAAAACCCTTCCAGTGTAAGGATCTCAGTGGATAACCACACTACGTCTCCTTGAGTATACTTAGGTTCTTGGCATCAATGGTGATCAGCTCTTTCTTTGTAACCTGTCTAAATTAATCTTTGCTGTTTTGTGAACATCCTGCAGGTGTTTTACAAAGTCTAATGCTGCGGGCACAGAACAGGAATAAGAAAGTGGTGTTAATACGGTTTGTGGGTGAAAACCGTAAGTACAGTAGAAAGGAGAGTAAGCAGTAGAGGAATGGCAACTGTTATTATAGGAAAATTCAGCGATCCACACCATTGTGTCCCAGTCTGAGGAAGAATGTAAAAACTGACACTGTATGTATTGTTCAAAACACTGGTTAACCCTCTCAGTTTGGCCATCAGTCTGAGGGTGGTTGCTGGAGGATAGTCTTACATCTATCTGTAATAAATCACATACCTTTCTCCAGAATTTGGATACAAATTGAGCACCCCTATCCGACACTAGAACAGAGGGAAGACCATGCAATTGTACTATCTGTTGGATGAATAGGGAGGCCAACATTTTGGAAGTAGGTAACCCTTTAAATGGAATGAAGTGGGCCATCTTAATTAATAAGTCAACCACTACAAGGAGTGTAGTGTTCCCTTCAGCAGTCCTAGGCAGCTCAATGATAAAATCAAGAGAAATTGTATGCCAAGGGCTAGGTGGAGTGGGCAATGGTACCAATAACCCTGATGAGACGCTTTTCCTTGTGCACACGCTTGACATGTTTGAATGTATTGGTTAATGTTCCTCCCCATACCAGGCCACCAAAAGTGTCTCCTCAGGATTTCCATAGTTTGTTTATATCCTGGGTGCTCAGAGAGAGGATGGGTGTGACCCTACTCTAACGCTTGCTGCTGTAAGTCATGGGTAGGAAGTACTAAACCCCCTTGGACAAAAAACAAGTTCGGTTCTTTAACAAGTTCATTTGGGCCCACTAAACTCTCTAAATCTACAGACTCTTTGTGCTTTCTTAACTTTTTTTCAGGAATTCCTCTTCAGAACAAAGAACTCCTATTATGTGTTCCTGGTGTATTATGGGTGGGGGCTCGTTTTGGGATTCTTCTACTTCATAACCGAATTGAGACAGGCATCTGCCTTCCCATTTTTCTTTCCTGCTTAAAATTGTATGATTAAGTCATAATGACTAAAAAACTGTGTCCAACGTAGTTGTCTTATAGATAAGGCCTTTGCAGATTTAAGAATTTGCAAATTGCGATGATCTGTAATAACAGTTATCCTGTGATTAACACCTAAAAGATACTGCCTTCATTCCTCGCAAGACTTTTTTATAGCTAACAATTCCTTGTCCCCTACAGCATAGTTCAACTCAGCCGGTAATAGCTTACGTGAATAATATGCCACAGATTGAATGCATCCTGTGTTTGAGTCAACCTGATAAAGAACCCCTCCTACAGCTGATTGGGAGGCATCAGCCTCAACTACAAAGGGTGGGGGGGGATCAGGATGTTTCCAAATGGGTGCCTGGGTAAATGCTTCCTTCAATTTACAAAAAACCTCTTCCGTCTCGGAGGTCCACAAGAATGTAACCCCCTTCTTGAGAAGTTTGGTGATGGGGGAGGCCAATTCAGAAAAGTTAGCAATAAAGCGACTGTAAACATTGGCAAAGCCAAGAAAGCTAACAGTCTTTGGTGCTTGCCAGCGAGTGATAGCTTCTACCTTCTGTGGATCCATACTGATTCTTTGTGGGGACACAATATACCCAAGAAAGGCTACTTGGAAGGTATGGAATTGACACTTTTCTTATTTGCAAAATAAATGATTGTCACTTAATCTTTCGAGGACCTTCCTCACATGGATTTCATGTTCTTGTAAAGACGAGGAATAAATCAATAGATTGTCAATATAAGCTGTAACAAAAAGGTCCAACATGTCTCTTAGGACTTCATTGATAAAAAACTGAAAGGCTGAGGGAGCGTTACATAGTCGGAATGGCATGACTAAATATTCAAACAACCCAAACTTAGTACAAAAAGCCGTTTTCAATTCATCTCCCTCTTTAATTCTCACCAAATGATAGGCTCCTCCTAAGTCCAGTTTTGTGAAAATCTTGGCATCTTTTATTTGATCAAGAAGGGAAGAAATTAATGGTAGAGGGTATCTGTTCTTAATAGTAATGTCCTTGAGCATCCTATAGTCTATACAACAATTAAGACCACCTTCTCGTTTAGGAATAAAGAAGAGAGATGAGGAGGCTGGTGATCTAGAAGGGCAGATTAACCCAATTCTGAGCATTTCATCCAAATAGTCATGCAAATAAATGTTCTCTTTTTCGGTCAAAGCATATATTGTGCTACAGGGAATGCGGGCACCAGGCAAAAGATTGATTCTACAATCATAAGGCCTATGAGGTGGAAGGCTAGTTGCCTTTTCCACCTCAAATACCTCTTTCAAGTCGTGATACATAACAAGTAAGTCGGCTACGTCAGAACTAGTGAGTACTCCTACTTTCTCTGTATCATTTGGCGTATGGAAAACATGTCCCTGGCAAAACTCCGGATTGAAGTTCAACCTCATCTCTGTTCAATTAATAGAGGAGTTATGTTGACATAACCAGGGTAGCCCTAATATGGCTGGCAATTGAGGAGACTGAATGAGATCAAATGCAATACTTTCTTGAAGTCTCTTCTCAATGAACAAGGTTAAGTCAATGGTAGAGTGTGTAACAGGACCTGATTTAAGACTACTGCCATCTATGGTTGTGACTTCCTCCCAAAAGGCCTTAGGCACCAGAGGAATCTTCTTACTATGTGCCCACTGAAGGTCCATAAAATTACCAGAGGCTCCAGAATCTACCATTATTTTGACATCAATTAACTCTTCTCCCCATATGAGGAGAGAGGGAGTGCTGTGAAGATAAAATAACAGGTTTGGTTTGCGAGACAGTTAAACCTGAGCTACCCGAAGTCTTTGTCTCAGGAGACTGCGGGCTTGTTAGTTTTCCAAAATCTTCTTTTGTTTTGGCTTAACAGGACAATCTCTTAGGAAATGGCCTAGTTGTCTGCAATATAAACACAACATTTTATTTCGCCTTCTTTGCCTTCCTTCTCCACTAATGGGTCCTCTAACACTCCCTATTTGCATAGGTTCTGGATCTGGTTGTTTCTCGACATCTGGCCTTCTCTCTCTATAAACAAACGCCCCTCCTTCTAGCCTTCCCCTTTCTCTTTTTCTTTCACAGATTCCGTGGTTCAACTTGACCACCAGGTCTATAAGGGCTGTACAAGACTCAGGGGGATCGACTACTTGTGCTAGAAGATCTTTTAACTTGTCCTTCAACCCTCTATAGAACATGGTACTGCATTTTTGTTCAGACCATCCCGCCTATGCTACTAATCTATTGAAAGTAGAAATATATGTTGGAAGATCCTTTGTAACCTGTTTCAAATTTATTTAGAAGCTCTGAGTCTACAGACTGCATAAAAGAATGCCTGTCAAACAGCTTCTTAAGTTCTCCCTTGAATGCAACATAATTATGCAGCAGTGGATCATCTCTTTCTATGAGGGGTATGGACCAGGTGACTGCAGGTCCGCCTAAATAGGACAGGACAAAAGCAAGTTTAGCTTGGTCGGTTGGAATGCATGAGGGTTTACACATGAAGTGAAGCTGACATTGACTAATGAAAGCCGCAAACTTGGTTGGATCCACTATAAAATACTCAGGGGGGGGGCAGGGGAATTGACTGCGGTGTGGTTACTTGTATAAGTGGACATTAGCACTGGAAGGCTGAGAAGAAGGAAACTGTGTCCCTGTCCTATTACCCACTAGATTCAGTTCCCATGCCCCTTTGAAGGGTGTCCACCAGTGCTGGGAGGGCCTGGGTTTCTTTCTGTGGATTACCCAGCATGTGTGCTAGATCTGCAAGTGTCACCTGACTAATTTCCGTAACGCTCGGGCAGAAATCAATGTTCGTATTTTTTGGCTTTGCGTTTTGTCAAAATTGGCAAGTAACGTTCTTTTACTCACTTTTCTGCAGGAACGTCACGAAATGAATAAAGAGCCACTACTTCCCCAGTGTGCATATCTCACCCAACAATGTCAAAGTGTCAATAGCAACTGGGGAAGAAGGGAAAGAAAACAAGGGATAGAGAAGGTCCCACGTCGCACCCCGTCTGAATGAGGATGGGTTGATCAAAAGCGAAAGTCTGTTAAAAGGAGTAATAGAAAAAGAGGCAAATATATATATAGTCTCTCTATTATACACTTTGGGCCATATGTATCAAGCAAAATTGCAATTGCAAACGCCGAAATTCTGCGAATTTCGGCGTTTGCAATTGCAATTTGGCTTAGTGGTATGTATTAAGGCAAAACTGCCTAGCAAAATAAGGAATCGCAAAATGTATAATTCCCTATTTTGCGATTGCATTTAAGGAATTTGAAATTTTGCGATTCCTTAAATGCAATGTAAGAAGCACCAAAAAAAGTGCAATTTGGCCTTAAGGAATCGCTAATTACCACCAACTTCAAGTTGGTGGAAATTTGCAATTTATTTGAAAAACGCAGTTTTTTGCATTTTTCAAAGTTCAATGTGAAGCACATACATGCCCTTAGGGCATGCATGTGCACCACATGTGCACCCATGCTTATTTCAGGGGTGCAACAGGGTGTCCTTTTGACTCCCTTGCACCCTTGAAATTGCATTCTCAATTTGCGATTCTCTAATAGCTAATCACAAATTGAGAATGTCTTCCCATTCATTCCTATGGGCCTCTAGGTCTATAGGAATGAATGGAGAGGTATTCCTTAATTGTGAATCGCAATTTGAGATTCACAATAAAGGAATATGTAGGATTCGCAAAATGTATTGCAGATCCTACATACATAGCGTTTTGCAATTCTCAAATAGCGATTCGCAAACAATTGCTATTTGAGAATCGCAAATGGACATTTTCAAACATATGGCCCTATATCTTTCTATTTGCATATATGTCTACCTGATTGATTCCCTTCTTCCATCTACTCTGTCCACTGGAGTGAGAGAGAAAGCATAATCATCTAAAGAGAAAACAATAGGGTAAGTAATATGTGTGAATGGGACATGCAGAAGTATGGCGGTATATGTACTGTAATAAACCCACCTAAACATGTATAACTGGAGCCCTGACTGTTCTTCTCAATATTTTTGATATCTGGAAAGCTTCCCTCTTAGCTTTCAAATTAACAAATGTTTCCCTAACTTTCAGGAAGAAAGGAAAACTACAAAAAAAGAAAGAGCTGTTCTCCACAAAGCGGGACTCTAATCAGTTTTAAGTATACAAATTACTCAAAACTAAGCTCAAGGAATACAGTGAACAAGCGCTGAAATCAATATGACGGTAATGCAGCTTTGCTTGTTATCTCTATTTTGCAGGAACTAACTGTGCTGACCAGGAGGATGAAGACGGGAACCGAATGGAGGCCAGGTGAAGCCCGAAATCAGTATTACACTGAAGGAGACGCTGCTACAGGAAGGAAAGCACACGAAGTGGACGATGGCCCGGAAATGCAGGTAAGTGATCTGGAACAGCACAACTTGATCACGATGCTGGAACGCGAAGCGTCAGCAGCCGAGATCGGAGCGTCTATATTCTCCTTACTGGCTCCCGTGCATGCGTCAATACAGGAGTCAGCCATATTTGTAGTTTCTGTCCTTTTACAGCACGTAGCTTGCAGCTCGCCGTTCAAAGCGTGAATACGGCAATCCTGACACCCTGACGTCCGGTGGGTTGGCAGTAGCTGTCTGGGTCCGGAGGTGGCTGAAGGTGCGGTGGCAGTGTCGGCAGGAGAACGTGCCTTGGGTGATGCTTGGCGTCGAGAGATGGCAGTTGTTGTTGCATCCGGCGTTGAGTGTGTGGGGGGATGCTGAGTCATAGCAGTGGGAGGTAGGAGGACCAGGGTCCCTGGCACTGATTGCAGTCAGGTCGCAGATGGGTGCAGATTGGCTTGCCTTGGCATGGCCGCACAGCAGCTGCCATTAACAAGGGGTTGGGGAGGAAAAGCAGCTGGGAAGAGTGAGCGGCAACATGCTGGGCAAGGGTCCGTGGGGGCAGCAGAGGCGAGAAAAGGGAGCGAAAATGCAAACGGGAAAATAAAAAACAAAACAGTGAAGGCAGCAACAGACAAACGGCACAGACACACAAAAAGGCATAAACAGACAAAAAAGGCAACAGAAAGACAAAAGGCACAAATAGACAAAAACGCACAAATAGAAAACAACAGAAAAACACACAGAAAAACAAATAGAAAGCTGGCAGAGCAAACAAGCGGAAGAGCAAGCCTCTCCTACTGGACCACAAGAAATGAGGCACAGGCAGGAGCCTGCGTGTGTAGGAGAGCCTCAAACACCTTACCTGGAGACCAGAAGGTGCTGGGGGCAGTACCTTAAGGACGGAGCTGCGCGAGGGGAGAGTGGTCACTCTGACCAGGAGGGTCACTGTACTGTACATCAGTAACTTAACGTTATTCTACTCTACACCACTCCACTGTACCCTACTCCACTGTATGCCGCTCCAATCTACCCCAATCCGGTCTAGGCCACTACACTCTACGCTATTTCAGTGTGAACCACTAAACTATACAACACTCCACTGTATACCACTCCACAGTACTTCATTACACTGCACGCCAATGATGACTACTCTAGTACATTCTACTCCACTCCAGTCTACAGTATTTCTCTCTATAACCATCCACTATATGCCATGCCGTTGTACGCCACTCCACTGTATGCCACTACACTCTACCCTTCTCCAGTGTATGGTATTACACTATATGCTACTCCGCTGTATGCTATTCAATTCTAAGCCACTCCATTCTGTGCTATTCCACTGTATGTACCAACAAGAAGAGAAGCAGGGAGAGTTAGGACACCCTCTTAGTCCCCGGTTATAGTATGCCAACAAAAAAAAGAGAGGTCTGTGGTATAACAGTAACCACTTGAAGGAGCAAAGAAATTGGGAGAAAAAGCCATTACCTGACCCAACTGAGGTAGGTAAGAAAGCCCTCACACACCGACCTGGTCGGTGTGACCAGGTCGGTGTCATGCTTCATCATCGGGCCCCACCAAAAAGGTCTAGTACCTTTTTGGTGTGCTGCGACGCCAGAATTACTGCGGAGCGGGTTTCGTGAAGTAGACGTGCAGTGAGAATACTTTAAAAGTGTCTAATGAGTATCACAAAATTGTTTTAATAATAGATCCCTAAGACACAGATAAAAAATTATGTGATTGGAATATTAGCCAAGAGCAATGGTTTGGTTAATTCCAATTAGTCTTAGTATCAGTCGACATGTTTCAGCCTATGAAACGGTGTAAGTTTACCAGGCATTCTTCAGGACTCATGTAGTGTAATAAACCCTGGTGGTATGAGCACCCTAAGGCTCACCCTTACCTAGGGACGTGTAAGTGAAAAATATTATTAAAAGTGAAAAAAGTGCAAAAAAAGATGGGAAGAGCAATTGCTCATTCCTGGTAACTCCTGGTTTAGGAGGATTTCCGCACTTTTAAGTTAGATGCAAAATGCACCATGGGTCACAGGAGGGGGGTGGAGGCTTACTCGGCACACCGCCCTCAAAGCCCGGCACCCGCGTGGCACCTAGCTATTCCTCACACTGGACCCCGAAGATCTTCATAAAAAGTAAAAAAACAGTCTGCCACTTTAAATGCAAAAAAAATGTAGCCATCAATCAGCTTAGAAGAGAGCAATATGCCCAAATCAGATGGGTCCAGTGTGATGAATAGCTAGGTGCCACGCGGGTGCCGGGCTTTGAGGGCGGTGTGCCAAGTAAGCCTCCACCCCCCTCCTGTGACCCATGGTGCATTTTGCATCTAACTTAAAAGTGTGGAAATCCTCCTAAACCAGGAGTTACCAGGAATGAGCAATTGCTCTTCCCCCCTTTTTTGCACTCTTTTCACTTTTAATAATATTTTTCACTTACACGTCCCTAGGTAAGGGTGAGCCTTAGGGTGCTCATACCACCAGGGTTTATTACACTACATGAGTCCTGAAGAATGCTTGGTAAACTTACACCATTTCATAGGCTGAAACATGTTGACTGATACTAAGACTAATTGGAATTAACCAAACCATTGCTCTTGGCTAATATTCCGATCATTAGACACTTTTAAAGTATTCTCACTGCACGTCTACTTCACGAAACCCGCTCCGCAGTAATTCTGGCGTCGCAGCACACCAAAAAGGTACTAGACCTTGTTGGTGGGGCCCGATGATGAAGCATGACACCGACCAGGTCGGTGTGTGAGGGCTTTCTTATCTACCTCAGTTGGGTCAGGTAATTGTTTTTTCTCCCAATTTCTTTGCTCCTTCAAGTGGTTACTGTTATACCACAGACCTCTCTTTTTTTGTTGGCATACTATTCCACTGTATGCCACTACATTGTACCTCACTCTACTCTATACCACTCCACTCTACAGCACTACACTGTATGCCACTCCACTCTTTTCGATTCCATTCTACACCACTACACTCTGTGCTACTCCATTGTACACCAGTCTATTCTACCACACTTTATTCTATGCCACTGCACTGTACAACAATTCACTTTATGCTATTCCACTGTATGCTGCTCGGCTGTACGACACTACAGTTTATGCCACTACACTGTATGCCAATCCAGTACACACTATTCTACTCTATGCAACTCCGCTACACAACACGCCACTTTATGCTATCCCACTCTATGTCACTCCCCTCTATGCCACTCCTCTGTATAGCACTTCACTCTGCACTACTCTGCTTAACCCCACAGCACTCTACATCACTTCACTTTATGCCACTACAGTCTATGACACTCCACTGTACAGAATTCAACTATGTGCTACTCTACTCAGTGCTATTCCACTGTATGCAACTCCATTCTCACCAATTCACTGTATGCTATTCAAATCTATGCCATTCTGGTGTATGCCACTACAGAGTATTCCACTCAAAGTACTGCTGCTCCACATCACACTATTCCACTGTATGCTATTTCAGTGCATGCTTCTCCACTGTATGCTATTCCACTGTGTGCCACTCCAGTCTATGCCATTCCACTGTACGCCAGTCCACTGCATTCTTGTCCACTCTATGACACTTCAATCTACACTGATATATTGTATGCCACTTTACTGTACTTCAGTACATTCTACACCACTGCACTCTGCACTATTCCATTGTACACTATTACGCTGTACCACAATCTATTCAACACCACTCCACTCTTCCCCATTCCTCACTCAACTGTACGCAATTGTACTGTGCTGCTCTCCTCTCTAAACCTCTACATTCTACAACACTACACTGTATGCTATTGCACTCTACGCAACTACACTGTATGCCAGTCGGCTCTACGTCTCTGCACTGTACCCACTCCTCTCTATACCACTTCACCATACAGTATTCAACTGTACACAACTGCACAGTACGACAGGAAACTTTACACTATTTGACTTTATGCCACTCCACTCGACCCCATTTGACTGTTTGCCACTCTACTCTATGCTATTCCGGTAAACCCCTCTCCACTCTAGGCCACTCCACTATATGCCAAAGCACTGTACACCACTTCATTGTACAGTATTCCAATCTATGCCGCTCTAGTGTACTCCACTGTATGCTACTCTACTGTACGCTACTCCACTATACGCTATTTCAGTGTATGCTACTCTAGTGTATGCTAGTCAACTGCATCTAGTCTATGGCACCCCCCTGTATGCCATTTTAGTGTACGGTATTCCACTGCTCATCTCTCCACTCTTCCCTACTCCACTGTACGCCACTCCACGCCAAGCCACTTTTCGCCACTCCCTGTTATGATATTCCTCTCTATGTCACTCTATTGTACGCTATTCCACTGTACGCCACTCTAGTCTACAACAATCCACCGTACACTGCTCTTCTCTGTGCAATGTACTCTATGCTATTCTACTGAGTGATACTCCACTCTATGCTATTTCACTCTACCCTACTCTACTGTATAAACCTCTTGTGCATGCTACTACACTTTATGTCAATCGACTGTACGCTACTCCACTGTACACTATTACACTCTACTGCAGCATACTGTAAACCACTGCAATGTATGCTACTCCACTCCACTCTATGTCACTCCACTATACGCTGTTCCACTTTATACCACTCCACTAAATGCCCCATATAGTCAATCATACTCAATTATACACAACTTAACTGTATGCTATTCCACCATCACTCCATTGTAAGCCAATCCAGTGTATGCTATCTCATTACATTGTTAACAACAAGGGACCCCAATTTAGTCAACAGGGGACCTCGGGGAGCAATTCTTTCAAACAACAGTGGTCCCATGCACATTCCAGTACAACATCAATAAATATAGACGGAATCAATTCTATATTTTAGAATGACATGTCCAGCCGGACAGAGGTCCTTCACGTTTACTTAATAAACAAAATTCCAGAATAAAACAAAGATACCTTCCACAAAACCCTGTGTGGTACACAAGCCTGTGCCCAACACTTGCGGGGTGTTTACAGTTGGCGGTAGATAGGAAAGGTTTTAAGGCAAACAAGCGTTCTTCTTTTTACATGTTCATTACACAGAAATTATCAGGTAGCACCATTACATCAATTTAGCAATCAAATATTCGTATACGGTGCTTAAGCAAGTCGACGGCGTTTCGGTCCCCCTAAAGGGACATGGGGACCATCATCAGGACAAACAAATAATTGCCTTTATCGCTAAACCTCAAAATGCCTAAAAGGAAAGAGTAAGGAGAAAAATATATACACACTTTAAGAACAGAGCACCAATAATTTCAAAACAAGTGACTCTTTGTGCAGAGTGCTTCCAAACGTTACCGAGGTGAGGATGTTGCACGGTTTCCATGAGTGAAGAAGTGGTGGCAGCTCGAAGGGACAGGCTAGTAGGCGTATTAGGGCTTGTGTCAAGATTGTTGACTGGTGCCTATTGCGATAATGCATAATTAACCTCTGCAAATGCATGGTTCCCACAAGTGAGGAAGTGGTGGCAGCGCAGAGGGACAAGCTAGTTGGCGTATTAAGGCTTGTGTCAAGATTGTTAACTGGTGCCTATTACGATAGTGCCTAATTAACCTCGGCAATTGAACAGGGTGTACGTACAAGTCCGCGAGTTATCGATCAAAGCGGACGCTATTTTCCTTGTAGTGGTGGTGCCTGTTTGAAATCGGCAATAATTTGTGAAGTGGAATTATACATGCCTCTATCGCGGCTTGGTGTCTAGCTAAAGAAATCAATCTGCTTACCGAGGCAGCGCTTAGATATTGTCTGATCGAATTGATACTCAGAATAGCCCGGACCAGCAGCCCTATATAAGAAGACAATCTAAAGATTAGAGGATGAATAACATCCCAGTGACACTGCGCGATTCGTGCCATGCAAAAATGCGTACCCAGTTAGGACGTAGGTTGCCGTGTTACTAAATCGTAACCGGACGACGCCAGGGTAAGCCTGTTAAGACAGAAGGGTAATTAATGGACCTTGATCGCAGCGTTTCTACCAAGGCATGTAAACATGTACTGCTGGCTTACTCACCGGTATAGACGGTCATGGAGATATTCCCTGGCGTGCTCGTGCAATCGAACCAGAAAGTGAAGAGGGGGCGGTTGTGCGGTGATTGGACAGTGCACGCGAGGTTTTGGGCATGGACATAAACGAGGGGTGCAGGTTGTGGTGGCCATCTTGGGTGATGCGTGTCTATGGTGATATTACGTGCAAGGTGACAATTATAAAAAACATCGAACAAAACGTTTCAGAAATTGTTTTCTTTTTCGAACAATTAAATGCTTGGCGCTTTGCTCAGAGTCTCTACAGCATTATTGTGGGAAATCAGATTAAGGCAGTCCACTTATCCTGCAGGTTCAAGCCTGAATTCAAGCTGTCTGTCTTCAGAATCCATTTCAATTCTTCTCTGTTTAGCATACGGGTTAGGTCGCCTCCTCTTGGTGGTATGATGATCTGTGTGATAACCGTCCAACGGATCTCGTTTTCATTATGCCCTTTGCTTAAAAAATGTTCAACCAGGGGTGCGTTCGGTGTTTTGCACCTAATGCGACTGCGATGTTGGGATATTCGCAGCTTAATTTTCTGCTTTGTCTGGCCAACATATATAAGGTTGCACGGACAGAAGATTGCATAAATGAGATTACAGCTGTTACAATTTGTAAAAGTATGCAGTTCATTTTTCACATTTTTAAATACAAATTCTTTACTGTCAATCGAAAAATCACAAACCACACAAGAGCCACATTTGGAATGACCACGCAGGAGTGGTAATGACCAATGATCATGTAGTGTGGTATTTCTACCAATTGCTGGTGGTAATGCTGCCCTGACCAATTGATCCTTGAGATTTTTGATCTTCTTGAAAGCAAAGAGGGGAGTTTCTCAATTGAGGGGACCTGAATTCAAAATGTGCCAGTTCTTTTTTATACATTGTTTTACACAGTTAGATATGGTGGAGAAGGTGGTTACACGTACTGTTTTTTCATTGGTTTCTTTTGGTTTGGGTTCAAGGAGAGTGTCACGAGGACAGTACCAGGCTCTCTTCATAGAGTTTTTTATCAGGCGTCTGGGATAGCCTCTAAACCTAAGTTTCTCAGATAAGGTATTCGCCTCAATAAAGTAATCCTCTTTCTTAAAGCAATTTCTTCTTAGCCTGAGGAATTGCGAATACAGAAGACTGTCCCTTAATGCCCTAGGATGACAGCTGTTGTAACTGAGAAGGGTATTCCTTTCCGTTGGTTTGCGAATCAGGGATGTGTATAAAATCCCATCATGATGTTGGATGGTCAAATCTAAGAAGGGAATACTATCCTTGTTATGGGATAAGGTGAACGTGAGGCCATTGCAATTGTTATTCAGCCAATGTGTTAGCCCTGGGAAATCCTCAGTGGAGCCACCCCAAATTAAAAAGATGTCGTCTATGTAGCGCTTCCAGGTATGTATACCCTGATGGAATGGGTTACTGCTAGACAAAATGATATGAGTTTCCAGCCAGTCCATATATAAAATCGCCAGGGTAGGGGCAAAAATAGCCCCCATGGAGCAGCCACGAACCTGCTGGTAATACTGCGAGTCATAGAGAAAGAAGTTCTGGGTGAGGCAAATCTCTAGAAGTTGTATTATGAATAGGGTAGGCACCCTATGGGGACGTGTCCTGGTGTTTAGTATGCTTACACCCTGTTCAATTGCCGAGGTTAATTAGGCACTATCGTAATAGGCACCAGTTAACAATCTTGACACAAGCCTTAATACGCCAACTAGCTTGTCCCTCCGCGCTACCACCACTTCCTCACTCGTGGGAACCATGCATTTGCCGAGGTTAATTATGCATTATCGCAATAGGCACCAGTCAACAATCTTGACACAAGCCCTAATACGCCTACTAGCCTGTCCCTCCGCGCTGCCACCACTTCTTCACTCATGGAAACCGTGCAACATCCTCACCTCGGTAACGTTTGGAAGCACTCTGCACAAAGAGTCACTTGTTTTGAAATTATTGGTGCTCTGTTCTTAAAGTGTGTATATATTTTTCTCCTTATTCTTTCCTTTTAGGCATTTTGAGGTTTAGCGATAAAGGCAATTATTTGTTTGTCCTGATGATGGTCCCCATGACCCTTTAGGGGGACCGAAATGCCGTCGACTTGCTTAAGCACCTTATACGAATATTTGATTGCTAAATTGATGTAATGGTGCTACCTGATAATTTCTGTGTAATGAACATGTAAACAGAAGAACGCTTGTTTGCCTTAAAACCTTTCCTATCTACCGCCAACTGTAAACACCCCGCAAGTGTTGGGCACAGGCTTGTGTACCACACAGGGTTTTGTGGAAGGTATCTTTGTTTTATTCTGGAATTTTGTTTATTAAGTAAACGTGAAGGACCTCTGTCCGGCTGGACATGTCATTCTAAAATATAGAATTGATTCCGTCTATACAAATTGTAACAGCTGTAATCTAATTTATGCAATCTTCTGTCCGTGCAACCTTATATATGTTGGCCAGACAAAGCAGAAAATTAAGCTGCGAATATCCCAACATCGCAGTCGCATTAGGTGCAAAACACCGAACGCACTCCTGGTTGAACATTTTTTAAGCAAAGGGCATACTGAAAATGAGATCCGTTGGACGGTTATCACACAAATCATCATACCACCAAGAGGAGGCGACCTAACCCGTATGCTAAACAGAGAAGAATTGAAATGGATTCTGAAGACAGACAGCTTGAATTCAGGCTTGAACCTGCAGGAGGAGTGGACTGCCTTAATCTGATTTCCCACAATAATGCTGTAGAGACTCTGAGCAAAGCGCCAAGCATTTAATTGTTCGAAAAAGAAAACAATTTCTGAAACGTTTTGTTCGATGTTTTTTATAATTGTCACCTTGCACGTAATATCACCATAGACACGCATCACCCAAGATGGCCACCACAACCTGCACCCCTCGTTTATGTCCATGCCCAAAACCTCGCGTGCACTGTCCAATCACCGCACAACCGCCCCCTCTTCACTTCCTGGTTCGATTGCACGAGCACGCCAGGGAATATCTCCATGACCGTCTATACCGGTGAGTAAGCCAGCAGTACATGTTTACATGCCTTGGTAGAAACGCTGCGATCAAGGTCCATTAATTACTCTTCTGTCTTAACAGGCTTACCCTGGCGTCGCCCGGTTACGATTTAGTAACACGGCAACCTACGTCCTAACTGGGTAAGCATTTTTGCATGGCACGAATCGCGCAGTGTCACTGGGATGTTATTCATCCTCTAATCTTTAGATTGTCTTCTTATATAGGGCTGCTGGTCCGGGCTATTCTGAGTATCAATTCGATCAGACAATATCTAAGCGCTGCCTCGGTAAGCAGATTGATTTCTTTAGCTAGACACCAAGCCGCGATAGAGGCATGTATAATTCCACTTCACAAATTATTGCCGATTTCAAACAGGCACCACCACTACAAGGAAAATAGCGTCCGCTTTGATCGATAACTCGCGGACTTGTACGTACACCCTGTTCAATTGCCGAGGTTAATTAGGCACTATCGTAATAGGCACCAGTTAACAATCTTGACACAAGCCTTAATACGCCAACTAGCTTGTCCCTCCCCGCTGCCACCACTTCCTCACTCGTGGGAACCATGCATTTGCCGAGGTTAATTTTGCATTATCGCAATAGGCACCAGTCAACAATCTTGACACAAGCCCTAATACGCCTACTAGCCTGTCCCTCCGCGCTGCCACCACTTCTTCACTCTTGGAAACCGTGCAACATCCTCACCTCGGTAACGTTTGGAAGCACTCTGCACAAAGAGTCACTTGTTTTGAAATTATTAGTGCTCTGTTCTTAAAGTGTGTATATATTTTTCTCCTTATTCTTTCCTTTTAGGCATTTTGAGGTTTAGCGATAAAGGCAATTATTTGTTTGTCCTGATGATGGTCCCCATGACCCTTTAGGGGGACCGAAACGCCGTCGACTTGCTTAAGCACCTTATACGAATATTTGATTGCTAAATTGATGTAATGGTGCTACCTGATAATTTCTGTGTAATGAACATGTAAACAGAAGAACGCTTGTTTGCCTTAAAACCTTTCCTATCTACCGCCAACTGTAAACACCCCGCAAGTGTTGGGCACAGGCTTGTGTACCACACAGGGTTTTGTGGAAGGTATCTTTGTTTTATTCTGGAATTTTGTTTATTAAGTAAACGTGAAGGACCTCTGTCCGGCTGGACATGTCATTCTAAAATATAGAATTGATTCCGTCTATATTTATTGATGTTGTACTGGAATGTGCAAGGGACCACTGTTGTTTGAAAGAATTGCTCCCCGAGGTCCCCTGTTGACTAAATTGGGGTCCCTTGTTGTTAACAATATAATTGTGCGCAATCGGCTGATTGCAAGGGCTTTGTCCTCCTTCCCACTTCTCCTAAGTGGTCACCGGCCTTCCTACCTGTGCCCGAGCGGTCCTTTCCTGCTCATCACTCTTTTCCCTCTCTCACTGTAATGTCTGATACAGCCCCTCTATATTCACTTGAATATATTAATAAAATCTGTGCAGGACCATCCTTATTCACTGACCAAGAGGAAACCAATGCCACAAGTAGTACTAGTCTCTCTGAGGAACTTGAAAAACAAAAAAAGAAACATGCTAGGCTAGAATTAATGACTCTAATGCTTACCCAGTATCTCAAATCCAAGACTATCCCACTTGGCCTTCAAGTCAGGAACATCCCTGGTGTCTTTACTGACAATCCGAAGTACATAACAGGCTTTAGCAGTATAGGTACCACCTGTTCTAGGCATTGGCTAGTCCTAGGCATAGAAACTGCAGGCGAGGAACTTAAAAAACTTAAGAACACCATCAAAGATTTACAAAAACAAATAACTGATGATAAAACAATCATTGATATAAAGGCCTTACTTGAAAAAATTGAGAAAACAGTCTCTGAATTCCACCGTATAGAACAAAATAAAAAATCGAATAAGGTTAAAAAAGACATTAAAATCTTCACTCTCGAACGCACGTACCCTTATTTACAAAAAGATTTTTATACGAATCGCAACTTCCACCAGCACCAACAAACCCCAAGACCCTGGGGACATTTCAATAAAAGAAACACTGTGGTGGGCTTCACCGACTCCTCAGCAGACTCATCTGATAGTTCGGATCCTGGTGAGGGGGGCAGTGGACCAACACGCAATCAGACTCCTTTTTTATCCAGAGGCAATCCCGAACCCCAAAAGAGAGGGAGGGTCAAACAACAACAACGATGGCACAACCCCCCGGGGGAGCGCCAGACCAGGCAGAAATTTTATCAGTGGTAACAGATAATACCAATCTGAACACTATCCCTATTTTTAATATTTCTAACCATACCCTTACCACCCAGGAGTTATCCATCCTTAGCAAAGGATTATCCTTTGTTCCGACCACCTACCCGAATTTTCTGAATCTCCAATCTGAACTACTTGGCTTCTTCCGGAAATTGAGACTACGATCATACTTTGAACTTAATCCCTCGGAACCCAAAAGTGTTACGACCCCATTCCGACCACCCTCAACCTTCTCACCTACATCCAATATGATTCCAAAAGAAATCATTACTTTTGAAAAAGTAATTCTTAAGGAAATCTCCAATATAGAGAAATCCCATCTCTTTGTACCCTACAACATCTCATTGGATGAAAAGTCAGCAATCAACTCCCTTAAGAATAACACTAACTTGATTATCAAATCAGCGGATAAGGGGGGTGGGATAGTTCTCCAGGATATTGAAAATTATAGAAATTAGCTCCTACGCCAGGTATCTAACACTGACCATTATTTCAGACTGCCTTGTAACCCCACCAAAGATATTCAAAAGCTTATTAAAGTCATTACAATGGAAGCTTTGGAGAATGACATTATAAGCAAACATGAATATAATTTCCTAAACATTGCCAACCCAAGAACTCCTGTTCTTTATACATTGCCCAAAATCCACAAAAGGATGGATAACCCCCCGGGTAGACCAATACTATCTGGTTGCGGTTCAGTATTGGAACCTCTGGGCCACTATGTTAACTTCTTTTTGAAGGACTTTGTGCCAATAACTGCTTGCTACATCAGAGACAGCATGCACATGATCAATTTTATTGAGAACTATTCTTTTGATCCTGAACATGAGACTCTATGCACATTAGACGTAGAGTCCCTATACACAAATATTCCCCAGAAAGACTCGCTACTTGTAATGGAAAGCATACTAAACACCAGGACACGTCCCCATAGGGTGCCTACCCTATTCATAATACAACTTCTAGAGATTTGCCTCACCCAGAACTTCTTTCTCTATGACTCGCAGTATTACCAGCAGGTTCGTGGCTGCTCCATGGGGGCTATTTTTGCCCCTACCCTGGCGATTTTATATATGGACTGGCTGGAAACTCATATCATTTTGTCTAGCAGTAACCCATTCCATCAGGGTATACATACCTGGAAGCGCTACATAGACGACATCTTTTTAATTTGGGGTGGCTCCACTGAGGATTTCCCAGGGCTAACACATTGGCTGAATAACAAATGCAATGGCCTCACGTTCACCTTATCCCATAACAAGGATAGTATTCCCTTCTTAGATTTGACCATCCAACATCATGATGGGATTTTATACACATCCCTGTTTCGCAAACCAACGGAAAGGAATACCCTTCTCAGTTACAACAGCTGTCATCCTAGGGCATTAAGGGACAGTCTTCCGTATTCGCAATTCCTCAGGCTAAGAAGAAATTGCTTTAAGAAAGAGGATTACTTTATTGAGGCGAATACCTTATCTGAGAAACTTAGGTTTAGAGGCTATCCCAGACGCCTGATAAAAAACTCTATGAAGAGAGCCTGGTACTGTCCTCGTGACACTCTCCTTGAACCCAAACCAAAAGAAACCAATGAAAAAACAGTATGTGTAACCACCTTCTCCACCATATCTAACTGTGTAAAACAATGTATAAAAAAGAACTGGCACATTTTGAATTCAGGTCCCCTCAATTGGGAAACTCCCCTCTTTGCTTTCAAGAAGAGCAAAAATCTCAAGGATCAATTGGTCAGGGCAGCATTACCACCAGCAATTGGTAGAAATACCACACTACATGATCATTGGTCATTACCACCCCTGCGTGGTCATTCCAAATGTGGCTCTTGTGTGGTTTGTGATTTTTCGATTGACAGTAAAGAATTTGTATTTAAAAATGTGAAAAATGAACTGCATACTTTTACAAATTGTAACAGCTGTAATCTCATTTATGCAATCTTCTGTCAGTGCAACCTTATATATGTTGGCCAGACAAAGCAGAAAATTAAGCTGCGAATATCCCAACATCGCAGTCGCATTAGGTGCAAAACACCGAACGCACCCCTGGTTGAACATTTTTTAAGCAAAGGGCATACTGAAAATGAGATCCGTTGGACGGTTATCACACAAATCATCATACCACCAAGAGGAGGCGACCTAACCCGTATGCTAAACAGAGAAGAATTGAAATGGATTCTGAAGACAGACAGCTTGAATTCAGGCTTGAACCTGCAGGAGGAGTGGACTGCCTTAATCTGATTTCCCACAATAATGCTGTAGAGACTCTGAGCAAAGCGCCAAGCATTTAATTGTTCGAAAAAGAAAACAATTTCTGAAACGTTTTGTTCGATGTTTTTTATAATTGTCACCTTGCACGTAATATCACCATAGACACGCATCACCCAAGATAGCCACCACAACCTGCACCCCTCGTTTATGTCCATGCCCAAAACCTTGCGTGCACTGTCCAATCACCGCACAACCGCCCCCTCTTCACTTCCTGGTTCGATTGCACGAGCACGCCAGGGAATATCTCCATGACCGTCTATACCGGTGAGTAAGCCAGCAGTACATGTTTACATGCCTTGGTAGAAACGCTGCGATCAAGGTCCATTAATTACCCTTCTGTCTTAACAGGCTTACCCTGGCGTCGCCCGGTTACGATTTAGTAACACGGCAACCTACGTCCTAACTGGGTAAGCATTTTTGCATGGCACGAATCGCGCAGTGTCACTGGGATGGTATTCATCCTCTAATCTTTAGATTGTCTTTTTATATAGGGCTGCTGGTCCGGGCTATTCTGAGTATCAATTCGATCAGACAATATCTAAGCGCTGCCTCGGTAAGCAGATTGATTTCTTTAGCTAGACACCAAGCCGCGATAGAGGCATGTATAATTCCACTTCACAAATTATTGCCGATTTCAAGCAGGCACCACCACTACAAGGAAAATAGCGTCCGCTTTGATCGATAACTCGCGGACTTGTACGTACACCCTGTTCAATTGCCGAGGTTAATTAGGCACTATCGTAATAGGCACCAGTTAACAATCTTGACACAAGCCTTAATACACCAACTAGCTTGTCCCTCCGCGCTGCCACCACTTCCTCACTCGTGGGAACCATGCATTTGCCGAGGTTAATTATGCATTATCGCAATAGGCACCAGTCAACAATCTTGACACAAGCCCTAATACGCCTACTAGCCTGTCCCTCCGCGCTGCCACCACTTCTTCACTCATGGAAACCGTGCAACATCCTCACCTCGGTAACGTTTGGAAGCCCTCTGCACAAAGAGTCACTTGTTTTGAAATTATTGGTGCTCTGTTCTTAAAGTGTGTATATATTTTTCTCCTTATTCTTTCCTTTTAGGCATTTTGAGGTTTAGCGATAAAGGCAATTATTTGTTTGTCCTGATGATGGTCCCCATGACCCTTTAGGGGGACCGAAATGCCGTCGACTTGCTTAAGCACCTTATACGAATATTTGATTGCTAAATTGATGTAATGGTGCTACCTGATAATTTCTGTGTAATGAACATGTAAACAGAAGAACGCTTGTTTGCCTTAAAACCTTTCCTATCTACCGCCAACTGTAAACACCCCGCAAGTGTTGGGCACAGGCTTGTGTACCACACAGGGTTTTGTGGAAGGTATCTTTGTTTTATTCTGGAATTTTGTTTATTAAGTAAACGTGAAGGACCTCTGTCCGGCTGGACATGTCATTCTAAAATATAGAATTGATTCCGTCTATATTTATTGATGGTGTACTGGAATGTGCATGGGACCACTGTTGTTTGAAAGAATCTCATTACATGGCACTCCACTCTATGACACTCCATTCTACACAATTCTACTGCATGCCACTCCACTGCACAACACTCCACTCAACAGCCCTCTATGTCACTAAACTCTACAACACTATATGCCACTCCACTGCAGTACAACATACAATACTGTTGTCTACTCTTCCTCCCGCCACTGTACAACACTGAACTACACTGTACTAAACTCTACAGCAGTTTCACACACTGCACAGGACAGCCTACTACCCAATGGAAGACCACTCAACTACACTATACAACACTGTACTCCAGTGTATGGTACGCCACTACAGTGTACTAAACTCCCCAGCACTGTACTATATGAAACAATACTACAGTATACAACACTGTAGTCCACTCTACACTATGCCGCTCCACTCGAATACACTGTCTGCAGTTTATCGCACTGTATTCCACTGTACTACAGTCCACTCTATGCCACTCCTCCATACAAGACTGTTGCACTCACTAGAGTGGGAATAGTAATGTTTACCCCTACACTATCCAACACTTACCCTACTTTTGCACTCACTGGAGTGGGAATAGTACTTTTTACCCCTACACTAACCAAAACTTACCCTACTGATACCCTAAAAGTAATATGCATTGTAATGGTATGCATTGTAATGGAAGGAGTTGTAAATGTAGTTTCTAAAAATGCGTTGTGATGGCATGCAAAGTAAAATCATGCATTGTAAAGGATGTTGCATTGTAAAAACTGCATTGTAAATTGTTATTGTAATTCACATTTGTAGAGCGCGTTATCAGCTTCTGCCATGCATTGTACATTTTTGCATTGTAAGGTCATACATTCTACCACTCTACCTTTATAATAGTTTACCCCACTTTACACAACACACTCCATTCTATTCCACTCCACAGCACTGGACTCTATATAACACTAAATTGTACAACACTGTTCCTTACTGTACTCTATGACACTGCAATTAGTAACTGTCAATTGAATAACACTCAGCACTATGATTTGAATCCAAGCTTTATTAGAAAATAAAAACCATTTAAATGTAATGAAAATACCAAAGAGTAAAGCTAAGTTACAGTTAGGAAAACTTTATTTATTCTTATATACAAACCCAACTTAAACTAACCAAACAGGAGAAATGATAATGTTATAGTTATAACTTACATTTTCTAATTTACACACTATTAGTTAGAAGTAACATTTAGAATGTACACACCACCTTCAATTTACTGTATGTCGCACACCTCCGTACACATTTTTCTTGCATCAGTCCCCACAATTCATTACCTATAACTCACCATTTCTCCATGCACTGCCTGTACCTTTGCATATTACATACCATATATCATGTGAAATCATAGCAATAATGATAAGATGTGTGATGTCTGAAATTATATAATTTCTCAGAACACAGTGGATGGTAGAGTGGTGAGTTACAGTTAGAGTGAGAAGAATGTTTATACATATTTTGGGTATATATATATATATATATATATATATATATGGGAAACACCCTTTACAACGCAACTTTTACCACGCAGTGCTTTTACATCGCAACTTTTACAACGCAAACCATTACAACGCATTGCGCTGGGGGGGCGCTCCAGGATAGGGAATAGATTTAATTTACTATCCAACACCTTCCCTACTATCCACGGGGACTGGAGTTGGAATAGTAAATTAAACTATTCACTATCCAGCACCCCAAAGCGCTATGCGTTGTAATGGTATGCGTTGTAAAAACTGCGATGTGAAAGCATGCGTGGTAAAAGCATGCGTTGTAATGTCATACATCCTATATATATATATATATATATATATTTTTATCCATATGGCTCCCTTCTTTTTCAGTAGGCGCTGCTGGTTGTGGCCGCGTCGCTCCTGCGGTTGAACCGCAGGAGCGACGCGGCCACAACCAGCAGCGCCTACTGAAAAAGAAGGGAGCCATATGGATAATTATTGACTTTTTTCAAGGTGCTCGCCGGCATAACAACAGCAAAGCACTGTCTCGCATTTTGGATCGAGGACGAAAGCGGACGGAAGAGAGCGGACCCATACCTATCACGGGGAACCGAGGTAAGAGTGTGTGGTCCCCGAGTACGCCTGCTGGTAATCCCCGATAGCCAAGTGAAAAAAGAATGTTGAATGACTAACTTCTTAAAGTCACATTAACGTGAGAAAGCCGGTTCAGTGGCATTATTTATTTCGAACGAATGCAAAATGGTGACATCAATCATACAAACTGGCAATGAGTAAATATCACACTGCGGATATAGCCACATCAGAACAAAACGTACACCTTGATGCACTTCGAAAAAATAAATAAACCTAACAATAAAACAAGGAGGTAAAATCTTTCAAAGAATTCAAACTTGAAAGAGAAGAGATTATCCACAACAAAAAGGGATAAGCCAAAACCAAATGTACGATGGACAAACGGGATGCAAAAAGGAAGGAACATATAACGACAATGTTCGAAAAAGATAAAAATAATACATCCGCAGGAACAAGCAAAGACAAAGACAAAGATAAAGGAAAAAAACGACACAAAGGACAAACTAAGATCATGGGAAAAACTAAACAAAAAAGAGATTAACAAATCATGGGAACTAATAACGCTACAAAAATATTTGGAAGTAGAAAGAGTGCCACGTGGTTTACGCAACTTAACGATGCCCAACCAACAAGATGTTACGAATGACCTATTACAAGAGTGGGGTGAACACTCCTTAAACTCATCGTTGGGATTTATAAAAATTCTGGTAAAACACATAGAAATTGCACTAAATAAAATTAAGGAACAACTAAGAAACCTAGAAAAGGAAATAGATGCCCTCAAATTAAACCCTGAAATGACTAAATTCAAGGAGGATCTTAATAAACAAATTGAAAAACATGAGGACACAGTAAGGGAAAGAAAACAAATTAAATTTACAAGAGATGCAAATGACTACGCACATGGGCGCATCTTTACATTTGCCCGAAAGTATGACTCATTGAAACAACAAACGGACATCACTAATGTATCCTCATCGAGTTTATCCTCCTTCACGTCACTTGAATTAAGTGATGAAGACGCCATCACAGATCCAACGCAGAAAGCTTTTTTAGGGGATATGCGCCTCGTTCTCATCCAACGCCAATGGGAACAACATCGGGGGGCGCAGAGATTCACACGAGGCAAAGGCAGGGGCAGAGGAAGACCATGGCAGGCCAGAAACCCAAAACCCCAACCAGGAGGAGCAGAAGAAGAAAGCTCCGCAAACACCAGAGTGGGGACAGAAACACGAGGGATGAAACAAAAGAGGGGCAAATAAATGAAGAACTTCAAATCATCAACCTCTCTAAAAGAAAGATATCCCCAGCAGAAACTCGAGTTCTAAAGAAAGGAATTAATTTCTGCCCCACCCAAAGAATGAACATGGCACAAACACGTATTGATATATATCTTTATATCAGAAAAATTAAGTTGGCAAAGTTTTTTATGGAAAAACCACACAAACCTAAATCCACAACAACACAAGCAGGAATCAAATCTACTCTCCTAGCTAAAGAAGCAGAAGCATATTTGACGCTCTTAAACTTGAATGAGGAAGATGATAACAACATAACCCTAACGGAAGCAATACCACAATTAGGAGCAGGCTCAAGCAAAATGAAAGCCAAGTCAAAGTTCTACCCGCAATTAACACCAGGGAACAAGATTGATATGTTCCAGGAAGCAGTTATCCATGACCTCTACAAAATCACCAAAACCAAAGGCAAGGACAACCTAACAATCCAGGAAAGAGAAGCCATTACATCCCTTACGAATGACACAAGTTTTGAAATAAAAATAGCGGACAAGGGAGGCAACATAGTCCTGTGGGACAGGGATCTATATACCACAGAAGCCATGGAACAACTAAACAATCCGAAATACTATGAAAAACTTAATTCAAATCCCATGGATAAAATTAAAAAAGAATTTGACAAGAACTTAAGTAATTGGGAAAAAAATGGCCTACTGGATTATGATGAAAAGAAATATCTAACTGTTGATTTTCCTAAAATGGCAACCATATACTTCTTGCCAAAAATTCATAAGAACCCCACGAAACCACCAGGGAGACCAATTGTGTCAGCCAAGGGGTCCTTGCTTGAGCCCCTAGCCAATTACATTGACTATTTCTTAAATCCATATGTACAAAATTTGAAATCTTACCTAAGGGACACAACAGACTTCCTATATATGTTGAATGATCTGACCTGGCGACCTGAATTCTTACTGATAACTATGGATGTAATATCCTTGTATACAAACATCGACAATGAACTAGGCCTAAAAGCATGCAATTTCTTCCTCCAAGAACGCAATATTCACTTCAGAGATCACAACATCATGCTCCTGGAAATGATCACTAAATCCCTCACCAACAACGTCTTCCTATTTGGGGATCAGATCTTCAGACAAAAAAATGGGGCCGCAATGGGCTTTTCCCATAGTCCTAGTTACGCTTGCATCACCATGGGATGGTGGGAGGAGACAGTCGCATGGAATCAAAATCACATGGAATACACACAACACATAGTGTCATGGAAACGATTTATCGATGACCTGTTCATCATATGGAATGACAGCGAAGAAAAATTTCTGGAATATTTTGAAATCTTGAACACAGAAACACCATGTCTTAAATTCACTTACAATATAAGCAAGACCAAAGCAATCTTCCTTGACACTGAGGTATATATCAAAAACAATCACATTGAGACAACTCTCCACCGAAAAGATACTGCAACTAACGCCACCCTGGAAGCTACCAGCTTTCATCAACGATCTTTAATTGAAAGCATCCCCTATGGGGAATTTCTCCGCCTGAGAAGAATTTGTAGTGAGGAAGAGGAGTGGGATAAACAAAGCAAAACTACCATCCAAAGGTTCACAAAAAGAAAATACAACCGAAAAGTGGTCCAGAGTTGTTGGAATAGAGCAAATCAAAAAACCAGGAAGGAATGCCTACAAAAGAAAACTAAGCCAGAAAATCAGGAAACAGAACCAATCAGATTAATTTTGAACTATAGCCAGGAGTCAAAAAGAATCAATCAAATAATAAAAAAGAATTGGAAAATTCTTCAGTTGGACCCGGTAATCGGTAAAAGAATAGGCAACCACCCTGTAATCATATACAGAAGAGCAAGAAATTTGCAGGACCAACTAGTGCACAGTCACTACAAAACATCAAACCCTAAAAAAGCATGGCTGAAAACAAAAGGCTTCATCAAATGTTATAATTGCAAAGCTTGCGAGATTGCCAAACCGACAACCCAGATTTCAATGCCAAACAAAAAAATGTGGCAAATAAAAGAATGTATAACGTGCAACAGCAACTATACCGTGTACATGATCGAGTGTCCCTGCAAACTCCGATACATCGGAAGTACCATATGCGAGTTGAAAAAGCGCATCTTGGAACATGCGCGTGCGACAACACACAAGGATAGAAACAATGCAGTCGCAAAGCATATGGAAAGTCACCACCAGGGGGATTGGAAACAACTACGATTTTGGGGAATCGAAGCAATGATCCCCTCAGAAAGAGGAGGACACAATGAAAAAATTCTGCGGCAAAAGGAGTCAAGGCACATACTCAATTTTAGGACAATGACCCCGTTTGGCCTCAACCAATCGGAGGAACTCTATATACACCTATGATAGACCAAAGGCCTGGATACTCCAACAAGAATCCGAATCCTGAAACAGCATCCTGTTTTGCAATACAAAATGATTTTAATGTTTAATATTGTGACTACTTCACTTATCCACACACAGAATTAAACAAACCGTAATCCATTGGCATAAGCCCACCAGAGGGCAGTATGAACCAAATTAACTTCAAATGGAAGTCCCAAACACAGCGTCCATAATTAATGGTGTAGCGCTAAGCCCACTGGAGGGCCCCTTTGAAAAGCATTTGAAAATGGTGAAAACTGTCCAGTTCACATACAACTCGACAAACGAGACAGTGCGTGAAATCAGAACTAAAAATTACCATATGACTACAACACCCAGGAATCTGTGGTTCAGTATATAGACAAAGGACAAATGACCAGGGCGGGTGTTGTTTTGTCACATAAAGTTAAATAAGTTTAAAAAAAAAAAAAAAAAAGTTGAAGTTTAAATTATTGACACACAATACCCAGTCCACCTGTAAATAAAATAAAAGGCTACCCAGATGGACTAAGGTGGGACAAAATAAATGCGAAATGTGAACTTAAAAACATGGATACTGGACTCTAACTACAGATACCACAATTCCCAGGGTTGGGAGATTGACCTAAACCACACCCCTTGTGGGAGGTAATCTTGTGTTCCAGGAAATGGTGTTTGTTTAAATGTGTGTGTTATTGCACTTTTCAAGCTGACCGTGACCAAGACAGCGGAGGCTGTCGAAACGCGTTGGTTTTTGTTTGGTTTTGGCACCTTATGGATAAATAAAGAACCTTAATCAACCTCCTACAGAATTGTGTGGTTTCACTGCGACTCCCAGATTTCTTTCTGTGGAAGAAATCCTCGTTTGGATATATATATATATATATATATATATATATATATATATGTTCCCAATTTTAGGTGGAGAGAATGCCCTTTATATGAAGCACCCTATGGCACCAGCAACACTCTAAATTGGCTAACCTCAAATGTCTGTTTCTCTAGCAGAGTTTTTGAGCATAGAATTAGCAAGTGCCATCCACACCAAGCAGAAAAATGAAAAATTTCTTTTTCCACTCCAGGCACATTATTACAGCTTTGGATTGGAAAAATACCATCCCAGCAAAACTGGAATGAATCAAAGCAACCCTGACACTAATGTGTCCCTTCAACTTCCTAAAAATGCGGAAGTAAAGCCAGTGCACAGCTGCTCTAGTGCCCTCTTCACAATTGTGAATACTAAGTTGTTCTAATCCTCACTGTCCTGCAAAACTCTGGAGGACACGGAGGGCTGCATCAGCTTTATACGACATAAGATGTTTGGCAACTACCCTCCTACATTGCCCTTGGGCAAGTTGGAAGGTGCTAGGCAATAGTCCACCTGTACTCGAGGAAGGCAAATGGAGATATCTACCCTCACGATAACAGCTTTTGGATAGGAAATCATCCCACATCTCACACCCTAGAGAAAGACAGAGGATAACACATGCCACACCCTGCCATCAGGCAAAGTGGATTTGGTGTAAAATGTCCTTAGTCAAGTCACAAGTGGTATAGGTGGGTATGGGAAGCTGACTTCTCTAACAAGCCTCTTTCAGCCTTACCAAAATGAGGATGAAGGCGGGCAGAGCAACTGACAAGCATTCCAGTATCCTATTCCTTATAGTAGAGCAGACCATATTGGAAGAGAGGCTTGCCTCCAACATTAGAATATCCCAGAATCTGAAGAAAACTGTAGAATTTGCTTAAAAAAAAAACTTAAATGGAGTTTAGCTTCACAAAGTTGTAAAATAGGCTAGAAAACAGAACCTCAAATCAATCAACCATAAATTATTTTGTGCTATTTATTCTGTCCAATTATCAGGCACATTATCATGCATACGATACCACATTACATAAAGAGTAATGTCACAAAGTACATCTAGAATGAAAAGACATGAACATTGATGTTTACTACTACAAACACCTTAAACAACATTATCCAAGGCACAAAGTGCTTTCATTCGCTGACATAAAACATGATATACTCTACAGTTGCAACTCGTGCCTACAACAGGAAATTGACCACGGATGTCTCTTTCACAAAATAGCAACATTTTGACACAAAGAAAACAATTGCTCACTCGCCATTTATTAAAATTCTGTTTCAAACTAACTACTAACCCCATCACACAAACTCGTAATTATCCAAATACTTATTGAACCTTTCATTCATATCTCAATTCCACCACTTACAAGTGGAGAGCATGTCTGTAAACATTTAGGAAGTCACAATGGGGTAACCCAGTATCCCTCAGAACCTGGACAATATTATGAAGTATACAATTGGTTCTGTAGGGTTTGTCTTATTCCTTCAAATTATTCTGAATATTCAGCAATTTATTCATTTTCAAACGAGTTAATCCAACCAAAATAAAATTGCACTCCAAACCATCTAGGGTACATCAAAATACTTTTATGAATTGATTTCATTTATAATTACCCAAATTTCAAAATTTACACAGCTGTAATCAGTACATGTCGGCGCATCATATGTGAAGAAGGTGACGTTTAGTGCTCAGTGATATTCCTGCAAGTGTGAAATACACAATAGTGACTTTAGATAAGGTGGAGGAAAGGGGAAGGGAAATAATGGCCAGTTATACAATGTTTTACAGTAAGTTCTGTGGACCACATCAGTTGGTTTTGTCACAGAGTACTTTTTTTAACTGGTCCAAAGGATTACAGTGTCGACATTTCAACCCTAGGAAAGCCCTTTTAACGGGTTATTGCGGGTCTTCATCAGGACTGGGTGAGGGTGAGGGGGGGCTAGTAGGTGCACCCAGGCTAGGCTTGTGGACAGTCACGAACGAGTCAATCTGTGATTGGCAAGGGGACTGGCTCCCTTGGAAGGTGATTCTAATATCATGGAAGTTGCTCATTCAATGCCGTCAATTCCATTCGAGGTTGCTCCCTTATTACCTTCAACACGTTCGGCAAAGGTTCAGGCACTAGGACGTAGTCTTTTGGACGTTCATAATGAACATCAAGAGCACTTGAGCACTGCAATTCCTTTCCGGTCCGTCTGTGCTTGCTATGGTTTAAACATTTAGAGGCATATTTACAAGGGGATATTGCCACCGGAAGGTCACTTTTAGTGACGTTCTGGTGGAAATATGCCCTTCTCCATATTTACAAGCGGCGTTAAGCCACTTTTTGTGGCTTAACGCCGCCTTGTAAATAAAGCTCGTTTACACACCTCACTTAGCGTGAAAGGGGCGTGCAATGGGTGTTGCTTTGGGCGTTCCACCGCAACACCCATTGTTTTTGACGCTGTAACCCAGATTTGCAAGGAGGTGTAAATCTCAGGCAGTGCCAAAAACTAACACCAGGCAACAGCAGGCGTTAGAATAGTGAAACAAGGAGAAATATTTTTATTTCTTCTCTTTTTGCTTTTTCTATGTGTTCTGCAGCACACATCAAAAGAACAAAATGCCATTAATGATTGTTTATGTGCAGGAAGGTGTCCCTTCCTGCACATAAACAATCATTAAATAATGACAATTTGCTATTTCTATGTGTACTGCATTCTGCAGCACACATAGAAGCAACAATTCACCATTAGTTATTGTTTATCTACAGGAAGGGACACATTTCTGCACATAAATAATCCTTCCCTGCAACGCAGGCACCCTTGCGCTATGGTGAAAGGGTGCCTGTGTTGGTGCTAGGCAGCTACATTTAGCATTAGCACTAGGGAAAACACAGGGGTGCACCGTATTCTTGAGAGCACAGTGCATCCCTGCGTTTTGAAAATGTCGGAGAGCTGCACTGCCAAATTTGGAGCAGCTCCGCACTCCGACATTTGCTCGCAAGTATGCCCCTCTGTCAGCTTAACCATCTACACTATCTAACCTCAATATTATGCTCAGCCTCTCACCTTCCAACCGCTCTCTTCCTAGAAACCCTTCAGTTGTCCTTACACCATTTAACCTAAATCTGGTCTCTACAAACCTCTTTCTCAACGCTTCACCTGTAGGTGTAGCTTCTACTGAGATACCGTTTTCATTGGTTAAGAAAACCCATGGGAATATGTTTTTGTTGCTCTATACAAAAGTCATTTTCTAATCTGCTGCTCACAAGTGCGCCAGATGAAAATGTTCAGAAAGCTAGACCAGGCTAGGAAGAAAAGAATTAGGGAATAAAAATGGGTAGGAGGGAATTAAAATTGACCAGAGCTCTTGAAATAAGTTTCAACTCATTAAAATCTCTCCCAACTACTGCCAACCTCATCAAGATGAGAAGTAATGGCTGCGAAACTGAAAAAAATGAAGATAAAAACTAGAAATACACATTCCATTTTCTTACACAGAAATCTCAATAACTTTGGCCAGTTTGGAAATTGCATTTTAAGGCCCTAGCACCACACCTGCATGCTGACATGCTGACAGGGAGTATTACAATGGGTGTTTTTTCAGCAAAATGCCCAGGGTGATGAAATTGACATAACATGTTCTTGACCCTCTGATGGAATTTTAGGAAGTGACATCACAGTCGATATTCCCCAATGCGATCATTTAAAGTAACATTAAATTGAGTCTGCCATTACAAGCATTACAGATAGCGATATAACCAGGCCGTTAAGATCATCCTCCTCTGACCTCGCCCGCATCCCCAAAGTATGCTTGGCCCATGTGGTGGGGCGGATCTTTGGGTATCCAGGTGCCCCAGCTGGAACCAACTACTTGCCCCTCTGAGAGCTATAACTGATCTAACAGCTTTCAAGAAACATCTCAAAACCTGGCTCTTTAAGAACTATTCGTGCCTCAGCGTCCTGTCACACATGCTCCTCTAGGGCCAGGACACACTTATTTGAGTAGCTGTGCGCTATACAAGATCCTTTCATTCATTCATTCATAACCCAAGCAAATAAATGATATGTGAAAGGTCAATCAATTGAGAAAAAAGTTATTAAATCGGATAAAAGTGCACTTTAGTTGCCACCCATATATTAACTTGGGGGACCCCATGATATGCAAATGCTGCATCCAGAATAAACCTGGTATCAGCCCTCACATTGCCTGTACAGAGAACGTATTGTTGTGTGTGACAGGCCTTTCCAGGTAAAACATACATGTTGCATTTAAGTCACGCCTGATTATGCATCAAAATGACAGCAGTAACTCTTTAGAGTGTGCGTGTATGTAGGATTAGGACCTAGAAAAAAATACTTCAAAAGATAATGCTGCTAGTGTGCCGAATATAGCCATATTATTTTCAGATACTATTTTAGTGCTGAAAACTGACATTAGTCATGTTACCAAAATAGAGAACTGAAACTTCCGTTCTCCAAAAAGCAGTGTGACAAAGCACAAAGATTAGAGCTGCAAGGGCATAGAGCCTTGCACAAATCAGACTTGGAAGGAGATACAATGGCAATATCTGCCTGCTTTTCCCTGGCTTCTGTTACTGAAACAATGCTAGTGTTACGGGTTGATAAAATGAAAAGCTTTGCACTCTGTCCTTCCCCGCGAAATAACTGGAGAAGATCCTATAAAGAGTCCCAAGGATATGGGTGGGGTCAAACCTGAGGATTAATTGCAAGAGGAACATGCTGAAGCACCACTATCTGACCATAGTGCACCCCAATGGGTTTCTGAGGTTTATGAGGATACGTCCATGACTATTAACTATTCACGCAATACAATAACAATTAGACTGATAACATATATGTAGATATTAGCTAAGGAACTGACTAATCTTATGGAGAGAAGAGGAAAGTGTGATGTAAAATGTTTGAGGTACGATCTTTACCTTATTTTTTTATTATTGTTGCTGGAATTACCATGATAGTTATCATCATTCTGATAAATAGGATTTATGTATGAATAGTGCATAATAGACAACATTGTATTGAAAAAAAAACAACTACTGTGTGTGTCTACTGTTTCTAGAGGCTAGGGTGGGGATCAATATCTATACACAATACTCCTCCCGCGGATGAGAATTATTCTGACACTGTTGATTGACTGCTAACAATCCTTGTCTATCTGAGCATATCTCATTGTGGTGAGGGGTGAGGGATTCCTGCCCTTTCTCCTTCTGTTTGAAAAAGGTTCACTATGTATTAGAACACTGGAACGTTGGAAGCTGTATTGAAAACAATGGAGTAGCTCTGGGCTGATAATGGCTGGTATAAGCCCGGAGCTCCAACATTCCAATGCTTCTTTGTGGCTGTGAACAAAGGCTTAGGGAGCCTCGCTGGATTTCAATCCCCTTGCGCTCCTTGAAACCTTTAATTTGTTAGAACATTCTGCCCTCTAGTGGCAGAATGTTCTAATGTCCTTACAGCCCTTCATAGCAGGGCTATACTGGCTATTAAAGACCGGCTGCCTTGTTAAAGTCCCTCGCCTTCGGCTCAGGCCTTTAACGCTGCAGAGGGCCTTTAATATCCGGTATAGCCCACTACGGCAGGCTATAAGGCTATATTATTATATATTATATACTATATTATTGCCTTGTGGCTTAGGAGATCTGCATGGCTATGCCCCCCTCCCAGGAGAATTCAGGCTCGTGAAAGTAGGCCTATAAATGCCAATTATTCAATATAATGCTAACAAACAGTCATAGTGTAAAGTCGAATAAAGGCAAATAAAGTAAAATACAAATCTCTGTTAACAATACATATTTTAGTGCATAGATGAAAATGCCTAAATTCAGCCCACAATGTCCTAGCAAGGGAACAGGAGTAGCCCTGAAATTTCACAGGTCTCACATACTCAGAATTTGCACACTAGAAAGATCCCTACAGGCACAGGCTTCAGTCCGTCACTCTATCCCTTACTTTAAAAAGATATTACAGGCTGAGGTTTTAACTCTGGACTTTGTACTTAGGTTATCATATCCTACAGCTTCCAATCTCAGAGATTAGCTGTATCCCTAAAGTTAAATAGTTCTCAGAGGATCAGACCTCAGACAGCAGAGTTATCCATGATGTTAGAGTGATCTTAAAGGCTCAAGCCATTGGGAGCACAACCATAACTCTTGGTACATGGATCTCAAAAGCTGAAGCAGAACAGTCCAGCAGGTTATACAGAAGTTACAGACTGAGGCTTTGGAGAGCAGACTTGTACCTCATGCTACAACAATTTCATAAGCATCAGATAGAAGAACTGTTCCTAAGGGTAAATAGATCTCGTAGGCTCACTTCTCACACTGCAAAATTGTTCAAGTTGCAAAGATCTTACAGCCCTAAAAAAGCAGAGCAATCTTGGCATTACATGGCTATCAAAGGATGAAGCTTTAAACAGCTCCCTTCGTAAGACCACACAGACAATACAGGGTCAGAAGAGCTACCATTCAACTGGCACAGATTTGAAAAGGACAGATTTCTGGCAGTAACGCTTTCTATGTCTAAAATTTAAGGCATGGGCAAAGTATATAATTGCACAGTGCCCCCACCTTCCACGGTGAGAAAGTGAACATTTTCTCTATCTCACTCACACCATTTCTTTCTATATCTCATCCTTTAACATATAAGTCACAATTATTTTTCATCGTGGGTGTTACTAACTGCCTACTAATCAACTGCAGATCGGCCTCATTACACGCAACGGAACTAGCCGAGGCTATCCTCACTCATAATATTGACATTGCTTTCCTCACGGAGACCTGGTTGAATAAGTTATCTCCTCCCTGTCTAGACATGCTCGTACCACCTGGCTTCTCCCTCATCATCAAAGACAGGATAGAGCAGCGAGGAGGAGGGGTAGCTATCATCCACAAGGATAGTTTGGCCATCTCGGAAACCACCTCTTTCGACTACGATTCCTTTGAATGTCTATCCGCCATCATCAAGACCAAAGACAATGGTTCTTTACTATGTCACCTGCTCTACCACCCCCCACGCAGAAACAACGCTTTTGGAGAACAACTATCCGACCTGATAGCACAAGGTGCCCTTGGCGACTCCAATAACCTAATTCTTGGGGACCTGAATCTACGATGGAACGAGACACACAATCCTCTAATCCAATCGCTATCTAGCCTCCTTGAGGATAACAACCTTAAACAACACTGCACTGAGGAAACTCATTACAAAGGAGCCACATTGGATGCCATAATTTCGCAAAAGAACTCTATCACGATCAACCACATACTTCCCGTCGACTGGTCAGACCACCACATGATCCTATTTCATATCACCCCACTATCTCCTACCAACCTCCACACGACCCCCCAAAATGGATGAGAAACATCTCCCAAGTACCCCTGGATACCCTGGAAGCGCAGTTAAGCTCACTTCTCCCGGACAACAAAGCCCACCTCTCCACCAAAGATCTCACTGATCGGTACAATTCCGAGCTAGTATCCATTCTCGACAACCTAGCTCCACTAAAGCTCAAAAGAGGCAGAACCACTCTGTTAGACCTGTCTGGATTTTTTGCGTAGTCCCTCCTCATTATTCTTTATTTTGTCCCCTTTTTGCCCCTCATACCCTTACTATTTTTTGTGTCTACTACTTTTTTTAGGTGTTGGTCAAGGGGATAGGTGTTCTTTCTTCCCCCCATAATCTTTTACCTCAGGCCCAGAGGCCTGTTCTGACAGGAAAGTTGGAACCACACAAAATGGTGGCTTCCAACTGCCCCAACTGTCGCACTCAGAACTTGGCCATAGCCTAACATAGGGCATTCCAGAACCTTCTGGTCCATGCTGGACCATTGAAGGGCAGCCTATAAAAGGCGGAATGCGGGGCAGCCATTTTGTCTACCTGTGGAAGTCAGCTGGAGGACAGGCTGTAGCTGAGGGTGGGAAGAGGTTAGACTTAGGGTTGACCTCCTGGACTGGGAAGCTACCTTATTGGTCCAACCCACTATTCCCCTGTTGGTTACCTGTCTTGGCCCCGCTGTGGGAAGTTACTGGAGACCCTGGGCGCCTAGCTTGCCCCTTTTCTAAATAATATAGGGGAAGTCTATAGGAGAAGGAGACTGCAGCGCTGCGGAGCGCAGTCCTCTGCCCAGTTGGAGGGACTGGTGAGAAGTGTGCCTTTAACCTCAGCCTCTGTCCAGAGCCTGGTAATTGTGCTAGACTGTCCCCTTGTTCATAATTCCCTGGAGCGTCACCTCTCACCTGCTGTGGTGGAGCGCCACTGAGGAGAGCAGAAGCCAGGAGAAAACGGGCTGTTCCGCCCTTCTACCCCCCAATCCAGCGTGGAGAGCGGCATCGCTGTAGATCTGCAACTGCCAGCCCTGAGGTGAGGAGCGGAGAAGAAGGGCAGGGTAGCGCGACCAGCGCGGTCACTGTGAGGGAGACACTAGCTCTCCGCGCATGCCCCATTGAGCCGCCGGGCTCCGTGAGGCGGAGCCGGATCCGAGGAGGCGGAAGGGGAGCAGCGAGAGGAATCACCGGCACGCGCGCTACTGCGCATGCTCACCAGAGTAGCATCTTGCCGTCCAGCGCTGAGGAGAGGCGCCGGCGGCTTTTCCAGGCTTTTCCAGGCTGTTGAGCAATCGGCGTGTCCCTCCTGCCCCAGCGCCACACTGAGGAGCTGGCCTGGGCAGGGAGGGAGAGAAACGAGGCCCGATAAAGGTCTGGGGCTTTGTGGTGTTTACCTTAATCACATCCAGCGCGAGTGCAGCGCGAGGGAGAGCCTCTTCAGCTTTGATTCTCCAGGCCTCGCGCAGGCTAATTCTTGACCTTTGGCACAAAGCTAATCACACAACAGTCACAAGTAAGGAGGTATCTACGTGGGGAATTGGTTTCCACAGTATTAACTATACATAAATGGAGACTCTGACTCTGGGAGTACAGCGTTTATGAGGAATCCCTGACAGGGACCTAAATGGAATTGGCTTATGTGGTTCTTAACCCATTTCTCTCTGGCAGGATAAGGAAGTGAATTGTAAACGCTATTCATGTAAAGGAGAGTGTTACCCTGAGCTAGTTAAAAAGGTTGATCTTGCCAAACTTTAGAGTAATACTGTAGTGAGAGATGACGCATAGTAAACTGAATACAGTAATTGCATAATTGGGCTGTAGAAGAGTAAGAGTGAATACAGTAATTGCATAACTGAGCTGTAGAGGAGTAATAGTCATCTGCCAAATGTCTAAGTGAATTATCTATCTTACAAATGTTGGTTGTTCTTATGACCTAGAATTGAGAAGTATTCCTGCTATATTCCACACAACCTGAATGGTAATTTAATTGTGAATTCTAAAAGTGAAAAGAGCCAAGATATATATATATTATTTTTATAAAGCAGTACTTATTTTTCTAAAATTTGGTGTAGTGTTGTTTTTGTGTGCTATTGCGTGAAGTTACTTTTGGGTGGTCTGCAACCTCCACACTGTGCCTCTAGAATTAAATGCCTTAACCCTAGGCCAGGCTACCCTAGGTAACCTGTCATCCCAGGTTCCAACATTTGGTGCCTAGCGGTGGGATCCTGACTTGGTTGCAGCTACTCACTAGTAATTTAACGCAATACACTAACCTACACCAGGAGTTTTCTCCTTGCGGCCCTCCTAATTTAAATTTTGTTTTTTCTAAATTTATTTCTGGTGGTGGGTGGAGGTTAACCTCAGGTCACTTCTTGGTTTTCTCCTGTGAGTGTTTTTATTCCATGGCAAAGATGGAGTTGAATTTTAAAGAGCTGGAAGCCAATACTGTGGCCCAACTCAGAGATTGGTGTCAGCATCAAGGGGTATTTTTTAATAAAGGTGCCAAGAAAGGAGAGTTGCTGACAAGCATAAGGGCATGGGTGGAAGCTCATTTAAGGGAGGAACCAGAAACTGAAGAGGGTGACGGGGACACTGTCACTGAGGCTGCATTGTTAAACCAAGTGGGAGGTGGGAATCTGCTGACAGGTCCCAGGATACCTTCAAGGGCAAGCAGCAGCGTCTCAGACAGGGGTTTAACTGAAGCCGAGCTAGAAGATAGGAGGGAGGAGAGGAGAATGAAGTTGGAATTAACTAGGATGGATATGGAAAGGGAGGAAAGGAGGTTAGCTCATGAGTGAACCATCAAGGAGATGGACCTACAAGCCGTCCTAAGAAGGTCTCCCAATCCTGATAATGGTGGCAGCGAAAATAAAGTGAACACCAGGGAATCCAGACCCTATTTACCCAAAGATGTCATTGCCAGCTACACCCCAGGTGATGACATTGCCAAATGGTTGGCCGCCTACGAAGTTTCTTTAAGGGCTCACGGGATCTTAGAAACTCACTGGGGAGGTGGGCTGTATAAATACATGCCACCTGCTGGAAGACACCTTGTTGGCTCTGGAGCCGGATGAGCAAACCCACTACCCTGCCATGAAGGTGGCACTGGTGAAAAAGTTTGGACTTACCCCTGAAAGGTACAGACAGAAATTCAGGGGAAGTCACAAAATGAGTACCCAGAATTGGGTAGACTTTTTAGACTACGCCAAGAAGGCTTTGGAGGGTTGGGTCAAGGGCAGCGAGGTAAAAGACTATGAGGGGCTGTACAATCTATTTTTGAAAGAACACCTCCTCGAGAAATGTTTTCCCGAGTTGCGCCAACACCTGGTGGACAGCAAGCTGACCGATCCCCGGAAGCTTGCAGAGGAGGCGGACACTTGGGCAAGTACCCGGGTGTCCTCAAAGGGGACTGGAGGGGATTCTCAAAAAGCCGGACAGGGCGCCCCCCAGAAGAAAGAGGGAGGAGATAAAAAGGAGTTCTCCAAAGGTCCCCAAAATAATTTCAAAGGTAAGGGAGCAGGTTTCACCCCTAGGGCAAACCCACCCAGAAACCCTAATCCTGGCCAAAGCCAGCAGCCAAGGGTTCCCCACTGTTTTGAATGCGGTGGTGTTGGACATTATAAGGGAGATGTCAGATGCCCAAAGAGACCACCCCCTCCCACCGGAGGAAAGTCACCGGGAGTAGCTAGTGTAGCGCTCGGGGAGGAGTTGCCCTTAGATAAGGGGGGTGAGTGGGCGGGTGTCACCTTAGTGTCCCTGGGAGAGCGGGAGATGGTACCAAAGATCCAGGTGCCCCCAAATACTACAAAGTATGGGCAATGGGTTACCATCAATGGCCAAAGAGGGGAGGCTCTGAGAGATACAGGAGCCAGTATGACTATGGTGAGAAGTCAACTGGTGTCTCCAGGGCAGGTTGTTCCTAATGTACTCCACCCCGCTGCGATGGCTGACGGCAGAATGGGCCACTATCCAGTGGCTGAGGTTCCCTTTGAGTGGGAAGGGGTTGCAGGTTCACTTTGAGTTGCCGTAAGCCCTGCCGTGCCAGTTGATTGTCTGTTGGGAAATGACATGGAGCACAACACTTGGAGAGAGGTGGAATACCGGACGCATTCTGCGATGCTGGGTACACCTGACTGGGCCTGTGTAAGCACACGGTCTGCGACTGCCCGGAGAGGGACGTTCGCCTGGGTTGGAGCCTGGAACAATGGCCCAACCCGCTGCCAAAAAGGGACAGAATCGGAGACAGGGACAGCCTGCTTCGGCTTCCACGCCCCATGTGACAGATCGGCCACCTGCGGTGGTAGGCCAGGAGTCCATGGAGGGGGGAGTAGACTCTCTGGAGGATTTACCCATCCCTGCTGAATGGCATGTGGAGGGAGGTCCTACCAGAGAAGAATTCTGTAAGGGGCAGAGGGAGTGCCCTACCCTTGAGGGACTGAGGCGTCAGGCTGAAGCCCAGGCAGCAGGTGATGCTACGGGACACCACCATATTTACTGGGAGGGTGGCCTCCTCTACAGTGAACCTAAGGTACCTCTACCTGGCTCATCAAGGGCCTTGGTGGTCCCGCAGCAATACCGAGCCTTTCTGCTGGAATTGGCTCATGCGATACCACTGGCAGGACACTTAGGCCAGGACAAGACCTTTGCATGGCTTGTTCTCCACTTTTACTGGCCTCAGATGAAAGCGGCGTCCAACACATACTGTAGGACATGTGTATCCTGCCAGGCCAGTGGGAAAACAGGGGTGAAGCTAAAGGCTCCCCTGGAACCACTTCCTGTTGTTAGCACCCCCTTTGAAAGGGTGGGCATCGACATTGTAGGGCCATTGGATCCACCAACAACAGCTGGTCACAGGTTCATCCTGGTTCTGGTGGATCATGCCACACGGTACCCAGAGGCCATCCCTCTGAGGACTGTTACTGCACCTGTGGTGGCTAGGGCCCTGATGGGAATCTTTACTCGTGTAGGATTTCCGAAGGAGGTTGTGTCTGACAGGGGGACCAACTTCCTGTCAGCTTACATGCGGACCATGTGGAAGGAGTGTGGGGTGACCTACCGGTTCACCACTCCTTATCACCCCCAGTCCAATGGACTGGTTGAGAGGTTTAATAAGACCCTGAAGGGCATGATAAGAAGTCTGCCAGAGAGCTTACGGAGGAAGTGGGACGTCCTCCTACCTTGCTTGCTGTTCTCCTACAGAGAGGTGCCGCAGAAAGGAGTGGGCTTCAGCCCTTTTGAATTGTTGTATGGGCACCCTGTGCGTGGGCCTCTCAGCCTGGTGAAGGAAGGATGGGAGAAGTCTCCCAGAAAACCTCCTCAGGATGTGGTGAGCTACATGTTGGCCTTCAGAAGCCAGATGGCCAAGTTGTGGAAGCAGGCTGCTGACAACTTGGAGGCCAGTCAGGCAGTCATGAAGGAATGGTACGACCAAAATGCTCACCCGGTGGAGTTGGAGCCTGGCCAGAAAGTATGGGTGATGGAACCTGGAGAGCTAAGTGCCCTTCAGGATCGTTGGACAGGCCCATTTGAGGTGTTGGAGAAGAAGGGTAAGGCCACTTACTTGGTGGATCTTAAGACCCCGCGGCAGCCCCTACGGGTGCTGCATGCCAATCGCCTCAAACCCCACCATGAGAGGCCAGAGGTCATCCTGATGTTGGTGACTGATGGTGCTGAGGAAGCAGAAAGCGAGCCTCTCCCAGACCTCTTTTCATGTCAAGAGAAGGATGGGTCGGTGGAGGGAGTGATTCTCTCCCCGTCTCTCACTCCTGAGCAACGAGAGGATTGCCGTCAGGTATTGGGGCGGTACTCTTCGCTGTTCTCCCTTGTCCCGGGAAGAACCCACCTGTGTACCCATGATGTGGACACAGGAGACAGCCCCCCAGTGAAATCCAAGACCTACAGGCTGTCGGACAAGGTGAAGGCTAGCATCCATGGCGAAGTTGCCAAGATGTTGGAGCTAGGAGTGATAGAACCGTCCAGCAGCCCTTGGTCCAGTCCGGTGGTGCTAGTCCCAAAAGCCGCCCCACCGGGCACCACACCAGAACTCAGGTTCTGTGTGGATTACCGAGGACTGAACTCAGTTACCAAGACTGATGCTCATCCAATCCCCAGGGCGGATGAGTTAATTGACCGGCTAGGAGCTGCCCAATACCTAAGTACCTTTGACCTCACTTCAGGGTACTGGCAGATCTCCTTGACAGATGGAGCAAAGGAAAGGTCAGCCTTCTCCACGCCTGAGGGACACTTCCAGTTCTGTGTGATGCCCTTTGGGCTCAAGAACGCCCCTGCCACATTTCAGCGTCTGGTGAACCAGGTCCTCTCTGGAATGGAGGGTTTCTCGGCTGCTTACCTGGATGACATTGCTGTCTTCAGTAGCAGTTGGGAGGACCACTTGCAACATTTGCAAGCCGTTCTCCAGGCTCTGAAACAAGCTGGATTGACCATCAAAGCCAGCAAATGCCAGATTGGGCAGGGGTCGGTTGTGTACCTTGGACACTTGGTGGGGAGGGGGTCAGTGCAGCCCCTGCAGGCGAAGATTGAGGCAATCATGGCCTGGGAACCCCCCAAGACACAGACTGAGGTCCGAGCTTTCCTGGGCCTCACAGGTTACTACCGTCGCTTTGTGAAGGGGTATGGCACTATTGTAGCACCCCTCACAGAGCTCACCTCTAGGAAACAACCTCGACGGGTAGTTTGGACAAAGGCTTGTCAGCAAGCCTTTGAAAAGTTGAAGCAGGCAATGTGTGAAGCACCGGTCCTGAAGGCTCCCGATTTCTCCAAGGAGTTCATTGTTCAAACAGATGCATCCGAACATGGCATTGGGGCAGTGTTATCGCAACTAAATGAAGAGGGCCTGGATCAGCCTGTAGTCTTCTTATCCAGGAGACTGCTTCCCCGGGAACAGAAGTGGAGTGCCATTGAGAGGGAAGCTTTCGCAGTGGTGTGGGCTCTGAAGAAGCTGTGGCCATACCTCTTTGGCTCGCACTTCCTGGTTCAGACTGACCACCGCCCCCTTCGTTGGCTGATGCAAATGAAGGGGGAAAATCCCAAACTGTTGAGGTGGTCCATCTCCCTACAGGGAATGGACTTCCGGGTGGAACATAGGCCTGGAGTGGACCACGCCAATGCAGACGGTCTCTCCAGGTATTTCCGCCTTAGTGAAGAGGACTCCCAAGGGGTTGGGTAGTTCTCCCCACTTTCAGCTGGGGGGGACGCGTGTTAGACCTGTCTGGATTTTTTGCGTAGTCCCTCCTCATTATTCTTTATTTTGTCCCCTTTTTGCCCCTCATACCCTTACTATTTTTTGTGTCTACTACTTTTTTTAGGTGTTGGTCAAGGGGATAGGTGTTCTTTCTTCCCCCCATAATCTTTTACCTCAGGCCCAGAGGCCTGTTCTGACAGGAAAGTTGGAACCACACAAAATGGTGGCTTCCAACTGCCCCAACTGTCGCACTCAGAACTTGGCCATAGCCTAACATAGGGCATTCCAGAACCTTCTGGTCCATGCTGGACCATTGAAGGGCAGCCTATAAAAGGCGGAATGCGGGGCAGCCATTTTGTCTACCTGTGGAAGTCAGCTGGAGGACAGGCTGTAGCTGAGGGTGGGAAGAGGTTAGACTTAGGGTTGACCTCCTGGACTGGGAAGCTACCTTATTGGTCCAACCCACTATTCCCCTGTTGGTTACCTGTCTTGGCCCCGCTGTGGGAAGTTACTGGAGACCCTGGGCGCCTAGCTTGCCCCTTTTCTAAATAATATAGGGGAAGTCTATAGGAGAAGGAGACTGCAGCGCTGCGGAGCGCAGTCCTCTGCCCAGTTGGAGGGACTGGTGAGAAGTGTGCCTTTAACCTCAGCCTCTGTCCAGAGCCTGGTAATTGTGCTAGACTGTCCCCTTGTTCATAATTCCCTGGAGCGTCACCTCTCACCTGCTGTGGTGGAGCGCCACTGAGGAGAGCAGAAGCCAGGAGAAAACGGGCTGTTCCGCCCTTCTACCCCCCAATCCAGCGTGGAGAGCGGCATCGCTGTAGATCTGCAACTGCCAGCCCTGAGGTGAGGAGCGGAGAAGAAGGGCAGGGTAGCGCGACCAGCGCGGTCACTGTGAGGGAGACACTAGCTCTCCGCGCATGCCCCATTGAGCCGCCGGGCTCCGTAAGGCGGAGCCGGATCCGAGGAGGCGGAAGGGGAGCAGCGAGAGGAATCACCGGCACGCGCGCTACTGCGCATGCTCACCAGAGTAGCATCTTGCCGTCCAGCGCTGAGGAGAGGCGCCGGCGGCTTTTCCAGGCTTTTCCAGGCTGTTGAGCAATCGGCGTGTCCCTCCTGCCCCAGCGCCACACTGAGGAGCTGGCCTGGGCAGGGAGGAAGAGAAACGAGGCCCGATAAAGGTCTGGGGCTTTGTGGTGTTTACCTTAATCACATCCAGCGCGAGTGCAGCGCGAGGGAGAGCCTCTTCAGCTTTGATTCTCCAGGCCTCGCGCAGGCTAATTCTTGACCTTTGGCACAAAGCTAATCACACAACAGTCACAAGTAAGGAGGTATCTACGTGGGGAATTGGTTTCCACAGTATTAACTATACATAAATGGAGACTCTGACTCTGGGAGTACAGCGTTTATGAGGAATCCCTGACAGGGACCTAAATGGAATTGGCTTATGTGGTTCTTAACCCATTTCTCTCTGGCAGGATAAGGAAGTGAATTGTAAACGCTATTCATGTAAAGGAGAGTGTTACCCTGAGCTAGTTAAAAAGGTTGATCTTGCCAAACTTTAGAGTAATACTGTAGTGAGAGATGACGCATAGTAAACTGAATACAGTAATTGCATAATTGGGCTGTAGAAGAGTAAGAGTGAATACAGTAATTGCATAACTGAGCTGTAGAGGAGTAATAGTCATCTGCCAAATGTCTAAGTGAATTATCTATCTTACAAATGTTGGTTGTTCTTATGACCTAGAATTGAGAAGTATTCCTGCTATATTCCACACAACCTGAATGGTAATTTAATTGTGAATTCTAAAAGTGAAAAGAGCCAAGATATATATATATTATTTTTATAAAGCAGTACTTATTTTTCTAAAATTTGGTGTAGTGTTGTTTTTGTGTGCTATTGCGTGAAGTTACTTTTGGGTGGTCTGCAACCTCCACACTGTGCCTCTAGAATTAAATGCCTTAACCCTAGGCCAGGCTACCCTAGGTAACCTGTCATCCCAGGTTCCAACACACTCCATCTAGAACTTGGTTCAACGATGACCTCAACACAGAAAGAAGAATCCTAAGAGCCAAAGAAAGAAAATGGAGAAATAACCCGACTGCCATCCTTCGTGACCAACTGAAATCAGCCCGTAGGAAGTACAACAACCACATCAAAAATATGAAATCCAACTTCTTCCGCAAGGCACTGGACAAGGCCAAAAACAGACCGAAGGAACTCTACAGCATCATCAGACAACAAACCTCCAAGCCAGTGTCCTCTTCTGTACAGGCGTCCAAAGAACTCTGTGATAACTTTGCTCACTTCTTCAATGATAAGATAGCAAGAATCGAACTATCACTAGACATCAATGAATCCCACCCCAAGAAGAGAAGCCCGGCTGTACCCCCTGCCCTCTCTCCTGGCTCTTCTCTCACCCCCTGGCTTAGCTTTCTTCCCATTCTAGAAACAGAGATAATCTCGCTGATCTCGTCCTTCAAACCATCAGCTCACATCTCAGATCCCATTCCTCCCCTACTAATCAAGAAACTGAAGCACGCTTTTGCACCTATATGGGGCAAAATCATAAACAGCTCCTTACAAAATGGAGTGGTCCCTGATTGTCTAAAAATGGGACAAGTCACCCCCCTGCTGAAAAAACCCGGTCTAGACTCGACAGATCTGAACAATTTCAGACCTATATCTAACCTCCCCTTGCTCTCAAAAACACTTGAACGCTGCGTTCTTCATCAACTGAAAACACCTGGACAACATCAACCTTCTAGACCCCCACCAGTCTGGCTTTAGAAAAGGCTGCAGCACAGAAACCGCGATGCTGAACATCATAGATGACATCCATGGTTCTCTAGACTCAGACAAATGCTGCCTCCTCATTCTCCTTGACCTCTCGCCAGCATTTGACACTGTGGACCACAAACTCCTCATCAAGGCTCTCCAAGAAAGAGCTGGCCTCGGCGAGGTAGTTTTCAAGTGGTTCTCCTCCTTTATACACAACCGCACCCAATTAATAAAAATCAAGAACTTCACCTCCGAAACCCAGCAAGTTAACAAGGGCGTCCCCCAAGGATCGGTGCTCTCTCCACATCTTTTTAACATCTATATGGAACCGCTCGCCAAATTACTCAATAAAGCCAACATCCGCTTCCACCTCTACGCGGATGATACGCAGATCTATCTGGAAACCTCTTTTCTCACTGACATTCAAAGACTAAATGATGTCCTGAAAGATGTTCAAGAATGGCTAACAAACAACCATCTGAAACTAAATCCAGACAAGACCGAGACACTCCTCATCTCGAACAAGGATGACAACCCTCAAATCACTGAATGGCTAAAGGCAATCGATGCGCTCAAAGGGAATCTTACTCTAGCAGACTCTGTTAAATCTCTTGGCGTCACCCTGGACCCAAAACTAAACATGATGAAACACATTAAGAGCTCTTCCAAAAGTGCATTCTTTAACATCAAACTTCAGAACAAAACCAAACCCTACATTCTTAACAAGGATCTCAAACTGGCCACTTAATCACTGCTACTGTCAAGACTGGACTATGGGAACGCAATCCTAACAGGTATTCCTAAATCGCACCTGGCACCGATGATCAAAAGAACATTACATGCGGCAGCCAGAATGATCACCGGCATCAAAAAATCTGATCACATCTCCCCGGCACTCAAAGAACTCAAATGGCTACCAGTAGGAATGCGAAGTAACTTCAGGACGGCCTGCCTAACCCACAAAGCCCTCCATACCGGCAAACCCGAATACCTGCCAAAAAAACTCAAAAAAGCTGGTCAAGCCAGGAATCTGAGAAGCTCTAACTCCCTCCTGCTCATCCTATCTAAAACCAGAAAGAAAAGAACAGTGGACTGCTCTTTCACGGGAAACGCCCCTAAAATTTGGAACTCCATCCCCACGCACATCAGAACCATACCGTCCTTTGTGGAATTCAAAAGCCAACTCAAATCCTTGTTCCTCATCCGTTCCCTTGGCTGTGGATAACATGTAACAGACTGCAACACCAGAACCTTGTGCCCGCATTGAACTCTGATACCAAAGAAGCTCTGCAGTACATTTATGCAGCTTTTACTGTTACTCGTGGATTGTCAATACCTTTCATATGTTATGCCTTTGTTGATTATATGCTATTCTTTTACTGTAAAGTGCATTGAACCCTGAAACCAAAGAAGCTCTGCAGTACACATATGCAGCTCTCATTGTGACACTCGTTGATTGTCAAAAACCCTGCATATGTCATGCTTTTGTTGATTATATGCTATTCTCTTACTGTAAAGCGCTCTGTTACCTCTGGGTCTTGACAGCGCTATAGAAAACTTCAAAAATAAAATAAATAAATAAATAAATAAAATAAATTGATAGAAAATTGGTAATAAAATGAAACTTTATTCCAAATAGGGGCCCAAAAATTATTCTTGCCCCCAAAATCCTTGAAATGACAGTAGTCAGATTACATATACCTTGCAAGCCCGAGCCCTAGACATATTAAAATCTATGCCAGCCCACAACAGATGTGAATTATATAATAATTTGAGGAGATAATGTTTAGATATAGGTGAATGCTGTACAATTCAAATATGCATGGCGTACACAACCATCAACCAGCCTCCTGGAATATGTGATCCAATCAGCAAGCCTTTACTTTTTACCTAGCAAAGGTTATGCTATTGAAAATTTAGACTTAACCCTCTAAAAAGTGAAATAGTGAAACTGTAAGCCTTGGAATACAAAGTGCACACAACTCTCTTATTGTGTCACACATAATGCAGGTTCCTTGCTTGACAGCATAAAAGTGCATTATGATGACAATACCAAGGAAGTGATTCGCCCTTTTCTAAGCTGCTGTAAAGACAGCAACACAATATGAAATGTACATCAGCTCCCTGATAATAACCTTATTCTTAACAACATAGGCTAAGCAAGATGATTTCCCTTCCTCCTCCAGGAGTGTCCTTCACTGTGCTGAGTCCCTGATGATCCTGGGATCTAGTCTTCCTTGCATGGCAGTCCTTGTTGGTGAGCAGTGAGAAGCTTCTACAATTAACCTCTTTTAAAGCTACACTAGATGGTGACTGTCTTAAACAACCGTTCCCTTCCCTCGATATTTAGCCTTTCTCATCAGTCCTTTTAGCAAATTTTGTTTCTTAAAATACATTTGTGACTTACTAGAGGTTCACCTGAATCTAACTGAGATGCAAACTGGATCATTATGTCTGAGTTTGATCCTATTTGCTCCTTTTCCTAAAATATTGTGCATTAAGCTATTATTTTAATGATTTGTTAAAAATGTTTCTACATTTGACGTGTTTGCAATTCTGCACTTTTGAAACAATTATCAGGTATCGAAAAAAATCAGGTTTGTTTTCATTTCAAAATCAGCCTGCTTGTATTATTGAAATTGATATTGAGCGAAAGAAAATTAAATCAGGAGGAACAACCTTCCAAACTAAGTAGACGGAGCATTCCTAGTTGTAAAAAACTTCATTTGGAGTAATTGATAAATCTATGATATAATATGAGAATGAAGCGAAAGTCAAAATAAAACACAGTCACCACCACACCAACTAGGGCAATAGCCTTAATCAGTTAGACTTTTCTGTGGTGGCTATAACTCTGATACTAATCGTGAGGAAGAGCCTGCCCATTTTGCTTTGGGGTTGAAACACCTGCTTACTGGTCAAAGATTGCTTTAATGTCTAAAGTAATCAGTCTGTCAATGTGCAATTGTGCTTTTGACATATTGTTGTGTTTCTGTGTTTTTAATTGTTAAATCTGTCAGAATTTTACCTGTTGCATTCGCCAAGCACTATATTTCTTGTACATTGTCACATTGTAATTCCATATTATGGAAATTAAAAATGTATTTATGTATTGTATCTTTGGCCTTCTTAGCAATTTCACACATGCTAAAATTCAATCATAAGAGAGCCTTTTTAGATACCCTGGTTCCCTTTTTGGACGAATGGGTCTCACTATTAATTCTTTGAACAATGTTAATTTAGCCATTGTCTGGATATAGCCGTGGACAAGTTGGAAGTAAAGTTACATAAATATTCAGCGTTGTGGAAGTAGACAGCAGACTGGAAACGTGGCTCTGTAAGGACTTTCATGTTTGAAGACATGGTTACATTATTCTGACACATTTTATTCGCATCCGAATCTCTTTCAGGAGAGATTATCGAAATACAAACCTAAAAGTCTTCCCTTATAAGCAGTTCTATCCTCACTTCTGGACCCCAAGTTTAAGTAAAGTAAAAATTATACATATGCTACCTGAGTTAGCAGTTGAGACGTAACCATACATAAAAGCACATTAAACACAATAACAAGGCACAAAGGGGTATTATGTATACCATCTTGAAAGAAAAAAAAAAGATTTGGTACCACACAAATTGTGGGAACGTAGTTTTAGAAATGCACATGCTATAACATAACACAACATATCATCCAGAAAAGATCATGCCTATGTACTTCCGTTTTTTCCACAAGCCATACAAGGTATGCTCAGACCTCCATGCTTTCGAATTTGGTCAATTAAGCACTGTAAATTGTAGAAGTGTAATGTGTGTCATTGACAGCACTTATAAACAGCAGAATTGGGCAAACGATCTCTATTAATAAAACACGTTATTAAGATATGTTCCCCTTTTCCATCTCAACCTCCCTTTTTAGGTCGCAGCATAACAGACAGATCCGCTCTGTGGTATGCGAAAGATATCTTAGAAAGTTTCAAAATGTTGACCTGGGATTGCAATTCTGCCGGTTGCTCGCCATTGGCTTTCAGGTTTTTAACTCCTGTTTTCTGGCTTTCCATTTGCTGGCTTTATTTGCTTTTTAGGCTGTACAGCTCAAGTTCATACCTCCATTTGCCAAAGTAATGTTTACAGTATTCTTCCATGAACTCTTTTTCTGTAATAAACAGGCCTGTAAATCGTGTTCTTCTCTCCTCCTCGCATTTGTTGGGCAATCAAAGAGAGAGGTCAAATGTTAAGCAGTGTCTTCAACTGACTTCAAATTGAGAGCATTTACAGGAAAGAGGAATGCAGCATACTTTCTCCATTGTGCATGCGTGTGCCCTTTATTTTAATTTTATGTTAGACATTGCCATCTCAAAAGATATCTTGTTCTTCAGCTGCACAAAATATTTGCCTTTCATTTGTGGGGCATAAAGTTCACTATTGACATTGTCAGTGTGGATGGAAGCATGAACTTTTCTAAAATCATGTTTGAAAAATATTACTTACAAAAATAAACTTGTACTTGTTTAGTCTGATGTATCAGTTACTTGATTTATTTAGATTAACTTGAAAATAAATGCTTGCTGTTTTCAATGAGGGGGAGGGACCATGCAAAGTTCAGGAGGCATACTAGTACTACTGAGTTGAAATAGTTTTGCATGTGAATGAAATAAAAAAATGTAATTTTTCATAAGTAACACATTGTTAGCAATTCCTCTTTGAGTCCATTTAATTTGGGAAACTGTCTTTTTAGGAACAAAGTACAACACCACATTTCAGTCTCAGTGTCAGCCTAACACGTGGTGGTCTAGAGCAATTTACACATTTTATGGCCCATTCACTGTCAAGCACAGCATAAGATCTTTTCACAGGAAAGTGCCAGGCACATTGTTACACAATTTAATAATGATTGTTTTTTATTTTGATGTGTAAAGCATATGTCATATGTCTTTACGACATCTGAGGCAATGTGTTTTGGAAAGCAGGAGAAGTTCAAGGGCACTTTTTATGAAAGCTTTTGTGTTTATGTTAGGCTACACAATAATTATGTGTTACATATGCAACTGTGCCTTTTTCGGAACACATATAATATTGGATATAAACAATTTCCACAATTGTCCTTGCAGGCACTAGAGATATGATTTGAATGGTGCAGCAGGTGCAGTGTCACAGGGGGCAAAAGCTCCAGGAAACCCACTGAACACCGATTATTTCTTAATTTTAATACCGAACAAGCAGGCAAGTGTAATTATCTTGCAGGCACTAGGGTCATGATTTGAATGGTGCAGCAGGTGCAGTGGCACGAGAGCTAAAAGATCTGGGAAACCCACTGAACACGGACTATTGCTTTATTTTACTACTAATCAAGCAGTCACAGGAGCAATGACATTGTTGTGTTTGCAATTGCAGGCACTAGGGCCATGATGTGAATGGTGCAGCAGGTGCAGTGGCACAGGGGTCAAAACTATAGGAAACCCATTGACCACTGATTGTTGCTATATTTTACTCCTAAACAAGCAGTCAAAAGTGCAATTACCTAGCAAGCACTAGGGTCATGACTGGTGCAGCATGTTGGAGTGGCACAGGGGCCAAAAGGTTGCAAAAGATGCAGTGGCAGAGGGGCCAAAAGCTCTAGGAAACCTGCTAAACACTGATTATTGCTATATTTTACTACTAAACAAGTAGAGAGGTGCAAGTGCCTTGCAGTCCTTGGGGTCAAGATTTGAATGGTGAAGCAGGTGCAGTCGAACAGGGGCCAAAAGGTCTAGGAAATCCATTGAACACTGATTATTGTTATATGTTACTCCTAAATAAGCAGTCACAAGTATAATTACCTTACAGACCCCAGGTTAATGATTTGAATGGTGCAGGGGGTGCAGTGGCACAGGTGCCAAAGCTCTAGGAAACCCTCTGCACTTCAATTATTGCTATATGTTATTACTAAACAAGCAGTCACAAGTCAGTTACCTTGCAGGTATAAGGGTAATAATTTGAATGGTTCAGCAGGTGCAGTGACGCAGGGGCCAAAGGCTTTAGGAAACCCACTGAACACCGATATTTGCTATATTTTTTCTACTAAACAGGCAATCAAGTGTAACTGCCTTGCAGGCACTAGGACCATTATTTGAATGGCGATGCAGGTGCAGTGGCACAGGAGCAAAAGGTCCAGTAGATATGAACATGGCTGATACTGAAATGTGCCTATTTTCATATAAGTGCATTGATTTATCTTCTGCAGGTGAAACCTGACAGGCATTCAAGCGTGACTGCATATTTATAGGTTAAATAAATGCGAAATATACTAGTTTCAGCTTTATTTTTTCACCCATAATAAATATGAATAAATACAGATAAAGTTGACAAAAAATAAATATGGATAAATACAGACGGAAATGTACAAAAAATAAATACCATAAAGCCGGGAGCCCTAGTTATAATATGGATTATACAGCAGCGCTGACTTCAGTGCAGCATAGCTGCAAGTAAAAACAAAAACACGCTATAAAGCAATCAATGCTGGCTTTGCCATACACTTTTTTTCTTTACTTTCAGCCACATGCAACATGGCTAAAAAATGTTACCAAAGCTAATAGATCTCGCATAGGCAAGACTTATTTGATTTGCGAATGCTTGTTTGAAATTGGTGTTCCATGCCACCATTGTCTCACCATAAAATGACGGATTTTCCCCCACTACAGAATGCGGTTAGGGGTACCCGAGTGTCCCATCTTACACAAATATTCAGAGGCCATGAGCTGAATTGTGGACCCCTGAAGGGTAGGGCCCCCCTGCACTGCAGGGACTGTGTGGACCTGTTTTACGCACTTGCATGATATGACTGGATTTGTCCTAGCGTTTTCAGCCTGTCAGAAAAATGGTTCTAGGTAGCTTCTCTACAGTAAAGTCGGTAGGGGCAGCAGTGTTGCGGTGGTGTATAGGGATAAGTGGGTGTTCCATTGTGGCGAGTCTTTGTTGCTGGGAGAGGGAGAAGCCATTAACTTTTGTATCACCATTTGCCCACATTTCTTGCTAGGTGGCTCTCTGGTCTATAGACCCCCTGGGCAGGCAGATTCTTTTCTTAAAGCCCTTGAGGATGCCATCATTCCCCGTGCATTACGTTTCACCCATTATCTTTTCCTTGGGGATCTTAACATTCATCTGGACCGGGGAGATGCAGGGGATTCCCGGGAATTTTTGGACTCACTGAGTCTTGCCCAGCTCACTCAATGGGTCAGTTCGACCACATACAGTGGTGGTCATATCCTTGATCCAATCTGCTCCAACATTCCCATTATCGTTGATGATCCTCTTCCGTGCTTTGGTCCGATCATTTCCTGACCTATTTTTCCTGGGCTATGGACAGTAGGTATTTACCTGGCCCATCTGACCAAGGTCGCGCCTCCGCCAAAATTGACCCTAGGACTTTTAGCCATGTCCTGGCTGGGTCACGGCCAGTCCTCCCTAAGGACCTGGAGGGAGCTCTTGCTAGCTTTTCCAGCTGTATTACGCAGGGGGTGGAGTACCTCTCTCCTGTGTCACTCCATAGGCGTTCCAGGGACTCTCCCTCGAAACCTTGGTTCTCTTCTGAGCTCAAAGGTCAGAAGCAACAATGCAAAAAATTGGAACGCTATTGGCGTCAGGACTACTGCCCGCAGGCTAAGTTGGCCCTTAGGAAAGCCCAGATAGTCTATTATGGTTTCAGTGAGCTATCATCGCATCTCTCTTCTCCTTGGTGTGGGGAAAATCTGTGAAAAGGTAGTAAATAAACAGCTTACCGACTTCGTCAAAAGCTCTGGCCTGCTCCATCTGGCTCAATCGGGGTACGGAGCACCTTACAGCACTGATTCAGCTCTCGTTGAAATCTCTGAAGCCATTCGGGAATGCTTGTATTCTGGCGGCAGGGCGGCTTCGATTTTGTAGGACCTCTCTGCGGAATTTGATACTGTGCCACATTCCCTGTTGCTGGCTCGCCTTTCGGACATAGGAATCTCCGGGTTGGCCTCAAATTGGTTGAAGTAATTCCTTGAGGGTAGAATACAACAGGTTTGGCTCCCTCCTTCCTCTCCCTCCCCTCAGATCGTGACCACAGGAGTGCCTCAGGGGCATATATGTCACTACCCTGATTCAGTTGGCGGAGGAGCTTGGAGTCAAAATCATTGCGTACACTGATGATACACAGCTTATGTTTACTTGGAAAAAATCTGAGTTTTCTCCTTCTTCGACTAAAAACTGTCTGACAGCAGTCTTTCAATGGCTCTCCTCTGCGCAATTAAAATGCAATGAGGATAAATAAGAAATCTTCCTATTTGGGTGTTTCCCCCCTCAGTTTAGGGAATCACTCTGGCCGGCAGAATATCCCATGCCTGCCTCGGTGGATCAATCCACTAAAAACCTTGGGATATGGTTTGATGAGAATCTGTACTTTACTACACGGATCAAAAAGCTTGCCGGGCATTCCTTTGTATACTTAAAAATTTCTCCCGCCCCTCCCTAGGGCGGCCAAGAAAACAGTTACTCGTGCCCTGACACTCTCTCGCATTGATTATGCCAACACCTTGCTGGCGTATCTGCTGAATAGATTGCAGGTAGTCCAGAATGCAGTGGCCAGGATTCTTCTCAACATCCCCATAAGAACCAGCGTAAGGCAACATCTGTGCAAACTCTACTGGCTGCCTGTGGCCGAAAGAGTTAAGTTCAAAGCCCTTGCCCTGGCACATTCTGCTCTGTATGGACTTGGTCCAATCTATCTAAGGAAACGGGTCAGTTTCTATGTTCCTGCTAGACAGTTGCGCTCTGCTTCTCAGCTTCTTGCTCACATACCTCGCTTCCGTCTTAAGAGAGTGGGTGGCAGCTCTCTTGCTTTTATGACTGTTTCGGCCTGGAATTCGGTTCCATTTGGCCTTCGTAGCACCCAGGACCCCATTCTCTTCAAGAAAAGACTGAAAACGTTTCTTTTCATCTAAATCGGTCCTTGCTTTACCCTTTCATGGCTCGCACCGGGACACTCCTTGGAGCAGCTGTGCGCGATATAAGCTTCAATAACATAACGTAACAGTTTAATGCAATGCATAGCCACAGAAACATAGGATATGCTTATTTATTTTAACTAGGTTTTTTTATTTGTGTATGTTATTATCCATTCCACTAATCCAACAAGAAGATACTTGTTGTAAAGTGGTTTCAATGTTACCAAAGAAGATAAAAGGCCAAGTGACGCTACTTCCTGTGCTGTCACTCTAATGGCATTCTTTGATGTGAGATCCCAAGCTAATTACAGAGGCTTCCCCTTTCTTATTGGGCCCCCCAAAATCTTGGGACCCTGCCCTGGATCTGTGCCTGCCATCTGCTGGATTTTTTTTTAATTCAGCTAGTAACCTGTCAATGGTTTAAAGCAGACTAGAACCAGGGTAGGACTGGGGCAAAAAACAGTCCTGGGTACCAAAAGAAAAACAGCCTACATTTGTAAATCCAGTAGATCTGGACTTTTTAAGACAGACTGCCTGGGTGGTCTCTGAGGGGAGCGAACCTATCAGCAAACCGGTACACACTCAAACACAAAACCGGCTTGTACAGGGAAGTCTGAACCTGACTAGAACTAGATAACTGCAAGTGATGAACAATAGTTACTTACCTGTAAACTGTGGTTCTCCAGTATTGGTGTCTTTCATAGATTCACATGCTTGAATAATTCCCCGTCGTCAAAGTGGCAGTCCCACGGTACATAAAATAGTAGTAGAAACATATATACATAAAGTACATACATATATACATAAATATATATCTATGCATAAATATATAAAAGATATCAAAATATATCCAAAAGAAATAAAACCTTAAAGTACTATAGAACAACATTAGCCCATAGAAAGCATTGAGGGAGAGTTCACTTTAGCAACATATCAATGTCATTATAATAATCCAAACTCCAGCCAATCAGGCTGTAACACCCTCTAGAACCTTCTCCTCAGAAGCTCAAGCCCTCAGATTTTCGTAGCACAAGAGTGATCAAGAGTGCATGAGGAGAAGAGAGCCTCTGAGGAGAGGAAGGGTGGGTCGCATGTGACTCTATGAAAGACACCAATACTGGAGAACCACAGTTTACAGGTAAGTAACTATTGTTCTTCTCCAGTATTAGGGGTGTCTTTCATAGATTCACATGCTTGAATAAGAATAGAAAGCAGTATGCCACAATACCATAGTCATAAAAGGCCAAAGTAAAGAGCAAGCACATCAATACACATTTGCAACCTGTACATGAATGCACAATAAAACCTTGTATGACAGGAGGCGGGAAGCAACAGAGGCTCACCATTATTTGAAAAGATTTCGCAGCACCGCTTGACACACAGCAGCATCCGCAGCAGGAGCTGTCTCCAGACAATAGGGCCTCGTGAACGTGTGCCTGCTGGACCACGTTGCTGCCCTGCAGATCTGATGTAGAGGTGATGGAGCAAGGATTCCCACATTACGCGATTTGCTTGGATTCATGAACCTCGAATAACATGTAACAACGTAATCCAACCTGTTTGTCTTACTAATTTTCCTTTATTCTGACATTGGGGTGTCCTAGTGACGCTTGCATATGTGTTTACTAATTCAATAACGCTCGTAACTAAAAATGGCCGCTGCTTGACGGGTTTTCTTCTGCGCATGCGTTAGTCACACTCACGTGACGTACTTGCAGTTCTGGTGGGAATCTTTGCGCTTGCGCACTGGCTTTTAAGATGGCTGCCTGTGTTCTCACATGGGGAAGCTTGCGCTAATGTTTTTGTGTTGTAGTTATTTGCACTAACCATTAATGCAAATAGTTTATATGAAGTAAGGGGTATAGAATAGCAATTCATGGTATACAGTGTATTCATTTTTTCTTGTATTTCTAATTTGTTTTCGCTTACTTTTCATGTGTCGCAACTCATGGGCCTGGGAGGGAAGAAAACCCCATCTTGAAAATCTCTACTACGCATGTCACCCCGGCAGAGGGAAGACAACCTTGAACAGTGGAACTCAGCCAGCTGGCAGCCACAGTCAAGATGCTCCTGAGAAAGTGACCTGCGACCCAGCAGGATGGAGCTGAACTGTACTGCAAAAGATACATTTGTAATTTATCCATTGTATTCTGTAGAGCATGTCATGGGAACCCCAAAATCAATAGGCGGTCCCAGAATATGTAAATAGGAGCTTGTAGAATTGAAATATGATTGGTGTGCTGACCTATCCTACTTGAGGACCAATCGAAATTGGGGATTCTGACACTTGCAACATTTGGGGGGTGGTACACTGACCCGAAAACAGTATAACTAGCCTAGGTTTAGCTCGAGAAATTGTCTGACTTGTCCGAATAGCTGACCTGTCACTGACCCAACGCACTCAATAGGTGACTGATACAGAGCGCTGCGGAGCACTCTGTCCGTAATTTCCATAGACTCACAGGGTTTTGCTAAAGAAACCCTAAGTGCTGGCGGATCACTTTTGCTGGGGAATTTCGCTAACCCAATCGGGGTTCTGGCTGATAGCTGCAGAGAGGGTGGAGCGCAGGCGTTGCTTCCGAACAGCGGGTGCTGGTCGTGCCTTGGTGGTCCTGTCCTGATCCTAATCTGGGTTTCCTGTCCTGTCCTGGGGTGTCCATTCTGCACCTGCTGTCCTGTCGATGACTGTCCTTCCTTGGGGTCCCTCCCGTTCTTAACTGACCTGTGGCCAGGGTTGGTCTTCACACCATTTTAGGTAAAAATAATGCTAAAACTCTATACTGCACCATTCTATTTTCCTGTCTTTTGCTTTAATAAAGACAATCCTTTGCATATATTGAATTTCCATGCTTTTTGCAAACTACTAAATGAAAAGTCATACATTTATTTTCCTTAGCATGTTCCTACGTTACCCTTCCTTTAAGCACAATTCTCCATATCTTTCATGAAAGTAGGTGTGTGTTCTATTTTTCTCTATTTAGCTGACTGAAGTAATGTTTCTAGAATTATAGCGTGTTCCATTTTTACCCTCCCTATAGATGTATAGGATTTACAAATTCTCACCCCACTTTGAAGTATTTCCCTATAGTGAAATTCTAGTATGTGCCTAATTTGCCTCATCTATAGTTATTCATGCTTAAGTTCCTGATTAGCATGTTCCCTATTCTTACCTTTCTGTAGACTCATAAATGGTTAGCTTAATTTGTGTCCTTTATGGATATGTGCTCTTTATTATCTTGGTTATAGATTGTTTATTGATTGTAAACTTAATGCTTTCCGAATCTGAAATCTAGATAAAATCTTTAAAACTTCCCCGTAGTCTGTGGTCTTTATGAAAATACAGAAGAATATAAAGTTGGTATTGTGTTGCATGCTTTTCTTTTACAGCTAGCTCCCTGATCCATTGTGATCATAGGTACCCGTAACAGTGGATTGGTAAGTCGGGTACAGTAGAAATAAATAGGAAGGAACCAGGGTTACTGGTAGTAGAGTTTAAGGTCACCTGATTAATGTATAGGATAAATTGAATTTTATGGGCCCGATACTTATATGGTAAATTTGCTGGTTGGGTGACCTGCGCGCTCTATCAGTAATTTTCTGGTAGCAGAGGAAATGGTTAGGGACTAGTTAAAGTTAGGTAGGACTAGTTAAAGTTAGGTAGGTCGGATGCTGCTAAAATTTTATTGCTGCTAATGGTGAAAATATTGCTGCTAAAACTGTGAAAATTTTTTCTGAATTGATCGATCACGTGAAATGTTTTGCTTTGAAAATTATGAAATGTTTTAAATTGTTTTTTTCTGCAGATATACTGATAAATGTACTAACCCACTTGTTAATGATTGTTTAATGTTTGTCTGGAATCCCCGGGGAATTGAATAGCGGGTGGTGAAGAGAATCCACGCCGTGGTGAGGTCACTCGCTCTAGGAAAATTGGTGCAGGTTAGGCAGAACTGGAAGCACTAATTAGGGTTTTCTGAATATATGTTTGAATAAATGACAGCAACGAGTTCGCTGGCAAAACTTCTATTGTGATATAACCTAGTAAGGGTCACACTGGAAGGAGTAGCAGGTTCGTCGAAGCTTGGGTGATAGCAAAGGGGCTCGCTGGTGAAACTTTAGATTTAGTATATATCCCGAAAAGAAGTGGATGAGTCAAAAGAAGTAGCAGGTTCCCTAATGCTTGAGTGAAGGGTAGGCGGAAGAGATCTATCCGTGGCGCATGAAAAGTAGACAGAAGAGGTTTACTTGCAGTAAAACGTATCTTTCCTTTCTAGAACACTCGAGTACAGTGGCGAATGTGTTTATGTTGTTAAATAACTAAAGCACTTGCACTTTAAAAGAGAAATCAAGTTTCCGTTACCTTCCAAAGGAGGGAGTCAGTTGCGAAGCTGCTCTGACGTCACTCAGTGCCGCGCTGGTATTGGTCGAGACAGCGGGTGAGTAGCGGAACTGAAATTGTAAAGGAGGGGTGAGTGCCGAAGCGTGAGAACTTGTCTCGCGAAAAGGCCGCGCACCCATTGGTCGAGATTATTTGAAACCGTGCATTTGATTGGTCGCACGAAAATAAAAGACGCATTTGGATTGGGAGTAATTTGTAAGCAAAGTCACTCGTAGAAATCGTATGTGGCACACGTATAGACCGAATACTAGACCTGATCCACGACATTTAGGGTTTGAAAACGATCAGTGGAAAGGGCATAACACCAGCATTATGTACGGAAATAAGAGAAAATTGTCCCTTGTAAACAAAGTGAAGAATTATTTCAAAAAGGACAAACCTATTAAAACCAGAGAAGGTGTTGTCATTCCACCACCCAATACTCCTGCATCTTTCATGATGTTTGATAAAGGGTACCACTCTTGTGTATGGTTGGAAAATTGGGTGGAATACACGAAAGATGACGGAATTTTGGCTTTTCCGTTAGAAGGTACGTTTAATGGCAGCATTCTATTTAATTTGAGAACCCGAATGAATGATTTACATCCCAGACCTAGATTGACGCAGTACGAAGCATTAGAGGAATGGGAGATAGAAGCTTTTGAAAGAGACAAGCCCCGATTAGACAAAGGGTTAACAAAATGGTATCCAAAACTGAAACAAGAAATCCGAGATAAAAAGATGAAACAATGGAGACAGAATATGATAGTCGAGGGACTATATCCAATGATGTCGATGGGTGGTTCTGTGGGGGAGAAAAAGGCAGAAAAGACCAAACACTGGGTAACTAGTGGGTAATCGGATGATGATTATCTGGAGGACCTGTTTATGAAGAATCCACCTCCTTATAACGAAGGACCCAGACCCTCTAGTGTAGGGGATGCCTCTCGAAGACCCCTTTATCAGGAAGGGACTGGATCTGTAAATGTAGGAGACGGCTGTCAGATACCTTCATATAACGAGGGCCTAGGACCCATAGGTGCCAGAGATAGCTGTCTAAGACCACCGTTTAGTGCAGAATCAAGATACTCAGGTGAGAAAGACTTTTGTTCAAGACCTCCTTACGAGGGTGAGGCAAGACCCTCAAGCACAGGAAATCCGTTCTCAAGACCTAATTATGGCGAAGGACCAGGTATGACACACCCTACTGCCCCAAGTTATGCTCCAACTTTGACTCCACAGATACTGCATGAGAAATCCCTAGACAGGTTATTGGAGGAAAAGGAGCGAGAGGCTCTAGCCAAACAAAGAGCCGAGATAATTCAGAAAATCTCCCAGTTAAATACAAGCCCTGAAGCCTTGACAATCCCGGTAACTATTGGACCAGTGGTTCCGTTGTATGGGGATAGACAAGGGAGTCCAAAGGCTCCAGTTATTACCCCAGCTATAGTACAGCAGAGAAAAGAGCCCTTAATTGTAGATGATCAGACGAGTGAATGTGAATCTGAGGTCTCTTTAATGGATTTACCCATCAGAGAACTCGGAAGGAGATCACAGAAAAGGCATAATCCTTTTAATACAGGAGAAATTCAAATTGAATCGACCTCAGGTACTAAAAGTGTCACAGTCGTGAGTCCTGAAGAAATTGAGAGATGGAGTCGAGAATTAGAAAGACAAACTCCTCAGTCAAAACCCTTTGATATCTACAAACTGAGAACAGAAATGGAAGAACTGATGGCAGGAAACGTAGGGTTAGACAGATTGAATACCTATTCTGAGGAAGAACTTTTATTTATCTGTAAGAGTCTTACCCGTAATACCAGAGTGTTCCATGAGAAACTGACAGACACTGCCGCCAGTATGGGAATAGATATTGGGAAATCAAAGCCATTACAGAAACCCTACAGAGCAGAATTCTCAGACAAAGATCTAGAGAATATGAATGTGTCAGGAAAGAAGGTACAGATCAAGGAATTGTTGAACGTGTTGCAAAAATGGGGAGACTTAGAAAAGTGGAAAGCCCGGTGGGCAAAGAAAAAGGATGAGGTTAGATCCAAACAAATGACTTCTGAGTTCATTTTAAAGGAAGCAGACAAGCCAGAACAGTTATACCCCATGCGAGAAGTACCAGGTGGGAAGTATGTGCACGTTCCATGGTCCAGACAGGATATTGTGTCATTTACCAATGACTTTCCAAAATTACGAGAAACGCCCGTGGAGTCGTATAGACAGGTTGAAAGGTTTGTAAAAGTGCAAAAATGCCTATGGAAAGACCTGGATGGGTTTTTCGACATAGTGGTTCCCGTAGATTTATGGACTGAGTGTAAGATTGCCGTTGATTGGCCTAATAAGGAATACACGAGGGACCCTGCTACAGATGCTCCCTCTGATGAGGTAATGAGAAAATACGATCAGGTTATGTTACACCTGAAGAAAAAGGTGCCTGCAAAGGAAACTGATTGGACCAAAATAGATAGAACTACACAGGAAAGAGATGAGACTGTGCATTCCTTTTATGAAAGACTGTTACAGGTGTTTAAAACATACAGCGGTATAGATAACATCGAGATGAAGGATATGACCCACTTCATTTACAGGTTTGTAAACGGTTTAAGACCTGAAATTTGTCAGTGGATCAAAGACAATAAAATCTGTTGGCAGTCAAAGAAGATTGATGAGGTCTTACAGTACGCAAAGTACTGTGAAGACGAGATGGCTGATAAACGAAAGGCACTGAAAGAAAAGGTCATGTGGGCACAAGTAAAGCTAGCGGAACAGCAAGAAAAGCAATTGGGAAAAATGAATAAGAATTTCCAAAATCAAGGTTCTGGGGGTGGAGGGAAGCCAAGAGTGAAAATGAGTCGAGAGGAAGCAAAAAAGAAGTTCCCCTGTCACCAGTGCGGAGAAATAGGGCACTGGAGAGACGAGTGTCCATACGCACAGCATAATAACCCTCAAACACCTGATTTAAATCCACAGACGCAGAATGAAAAACCAAGAAAGACCCAGCAACAGGTAAAGGCGAGTCAGTTGCCTCGTGCACCTAAACCGAATTATAGGGGAAAGACACCACAAGGTGAAGACATAGAAATCTGGGGAGGAAAGGAGGATAGAAATGCAGCAACTTCGCAATTTTTGTTGAATGATACTTTCCTCTGTGACGATCAATACTGACAGGGCCTGAGGGGGGAGGACGAGGAGTGCGTACTTCGCGCCTCCTTGCCGATAGACCAGTCAGGGCCATACATTGAAGGAAAGGTTGAAGGCAATGATGTCACCTTTCTGTTGGACACTGGTGCTACCCGTTCTACTGTGAGAACAGCAGACGTTCCAAACCTACCCCTCTCGGGAGAAACAGTCCATGTAGTGGGTGTATCTAATCAATTGATTAGTACCCCAGTTACTGAGCCCATGGAGATTACAATAGGGAACTTCAGAGAAATGCATAGATTTGTGGTTTGTGATACCAGTCCAGTAAACTTACTGGGACGTGATTTGTTGTGTAAAATGAACTGTACCATCTTTTGCACACCAAAGGGCGTCGAAATTCAAACCCCAGACGAAGATGGCATATACAAATTAATGTTAATTAGACCTGACTCAGAAATTAAATCACTGACTATACAAGACTTACCTGAAGAACTCCAACAGACCGTGAAACCAGAAGTATGGGACTTTACTGGAAAGGATGTAGGCTTGATGGCAAACATTGACCCAATCAAAATAGCCATGAAAGAAAATGCAGTTTACCCCAATACCAAGCCATACAAAATGAGTGCAGAAGTGAGAGCAGGAGTTGCCATTGAAATAAAAAGATTGCTAGAAGCGAACATCATACAAGAAGTGATGAGTAGCCCATGTAACTCACCCATAATTGGAATCAAGAAACCTAGTGGCAAGTACAGGGTAGTGCAGGACCTGAGAAAGGTAAACAAAATTGCTGTCCCCTTCTGTCCTATTGTTCCGAACCCAGCAGTGATCCTGTATCAGATCCCCTGGGATGCTGAATGGTTCACCGTGATTGACCTATGTCACGCATTCTTTTCGATCCCATTGCATCCAGACAGCAAATTTCTTTTCTCATTTGCATTCGACAGTCACGTGTTCGTTTGGAATCGCGTCCCTCAAGGGTATACAGAAAGCCCCTCGATCTTTAATCAGATTCTGAAAAAATGCCTTGAATCATTAGTTTTACCTGGAAACTCAGTTTTGGTGCAATATATAGACGATCTCTTGGTGGTGTCTAAGAGTCAGAAAGACTGTGTTGATGACACCATTGCCTTACTGAACCATTTAGGTGAAGGAGGATATAAAGTATATTTACCTGTCTTTAGGTATCCTTAAATATTTATACCAAATGGTTATAATGAAACTTGTCTAGGAGAAAGATAAGTAATGAACAGAATAAAGAGAAACAGAAGAAAATTCAAGATGCCCATCAGCCCACACATTGGCGGTACTTCATCATCTGGGTTTGAGAAAGAAATTACTAGACACTTCCTCAGGAAAATTTCCTTGGGGATAGCTAGTATCAGATCGAATGATCGACCCGTCAACCACAAGATGGAAAGTGTTATAAGGCTGAGGGGACAGGTTGCAGTGTAAAGAAAATTGTGAGAAAAAGTGTAAACACAAATGTATATTATAGTGATTTAAAAATGCCTGTGTTGATGTCTAAGAGAAATTTATTAGATGTGACCATCAAGACGGCATATTAAAAAACAGAACGAGAATAGTGTTTAACAAATATACTATTCACCATAGATATCGGTTGGTCAACATGTTTCAGCCCTGGCGGGCTTTCATCAGGACCTATGGCATACACTACTGCAACACTTACCACATATCGTGATAAACAGTGAAGATTATAAAGACCTACCAATTGTGAAGTAGTCTTATATCTTGATTACCAAACTTCTCCTGTAAGACAAGGAAAGAGAGCATAGAACATACACAAAGCAAAGCAGATGTCAGAAGGACAGCATATCTAAAATGTTTTATGAAGAAATGTCTCAATTGTTTATTCTTTGTTTTCAACTCACCCAACAATGTAGGGAGGAACAGCCTCTCCTCGCCTGGCACTCGCTCAGGACAAAAGAGGCCATGCAGTGGAATAATAGAAACATAGGATAGTCTATGTGACTTCGGTTGGTGCACAGACATAATATCGACTCCAAAATATCGTCTGGACAGAATATCGAGTTTTAAATATCGTTTGGAGAAAATATCGACTAGACAGAATATCGACAGCCAAAATATCGTTTTTAAGGTAAGTGAAGTAATATCGACTGTAAATAATATAGACAGTGAAAATATCCAAGTATATAATCTAGATAGTAAAAAATATAGTTTTTTAAATAATATTTAATTATTTATAGTGTGTTTATGTTATAATATGTGTGAAAAGTGTCAATTTATTTTATTTATTTTTTTAATTAATTATTTTTTTAATTATTGTGTAATTTAATTCTGTAGCGGGTTGTGGGTTTATAGGGGAATAGGGTGGGAAGTAATTTAATTATAATTAATTAAATATGTAAATTTATTAATTGGTAGTAATAATTAATTAATTGGTAATTAAATAATATATGTTAATTATTTAAAATTTAATTGGTAATTAATTTTATTTAATTGATTAATTGCTAATTATGTCAATTAAAATAATTTATTTTCTCTAGCGGGTTGTGGGTTTATAGGGGAATAGGGTGGGAAGTAATTTAATTATAATTAATTAAATATGTAAATTTATTAATTGGTAGTAATAATTAATTAATTGGTAATTAAATAATATATGTTAATTATTTAAAATTTAATTGGTAATTAATTTTATTTAATTGATTATTTGCTAATTATGTCAATTAAAATAATGTATTTTCTCTAGCGGGTTGTGGGTTTATAGGGGAATAGGGTGGGAAGTAATTTAATTATAATTAATTAAATATGTTAATTTAATAATTGGTAGTAATATTTAATTAATTGTTAATTAAAAAATGTTTGTTAATTAATTAAAATGTAATTGGTAATTAATTTTATTTAATTGATTAATTGCTAATTATGTTAAATGAAAGGGGTATTTTTAGGGTTCAGGGTCAGTTTTTAGTTTTTGGGTAAAGGGGTATTTTTAGGGTTCAGGGTCAGTTTTCAGTTTTTGGGTAAAGGGGTATTTTTAGGGTTCAGGGTCAGTTTTCAGTTTTTGGGTAAAGGGGTATTTTTAGGGTTCAGGGTCAGTTTTTAGTTTTTGGGTAAAGGGGTATTTTTAGGGTTCAGGGTCAGTTTTCAGTTTTTGGGTAAAGGGGTATTTTTAGGGTTCAGGGTCAGTTTTCAGTTTTTGGGTAAAGGGGTATTTTTTGGGTTCAGGGTCAGTTATTAGTTTCAGTTTTTGGGTAAAGGGGTATTTTTAGGGTTCAGGGTCAGTTTTCAGTTTTTGGGTAAAGGGGTATTTTTAGGGTTCAGGGTCAGTTTTCAGTTTTTGGGTAAAGGGTTATTTTTAGGGTTCAGGGTCAGTTTTTAGTTTTTGGGTAAAGGGGTATTTTTAGGGTTCAGGGTCAGTTTTGGGTTTTTGGGGTACATATACAATATTGCCTATTATTTAATTAAATGTTGTTACTATATATATATGTTTTAAGAAATATGATTAAAAATATATATTTTTTTTTACTTTCATTAAATATTTAATTATTAAAAGTTATTTTAAGTATTGTTAATTATATTTTAGTAATTAATTTTTTATATTAATGTAATTAAACATTGTTTTTAGTAAAGTCGATATTTTTTACAACGATATTTTTGTAAACGATATTTTGTAGTCGATATTTTTGTACTTACCTGTTTGTACATACAAACTCGATATTTTTGTAGTAGATATTTTCACCTCGATATTTTGGGTACTCGATATTGTGGTAGTCGATATTCTTTCAGTGATCCGACTTCGGTTATGGTGATGTCATTGCTTAGTAATGGTTTAGACGACATCAAAATCTTCGAAATTTGGAAAAATAGAGACTTAGGCAGACAAGCAAGGGCTCTTCTTAGATGACTGGCAGACTCAAAAAAAATTTAAAAACAATTTCCACTGACAGATTACTCCGTGTTTTAAGTGCAATCAATTCTAAGTCCAAAAATTGGAACAGATAGTTATGACTAGTAGTACATGTATAATGGATAATTTACATCTCCTTACTAGGATAACCTTCATAATGTATAGGGACATATTTTGGCTTCTCCATAAATGTAGTGAAGAGAGCGGGCCAACTAATACAAAGTCTCCCCATAGCAAGGCCAGAGGGATAGAGACTCAACATCCTGACTTATCTAGGAAGTAGAGATAAAAAAAGAACTTGAACTGCAGCCGGACACAGCACCCGCTTACCTCTCCGTCGTTACCTCGGTCTGGCGTCTGAGCTGAGGGGGAGGTAGCGAGGCTGTTCCGCACTGGGAAAGAAAAGGATACACGGCGGACCTAAGAGAAAGCTGTCCATACGTGAAGGAAAATTGCTGATTGGATGAACGTCTGCATTATTGTCATAGCGGAGACGTTTTAGTCATATCGAAGAGACAGCATGCTGATTGGTACAGCCCCTCTAGGGGCAGCCAATGGGAACTTGTTTTGATATTGCGCAAATACGCACACTATTGGTGGATGATTCCACCGGAAGGTACCATGAGTGTTTCCTTTCCGCATCGTCTAGAAGAGCAAAAAGCGGACCAGGGTGAGAAAATAAAGGTGTGTCTCAGCATAGGATACCCATTGGATAAGCTGCATGTTGAAAAAGCGCAGTTACTCAGCCAATGGCAGGAATGCCCTGAGTTGTAAACACGGAAGAGAGACATGATTGATGTCGTGTTTTCCTTATATATCGCAAAAGGAAAAATGCTCTTCGTGTAACGCTAGGGAATTTAATGTGCGTACCTTACGTTGTTTGTAACATTCCTTTCCGTATCGCCCTGAGATAAAAATACGGTCCGGCATAAACAAATGGAGGTGTGTCCCGAAAGGGGGGGGGAATTCAGTAGGACAAACTATATGTCGGGAGAGAGGAGATGACTCCGCCTATAACACATAGCAGGCAGGAAAGAGAGACTTGTTTTTTTGTATTTCCTTAGTCTGACGCTAAAGAAAAAGTGCATGTCATGAAGAACTCGCGCTCTTGATATGTACACCTTCCAATCATTGTAACATTCATCTAATTTGAAGCTCAGAGTCTCAAAAGAACACACAGACTCATGTGTGGGTTGTTCAGACAAATGAGCAAGTAGACACCACAGCTGAGTGGACATAAAGTATCACCTGACAAACTACAGTTCTGTACCAAATCAGTAAAATATCTGGGGCACCAGATAGAAAAGGGTATCAGGAAAGTTACTTCAGAAAGAATCAGAATAATTCGAAACATGCAATTACCCAATACTCAAAAAGAAGTCAGAATGTTCCTTGGAGTCGTAGGTTACTGCAGGCAATGGATTGTGGGATTTGCAGTCCTAGCAAAGCCTTTGATAAAAATGACAAAGAAAGGAGCAAAGGACCCAGTGAAATGGGATGAGGAAGGCTTGACAGCATTCACAAAATTACGAGAATGTCTGTGTACAGCCCCTGCTTTAGGAATGCCTGATTATTCTAAAGAATTTTCACTGTTTTGTGATAGACGAGACAATTGTGCACTGTCAGTCCTGACCCAAGCCCATGGTTTGACTAGACGTCCAGTGGCATATTTTTCTGCTACTTTGGATCCAGTGGCTGCTGGATTACCCGGATGTCTGAAAGCAGTAGCTGCGACTTGCACGAGTCTAGAACAGAGTGAATCCATTGTTATGGGACATCCTGTAACTGTGTATGTTCCACATGCAGTTGTAATCCTACTGACAAGAACTAAGACCCAGTATCTCACACCTAGTCGGCTGACTAAGTATGAGATGATTCTCGTAGGTGCTGCAAATGTAGTCATCACTCGGTGTAACATACTGAGTCCAGCTACCCTATTACCAGACTCAATAATTGCAGAAGCAAAAGGAGAGGTGGAGCATGACTGCATTGACCTGTCAGAATTCAGTTCTAAACCACGCCCAGATATCAAGGAAATGCCCCTGCCTGTAGAAGATAGCGAGCTGTTTGTGGATGGCTCATGTATGAGACACAAACTTGTAGGCCTAAGTGTTGCATATGCTGTAGTCACGGTATCACGCACTATAGAAGCATCCTGTCTCTTTGGAGTGAAGTCTGCACAAGTAGCCAAATTGGTTGCATTGACAAGAGCCTGTAAAATTGGGAAAAATAAAAGAATAACCGTATATACTGACAGTCAGTACTGTTACAGAGTTGTGCATGACTTCGGCCAATTGTGGCTACAAAGAGAGTTTCTGACTTCTTCAGGTACTCGTTTGGTCGTTTGGTTGTTTCTGCTTCTTCCCTTCCTATCTGACTAGTTCCAGGTCTTATATCACAACCAAACGAGAATAAAAGAGCGTTAGAAGAAAGCCAAACAACAGTGCCAGTTAAAAGACTCAAGAAAAAGAAAAGTAACGAACCAAGGTTTATTAAAAGACAGAGACTAAGACTAAAAACAGTAGAAGAAAAACTTGAGCAAAGAAGGAAAAGTTCCCATATAGCAGAGCAAACTGGAGAGAGCTCCAAAGGAAGAAGTGATCAAATAAAAAGACTAAACGAAAAATATCAAGATCCTGAATGGACTTATTTGGTATTGGAGGAATTTGAGGATCTTGATATAACTGACGAGAGTGACGAAGAACAGACAGCTGACCAGTCTGCTGAAGAAGACGAACCAACCTGAAATTGCCCAGTGTAAGCTACCTGTGCAAAGTTACAAAGAGGGGTTAAAAAGCTTCTGTTAAGCAGAAATGTCTGATTCAAATGTGAATGGTAGACCTAGACGTAATTGTTGTAAAACATGCTACAAAGTATGTATATGTAGTGTAGCCTTAGTGTTAATATTATGGATAGGACTAACCATTATCATTCCTTATATGATGAGCAAAAGTACTAATATTGACCCTACACAGACTGTGACAAAAGACACTGAAGAACTGACAACACGAAGTGTAGAAAGATGTGAGAAAGCACTTAGCATTAGACAAACAAAAACAGACTTAGAAGCACCAGATGAGGACGGACTACATTATCACGGAATCAAGAACCAGACTCATTTAAATGTATTTGCAAACCTTTTAGTACATTATGTAGAAACGATGGAAATAGAAGATTGTTACGTGTGCATGAAGCTACCTACTTCTGTAGCTGAGGGAGTGACATACCATCATTTGCCACTAACATATGGAATTTCCTGTAGTATTTTAGCTAGCTTATTTTACAAAAGAGGACCGTTACAGTACTACTACTCTAACTCAGACGAGATATTTTTTGAACTTCCTATACGTGGAAATCTGAATCCTGTACATACTAAAAGTGATGTTACACGTTATATGGGAGAATACTTTCTGACTATAGGTACTATAGATTTAGGTGAAGCACACAGAGATAACTTGACCTGTTCATTGCATGAACAAGAGAAAGTGTTCTTAAACATGGCAGAGAAAAGAAGAGAAAGTTCCCAAAGAAAAGCGAATGATAAGAGGCAGAAAACTCCTAAATGGGCTGAAAACATGGAAAGCGCCTCAAATGGTGGGGTTAGTCCTGCTTTGTTGCTGGATTTCGAGAGAAAGGGGACACTTTGTCTTCACCGAGAGAAGACTAGTTATTATAATAACATTTTCATTGGTTCCAGTCAATGTGAACACAATTACAAGGTAATTGGAGGTTGGGGTTTTAAAAATGGGTCAGAACCTGTGTTTCCCGGAATTTATTATATATGTGGAAACAAGGCTTATTTCAAATTGCCGGATCACTGGTATGGAAGCTGCTATTTTGGAATTGTCTTCCCGAAAATATACCATGTGAATGAAATGGCTGGAAGCAGTGAAAACACTAATGGCTTAGTGCGTAGTAAAAGAGAAAGCATAGGTGAAATAGTAGGTAGTATTTTTAGTGCATTGATACCTGCAGTGGGAGTGGTTCTGAATACACACAGAATTTGCAAATTATCAACAATAGTTGATCGGTTGTCTACTGACACTGCTAGTGGATTTCTGTTGGTCAATACCGAAATGGTTGCGATCAGATCTATGGTTTTACAGAACAGACTTGCTCTAGATACCTTATTAGCAAAAGAGGGCGGAGTCTGCCGGATGTTGAAGGCGCAACATTGTTGCACTTACATACCGGACAAAAGTGTGCAGATCAAAAAGTATGTAAGGAACATTACAAATTTGGAAAAGGAACTCAAACCACTGGAGGTTGATAGTGCCTGGAAGAGACTCACGGATGGTCTCTCCGCTGTAGGTCATTGGTTTTCTAATTTAGGTAAAGGGTTTTTGTTAAAGGTACTGATGCCAATTGCAGTAATAGGTTTCATCATATTCCTCATATTTGTCTGTTGCAAATGTCGCAAACACCAAAAGAAGTACACTGTGAATAAAAGAGGTGTGAAACGGAGTATGGATGAACTTGAATTAGAGGAACTGAATAATCAGATTTACAAAGGGGTGAAAAATTCTCATCCTAACAAAGAAGTTAAAGAAAAACTGAATCGAATGTTGGAAGAGATTGAAATGAACAAAGTGTGAGAAAAGTTGGCATCTGATTCCATTGGGTTTGTGATGATAGTAAATATCATCAAAGAGGGGATTGATGGAGCAAGGATTCGCACATTACGCGACTTGCTTGGATTCATGAACCTCGAATAACATGTAACAACGTAATCCAACCTGTTTGTCTTACTAATTTTCCTTTATTCTGACATTGGGGTGTCCTAGTGACGCTTGCATATGTGTTTACTAATTCAATAACGCTCGTAACTAAAAATGGCCGCTGCTTGGCGGGTTTTCTTCTGTGCATGCGTTAGTCACACTCACGTGACGTGACGTACTTGCAGTTCTGGTGGGAATCTTTGCGCTTGCGCACTGGCTTTTAAGATGGCTGCCTGTGTTCTCACATGGGGAAGCTTGCGCTAATGTTTTCGTGTTGTAGTTATTTGCACGAACCATTAATGCAAATAGTTTATATGACGTAAGGGGTATAGAATAGCAATTCATGGTATACAGTGTATTCATTTTTTCTTGTATTTCTAATTTGTTTTCGCTTACTTTTCATGTGTCGCAACTCATGGGCCTGGGAGGGAAGAAACCCCCATCTTGAAAATCCCTACTGCGCATGTCACCCCGGCAGAGGGAAGACAACCTTGAACAGTGGAACTCAGCCAGCTGGCAGCCACAGTCAAGATGCTCCTGAGAAAGTGACCTGCGACCCAGCAGGATGGAGCTGAACTGTACTGCAAAAGATACATTTGTAATGTATCCATTGTATTCTGTAGAGCATGTCATGGGAACCCCAAAATCAATAGGCGGTCCCAGAATATGTAAATAGGAGCTTGTAGAATTGAAATATGATTGGTGTGCTGACCTATCCTACTTGAGGACCAATCGAAATTGGGGATTCTGACACTTGCAACATTTGCGGGGTGGTACACTGACCTGAAAACAGTATAACTAGCCTAGGTTTAGCTAGAGAAATTGTCTGACTTGTCCGAATAGCTGACCTGTCACTGACCCAACGCACTCAATAGGTGACTGATACAGAGCGCTGCGGAGCACTCTGTCCGTAATTTCCATAGACTCACGGGGTTTTGCTAAAGAAACCCTAAGTGCTGGCGGAGCACTTTTGCTGGGGAATTTCGCTAACCCAATCAGGGTTCTGGCTGATAGCTGCAGAGAGGGTGGAGCGCAGGCGTTGCTTCCGAACTGCAGGTACTGGTCGTGCCTTGGTGGTCCTGTCCTGATCCTAATCTGGGTTTCCTGTCCTGTCCTGGGGTGTCCATTCTGCACCTGCTGTCCTGTCGATGACTGTCCTTCCTTGGGGTCCCTCCCGTTCTTAACTGACCTGTGGCCAGGGTTGGTCTTCACACCATTTTAGGTAAATATAGTGCTAAAACTCTATACTGCACCATTCTATTTTCCTGTCTTTTGCTTTAATAAAGACAATCCTTTGCATATATTGAATTTCCATGCTTTTTGCAAACTACTAAATGAAGTCATACATTTATTTTCCTTAGCATGTTCCTATGTTACCCTTCCTTTAAGCACAATTCTCCATATCTTTCATGAAAGTAGATGTGTGTTCTATTTTCTCTATTTAGCTGACTGAAGTAATGTTTCTAGAATTATAGCGTGTTCCATTTTTACCCTCCCTATAGATGTATAGGATTTCCAAATTCTCACCCAACTTTGAAGTATTTCCCTATAGTGAAATTCTAGTATGTGCCTAATTTGCCTCATCTATAGTTATTCATGCTTAAGTTCCTGATTAGCATGTTCCCTGTTCTTACCTTTCTGTAGACTCATAAATGGTTAGCTTAATTTGTGTCCTTTATGGATATGTGCTCTTTATTATCTTGGTTATAGATTGTTTATTGATTGTAAACTTAATGCTTTCCGAATCTGAAATCTAGATAAAATCTTTAAAACTTCCCCGTAGTCTGTGGTCTTTATGAAAATACAGAAGAATATAAAGTTGGTATTGTGTTGCCTGCTTTTCTTTTACAGCTAGCTCCCTGATCCATTGTGATCATAGGTACCCGTAACAGTGGATTGGTAAGTCGGGTACAGTAGAAATAAATAGGAAGGAACCAGGGTTACTGGTAGTAGAGTGTAAGGTCACCTGATTAATGTATAGGATAAATTGAATTTTATGGGCCCGATACTTATATGGTAAATTTGTTGGTTGGGTAACCTGCTCGCTCTATCAGAGGCACTCCAGCAAACAGGGCAGTAGAGGATGCTACTGCTCTCGTTGAATGTGCTTGCACTGGAGCAGAAAGAGGCTTGCCAGTCCGTTGATGGCAGTAGGATATGGCAGAAGTAATCCAACGAGCGATGGTCTGTTTAGTGACTGGATGTCCTTTGCGCATCCGTCCATAAGCCACAAAGAGCTGGTCCGACCTTCGAAAGGCAGCAGTACGCTGGATGTAGAATTTGAGGCATCGTTTTAAGTCCAGGGAATGAAGAGTACGCTCAGCAGGAGACTGAGGGTTAGGGAAAAAGGTTTTGAATACGACAGGTTTGTTAAGGTGGAAGTCTGAAGGGACCTTGGGCATGAACTTAGGGTTTGTAAGTAGTACAACAGCGTTTTTGGAAAACTGAAGAAACGGAGGCTGGATTGTAAAAGCTTGCATGTCCCTCACTCGCCTGTAGGACGTCAGTGCGAGGAGGAGGGAAACCTTCCAAGTAAGGAATTTCAAATCCGCTGAGGGGATTGGTTCAAATGGAGGGTTAAGTAACCGGGCCAAGACAAGATTCAGACGCTAAGAAGGTGGAGGATGCCGGACAGGTGGAAACACCCGGAACCGACCTTTGAAGAATTGGCAAATGATCCGTGAGGAATACAGAGAAGTGGAACCATTATGCCGAAAGCGTGAAAGTGCAGCTAGGAAAACCTTGAGAGTGGAATGTGAAAGTCCCGACTTTGCCAAAAGGAGGAAGAAGGGCAAAATTTGCTCAGAAGTTGCGAGCATAGGATAATTTGTTTCCGAATGGCACCAAACACAAAACCGCTTCCATTTCCATTTATAGGTTTTGGTGGTGGAGAAAGCTTGTGCGTGAGCAAGGACCTCTCTGCAATCCGGGTCAATAGTTAGATGGGCAAACTCGTTGTGCTCAGGTTCCAAGCGTGAAGTTGGAGGGATGCCGGGTCTGGATGGCATATCTGCCCGTGGTTCATGGTGAGAAGGCGAGGCAGGGGACGAAGAGGGATCGGATTGCACTGGGAAAAAAGAAACAGATCCGTGAACCATGGGCGACGCGGCCACCTGGGCGCAATCAACAGGATGTGACATGGTTGTGCTCTCATTCTGTGAAGGAGGCGAGGTATTAGAGGGATCGTCGGAAAAGCGTATGCGAATATTTTCGACCAGTCGATCAAAAATGCATTCCCGCTCGACCCTTTGTGGGGATGCCAACTTGCGTAACGTTGGCATTCGCGGTTGAGTGGCGTCGCAAACAGATCCAGCTCCAGCTGGCCCCACAGGCGAAATACGTACTTCAGAGTTGGCTGATGGAGTTCCCACTCGTGATTGTCTGTGGCCGATCTGCTGAGAGAGTCTGCAAGGGCGTTGGAGATGCTCGGTACGTGAACTGCAGTTAACTGGACTCGATGCTGTATTGCCCATTCCCAGATCTGTTGTGCCTGTATGGAGAGCAGAAGAGATCTCGTACCGCCTTGCTTGTTGAGGTAGTACATGCTGGTGGTGTTGTCCGTACGCACCAACAGTGACTCCCCTTCCACAAGCAGACGAAAGGACTTCAGGGCGAAAAAGATAGCCAAAAGTTCCAGCCGATTGATGTGCCACTTGCGCTGGTCGACCGTCCATTTGCCGTTGACCGACAACCCTCCGAGGTGCGCACCCCAACCCTCTAAGGAAGCGTCCGTCATAAGGGTAAGCGTGGGGGCCAGTTCCTGAAACAGACGCCCTGTTGCAATGTTTGGAAGGTGAGCCCCCATTCCGATGCGCCCTGGATGCGAGGGGTCAGGAAGACTTTGTCGTTGAATGTCCCTGAGACTTGCCGCCATTGTTTGTCCAATTCTTCTTGGAGGACACGCATGTGTAACCTGCAATTGGGGATCAGCGGTATGCAGGACGAAGCCATGCCCATAAAGGATTTTAACATCCGGACAGAAACTGACTTTCTTGAGCATAGAAGAGCCACCAGTTTGGCAATGCGATCTTGGCGCTCCTGCAAAACAAACACCTTTGCTAGATGTGTGTCTATTAATGCTCCTAGAAAGACCCTTTGCTGTGCTGGACGGACATGCGATTTCTCGTGGTTGACGGAAAGACCCAAGGCTTGGAAGACAGACAGGCAAGTCTGAGTGTGTTGTTCTGCTGAGAGAAAGGATGGGGCCTTTATCAAGCAGTCGTCTAAATAAGGGTAGAACTGTATGCCCTGTAGGCGTAGAGAAGCCGCAACTGGAGCCATGATCTTTGTGAAGACTCTCGGCGCGGAACGAAGGCTGAAAGTCAGAACCTTGAGTTGAAAGTGTTTTGAGCCTACTTTGAAACGAAGGTACTTCCTGTGCCTTGGATGGATTGGCACATGAAAGTATGTGTCTTGGAGGTCGATTGTGGAGAGGAACTCCCTGGGATTTAGGAACTGCAAGATTTCCAGCAATGTGAGCATTCAAAATGTTTGGGCCTTGATGAACTTGTTGAGGGCTCGGAGGTCCAAGATAGGGCACCACTCTCCTGACTTCTTCCTGATAAGAAAAAAACAGGAGTAAAAGCCCGTCCCCTGTTGTAATCGAGGAACCACTTCGACTGCAACCTGTGCAAACAGTTCCTTCAAGTGTGCTGGAGGGGGACCAGAGGGAGGGCGGTTTGAAGGGAACTTGAAAAATTCGAGAGCGTGGCCTTTTGAGATGACATCCAAGACCCAACGATCTGAAGTTATTTTCGACCAATTGCAAAAGTGTTGGGAGATTCGACCTCCAATTTTCAGAGCAGGATGAGACGTGGGCTTTAGAAAGTCATCGTTTTTTAGAGGTAGCACCTCCTCTGTAGGTGGATTTTCTCCTATAAGGCCTGGAGTCAGACTGCCTATTTTGCTGTTGGTAGGAGTAGCGTTGCTTGTTTTCACCATAGGAGCGGTACTGGGAGGAGCCTCAAAAATTGGAGGATGTGCCCCTACCACGTGCTCCACGAAATGGCCGCTTCCGGTACTGGAGAGAACCCCGGGCGCGAGCTGTGTCTGTATCCTTCTTGATGGACTCTAAGGTGTCATCCACATGCTTGCCGAAGAGGGATTCACCGTCGAAAGGCAAGTCGAGCACCTTGCTTGTACCTCAGGCCGAAAAGACGTAGCCTTAAGCCGGCCCTGCCGTCTTAAGACTGCAGCACCTGCCAGCTGCCTGAAACCCATTGAGGAAATATCTATGGCGCAGTCAATAATTTCCGATGATATTCTCTCTCCTTCTCGCACGATCTTTTGTGCTTCTGCCCTGGAGGATTCAGGAATGAGGTCGACCAAAGCTGCAATCTCCGACTACATCTGACGGTCGTATCACCCAAGGATGGCCAAGGTGTTCGCTGGCAGGCAGGTGAATCCACTGGCGCCTTATACTTTTTGTCGAGGCGTGGAAGCACGGCCGGGATTGAGTTTGGTAGTTCCATGAGTTTGAGCCCCTCCTGCCAAATAAAATCAACGATCGGAATAGTATGCACTTGCTTTAAAGGTTGATCTTTGAAGTCATAAATAAAGCAGTCCTGTTGTTTGACATCCATTGGCAAGTGGAAACGCTTCGCAGCTCTCATCATTAAAAGGTGGAAACCCCCAATGTCCACTGGGGGAGAAGCCAGAGGAGAGGTAGGAGGAGGAGACGGAGTGTGGGCCTGATAGTCGTCCCAATCTGCGAGGACAGCGTCATCGTCGTGGTCTGTATCATTCCGAACATCATCATCAGTATCAGGAACCTGAAGAACTGGTGAACGTGCCTGTGCGGCTGGAAATGACTCCCGTGTGTGAGGAGGCGGATTTGGAGAGGTCTGAGAAGAAGGCGGAAATCGACGATTTTAATCGTCAAGCATGTGCTGAAGGTTAGAGATCATAGTCACTGGTATCTGTGCCATAGGAACCTCGTGGTCAACATCCCGCTGGTCATCTCGAACTGAGATATGCGATCCCCCCTCATCATGATCATCATCATCGTAGTCCTGATACTTTATATGTAGCTCCGATGGGCTACTTGCAGGGCGAAAGGTGTCATCAGCGTAAGAGCTATCAGAAGATTCCTCCTCTGCGGATGCAAAGAGTTGAGCAGGGGGGCCTGATCCATGCTGGATAGGACTCAAAACTAGAGGAGCCGGACGTTTTACAGTAGTCGCCATCACCACTGTGAAGGTGGTTGCAGTTGCCAGGGAATACTGCTCCATCGACGGAACCGTCGACGAGCTCGTCATCGAAGTCGTCTTCGAGGGATTCGTCGACGAAGATGCGGGTGCCATCAACGGAGCCGAGGCCTTCGTCGTCGACGGCGCCGCCGAAGTTGTGCCTGCCGTCGATGAGGTCTTCAACGTCGACGGTGCTACAGTCGACGAGGTGGATGTCGACGAGGTCTTCAACGTCGACGGTGCTACTGTCGACGAGGTGGATGTCAACGAGGCACTCGACGTCGACGAGGGTACCGTCGACGAAGCTGGTAGCATCGACGAGTGATGCGTCGACGAAGCCTTCGTCGACTGGTGACGTTTAGGTAAGGCCGTCGCCGAGACAGGTTTCTTCGCCGTTGACGAGATCTTCACAATGGACGATATAGGCCTGGCTTCTTGGAGTGTCATCGACGATGCAGACGTAGTCGTCGTCGTCTTCGTCGACATGGAACAGGTCGTCATCGAAGTAGGCACAATGTCGATGGATCTAGTCGTCGACGACGGGCGCGTTGACGAGCTCGTCGACGAGCTGGCACTCGTTTTAGATGACGAGGACACAGAATGGGACTGTGATGCCAGAAAACCAGGTCCTGTAGGCATAGAGGCCGGCAGATCCCGTGGGGAGACGGACTTGGGAGCGTCAACAAGCTTCTTCTTTTTAAGAAATGGAGAAGGAAGCTCGGTCTCTGACCCACGCTTCAGAGAGGTCTTAGAATGGCAGGAAGACACCCTCAATATCAGACACTGGGTTGTCTGAAGTCTTCAAACTCTGTAGCCACAGAAGGAGACGGGCCTCTTTGTCCTTTCGGGTCTTGGAAGAAAAAGTTCTGCAAAACTTACAACTCCTCACCTCATTATCCGGGTACAGGCAGTAGATGCATTTTTTATGTGGGTCTTCATGGAAAAGGTGAAGTTTGCCACAGGCAGAACAAGGTCTGAATAAAGATTTCTTTGTAGAAGACATGTTTTTAGAAGAGTGATGGTTTGAAGAATGAAGAAACTGAGCAGAGGTTAGGGACACTCCCTTCACACGACGTGCGGTAAAAAATCTGAGGGCTTGAGCTTCTGAGGAGAAGGTTCTAGAGGGTGTTACAGCCTGATTGGCTGGAGTTTGGATTATTATAATGACATTGATATGTTGCTAAAGTGAACCCTCCCTCAATGCTTTCTATGGGCTAATGTTGTTCTATGGTACTGTTAACGCGGGATTTGTGGTCTATAGTTATAGATCTAGATCCCAACTCAGGTCGACTGAACCGTTGGTACCTGTCATTGAGTAAAAGACAATCCACTACTAGGTCAATCAGTTAATGACTTACACCACTCTAAAGAACCACTTACTAAGAATAAGTTTTAAAAGTTTATTTCAAAGCCAAAGTTAACTGGAGATACAAACATCTCAAAATAAGGTTCAAAAGATATACGGGTATCAATACAAACATGAATTTTCTAAATGTTCTTAGTCGGCAGAAGAATATCACCAAAACCAATTCAAGAATCACCAAAGTTGCAAGAATAGAGACAAGCTGTAGCTTGTGAGTCATTTACAGAAAGGAAAATTTAGATTAGACTGTCCCTACACTAGACTAAGTGACATCCCTACTTAACAAGTTCTTAACTAAAAGGTGTCAGCCGTGGTGACTTCCAAAGAAGATCACACACTTCCCTTAGTCTTCGTTATGAATCGAGGTTTCGCAGTTAACCTATCTGCCTACCCATCCGCTCTCTTAGGTTCCTCAGATCATCTGCTCTAACTCCACCCAGGGGTGCTGTCCCTAATACAAAATCACATTTACAATAGAAACGCCCCTTAGAGACGCCCCTCACGTGGTGTTGGTTCTGGTATGTTCCGTGCTGATACTCCTCTAGACCCTTCGTTAGAGTTGACCTTGCTTCCCAGGCTCCTCTCCGGCAGGACGGTACCCCCCAGGAAATTCCTGAAGACTCCTCCAGGCCTGTGCCTGGTTCCCGAGACAAAAGTCTATTCATCACTCTCTTGATTAAAACCCCCTCGCACCTGCAAACAGACACTTGTACTGTGGGCCCCAAATTCCGGCCTCCACCGTATCTTCTAAGTCGTAAACCATCAAGCAGGCTCCACAGTTTGTGCCTAACACGACCTTTCTCTAACGAGCACATGCAGATCAAAAGGAAACGATTTTTGTCTATTCAGGCCTATTAGAATTACATGAAACGGGCCTATGCACTCTGCAAACCTTTAATTTCTTAATCTAAACAGTATTCTATCTTATTACACAAAATGAATATATAAACTTATATAAAACATATTTCAGTTCTATGATCAATAATACTTTGAATCACAATAACATTAAAATCCATATTATGTGGAAATGCATCAGCTTCTTGTATTCTCTGTGAACTGCCATGTGGCCTACACATCTCTACGTTTAGCAGAATTACATTTTCCCCTCCAACAGCCACATAACATAGGATTCCAACATCATTCTAACATTTCTACACAATTCTACATTAGCTTCTCACACAGATATATGCATTCTAATTTAATTAAACACTCTTATACATTTGCACTCTGTAACTTCGACACTCCTACATAATGTTTACTAGACTAATACAACGTGCTTGTAAATATGGTGCACTTCTAGATTTTTCTTTGATTTGCGCTCTCTCAATCCCCCCTTTGATGAATTTTAGTAGTCATCACCATCACAACACCATCCCTGAGGTATGAATTGAGTCAAACTGAAGTCATTGCATTACCCCCTCGTTTCATTCCCTCTAGAGCCTTCAGACTCCTGTACTGGTTATCCTGCATCGCAGTTAATCTCCTCTCCTGCTTTCTCATGGATCTCTGCAACCTGTTTGATCTATACCATTGGTACAGCCGCACCAATCCCCACAGGGTGATTATACAAATCACTATTATGATGATAGGTTTCAGTATGTACCAAATGAAACTCTTTCCTAGGTTGGCAAACCAACCTCCAACTTTACCCATTCCTTTACCTACTTTTTCCCACACGTTTACCTGCGTCAAATCCTCAATCTCATGATGAATTTCAGTAATGTTCCGTATGTACTTCTCTAGAGGTTTTGAATTGTCTGGAATGTAAGTACAACATTCCTGGACCTTCAAAGCCTTACAGACTCCTCCCTCTTTGGCTAACAGAACGTCTAAAGCAACTCGGTTCTGAAGAACCATTGCCCTTATCGATTGCATCTCTCTCTCCACCAGCATTAATGATCTAGCAGTACTGGCGGACAACCTATCTACAACTGTTGCCAATCTTCTAATCTTGATGTCATTCAGTATTATCCCCAAAAGAGGAAATGCAGCACCAAATACATCTCCAACTACCTCCTCAGTGCTGACATCTCTTCTTCCTCTAGCTTGTGTTCCTCCCTCTATGATTTCTAAATCCTTAGCATGGTATATTTTGGGGAAGACAATTGCCAAATAACATGATCCATACCAATTATCCGGTAGTTTCACGTATGCATTTCTTCCACATACAAAATATACATTTGGAATCACCTGCATTTCCTTCAAGAAGTCCTTAGAGTAATATTCTAGTTGGAAAGCATGTTCACAACTTACTTCTCCCACAAACACATTCTCGTAATAGGTTTCACCCCTATGTATGCACAGTTTCCCCCTTTTCTCTCGGTCTAGAGCTATTGGACCATTGCTACCCTTTCGTTGGTGTGACCTTTCTTCCTCGGTCCAATCTGTTTTCCATTGACCTGAAGATTTTAAAATCTTCTGTCTCCTATACCGATCATCCACCTGTCCTACAAACTTTTTCTCAATTTCTGACACTTTACAAGTCAAATTATTTCTTCGGGCATGTGAAGTATCTAATGTTTTCCAGGGAAGGAAACATTTCTGTAATCTGTCTTCACTCTTATAATAATCCCACTTACTTAAAAGCTTGTAGTTTGGCACTTCTGGTAACACAGCATCAAAGTTCGAAAAATAGTACTCAAAATCATCACGTTCGTAAAATATGCTCAGCAACAAACTACATGTGATTCCATAAGTCAATGGAAGATGATGATATCTAATACCTTCATCTACAGAGGCTGGCAATTTCATGCACACATAACAATTTTTAGCCTCCATAGCATCAACATATTCATAAAGCAATTTAGCATATGCATTTGATTTAAAGTTCCCCTGTGATGCATCTACATGTAACCTACGAGTCTCAGCTGCTAGTAAAGCTTTATCTTTCTCTGTATTGTTTCCCCTTTGACCAGCAGTTGTAGGTTTCTGTATCGATATAATTTTTGCTTCTTTTGTTGCTTTCTCTTCATTTTCATGTCCCACTACATAGGATATAGTAACCACTAAAACTATAAGAAAAATCACTCCCACTAAAAGTGTGCCTACTATGCATTTTGTCCTGCGGTTCGGGTTGCCAACCTCCATGATCTCAAACAGTGTAGTTCCGGTTTTCTTTCACAGCACAATGTCTCTTTTCTTTGCACAATGTCTCTTTTCGAACCACACCTGGAAGCTGATAATCCCTTCTGCAAGATCAGTCTTTGAGTTCCATAGCAACAGACAACCCTAGCCCTTCCCCGTCCTCTATATGGAGGTCCCTAAATCTCTTCTTCCACTCGGCGCTAGGTTATCTCTCAATCTGTTTATTTACAAAGTCTTTACAAAGTCCTTTAACAATCCAGAATTATACGTGATCCAGCGACTCTAGTCACGCACTCTAATATTTCCAAACGAAGAAGGATCTCCCCAAGTATTGACCTCCTTGGACAACAAGTCGGGAAATCTATTCTGTTAAAAATCATGTCTCTTATTCCGCTCAGATAAGGAGGATAGGGGATATTGAGTGTCAGCAACCCTTCGACCTCCACTCCCGGTATCAGCAACACTATTTCCACTGTTATGATGGGGTCAGTACTGGTTAGGGTCACTTCCCTCACCCTCCCAGATCCCTGTACACTGGACATCTGCAGCGAGGTAGGTCCACTCAGGAGTAGCGTATCTTCTGCAAGGCACTCGCACTCTCCTCGATCTTCTCGGACCTTCCTGTTCCTGTCCTTGTGCACTTTCGTCCAGATCCGTGTCTTCAGATATAGGAGCAAGAGTTCTCTCTGGAGTTGACTTTAAGCTCGGCCTCTTTCTTCTCTCAGGCCAACTAGTTTCTCCACGCCTTGTTCTCCTGTATCTTGTCCTCTCGCTCAGTTCTTGATCACTCTGGACTTGTTCTGAGTCTGAGCCGTATTCACAGCAACTTTCTCCTTCTGTGGCAACTTCAGTTTCACTGTCGTCCTGTCTTCCTTCTTCTGGATCTGTAGGGCTCCCAACTTCTTCCGACACCCCCACAGCTTGACTGATCCCCTCTAGTGGTTCGCCGTCCACAGCTGGATTTTCATCTGCGAGAGGAGCTGTTTCTTCCAGGGGTGCTGGAACTCTTCAAGTATGGGAAGCGTGGATCCAGTTTGGCAGCCCTCCACACTTCACGGCAGGATTCGTTGTCAATATGACCTGGTAGGGCCCCTTCCAACGCACGTCTAGGCAGTTCTTCCGGACGTGCTTCTTCAATAGGATCCAGTCACCTGGGCACAAGTCGTGACATAGGTCTCTTGAAGATGGAACTTCAGCGGCCTGCACCTGAAGAGACACAGAATGAATGGCGTCAGACAGTCCCTTGCAGTAATCCAGGATCAGGTCATCTGTAATATTCAACAAAGCTGTAGTCGGTACAGACGGAAGTCTAATTGCCCTCCCCATTAAAACTTTGTGTGGAGAGAGACCTGTCCTCCTGTCTGGTGTGCTACGCATACTCATGAGTACCAAGGGCAGAGCATCAGGCCAACTTAAGGAAGTCGATGAACATACTTTGGCTATTCGGGACTTCAAAGTGCCATTGATCTGCTCCACGATACCTGAAGCCTCTGGTCGATAGCTACAGTGCAACTTCTGATCAATGTTCAACGCAGAGCAAAGCATCTTCACAACTTCACTGTTGAAATGAGTTCCTCGATCTGATTCCAGGGAGGTCGGCACCCCGAAGCGCGGGATCAACTCTCTAAGCAACAACTTTGCTACTGTGAGTGTATCGCACCTGCGTGTAGGGTATGCTTCGACCCATCTGGAAAATATGCATACAACCACCAGAACATACCTAAGGCGGTTGACTTTTGGCATCTCAATAAAATCTAATTGCATTCGGTTGAAAGGCCCCCCAGACCTCCCAATGTGACTCATTGTAACTGGTGTTCTTTTCCCTACGTTCAATTGCTGACAAGTAACGCATCTCCTACAGACTGCTTCTGCTGCAATCCTAAACTTAGGGCAATACCACGTCTGCCTAAATACCCTCAGCATGGCATCTCTTCCTAAGTGTACTGGACCATGTATCTGTCGTGCCATTGGACTCACTAATTCCTCAGGTAATACTGCCCTACCATCTGCTGAAACCCAGAAGTCCATTTCACTTTTCACACAACCTGCTGTTTCCCATGCCTTTTTCTCAGAATCAGGTGCATTCTCTTGCATGTTTTTTAAATCCTCCCAAGTATCAACTGTTTCTAGCATCATGTTTAACTCGGTCCTTTCCTGAGCCCCCCCTACTTCCACCTCCGTGAAAGAATATCCTTGCTCCGCACAGTAGCGGGCAACTTCATCCGCATATCTATTACCTTGTGACACAAAATCTGTATTTTTGGTGTGGGCGACACATTTGACAATTGCAATTGCAGCTGGACCTTGTAATGCTTCTAACAGCAGTCGCACGAATTCTCCATTTCGAATAGGCGAACCAGAGGAGGTCATGTAACCTCTCTGAGACCACAATTGCCCAAAATCATGAACTACACCGAAACCATATTGGCTATCGGTATAAATGGTGACTCTAATTTTGCTACCTGCTATACAGGCACGTGTCAATGCAATGATTTCTGCTACCTGAGCGGAGTGTACTCCTTCCAGGCAAGCGGCTTCCACAACTCCAGTAATGGTGCAAACAGCATAAGCTGCTCTCAACCGACCAGTATCATCTCTTAAACATGAGCCATCGACAAAGAAAATTTCATCAGGGTCAGTCAACGGCTCATCCACAATATCTGGTCTTGGCTTCGTGCATAGTTCGGTCACATCAAGGCAATCGTGATCTTCACATTCTTCGCCTTCTATATCATTAGGAAGTGGCATCAATGTAGCAGGATTCAAAACAGAGCACCTCTTAAGGGTCACGTTCTCCGCAGCAAGAATAACTTGCTCGTACCGCGTGAGCCTATTACTGGTCAAGTGCTGTGTCTTGGTCCTGGTCATTAACAGTTCTACAGAATGCGGTACATACACCACTAACTGATGTCCCATCACAATGTTCTCGCACCTCTCAATGCTGACACCTGTTGCAGCAACGGATTTGAGACATCCGGGCAACGCTGCGGCTACCGGATCTAAAGTAGCCGAGAAGTATGCAACTGGTCTACGGCCATTCCCATGGGTCTGTACTAACACTAACAAAGCACAACCTTCTCTTTCGCTGCAGTAAAGTGAACATGGTTTCTCATAATCTGGCATTCCCAAGGCTGGAGCACGGCACAAATCCTCTCTCAGCTGTAGGAACGCCATCAAACAATCTTTATCCCATGGTACCGGATCACTCACCTCCTTGTGCGTCAGTTTTTGTAAGGGTTTTGCTTTCAGTGAAAAGTTAGCTATCCACTGTCGGCAATAACCAACCATTCCTAGGAACATCCTGACTTCTCTCTGTGTCGTAGGCGCGTTCATCTTCATTATCGCCTCTATCCTATCTGTTGACACCTTGCGCTTTCCTTTTTCTATTCGGTGACCCAAGTACTATACCTCTGTCAGATAGTACTGCAATTTGCTCGCAGATACCTTGTGTCCATTTTCAGCTAAATGGTTCAGCAAGGCAATGGTATCTGTCTTACAAGCTTCTTCTGTTCCTGATGCAACAAGTAGGTCGTCTATGTACTGGACCAGAACCGAGTTCTGTGGCAGTACTAGACTTTCAAGATTTTTTTTCAATAGCTGGTTAAAAATCGATGGGCTTTCTGTATACCCTTGTGGTATACGACACCATGTTAAAACGCGATTTTCCAGTTTAAAAGCGAAAAGATACTGGCTCTCCTCATCTAATGGAATTGAAAAGAAAGCCTGACAAAGGTCTATCACTGTGAACCACTCAGCTTGGAATGGTATCTGAAACAATATCACTGATGGATTCGGTACCACTGGACAACATGAAACAACTATGTTATTAATTTTTCGAAGATCTTGTACTATTCTGAATTTCCCACTAGGTTTTTGTAAACCCATAATCGGGGAGTTGCATGGACTACCCACGATCTCCTTCAGTATTCCCTGTTGAATCATACAGTCAATTACAGGTTTTATTCCTGCAATCGTCTCCGGGGTCAGTTTGTACTGAGGCGTTCTAGGATATTCAACATTTGGTTTTACCTTGATCTTCACTGGTTCTACTCCTTTGATCAATCCTATGTCTTCTCCAGTAAAATCCCATACCTCTGATGCCACTGCATCTCGTAAGTCCCCAGGAAGGTCCTCCACAGTCAGGGTAGGATACAGTTCTATGCATGTTCTCGAATTTGTAACTTTAAAGGTAGCATCATCGTCAGTAGTCTGTACTTCCACTCCCTGAGGTGTGCAGTATATTGTGCAATTCAGTTTGCACAATAAGTCCCTTCCTAACAGACACACAGGACTTGAATCACATACTACAAACTGGTGTTCATTGGTGTAGTTTCCTATTTTCACTGACACTGGTTCCGTCAAAGGGCTAGTCATTCTCCTATTTGCTACTCCTACCACTTGAATTGTTTCCCCCGACATTGGTAAATCTGGAACCACTGCCGATCTCAAAGTTGATTGGGTAGCTCCGGTATCCACCAAGAATGTTGTATGATACCCTGCCACTTCAGCCTCAACAAACGGTCCTCTTTGATCCACCTCTAGAACTGCCCGAGGGTACAGTCCCCTTCTCTACTTACACGTTGTCCCGTCAACGGATCAACGTAGTAACACTCTCCTTCGTCTATAAAAAGAGGCATTTGTCGATGAATCTTTCCCCCTGTCGTAATCCTTGGTGGCTGCGGGAACTGAGCTTGTGGAGCCGAAGTCCCCCCTTTGGCCACATTACTTCTTGACACTGTCACCCCTTGAACTGGAACTTCTTGGACTTCCTCCTCTACTTCTAGTTCTCCGTTTTCAGGGTTATAGGGACACTCGCGTCTCCAATGTCCCACCTGGTGACACTGGTGGCACTTTGTCGTTTTTTTCAATGTAGCAAGATCTATTCTAGGTCTCAGACTTTCCTCGTTGTTCTTATTCTGACTATTTGATTTCCGTCCCATTGTCCCTGTTCCCTGTTGCTGCTGTCCACCCCTTCCAGCTGACTGCATTTGTACCATCATCAGTTTCTCTTTCAGTTTCTTTGCTTTGGAATCTATTTCATCACTGCAATACCTTGCGTACCTCAAAATTTCATCCAATGGTTTGTTTTGCCAACAAATTAAATGTTGCTGAATCATCAAACAAATATCAGGTCTCAACCCCAAAACGAACTTTGATACAAACTGTCCTATATCCTTGGGATCCATTACATCTAGTCCACTGTATTGTTTGAATGCTTTCAGCAATCGCTCATAGTACTCATGAACTGTCTCCTTGGGTTCCTGTCTTGTTCGGTCTATTTTTACCCAGTCTATATCTTGTGGTGGCACCTTCTCTTTCAGCCAAGTCATCACCCTTTCATATTTTAACATTACGCTTTCTGAAGGTCCATTAGTACGAGTATCCCTTTCTGGTTCTGCAGTTGGCCAGTCGACACTAACCTTGCATGCTATCCACAAGTCTCCTGGGACCACAATGTCAAACAAGGTGTTCAAATCAATCCACAATACCTTTGAGATCTTCACAAACCTCTCTACCTGCTTGTACCACTCTACAGGATTCTCCCTTAACTTCGGAAATGAGTTGGTAAATGCAGCTAAATCTCCTCTACTCCAGGGCACGTGCACATAATTCCCATTCGCTATTTCTCACAAAGGGAATGCTTCCATCTGCATTAGCCTTCCCTCCGGAGACATCACATTCGCACTCCGCCTAACAGTTCCCTTTTTGGACCACCTCTCTTCCCATTTGTCAAGATCTCTCCATGGTCTTATTCCTGTGATCAGTTCCCTTATGTGTGTTTTTAATCCAGTTGTCCTTCTCTCATCTAGGTCCTGATCTGAATAATGTAACCTGTGGTTACCCTGCAATGCCCTGGTTCTGGACAAATCTACCATATACTTGTCTGCCAGTTCAGACAGTTTCTCATGAGTTGCTCTTGCCTTTCGAGTAATATCCTTTGCTATAAATAGCAGCTCATTTTGTTCGTACATGTCAATCCTTTCTAAGGGCAACGTACCATCTATTATCTCGTCCAAGTCAGATTTTAAGCTGGTCACATCAAGTCTTTTGGCCTTTATCACAGCTTTCAGGACGCTATCTCTAGAGAGTCCATCACACCTCTGAGTCCTACGTCTGGGCTCAGGCGTGTTATGGGGAGTCCTCCCATGCTCCCATCTCTCCAGGTCCCATGCAGTTCCATCCTCCCTGGGTGTATGGTGAAACACTTTCCTATTTCCCATAATCCCACAATTCCCATCCTGCCTGGTTTCTCAAGGTGCATGGTAAGGCATTCCATTGTTCCCCATGCCTTCGCAATTTGCCTGTAGTCTCTGATCACTCGACACATGGCAAGATCCTTCACTGTTCCCTATGCTCCCACGACTCCAGTGCTGTACATTATCACCAGGTGCGTGGTGTGTGCACTTGAATCTATCCCTGTATTCTTGTGTCCTTTGGTCTCCCTCACTTTGAATAAGACGAGACATCTCTCCACACCCTGTACTTCTCTCTCTATGCTCCTGCCCATTTCCACCGTCAATATGACGTGTAATTCCTCTACTCTCCTGATTTTTATCGTCCCTCTCCTGACTGCTTTCGCTAGCCCCGCAGTGAGATAATGTCCCGTTGCCTCGATTTCCCCATTCAACTTCTACTCTTGACCTGTTGCTCGGTGCTTCCGTGGACCTATCCCATTCTCTCAAGTCAGCCCTCAGCTCTTTATAGGATTTCGGCCGTGGTCCCCTCAGGTCCATCGGTCCTCTCTGACCCCCCTGCTCTGTTACGGGATCCACTGCTGAATCCAATGGGGTGCTCCACGTTATCGGTCCCGGCAATTGCCTCCAGGCATTTGTCGTGTTATTCCTTCTTTCCATCTCTACTCTTTATCTGTCTAGCTGTACCTGTTCTTCCTCTTTCCCTTTCTCTGGGTGATAAATCGACCGTATAGGACCTATGGTAACGGGTACTTGAAGAGCATCTGGCAATTCATAAGACTCAACCCTCTCAGTTGCTGGCATCTTCTGCACTGTAACCCTTCCGACTACCTTCTGTACAGTACCATGTTGAGGTGACCCTTCATCTTTGGTAGGTACCCAATCCGCTATAGGGAGTGGCCTATACCCTTCTAAGTCTACCCTGTCTTCCCGTAGGAGCTCCGTACCTTCCGTCTCCCTATTGTCCGGAGGCGGTCTATCTATCAACAACCTATTTATTAGGCCGTCCTCCGACTCGCTCTCATCATCCTCTTCTATGGGTTTCTTTCCTCCTGTAACCTCTCTCATGGGGTACAACTTATCCACCTCAATCACCTGTACCCTCCACTTCTTGGCTTCCGCATCCCATTTAGCATCTTGCACTGCCCTTACTGATCGCCGTACCCTTTCTTGGCGTCTGTTCTGATTCCTTTCGTGCGCCGCCCTGATCCATGCATTAAGGGCCTCAAACTGTGTTGGTCTAGGCAAAGGTCTCAATGAGGACATAACTGCCTTCAGCTGATGCAACACTTCTAGTCTAAAAGTTCCGTATTTCGGGAAAGTCAGTTCCTCATTCCCTTCTGTAATCTTACTCCAAGTACCAAGCCACAGTATAGTATGCAACCCAGCATTCGTTGCCATATAGTAAGCTGGTGTACCCTCTGGCGGTGCCTCTTCCCCGTAATAAGATCCTCTTCTTTTTCTCTTAAAGATCGCTCTCAAACATTTAAAACACTTCATGTTCAGAACCTACAATATTTCTACTTTCTCCGCGTTCGTTTACTTCTTGATGACAATCCACCAATCTCAGCGCGGTTCTCGCTAACTGGCCTATCAGAGCGCGGCTTCTCGCTGACGTCACACCAACCGCCCTATCACAGCGCGGCTCTAGCTGACGTCTCACCAACCGCCCTATCACAGCGCGGCTCTAGCTGACGTCACTCTCCCCCTTCGCAGCAGTTCCCCTCCTTTCTCAGCTCGTCTCCGCGGTCATGCATGCGTCCCATTCATACTCTGAAAAATGATTACTTCCGACCAAGCGATCACTTTCCTTGACTGTACGCCCACAGTCTAACTGTAATTGTCGCCTTAACTGACGAAATGTCTTTCCGTGTACGTCTAGACAATCGCCTTCTCTGATAGGTTACTTACACACGGTAACTTTCGACCTGCGTCCGTTACCCACACACTCACTCTTGCATTCCCCCTATCTCGGTCCTGCGGGCGATCAATGGTACCTCATGACCCCCTTACTCTGGTCGACAATTACTCTGGATGTTCGATACACCTGAACCACTTAAGCTCTACCCCGAACTTAAGATTTTCACCAGTTCACCGGTTCACCCGTTCCCCAGGTTGCCAGTTTACCAGTCTACCAGGTTGCGCGCGCTCACAACCCTCTCTCAATCACTCTACAGGCATTCAACTCCGCAAGACATTACAATACAGATACAACACAAAACACCACAATCTTATCAACGCATGACCCTTGTTATACTCACTCTCGTCCGACTCTGCTGCTTTTCTCTCGCACCGTCAGCACCTTCTTCGGCAGGCCATCTCTCGATCTCTAGGGACCTTGGGGTAATCTTAACCTAGTCTAGATCACCTTCCTCAAGAAGGTAACCATCCTCTGCTACCAACTGTTAACGCGGGATTTGTGGTCTATAGTTATAGCTCTAGATCCCAACTCAGGTCGACTGAACCGTTGGTACCTGTCATTGAGTAAAAGACAATCCACTACTAGGTCAATCAGTTAATGACTTACACCACTCTAAAGAACCACTTACTAAGAATAAGTTTTAAAAGTTTATTTCAAAGCCAAAGTTAACTGGAGATACAAACATCTCAAAATAAGGTTCAAAAGATATACGGGTATCAATACAAACATACATTTTCTAAATGTTCTTAGTCGGCAGAAGAATATCACCAAAACCAATTCAAGAATCACCAAAGTTGCAAGAATAGACACAAGCTGTAGCTTGTGAGTCATTTACAGAAAGGAAAATTTTGATTAGACTGTCCCTACACTAGACTAAGTGACATCCCTACTTAACAAGTTCTTAACTAAAAGGTGTCAGCCGTGGTGACTTCCAAAGAAGATCACACACTTCCCTTAGTCTTCGTTATGAATCGAGGTTTCGCAGTTAACCTATCTGCCTACCCATCCGCTCTCTTAGGTTCCTCAGATCATCTGCTCTAACTCCACCCAGGGGTGCTGTCCCTAATACAAAATCACATTTACAATAGAAACACCCCTTAGAGACGCCCCTCACGTGGTGTTGGTTCTGGTATGTTCCGTGCTGATACTCCTCTAGACCCTTCGTTAGAGTTGACCTTGCTTCCCAGGCTCCTCTCCGGCAGGACGGTACCCCCCAGGAAATTCCTCAAGACTCCTCCAGGCCTGTGCCTGGTTCCCGAGACAAAAGTCTATTCATCACTCTCTTGATTAAAACCCCCTCGCACCTGCAAACAGACACTTGTACTGTGGGCCCCAAAATCCGGCCTCCACCATATCTTCTAAGTCGTAAACCATCGAGCAGGCTCCACAGTTTGTGCCTAACACGACCTTTCTCTAACGAGCACATGCAGATCAAAAGGAAACGATTTTTGTCTATTCAGGCCTATTAGAATTACATGAAACGGGCCTATGCACTCTGCAAACCTTTAATTTCTTAATCTAAACAGTATTCTATCTTATTACACAAAATGAATATATAAACTTATATAAAACATATTTCAGTTCTATGATCAATAATACTTTGAACCACAATAACATTAAAATCCATATTATGTGGAAATGCATCAGCTTCTTGTATTCTCTGTGAACTGCCATGTGGCCTACACATCTCTACGTTTAGCAGAATTACATTTTCCCCTCCAACAGCCACATAACATAGGATTCCAACATCATTCTAACATTTCTACACAATTCTACATTAGTTTCTCACACAGATATATGCATTCTAATTTAATTAAACACTCTTATACATTTGCACTCTGTAACTTCGACACTCCTACATAATGTTTACTAGACTAATACAACGTGCTTGTAAATATGGTGCACTTCTAGATTTTTCTTTGATTTGCGCTCTGTCAGTACTTTAAGATTTTATTTCTTTTGGATATATTTTGACATTTTTTATATATTTATGCATATATATATTTATGTATATAAGTATGTACTTTATGTATATATGTTTCTACTACTATTTTATGTACCGTGGGACTCCCACTTCGACGACGGGGAATTATTCAAGCATGTGAATCTATGAAAGACACCCCTAATACTGGAGAAAATATATTCGAATCATCACCCACACATTAGCGTCGCTGGGGGGGGGGTTCCCCGGGCGACACTGTTTTTGGGGGCATCGGGAGTCGTGTCTGCCGGCCTACACCATCACCCCCCACCGCTCTTACCTGCATATGGGGCGGCAAACTTAAGGGCCACCCTGAGTGACAGTGAGACAGGGAGAGGTGTGACACTGCGGCCAGGGCGACTGACACTGGAATCTGGGGATCACGGTTCGATTCCCAGCACCGGTGGCAGATTAGCCCAACACCATGTGACTCTGGGCAATAGCTTGCTTAATCTTCCCAATGGCCCCCAGGGCCTGGGACCCTTACATGTGATTCTTCGTGCTTTACAAATGTGGATTATTATTATCTAGCTACGCCACTGCACCTACACCAAGATAAAAGCCCAGACTCACCCATTCTAATATGCATACCTGTCTCCAGGTTTATGCAGGAGACGAATCATATTAAAACTACTCAAAATCACACAAACTCATCTGCAGATATGCCACAAAACGTATCACAAACTGATTTAAACTCAGCAGCTTCCTAAATAAAAATCAGAGAATCTTCAAGCAGAGACTGCCTTTAATTGCAATACTTGTTCAAACCCTCTCCAAGGCAGGGATCTTTTAGTGTTTTGTCACAGCGACCTGGAACAGACTCTCAGGAGAACTCCGCTTAAATAATTTACATTTTACAACATTCAACAAAATAGTCTCCGCTCCCCACCCATGACATTTGAGCAGCAGGGTCATAGCTTCCATTGGTGCTTTATTGTATCATACAAACAGCAGCCAGGGCACCCTTTTCCTTCTTTGCACTACGAACCATAACAGACTTGGTAAGCTACTGTTAGGCAGAGTCTGAAACGTCTCCTCTCCTAGGCACTGGAAGTAGGGGTGTGGCACCGGAAGTCATGGTGCCGGGGTTGCATCAACCCCCAAAATAAGCATCACAGAGGTGAATGAGCAATACAGATGCCTTTAAATGTTGATGTTATCTTGTCACATTTGCTTTACGCTCAAAGTCAGAGGTTAAATGTCAGGATATGTCTTCTGACAAACTGCTGCTCATTCTTTTAACATGGCGATTGGTGTGTTTTTTTGTCTCTGAAGTGAGAGGATTTTGTAAAGTGAACCATGTGACAATCAAGCTAGTGTGCTGGGAATGAGAAGGAAAGATTATAGGATGTCTATTTTTTTCTAACAAACACAATTTAAATATCTGTAAATGACTCCTACAAATATTTCACAATTTACCAGCAGTTAGGAGAGAGCAAATTGAACACAATTTTTGTAATTTCTGACCAGTGATGGAAACAAAATTTTAACATGATCAAAACAAATCAAGACACTTTACTTGGTGGTGAACAAAAGATAAATATTCACTGAAACCCCACACATTATCTATTGTTTTTGTCTTAATGAATTTGTTTCATAAAATGGCATGTCAGTGCAAATTTAGTAGCCATTTTGATGGAAATTGTGCTGTATGTAATTACCATTGTGTTCCCACACCATGCTTTAGTAATATAGAGGCAACAGTGTGCCCCAAAATGCATCATCAGCTCGATACCACCTCCATACCACTCTCCTGCTTAATGGGTGTGGCTCATTTGCTAATCGTGGGGGCCTATTTATGAGACAGGGACAGGCCAAGAATGCACCATATTTAAGGAAATAAGACGCATTCCTGCCTTTACCCCTGCTTTGGTGCCCTTTTGTAAGCCTAGCGCCACTCTAGGCACCCTTGCACCATGGTGGTTGCATAGCATGCATGATTGTTTTTGTGCAGAAAGGGACACCTTCCTGCACAGCAACAATCCTGAGAGGCATTTTCCTCTTTCTATGTGTGCTGCATACATAGTAAGAGGAAGTAACAAGGAGAAATACAGATATTGTTCCTCGTTATGGCTCCCCTGAGAAAGCACATCTTTTTGGGGCATTCCCAGGTCTACCAGTTCTGGTAAATCTGGGAATGCTCCAAAAAACATGGTAGTTGCATTGGAACACCCATGCAACGCTCATGGAATGACTTCCCAGGGCAGCGTAAAGAAATGCAGCGAATTTGTTCTGCGTTGCCTTACTGCAGATTTATGGAGCCATTTAGGGCCACGCAAAGTGGCTTTGCATGGCCTCATAAATCACATGTAAGGTTTGAATCGTTCTTGCACCACGTTGCATGGTTCAAGAGCGATGACAACCAGCTCCTAAATAGGCCCCTTAGGCTTTCTGTGATGCTTTGATTTTGCACAATCTCTATGACTTCAGTGCTGTAACATTAATGGCAGCCCACCTACTCTGAAAATTGTTCCAGCATCGCTGCAGCTCTCAAAAGTTATTGGTCCAGTGGTTTTCTCATAACACTTTACATGTCCTTAGAATTTTGCCATTATTAATATTAAAATATAATCGAACTATAAAAGATCACACATTTTGCCATTATTAATATTAAAATATAATTGAACTATAAAAGATTACACAGACCACTGTCACATTGTACTGTCTCTCTCTATCATGGTAAAAGGATTTACCACCAGTATGGCCAAGAAATACACCTTCACCAGGGTTGCATAAATAAAGCGTCAGAGCTCCCTGTTCATCTCAACTCCATCCAGTGCAGAGCAGGTGACTCCTAAAGAAGGCAACATTAGCTACAAATTCCCCCTTTCAGTTAAGTGGCTGGGTTTTACAGCAGGAAAGGATAGAAGCGTTGCTGGGTCGAACTAAGGAGCCTCTAAGATAGTGTACTGTTGGCCTGCGGGCACGGAGAAGAAGACATGGACACAGGTACTAATTGACATGTCTTTGGAAGCCCAGGGTACAAGCTTGTCAGGATATTTGTTTGCTATCAAATGTCACTGTGGACTGAACCAAAGTGACACTTTTTTCAAGGCGAGGACAGTTCACCCACTTACCAATAACTACTGTGCATACCCAAAACTGCATCCCTCCAAAAATGTCAAAGAGCTGTCCCTAGTATCCAACAACTAAACATACAAAGTAGGGAGTGATACACACAATGCACTTGCAGCACTTTTACGCCACCAGAGCATCACTTTTGTGATGCTTAGGAGGTGCAGTGTGCCAGCCTGAATTTGCAAGGCGACACAAGGCCACCCTATGTGACTTTTTTATGGCCATGAAAACATGGAGAAAGACAATGCCTTACTTTACGTGGAAGAGGCATTCCATGGGTGTTGATGTGGGTGTTCCCAAGCAACACCCATTGTTTTTTCCACTGCCTGTTAGAAATAGGGGCCTCTATTTGGCAGTGGTGTGCACCCTGTCCAAGTAGAGACCCTTCTAGTCAGGATAAAGAAGTTGCACACTCAAAATAACCCCTGCACACCCCCTTGGTAGCTTTGCATGAGCAGTCAGGGTTATCTTTGAGGCAATGTATAAAGCATTTGAACACAACACACAGTAACACTACAAACTGACACCACACCAGTTTTAGAAAAAGAGCCAAAATATTTATCTGTGTAAAACAAGACCAAAACGATGAATATCTAACTACATAAATTAAGATCCACATTTTGTAGAATCAGCTTAAAATACAGTTTTTCAACAAATCCAACAGTTCAGGCCAACCACAAGGTTGCAGGCAAGCTACGGTGTCAGGAAGACACACAAACAGTCCCTTGGAAATACAGGGTGTCATGGACCTTGCAATTTGATCTCGGCAGGCATCAGCTACTGAGGTTGCTTCAGAAGTCATCCGGTCCTTTAAGTCACACGCTTTGCAGATCAAACTCAGTGATATTAAAGTCAGGGGCACTGGTGTCAGTGGGGCTGCAACACGAAGCTTGGCAACGCTGTGCCCACAGGTCATGGTGCATGCAGAGGCTCAGTGATGGCTTCTTGCATTATCAGTAAGACAGTGGCTGCAATATGAAGCAGGGCGATGCAACATGCAGTGTTCACAGGTCATGGTGCAAGCAGTGGCGTGGCTTCTTTGCTGAAGCACTGTCATCAGTAGACCCAAGGTTGTGAAGTGAAGTAGGCCGATGCACTGTGCGTTGCCGCAAGGTCATGGTTCAAGCAGTGGCGACGGTTGATGATGCTGGAATCGATGGTACTGACATTGGTGGACCAGGGCTGCAGTGGTGGATGGGGCGATGCTCCTTGTACCTCGCGAGCGGTGTCCACAAGCTACGGTGCAGGCAACGATGTCAATGTCAGTGTGGAGTGTCATTGTCAGAGATAAAAGAGCTTTGATGGGAAGCGAGGCGGTGCGATGTGCAGTGCCCACAGGTCATCAGGTGACGGCAGCGGCAGTGAGACCAGGGTTGCATTGTGAAGCAGGACAATGCTTCGTTTTGTGCCGTCAGGCCATGATGCAAGCAGCGGCATCGGTGTCAGCGACATGGACGGCATCGGTGACGGCGTCTGTGTTACTTATTCTTCTGTTGCAGCACCCACATGCAGTTCCCACTGCTGGTAAGCAGATTAAGTCGAAGCATTGATTTGCCTGAGACTTCGAACAGGAGGCCTTTAGACAGTAGGATCAAGAAACTTCAGTCCAGTAGTTTCATTGCCCAAGACAGAAGCAACACACAGCAGGCCAACACAACGAAGCATGCATCAAAGTGGTAGTCTCTCCTGACAGTCTTTCTAGCTCTTCTTCTTGGCAGAGTCATTAGTCCAGAGTATTCTAACAATCTGGGGTTTAAGGTCCAGTACCTATACCCCTTTTGGCCTTTGAAGAAGGAATTATTCAAAGGATTGTCTTTGTAGAGCACACATTCTTGTCCTGCCTAGTCTTGTCTCTAGACACACCAGGGGGTGGACACAGCATTGTGAGGGGCCATGCACAGCCCTATTCAGGGGCAGATGACAAGTCCTCCAACCCCTCTAGATCAAGAAGGCCCATCAGTCTGGTGGTGGGCCATCAGGATATTCAGGACACATCTCAACTCCCTTGTGTGACTGTCTAAAGGGAATGCACAAACAGGCCCCTGTCAGTCCACACCAAACATTGATCCTCCAGCAGGCGCCAAAATGGATAAAGCAAGAAATTGCCCACTTTCTAAAAGTGGCATTTTCAAACACACCATTTAAAAACCTTCTTTACTAAAACATGTATTTTGAAATGATGAGTTCAGACATCCCAAACTCCAACTCTCTGTCATCTCCCAAAGGGAAACTACGCTTGACAATGTGTTTCCAGGCAGACCCCATGTTAACCTACGGAAACAATAGTCTTGCAGTAGCGAAAAACAAAATGCACAGTATTTCACAATCAGGACATGTAAAAACACACCACTACATGTCCCATCTTTTAAGCACACTACACCCGGCCCTTGGGACTGCCATGGGCTTACTTTAGGAGTGACATGTCTGTAATAAAAGGGAAGGAATAGGCCTGCAAGTGGGTGAACTTGCCAGGTCAACAGGGCAGTTTAAAACTGCACACACAAACTCTGCTATGGCAGGTGGGAAACACATTTAAAAAGCTACTTGTGTGGGTGGCTCAATCAGTTCTAAAGGCCCAATAGTAGCATTTGATTTACAGGCCCTTGGCACTGACAGTGCACTTTACTAGTGACTTATTAGTAAATCAAATATGCCAATCATTGATAAAATCAATCACCAATACAATTTACACTGATAGCATATGAATATCAGTGGTAAAGTGCTCAGAGTCCAAAAACCAACAACAGCAGATCAGAAAAAATGGGAGGAGGGAAGCAAAAGGTTTGGAGATAACCCTGCAAAAATGCCAGGTCCAACACTGCCCTAGATTTACAACATAGCGTAAATCTGGGGCATCATCAAAACTAACACATTCCCAAAGCAGGCATAACAAGTTTACATTTCCCCTCATTTTTTCCTCTTTTCACATGTGCTGCATACTGCAGCACACATAGAAAGAGGAAAACGCATCCTTTGTTGCACAAAAACAATCATGTCAACATACAGACACCCTTGCACCATGGTGCAAGCGTGCCTGCATTGGTGCTCAGCTGCAGTTTGTACAGTGGCAGAAAGGACAGGAATGCACTGTATCTTGTAGATATGGTGCATTCCGCCCTTTTCTTTTGACGTTGGACAGTGCAGCTAGAACACTTGTGGCACTGCCCTACACCAAAATACTGTAAATATGCCAGTAAGTATCAATAACTATTACTGCTCATAGTCTCTGTTCTGTTGAGATGACAGTGGATGGGCCCTCATGAGGTATTTTGGTTTATTAGACCAAATGGTGTGTGATGAATTTGATTTGCCTGCCAGTGACTGTTGAAATAGTCAGCAATCAGGTGATGGATGTAATATGGTCAGCTCACTGGCTCTTGTCTCCTGAGGGAGACTCTCCGGATAACCACAGTCTGTTGGATATATTGACATCAACGGCCCCTATTAGAGTGCAACACTTCATGAAAAAGGACATATTGCTAGTCACCCTGCCCTCTCTTTGCCTGGCATTTGACATGGTTCCTTGGGTACGAGTAACTCCCCAAGGAGACAGTTTGAAAGGAGTTGAACTTTTTTTTCAAGATGTCTGTCCTTTACTTTTAAATGAAAGCAACATTTAAGTATTTAGGGGGTTATTTACAAGCTCCCTTCGCCACTGGTGCATCATCATCATGGCTTTTCATGAATTCTTACATATGGTGTAAGGCAACGCAGCACACTGCATCAGGGAGGGGTTCCATGGGCGTTGCAGTGGGTTTTCAGACTCAACATCCATGGGTTTTGACACATTTCCAGATTTACAAGGATCTGTAAACCTGGGAATCCATCAAAACTGTACGCCTCGTCAGGGCAGGAGTAACAAGAATAAATATATTTATTTCTCCTCATTTCTTTCTATTTCTATGTATGCAGTATTCTACAGCATACATAGAAAGAGGAAAGCGCCTCCATGTATTGCTTTTGTGCAGGAACGTGTCACTTCCTGCACAAAAACAATCCTGCCAACAATAAGGACTCGCTTACACCATGGTGCAAAGGTGCCTCCATTGGTGCTAGGCACTATATTGTGTGCCGGCGCTAGCTGAAAGGATAGCAATGCACTATATCTCGCAAATACGGTGCATTCCTGTCTTTTCGATTGGCATGGGGCAGCACAGCAAAAACACTTAAAGCACTGCTCTATGCCATATCATTGGAAATGAGTTCCTTAGTGTGACCTTAAAAATTATTTTCACTGAAGAAATAACTGCCCTAAGGGGAACGTGTAGCCAAGAGGCCAGTAGGGCAGGGGCAGTGGCAAACTGAGCTTATGACTTTCTCTTCTCAAGCTGCAGACCTTTTAGAGCTTCCAGCTGCAGTGAAACTCTGCTGGGCCAGGAATCATTCACCCGCTTCACCAGGTTGCCTTTATTCATGTCCTTGAAACACAGTGTGACAGGTGTAATAGCCCTTCACAGCTTTGAAGTGGAGGGGTGGGAGGAGGTGTTTGTAGGCTGCTTAATAATTTACCATCCTGCAGCGTCTTACTTCCTATTCGTTAGTTAGAGCATCTGCTTGAACACAGCCCTCTCCTTTTTTGATTTTTTATTTCACTTTGTCTCATTGTCACAACTTTTTTTTTCTTTCCTTTTGCAGTTATGAATTTTCTTATTTCGTTTCCTCACTGTAACTTTTCCACAAGAGTCCTCAAATGCAAGTATTGGTTTGCATGTCTTATACCGGAAAATGCCTGATGAATGTCTGCTGACACACTTAGTCTTTGCTTTAAACAATTTGCAGGCTCCTTCTTTGTTTTTCTGCGTATCGTTTATGTTTTCAGTTTGTTCATCCTTCTCAAGACTTTCAATGGATCCCCCCCGAATCAAGAAAGACCGTCACCCATGCACTCATAACCAGCAGACTGGACGACGAAAACACCCTCGATGTCGGAATCAACAAGTCTCTGCTCTGCAAACTCCAGACCATACAGAACACCGCAGCCAGACTTGTCCTTGGCATACCTCAATAAGAACACATCACCCAACACCTGCAAGACCTCCACTGGCTCCCCGTCGAGAAGAGAGTGACCTTCAAGACACTCACCCATGTCTACAAATGCATCCAAAACACCAGATCCCAATACCCCAACAAGATAATCTCTTTCCAAGTACCCAAGAGAAACCACAGATCCGCCAACCTCGCCCTCGCCAAAACCCTGCGCATCCACCGATCCAGAACGGGTGGAAGGGCCTTCTACTACATCGCGGCCGAGACCCGGAACAAGCTCTCGATCATCATCAGATGCACCCCCACTCTACGTATCTTCAGGAAGTACCTCAAAACCTTACTCTTCGACTGACCGGAGTTGCTTACCTACCCCCCAGCTCCTTGAGACCATCACAGGTGAGTAGCGTCAGTGCTTAATTTGTGCCAGTGCTTTCCGGTGCTAAGCACCGGCACTTATTTATCAGGGCCGGGTCAACACCATGAGTCTGCAAGTCAAATGGCATTGTGGCAACGTCAGTAATATAATTACGTCACTCACTGACTCACCGCTGCAGACAGTGTTGTTTGTCTCTCAAGTCCCCCTGCAATTGTGAAGAGTGGTTGCGAGAGGAAATAATAAAAAGAAAAGATTAGTTCTCAACCATATAACCGATACAAATTTGCCTTAGGCGGCAGCCGGCCTTATTTCAGTGTTGCCATTGGCGTGACACTGATTGGCCAGGATTTAGTTCTGTGAGGGTAGGGGCTGTGCTGCGGCAGCGTGCGCAGATTTCATTAAAAATGCCACGCCCCTGCACACCTACAAGTCATCATCAGCAGTTGGAGTCATCGAGTCGAGGGCAGGCAGAAGCAGTCCTATTATAATAAAGGCAATGCTGCCGGGTGCCGGGTGCTCACCTGAGACCAGTAACCGTAAGTAGGCAGTAGCCCAAACCAATGCTGCTTTTTCTTTGAGCGTGCCGTGGTGACAGTCACCATTGTAGTTATATATATATAATAACAGCTTTATGAGTGAACGGACCGAGTGACGAGTCTGAGACATGCCTTGAGGCTGCGCAATCATGCCTCCGGTGCTGGGCAGCGTGTGCAAGGCTCAGGCTGCAAAGAAGTACAATGTCCAGGCCAGTTAATCTGACTTCCGGTTCCAGATCTGGCGTTCAGTCCAGGCCATCAGCCTCACAACAATATCTTTGGCTCAGCGGCCTCGGCAATTTTTGCTTGCACCATTACATGAGGATACCATAGGGGACTGACTGTTAATGCGAACATACTAATAATTGTAAAGAGGAGATTTGTGTTAAGTAATGAACTCTGGCACGGAATAGACTGTCTTTGAATTACTCATTAGATGCATGAGTAAGGCACCGGGGTGGTTTCCTGCTCAACAAACAGCCCTTGTGATGTATTAGTATTGAAATGAAGTATTTTCCAGATGAATTAGCCCGTCAAAGTTCATGGTGGTGATGGAGAGCGTATCGAAAGGAAGGCATGCCACCTCAGAAAATGATGTTTCACAGGCAGCATAGACTAGGATGCAGCAACATTTGCACATGCCTCATTATCCAAATTCATAACATTGTGTACTGCCTGGATAGGCAACCACAGGAATCTACATATCAGATCATGCATGGGCAATATCTGCACTTCATTCCTGTTAGGAGGTCACCAAAGACAGTGAAAATTGATGAGAGTTCTGCTGCCTTGGAAATATGTTCACGTTGTGAAATGACGTATTTATAAATAACTAAAAACGTTGCTTATTCACTCTCAGAATAATGTGATTTCTAACAAGCTGTGCAGTCTGTAAATCAAACAATTTTGTCAGGTGTGGATTCCCAAAAATTAGGAGTGGGGTGATAGCCCAATTCATGGAATGATGTGGTAACATACATATTGAAACTGTGATCTGCCAGTTTCTAAGATCACTGGTGTGCATCATGATGAGTTGTGCCCACTATATGCAGAATCCATTAATTGGTTTATTGTGTTTGAAGTGTCTAACGTTCATACACACGTAGCTTGAGGCGTTATTTGCTCACTTGTTTACAGCTTGTGCAGAGTTAGCAGAGTGTTGCAGTAGTACTGTGGTGACCAGATACATCTGACTTTTAGCAGTGCCAGTTGAGGATGTGGGTAGAGCTAATACTGTAAGTGGGTGGAGCCAGGGGAAATAGTGAGTGGAGCCAGTGGAAAAGTAGGTGTGGCCTCCGACAAACATTTGAGCACCTGGACTTCATATTTTACAAATTAAGCACTGAGTAGCGTGCTTGACAATTCCCTGATTGATTGATTGATTAATTGATTGACCCGTTTTTTTTCCAATAATGTAATTGTTAGTGATCAGTTTGTTGGTGGGATTTTCTTGCAAGAGAACTCATTGGACATTTTTTTTCGAAGTGCACTTGGTCATAAAACCATTATGCACTCCCTAAACAGTTTCAGATTTACTTATGTAAGGAGTTTGATTTTGTGACAATATTTAATTTACAGAGTATAATCTGAAATGCTTAATGGATGACCTTTACAACCATACATGTTATTTAAATGGTTATTGCAACTGGTGTTTGACACCATATTTACATTTGAGAGAAAGCATGTGTGAGTAAAATAGTCTTGTATTTTGTTCTGCATGTTACAGATGGAGTTTCCTTGATGCCTGTGATGCAAATATGTTTTATATATGTTTGAACGTTTGCTTAAATATTTTGGATTGTGATCATGTTTGGCATGCCATGTAATACTTCAAGAGATTTAAAATCAAAAGAGGACTTTTGGTTTGATGCTCTGGAAATGAAGGGTAGATGTAAAATACTGGGGCACATGCTAATTAAATAACTAATCCATTTAATTTCCTCACGCATTATTAGTTAGAGATTAGATTTGATTAACGTTTATAACTGTTTAGATTTTTGTGGTTTATTTGGTGTGATGAAGTTTTGCTTTGTCTGTTGTAAGGCATATTGTGACTTACCACGCACAAATAGGGTCTTGGAGACCGCCCATTGATCAGTATTGATGGACTTTCTTTGTTTCTCTCATTTAACTGCTTCTTATTAATTTTCCAGCTTGCCAATCTGGTGTTTGCCCCTTCAGTGACCATTGCCTCTTCCAAATCTCTTTGTTTGGCAGGCAATGGCATCCTTGCATCACTGCTTGCTTTTCAAGCACAACATTTTTTATTTTATCTGGAGCATTGCTTTGGAATGTGTGTGCTTGAGCCATCTCCCTCATCTACGTCTCTCTCCTTGTACTCAGTGTTGATCTCTGTAGCCCAACAGCTTCTCCCCTCTCCCTCCCTCTTGCATTAACCTGTGTACAACGCCCGTTCCAAGCCCCTATGTTGCTGTACTCCAACTCCGCCTCTGTTTTCGCACCCGCCCTCCCTCAGTTCCTTTCACGTCCCCTCCAGCTATCCTCCATGGTTGCTTTTTCGTCTCGTCCCATGTTCTTCGTGTCCCCCACCCTCTCTGTGTTGATTCATCACTCACACTCACCATACAACGTTTTGCTTTGCTTTCCCCAATGCTCCACCCCATTGTTTCTGCTTCCCGCCTGACTGCTTTAAAAACAAGATATCTCCGGAGCGCCACTCCCAAATAATGCTGACTGACTCCGCTCCTACCGGCCCGATTCCTACCCTTGTGCCAGCGGAGTGAAGCTGTGGTGCTGGGCCGTCACCAGTATAATTTTTGTGAGCATTGGTGAAGGTGCTCCGCGGGTGCTCCGGAGTCCTGGGCTTCGTATATATCCCTGCCTGCGGAGGTGCACTGTGGTGCCGATCCAATCTCACGCGAGGCCGTGGCAGGGGCCTATACCGACGGAGCCCCCGGAGCTGGCCTGAAAGATGCCCAGGTTGGAAACGACGTCACCGGAGTCCCTGTGGAGGTTGTGTGAACCACCCCCGACAGTCTGGTGAGTGTCGGGGGCACAGCGGAGGGGGCGGTGGCCCCCGCTGCAAGCACAGGTGCGCGACATCGCAGCAAAGTGCACTTGTGGCCGGGGCTGCCCCGAGAGTATATGCTGCCACGGAAGGATTGTGCGGGCAGCGAGACCAACAAGGAAGAGGGCACTGAGGGCCCCCTGAGCCACCAATACATCCTTCAGAGAGGCCCGTGGCTGGAGGCGACCTACATTGTACTGGCACACAGACGTTGGGAACTAACTGGCTGCAAGTAAGAAGGCCTGCGCATTGCTATGTAGTTTCCCGCGATCTTACCGATAGAAGCTCCTCCATAAATCTCTATACAGGACCAGACTGGAGACAATTTTCCCACCTGCCCTTTATGCTACCTCATTGATGCAACACCTGCTCTGGGGGCTGGTGGCGGAGACCTGGTGAGGTGGCGGGAGGCTTGCCAATTGCTGCCAGAATCCTGATGTCTCGTGGCCATAACTGTGGGGGCCTGGAACACCAAGACCAGTTTTGACCATTGGCTTGACACACCATTTCAGCGTGACAAAAGGAGCTGGTGCCCTGGCTGCCCACACGCTGGTGAGTGTTGCTACAGAAGCACTGGGACCCAGTGGTCACGACTGTGGGAACGAATACTATTGACAGCGGGTCTTGCCTGCGCAGACTGCGCCAGCCTAGACAGTGTTGCACTGGGCACGGACACGGAAGTGGCGTTGGGATACAAGTGCGCCTGGGGCACCTGGAATGGCTGCTCCTCAACCAGGTGGCCCTTGACCCACGGGAGCAGAAGATCTAACAGCGCCTGTACGGAGTACCACGTCTACTGAGTACCTCCCGCGGTCGCAGTACCTGTGCCCTGATCTCCGGAGGACGGCCCATAGCTGGGACAAAGAAACATGTTGACCCCCCCTTGCGGCGGCCACAGCTGGGCGGCTCTGAGCGGATACCCGTCTGTGGGAGGTGCCTCCTTTGAAAGCCGACAGGCCGGGTGAAGTATTTCACCGCAGGCGGCGGGGAGTAGCGGCAGTGCCCAGAACAACAGGAGTGTCTCTCGTGGGGACTTCATGATGGCGTCCGGCCGTTCGAATCAAGGGACGACACAGACCAAACTGGAGCTATGGCTGAAATGCTAATGTAATGTTTTATGTTGCTGTTGTGTATTTTTGGCTTCCAATAAAAAAAATGTTTAAAAAAAAAGAGAGCGAGTCGGAGTAATTACAACACTGTGCAGCCAGTGAAAGATTGCCATCTCCATGGTCAGGTGGCCCTGTGGAGGATGTAGTGACATATGAGGAACATTGTGCCTCCATGCCCATCGAGGGCAAAGGAAGGGAGACACAGTCAGAAGCCTGTGGTGTGCCTAGCTTGTACTGAGCCACCTGGGCTCTACAGCAAGGCCTGACGTCACCATGCACCACTTTGGCCAGGCGAGGCTGAGGTGATACATAAATGCGATGGACCACTTGTGGTCAGTTCCGGATGTTATTCATAGAGTGTGCCAGTGTTATTGTGCCCACTGCCACCATATTGGCTCTCACACGCCTCTCCTCTAGCCCCTGTCTTACTCAGCACACTGATGATGAGGGCAGACTATTGCCTACAGCCTGGGGCATTGAGTCCTGTCCAAGGGGCTGATGACTGCCCTAACCCTTCCCTTCTCCCACCGTAGTCACAGCCGCACCAGCCCCATCGAACGCTGGCTGGGAGTGGCTTGGATGCCTGAGTTGCTCAAGTTAGGTGCGAGCACCACAGGAGGCATCTGCCTGCACTGCGCTGCACCATCCACGAAGGGGAGTACCTAACCGTGCTCCTCAATATCATCTCCAGCCCATCGCTCCATATAAAGGGGGAGAACCCTCATTGGAGCCCTCCACACAGTGCCATCTGAAGGTAGTAGACCCTCAGCCCACTCATACCTCTGCAACACCACAACCAGCGACCACAGGACATTGACACAAGGTACGGGGCATTAGGACACAAATCTCCACGGCTACCAAGATATCGTGCCTGTAATGGCGGGCGATTCCCACATTTTTTGGGTCCCATGGAGCTGGCCCAAGACCCAATGCAGAAGCAGCGGTTGCAATCACAAGAGCTTATTTGGCTGTGTGGGCCCTGGTACCCTTCAGTGAGCTAGCGGACCCATCCACTGCTGCCCCCAGGTGGGGCGCCTTGAGAACTACTTGAGAGCCACAAGGGAAAAGTACAATGAAATAAAGAGCTCACTACTTCTGAATTTTGTTGGGAATGAGATGTACAAACAGTTTCAGCACCAAGACACAGGGGAGGTTGACGACAATGACTCTGTAATTATTGCCCTTAATGTGCACCTAGACCCCTGATTTTATACGTTTCAAATTGGTCCCAGCCTGGCAGATAGAGGGGGAGTCCTTTGACAATTGGTATGCCTGTCTGGTGCTCTGGCAAGCACCTGTGCCAACGATGACCAGCAAAAAGACGTTAGGGAGCAACTCATACAGGAGGATGTAGATCGGCCAAATTGAGGAGGCTCATCCTCATGCAACCTGGACCAAACTGGAAGACATGCTCATCCTTCCCAGCACATATGACTTATCCAGAGCAAGAGCAGAAGAAATGGAAGTAGCGCTAAAACGAGGGGCAGGATCTTCCACTAGTTTAAAAATACCAGCCATGAAGATGGAAACAGTTGATGCCATTCGAACAAACGAACCGTCACCTAACTAGAGGAAGCTCTGGATTGACTTAGAACCGCACCGTTTGGAAAAGTGTCCAGTGGTAGGGCGCATGTGCTCGGCATGCAACAAGCCCAACCACTTTTCAAGGTTCTGTAGGAGCAGAGAAAGGAGGTGCCAAGCCCATGGCAGGAGGCCATTGACTAAGGACATTCACCTCCTGACCATGGGTGATCATTCACTGCCAAACAGCAAGCGTGGAGAGTGGTGGAGAGAAGAGGAACTTGGGAATGAAAAACCTGAGGAGGAAGAGGCATTTCTCATCTTATACGCAGCTCTAGGAACTCAAAGGCGGCACCCTCAACCAGTCTGGAAGGTCACCATTACCACCACAACAATACAGGCCCCCACAAATATAGGGGCCTCTTTCATCATGATGACTCACGGTCAATATCTGCAGCTTTGCCTACGGCCAATCCTATAACCATCCCGCCACTTTTTCTGATGGGTACAATGGATGCCACAGTCAAACACAGAGACAGAGAAATCATGACCATGTTTCACGTGACAATGGATGTAGATGGGACCTTAATTGGCTGTCACATGACTGACGACCTAGGGCTGGTCTTCTTCTCCAGGGAAATCCATGACCTGCAGGTAGATTACCTCCTCAACCAATTCCCGGAGTTGTTCCGAGCACTCGGTTCTGGAAAGGGGCACCAGGCAAACCACACATTAACAAGGCAGGAAAAGTGATAGTGGTCAGACAAGGAGGAATACTGTTCCACCTGCAAGTCCAGGTCCAAGTCGGACTGGACAAACTGGAACAGATGGATGTGATTGAAAAGGTCTGAGCATCCACGTCATGGGTATCATCCCTGGTAATAACAGAGACACCTAAGAAGTCAGGGGCAATTCATTAATCTCTGCAAAGACATGAGGCTTCTTAACCTGGCCATCCTCAGAGAATATCATATCATCCCAATAATGGACAGTATCATAGCTGATCTAAATGGAGCAAATTGATGTTGAAGCTCAATTTGAATGCAGTAGCCACCATTTGGTACTCCACCCAGACACTCATTATATCACAACATTCTCCATACATCTTAGATTGAGAAGGTATAAAAGACTGAATTTTGAGATCTCTTTGGCTTCCGAAGTGTTTCAGAATGCAATCCGAGAAACGCTATTGGGGCTAGAAGTGGTTCTCATCATAAGTAATGATACTCTCGTCTAGTCAAACACACTAGCAGACCATCATTGATGCCTCAAAACTATCCTCCAGAGGCTTCCAAACAGCAGACTCAGCCTACGCAAGGACAAATGCTCATTCTTTGAGCTAAAGATTGAACTCTTTGGTTTTGTATTCTCAAGAGAGGGGCTGCAGGTTGACCCCCGTAAGACCACAACAATCAAAGAAGTCCCAGCACCCAAGAGTGTGACCAAGAAATGCAGTTTCCTGGGCATATAACATATTGCAGATGGTTTCTACCCAATGTGGCCACCCAATCTGAGCCCCTCCGAGCACTTACGTAGACCGGAACAAGGTGGAGGTGAGATCTGCAGGATCAAGAGGCATTCTACAGGATAAAATATGCTCTCCTGGCAGAAGCCATTATTAGCACAAACAGGGCAAAGGAATTGGTTGTGAACTAGACCCCAGTAGGCTTAGACACTGTTCTGATGCATAAGCAGGAGCCAGGGGAGTGGGCATCCATGGCATTTCCAAGTAGGGCACTCACCGTCACAGAAGTGTGGTACACACAGATCGTACGAGAAGCCCTGGACATTAAATGGGTTTGTCCCCATTTTCACCTGTTCATCAATGGGTGGGAGTTCAAGTTGATAACAAATCACAAACCACTGGTGAGCCTATTTATGTGGACAGCGCCCCCATCCGACTGCATGCATCAAGCAGTGTGCAGTGCAGCTGCTACCACATAGGTTGTGTGTGGTGTATCGGGCGGTAGACAACAACACAGCAGACATCTTATGCTGGCACCCCCCCCTAACAGTGCCAACGGCCCAGTCTTTGACAGGGACAGGGACGAAGATTTTGTTTGCATGGTAGTAACAAGAGCCTGCCTCAGAGCGCCGACAATTGAAGATATCAGGTGAGCCACAGCCACCGACAATGGCCTCAGGAGAGTGGCAGATACCATCAGCAAAAATGTGTGGAAACTTCCGCCAGGATGCAAACCAATGGGACCAGGCAGAGAGGACCCGGCTGTTGCATCTACAGAGAATGAGGGATGAACTGGGGTCCATGGTGAAAGGTATCATAATGCGAGGTCTGCATCCCCAAGTCCCTAAAAACCGAGTGATCAACCTGGCACATGAGGGCGATCAAGAGTTATGAGAAAACAAAGGCTAGAATGAGTGGAAAGATATGAATCCTAGGCATAGACGCCAGAGTAGAGGATGCAGTGCGCCAGTGCCAGACATGTCAGATCAAGGGGAGCCCCACTGTACAGGAGCCTGTCGCCACAGAAGCCACACCAACATCCATCTGGGCGAAGGTCAGCCTGGACTTTGCAAGCTTCTCGGATGGCAGGCTAACTATGGCAGCTGGTGGTCACCAGGGTACTCTCCCCGTGTAAAGCCCCTACTTGAGAGACCCTTTTCAGCTTATGGGCTTCCAGGCACCATCCGGATGGACAATAGTCCCCTTTTCAGAGAACACAATTTAAGGAATACGTGGAGGCTCTAGATATCAAGATCCAGAAGATAGCTCCTCTGTGGCGTCAAACCAATGGCATGGTGGAGAGGTTCATGAGGACATTAAATAAAGCTCTCTGCATCATGGTGGACCAAAACACAGACAGAGTGGGAACTGCACTGACTTTTGAGGGTGCATCGCAACACCCTCCACGGCACATCACAGTGCACCCTGATCCACCTGATGTTTCAATGATACATATAGGGCAGCATCCCAACCACCCAGGCTGGCAACGGGACATGTTGGATGACGATGGAACACAAGTGAGATGATGGAATCAATCAATCAATCAGGCAATTGTATGCGCACTACTCACCCGTGAAGGTCTCAAGGCGCTGGGGGGAATTCGCAACACTGTTCAGCCAAAGAGCCAGGTCTTGAGTGCCTTCCTGAAGGTGTTCAGGGAGGGGGTGCCTCTGATGTCTTTCGGGACTCATTCCAGGTCTTGGCCACGATGTAGGAGAAGGATCTTCCTCCTTATTTGAGTCTGTGGATGCGATGGTTTTCAGCTAGGGCGAAGTTGGCTGATCGGAGGTTTCTTTTGGGTACGTGGAAGGTGACTCTGTCGTTGAGGTATTTGGGTCTGGTGTTGTGTAGGCACTTGTAGGCGTGGGCGCAGAAGAGTAACGAAAGAGCCAGTCAGGCCCTCTGAGCCATGGAAAGGTGCTTGAAGGTGGGGGATCAAGTCCTGATGGAAGACAACCACCATGGGTGGAAGTTCTGTACTCTGTTTGTGAGAGGAGCATGAATAGTGACGAAGGTGAACAGAACTATGATAACCAACAAACGAGGGTGGGAGTTGAGGATGTGAAACATCTCATTGTTCTGACCAACTGTGTCTTGAGAAAAGGAGGAGGAAGAAGATGAGGACATGTCGGTGCCCAATAAAACTCCAATACCGGAGGGTGAGAATGCAGCAGAGACCACAGATGGTTCTAGCACCATCCAACAAGGGGACCGTGGAGGGAGCTTGACCCACACTGGTGAAATACGACCAGATGCAGCAACATCGGAATGGCCAACACTGCCAAGTGGGAAGAGCGACCCATATAGACTGAAATCTAACCTGGCTCCGGCAAGAGGCTCTGTGACTTTGCACGTGCCCAAGTAGGGATTATCCCTGCCCTCTAACATTGGATTGGATGTACTGAGTCACCTGGGATCTACAGCAAATCCTGATGTCAGCAGGCACCATCTTTGCCAAGGTGATAATTAAATGAGGAAGAACCACTCGTGGTCAGTCCTGGATGTTATCCATAGTGTGTGACTGTTTCATTGCACCCACTGCCACCGCATCAGCCCACACATGTCCTAGTCCCTGCCTCATTCAGCGCAAAGCCTATATAGAAGAGTACAAGCCTTAAAGGGGCCAACCAGTAAAGAAATACATTCTTTCTTTATCCGGTTCTTCATCACTAGCGATCACCATAAAGGTATGTTCACTTTAATGTGCAGTACAGATGCGGCTGCGCACGCAGTGTGCCCTGGTAAGAGGACAGCCACCTTAGTGCCACATTCTGGTACATCTATCGCACACAATTTACTGGGACACCTTTGGGGAGTCACCCAATGTCCAGAGCCTTCGCTGCATCATTGCTGGCGTGCAAAGGGCTGGGGACATGCACTTATACCACCCCCACCCACTGGCCATCCTCTTTGTTCCCCGCTGGACATGCTGTCGTCCTCCCTATTACATAACCAATGTGCCAGCAGAATGGCGCGGCAATGTACTAAACGTGTTAATATGTTCATTTGTGTTGTAGGTGGAGTTTCAGGGAGTTCCAGAGGCTGATTGGTACATATGGGTACTCTCCCAAAGAGAACAACAGGGGTGCACTATGCCAAACCCCAGGAGTCTTGACGCTAGGAACTTTGATGAAAACTGTCTGTCTATGCCCCGCTAGTCCTTCGGGCGGCTGTAAGCCTGGGCAACTTGGGGACTGCATTGACATGCTCCGCCCCTAACAAGGTGTGAGTAAAGTCATGGACTGGTGGTTCATGTAATTAAGGGGGAAATACCCCAGATAGATGGTAGCACCGATTGGGTTGGTCAAAGTGCTATTTGGCTCATCAGGTGGGCGGGCAGCTTAGATTACTCAACTGCCTGCCCTTGGATCACCTGTAAATTAACCCACCTCGTTGGCATACTTTATGTGTGAAATAAACATGTAGCAAACTGTTTTTTCCAACAAACTTTGAGTGGAGTCAATATTTACTTCAGAGCGTACCTTACTATGCGTCATGGAGGGTTGCCAATATCGGCACTAATAACCATTCACTTTGATTGTCTTCACAAAACGTTTCACCCCCTCCATTTGTTTTTCGATGTGTAAGTTTTAATAGGAAAGGATTCACGTGACGAACAGTAACCCTCATGGAAAATATTTATTTTCTACTGTGTATAACAGAACAAGTAAAGTGTATGAGGGGAACGTGTAATATTCGGGGGGGATGGGGGAGCATTAGGACAAAACAATCCGGGGATGGTGGGCGCGTCGCTTTCAAGTCCGCAGGCAACACACTTGCAGCTAGATTCATGAACGAAAAATCGTCTCGCAAAGGGCCAGATTCTCAGAATCTGGCCCTTTGCGAGCGCAATTTTTGCATTTGGGATTCATCATCCCAAATGCAAAAATCGCTATTTGCGAAATCGCATATTTGCGAGGAATTGCATTTAAGGAATCTCTACTTGAGATTCCTTAAATGCAATTCATTAACCAATTTTAAACTGCGAATTCGCAATTTTTGGCCGCTATTTACCACGCAGTCTGACTTCGTGGTAAATAGCGAAAAAAAAGAAATAAGCACTTTAGTGCATTTTTCTCAGTTGCATGTTACACACACACATGTCCTTTGGACATCTGTGTGCGCAACACCTGTGTAAATTTGCATTTGAGGGGTGCTACAGGGTGTCCTTTGGACACCCCTGGCACCCTTGAAATCGCATCCTTATTTGCGATTAGCAAATTGCTAATCGCAAATAGGGAACTCCCCATTCATTCCTATGGGCCTGTAGGCCCATAGGAATGAATGGGAAGTTATTCCTTATTTGCGATTAGCAATTTGCTAATCGCAAATAAGGATGATGTAGGAATCGCTATATTTTGTGCCATTCCTACATGAATCCCGTTTTGCAAGTCCTTAATAGCGATTCCTTAATAATCGCTATTAAGGACTCGCAAAACGGGACTATGATGAATCTAGCTGTTAGTGTTCAGGTAATTGTGGCTGCAATTATCGTACATGTGTATTTAATTTCTGCCTCTAAATCACTGCGGCATTGTTACAGCTGCCAATGATTTCTTTCAGGTTCATTTATTTTTTTGCCCCCGCCTCGTTTCCCGGGTGCATTTCTCACCAGCTTGAAGAGTCGTGGAGCCACGTGGCATGTACCGGAGTGAGGCCGCATTTTTCACATTTTGATGCTTGTGCTTTTCGTTGGAGAAGTGACTCGAATCTCAATTCTTGTGTGATTTGGCGTGTTTGGAAGGCACTGGTCACATTTTATTCTTTTCGAGGTGTGAGGGTGGGGAGAAATAGAAATATAACCCAGAAATGTGTGTCTGCTTTCATACTTGAGCAGTGCTATAACTGAAACTATAGAAGTGTCGGTACTCATCCTTTAGAAAAACTGTTTGCTCACGGGAGGTGCCGCTACTCCTCCGTTAAATGTATTGTGGAACTTCTGGGTAGTGAAGCTACTTTGCCTTTCAAATTAAATAAGTGCCAGTACTCAAAACGAGACAGTACCTGCCCATTTAAAGAACTGTTCTTGAGTGAATAACTTCTGGGAATGGGGAATCATCGCACTCCCCAAAAAGTCTATTATTCAGATCAATTGGTCCATCGGTGCCTTGAGGACCTGCACAGAGACCTTCTAATCAAAGGCTAAAATCTCGGCCTAAGCACATACAACCACTCGTACTTCCTAGGATGATAAATAGAGCTTCATTAAGTTGATAAAAGAAAAAAAGTCGAGAATTCTAATTGCAGCTGTCCCTGTTTGCATTAGGTTCTGAAGACCACCCAACTGCCGGCTGAGGATTAGGGGTGGGCGTAATTTACGTAATTGCGTTAAGCAAATCTCTGCAAAACGGTAAAAAAATCTCTGCAAACACGCAGAAATTCCGTGAACACGCGGAATTGCTTGTTCGCAATGCTTTTGTCCTGTTTGCAATCGCTGTTTGCATGCTCGGGGGGGAAATATCTCACGAACACGCACTTTGAGAACGCGCACAAGCAAAAAATTCCGTGAAGTCGCGGAAAGCAGAATTTTGGGCAATTTCGCGTTCTCTGCGGAACGCGAAATTACCCAAATTCCACAAATTCGCCAAATGGAACGGAATTTACAGCCCAAGTCTACTGAGGATGTGCCTCTAGGCGGAATTAGACGGCAACTGGTTGAGAAGCAACAAACATATTCCTCCTTTTATCCACAAGGAATAATTTATGTTGGGGAGTATAGGGCACGCCCGGTTTGTGGTTGTTGTGTGAAGTACAGTCTCTTTTTCTGTCCAACTAGAGGTGTATTCCAGTAACCCAAACCCAGTTTCAGTCTATTTTACAAATTCAGGGGCATATTTACAAGCCCCTATCGCACTCCAACATCACTTTTCTCCACTTTGTGGTGGCATTAAGGGCTTCACCTTATTCACACTTAATATGGCTTGTTGCTACCTTGTGAATAAGGCACCCTTTCACACTATACTTAGCGTGAAAGGGGCAGGCAATGGGTATTGTGATGGGCGTTCCACCGCAACACCCATTCTTTTTGATTCTACCCCATATTTACAAGGGTGGCATAAATATGGGGCAGCGCAAAAACTAAGACCAGGGAAAACCTGGTCTTACCCTGGCTCAATGAGGAGAAATGTTTAATTTCTGTTCATTTTTGCTGCTTCCATGTGTGCCTCGCTGTGCAGCACACATAGAAACTGCAAAACGCCATTGATTGTTTCTGTGCATGAAGGTGTCCCTTGCTGCACATAAACAATCATTACAAAAAGTATGTTTTCCAACTTCTATGTGTGCTGCATTAAGCAGCACACATAGAAGTTTCAAAATGCAATTTCAGGCGAAGCGCAGTGTTAAGCCAAGGAGGCTAACACCGCGCTACGCCACTTCCTTGTAAATATGCCCCTCAGTGTGGTGAACTCAAATTCAACATTTTTGTTAGTAATTTTTGTGTGTATTAGATATGGGCAAGCTACACAATTGAGAGGAAGAGCAAAGCTAGAGCTGAGACAAGGGTTTGGCTTGGCTCTAAGAACCTGTGCACCAGCTGAGCCTTTGAAAATGTTCAGCATGTATATCAACAGAGGTGGATTCTCTCTGAACATGTGAGGATTGCCCCCCTTACTTAGCTAAGCCTTGAAGAAGTTATGAATGTAATGAAACATGTGTTGGCTGTTATGTCTCTATTTCACTGTGCTATTCTGTTCTTCCAGCAACAAGAACGGGACAGTGAACAAATAACTGTATAAACATGAAATGTTTTTGAAAAAATCTTTTTCTTGTATGAATATATGTAGAGTAAGTATTGACTAAATGTCACACTGGTTATTACATTAGAGTGAACCCCAGTACAAATCCAAATATTGTCATAGCCAGTGATTTAAATGATCAATAGAATACATAGATCTAGGGCCAGATGTAGGTAATTCATATTTACCGACTCTTAAATACCGAATTTTACCGATTCGGTATTTAAGAGTTGGTAAATATGAAGGGGGGAGATGTAGGTATTTCCAGATGTTGAAATATCGAATCTTTAGAATTCGGTATTTACCGATTCGGTAAATACCGAATCGGTATTACCTATTGATTCGTATGGGCTGTGAAGCCCATAGGAATCAATGGGAAATACCGAATCGGTAATTACCGAATCGGTAAATACCGAATTCTGCAAGGGTGCAGGGGGTGTCACTTTGACACCCTCTGGCACCCCAAAAATAGGCATGTGCGCCATGTGGCACACAGACATGCCCTAAGGGCATGTCTGTCTGTCACATGGCTAGGTGTGCATGCACACATGTGCATGCACACCTGATTTCGGTATTTTAACACCCAATTGGATTGTGTGTTAAAATACAGAATTTGTAGGGCCTTTGGGACTCAGAAGAGTCCTACCTACATCTGGGATTTACCGATTCGGTACAAATACCGATTCGGTATTTTACAGAATCGGTAAATTTACCAAATCGGTAAATTTACTGATTCTGTAAAAATATGCCCCTACATACCAATTCTTAAATACCGGTCGGTAACGGCCGAAAATACCGATTTTCAGACGTTACCGACCGACCTACATCTGGCCCATTGTGTTTAATTTTTAAAAAATCAATGTTGTAGTAATATTGTTGAGTGCCAGGGCATATCTGTCTGTCTAAAGTTTAGCACAGCAATCTTTTTGGGGAACCTTGCATCAACACCAATGGTAGTGGTGTGTTTCTATTACCCTGATTGGCACCTAAACTAATTCTTTTTCATACTTGGAATTTGCCAACATGCTGCCCTCCTTTACACTTCTGTGTTCTTCTGATGTGCTACTGTCTGTGCCACCACTACCCCCAGTCTATTTTATAAAATCATGTGACAGATATCATGTGACAATATGATAAGTTCTCATCAAAATTCTAAAAAATTGTATTGCTTTGAAATGCGAAGTGCTTCATCTTAGTACAATAGATCGTACCATTACATTGTGAGTCATTTATTAGGTGAAAGTTTTTAAACAGACTTATACATATTCATGCACCTCACCCTCTTGAAGATGACAATGCCACCTGGTGAACTGAGCGGCACATCAGTGGTCATGTGTATCCTGTACATGGCTTAGACTCATGCATGAAGCAACAGTATAGTCTATTAAATCAAACAATAAAATTGGGGAGGCTCAATGAAACAAAATATTTGTCAAGGATCACACAATTGATCAAGTGGGAACAAGGGATTGATGCCAGGGTTGCTGGTTTCACAATGTGCTATTTAGCCACTAAATGGATATATTCCCCCCATGTCTTTATACATGAAAGGCAGCTGCGGTCGGTAGTAGGAGTTCCTGCAGGGCGGTGACGTGAGGAGGGGGAGGGGCAGGGTGGGGGGTAGTAATATATGGATTACGGAGCTTAACAGGTAAGTAAACATATAAATAAATAAAATGAATTTCGTTGCGCGCACTGCATCGCATTTGGTGATGCAGTGCACGCAACGAAATTCGTTTTATTTATTTATATGTTTACTTACCTGTTAAACTCCGTAATCTATACATTACTACCCCCCACCCTGCCCCTCCCCCTCCCCACGTAACCGCCCTGCAGGAACTCCTACTACAGACCGCGGCTGATGAAAGGTCATTAATTTATTTTTAATTCTTTGTGTATGAGGTTAGAGAGTTGCTGGCAGACAGGAGCCACATGAAACCTTAACTGGTTTATGGTTTGAGGATCCAAAAGGACCTCAAGCTGACGCATACACTATCTGGTGGTGTTGATGACTGGAATTATGTTTTCACCCAACATGGGCCCCTTCAACCCTTTTTGTGTGGACCCGTGTTTTAACTTAGTTATCATGACTTCTCCAAAGATGACCACACTTGCATGAGACTCTCCTCTGATCTCAGAAATGGCTTCCTTTGTGACCGTATCCTATGCCCTCCTCTGCGTCCTGCCTCAGGAACACACTATTGTGCAAAATGTCTGTCCTGAAGCTGAATTTAATATTCAGTCCTGGCTTCAGAGATAGTTTTTTTATTTACATTTTTGTTTATGGTCCTTTAGGGAGTAAATGATCCAGTTAATGGGGGGGGATCTTGTTGAAGTCTTAAATGGCATAATGAGGACTCACACCATTTTTAAAGCTCACATCTTAATTGATATAGCCAGGTCTCTCAAGGTAATCCAGGCTCAAACTTAGGCCTGGCCAAACAGGAGGTGGATTGTTAGAAATGGGGGTCTCTAGTTGCCAATGGTTTGCCCCTTTGTCCAAGAAGGGACCCTTGCTTCTAGTCAGGGTAATGGAGTTATGCCCTTAGACAACCCCTGCAAACCACCTTGGTAGCTTGGCACGAGCAGACAGGCTTATCTCATAGGCAGTGTGTAAAGCATTTGTGCAAACATACAGTAAACACTACAAATGGAGACCACACCAGTTTTAAAAAAGTAGGAAATCTTTCTCTAAACCAAACAAGACCAAAAGGACAAAAAACAAGATATGACTTTTAAAAGGTAAAAACAGTTCTGTCCAAAGCAAACTATAGATGTGACACTTTCCACACAAAGTACCTGGGATGTGTCAAAATCATAAGCAAAAACAGCCTAAGGGAAGCGGATGTGTCGGTTCCTTACACCCAGGGAAGGCAACGTGTTGGTTACTTGCTCCAGGGAATGTGATTGGTTCCTAACTGCTAAGCAGGGGAGGTGATTCATTGGTACCTTACTGAAGAGGAGGTGAAGCCTCGGTTTCTTACTTTGTGGGGAGGCGATGCAATGGTTTCTTACTGCAGCCCCTGTGTTGCTGTAGACTTGGAGCCCTGGTGCAATATGTGGGGATTAGGAAGGAATCAGCTCTTGATTCGGCAGCAACGGTGTTGCACCAATCTCTCTAGCCGTGATCCCTCCAATGTGTCAGTTCTTGCAGTCACACAGCAGGGCCAGCGTTGGAGTCGGTACGGTGATCTCGGACTCCAGAGATCGGTGCACGAGACTCAGCGTGTGGTGGATTTCTCCAGCTGTGGGCAGGCGCTGTGCAGTTTCTTCAGCAGCATGGCGGTGATGCATGGAAGTTGTTCCTGCATGGCGGTGTTGCATTGGAAACGGATGTGGATGTGTCATGCTTCTTTAGTTGATTCTCTTTTCTCAGCTCCAAGCAGCAGGAACGACTTCCAGAGGCACAACACAGGAACAGGTACCTCTTGGCAGGTTAGGAGTTCATGGGAGGGGTGGTGAGGTATTTGTGTCCCAGAGACTTCAGAACAGGAGGCAAGCTTTACTTCAAGCCCTTGGAGATCTTCTTCAAGCAGGATACACAGCACACAGCAATGTATTTTCCTCTCCTTGGCAGAACCAGCCACTGCAGGCCCACCCCAGACAGCACACAACAAAGGGGCAGTACTTCTCCTTCAGCTTTCCCAGCTCTTCTCCTTGGCAGAGGGTCCTCTTGAGTCCAGAAGTATTCTAAAGTTCTGGGGTCCAATATGTATACTGAATTTCCAGTATTTCTCGGGGGAGAGAGGTTCTGTACTCAATCAAAACCAATTCTGTCCTCTCTGGTCCGCCTTCCTGGCAGGAGGTGGAGACAGCATTGTCTAAGACAGACCAGGCCCATTCATGTGCAAGGAAATATCCTCCCACTACTCTAAATGTAGCCCAGGTCTATTCAGCCCAGCCCTGACTCATTCAGGAAAGGCAGGGCACACCTCAACCCTCTAGTGGCTCTCTGAGAGAATGCACATCCCCAGCCCCTGTCACTCCAAAGCCAGAGAGTCAATACACATAGGGGCGTAGGAAGGGGGTGTGAGAAGTTGGCCTGGTATATGCTGTCCACTAATTAAAGTGGGCACCTTGCACCAGTCCAAACGACCCTTACTAACGATTAGGTCAAAGACAACCTTTAAAGAAAGCTATGCTAGTGGTATCTGTGGAGAATATCCTCAGGCTAAGTCTCGAAGGAATGTAAAGCAGCTTGTTTTACCAGATTAGAACCTCCTGAATAACCAAATGAAAGGAGAACCACACAAAAGATATATAAAATATATGTATTTATTACTAACACTCTCTGCTAACCTCTATACGAGATTGGAGCACAAGGCACACAATTAATAATCAATGGAACAACAGTAAATAGCACAATGCACAGTGGGCTCCACGGGGAGACCAAACAATATACTAAGAAAGTGGGATAACTACCACAACTTAACTAGACACAGTGCCTAGAGCACATGGAATCACTGGGAACCCAAGGAACAACCCAAAGTAGTGACACAGGGGACCCACGGACAGGCACGGTGCGTCCATTGGGGCGTAGGGGCGTAGCTCCACTAAGCCTCATGGCTTTATCATTATCAATTCATTATCGGTCTGCGCTTCGCCAGGGGGTGGGGCTGGGCTCAGTGGGCCGAGCTGTTGCAGCTTGAGTGACAGTTCACTCAGCTGCAGCAGTAGTGCGCAAACTGCGCATGTGTATTTTTGGGCTTTATTCAGCCCGCACATGCACGCTTACTTCTTCCACCTTAGCGGGACCCAAGGGGTGATGTTTCATACAGCACCCCCTGGGCCGCAGCCCCCAGGGTTGAAAGGGGGAGTGTAATCTGTGCCCCCCTAGCCAATCCTGGCGCAGCATGCAGCGCAAGGATTGGTTGGTCCCAATGGTCCACCGCCATTATTGGGTGCCGCGTGCGTGGGTGGTGCCACACTGGTGGCACACTGCCGCATCCGCACTGTATGGCCAATCACTGTGTGACTTCATGTGAAGCAATGCAGTGATTGGCCATTTGGGACCCACGCTGTCTGTCTGGCTGCTCGCAGCTCGCTCCCACCTAGTCTGTCTGACTGGAGTCCTGACACCAGACAGTCTGCTGCCTGTGCCTGCTGCTCGTCGTCGACTAACTTAAGGACTCAACTCGTTGTGAGTGCACTACAGTAGTTGTAGTCAGAGTGTAGAAGAGTTAAGAGAGTAGAGACTCTGGACTGTAGAGAGATCCGGTCAATTCCTGCAAAAAAATTCAAAGTAAGCGAACTCGCTTTCTCTGTGTGTGTTGATGCCTGTTACAGTTACTAGTCAGTGCAGGCAGCAGCCCGGGTGTGTGAATTAATTGGGTTTCTATTTCCTGCCTGGTCCCTGCTTCACAGCCCCTCCCCGCCCACATGCAGGATATGCAGACCCCAGGCCCGCTGCCTTTACCCCCTGCCTGCAGTGCACCCTTTCTGTGGCTGCAAAAAAGGGAGAACAGCCATTACAACGCGGGGATTACACCGCACTACCATTACAACGCGGGGATTACAACGAAAGTCGTTACAACGACTTTCGCTGGAGGGCACTGTTGGATAGGGAATAGTTTAATTTTCTATCCAACACCTTCCCTACTGTCAACGTAGGCTGGAGTTGGAAAAGAAAATTAAACTATTCCACTATCCAGCGCCCTCCAGCGAAAGTCGTTGTAACGACTTTCGTTGTAATCCTGCATTGTAATGGCATGCGGGGTAAAAACCCGCGTTGTAATGACATACAACCGCAAAAAAGGGTTGAGAGTGAGAACCCTGCGATACTTAGCAGCCCGTTAGGCATTAGCGGGGCCGGAGCCGGCCTGGGCAGCGTGGTACATATTCCTAGCAGGATTACAATAAATTAACAGAAATATGTTAGTACCCTGAATCCTTTTCCTTAAAAATAATTCTGCAAACTGGGAACTAACAATTTCACGGTTATTTTTTGTAATAGACCAGCAAGCCCTTCCTAATTTGAGTGTTATTTAGGCACGAGTCTAGAAAGTACACTACAGGAAAATATCATGGAGTCCTGATGTATTGTATTCCGACCTTCCAGGCATTTTCAAAACGGTGTAAACATGTGGACGGGCCCTTGCAGCTGCTCTGCAAACTGTCTGACATTTACTAAACAGAAATACATCCTGCGCTTATTTCGCACACGCAGGATAAAACGTGCAACTGACACCATCACAGGGGCAGGAGGGGGAAGGCGAAAAGGGCAGGGAGTGGGGGTCGAGCAACTGGGGTATGGCAGTGGAGTGACTCCTATTGATGTCTTCACGGGATCAAAGGCATTGTCGAGGGTTAGCAAAGAGTGACAAGAGGGCAGGGCAGCTGGGCTGGCAAGCAGGTGAACCACTTAAGTCCCTTTTTTCTCTATCTCACACCAGCATCAACTCTTTCTGAAGTGGCCCAGGGTCAATGGGAAGAGAAGCAAAGTACCTGTGACCACTTATTCACGCTCGCATTAGCAGAACATTTGTACGGCACAATAAGTGCATGTGGCGGGTGGGCCAAACAGCATCTCAGCAGAGGTACAGAGAAGGAACTCCCTTCATAAGATGGCGTGCATGTCAGAGATAGAATAGTTTACCAGTGTTTCACTGAAGTGGCATAAAGAGATCAATATACATGGACGTATAAAATGTGAAAACAAAAAGCGGGGTGTTGGAGACAAAGGAAGTGGTATGGAGGAAGTGATCCAGGATAGTGGTGGAAATTGAGCATGTATACCAGAAAATGAAAGGGAATGTGAAAATGAGAGGAAGAGGAAAATACTGGGCAAGCTATAAGAGTAAATTAAAAGGAGAGCACAAGGCAAGTAGATGAGCCATCTGGGAGGAAATTTAAGTGACTGGGCTCAACAGAAGTTAGATTTAGTGGTTGTTTAAGTAGCTATATCTTGTGTGTGTGGAATTAATGTGGCACTGTAGTGTATGAAGTACATATTTGAGTGTGTGCTAATGTACAGGTTTGTCTGTGTGTCTTGTTGGCTGGCATTTCTCAGCCCATTGGATGGCAGGACTATCTTCTCAATGAGGGCATTCTTCCGACATGTGGAAGCTGAGCGGTTTCTCGAACGAGCACTATGGCACCACCAAGAAGATGGTCTGTGCCCACGTCATCACGACTTACTGTGATTAACTAACAAATGATAAAGAGCAGTTATCTGAGGGCATGGTCAGTGAGTGGCTGAAATGCCCCTTTTTCTCTCCCTCCTCTAGCTTCCAAGGTCCTTGGGTGTGGCTACATCACCTGAATTTGGATACTAGGGCTTGTCTGAAGATCCTGTCCTAGTTAGAGGTGAGATCCTCTGGCATGCACAAGCACATCAGTTTGCATATGAATATTGTGTGGACTAGATTTATACTTATCAGCCACTGAATGTTCAGCAATATAATAGTAGAAAAGGACTTCCTTCTGACAAGGAGATAGGCAAGGATCCTCTTCAGACAGAGACAATGGCACTTCTCTACACGTGAGATGAGGCTCATTACAAGGCAGTCAGGGTTTAGCATCACATGATGGGCACCATTTGCAGATTAGCATACAAGAACACTAGTCAGCCAATGGAAGAACCCTCCTTCACCCAACAGATAAGGGTCTTTGTCAGGCAGGGGCAAACTGCTGTCCTTCACAGTTGAAGCAAGCGCCTTTATCCCGCCATTCAATGGACTATTCCAGGCACACCAAGCATTGGTCTGTATCGAGCAGGGGGAACAGTTATCAACAACTTGTGAGGCAAGGGTGCTTGTGAGGAAAAGGGATGAGACTGTCTGTGACCCATGAAGTGAGATCCCCTGTCTGACAATGGAAGGTACTGTTCTCAACACAAAGGCAAGGTTTGTCAAGTGGGGTTTTTGACAGTTATTTGCACATGCGAGCGAAACCCTCGCCTAGCACGATATTTTAAGACCATATTTACCTGCTTCCTCAAATTGGACACCACCTCTTTGATGCTACTTATGGATCGGACCAAATCAGGTTCCCCCGCAGACCCCTGTCCCCCTAGATTTTTTCGAAAGGCCCTTCCATGTCTAGAAAATAAAATTATTACTATACTAAACAACTCATTAGAGACTGGGTACCTGCCTTCGTACCTAAAGGAAGCAAGAGTCACACCCCTCCTGAAGAAGGCAGGCGCCGATGTGGCCAACCTAAAGAACTATAGGCCGATCTCTCAGCTACCATTCCTGGCCAAGGTCCTAGAACAACATGTCCTGAAAAGACTCTCACTCTTTCTGGAGGACCACCATCTCCTCCAGGAACGCAAAGCGGGGTTTAGAGCACATCACAGCACTGAGCTGGTTATGCTAGCAGTGCTTGATGAGCTGAGATCCATGGCTGACAGTAAACGGGCCTGTGCCCTGATTCTATTAGACCTATCAGCGGCATTCGAAACTGTCAGCCATGCTCAGCAACTGGATAGACTTGCCTCCTTGGGTATTAGGAGCCAGGCACTCCTGTGGCTTGAATCATTCCTATCTGGCAGATCCCAAAGAATCCAACTGGGGGAGTCGGTATCTGACATAGGCATGCTCAGCTGTGGAGTTCCCCAGGGCTCAGCCCTATCTCCTCTCCTGTTCAATGTCTACCTGCAACCGCTGATCGCAGCCTTAGCCAACATGGGCTGTAAAATCCACAATTATGCCGATGATACCCAACTGCTCCTCAGCCTTGACAACACCCCCCTCGCTCAGGCCCAGGCACAAAACATCCTCAGATTCACCGTAAGCTGGATGACAGTTAACTCACTGAAAATCAACCCAGACAAGACAGAAATTTTGGTCATCCCCGCAACAGACTCCCCTTGGCCCCATGAACTAGTTCCCACCCCGACCCATGAAAGTTGTAAAGAGTCTCGGCATAAAACTTGATGCTTGACGAAAGTGTCCTATGAAACCCTGGATCTGCAGTTGTGTCTACAAAGTAGAGTATGACTTCACTGGCACACCATTTCCTGCTCTTTCTCTCTTCATTTCTCCTTTTGGGTCTCTTTTACTGTGATTGGGTTCCCATCCCTGACCTCTGATACCGTTTTCACTTCCTCTGTTTTTAAGAGCATTTTTCTGTAGAGCTGCAGACATAACAGGCTCATAAATAATAAGTGTCACCACCCTGATTGGAAAGTTATATCAAATGAAGAGGAAGCCTCATTTTTAGGTGGAAGCCTGGCTTCCTAAAGACATCTTGGGGACATTCAGAATTTTAATTCCTAGAAAGAGATCATAGTTTTGTCTAGTGGAAGTTTTGGCTCATGGAAAGGTAGTGCAGAAGGTTAATGTGCCTGCTGCAAAGAACATGTACCTGATGCAATTCACAAAATGCATATGATGTAAATAGGTCAGTGAGTCACTGCTTTTGTCAGAGAGATCATTTTGTTACTTGCAGTTTGTAAGTTAAAATCCTAACATACAACAGCGAGCTATTAACTGTCATCTAAGAGCTGCATGCAAACTGCAAGGAAAAAATTGGAGCCTTATGTTTTTTCCCCAGTCTTTGTTTGATTACCCTAGTGTTTCAAAAATTAATTGTTATCTTTTCATTTTCAGCACCTGGTAAAGCCTGACAACCTGAAACATTACTACATTTTGGGGCAATTTTTCGGCAAACAGCAAGAGGACCCCAACCTCCTTTTCTGCTCTTTCACCCCGGCTACGACCCAGCAAACACCAGTGTTAAAGGTAAGGAGACTGATGCTATATTTTTTTACATGGGAGTTAGGGCTATGTATGTGGTCACTCTCAAGGCCCTCAAGCAGTGTCAGTTTCAGTGCCTCCAGCAACCACTATGGCACAGAGAGGCAGGAGGCAGTAAGGCTGTATTTTTAGCAGTCATTTTGTGGATAGGAGAGCTGTTGGAGATGTATTACAATACTGCACAAGATATATGTATTTATACTGAAATTTGATATTATTGCACTGCACCTTATACGTTGTACTTTGATTATTGACAGGTTTCTTTAATATATATATTGGTAAGGCCAGCAACACCATCATGAATACAGTACAAGAGCTGATTACAAGGTCATTCCAGGCACGGCCACTTGAAAAAAAACTACATTAAAAGCAATTAGGACCTCATCAGCCTGACATAAATCTACAGAAAACTTCCCAGGACAGAGGAAAAATGTCAAAACGTACATTCTCAAATGCCTGGTACACAAAAGCTGATTGGCGTACAGGGTGCCCTATAAGAAATTCTCTGTTCTGCTTCCCCTGCTTGCTGTTTGGTGGTGACTTTTCTTGGACACGTCAAGGAATCACTGACTTGAAGCACTTGTTGGAAAAAATAAAGAAGCATACATACACAAGAAAGCATATGGAAAACCTGACGAGACTGGGAATGTTGGGGGAAGACGCACCAATTGAGCAGCAGATAAATGATGCATACCAAAAAACCATACAGAAACACAATGAAGCCGTTGATAGGAATAGACAAATTCTATCCAAGATAATTGATTGCATTAGTTTCTGTGGTGCTTTCGAACTGGCATTGCGAGGCCATGATGAATTGGAAAGTTCCTCAAAACCTGGGATCTTCAAAGGCCTTATGGATTTAATAGCAAGCATAGACAAGGATTTGGAAACACATTTAGCAAGTGCTACAGTATTTAAGCGGTACAAAAGGGGTGGTGATGGACGGAGCATCTAAACCAATCAAACACTCACACCCAGTCAACAGATCTGGGTTTAATCCATCACTGTTCTTTAGCCCACTCTTCCACCCCAGTTCAGACATGGCCATATGCAAATCAGTCTGACCCTGTGCTGCATGGGAACAGTCCAGCCCGAACTGCCAAGCCATGCCTTCCCTGGACCGGAAACAAGCTTCCTAGGACCGGTTTCTGACATTCCAGCCGTCTTCAGCCAGGCTTGCTTGAATCCAGTGGCAAAGTGAGCAAGGGACTCACGTCTAAGCATACCCTGCCAACTTATGGCGAACAAAGCGTTACAAAAGGGGTGGTGATGGATGGAGCATCTGAACCAATCGAACACTCACACCCAGTCAACAGATCTGGGTTTAATCCATCACTGTTCTTTAGCCCACTCTTCCACCCCAGTTCAGACATGGCCATATGCAAATCAGTCTGACCCTGTGCTGCATGGGAACAGTCCAGCCCGAACTGCCAAGCCATGCCTTCCCTGGACCGGAAACAAGCTTCCTAGGACCGGTTTCTGACATTCCAGCCGTCTTCAGCCAGGCTTGCTTGAATCCAGTGGCAAAGTGAGCAAGGGACTCACGTCTAAGCATACCCTGCCAACTTATGGTGAACAAAGCGGTACAAGAGGGGTGGTGATGGACGGAGCATCTGAACCAATCAAACACTCACACCCAGTCAACAGATGTGGGTTTAATCCATCACCGTTCTTTAGCCCACTCTGCCACCCCAGTTCAGACATGGCCTCCGAGCTCCGTACAACTCTATGAGAAAGTCACAGTTGGAAAATTACAGTTTAAGGACACTTCGGAGAGGACTTCAAGCAAACCCTTTGGAACATAGAAGGTTCTAAGGCCAGGACCTTAGTGAGTACCGAAGTACCAGTGTTACCTATCCCAAGGGAGCCGGGTGCAGGTGTCAAGTGATGTCGGAAACCTTCGTCGTTTTCAATGGCGTGAGTCAAAGAAGTGCTGCTGCCGGGAAGATAAAAGTGTCCAGTGGAATCCAAGCCTGGATCCGAGGTGAGAAGAGCCTGAAAGCCGAGAGGACAGAGACTGGGTCACTTCAGGGTGACCAGGGGCTCGGTAGACGAATGCCCACCGATGTCGGGTGCTTGAGGTGAGATGATGGGATGCTTGACTCTGCAGCCACAGGGACCAGGACACGTCGACGACAACCAAAGTCCAGAGGTGAGCTGTCCCACGAAGGATGTCGAGTGCTGAGGGGTCAGTGTCCGGATTGAACACCAACAAGCCTTGGCAAATGCAACCCATGCGGGCAGAGGATTGCCGAGAGGGCAGATCGACCTCCGTGACACTCAGGAACCAACCTGCTGTGTTGCAGAAATCTTCAGAGTCCTCAGGAGCTCAGGAAATGCAAACCGGTCAGATGCGTTAAAGGGGCCTCCCTTGCAGGGGAGTAGCTCCTTTACTCCAAGGGAGATTCTCCAGTCATCCAGCGTAGTGTAGATCATCAAAGTACTTGGTTTCTGCTTGCAGAGTTTAGTCCAGGTAAAATCCAAAGTCCTGTAGTCAGGGTTCCTACTTTATATCCAAGGAAGGGGTGGGACAAACACTGGGGACCCACCTATGGGACAGTCAGGACAGAGGGGTGGTTACACCCATGTCCTTTGTCCAGTTTCGTGCCAGAGCAGCAGCAAATGGCAACTGCAACCGTTTTGAACTGGACTATGTACAGGGACACCAAATGTGACCGCAGTGCAGACTATCAGGCACTCTCAGAGTGCACCCACCCAGCCCCAATACACTAAATCCTGCTTGGGAGGTGGTCGCACCTATTGAAAACCTATTGTCCAGCCTCCTGTGCTCGAGCTCAGCTCAGCAGCAGGAGGGGAGACGCGTGTCTGTGGCTGGCAGCATCCATTTTGTGATGCCCCGGTCGAGAAAGCTGGTACCGGGTAGCACGGTGCTTCACAGTAGTGGATCTACAAGGGAGGAATCATACCTCCGACATCAATTACTGGTGTGGAGGTATGATTCCAAGGTGTTTGACACCAAACACAACATGTTTCTAAGCAGCAGTTCATAATGCACTGAAATATATATGGTTGGCTGCATCACAAACAACCCCGGAAAATAGGTTCCGAAGGCTTCAGAGGAGCTCTCCTCATGCAGGAGCACCCTCTCACATAAAACCCAGCACCCTGCCTTCTGTATTGATAAGGCCTGCCATAGGGGTGACTGATAGGTTTATATTTGCAGTAATTTAGAATAGATATAGTGAACACAGGCTGAGTAGCAGACCTGTGGTGTCAGTTTGAATGGTCTCCCAGGGGTGGCATAATACATGCTGCAGCCCCTGGGAGGCCTCTGGGGTCCCTATGCCCTGGGTACATAGTATACCATATACTAGGGGCTGATAAGAGTACCCAAGTATCCAATCTGGAGTGTACCTAAAGTACATGCAATCAATTTAGAGGAGAAAGCAGCTTGTCTGGGGTCCTGGATAGCAGGATCCCAGTCAGTCTAAGTTGAAAACAGTGATACATCAGCAAAAAGTGGGGGTAACTATAAGAAGTAGATCCTACTCTCCTACATACCCCCCCTCCGGATTGGTGTCACTACAACGCATGCTTTTACATCGCATGCCTTTACAACGCGGTTTTTACATCGCATACCATTACAACGCATAATGCTTTTAGGCGCTGGATAGTGAATTATTTAATTTACTATTCCAACTCCAGTCCCCGTGGATAGCAGGGAAGGTGTTGGATAGTATATTAAATACATTCCCTATCCTAGAGCGCCCCCCAGCGCATTGCGTTGTAATGGTTTGCGTTGTAATGGTTGCGATGTAATGGTAGTGCGTTGTAAAAAATTCGTTGTAAGTGATGTCCCCCCCCCCCTCCACCCAACGTAAGGATATTAAATTAGCCTTTACCAGTAGAGTCTTCATGTTCTAATTGGAAATATCTGGAGATTCCATCTGCATTGGCATGGTTACTCTCAGGTCTATGTTCCACTGTATAGTCCCTCCCCTGTAGGGAAATGGACCATCTCAAATGTTTTGGGTTTTCACCCTTCATCTGTTTTAGCCGTAAGAGGGGCTTTTGGTCTGTCTGAACAATGAAGTGAGTGTCAAACAAGTATGGCCTCAGCTTCTTCAGAGCCCAAACCACAGCAAAGGCTTCCCTCCTAATAGCTGACCAACGTTTCTCTCTGGGGGTCAGCCTTCTGCTTATAAAAGCTACTGGCTGATCCTGACCCTCTTCATTCAGTATTGATAACACAGCCCTTACCCCCAACTCAGATGCATCAGTTTGAACAATGAATTGTTTGGAATAGTCAAAACTTTGCAGAATGGGAGCAGTGCACATGGCCTGCTTCAGGTCATAACATGCCTTTTGACAGCTAACTGTCCACTGCACTTTCTTAGGCATTCTTTTGTTAGTTAAGTCATTCAAAAGGGTCACTATGGAGCCATATCCTTTGACGAACCTCCTGTAGTACCCAGTCAGGCCCAAGAAAGTTCTGATCTGAGTCTGGGTAGTTGGAGCAACCCAATCCATTATGGTTTGAATTTTTGTCTGCAATAGTTGAACCAGGCCTCCGCCCACAAGGTGGCCCAGGTACACAACCATACTCTGCCCTATCTGGTACTTTGTGGCCTTGATAGTGAGGCCTGCATTTTGAAGGGCCTCCAGACATTTCTCAGGTGAACCAGGTGATCCTCCCAGGTGGAGCTAAAGACAGCAATAGCATCTAGATAAGCTGCACTATAGGCTTCCAAACCTGTGAGAACTTTATTCACCAGACTTTGAAATATGGCAGGTGCATTCTTCAATTCAAAAGGCATCACCATAAATTGGTAATGCCCACTAGGGGTTGAAAATGCTGTTTTTGGTTTAGGATCCTCAGCTAATCTGCTTTGCAAGTAACCAGCTAACAGGTCAAATGTACTTAAGAATTTGGCAAAGGCCAAAGTGTCAATAAGCTCATTTACCCTTGGAATTGGATGAGCATCAGTGCTAGTGACCGCATTGAGACCCCTGTGGTCAACACAGACCCTCATCTCTCTCTTACCACCCTGGGTGTGAGGATTTGGTACCAAGACTACTGGGCTAGCCCAAGGGCTATCTGAGGGCTTAATCACTCCCAGTTCCAACATCTTCCTGACTTTAGTCCTGATACAGTCCCTGACATGATCAGGTTGCCTGTAAATCTTATTTTTAACAGGCAAACTGTAACCTGTGTTCACCTCATGTGTACACCAGGTAGTCTGACTTGGAGTCAGTAAAAGCATGTGTCTGTACTGATTGAAAACCTTCCTGCAATCAGTCTGTTGCTGTTCAGTGAGGCGGCCTGCCAAAGCTACAGCATCAACTGAACCATCATCAGGGTTCTGTGAGAGGAGATCAGGGAGTGGATCACTCTCTTCCCCCTGTCCCTCATCAATAGCCATGAGCAAGCCCATGTCTGCCCTGTCCACATGTGGCTTGAGCCTGTTCACATGGGGCACCCTATGGGGTCTCCTGGGAGTTCCAAGGTCCACCAAGTAGGTAACCCGCTCCATTTTGCTCAAGTATGGTAAGGGGCCCACTCCACTTGTCTTGGAGAGCTGCTGGGGCCACAGGCTCCAACACCCACACCTTCTGTCCTGGCTGATACACAATCAAAACAGCCTTTTGGTCATGCCAGGCCTTCTGTAATTCCTGCCTAGCCTCAAGGTTTTTGGATGCCTTCTTCATGTACTCAGCCATCCTGGAGCGGAGACCAAGTACATAGTCCAATAGGTCTTGTTTAGGTGGTTTGAGAGGTAACTCCCATTCCCTCCTTAACCAAAAATAAGGACCCCTAGCTGGATGTCCAAACAGAAGTTCAAAAGAGCTGTAACCAACCCCCTTCTGAGGAACCTCTCTATAAGCAAAGAGAAGGCAGGGCAAAAGGATATCCCATCTACCCCAAAGCTTTTCAGGGAGACCTTTTATCTAAGTTAGGGCCAAAAATTCGTTCCGCTCGCGGAATTTGCGGATTTTCTGCAATTTCGCGATCCGCGAATCTCGCGAAATCACAGAAAAATCCGCGAATCCGCGAGCGGGATGAATGTTCCATGAAGCACTTACAGGGTTACAGCAGCAGGTGCCCAAGTTGAAGCTAATTTCTTTGTAACCATGTACAAAAGGGTTACAAACAAATTAGCTTCAACTTGGGCACCTGCTATAACCCTGTAAGTGCTTCCTGAGCGGCGCCTCGTTGCCTGCTTGCAACTATTCTCTGACCCTGCTCTGACCCTCGAAGCAGGGTCAGAGAATAGTTACAATTAGGCAACGCGGCTCCTGTCACAAAAATTAAACCTCAGCAGGAAGCACTTACAGATATAAATAAAGCAGGTGCTCGAGTTGAAGCTCAAATTCAGTAATGCATTATAATCAGCCCAAGAATCTAGTGAGCGCGGTCGATGCTAGGCAGGTGTGCTTTCTCCCCAAATCTACCGTCTACAAATAGCTGTAACCCGTGATGGAGGTCTAGGCATCCACGAGTTTCGAGCGCAATCCCCCTGTACTTCCAGTGACCAGGAGGCTGCTTTCTCCTCATCTGCTGCTCTGATCAGTGTCTGATCCTTTATAAACAAGAGGCATGTGAACTCGCACAGAAGCCCGGCCCCACACACACTAGGCTATGCAACCACTTCCCGCCCTTTCCCCCACTATGATGGACAGCTCTCTCGAGGGACCTCGGCGCCTATGGGCGCGGTGGCAAAGTTACAGACACACGTGGTGACTGGACAACTCTTCTGGGCCTTTACGTAGCTGTAGTGTAGGAAAAGCACGATACATTTACCCAACGAGGTAGCACTTACTGCTTTCTCCTCATCTGCTGCTCTGATCTGTGCCTGACTCTTTATAAACAAGAGGCATGTGAACTCGCACAGAAGCCCGGCCCCACATACACTAGGCTATGCAACCTCTTCCCGCCCTTTCCCCCACTGTGATGGACAGTTCACTCGAGGGACCTCGGCGCCTATGGGCGCGGTGGCAAAGTTACAGACACACGTGGTGACTGGACAACTCTTCTAGGCCTTTACGCAGCTGTAGTGTAGCAAAAGCACAATACATTTACCAAACGAGGCAGCACTTACTGCTTTCTCCTCATCTGCTGCTCTGATTGGTGTCTGATCCTTTATGAACAAGAGGTATGTGAACTCGCAGAGAAGCCCGGCCCCACACACACTAGGCTATGCAACCTCTTCCCGCCCTTTCCCCCACTGTGATGGACAGCTCACTCGACGGACCTCGGCGCCTATAGGCACGGTGGCAAAGTTACAGACACACGTGGTGACTGGACAACTCTTCTAGGCCTTTAGGCAGCTGTAGTGTAGGAAAGGCATGATACATTTACCTAACGAAGTAGCACTTACTGCTTTCTCCTCATCTGCTGCTCTAATCGGTGTCTGACCCTTTATAAACAAGAGGCATGTGAACTCGCACAGAAGCCCGGCCCCACACACACTAGGCTATGCAACCTCTTCCCGCCCTTTCCCCCACTGTTATGGACAGCTCACTCGAGGGACCTCGGCGCCTATTGGCGCGGTGGCAAAGTTACAGACATACATGGTGACTGGACAACTCTTCTGGGACTTTACGCAGCTGTAGTATAGGAAAAGCACGATACATTTACCCAACGAGGTAGCACTTACTGCTTTCTCCTCATCTGCTGCTCTGATCAGTGTCTGACCATTTATAAACAAGAGGCGTGTGAACTCGCACAGAAGCCCGGCCCCACACACACTATGCAACCTCTTCCCGGCCTTTCCCCCACTGTGATGGACAGCTCACTCGAGGGACATCGGCGCCTATGAGCGCCGTGGAAAAGTTACAGACACACGTGGTGACTGGACAACTCTTCTGGGCCTTTACGCAGCTGTAGTGTAGAAAAAGCACGATACATTTACCCAACAAAGTAGCACTTACTGCTTTCTCCTCATCTGCTGCTCTGATCGGTGTCTGACCCTTTCAAACAAGAGGCATGTGAACTCGCACAGAAGCCCGGCCCCACACACACTAGGCTATGCAACCTCTTCCCGCCCTTTCCCCCACTGTGATGGACAGCTCACTCGAGGGACCTCGGCGCCTATGGGCACGGTGGCAAAGGTACAGACACACGTGGTGACTGGACAACTCTTCTGGGCCTTTACGCAGCTGTAGTGTAGGAAAAGCACAATACATTTACCCAACGAGGTAGCACTTACTGCTTTCTCCTCATCTGCTGCTCTGATCGGTGTCTGAACCCTTTATAAACAAGAGGCATCTGAACTCGCAAAGAAGCCCGGCCCCACACACACTAGGCTACGCACCCTCTTCCCGCCCTTTCCCCCACTGAGATGGACAGCTCACTCGAGGGACCTCGGCGCCTATAGGCGCGATGGCAAAGTTACAGACACACGTGGTGACTGGACAACTCTTCTGGGCCTTTGCGCAGCTGTAGTGTAGGAAAAGCACGATACATTTACCCAAAGAGGTAGAACTTACTGATTAGCCAGTAGAAATTACTCCAGTTGAGTATAGTGCAATTGCAAAAAAATCCGCGATTTCGCGGGGAAATCTGCGAATTCGCAGATTTTTTCACAAACTCGCAAAATACGCCCATACTGACTTTTATCATGCCCTTGAGAGTTTTGTTGAATCTCTCAACGAACCCATTGCATTGTGGGTGATAGGGTGTGGTGAATTTGTTATGTACGCCACACTCCTTCCACATAGCAGTCAGGTAACCAGACATGAAGTTTGCATCTCTATCTGATACTACCTCCTTTGGGAAACCCACTCTGGAAAAGCTTCCCAGGAGAGCTCTAGCCACAGCAGGAGCTGTGGTAGTCCTAAGGGGATTTGCCTCTGGATACTTAGTTGCATGGTCTACCACCACTAGTATAAATCTGTGCCCAGATGCAGTTGGAGGATCCATGGAACCAACAATGTCAATCACAACCCTCTGAAAGGGAACCTCCACCACAGGTAGTGGTATCAGGGGGGCCTTTGTAGTACCACCTGCCTTACCACTGGCTTGGCAAGTAGTAAAGGAGCAACAAAACTCCTTTGTGTCCTCAGACATGTGAAGCCAGTGAAAGTGAGGGACAAGCCATTCCCAGGTCTTACTTTGGCCTAAATGTCCTGCTAATGGGATGTCATGTGCCAGTGTTAATAGGAAGCCTCTAAACTTCAGAGGTATAACCAACCTCTGGGTAGCACCAGGCTTGGGGTCTCTAACCTCTGAATATAGACGTCCATCATCCCTGAGATCCTGTGGGACCCACTGGCCCTCCCAGCGGTCTCAGCAGCAGCTTGCTGTCTAAGGTGTTCAAGAGAGGGGCAGCTCAGCTGCTCCTGGCTCAGATCTGCCCTGGAAGGGCCCCCTGTCCTCAAGAACTCAACCTGATCAGGTTCATGTTCCTCTGAGACAGTACCTTCACAGGGACTGAGATCATCTCCCTCAAGAGACTGATCCTCACTCTGAGGCAACTGGGAAGACACTGCCTTACCCCTACTGTTCCTTCTCTTGGAAGGCACCTGGTCCATTATTTAAGAATCCAGAGCCTGTTCACTGAAAGACATTTTTGCCTATGACCTAGTCACTGCTAACACATCTGCTGAGATGCCCAACATTTTAGCATGTCTCCTGAGTTCCACTTCAGCCCAAGGTGAAGTCGCCAAATCATTGCCCAACAAGCATTCCACAGGGAGGTCCGAGCTAACCACACCTTTCTTAGGGCCAGTTACCTCTCCCCAGCTGAAATTCACAACTGCCAAGGAATTGTCTGTCCTGACATTGCTTGCATTGGTAACTTGGTAGATTTCACCAAGTATGATCTGTTCAGGGCCCAAAAGATCTTTTGTCACTAGTGTGACACTTGCACCTTTGTCCCTTTATGATCAAAGTCGGGTGTCTGTACTTGTCCAGATTACTGGGACTGACAAATAAGGAGGCAATATGCATGCCTCCATCACAGACTAAAACAGTCGGAGTTGGAATTCTGACTAGGCCAGAATCCATCTCAGATCCCAAGGTCAACCCTACTATACCTTTATTTTGTGTACCACCACTTGAAACTGAGCTAGGGGAAAAGTTGCCTTAGGGGCAGTGGTGGCTGGAGTATATTCCTTGGCCATTGGACAATTCGCATCTTTAGTCCAGTGGATCTTCTCTTTACAGATATGACACAAAGGTTTCTTTTTGCCTTTTTCTTTTTTTGATTGTGACTTCCCCCAGATGCAGGTTTTTAGGGCCCTTGTAAAGACTTCTGGTATTTACCCTTCTTCCCACCTTTATCTGAAGTTTTAGCATCTTGCTTCTTGGGATTACCCCTTTGGTTCTGAACTTTCAGCTTCGCCCTGGTTCCTACCCATTTGTCTGCCTTCTTTCCCAATTATTGGGGAGAGGCCAGAGAAGAGTCAACCAGGTTCTGATGCAGCAACTGATTTTGGCAATTATTAAGGATCTGCTCCCTCATAATTAATTTGTACAATCCTTTAAAATATTTCACTTTACTCCCAAGTAACCAACCTTCCAGAGTCTTAGTAGCACAATCTACAAAGTCTACCCAGTCCTGAGTCTGTGTCTTCTGGGTGTCTCTGAACCTAATCCTGTACTGTTCAGTGGTTAAGCCAAACCCATCAATGAGAGCAATCTTCAGGACTGAATAATTGTCAGAATCCTCTTCTCTAACAATGAGGAGCTTATCTCTACCTTTGTCAGCAAAGGAGAGCCACAAGATAGCTGCCCACTGCTCCTGGTGGACCCTCTATTCTTTACACGCCCTTGCTAGTGCAGTTATCCATTTGTGGATATCATCCCCACTCTGGTAGGGAGGGACTATCTTGTTCAGGTTCCTATGATCATGGGTATACTCCTTAAATCTAGGCACACTATTGCTGCCACCATAGGACTCTAGTCCCAACCTTTTACTAGCTCTCTGGAGCTCTAAGGCTTCCTTATCCAATGCCAAGTGCTCTCTTTTGAGCCTAAGCTTGACTTTCTCAAGCTCTAGGAATTGGTAATGTCTGTCATAAGAGTTTCCTCTCTTATTAGATATGGAAGTTCTTACAGAAGTCCCTGAGTGTCTACATTCTTCAGAGGGAGACATAGGTCTCCAAGGTAAACTCTGAATTCTACCAGGAGGATTAAAGAGAGGGCCCTCAGGGCCTTCTCCATGCTCTTCCTGATCCTGATTTGCCACAAGTTAGAATCATCCTAGTTCTCCTGGTCAGGGTTTGATTCTAGGTCAAAGAAGGTGAGACCACCTAGCCTATCCTCATTGCCTGCCCACCCACTCTACCTACCTCATCAGACCCTGGGGTCTTTTTGAGGTCATCTAGAACTAATATCTCTATGAGGCGTTGGGTATTGGCACTTCTCCCTGTTCTCAACTTCCTAGATACACACATGGCTTTCAATTCTAAAAAAGAAAGGCCATTGTACCTAGTTGGCAAACAACCACTTCGTTCTTCTCTAGAAGACATACTGGTGTTATGTGGTGTAGGCACCTACCTAACGTAGTGGAGACTAAAGTCTCTTGAGTTGCAGAAAGGGTTTGCTAGACCTTTGACTTACCCAACTCCAAGTTCAGTAGAACCTACTTATTCTAATCTTAGTACTATATGTACCAAATACTTAGTGGTTTTCACTTAATCAATCAATGAGATTTATCTGATAAAACAATGCAGGCTTGAATCCCAACTGCTGCACACCAACGTGTGAAGGTGGGTTGGTATATGCTGTCCACTAGTTAAAGTGGGCACCTTGTACCAGGCCACACGACCCTTATGAAGTATGAGGCCAAAGATAACCTTATTAAAAGCCTTCCTAGTGGCAGCTATGGAGAGCAGCCTTCAGGCGTAATATTGAAGGAATGTAAAGCAGCTTGTTTTAACAGAACATCACCTCCTGAATGACTAAATGAAAGGAGAACCACACAGTAGTTATATAAAAATATGTATTTATTAATATAACTATCTCTACTAATCTCTACACGAGATTAGAACATAAAGCACACAATACTGTAACGGTAGAACATTCATAAGTAGCAAAATACACAGCGGGGTCCAGGGGGAGACCGAACCATATACTAACAAAATGATATAACAATCACAACTTCAATAGACACAGTGCCTAGAGCACATAGAATCATTGGGACCCCAAGGAACCAACCAGATGAGTGACACTGGGAGCCCACGGAGGACGGGTGCAGTGAGGAAACATGACTGCATGCTCCGCACAACTCTATGGGAAAGTCGCAGTTTGAAAGTTAGAGTTTAAGGACACTTCTACAAGGACTTCAAGCAAACCCTTTCAAACATAGGAGGTTCTAGAGCCAACCCACCAGTGAGTACCAAAGTACCCGTGTTGCCTAACCCAGAAGAGCCGGGTGCATAGGGTTCAAGTGGTGTTGGAAACCTTTGTCGTTTTTAATGGAGAGTTGCAACGAAGTACTGCTGCCAGGAAGGCGATGAGTGTCCGTGGAATCCACTTCTGGATTCAAGGTGAGAGGAACCTGAAAGCAGAGGAAACAGAGTCTGGGCCACGGCAAGTGACCAGGGGCCCGGCAGTCGAATGCCCACCGATGTAGGGTGCTTCAGGTGCGAATACGGGATGCGTGATTCTGCAGCCACGGGACCAGGAGACATCGAGGATGACCAGGATCTGGAGGTGAGCTGTCCCACACAGGATGTCGAGTGTTGAGGGGTCGATGTGCTGGAGCATCAACAAGCCATGGCAAATGCAACACATGCAGTCAGAGGAAACAGATTAAGGTGTGGACCAGCAAGGTCCAGGGGACTCCTCAAGCAATCTAGAGTCAGGGCACATCTGGAATCACCAAGAAAGCCCAAGAACAAACCAGTTGACCCTCGCCAGGACCCAGAGGCCAGCGAGTATGCAAAATACCAGCCCACAGAGCACTTGGTGAGTGGAGGCCGGATATCTTCAGGGGAAATACTGCTCGGGGTCAGGACTACACGGAGTCCAATGCCCAGGCTCAGGGATCGCCAAAAAGCATATGCACTTGCAAATGTACGCAGTGCACAGGGGTTCAGATTGCATGGCCCCCACGAGGGATACTGGTCTCAGAATTGCTGAGAGGTCATATCTACCTCAGGGACCTTCGGGAACCCACCTCCTGTGTTGCTGAAATCTTTGGACTCCGCAGGAGCTCTGGAGAAGCAAGCTGGTCATATGGGTTTAGGTGCCTGCTGCTGCCGGGGAGCAACTCCTTTACTTCAAGGGAGATTCTTCAGTTGTGCAATCGTAGTGCAGGCAGTCAAAGTATTTGGCTTCTTTTTAGCAGAATCTTGTCCAGGTAAAATCTAAAGTCCTGTAGTCAGGTAACCCACTTTATACCCATGGGAAGGGGTTGGACGGATTCTGTGGACCCTTCTAAGGGAGTAGCAGAACAGAGGAGTAGCTACACTCATGTCCTTTGTCCAGATTTGTGCCAGAGCAGGAGCCAATGGCTCCCAGAACTGATTTGAGCTGGACTATGCACAGGGACACCAAATGTGCCCCCTGTGCAGACTTTCTGACACTCTGAGAGTAGTAGTGGTTCTAGAAGGGTGAAATCATACCTCCCACACCAGTTACTGGTGTGGAGGTATGATTCCATGGTGTTTGACACCAAATACGACATGTTTGTAAGTAGCCGTTTTAAAGTTAGCATTTACTGCGAGGTCATAATGCACTTAAACATATATGTCTGGCTACATCACAGACAACTCAGGAGAATGGTCTCTGAAGGCTGCAGAGGAGCTCTGCTCATGCAGGGGCACCCTCTGATGTACAACCCAGCACCCTGCCTTCAGGATTGATAAGGCCTGCCATAGGGGTGCCTGATAGCTTTTTAAGTGTAGTGACTTAAATAGATATAGTGAACCTATATCTCACTGTGGCCAAACCTGTTAAACATGGTAGAAAAGCACTTGGAGCAAAAGAAGGTACCTCTAAAAGTATAGTAGAGAGAGGTAATATGACAAAAATGAATATCCTGGAAAATGATCTAAGGAATTTAACTACCTTAGTTCAAAAGCTAGACCTTTTTTGAGAGTTTCACTAGCCAAGATTGAGGAAAGAGTAGACAAGATAGAGGTAAGCTTGCAAAACTTTCTAGCAAGGGAGGAATCTGTTCAACACACAGCTATGATCATAGGCAAGACGGCCATGGCAAACACGAAACATGCAGGAGCTCAGATGTACGAAGCGATCAACACCAGATTAAAAATGATAGAGAACCAATAAGGCTTAAAAACGATCAAAACTCATCAACTAGACCGCCCACTCCCTGTATATTATTCCACACTTAATACAACTGGCAAAACCCCACAAGTTATCTACTGCATAATTTGTAGATTTTACAAAAATATTTATTTTACCTAAATGTACCAAAAGTTAGTAAAAACATGGCAATATATTTTGTTGTACGATAGAAGTCCTTCGCAAAAGTCAGGTGGTCTTCATCAATTGCCTATTGCTGTATTTCAGTGTAAACTGTAACTAATGAGGTGGAACCTTTGCCCAAACAGTGTTAACCTGTGTAAAAAAAGATAGAATAATGAAGTAATACTGACATAAAATGTGTCCCATCACTCCACATATGTTGCCTTTTCTTGCTGCATAATTTAATCAACCCTACCACATAATTTGGTACTCCTCTGTTAAATAATTGCAGTGACCTGAGTGTGGGGCATTTATAGCATGAACTGCAATCTGGTAATTAGGCACAACACAACATGATGGAGTCCTGTATACATTTACAGCATCTTGCTTACCAGCCCAAGTCCTACATAATACTGACACATTGATCAAACCCATCCACCTACAACATACACCAACACTTGTGATTACCGTCCCTATTCTTGGACCCCACCCTTTACCTGCATGTAAGTCCTAAAACTGCCAGTTGTAATGACCCTTATTTTATCATTCCACTGATCAGAACAATTAAAGTTGTTCATTTGTTTGCTGTAATATGCTCCTTTCTACTTTCTGTAGGAAGCTGTCAAACATCCCCTTGGATCACGTCCACTGTTTAGAAAAATCTAAGTAACTAAATAAATATAACACACTGAGCAAGGGTACTAATATAGCACAGGTTTACCAATTAGAATATCTGAAGTACCTAAAATCTGAGGCTAGTGCCGAGACTGGAAGGCTAGAACTGTTTTTGAAATGTCCTTAGCAAAAAATGGGTATGATAATGCAGTCATAACTGCAACTTCCCAGATCTTAGGGCTTACCCAGGCCCGAGCTTGCCTCTCCCTTCATCCCAAAGGATCTGTTCCACTGACACTAAATGAGTAGGACGGAGGTATAGCCATTATTAGTGCAGCAGATGAAGAGCCATTTGGGGAGTGAGGGAATATACAAAAATGTGTGTTGTTCAACAAAAGAATAAGGTTGTTTAGGAACAATTGTTTCTAAACGTTTAGGTAGGTATTGTAGCAGGTCTAGAGTGTGGATGTCTATCTCTCAGGCTATTTTTATATTGTCTGCCTGTCCAATATGTTATTTATAAGGGGTGAACAACCTTTACAACGAAACTTTTACAACGCACTACCATTACAACGCGGTCATTACAACGCAAACCATTACAACGCATTGCGCTGGGGGGCGCTCTAGGATATGGAATATATTTAATTTACTATCCAACACCTTCCCTACTATCCACGGGGACTGGAGTTGGAATAGTAAATTAAATAAATCACTATCCAGCGCCTAAAAGCACTATGCTTTGTAAAGGTTTGCGATGTAAAAACCGCGTTGTAAAGGCAGGCGTTGTAATAGCCTGCGTTGTAATGTCATACATCCTTATAAGGCATTACTAAGTCTCTGAAAATATCCTCCCTTCCAAGGAGCCTACTGTTAATGTTGACTCTAATGGAGTGCAGTCTAGCATATTCTCCATTGTCTCTCCGACCAATCAATGCACAGTTCAGCTGTAGATATTTATAAGTTTGAGCTTTGTCTAGTTGAAATGCGATGGATAGTTCCATAATAGATTCCCCAATATCATCCATCCTCAAAATAACAATTTTCTCCCACTACTGGAATACGCTTAATCTATTAACCTGTTTCAGACATATCTCATACCAAACAGGTATCTCCTGGGTCACCTGCACATTCCATCCATCCCAATCCAGTGCCTGGCATCAACATTCAGAGATCACCTTTGTAGATTAGAGTAGGGATTGTGGCAGAAGCCCTACACAAAGGGCGAGAGCACAACCAGTTCTGTGAGTGCTGATACCTCAGTCCACACTGCAGGATCATCTCTTTGCCCAAGTCAATCATTTAAGGCAATCAACTGGGTCACCCAGTAGTACTCCTGAATTACTGCCACCCTGAGATCTCTGTCGTACCACAACTGTAGACATTTGTCAAATGCTATCCCAAGTGTCTGGTGAGCCGATTAAAAAGACTGGAAAATACTCACAGACATTCTGAAAAACACTTTTTGGTAGTTTGATGGAGATAGTTCTGTAAAATGTAAAGTAATATAGGCACCGAGGTAATTTCAAATAGAGCCACCCTTCAAACAATTGAAATAGGAAGAGAGTTTCATTTAAGGTAAGTCTGCACATATTATCCTTACAAGTGGCCCTAAATGTAAGTCCTGTTTTAATTAACTACAGGTGCTCATGATTGTTTATTCACAAATATTTAAAGCTATCAAGCACTACAGTTAGGCGGGTCCACCAGAAGCATGCTAAGTATTCTCCCTGCAGCAGATATATGGCTGAATTGTCTCAATTAACTATAAGTCCCGAGATCATTCCAAATTTTTCTAGGATTTCAATTAGCCTTTCACCCAATCACCTGGGAAATCTGGCTTACAGAAGTAAATTGAATATGAATAATATCACATGTTCATCCCCTCTCCCAGTGCAGTTTAGACCTTGCACAAGGCCATTCATCTGCATCCATGCAGCCAAAGATCCAAGGGGAAATGCAAATATTAACGGGGGAGGGGACGTCCCAGAAGCATGCCTATTTCTGTACAGAATTGACAGTATGCCATTTATACGCATTGGATATCATAGGGAAACTCAGGGCATAGGTTAAACTATTTTAGAACCTAAATAATAGTTCCAGTTTAGGCTATCGAATACTTTTCAAAATCTGTTACCATGGTAACACGCTGATCCCGCTATGGTAGAGACCCATGCCATGGCCGCAGCACCCATTACAGGGTATGTCTTGCTCTCTGCCTGGGCATAAGTATACAAGGGAGAGAATTACCCTCATCAAGTGGATGGTCATGGCTCTAGCTGTTAGTCTTTCTTCTACATTGATATTGGAAAATGGGCGATAGGAGCTACAGCTTTTGGGAGGGTGTCCCGGCCTTGGAGTGACTAATATGGTATCCGCCGGAGATGTTTGGTGGGAGTTCCGACTTGCACCGCTTACTCTATTACCTCAATAAAGTGTAGCATTTTTACAGAGAGAGAGAGAGAGAAGCTCTTGAACATATAAGCAGGGGAGGCTGTTGTGGCCCAGTGTTTTGCCACAATTCATGGTTGTCACAGCATCAGAGAGCTCTTTCTCTTCAGTGGACTGTCCAATGCCATACATGCCTCCCCAAAAAAGCTGGCCACCATAATATCTGCCAGCACCATATTTCCCATAAGTGAGGGAAGTGCTTTGTATGTATAATGGCAGTAATCTGTAAAATCTTCCGTCTTAGATTGTAAATCATAAATCTTATCCTATATATTAATTCACAGTTCTGGGACTTCATCGTACGTCTCCAGCTTTATTAGTAGCAGTTTACCTTCTTTATCACCTTTTTCATATATGTGGCATACCATTATTATGCAAGCTTTCAGAATATAGCAGCTTTTGTCTTATACAAAAGCAAGTCGAGTTGTCTCCTGGTAAAGCAAGGCATTGCTTTGTGCTGTGCTCTTCACCTACATGTAAGGAGCTCTCCCTCTAGGGCCACCATGAACTGTCCTCTAATATTCTGTTGTTTGCACTTATATGCTATGTTATGTTATGTTATGTTATTGGTTTTTATTGTGCGCACAGCTACTCCAGCTAAGGAGCGTCCTGGCGCATTTGACAAGAGAGTACATAAAAACATAACACAGCTAAAAAAGAGAACCAGGGAGGAACACTCTAAGTGCATAACACAGACTGGGGGTTAAAGACTAAAACAGGAATGTTTTCAAGGCTTTCCTAAAAGCCATAAGATCCTCTAACAGGCGCAATTCCACCGGGAGAGAGCTCCAGGCTGATGCCGCCTTTACACCAAAAGAGCGGCCGCCCATGCGGCAAAGCCTGTATCTGGGGACTACAACCAGGGCCTGGCCCTGGGAGCGAAGAGTGCGAGTAGGGACATAAAGGGAAAGAGAGCCAGACAAAATTTCAGGGCCTATGCCTCTCAAGATCTTAAAAGCCAGGCAGAGTACCTTGAAAAGAATACGCTTCCTTATTGGGAGCCAGTGTAGGGAGCGAAGAACATTCGCCACCGAGCAGAATTTAGGGAGGCCGACAATCGCCCTGGCTGCGGCGTTTTGTACCCGTTGTAATCGAGTAAGCTCAGCCTGATTGGCCCCGGCGAGAAGAGAACTCGCATAATCCAGGCGAGAGATGACAGTGGCCTGGATTACTAACTGTCTGGTTGGGGCATCAAAGTACTTAAGAACAGGTCTTAAGCCTCTCAACAGACCAAAGCAGCAAGCCGCTGTTCTTTTAGTATGTCCTACGAAAGTCAGACCCGAGTCTATCCACACTCCCAGATTTTTCAGCTCCAGAACCGGCGCCGGGGATGGTCCCAGCTCAGATGGCCACCATTGGTCACCCCAGAGTTCCGCTCCCCTACCGACAACCATAACCTCTGTTTTAGTGGCATTCAGCTGGAGACAGTTCCCTGTCAACCAGCTAGCCACCGCCTTCAATCCATCCTGAAACCTGGGGGCATCCACTTCCGCATCCCCGCTGAGAGTAACCGCCAGCTGTGTGTCGTCGGCATATGAGACCAAGGTTAGGCCCCACTGCCTAGCGACATCAGCTAGCGGTCTCACGTAGAGATTAAACAACGTGGGACTCAGTGAGGATCCCTGTGGAACCCCCATGGCCAGTGGTTGGAAGTTGGACTTGAAGGGAGAGATGGAAACACAGAAGGAGCAATTGCCAAGATAGGAGCGGAACCACTGCAGAGCCTGTCCGCCGACACCTATCTCCTCGAGCCGATGCAGGAGGATGCTGTGAGAGACTGTGCCGAAGGCGGCGCTGAGATCTAACAGTATCAGCGCCGCCGTCTGTCCAGCATCCAACACCGCACGGAGATGTTCCACCATCACAAGGAGGGCGGTCTCCGTGCTGTGCCCAGCACGGAAGCCGTTTTGTGTGGGGTCGAGGACATTGGTTCGTGCGAGGTACTCAGACAGGGCCAAGTTGACATGGGCCTCTGTTATCTTCGCCGGCCAAGGCAGCAGCGAGATGGGACGATAGTTTTCGGGCTTAGATGGATCCAAGGAAGGCTTTTTGAGGATGGGAGACACCACCGCCTGCTTCCACTTAGTTGGAACCACCCCTGTCTCCAAAGATAGGTTGACAAGGGAACACACAACAGTGCGCCCCATAAAGGCCTGCTCTCTAAACAGAGCGGGTCTAACTGGATCGGATGGAGAGCCAGATTTAACTCGCAGAGCGAGTTTGTCAAACCCATCTAAGGGAAGAGGGGGAAAGGAGGGCAGGGTGATAGAGTGTGGCGTCGCATTAGAACTTCCCAAGTCGATCCCTGTGTTAGGGAATGCCCGATAGATTGTTTGGACTTTCCCCAGAAAATACGCAGCCAGGGATTCACAGTGGGAGGTGGAACTCACCACTACAGAGGAAGTTCGCTTCGCTACTAGATCCTTCACGGCCTTAAAGATGGTCTTCGACGGGTTTGGGCTAGAGCGAAATTCTGCAGCGTAGTAAGCTGCCCGAGCTCGACAGATGGCCCGATGGTAAATCTTGGTGGATACAGCATATGCAGCTTTTAAATCAGCTCCATATGTCTTTCGCCAAGCTCTTTCTGCCCGTCTACAGGCTCTCTTCAAGGCACGCAGGGCACTGTCGTACCAGGGGCTCGACTCTCTAGTACTGATTTTACTCGATATGATGGGAATCAGAGTGTCGAGGGCCCTGGTAGTCCAGGAGCAGAAGCGGTCATACCCCTCCTCCACATCTTCCAGTGGACCCAACGGATCTTCCGCTAGAAGGTGGTGGAAGTCCTCTAGCCTAAGTTTATTCCACAATCTCCTTGGAACACATCTCACCGACTGGATGGAAGGGGCCGTCGGAATGGGACACAGAATGGTCACCAGAAAATGGTCGGTCCATGTTAACGGAGAGATAGATGTAATTTTAGTCCCCGGCAAGTTGGTAAAAAAGGGGTCAAGAATATGACCCCCTATGTGGGTAGGCTGCGTAACCAGCTGAACAAGCTGAAAGGCCTCTAAGTCAGCGGCGATGCTGCGAACCGCTATTGCGATCACTTTTAACAATTTAATAAACTTTCCATACTGTCCCTGCTGACAAGACTGTTTCTGTATTAATTTGATTTTTGAAAGTGGCTCCTTCCGCAAATATTGTAAAAATGTATGGTGTGTGAGGCACCAAACATTCAATCTGCAAATGTCCTCTGGCAGACCCAGTTTCCGTCCTAAGAGCAACTACACATGTGCGGGATCTGACAAAACCCCTCATAAATATCTGGGACCATGTCACCCAAGTGATGTTGGCACCTGGGATCAGGAAGGGATCAACGTGAATATAAGTATCTTGACTTGTGGAATCGTAAGCGAATTCTCTCGCCTCCATGTGCAAATGACTCAAGGCATCTGTCATTTCCTCAATATCCCAAAATCCTGGCAGGAGACGTGTGTAATGGGTCTTACGTGGTTTCCTACTTCATGTGTCTCACCCTCTGTCAATGACAGCATTGAAGTCTCCACCTATCATTGTGGCTTCAACTACCCATAAACCCTCTTTTCTAGGTGTGCGTGTGTGTGATATCAGTGAGGGTACATAAACACACATAGGGGACCATGTCTGTCCATCCAGTTCTCTGGTTACAGCCAGGAATCTACCCTGAGCCTCTCTGCCCTGCATTCCAGAAAACAAAGTGTCTAATATAAAATGACAAGAAACATTGGCCAGGTAGATAGATTATAAAGACAAAATCTATTACCACTTATCCAATAGATCTAAGCGGACAAACCTTTCATTTATTATTTTTTACTCAGTTTTTCATTTTCAAAAACAGCGCTCGTATATGTTTGGAGAATGATACCATTTCAGTAGCAAAATTCACATCAAAATACAATATTCAGAACACAAATTAGACAATCACTGTGAATGAAACATATTTACGTTTACACAATATATACAAAAACACAGACAAAAAATGCCTTTCTTCATTCAATGTTTGAGGCACCAGTCCTGATATAAAAACAACAGACAAGCAAGGGGCTGTTTCGTGTTTTTGCTAGCCTGCTTGCTTGATTGTGCTTGAACCTAATGACTACTAGGGTCAGAACTCAGGTAGATTTCATCTACAATTAGAATCCTGATTTGCCCTTCCTGAATCTTGTTCCAGCTCCGACTCGGAACAAGATTCAGGAAGGGCAAATCAGGATTCTAATTGTAACTAAAATCTACCTGAGTTCTGACCCTAGTAGTCATTAGGTTCCAGCACAATCAAGCAAGCAGGCTAGCAAAAACACGAAACAGCCCCTTGCTTGTCTGTTGTTTTTATATCAGGACTGGTGCCTCAAACATTGAATGAAGAAAGGCATTTTTTGTGTCTGTGTTTTTGTATATATTGTGTAAATGTAAATATGTTTCATTCACAGTGATTGTCTAATTTGTGTTTTGAATATTGTATTTTGATGTGAATTTTGCTACTGAAATGGTATCATTCTCCAGACACATACGAACGCTGTTTTTGAAAATGAAAAAATTGAGTAAAAAATACTAAATGAAAAGTTTGTCCGCTTAGATCTATTGGATAAGTGGTACTAGATTTTGTCTTTATAATCTATCTACCTGGCCAATGTTTCTTGTTGTTTGAATTTGAGTGGTCTAGGCCAGTTAGTATATAGACCCAAGCCTTCCTTGTTTCCCTTAATATAAAATGACGGCTTCCCTTCTTTAATCTTGAGTAAGCTGGCATGGAATGCTCTTGTATAGCCATGTCTACCCAGGAACCTGCATGTAGCACTAAAAATATGGGTTTCCCTCAGGATTACTATCAAGGGTTAGTGTTGCTTTGCATATTGCAATACAGCCCCTCTCTTTATTTTATTGTTTAAACAATTTATATTTCATGACCTTATATGGAAATAACCTGTTCCTTGCTTGTTGTCAGAAGTCATCATTGAGGTTTCTTTATGTGATGTCTATACATGTGCCACACATTAGGTCTAGCAATTCAAAACTAACCAAGTAATTAACAGATACCCTAAGCCCAACAACTCCTGCACCCTACACTTCCATTCTGCTGGAAGAATGTACCGCCAACACCACTAAACATATTCATAGCTATCGAATGTTCTAAGTAACTGTCTATAGAAGTCAGCTAGAACACTCGAAGGGAGGTGTTCTGTACATACTGTATTCCTTTGTATTCACTGCTTTATTTACCAAAGAAATGACTGGCCCAGTAGGTACAAGACCCCAGGAATCACATGGCTCTTCTATGGCTCAAGGCAGCAATAATCCCAGTATTGGGCATTAGTCCGTTAACTCTTCACTCCCATTTCGGATTTGATGTTTGGATTTCCCCCACATATAAAACACTCACGTTTTTTCAGTAAGCATGTCCATGATCAAACTGCCAGGACCTTCCTTAACCAATGTTTCCTTGAAGTCCTGTTCATCATCTTTCTTCTGTGGCTTCAGATGTAGTTGAATTAAGATGAGGTCTCTGGCCTTCTGCTGGCATCTCACCTTTTTCACCATATGATCCCATTTTTTTATCATATGTGGTGTTTGGTCCTCAAGAGTTGGTTTTGACTGGCGACATGTAGAATTCCTCTTCAATTCAGACATGTCAGAGCTAGAGTGCTGCAATTAAGGAGTTATAACCCCTTCGACGCTCATGACGAGCTGGGCTCGTCATGCAGTAGCCTCCTGCTACGCTCATGACGAGCCCAGCTCGTCATGTAAAGTGCATCTGCTGCTTTTCCAGCACAGGGGAAAAATCCCCATAGCGTTCAAGGTGTTAATGTGATATGGCGCCCTTCTGTCAGGGTCCGGGCAGGTGGGCCACTTTGCTCTTCCACCCAAGTCCATGCAGGCTCCTGAATGTTTAAGAAGTGGAATTGATCTTGAAAAATAACTTTCAATTTGGCTGAGAAAAGGAATTAGTATTCTACTCCCTACCTCTCTTTCCCTATTTTACTCCTAGAAGGGTTTCCATTGCTGTTGGACTAACTTTGTACAGTCCAGGAAGAGCGTTATCGTCAGAGAATTGCTCCTGATTTCTCATAAAAGTCAGGCTGTTCAAAATAGAGTGTCTTGATGCACTTAGTTTAGTAATATGACAATGGTAGCTCTTGGGCATGGCCTGGAAGAGGGCCTTGGCGCCAGTGCACAGTGAGTAATTCCAGCCAAGTATGCAGAAATTACTCTGGTTTTGTGCCCTATCCATCATCTGGGATTCCCATGAGCTTCAAATTGTTTCAACAAGAACTTCCTTATGCATCCTATGCACATTCAGCCTGACATCTAATTTCTGTTTCTAGAAAAGTAATTGTGGTTTGGAGAGTAGTCATTGTGTACTCCTCTGAAATTCTTGCTTGTGCTGATGTTACTCTTTCTAAGACAGAGTGGAAATCTAGGTGAAACAACATGACATCACTGGCTATGCAGACCTCTCTTGTGTGACTATTATCCTTCCTTGCTTTATGTAAGCTGGGGGCCCTTTTAGTGAAACTCATTTCTAAACATTCTTTCTCCAAGGCCACCGTAGGGTAAATTTCCACTAGATGTTCAACCCCATTCATAATGCCTGGTATCGCCTGCCACATGCACACTGGACCAATACAGGGCCTCAACACCAGACTCGATCAGCCACTTTGTATAATCCTGTGATTCATCATTTTGTGATGCTTGTAATATTAGGTCAGTTTCAGTGTTGCTAAGTAGCTATGCTGTCTATGGGCAATGTGAAGTAATACATTTTGGATACAGGATTTCTCAGGGTATGACCTTCTACACACTATACCAGTCTTCACTCTTAATATAACACTGTTTTTAAATATTGTGCATTCTTGATGGCGATGTCCTACTTTGCATCAGTTATTACACACCCACGTGGGTCACTTGCTGATATCGTGGGTTCCTTGTTGCTGCTTCTATTTTGTCATGCCTCATATTAATTTATTATACCAGGTGAAGGGCCATGTTACCTTTTTAAAGTCTTGCCCAGCAGGCCATCTATCTCACCCAGGAACCTTCCTTTATCCTTATATTTTGTGAATAGTATCTAATACCTGCATTTGTTCACAAGGGCCTACCATGCCTCCTCTACCCAGTGCTCCATCTCATGTCCCCACCATGGGCTGTAGTGGATACTTGGTCTCCTAGTCCTGTTATTGTACCTCATTCTGTGTAACTCACAGTGAGTCCCTCACTGGTTGTTGGGTTGATTTGATATGGGGGCTCGGTATCTTTCCCAGTGCTGGTCCCTCTGCAACCAAGGTTCTCCCCTATGTGCCTTCTTAAGAATTACATTATCGCAAGCACTCTGGCACCCCAGGCACACCTCAGCTCTCTCGCGCAGACCCATCAGCTAGGACTCAGCTGGTGTGCTGCAACTTCCCAAGCATGGACCCTTCTCAAATGTCGGGCCTATCCTCTGTTTCTCCTGCTGGCGCTTATCATTGTCCAACACCTACAATCTCAGCCACCATCTTAGTCTGGTGCATGCTTCAGGGGGAGGTGTTGGTGAGTTCTCGTTTCATTGGAACCTCAGATGTGGCCAACAATGGACAACTGTGGCAATACAAGTTTCATGTGTGAGTATATGTCTTTAAGAGTCCCTGAAGGGGTCCTAGCAGAAGGACGTATAGAGTACCGTAGGGGGATCCGTGGAGCTCCAGGGTGTTACAACCAATTGCCCATATTGTTGGCGACCTCCCTAGTTCCAAGTTCTTCTTGACCAAGAAAGGGAGTGCTCCACAAATTACTCAAAGTGCTGCTTTGTCACCAAGGCTTGTGTCTGCCTCAAACGCAGTCTCCCAATGATCAGCACTTTTTGTTGGTAGAAATAGAGATCTTCCTGGACATCTCGAACCTTGCCTGGCTGCTAAGAGATGGAAGAAGAATGCTTGGCCCTTCAGGACAAGATTGTCCAGAAGGAGAGGCCAAGTGTGTGATCAGCATGTGGAGCTGCCAGAGAAAAGCCAAACGACACAGCAACCCTGTATGTCAATTATCAATTGGATTGTACGGTATTAAAATTACTATCTGCTTCATAATGATAAGTTTGAGCTGGACATAACTCATTGTGCATGCTGTTATTTGACTGTTGAGGTCTGCCCCAGATACCTCCCTTAGAAGACTTTGACAGCTGCGCTCACTACCCTGAAAGTCAAGTGCATATTGGGCTGTACTGGTCCAAGTTTGCAGAGCCATAGCAGGATGAACACCAGTGGCAAATGACCACAGCCACCATGGTTGGGGCCTGGTAGCCCCTCTCAGCCCTGTACTCCCACCAACCCCCCAATGGGGTCCAACACTACCAAATTGTCCAAACAGCATGAAGCACTTCACACCGGCATAAGGAAAACATACCTGGGAGCTCGCAGATCGTGTATTTCTTTCTTGGCATCTAGTATGGCCGCCTCATCTCGAACCTTCCAAAAAACTCAGCACTTCACCTCTCGGCCCGCGCGACGGTGAGGAGGAACAGTTACCGCGAGACATTGCCTTAATTAGCAGTACTGGCGGGCGCGTGACGCCACAGCCTCCCGCTGCAATCACTCCATCACATCCCGCTCGCAGGCGCAGCCGCAGCCTCGGGACACCAATTTTCCAGTCAGCGCACACTACCCTAATTGTTCGTTATTGTCTTAATTGTAGTACAAATGGCTGGGGTTTCTTGTGATCGCCCGGAGCTGGGTCGGCGCGTTTTTTTTTTTTTTTACATTCCTTTTCTTTTAACACAGGAAAGCCATCTGGCAACACTTCTTTTTTCTCATTAAGAAATGTTATTGATTGCATCTAATTTACATTACACAATAGCACCGGAGTGGAAGCGTATTCTATACTGTTTAACTACATATAGCGTGCTTCCAAAGACGACCTTCACATAAAGGATAGATTCACTCAATGTAATTTGTGTGCTTTATCCATTTGGTATAGCGCCAACGTAAGAGCTTGAGGAAAATGCAGATTGCTCTGGCCAAAACGAATATCAGAAGTCAGGATATGTGTTGGGATACTTCTACAAGTATAACATATCAGTGTGTGTACTGTGCGATGCATGATCAGCCAGAGGAACACAATATAGTGACAATAACAGGGTTTAGGACGCCTGATTAAAAAAAATAAAATATTTAGGGCTTTAAGTGGGCCGGGTCCTGCCGGTACTCTGCACCAGCAGTTCTCAAAAGCAGGTGCTGAGACGGGGGCCTTTCGGGCTCTCCGTTTTTGCCCTCACCACCAGGATGAAAAAAAGTCTTAGCTCTGCAGCAGTACCACCATTCATAGCCTGTGATATATAGTTCTTTCACAGTCTCATCATTTCAGAACGGAAGCATTTTCAATATTATATACAAGGAATCCATAGTTGTTGTTTATTTATCTTACACAACTAATACCCATTGACAAAGCCAATAGTCCTGGCTTGTTGTAGGTGTAATGTTACTTGTTGTATTATATGTCTAGTTGCAAAGACAGAAGCAGCAAAGTACCAGTGGCACGCGCATTATGTTAAGTACAGATTTTTAGCTTAGGTGTTTTAGCCACGCCCAATCAAGAGACTCCCCAATTCTTTCATCCCATTCAAAGCCCTGGATATGTTGCCAACAGTACTAGGAAAAGTGGCCAATATTGCATCTTGGGTTGTTCATAATAGCAGTAGTTTTTCGGGTAGGTCCTTTGCTTTCCACATCTGGGTAGTACGAGTGCATATTTCCATACGGATCTGGTGATTTCTGGTGATTTCAGTCTTTAAGAGATGGAGGAGCTCAGCTCATGCGATATATGGGGTCACAAGTGGGATTGCAGTCAGCATGATCAGCAGTCTCCCTTGACCACTCCAATGCTAATGCCATTGATGTTAGCCCCTCCCCGGTGGGATTCTGCGGGTTTTGAAGAGTATATTTGTGATGTTGACACACTCGTAGTTTTCCAATTGGTTGGGATACAGGGAATGGTGCTTGCAAACATGTAACGTTTGGCTGTAGGGATGGGTAGCAGGGAAGTGGGTAGCAAGGAAACAACACATCTCGAATAGGATGGCCTGAGGGGAAAGGGTTGTGGCAGAGAAGAATGTAGAACTTCAAGACAATGCAGCCAGCAGATGCTACAAATCCAATCGCACAGTGTATCAGCAAATCATTGCAAGACTACTTTTGTTCAAAGAATCCATTTTTATTCAAGTTTATCCAAGGTTTTCCTTACTTCATCGGATTTTTCCCCAACTTTTTTCAAACTGTTCACGATAAGGCTGTACATTGACTCAGTTGTTTCAAATCAGGCAATTATGCCCATCAAGGCCTTTTACTACGTCATGTGGGTCACTAGAATCATGTTGAGCAGCTATAGATATCATTAAATTCCAATGCATGTCGGGCATTTTTAAGCCCTTCGTCAGGGATAGCTGTTGGGCTCAAAACAAAGTCTCTATTAATCTTACATATCTTAAAAGAGTTCTGTTTTCTAGTTCTAATTTTACAATAATGCAAACAGCGTTTGCATCAGATTCCAGTGCTATAATGACTCTAAAATATTAATTACATCCATTTGAATTGATTGTCCTCACCCCACCTAATTACCACTACCCCTAAAAAACAATACCGCAATTATACTACAACCTTGTCGAGTTTTCCCTGAACATGGTACCCTCCCCTACATACATCCTCGATCTTAAACCTACCTTTGTACCCGCGTTACTGAGCGAATGCTCAATCCCCTTACATACTTAATACTAAATGACCCATACATGTAATTCTCCAACCGCAACTAAAATGCCCATGTGAATGTTTAGTGTCCAATCATATCAATTCGCTATTGAATTTGAATTTAAAATTATTTTTAAAGCGCACATACACCAGCGGTTTCTTGGCGCTACAACTAACAAAGGACCGGGGCTGGCTAAGCAGAAAAACAAACTGCTAGAGGGTTAATTGAAGGACTTTGTGAACAGATGAGCCTTGAGTTGCTTCCGGAATTGCGGATACAGGGTTAAGGCTCTGAGCTCAGGGGGCAGAGAGTTCCAGAGGAGTGGAGCGAGAGTTGCATATTTCGAGCCACCCCATTTCTTTCTCCGGAACCGTGGGATTGTAAGAAGAGACTGGGTAGATGAGCGTAGTTCCCTAGTGGGAACGTAAGGGGTGATCTCGGATGAGATGAAAGCCGGTGCCGTGCCCAGTCGAGCTTGAAAGGCAATGGAGGCGAGCTTAAACTGGACACGGGCACGAACAGGGAGCCAATGTAGAGATTTTAAAAGGGGGGTGGTGTGGTGGAATTTCGGGAGTTTGAATACCAAGCGCGCCGCCTGGTTTTGGATCTGTTGCAGACTCCATAAACTATATGCAGGAATACCTGCATATAGGGCGTTGCCATAATCCAGGCGGGAGACCACCATGGCCAAGGTGATCAGCTTCAGGGCAGCAAAGGAAAAAAAACGGGACACCCTGCGTATAGTGCGCAGTGAGAGAAAAGAAGAAGAAACCACAGAGCTAACCTGGGAGTGAAGAGTGAGTTGAGAATTGAGTTTAATACCTAGTGTTTTGACTGAGGTAGAGGGGATAGGTGGAGAGCCAAGAGAGGGGGGCCAAAATAAAGACGACCAGGGGCTGGATGAACCACCTGTCAACACCAGCTCGGTCTTGTCTGGGTTGAGTTTTAAATGATTGTGGTTCATCCAGTCCCGGATATAGATCATAACAGATTGGAAATTAAGAACAGAAGAAGGGGAGGAAGACAGATTAAAGACAAGCTGGAGGTCGTCCGCATAGTTAAATACGGCGACCTCCATTTGTTGCAGAGAGAAAATAAGAGGGGCGATATAAAGATTAAACAGTAGAGGGGAAAGGGAAGAGCCCTGGGGAACCCCGCACTGAACTTTCCGAACGTCCGCAGTAAAATCACCCAGGCGTACAGCCTGGGTGCGGTCACTCAGGAAGGAGGATAACCAGACCAATGCGGTGCCCCCGATCCCCGCCGCCCTGACACGGGAAAGCAAGATGGTATGATCCACCGTGTCAAAGGCGGCTGAGAGATCGAGGAGGACCAAGGCCTGGGGCTGGTTGGTATCCATACCCTCCCTGAGGTTGTCCAGGACCGAGAGAACTACGGACTCCGTAGAGTGTGCGTGGCGGAACCCGGCCTGGCGGGGGGCAAGAGCTCCATGCTTCTCCACAAAAGAGCTCAGAGCGCAGGTGACATGGCGCTCGAGCACCTTTGCCAGGAAAGGCAGGAGGGAGATGGGGCGAAAATTGGCAGGGATTGAGGGGTCCGCGCCCGGCTTTTTCAAGATGGGTACAATTACTGCTGATTTGAATGGATAAGGCACTACGCCTTGAGAAAGAGAGCTATTGAGGAGGTGAAGGGGGGGGTCTGGACAAGTGATGAAAATGTGACGAAGAATATGAGCAGGGCAGGGATCTAATGGGGAACCAGATTTGACAAGAGGTATTATGGAAGTCAGAGATTCCCTGGTTAGAGGGGGAGGGTAGTGAGTTCTCCCTTAGGAGGGGGGCACTGAGGGTCAACAAAAGTGGGGGAGGGAGGAGGGATATTGGCCTTAATGGTGGCTATTTTCTGAATGAAATAGTTATTGAGGGAGTGACAGAGTTCTATGGAAGGGGCGGGCTTTAAGGTTGTTCTGTCCGAAAACGCCAGATTGTACACGATCGAAAAAATTTCCTTCGACTTGTTTTCTGCTGCGAGGATTTTGGAGGAGAAGTAGATGGTTTTAGCCTCCAAGATGTCTTTTTTGTATTGGGTCAAGATATTAACAAAATCCAATCGCAATGAGGGGCAATAATTTCTCCTCCAAGCCCGCTCCGCGCGACGTACCGCAAGTTTGGTGGCTTTAAGATTTTCGTTGAACCACTGGTTGGCGTCCTTCTCCCGCTTAGGGGTAATTCGTTTAAGAGGGGCAATAGAGTCGCAGCCTGTTCAATGGCCTTGACCTGGGAAGGGGTGGGTAGACCTTGTAAGGAAGGGAGGGAAGTGGTGAGTAGGGAGGATAGATTTTCCAGATCAACTCGTCCCCAAGCGCGGACCCAGATGTTTTTGGGAAGAGGGGGCTTGACCGGATGATAAATGGGAAGGGCAAATGAAATCAGGTGGTGATCAGACCACGTGCAGGGCGAGATGGAAAGGGACTCTACGGGGCAATTCAAGGACCAGATTTGGTCTAAGATGTGACCCTTGATATGGGTAGGGGAGTGAATATGAGGAGTAAAGTTGAGCGATTGGAGGGTCTCTGAAAATTTTTTTGACGATGGACATTCAGCTGGGTCAGAGGGCCAGAAGTTGAAATTCCCCAGAAGTAAAATGGAGGAGTTGTTAACGGTGACCGTGGCCAGGACTTCCAAAAAATCAGGGAGAAACAATAAAGGGGATTGAGGGGGACGATAGGTAAGTATGCAGGTGAGGGGGGGCGTGATGGAGATGGTGCGGATAGCCAGATACTCGGTTTATACGCATTATAAGCTGCCCAGCCCCATTCTCTACCAAGTACCTACTCTTCCTCCGATGCGACTCCTCGCCGGTCTAGCTCCTTTCTTCGTCACGTTTCACAAAACACGAACTCAAACACCTAACCCCTCCCCGTCCTTGCTGTGAGAAGTTGGCCTGGCATATGCTGTCCACTATTCTAGCGGGCACCTTGCACCAGTCCAAACGGCCTTTATTGATGGTAGGTTTAAAGACAACCTATATAGAAAGCTATCCTAGTGGTAGCTGTGGAGAGCAGCCTTCAAGCTAAGTCTTGAAGGAATGTAAAGCAGCTTGTTTTAACAGTGTATAATCTCATGAATTACTATATGAAAGGAGAAGCACACCAGGTATATATATAAAATATATGTATTTATTCTAAACACATCCCTCTAGTCTCTTTATGAGGCTAGAGGCAAAAGTACAATCAGTAAACTTAATTAGCACACAGTAAATTAGCACAATATACGTTGAGCCCTAGGGTCATACACAACCATATATTAAGAAAGTGGTATAAGAACCACAACTGACATAGAGACAAGGCCTTGAGCCTTTAGAACTGCTGGGGCCATCAGAAACCACCCAAGGTAGTGACACAGGGGACCCACGGGGGACGTGTGCAGTGTCTAAACACAGCCGCGAATCACCATTAACTTCTATGGGGAAAGTCGCTGTTGGAATTTTAAAGATTAAGGACACTTAGAAGAGGACTTGGAGCAAACCCCTTTAGAACTAGGTGGTTCTAGAGTCAATACCCACGGGAGCACCGGAGTACTCGAGTTACCTCACCCAGGGAAGCCGGGTGCATAGGGGTCTTTTGTTGTTGGGTTTCGTCGTCGATTTCAATGGCGATCTGCTGCAAAGTGCTGCTGGCGACCTAGTCAAAAGGGTCCGGGTGGATCCAAGGGTGGATCGGAGATATCAACAACATGAAAGCAGAGGGGACAGAGTCTGGGTCACTTGCCAGTGACCAGGAAGGCGACGAGCGGACGCTCACCGATGTCGGGTGATTTCAGGTGAAGAAGGTGAAGCTTGACTCTTCAGCCACGAGGACCAGGAGGCATCGACGACAACCAGGAGCTGGATTCGAGCTGTCCCGTGAAGGATGTCAGTGCTGCGGTGTCGGTTTCCGGATCGAACCCACAAAGCCTTGGCAACAGCAACCCACACAGAAAGCAAAGATTGGCTTCGGTGCAGACCAGCAAGGTCTGAGGGACTCACCACTCGGTGGGGATTCAGGGCACGCCTAGAGCAACCAGGGAAGCCCAAAGGAAAGAAGAGTTACCTTTGTGGGGAACCACCAGTTGATGGACCAGAGATTGCGAAGGGGCCTTGAGCAGAAATGCGAGAAGCAGGCTCACGGAACACTCATGGAGTGTAGGCCCACAATCTTTGGTGCAGATAGTGCTCAGGGCCTGGACTACAAGTAGCCTAATGCACAACTTCGGGAAAGCTCGGGAAGTTGATGCACTAGCAAATGTACACGGTGTCCAGGAGTTCCGGTCCCACATTACTCGTGAGGGCAGCGGGTCTCAGCTTTGCTGGGATCTCATGTCAGCCTCTGAGAAGTCTGGAAGTTTGTGTCCTGAGTAGCAAATACTTTGGGGTCCGGCGGGAGCCTCAGAAATGCAAACTAGCAAGATGCTTCTTTGGTGTCAGCTTGAGCAGGAGAGTCATTCCTTGACCCCAAGGGAGATCCTTCCGTCTTCTAGTCATGTAGAATGTTGAAGTTCCAGGATATATGTTGCAGAGTTTCGTCCAGGTGTAATCCGAAGTCCTAAGGACTGGGGTTCCATACTTATACTAATTTAGGGGGTTGGACATACTCTGGAGACCCACCTATGGGAGGGTCTGGGGAGAGGGGTGGTTACACCCCTTTCCCTATGTCCAGTTTTGCGCCAGAGCAGGGGCTGAATGCCCCTGCAACCGGTTTGAATTGGGGTATGCACAGGGATACCAAGTGAGCCCCCAGCACTGTCTAAAAAGCATTCTCTGAATGCACCCACCCAGCCCCAATACAGCCCTGTTTGGGAGGTGGTTACACCTCCCTGTGACAGGAAACCTGTTGTCCATGCCTCCCCTACCAGAGTTTCGTCCAGCAGCAGGAGGTCAGACTAATGTCTGTGGCTGCAGCATCCATTTTGTGATGCTAGGGCTCTTTTAAACTATTACCGGTCAGGTAAGTGTGTACATGTCTTCTCCCTTTAGGAACGTGGAATTCTACCCCAGCTGCCAGGACTGGCAGGGGGGGTAGGACTCCAAAGTGTTTGACACCAAACACGACATGTTTCCATGCACCATTCCAAAGTTAGCATTTACCGCGAGGTTCTAATGCACTTAAGAGTATATGGTCTGGCTGCATCACAGAACAGCCTCAGAGAATAGGCCCAGCTCATGCATGGGAACCCTCTCGCACAAAAACAAGCACTCTGCCTTCAGGATTGATAAGTCCTGCCATAGGAGTGACTTATAGGTTTATACATGTGTCAGTGATTAAAGGTAGATATAGGTAGCCTATATCTTAGTAAGGGGGCATGCACCACCTTGCCCAGGCTGCAGTAGCAGACCTGTGGTGCCATTTTGGAAGGCTTCCCAGGGGTGGCATAATTCATGCTACAGCCCCTCGTAGGCCTCTGGGGTACCTATGCCCTTATACCTAAAGTACCATATACTAGGGACTCACAAGGGTAACCCAGTAACCAATCTGGAGTGTACCTAAAGTACATGCACTTATTTTAGAGAGGAAGCAGCTAGGCTGGGGTCCTCAATAGCAGGGCCCCAGCCAGACTAAAGTCAATAAACAGTGAAACACCAGCACTCTCCTACACTTGCCATTTAAGCTCTTCACAAAGCGTGACTACCATCAGTCACCTGCTCCTAATTACTTTCATCTCCAGTTCGTTTGAGCTCCGTGACCCGCTGCCTCAGGAGAATAAATTCTGCCCTACACTCATCAACCAAATCACTCCCTCCCCGGAACTTCCACCTATCGCTGAATCCCTATTACCATCCCCAATTGTCCCAGAACTACATGGCCCACTGTCCCTTGAGCGAAACCTTTCAACCCACACTGAGTGTTTGTCAATTAACATACTTATTAAGAAACATTGAAAAAAACATTGAAATGCAATCTTATGTGCCAACTCGTGAATGTATACAAAACAAACAATTCTTTTGTGTTTTAGAATAAATAAATGTCTGAAATTTGTATGTGCTTTACTCCACTGTTTTAAACACAGACCCAGGAGAACCGTCCGCAGATGGCTTTGTGTGTCCTTAGCATGAATTATGACAGCCTCATACAAGGTGTTATTCCTTCGTACATATTTTTAATGATTCATCCAGTTGCATCATTCTTGTTTTGGGTGCAAATCGCCAGGGAGGCAAGAAATGATTCAATGAATGTAAGTGTGATGGCAATGCACTCCATGTTTTTACTTAGTTTACTCCATGTTTAGATGTTGGTTTCTAATTTGCGTGCAGATTAGACCCTTGCCTGGCCTCAACGCATGTATGTAAAACTTCAAGACAATGCAGCCACCAGGTGCATTTCTAACATATCTCGCTATATTCGTGTGCAGTAGGAATAGTGTATTTGGTACTCCCTGTTCCCTTAAGAAGGCGTCATGATTCATCAGTTTACCAGCTGCAAACAGCTGTCCCACTGCATCCACACCAACTTCCACCCAAGCCTGTATGTGCTGTTGTGATACTGTCCCTAATGGCAGAGGTGTACCCAGTAACAGAATATTGGGGGCATACAGCATCTGCCCCATTGTAGTGTAGTTCCTATATCCCTGATAGGCTCTGCGCATTGAAATAATATACACTGTAGTTTTGACATAGGACTGAGGTCAGTATGTCTCTGTTGAGTACATTAAACTTAATTACTTGTGTGTGCCAGCTAACTCAAAGGTCTCTAGAAACTTTCTCGAATGAACAGGAAGTGATTTGTTTCTGACAACCACATAAACATGAAAACTTTGTTTCCCTTAGAGTCGAAACAATATCTTCAGAGTCGTGGAAACAATAGATAACCGTTTCACTCAGTCAATCGTGCATGCTTCATTTTTACAGAGTGTTGCACAGAAATACGAAGATGGGCGTTTCAATAAAAAGGGTTTATTGAACAGTCTTATTTCTCATGCAAGAGATATAAACTGCTACAATCATAAGACAGAATGCGAAGTATAATGCGTACAGCGTTAACAGTAATATAAAATAATACTGTAATAGCATGGTCTGTAGCTATGACATATATAAAAATACATACATAAATAACACAGGCTACAATACTCAACTGGTGCTTTCAAAATAATCCTACCCGAGTGTACCTAACCTAAGTCTAGTACGAGGGAAGAAGTATGGGCTGTTTTAGCTATAGATTAGTTTAGTTAAGTTGTGCCAAGAATTGCCAAAGGTTTCTCTAGGTTCTAATCAGCTCCATACCTTAGAATGAGAGAGGTTGGTATCTCTTTCCCGGGACTTGATCTCTAACACCCCACAAGGGGAGTCAGAAACATTGGAGCTGGATTCTCTGCGAGGAGGATGGCAGCATCTGGTCAGTGCGTCAGTTGGGGACTTGACTACCTTCGGGACTTGCTGTGGCGAGCCGCGTTGTGCAAGTAGGTAGCCAAACCGCACTTTGCCTTACCATAGCACGTGAAGGAATATTTATACCTTGAAGGTGTTTAGGAATGCCAGTATTGACTTGAAAGTCAGGCATAAGAACTTCATGAATGAACCCCTAAGAAATAGATGTTCATACATGATAAATGAGTTCTTGGAGAAATCAATATTCAAGCAACGGGAAGTCCTAAAGGCTTAAGTGTATGGTTTTCCAGGAACTCGTAGTGATGTAGATGAATGGATGTAATTAGCCATGCCTGTATTTGGGTAGCATGGACTATGCCTAAATAAGGGCTGGATTGCTATGCCTAAATAAGGGCAATGTGAATTGTACCTATATAAGGGCATGAATCAAGAAATTCTTATGGAATCTAAATCGATACACAACACCTTTCTGTATATCGCAGTGCCCCCCTCCAGTACAACAAGGCTACTTTCAACAGTGAGGGTGCAGTCAGAGGTATCCTACTATTTGGTAACAGGAAAGGGTGTAACCTACCCCGTTCCCAATCATGTCGGGACATATCTATCTCCTGCAGGGGAAACATCCTTTACAACGAAACTTTTACAATGCAGTGCTTTTACAACGCAGGTTTTACGACTAAAACCATTACAACGCATTGCGCTGGGGGCGCTCTAGGATAGGTAATAGATTTAATATACTATCCAACACCTTCCCTAGTGTCCACGGGGACTGGAGTTGGAATAGTAAATTAAACTATTCACTATCCAGCACCCCAAAGCGCTATGCGTTGTTATGGTATGCGTAGTAAAACCTGCGTTGTAACAGCATGTGTGGTAAAAGCATGCGTTGTAACGTTATACATCCCTCCTGCAGATTATGCCCTGCAATCCAATATGCCAGCCAGTGTACCTGCCCTGCATAGCAATAGGTCGTGAAATCCGGGACTCCCATCCCCCATGTCTAGTGCCTAGCAGTAATTTTGATAGTCCGATTCGGCGTTGTCCCATTCCCCAAATCAATTCCAGCAGAATGGTGTCAATGTCTTAAACACTTGCACAGGGAGCATGAGTGGCAGGTTTGTAACAAAGTAAAGTAACCAGAGGAGCATTACCTTTTTGGCAATAGCAACCCTGCCCGCCACCGATAACGGTTAGGACGTCCAGAATTTTGTTTGCCATTTAAGAGATTTACAAGAAGCGCATATAAGACATGTGGAACTATTGGAGGAACTTAGAGTGGTGGATTTTCATTTATACACACAGAAACAGCATACAGAGGTGCATAGAGCAGGCCCACTAATTGCTAGAATTATTAGAAATACACCTGGGAAGACCCCAACCCTAGAAATTACCACCCAGGAGGGCACTACAGTTAATCCCCAATCGGAAATAAATTTGGCCTTCAAATCATATTACGAGGCATTATATGCAGCACCACCAGAACTTAGCGATACTGAGTTTGCAGCCTTTTTGAGGAACTGCAGCTTCCACAATTACTGGAGAAGCATAAAAAGGAGCTAGAAAAACCCATAACGGATGCAGAAATTTGCCATTTAAGTGTGTTAACCGCTCTTTTTATATTTACATCTAGCATATCTTCTGGCTCTCTGTAGACTTGAACGCCAAGGTACTTAAACATGACTGGTACTGTTTGAAATGTCCATTGCCTGAAGTGTAATGGGTCATGTTGTGTATGGTCTGTAAATGAGTATGCATATGATTTGGTATCATTTATAGCGAGTCCTGACAGTGTTTGAAACGTGTGGAACATAGCGGGACTTGGTGCGTGGTCGCCTCGAAGATTGCCAAAGTAAAGTATGATGTCATAAGGTGATATAATATGCGTCTCCCGTCTATACCCTGCTTTTCTGCCAATGTGCGTATTTTGACAAGTAGCTGCTCTAGAGCTAGGATGAATATTAAAGGTGAAAGCAGGTAGCCCAGTCTTTTCCCACGTTCCAACCTATACCAGTCAGAATCATAAATCCCTGTGCAAGCACGTGCTGTGGGATTAGTGTGGAGGAGGGCAATTCATTTCGTAAAGTTCTCAGGTATCCCAAATTTTGGAAGAGTGAAAAACATATAGCTATATATATATATAAATATATCCAACAAAGCGCCGTCTCAGTCAGTTTTAAAGACAACAAGTCGAGGCCCAAACTGCTTTTAAAGTGAAATTTATTTGGCGATCACACCCAACGCGTTTCGCAGCCGCAGCCGCTTGCTCACGAGTGAAGAGTGGTGTTAAACAATAAAGTTATATACAAAACGGAAAAGAAACATTGTCATGTGACTAAAGTAACAAGTGAAACCAGACTCTCAAAGTTTCAACACTTCTTCATAATAAACGATACAATTCACTTAAACGGCTGCGAAACGCATTGGGTGTGATCGCCAAATAAATTTCACTTTAAAAGCAGTTTGGGCCTCGACTTGTTGTCTTTACTAAAACTGACTGAGACGGCGCTTTGTTGGATTGCTTGGGGTAAGACGAAACCCAGTCGAGGCCCGCCATCAGAAGAAGGCGCGGGCTTATTTTCGTCAATCGGATGGTGTATATATAAATATAAATATATATATATATATATATATATATATATATATATATATATATACTAGCAGCCCGTCCCGACGTTGTCCGGGAGCAATAAGGCTTCTGGGCCCCCACCCGCCCCGACGTTGTCCCAGGCTTCAGGGCCCCCGCCCGCCCCGATGTTGTCCGTGGGTCCCCCGGAGCGCACCCGCCACTTTCAAGGCCCCCAATGAACCGCACACGGGTCGCTTCACCTACCTCAGCCGCCGCTCCTCCCCGCCTGTTCGCCGCTCCTCACCGCCTGTCCGCCGCTCCTCCCCGCTCTCATGTCCGCCGCTACTCCTCGCGCTCCTGTACGCCACTCCTCCCCGCGCTCCTGATGTCAGCACGCACGTCGCGACCGGCGCTACTTCCAAGGGACTACTTTTTTTTTATCGTAAATATTTTAAAGAACGTATATTTTATTTTTTTATATAGCCTATGTCCATCTGCAGACCCTGAAAATTACAACGATGTATCGGGTGTTTGGATTGGTGCTGTGGTTGCCGAGTTTACCCGCCTCAAAGGTTCAACGTTCTCTCTTTATAATAGTAGTATAGGTATATATATATATATATATATATATATATATATTCACACAAGTTCGAGATTCGAAAATGACGGCACTCCACTCGGGAAACTTTTCAACAGCGTTTTATTTTACAGCTGCGATCACCAGGTGACCATTTCTCGGACCTCTGCTCTAGCATAGTTGTTAGGGTGCCGGCGTTGCATGTGGCGAATCATGGTGTTATTGCCAAACGAATATTTTTTGTTAGGGTTCCCCCTTGAAAGTTCAGTGCCACAGATTAGGCAAGTAACCCTTGCCGCATTTACTTTCTTCTGGTCCTTTGAGATAGAAAAAAACTCCCAAACAATGTGCTGCTTTGGCCTATATGGGGTATTATCTTCGGCAGGAAGCTCCTCCTCCCCTCCTCCTCCTCCTCCTCCTCCTCCTCCTCTTCTTCATCTCCACCACTGTGGTGTTGTGGAGGTCCTCTTGGTGGTGGTGGTGGTAGTTGTGGTGGTGGTGGCTGAGATGCTCCTGCTGCTGCTGCTACTGAAGCCATTTTAAAGTACAAATTGGGAGTATCTCTCCAAACAGGTCTTCCTCAGTCAAAGGACAAAGTGAGAAGAAGGAAAAAAGGTGGGGGCTTTCATCATTTGGAAAACAAAACTGTCCTGAACCAATGAAAAGTGTTATTTTCAGGTCACATGACTTGGGCCTTCATCATTTGGAAACCAAAACTGTTCTGAACCAATAAAAAGTGTTAATTTCAGGTCACATGACACGACGCGCTTACGCTACGTGACCCGGGGCGCGCCCCGGGGCGCGCCCCGGGGCGCTTACGTAGCGCGTTCGTATGCGCGTGGGTGCTTCCGGGCGCGCTTACGCCGTGTGTATCACGCGGACGCGGCTACGCGATACGTCACAATGATGTTTTCGTTCGCGGCAATAGCGCTAACGGGACGTTCCCCGGTACGCGCCCCGGGGCGCGCCGCAAAATTGCGCTGACCGGGGCGCTCCCCGGTACGCGCCCCGAAAGCGCACGAGGGCAAAAAAAAAAAAAAGAAGAATATACATATAAAAATAGTATTACATAAATATACAATATAGGATTCATTAAAAAAAATATTATATTTGATAGCAATAGAAATTTGCTATTAAAAAACCTATGAAATTTACTGAAAAAACCATAAGTTTCACACCAGTTATAGTTAGGAATTAGCATTTAAAAAACCTATTAAATTCACTGAAAAAACCATAGGTTTCACACCAGTTATAGTTAGCTGGAAATTTTACTCGCATAAAGCCAATGAAATTCCCACGTTATAGTTAGTTGGACTCACTATAACTTGCGCGTGCAATGCACTGCTGATGACGTCACATATTACATCACTCATGACATGGTCAGTGACATCACTCATGACATCACTGATTACACCATCCTTGTGACAGAGTGACAGACCTCCTTTCACTGTAATGTAACCCTTGAAACACATATTCAAAAATAGAAACTAAAATTTCCAAAAAAATGGAGATACCCATACCAGTTACAACAACCAATTCAATAATTCCACCATCTATATACATATCCACTCATTCACCAACAGTTCTATATAGTCACTCATACATATACTCACTCATCATATGTAGTGATACACTTATACATACTCTTACACACCGACAGTCATCCTAAAGATACTCTCACACATACTCACACATGCAAATAAACTATTGAACATCCATTTATTTGCATATACAGCTATACACACACTACCACTTTATTTCCAAGGAAACTTACACATACTTACTCTCTTAAACAATCACTTATAGAAAAACATACTAATTTAAACAGGAACTCTTACAATCCCTCACTCTCACATATACTCACTTATATACATCAATATTCACATATACTAGATTAAAACATATGGAGATACTGATAAAGACACTAGTGAGACATTCATTGACTCACTAACACACACATATACACACTCATCCACCCACACAGTCCTGCACATATGCTGTCTTCAAAACACATACAAACAGTGAGTCAGTCATTTATGCATCTATGTGCTAAGTAATACCCCCAACAAACCATACAGACCTTTACATATACATATATAAAACATATTTATTTTTCAGAAAGACACACATTCACTGGATGGTGTCATGAGTGATGTCATGAGTGATGTCACTGACCATGTCATGAGTGATGTAATATGTGACGTCATCAGCAGTGCATTGCACGCGCAAGTTATAGTGGGTCCAACTAACTATAACGTGGGAATTTCATTGGTTTTATGCGAGTAAAATTTCCAGCTAACTATAACTGGTGTGAAACGTATGGTTTTTTCAGTCAATATATATATATATATATATATATATATATATATATATATATATATATAGCTCTATTGTAGCGAGTCAAAGGCCTGGCGAAGATCCAATAATATACATCCATGTGTTTGTTTCTGTGAGTGAGGTCTTGTCATTAGTTGGTGAAGCCTGCATATGTTTAGAGCCGTACTCCTACCCGGTACAAACCCACATTGATCTACATGCATTAACTATGGTATGAGGTGCTGAATTATGTTAGCTAAGAGTTTACCTAAAATCTTGTAGTCTGTATTTAATAATGATAGGGTTCGGTAGCACGCTAAGTCCTTGCTATCTCTACCGGGTTTTGACAGCGAAACCACCAGCGCCTGTAGTGTAGTTTGCAGAAATGGGCCAGAGTCCAGAGATGCCTGGTACATCTTTTTCAGATGTGGGGCCAGTAATGACGCATATGTAGCATAAAATTCTGTTGGCAGTCTGTCTGTCCCCGGTGTTTTGTTTCTGGGCTGCGCCTTAATCGCTGCTTTAATTTCTGCATCCGTTATGGGTTTTTCTAGCTCCTTTTTATGCTTCTCCAGTAATTGTTGAAGCTGCAGTTCCTCAAAAAAGGCTGCAAACTCAGTATCGCTAAGTTCTGGTGGTGCTGCATATAATGCCTCGTAATATGATTTGAAGGCCAAATTTATTTTCGATTGGGGATTAACTCTTAAGTTCCTCCAATAGTTCCACATGTCTTATACGCGCTTCTTGTAAATCTTCAGTTTGTGTGTCCCGAGACACTGTCTCCCTCGCCAGTCTGCCCAGGTTGTTTTCAACTTTGGTGAGACTCAATTAAAGCTGCCCGAGCCCCCACTCTCGTGCTAATAGCGACCCCCTGCATCATAGTTTTGAAAGCGTTCCTTTCCACCTGACATGAGCGAGCAGTGTTTGTGTTTTCTGTAAAGTAATTGGTAATTGCAGTCGATAGGGTGCTGTGAAATACTGAGTCTTCTAGTAATAAAGGCTGCATTTTCCACGTCGGGATCGGCGTTGGCGTTTTTCCCCATAAGAGTGTAGCTTCCACAGGATTGTGATCTGATAGGGTTTTGCCCAGGTATGTGATGTCTATTACATTGGCAACTAGTCCCATTGAGCAAAAGATCCTGTCTATGTGTGTATGTAATCCATGCGGTGACATGTAGAAGGAGTATTCTCTGCTATCAGGGTGGATCATACGCCATGCAACCTTCCACGTTCCAGCCTGCTGCCCAACCCTTCAGTGCCTCTGCCTGTGTTTTGCAACTCATGCTTTGTAGTTTTGGGTGGGATCTATCAAGCTCCCCATCTATCACTGAATTAAAGTCACCCCCGATGACCCAAGGGTAGCCTTCCCAGCCCACCAGTGCTGATGAGATTACTTCTAAAAACCTGTCCTGAATTTGGAGCGTAAACACTCCCTATCACTATGTGTTTCCCATTTGGCATACTGAGTAGGAATAACTGTCCCCTTTATTTGTTTTGTAATTTAATGGCTTCTGTGTGCATAAGTTGAGATTCCTGCAGTAAAGCGATGTGTACTTTCCTGCGGTTAAGCTGTGCAAGAATTTTATGTCTCTTATGTATGGATCCTAGTCCCCCCACATTCCAGGAAGTGAATACATACTTACTAGGTGTTGTCATGGTTCGCCGAATAGTGTAACATTTCTCAAGTCAGTGTCCTACCCTGCTGTCTGGACCCAAAAGAGTCTGCATCTGAGTACGTATCTAAATACCCCATTTGAATTCCCAGTACTAGGATCCCCCACTGAACATTAGAGGACCAAAGATGAACAAAAATACCACAAGAAAACTATATAAACTTTGACACAGTGCAGTCGCCACTGGGGGGGGTGGTAACCGCCATGCTCCCGCCACACATCTATGGACGCGCCACAGAGAGCCTCCTTCAGAAAGCTCCGGCCCAACCCCATTAGTTTACAAATAGTGGGGAGCATAAAAATACTCCCATAGCACATGTAAGGCAATCATACTCATCTGGCACATCAACAAAGGGTGTTCACGCAAAGTTCACATCACCGAGCCTCAGAAATCATTAGCAGTTGTGGGGTCACCACCGGGAACAGCGCTAAGCTGCCGTCAGATTTCGACTTTTCGAGTGGGCATCAGGGTCTTCAGAGGATTCCACTGTTTCAGTAACGGAGGTCGTGTCATGCTCCATCAGCGCCGCGACTGCCATCAGATGGTCCGTTTGACTTGCTGAGATTTTTTCTGCTGTTGGGCTGTGTTCCTGCCCACTTCCAGCTCTTTGGTGTCCACCAGTTGTAGGTCCGCCAGGATTACGAGGCTGAGATCGCCGTTGCTGACTTCTCTGCAATAGGTTTTGAGATGATTATGGAGTGAGTTATGGAGGGCTATCAAAGAACAGAGATTTTTGTCCCTACGTGACCTTAAGGCAGGCTGGAAACAACATTGCATATTTCAAATTGTGTGTTTGGAGTGTCTTTTTTACTTCCCAAAATGTGTTCCTTGCTTGTTGGACTGCTAGCATGAAGTCTGGATAGATGGAAATACGTTTATTCTCAAATTGGATTGGGGCATTTTCCCTTGCCCTGCTTAAGATTGTATCTCTGTCTTTATAATTAAAAATTTGAGCAATAATTGGTCTGGGTGGTGCCCCAGGTGTCGGGGGCCTTGGCGGAACTCTGTGAGCTCATTCCACACTATACATCTCAGTCAAGCCTTCCTTGGCAACATTGTCCCGTAACCATCTTTTGACAAATTGTGTCGGGTTATTTCCTTCACTCCGTTCTGGAATACCAAAAATTCCCACGTTATTGCGGCGGGGTTCTGCCTTCTGCATCGTCCACTCTGTCCTGTAACCCTTTTAAATGGCGCTGCAGTTGCTCGAGCTGTGAGGAGGTGGCTGTTTGTTGCGGTATCAGATCATCTAACATTATTTTATGATTTTTTACTTTGTCCGCTCGTTTAGCAAGATCTGCCTTTAGGAGTGTGAAATTGGTAGTTAATGTGCCTATTTGCGCTTCTATAGCTTGGCGTGAATCCCGCATTTCTTTAAGTATCAAATCTAGCTTGTCTTTGTGACTCCTGAGCACAGTAGGTGGTATCACGTTCCGATCGCAGCTTTGGGTCTGCTCATTTTGCATTGCAACATCAATTTCACCAGTTGTAGGGGGGTCTTGTTGCTTTGCTTTGGTTCTCTCCATTGTGAGTCTGTGCTAACAATTTAACGCACCTCTGAGTCTCTGGGGTTCCGCTCCTATTACCCTGCTGTTCGCCCGCTTTTGCAGCAACTCGTCGTCGTGCCTCCGCGTTCACCATACTAGTGTCTCATCACTTTCGTTTGCAAACAGCACCCAGGTGGAGTCACCACCCATCCGCTTGCGACATTCCACCCCACTGGTCCCAGATTAAGGTGTCTTGTGTCTTCCACCTCTGTGTACCAAAAACACTGCAGTTACTGTACAGCCCGAAACACTGTCCCAGAACTCTCTCAGTCCTTCAATGTCGTAACCACCCTTTGAATTATCACTGATTCCCTCGGCAGCACCACTTTCCCCTTTCCAGAGTTACGTGTCTTATGCTTTCACACGGCGCAACAGTTTATAATATATCGTGAGCTATAGTAGTGATCTCTGGTATTCATCTCCATTGGTAGGCCTCGAGCGGCGCCTCTAACTTGTGTCTGCTAGGCTCTTGAGGCAGGCCGCACCGTCAGCCAGCACCATATTGCAATCGTCGAAGACGTCCGTATATTCCGGCGTGACATAAATTGTAGGCAGAGACAGCCATGGGCAGACCAATCTACTCTGCTCTCGATCCAGTTCTAATGTGTCTAGCGCTGGAGGCACCGTGTAAAGCCAGGCATACACTGCCGTTCAGGACTGCACCGATGTGCGTAAATCTCCACTGTCCCGCACTGTTCCGCCGACCACATCGAACCTCCCGGTATGGCGCACCCCAAGGCAGTCTCGATCTTGGCCCACAGCCTGGGTGACGGTTCCGTCGCACGTAAGACCGCTGTCTCAGCAGGTACCGCAGTTCGGGTGTAGTTACCTTAGGTGTCCGCTTCTCGGGTCACAGCCCATGTCCGGCTAGGTCTCCTCCGCCGGCCTCCCACGCACCGAGAGCGCACACTCGCCTGTTCTATGGCGGACATCGTATCTGTGTCCCCTCTTCGGCACCCGGTAGGGTAGTTACAGATCCTTTCCTCACAGCGCCTCTGTCCGCATCGGCATCGCAGCATCCCAGCTCAAGGATGGGATCCCCGCGCTCTTACTGATTTTCACCCTACTTGTTCGCCACAGCACTGCACTTCAGAGCGGCGCCCTTCGCCATTTTGTCTTAGTTCCCAAAGCCGTGGGTCTCTGCTACTCCATGATTCCCAACTGCGGAGGGGGCCCCCAACTACCCCGGTAGTGTATTTGAGCCAGGTAGGTCCTCCAGCTTCATCCAACACTCACTCTCTATCCATAAAGCCCCGGGGAGGTGGACTCACCCCCGGGTCAGCCACCGCAGTCCCACGCTCCAGGCCGTGCGTGCGAACTCTGCCTATTTCCAGCCCAGAACGGCAGAAACTTGCCTTCGCCCTGCGCTCCTCCGCTCCTCCGCTCCTCCGATGTTCCGCTGACCAGTACGATGATTCTGGGTCACCAATGCCACTTCGATGACACTGTATTGGGCTTAGTCAGCCGCAGTCGGCAGTAGGAGTTCCTGCAGGGCGGTGACGTAGGGAGGGAGAGGGGCAGGGTGGGGAGGGGTAGTAATGTATGGATTACGGAGTTTAACAGGTAAGTAAACATATAGATAAATAAAACAAATTTTGTTGCGCGCACTGCATCACCAAATGCAATGCCGTGCGCGCAACGAAATTCGTTTTATTTATTTATATGTTTACTTACCTGTTAAACTCCGTAATCCATACATTACTACCCCCCACCCTGCCCCTCCCCACGTCACCGCCCTGCAGGAACTCCTACTGCCGACCGCGGCTGGGCTTAGTGTCGGGATTTGGCCAGGAGCTCCGCTATTTCGTGTCCGCCATGCTCGGCGGTTAACCACGCCGCCTTACGAGTAGTATCTTTACGACTGACGTGTCTCTGCACATAAAAAGATAGGACAGTCCTAAGTCACAAATGTTGTGCTCATAAAATATCTTTGTGAATAGCAAAAAAACTGTAAACTTACACAAAACCGTAAGCTTACCTTTGTGAATGAGGCCGAATGTTTCCAGTCTTGCCACCAGGACACTCCAGTCTTGCCCTTTTTGTTATGAATTGCTCCTATCAGATGGGCCAGCTCATTTGGTTCAATGGAAGCAACTCATGAGCTCAACTCTCACAATACAATAGAATGTCAAATGAAAGCCAAGGACTATAAATATGGCGCCTTTACCACATGGTGCTAAGGGGAAACTCGATAGAAGATGGCTTCAGGGAAGAGAAGGAAGGAGAGGACAGAAAGTGACAGGGTGCATTAATTAGTTTGTCAAGATATACAAAGATTTGCGAAAGCGAATCATAAGATGAATTGAAGGGTAAGAAGTAATGGAGAAGAGGTGCGGCAAGGGGAGAGACAGTGGGGTGGATAGGAGGGTGCAAGTGTAAGGGGTGTTATGAGGGACTGATGTGATGGTTGACAGTAAAAAAAATGTGCATGTCTGGTGCTAAAAGGAAGGGGTGGAGGTACACTAGGATGGGAAAGAGAGTGTGAGGGGTTGGTTCAAAGGAGCCATTGGGTGATAAGGGTGAGGAGGGTAATTGCAGATATGTGCGATGGAGTGAGGCAGTCTGTAAAGAGAAGGGGGTGATGAGAAGGGAGAATGTAGGAGAAGTGCATCCGTGTAGTGGTTTTGACTGGCACAGTTGTCAGGTTAGAGGAAGTTAAAGAAATTGAGTTATTGATAGGAAAGAAGGGCACTGGAGTGGCATGGAATATGTTGGTGAGGGACGGGAGTGGGAGATGAGAGTGGTGGTAGGAGAGGGTGTGGGCAGAAGGGGAAGAGCTGGAGATGTGAGTGGGGAAAAGGGAGCAGTAGGAGGCGGTTACACACGGAGATGTAGGAAAGGCAGTGCGGGTGAGAGGAATTTTAGGTGAACAAATGGGGAAGTCATGAAGTGGTGAGACTTTCAGCGACAAGCAAGTTGTTGGAGGAGTATGTGAAAGGGGAGCGAAATGTGTAAAGATAGGAGAACATTTGGAGAGGGAAGAGAAGGGTCGGTGGGCAAGACTGAAGAGATTGTTCAAAAGGAATAACAGAATGAGGTGGGCGTGGGGACAAAAGAGGTATGTGAGGGAGAGAATTGGAGGTGGGCGGAAGGTGGGGTGAGAGTGGGGGCTTACAGGGGAGGGCAGTGGTTGAATGAGGGGAGAGAGTGTATGTGTTTTTATATTAGTCTTTTAATGACAAGAGTCGGTTTATTAGTGATGCCAGACTAGGGTGTTCTGAGTATAATAGTTGAGGTTTCATTATAATTCATAACCTGTCATAAAACCTTTCAAGTGTTCCCATTTCCCATGGTCGAATGTTAGATACTTCATTGATCTCAAATGTACGATACCCTTCTGCAGAAATTAGCAAGCAATGTAAAACGACTTCGAACTTGATCTTGTACTCAAAAAGTAGCAAGCGTACTGATTTAAGATCTGTTTTTCCAGAATCCAGTACTTAGTTTCAGCCACTGTTTTGTCAGTGCTCGACACCAGCACTTAATTATCAACACACGCCCTTATGACATCCACCAAATGGAGATATATATATATATATATATATTACCTACTGGCGGTCGCCAGTAGGTATATATAGTTAGGATTTTTTCTCTATGGGATTTTTGGAAATTCTATGTCTAATAACTTTGGCGTTTGTGGACGGAATTGGCTGAAATTTTCAGGAAAATGGAACATTTTGTTTCTGAGCAGCCCCTGAAAATTTGGGGGGGTTACGTCAAGGGGGGGCCGAGAAAAAAGGGGGGTCCCAAAACTCGTTTTTCCCATGTTAATTTCCATAGGGCGGTTGGCCTCACTTTTAGCTCGAACGGCTGAATGGATTTGCACGAAACTTGGCAAAATTGTAGGGACTGGTAGCCCGATGTGCCTTTGCTAGGTCTCAATATATGTGCTCCAGTGGATTTTGATAAATTAACGTTAAAAAAATATATATATCGTTTTTTTTTGCGTGGGGAGCGCCCGGTACGCTTTTGTGCAATGGGCGGTGGTAATCTAAATGAAGAGGGGGGGGCAGCGTTCAAAGCACATCAGCGTGCATAAACACGAAAATGTTTTTATCTACCACGTACTTGACTTATCTCTCTGAGATGCATTCCCTTGTGTTTCGGCAATGGTAGTCTGTTCATTACATAGATCGCCCGAGGGCGGTAGTACAGACCGCGCGTAGGAAAGGGTCAAAAGCCAGGGGTATAGGAGTATGTAACAAGCGAGCCATTTAATTGAAAAAACTAAACGTGACAAACGGTTGCAGGATCAGTGAAGGTTGATTTTATAATTGAAAGTATAACAGGATCAGTTACAATAAAATCGTCCATACGCACACCATGGGCGAGTATCATGGGTAACATTATTTCGAAGCTTTATTAATACAATAATCAATAATGAAAAATCGACATCAATAGGGTTGTCCGTATTCCTAGTCAGTACCCTTCCCCGCCCGCCATGTGCACAAAGACCGCATACATCCCCATAACATCAAGGCTAAGTAACTAGAACGTCATAAGGAGTTGCAATTCGCTCCTATACTGGCACCATTTTGGTTGAGGCCAGGCAGGTCCAGAGTATAGTTCAATGTCTCCAATAAGTAGCGGCAGGACCAGAATCCCTTTCGGCAGTTCTGGCTTCGTCATTACGAGCACTAGAAAACAAGACATTCTGGGCAATACCACCCTTAACGTCAAGGCTAAGTAACTAGAACGTCATAAGGAGTTGCAAGTCGCTCCCATACTGGTGCCATTTTGGTCGAGGCCAGGCAGGTCCAGAGTATAGTTCAATGTCTCCAATAAGTAGCAGCAGGACCAGAATCCCTTTCGGCAGTTCTGGCTTCGTCATTACGAGCACTAGAAAACAAGACATTCTGGGCAACACCACCCTTGACGCAGCCCTTTATTCTACAAGATGGTGTCTTTCAAAAGCCAGGGGTATAGGAGTATGTAACAAGCGAGCCATTTAATTGAAAAAACTAAACGTGACAAACGGTTGCAGGATCAGTGAAGGTTGATTTTATAATTGAAAGTATAACAGGATCAGTTACAATAAAATCATCCATACGCACACCATGGGCAAGTATCATGGGTAACATTACTTCGAAGCTTTATTAATACAATAATCAATAATCAATAATGAAAAATCGACATCAATAGGGTTGTCCGTATTCCCAGTCAGTACCCTTCCCCGCCCGCCATGTGCACAGAGACCGCATACATCCCCCATAACGTCAAGGCTAAGTAACTAGAACGTCATAAGGAGTTGCAATTCGCTCCCATACTGGCGCCATTTTGGTCGAGGCCAGGCAGGTCCAGAGTATAGTTCAATGTCTCCAATAAGTAGCGGCAGGACCAGAATCCCTTTCGGCAGTTCTGGCTTCGTCATTACGAGCACTAGAAAACAAGACATTCTGGGCAATACCACCCTTGACGCAGCCCTTTATGCTACAAGATGGTGTCTTCCGTTCAGAAAATATTGTTGGCAGCATTTTGAAAGGAAAGATAAACGGCCGTTCTCCTAGTGAGTCTCACATTGTTACATTTATGAAAAATGTTGAAGAGTAGTATGTTGAAAATCTGAAGCCATCGTTCTACAAACTCTCAACCAGCCTTGGATGGAAAAATCCTGAAGAATGTACAAACTGAAAACCAGTTTTTGTCTGCATAGCATCAGCAGCAACACTTGAGTCAGCTTTGTGTGAAGCCGCCATCTTGATCCAATCAATACCGTCCCCCCGCACACATTCAGGGAGCAGGCCGCATTGCGAGGGCACCGCAGGACGTGTCTTCAGGTCAAACGGATTGTGGGACAAGGTCCAGAATGAAGAGTCACCAAAAGGCAAAAAAGTTCCGCCGGACCCCGGGAGCCGGCCGCCTATGTCGGGAGCGATCTCAGGCCACACCAGGGCAACAAGACTTGGGGAGGGGGCAGGAGCCAAGCGCCCCCTCCCAGTCCGCGCCACCACACCGCCCCTCGGGGGCCTCCGTCAAGCGGTTCAGGGAGGCACCGCAGGCAGCGGTTCTTCAGATCAGTGGCTCTCACCGGCAAGGCTCCCCTCCGTCAGCAGCGATCGGTTCTTCAGATCAGTGGCTCTCACCGGCAAGGCTCCCCTCCGTCAGCAGCGATCATTGGTGCTGTGGTTGCGGCCGGAGGCCCCGCCTAGTCAACGCCCCGGCCTCTCCATGTCGTAGGCCGCAAGAGTGGGCGCAACTCAGCTGGATGGCGGGTGAGACGCTGTAGCCGCAAGAGCAGGCGAAACTCAACCGGCTGAGTGAGGCACTGTGCCGCAAGAGCGGGCGTAACTCAGCTGGCCGAGCGAGGCACTGTGCCGCAAGAGTGGGCGTAACTCAGGTGGCCGAGCGAGGCACTGTGCCGCAAGAGCGGGCGTAACTCAGCTGGCCGAGCGAGGCACTGTGCCGTAAGAGTGGGCGTAACTCAGCTGGCCGAGCGAGGCACTGTGCCGCAAGAGTGGGCGTAACTCAGCTGGCCAAGCGAGGCACTGTGCCGCAAGAGCGGGCGTAACTCAGGTGGCCGAGCGAGGCACTGTAGGTCTTCCTCTCACAAAGATGAAAGTCAGAGTGAGGAAACAAGGAGGGGTTTTCATCATTTGGGACAAAAAATAGTTCTAAACCAATGAAAAGTGTCATTTTTAGGTCACATGACCTAGCCTTACATCATTAGGAAACCAAAAGTGAAATGAACCAATGAAAATTTTTATTAACAAGTCACATGACCTGTTATGCTTAAGTTACGCGCTCCGCGCCGCGCCCCGGATCGCTTCCGGGAAGCTGCGCTTCGCGCCTTGCTTCGCGCATCGGGTGCGCTAACGCGGCGCGTCATATGACGCATTACGCGACAACGCGATACTACAGTGTTTCTGGATGTTTCAGACTGAAGCTGGCGTCAGCATGAGAGCACCCCGTGGCTACGTCGTGGCCATTCCGCGAGCAATCATGGCAGTCGCTCCCCACCGGAAGTCTGCGGGAGTCGGGGGCCCCGGTGACTCTTGTAGAATCTTCAAGGCTGAGGGGACGCTTTTGGGAATGGGGCCCATGCCCTAGCAGTCAAGCGTCCGAGTTCCAGGGTTGACCAGAGCCATCCTTGCAGGCCAGGCCCAAGTCTGTGGAGCCGACCGCCATTTCGTGAGCTCCGTGGCAGCCGCCTGTCGCTGTACCGCAAGAGTGGGTGCAATTCAGCCGGATGGCGGGTGAGACGCTGTAATAGCAAGAGCAGGCGCAACTCAGCTGGCCGAGCGAGGCACTGTGCCGCAAGAGTGGGCGTAACTCAGCTGCCGAGTGAAGCGCTGGGGTGCAGCTGAGAAACCTCCACCTGGGGAGGTGGGGGAGGCTCGTTCGCGCCGCCTCTCCCTTCCAGTGCACCCCACGCCGTCTCCTGGCGCAGGTATATGTGATGGTCGGACCAGGGCACCGCAGGACGTGTCTTCAGGTCAAACGGATTGTGGGACAAGGTCCAGAATGGAAGAGTCACCAAAAGGCTAAAAGTTCCGCCGGACCCCGGGAGCTTGCCGCCTATGTCGGGGGCGATCTCAGGCCACACCAGGGCAACAAGACTTGGGGAGGGGGCAGGAGCCAAGCGCCCCCTCCGAGTCCGCGCCACCACACCGCCCCTCGGGGGCCTCCGTCAAGCGGCTCATGGAGGCACCGCAGGCAGCGGTTCTTCAGATCAGTGGTCTCACCGGCAAGGCTCCCCTCCGTCAGCAGCGATCGTTGGCGCTGTGGTTGCGGCCGGAGGCCCCGCCTAGTCAACGCCCCGGCCTCTCCATCTCGTAGGCCGCAGAGTAGTCGGGGAGAAATCCCGGGAACGGCGGCATGCATTTGGATCGATGTTGCAGCAGGCTGCCATGTAAATAGTTATTTAATAAAACGTTTTACCCTGTTACTTTGCTGGTGTGTTGTATATATTTTTAATATTTGCATAGGGTTTGTCGTTATTTTGGGCAGGGTGGGCGGCGGAGCCGAGCTGTCTTGCAGCCATCATGGCGTCGAGCTCGGTTCCTCTCACTAGTTTCATATTTCTCATGAGGGGTTGTTCCTAATGTTTCTATTTTAGCGAGGTCAAAAAGAGATCCCATTAGTGGCCTACTGATTTTGCTTGATTCCTTTTGTTTTTTCTAACGATTTTTCACTATATGCAAAGACTAAACAGAGTATTGCGACTCTGTGCTTGTTTGTAAATAGAGAATGAACCAAAGAGCACCAATTCCAAAACAGTAAATGCTTGGATAACAATCAATCAAATGGAGAGGGAAGCAGGCACGACAGATTACAACGGGGGCAAAGGCCTGCGTTACCTACCCTTCACTATCTGCAAATAGAGAATACTCCTAAAAGAAAAGAGGGGGGGGCAGCGTTGAAAGCACATCAGCGTGCATAAACACGAAAATGTTTTTACCTACCACGTACTTGACATTTTAAAGCTTTTGATATTTGCTAATAAAAAAACATTGAAATTCATTGAAAAAACCATAGGTTATAGACCATACATAGTTAGGAATTAGCATTTACAAAACCTTATTTTACTCACACAAAACCATTGAAATTCCATATATAGTTAGTTGCACTAACTATATATCGCGCACCCGCAATCCACTGCTGATCATGTCACATATTACATCCTTCATGACATGGTCAGTGACATCACTGATGACATCACTGATGACATCTCAAATGACATCACTGATGACATCACTGATGACATCTCAAATGACATCACTGATGACATCACTGATGACATCTCAAATGACATCACTGATAACATCTCAAATGACATCACTGATGACATCACTGATGACATCTCATTTGACATCAATGGTCACATCACTGATGATATCATTCATGTGACAATGCAATGCATCTCCTCACAATTTAATATAACCTCTGTTACACCCAGTGTTAAATACAGAATATAATTTTTTAAACCATTGACACACCAATACTAGTTACTACATACGCACTCACTGATTCCTATGTCTACACACACATTCACTCATTCACCCATACAATCATTCATACATACAATCACTCATCTTTACAACACTATCATATGCACTCATACACCTATACAGACACTCACACTCTGCCACTCATCCATGGAGTTACTCACACACCTAGTCAGTCCTGTAAAGAATCAATCACACTTCCATTTTCTAATCTATACAGTTAAACATAGAGTACCTTACATTTTCAAATATATACTAACACATTCTTACTCTCTTATACAATCATTGATACAAGAACACATTGATCTGCACAGAGTCACACATCTCCCAGCCAGCCACACACACACTCAGTCTCCCATACAAATACTTGGACAATCAATCAATAACCCATATAGTTACTCATATAGCTACTGATCAACACATGCAGCAGTTTACAGAACAACAGACATAATGATGCACAAATTAAGACAGTTTAGTCACTAACCCATGCACTCAGTGAGACACATTTAATCACTCACTCATACAGTCAGTCACGCACCTACTAAATCTTTTATTTAGACACTTCTACATCTACTCATTTTTCAATATGTAAAACATATTTAAACTTTACAGAAACACACAGTCACTGGATGATGTCATCAGTGATGTCATTTGAGATGTCATCAGTGATGTCATCAGTGATGTCACTGACCATGTCATGAATGATGTAATATGTGACATGATCAGCAGTGGATTGAGGGTGCGCGATATATAGTTAGTGCAACTAACTATATATGGAATTTCAATGGTTTTGTGTGAGTAAAATAAGGTTTTGTAAATGCTAATTCCTAACTATATATGGTCTATAACCCATGGTTTTTTCAGTGTATATATATATATTTGAGGTGAGCTAACAGTGTGTTTAATAATTGTATAAACATAAACATTTAATAATACCAGCTGCTCAGCCTATTCTTAAAGCGTTGTGCGACCAGGACACCAGGACTAGTCCAAATTTTCGCACTTGTAGGAGATTGCGAATGCGATGCTTCATACCTGTGGTGGCATTGGCAGCATTGATGGGGCATTGGAGTGGAAGCTTAAGAAACCTTCATAGACGGGCACTGGCACTTATTATTATTATTTTTACATATTAAGCACTGCCAGAATCTAAACTACGCTTTTCAAAAAGCCCTTTCTTATTTAAAGTGTCTTGTTCCACAATTCTTATCCTCACTTTGTAAAGAGTCGTTACTTGGCTCTTGGATACTATTTCACACCCTGCATCCTCGTCCATGTACAACCCCAGTCCCTGGCTTTGGACCTCTGTTCTATATTCTGTAAGAATGAGTGTAGCACGTCCTGTACTGGCCGTTGCTAGCTATTGTTCAGAGCGCCCTCTTCCGTGCCGGACCTAATGGCTGCTGTTCTAATAGATTGGCAAGTTGTTCGTCCTCCAAATCCACCACCAGTCAACCATGACACTTCCTCTGACCTATATCTCAGACTTCAACATGTAAGATAATGAAACTCACCTGCTGCAGTACCGTTCACATAGCTCCAGGGCACCCTACAACTCAACAAAGACAAAAATGCAGTGTTTACTTTTTTCAACCCGAGCCTTATTATGAATAAGGATCTTTGTTGCACTCTGTCCCATGGCACACACCTAAATTGGTGCGCCGGGAAAAAACTGGGGCAGTGCAACCTATCCCGATGAATGTGCTCCTCCGAGTGCACGCACAACCTAGCACCGGTTTTCTGAGCAGCACATTAGTGAAAGGTGGAATAGCAGTTTGAAGCTGCGGGTCCAGTAGCGGCTGGTGATCTTTGAAAGTGGTGAGGTGTAATACCTTTTAGGAGTTCCCCCCATTTTTTCCAAAATGTGTCCAGAGTGTTCCCCATATATAAACAATTACCTTCATAATTCCACTGCCAGCATTTTATTAATGGTGCTACCCAATGACAATAATTATATACAGTATACCGGTATCATGATTTTGCCATTGTTGTTGTCCATATACCAAGGGAGGCATGTGTTTCAAAAATTACCTCCAGTGTATGTTGGTTTGCTTCCCTCGACCTGCTCTTGAGTCCCAATATGCCATGTCTGTCCTCTCTGGGGCAAAGGTTTTCTCCAGAGTGCTTAGCACCAGCATTTTGCAATAGGAATCCCGTTTTGTCAAGTATTACTTCCAATATGTCAGGGTTTGCATTTTGCCTTGGGTGCCTCCCTTATGCCAAGAATTACCTGTAATGTCCTAGAGTCAGCCTTTTGCCACAGATGCTGCCATGCCAAGAGGTCCTCCAGTATGCATGTGCCAGCACCTTCCCACAGGGGCCCCTATGCCAAATTTACTTCTAATATTTCAGGGCCTGGATTTTGCAATGGGCGTCCTTCCTTATGCCAAGAATTTTTGCAATATGTCAGTGGCAGAATGTTACCGTGGGTACTGCCATAAGCCCAGAATTATATTGAGGATGGTATGGCCAACGGCACACTCCCAATCATAAAACAAGCAAATAAATACACTCTTACTCACTTACACTTTCTCGCTCTCACTCATACTCACTCACTTTCACATTCACTCTCTTCCCCCTCACTCACTCTAACTCGCACTGCCCACTTACACATTTTCACTCCCACTCACTATCACTCAAATACAAATATACTCATAATCACTGGTTCTCATTTTCACTTACAAACATACTTACACACACTCACCCTTTCACACTCACTGGCTCTGGGCACTGGTGCAACTCCATCTCTTGCACCATTGGTAGCTTAGCTCTACACCCCAGACTCACTTTGACTCCCTCTCAAAATTCTTAATCACTCCTTATAATGAACGCACACTTCTTCACTCACTCCCCAGGATAATTTTCACTTATTTATGCACAATCATAAACTCAGATTCTCACTCACTTCCACTCTCATTGCCACTGTCAAACACACTCACATACAAAATTGTAGTCAATCTCATTCACTCTCAGTCACTCACAAATACACTGCCAAAAACATACACACGTGCAGAGAGAAACAACATTGTTTTTACTTGCTTTGGATCCTTTGCTGGCAGCATGAGAGCTTGCACTGGACACTGGATCCAGTAGGCCTTGATTGACATCAAGGTGCTAGACAGAGAGCAAGCCAGGTTTGATAATGGGTCGACCTACCTCAATCCCTCTCCCAGCTTCTTGGTAGGAATCAAAGTACAGCCCTATCTGAAGCAGGAACTGTGCGGGGGATCCTGCCCCAGCTGGTCTGTGTATACCTCAGGGATGCACTAATATGTGCCATGACAGCTACTTTTTAGCATATGTACTGTGCTGCCCAAGGCATGTGCAAAATATCTGCTAAATAAAATGTGTTGGGCCTGTCTGAGAGATGCATAGTTGAACCACGCCCCTCGCAGATGCATTCGAGACATCCTCGTTTAGAGTGCTGTGTTTTTAAACAACACACTGTAGATGGATTATCGCTTAGCCACCTCAGCCCCCTCCTCCTCCTGTCATATGGAGCCTGGAGTGGAGGCCAACATGGCTATCCTTCACACTGGCAGTGTTCATGTTAAGAAAAATGTCCTGTTTTCAAAAAACACTACTAAATTAGATAAAGTGCAGTGTTAGGAGACGCAATGGACAGAATGTGGTGCCTCACTAAAGGTAGGGCTGCGCTCTGAAGCCCCTGACAAGACGCATCCACTGCACCAATTTACCTTTTACTTGCAGCCAGAGACACAGCCTTACTTTAAAGGGGAAAGAAATCCCCCATAGGCGAGTGCAGTGTGATACTACAACCAACTGCAGGGGTTGGTATGAGGGTCTCTCTGATCTCAGCATACCCCTCCTTGGTGTGTCCTTTGAGGACATACAGACCACCTCTACATTGCACACAGTAAAGGCACCTCCTGACAGCTCTTATGTTCCAGCACCGTCGTCTATGATAGGGCGTGGGTGCAAAGGCATATTGTTCCCTCGTTTGCTTTGAGTCACAACCCAATGCAAAATATTGAGCTTCACCTGGTGTCCCCCTGGTACAAAAATATGTGCCAGAGTGATCCATATTATAGAGGAAGCTGTATAAGCATTTCCATAACTGTCTATAATAACAAAGTGTTCTAGAGGCTGAAGGAAAGGGTGCACAAAACTGTAGCACCTGAGGGGCATTTCTTAGAATAAGGCTGTTGCCAAGCACCATTCCTCTTGTTTAGAGATTTGCCAGCCCTCAGAGTACTGCATTCCATAGCTGGGAACACTGACAGTCAATGAAAAAGAGCAAAGGATGCAGGTACACAGGAATGTTGCAGGAAAGAGTATAGTAAATGGGATGCAGATTGATTAGCCCAGTTGCAAAGGAGGGTGTTAAGCAGCTAGCCACCACTCTAGGGTCATGGGTGAGGTGGGAAGGAATGGTAAGAGTGAGTGGAGAGGGAAAACCTGTAGGCAGTCAATGCATGCATATGTATATGTATGTGAGCAGGCAAAATGCAGAAAAATTATGGCTTTAAATGTAACAGAGGGTGTCAAGTATGGAATATGATGAGAGTAACTAGCATACAGTGTTGAACGTATATGGGCATCTGAAGGTAATGAATAACATATGATGGAGTGCCTGCCTCAGTATATAAAAAAAATACAGGTCATGACAGAGGTTACGCACATGATGACTACAATTAGCATTTGCAAAGCTTCTTCCCATGGTATGTTATGCTAATAACTAACATGTTAGTTCCTTGTACCATGATGGCAATAGCGAGCTACGATAGCATAACCCACCTGGGCATCTGACGGCATGGGCAAGTATATGGGAGGGTCGAACCTACTTAGCCTTATGATAGCAATACCTTGCAATTCTGTCCCTATTTAAAAAAAATATATATTTTATTAGTTTTCAACCCATACAATGCCTCCCCCCTAGAAGACCTTCATCAGTAAGGGCAACATGCAGAACACAATTTGTACAACCATTGTCCTCAGGTAGGCTTATGCGTATCTCGATATAAACAGCATAAAAATCGTTCCTGCCTCCCCCCCACTCAACTTGCCACAATCACAACTCATTAATTCAATGGAGTTCCAACAAGGTACTCCCGCTGGTCAAGGCTCCGCCCGCCCCCCCGCCCAACTGTCCCCTTACAACGGTGTGCTATATGTACTCCAAACCAGGATGTTCAATCTCCTTCAACACGTTAGGGAGCATGCACGGCCCATCTCATTCAGGCTGTCCTCCAATCCCCATCACTCCCGAGCTCATTTCCGCCCACTTAATGGCCAACCATATCCCGGTTATATACAGTGTGTCTCAGCAGGCCCCTGTGGCGTCCCCAAGGAGTCAGAGTCCGAATCTGGCTCCGGCCGTGCTAGTAGTGCCACCAATGCTTCCCATGCTTGTGTGGTTTGCATCGCCTTTTAATTATTTGCTCTTCTAGCTTCTTGGAGCCTGACCATGCCTTCACTAGCCGCCCAGCTCCTAAATTCCATTTTCCATCTCTCTACACTAGGGCCCTGCATAGAATTCCACTGTCTCGTCAGTTCCCGTTTGGCCAACAACAACCCCAAATCAATTAATGTACACGTTACTTTGGTGCATGCTGTATGAGGGTACCAGTGTAGTATGCATGTTCCCATGGTGGGCTCTATCTGCCTATCCGTTACTCCACATAAGACCTCGACCACCTCCTCCCAATATGTACCGAGCTGCGGGCAACTCCACATCATGTGCATGAAATCTGCAGCATTCAGCCGACATCTAGGGCAACATGCAGACTCCACATTAAAATATTTAGTTATCTGTTCTGGGGTTATGTATGACATAGAAATGTATAAGTTGAAATCTAGCATTCCGCGTGCCCTTCCACGCCCTCTCCACTAGTTTAGACCAAGTCGATTCAGGGATAGCTTTGCCAAGATCCACCTCCCATTTCTCTTGCAGCCGAGTCAGTGGTTGAAGCCCCTCTCCCAGCATTCGCCGATAAAGGCAAGTCACAGCCTTCACCATCCCTGCTGCCATTACTACGTATTGGCACGTCGGAGATGTCTGTGGTTCCATCAGCCCTTCCTCCCAGTATTCCTGAATTGCTGCCACCAAGGCGGCATGCAACAAGAAATCACCCCTCGGCAATCCATATTTGACCTGCAGTGATTGGTAGGGCAAAAGAGCACCATCTTCATACAAGTCCCCAACCATCTGCAGTCCCAGTTCTTCCCACTCAGCTAGTGTCGACCAGTCCCCTCCGTGCCAAAGGGCCATACACATTCCAAGAGGGATCTCCGGTGCATACGGTTGAGTCCCCCCTACCCTACGCCCTACTTCTATTCCAGAATGCCCTTAGCGCTCTCTCTTTATAAGTCAACGATGCAATCCGTAATCGCTGGCCCAACACCACAAAAGATAATACATGTCGTGGAACCCAACGGTCCTCTGGTCCATCCGGTCCCCATAACTCTCGAGCAACTGCCTGCTTAAGCCACTGCAATTGGGCCGCTAGATAATACAGTTCAAAGTCTGGGATTGCCCATCCTCCCTCTGCTCTAGGTCTCATCATTGTGGCCAAAGCCACCCGCCTTCTGCCGCTCCCCCATAAAAAGCCCCCTACCAAAGTTCTAAGCGTCCTAAACACCTGTCCCGGAATCCAGATCGGTAGCGTCCTGAAATAATATAGTAGCCTAGGGAGTGCCACCATTTTCAGGAGCGCCACTCTTCCCACCACTGAAAGGGGCAGTGTACCCCAGAACGACACACTGCCCTTTACTCCTCTCACCGCTCTATTCACATTCCTCTCCAGAAGATCCGCTTATTCATGGTAAATGTTAGTCCCCAGATATGGTAGGCAGCAAGGTTCCCACCGTATTCCAAACAATCTGTTGGGGATGTCCACGCCGAGGAACAGACTAGTCTTCTCCCAATTCACGCACAGCCCTGATGCCGCACCAAACGCCTGCAGCAGCTCCACCGCTCCCCTTAAATCCCTGCCAGGACCCGCCAGGAACATCAACAGGTCATCCGCCAAAAGTGATATATATTGTACGTCTCCACGCATCTCCAGCCCAGCATAATGTGCCCCCGACTTAGCTTGCACCGCAAGGGGCTCAATCGCAAGTGTAAATAACAGTTGAGAAAGCGAGCAACCCTGTCGCGTGCCTCGTCTCACTATGCAGGAAGCCGGTACCGCCCCCCGTCCGCACTCGAGCCGTCGCATATAATATTTGCGTCCACCGCACAAAGTACTCCCCCAACCCCATCTTCCGCATAACCTGAAAGAGAAAGGGCGACTCCAGGCTATCAAATGCCTTCTCTATATCTACCGACAAGATCAGAGCACACGGTAGCTGATCCCGGCAATTCTCCAGAATACACAACAACCGTCGCACATTAAAAGCTGTATAACGCTTAAGGATGAAACCGGATTGATCTCGGTGAATTAGCTGTGACATATAGGGAAGGAGGCGCGAAGCCAGCATCCTGCTTATAATTTTATAGTCAGTCATCAACATTGACAGCGGGTGGTATGCCTTCATATCCGTGGCATCTCTCCCAGGCTTCAGAAAGGGGATAATGACAGCCTCCCTGGTGGTCTTGGGTAACCTCCCTGCCTCAAATGCCTCCCGATAGAGCAAATGCAACCACGGAGCCAGACAATCTGCATATTCAGAATAAAACTCTATGGGGGGGGGCGTCCACTCCAGGAGTTTTGTTAGGAGCAATATGCTTAATCGCACTCCGTATCTCTCCTATCTCGAACTCGCTGCCCAGCAGCTCCCCCTGCTCCTTGGTCAAACTCGGCAGAGCCACCCTTCCAAATATTCGCGTATAGCGTCTGGGCTATGAGCCAGCTGACTACTGTACAATCCAGCATAATATTCCCGGAACAGGCCATTTATCCCCGACTGCATGTACACCACCTCCCCTGACGGGGCAAACAGACTCAGGATTGGCATTCCCCTGGGGGTCGGATTACCCAACCATGCCAGTAGCGCGCTCGATTTATCCCCCTCAGCATGCATCCTTGCCCTATAACTCTTAAAATCAAAGGAGCGCAGTCTCTCCATGTGTACTGCTACTGCCTCTCTAGCTTCCGATACCTCAGCCTGCCCTCCTGGATTCCCAGGCCAGGCCTTCTCCGCGTTGCATAACCGGCTTTCCGCTCCGCCTAAGTCAGTCAAAATCGACCTCCGTACCCCCACCACCTTACTAATACATACTAGTCACAACCTTAAACACATCCCACTCAATCGCCAGGGACGTCGCTGTCCCTGCATTCTCCTCTAAATATTCAATACCTGTTCTCAGCTCCTCCCCAAAGACTGGATCTTCCAAAGCCTCCGGTCTGAGCTGCCAGTTCGGTATGACCGCCCTTTCCTGCTTCCATCTTAAGTGCACTAGTAACGGCTTATGGACGGACAGTGTTCTACCTGTTACCTTGGCATGAACAGCAGGGGCACATAAGATCGCATCCAGCCTCACATGCAAGTCATGGAGGCCAGAATAATAAGAGTAATCCCTCTCTTCATGATGTTGAGCGCGCCACGCCACGTGTCTATCAGACCCCAATTGGCTTGCCAGGCGCCCCTTGCCTTGGAGACCCTATGTTCCGAGTAGCGGGGGGTGAGATCTATCACGCTCCACGTCAGTTATAGAATCAAATTCTCCCCCCACTATTGCCGCAGTAGTTAGATATGATGCTAGGCACCCCGACAATTTCTCAAAGAAGGAGGGTTGGTCAATATTAGGGGCATATATACTACATAATGCAACATTCATTCCATCGAGCCGTCCCATTACTGCCACAAACCGCCCGTCCGGATCAACTAAGTGATGCAAGGGCTGAAAAGGGACCCCCGCCCTAATCCACACCAATGTACCCCTTGCAAACGCAGAGAAAGTTGTGTAGAAACTCTGCCCCACCACCTCTTTTTTAACGCTGCCCCCTCAATTAGGTTAAGATGTGTCTCCTGAAGGAAAGCTATATGCACCCCCCACTGTGCCAAGTAGGCATGGACCTTGTGATGCCTCTGCATCGTGTGCAGCCCCCACACGTTCCAAGTAATACATTTGAAGTCATGTAATGAACCCATTAATCATACCGGTCTTCCTATGCACCCCTTCATGCCTAAGAGCACACCGGTGTCATGAAACTCCCAAACCCTCCTCCCCATCCCTCTCCCATGCCCCCCTACCAGAACAGGCACTACAACATTAGAACCCATCCAAACTATTTCTCAAACACACAACTAAACTCCTAATGAGTCCACCCACACTAACTTACCTGGGGTAAGCCCTAGGCTGCAGAGGATCAGACAACTAACTGTCCATTGGTCTGCACTCAACCCCATGTCACTGAGCCCGCCCCTCCCGGGGTCAAGCATGTACGAGGCATCTTCTACATATGTCTCACAGACCCCCCTTCCCCCAGTCCCCAAACAATCAGTTACTATCCAACCAGAACTGCAGCAAGCTCCAATTCTTGGCCCCCCACCTCAATCCCCCTCTCCGGATCAGCCAATGTCTACATCACCCATCAACAATCTCGTCCGCAGTCCCAGCTGTTACATGTGGAAGTTTCTGACTCCCACTCTCCCAATGTTCCTCATCATCTTCTAGGGACCCTCCATCTGAGTTCGATCGCTCAGGGTGCAGCTCCGCGTCCTCTTGTGAAATAGCCATGACAGCTTGCAAAGCGGCTGTTCGGTCCATCCCAGTCTGCGTCAGCGTCGGTTTCTGGGACGCTGGTTGGCGCCGGCGGTTGCGCCTCGTCCTTCGAGGCTGCGGTCTTACCCCATCTTCGGGCATACCACCTCCTGCTTCCCCGCGTCCTGCTCTATACATCTCCAACCAGTCCCATGCCTCATCTGGGCTTTCATGGAATGTCGACTTGCCATCCATAGTTATTTTCAATCGCGCCGGGAACATCAGCGAGTATTGAATGCCCTCGTCTCTCAGTGCCCTCTTAACTGTCACAAACGATACCCTGCGGCGCTGGACCTCAAATGTATAATCCGGAAACAATGTGAACTTGCTGTTGTCCACTGTATAGAGGCCCGCTCTCATGGCCTGGTTCAACAGAAGATCCCTGTCCTTGTAGTGAAGGAGCCTGGCCACCACCGGCCTTGGCGGCCTCCCGGGTGCCAACGGCCTGGCCGGCACTCTATGGGCTCTTTCCAGGGTGCAAAAGGATGTCAGTCCTGCCGGCGCGACGATGACCTTCAACCAGTTTTCCAAATATACCACCATGTCCGGCCCTTCCACTCCTTCCGGCAGCCCCACCACTCGGATGTTATTTCTTCGGTTCCTCCCTTCAGCATCCTCCGCGTGCTTTTCCAGGGTCCGCAGCCTATGTTGAAAGTCGGCCATCTGCACTGTCATCGATTTCTGAGCCGGTTCCAGGACCGCTATGGAGGCTTCTGTTTGTTTCACCCTATCGGCCAGCTTGGCATGGTCCGCACGAAGTAATCCCAGCCCTTGCGCCACATGACCAATGTCTTTTTGCAAGGCTTCCCTTGTGTCCGCAATAGCTAGTATTTGATCAACTTGTTGCTGAGGCAGTCCCTCCAGCCGTTGTTGTGGTCCCTCACGCGTCTCCGTAGTCGTCGCATCGCCTTCCTGTTCCGGAGGGGCTCCCAACTGCTTTCCCCTTGGTTTCCCCATGCCCCACCGGAACGTGGGAACGCCTGTCCACCGGGTTATCCCTACAGCACAACTCTCCACCCCTGTTGCTCTCTCCGCAGTCGGGGCAGGCAATGCAACAATTCCTATCACCGTAGTCGCCGCTCTCCTGCAGACTCACTGGCCCAATCGGGGCAAATCACCAATCTCATCTAGGCCGCTCTGCTCTGCACTCCCAAGTCCCCAGCAGGCCTACTCCTCGAAAGAGCCCTGTAAGGATATCGTCCTGTCCCGGTCCATTCCTGCCTCCAGATAGTCACATCCCAGCCGGTGGTATACGGTCTAGGTGGATATGAAGGGGCCTCCGTACCAGCAGCAGGGTCCGTTCCCGGCCAAGCGCGCACTGCCGAGCTGCCCCTCCAGCCAGCCCAGACCAGGCCTCCACCACAGCTCTCACCTCCGCTCAGTATGCTGTGCGGCGTCACATTCGCGGAAACCTCTGGAGTAGATCCTCCGCTCCGTCCGCCAGCTCCTCCGCTTCACAATGGGGGCACCTCAGCCGCTTCCTACCATGAGCGCCCTTCAGCTGCCTCAATCACCTCTGCCTCTACTCCGTAATCCCCCTTCGCCATGGCAATGCTTTCCCACGGACCCAGTGTAGGCACTCCCGCGGCCCACCGCAGTCAGGTATCCCACCTCCACCAATTTCAAGTGAGAGTGAGTTACCATCCGCATTCGGCTCACCACTCACTAGCTCTGTTGCTCAGGCACTAAGTCGCCGTGGCTCGCAGGCTCACCAAGAGTCTCCACCGGTCACCGCACCCAAGGCCGCCGACCCCAGTACCTTTGACAGTGGGGAGTCATCCACTATGAGCGCCCACCCGCTCTCCAATGCTAGCAGCCAAGCAATAAGGCGCAGTGCTCTCCAGGTGCAGTGGATTAGTTTGTGGGCATTATCTCACCTTGGTGCTCGGGCTCCTAGTATGGGTACACTTCTCCATGCCTGCTCCTTGCAGCTTCTATTGCCTGCCACACACCACTGCCCACAGAGTTCCAGGGCTCCAGGCCGCCCCAGGCCCGCTGTTTCCTCACTAACGCTGCCAAAACGGTCATGTGCAGGCTCAAACGTCCCGGGGCAGCACTCGCTGATACCAAGTTATCGCTGCCAATCACAATCAATCAATCAATCAATCAATCAAAGCATTTATGAAGCGCGCTACTCACCCAGAGGGTCTCAAGGCGCTGGGGGGAGGGGGTCTGCTACTGCTCGAACAGCCAGGTCTTGAGCTGCTTCCTGAAGGCGAGGTGGTCCTGGGTCAGGCGGAGGTGGGTCGGAAGGGAGTTCCAAGTCTTGGCGGCCAGGTGGGAGAAGGACCTTCCTCCTGTGGTGGCTCTTCGGATGCGGGGGACGGCGGCGAGGGCGTGGTTGGTCGATCGAAGCTGGCATTTGGGAAGGTAGAAGTTGAGGCGGCTGTTGAAGTATCCTGGGCCTTGGTTGTGTAGGGCTTTGTGTACGTGGGTGAGGAGCCGGAAGGTGATTCTCTTGTTGACCGGGAGCCAGTGCAGGTCTCTCAGGTGTCCGGAGATGTGGCTGCGTCGGGGGATGTCCAGGATGAGTCGTGCTGAGGTGTTCTGGATCCGCTGGAGTCTCTTCTGGAGTTTGGCGGTGGTTCCGGCGTAGAGGGAGTTGCCGTAGTCCAGACGGCTGGTGACGAGGGCCTGGGTGACCGTCTTCCTGGTCTCGGTGGGGATCCATCGGAAGATCTTACGTAGCATGCGCAGGATGTTGAAGCACGACGAGGAGACGGCGTTGACTTGTCTGGTCATGGAGAGGGAGGAGTCCAGGATGAAGCCCAGGTTGCGTGCGTGGTCTGTGGGTTTGGGTGCGCTGCCCAGTGCGGGGGGCCATCAGGAGTCATCCCAGGCGGAGGGTGAAGATCCAAGGATGAGGACTTCCGTCTTGCCCGAGTTCAGTTTCAGGCGGCTGTTCATCATCCACTTGGCAACGACCGTCATCCCTTCGTGAAGGTTGGCTCTGGCGGTGACGGGGTCGTTGGTGAGGGAGAGGATCAGCTGGGCGTAGGAGATGATGTTGAGGTTGTGCTGGCGTGCGATGGCTGCGAGGGGGCTCATGTAGACGTTGAAGAGTGTTGGGCTGAGCGAGGAGCCTTGAGGGACGCCGCAGATGACTTCGGTGGCCTCCGATGTGAACGGGGGGAGGCGGACTCTCTGTGTCCTTCCGGCGAGGAAGGAGATGATCCACTCCAGTGCCTTCTCCTGGATTCCGACGTTGCTGAGGCGCTGTACTAGGGTACGGTGGCAGACAGTGTCGAAGGCCGCGGATAGGTCCAGGAGGATGAGGGCCGCTGTTTCTCCGTTGTCGAGCAGGGCTCGGATGTCATCGGTAGCTGCGATCAGGGCGGTCTCGGTGCTCTGGTTGGCCCGGAAGCCAGACTGCGAGAGGTCGAGGGAGCCGTTCGTCTCGAGGAAGGCGGCCAGTTGCTTGTTGACGGTCTTCTCGATGACTTTTGCCGGAAACGGGAGCAGCGAGATGGGGCGGTAGTTCTTGAGGTCGGTGGGGTCGGCTGATGGCTTCTTAAGTAGGGCGCTGAGTTCGGCGTGCTTCCAGCTCTCCGGGAAGGTCGCGGTGTCGAAGGAGGTGTTGATGATGTCCCGCAGGTGGGGTGCGATGACAGCGTCGGCCTTGTTGAAGACGTGGTGAGGGCAGGGGTCTGTCGGAGATCCGGAGTGGATGGAGTTCATCGTGTGGACGGTGTCTTCGGTGCTGATCGTGGTCCAGGCACGGAGGGTGGTTGTGGGGGGCGGTGGTTCGGTCGTGGCGTGCGTCGGTTGAGTGCTGAAGCTGTTGTGTATGTCCGAGATCTTGTTGTGGAAGTAGGAGGCGAGGGAGTTGCAGAGGTCTTGCGAAGGGGTGATGTCGTTGTTTCCGGCGTTGGGGTTGGAGAGCTCTTTCACGATGTTGAAGAGTTCCTTGCTGTTGTGTGCGTTGTTGTCCAGTCGTTCCTTGAATGCGGTTTTCTTGGTGGTGTGGATCAGTTGGTGGTGTTTTCGGGTGGCGAACTTGAGGGCAGTCATGTTGTCCGGTGTTGGGTCTCTGTGCCAGGTTTTCTCGAGTGCTCTGCAGTTCTTCTTGGAGCTCTTGAGTTCATCGTTAAACCATGCTGCTTTCTTGCTGCCGGGTCGGCTCGGCGGGGTCTTCAGAGGGGCGAGGTCATCTGCGCAGTCGCTGATCCATTTCGTGAGGTTGGTGGCCGCTTGGCTGGGGTTCGTTGTGCTGGAGGGAGGGTTCTTGCTCAGGGAATCGGCGAGCTGGTCTGCAGTGATCTTGTTCCAGCTTCTGCGGGGAACCTGTTGCTGGTGATGGTGGAACGTGGTCCTTCTGAAGCTGAAGTGGACGCAGCTGTGGTCCGTCCAGTGGAGTCCCGTGGCGTGGCTGAAGGCGATGTCCTTGCTGGAAGAGAAGACCGGGTCCAGTGTGTGTCCGGCGTAGTGGGTGGGGGTGGTAACCAGTTGCTTGAGTCCGAGGTTGGAGAGGTTGTCCAGCAGGGTGGTGGTGTTGCGGTCGTTGTTGTTCTCCAGGTGGAAGATGAGGTCCCCGAGGAGGATGTAGTCGGCGGAGAGGAGGGCGTGCGGGCTGATGAAGTCGGCGAGGTCTTTGCTGAATTGCGTGCGTGGTCCCGGGGGTCTGTAGATGAGGGTGCCTCTGAGGGTGATCTTGGGGTTGACGTGGATCTGGAAGTGCAGGTGTTCGGCGGGTGCAAGGGTATCGTCGGTGTCGGTCGTGATGCGGATGGTGTTCCTGTGGATGATGGCGATGCCTCCTCCTGTCTGGTTGACGCGGTCCCTCCGGATGATCTTGTAGTCCTCTGGGATGGCGATGGCGATGTCGGGCGCTGAGGAGGCGTTCATCCAGGTTTCCGTGAGGAAGGCGACGTCTGGGGCTGTGTTGTCGAGCAGGTTCCAGAGCTCGACGGCGTGTCTGTGGACGGAGCGGGTGTTGAGCAGGATGCACTTCAGGTGGGTGCTGCTGGAGTTCGGCTTGGTGGGTGCTGGTGTGGCGTGGGTCCGATTGCAGGTGAACTTGCAGGTGTGGCAGCTGAAGGGTCCGTGGGTGCGTCTCGGTGTGGCTCGGTAGCAGCCTGGGGTTCGGCCGGTGTTGAGTGCGATGAGTTCGGTGGCGTCGTAGGTCCGTCTGGTCGGCTTCCGTCGGTGGGGGCCAGGGGTCCTGGCGCTGGGTGTTGTCCAGGCACGGACGGGGCAGACGGGCTTACCTTTGGCGCACCTTCGGCGCTCAATCGGTGCTCCCGCTGCGCGCGTCCGCTGCGCGGTCGCTGAGGGGGCGTCATAAGAAGGGAGCCGGGAGGGAGGGTCCGCTGGGAGCTGCTGACCAATCGGCAGGCGAGGGGGCGGGGCCGCAGGCAGGCAGCGGCGGGAAAGCGGGAGCAGGCAGGCTGGGCGGGCTTACCTGTGGCGGCTGGGGCGCGGCTCGGCGTCGGCGGCAGAGGAGACAGGCAGCAGGATGCTCAGGAGGCAGCAGGAGAGGTAAGGAGCGTGGGGGCGACCAGGCCGAGGGCGCAGCAGACCCGCCCGCCTCGAGCTCCGGCACACAGCGCAGCAGGCTCCACAATCCTGCAGCACCCCTTGGACCGACATCGTTACTTCAGTCGGAGCGCTCAGAGACTGTCACACTCCTGCTGCTGCCCCGACAACAGAGGGTGTCAAAACGCTCATCGATGCAGCGCTGGCAGGCCGCTGACGCCACCTTCCTGCAGGTCAAGGGGGGGGGGGGCGCTCACCGCAGCCTCCGGCCCGTATGTTGCTGCTCCAATACACAATAAGTCGCCGCCAGCCTCGACAAGGACCTCAGTCTCCCAGCGGCAACATCATGCTTGCCCCGCACTGAGGCTCTGTCGCCACTGCTCCCTGCATGGAGGAGCCAGCGCCATCTCAGTCCCTTGCAGCCAGCTAACACCTCCGGGCACCAGGTATCCAAAGCCGAGTCCCCATAGCTAGAGTCCCGTATCCTCGGCCAATCCTCATCGCGGCAGCCACCCTCGCCCGCTGCTCCGGCTGGTAATCGCAGTCTCCGCTCCTTGTCGCAAACTCACAGAGCCACTACGCCGCCATTTTAGAGTCGCAGTTTACCCCAATACAACAGTGCCGCAGCCAGCCTCTAGGTCCTGAGGCATCCAGAAATATTCCCCTACAATTCAGGGAATTTGGGGGTTCGATACGTGCCCCTTAATCAGGATAACCAGCGGGGTCGGCGCTGAGCCCTGTGCTCACGCGTCCGATCTCATCCACCTCATGGCCACGCCCCCTTCTGTCCCTATTTATGTTATGAATTCTTACCATGGCATGAAATATGTCCAAGTTCATGTGAACACTAGGTCATGCTTTATGAGACAGTAATGATTTTTATGAGCAAAACAAGTGCTAGACCTAGCATTTTTGGTGTTGTCTCCCCTGACATTTTTGGCTGCCGACCTCGTTTTTGGACCTTGTTTTGCTGGCTTAGGACTTTGAGCGCATTTGACACTGCCACTTACTTCCAAAGCGCTGTGCTTGTCATATTCATACTGGTGATTGGTGCATATATGATTGGCTGATTCAAGTTAGCTATAAGTCCCTTGTCTAGGGTTAAGACATAAACCCAGGGCATGTACTTCAAATGCTCCTCCATGGGCCTGCCATCCACAGAGGTAGCTCATTGATGGTGCCACAGTTTTGCCATGGTGGAGCCTTTGTGCGCAGGTTACTGGTACTCGGCTTGGAATTACATATGTGGCACTTTGGGAAAGTGGGCATTTCGAAGTTCATGGTCCTGTGTGCCTGTCTCCAATTCACATCTGGGTGCTGGGGGGACAACTCCATCCTTGCATTCCTGATAGAAGGCCATAAACTAGGGGCTCAAGGAAAACTGCAGACCCCTGACTCTAAGTGGCCTCTCTGGGGCGGTTACGTAGAGTTGGAATTAGCACCTGCATTGCAAGTGGCAGGGGCTTGGCCCTATTAAAGATAGTGATCAAACTTCCTGGGGTAGGGTGGCAGGCAGGACTACATTTAGAGGGGGCTTGTGCATTTCAACTGTGGCCTTTTGAACTGATTTTATTTTCAAAGGCCATTGTGGCTATAATTATTGGGGCTCTGACCTCCAAAAATAGAGATGCTTTTGGATTTCGAACCATACTACACTGGCTCAATACTAGGACATTGACATGAGGAATCATTAGAGCAGGAGGGACTGCAACTGGAATATCAGCAGACTTGTGGTGGCCTGAGCTTGTCGTGATCCAGGAAGTGGACTATCACTAGTTGGATTTTGACTGATTGTTGCTGGCCTGCGGCTAAGTGCCAACTGTCATGGCCTGGGTCTCTAAGCAGTCTCCAAGGGACACAAAGGATCTCCCAGTTTCTGTAAGATTGTAAGGACTGCACAGGGTCCAGCTGATATGGGTGGGAGTGATCAACAAGGACGCCCTGACGTATTCTGTCGTCACACTGTGCAGAAGAGTGTACTCGTAAAAATCAGCAGCCCACATAAAGTGCAGGGGTGTGAGAAGCTCAAAGAATGCAGGGGAAGCTTGTAGAGTCAGAGGGACCTGTGCTTGCAACCAAGGAAACTGTGCTAGCTTGCACCCTGGAGCGTGTGGTGTCCGAGGGGGGTTGGGGGACCTGAGCTGGGAGCTGAGACTGTCTTTAACTGACCCCCAAATCGTGAGGACGACAGTGCCTGACATTGTGGCCTTCATCTGAGGTCACTGGTTCCCTCTCCCTGCACCTACGCCATAAGGTACTTTGTTGTGCTTTGTGGGCACGTACAGCTGGCTGTTGGGAGCTACGGCAGCTCGCACCTATGCCTGTGGGGAAACATTTCTCCAGACTTGGAAGCACACCAGCATCCTGAGACACACCCTTTAGTCTATGAGGAGATAATGATCTTGTACTCATGCAGGTGCTGCTGGGTACCGGGAGGTCTAACCCAGATGCATGAAACTAAGTAACTGTTTCTTTCCATTTTAGGTTGTTCCGTCAATCTAATCAATGAAGCGCCAGCAAGGGCAACGTGTATCATTGGCTGATGTAGTTGAGTGACTAAGAGGCTGGGTCACAAGGCGTAAATTAAAGACCTGTGATTACTTGACCATTGCAACTGTTGGGGGTATGAACTATTGGGGAATGTCGTGTTGGATGAATACCTCTGATTAGGTCATATAGGTTCATGTCGTACTGCTGCTGATGGGAAAGTTTGACAATTGTCTATAAATGTAAAGTGTATATACAATGTGTATCTCGTTTTGATTTGAATGTGTGTGTGTAATATAAAGACCAGTGTTTTATAGATAAGGTGCAGTCTTTTCGTGGCATACGCAGTGTGTTGCGAGGGTGGTGCTGTGCCAACTCTTTACACTTGGGCCCTGAAGATAAGCCTGACTGCTCGGTGCCAAGCTACCCAAGGGTGAGCACAGGTTATCGAACATGTGTAACGTACAAATCCTATCTAGAATGGTGGATTCTGACTGCCTTTGATGCATCCCAGCCAGTCGGTAACCACTGGGTCTAACAAGAAGTCTCTGCTAACAATATTAAGCAGTTCCTGACACATGATAGTCATGCCTGGCTATCTAAGACAGTAACATGAGAGAGAGTAACTCAGTCTGTGAAGCTGTACCCAAGTAGGTAGGACATTTGAGGCAGTACAGGGATGTATACCTTTTAGCAGATGTATTTGAAGATGTTTCGGTCATTTGGTGGTAGAACCTTGGAATATGGGGCTCTGCATGCCCATAAGAAAAAGTGTCTTGGCATAGGAGACATCCTTTTTTCCGTTGGACTGGCCACAGTAACCAATATACATGGTAGTTTTTTAAAGAAAATGTCAAGCTAATATTGATCAAAGAAATATATGTATTGTTTGAAAATGGCCATAAAGCTGCTATTTATGGACAAAATATATTGTAATCGGCAAGCCAAATTGGCGTAAAAAATACTCCTTCAATTGCTTCCACAGAATTCTGCCTTCAAAACCTAGGGTATAATTCATGGGGTTTTAACGTAGGGCAGCTCAGCAAGTCACTTTGCTGCGATGCCCTAGTGCCAAACAGGCACCCTTGCACCATGGTGAAAGGGGGCCTCTGTTGTCAGCAGAATTGTTTTTGTGCAGGAAGGGGAACCTCCCTGTACAGAAACAATCCTGGGTGGCTTTTTCCTATTTCTCTTTGTTGCGCCTCCCTTTTTGGAGGCGGATGGTTTTGGCTCATCCACAGGTTTACATGCTTCTTTAAATCTGCCAAAACTTCAAAATCCATGGGGGTTGCGCGGGAAAACCCACCGCAACACCCATGGAATGCGTCAGTAATGTAGAGTAAGGAAAGGCAGCGACTTGCACTGCTTTGTTTTACTCCAAATCTATGAAGCCATGCAAAGCCATTCAGAGTGGCTTTGCGCCACCTCCTAGATATGATTAAGAGGCTTGCACCACCAGAGAACCAAGCAAAGTGACGCTTAGGTGGCGCAAGCCTCTCATAAAAAGCCCCATATTTTTCTAATCTGGGGAAGCTTCAAATTCCATGGGTGTTGCATGGAAACACCCACTGCAATGCCCATGGAATGGCTTCCTAGCTCTGAGTATGACAATGCAGTGATTTGCACTGCCTTGCCCTGCTTCATACCTATGAGGCTATTCAATTCAATATTTCATTAAAGATTTGCAACTCCTAGGAAGTCCACATAAAAGAATGTGCACATTATTACAAATAATAAAACAAAGCAGAGCTCCTTCCACAAACCTTCATAAAAGTATCAGTAGCAACACAGCCATTTCAACAGAAAATAGCATTTTGAATTAGCAGCATAAAGAATGAAATAACAAAGCATATCCTGGAAAGTGCAATGGGCGTAAAAATAGCTGCCAGTTCATATACAAAACAGAGTCCAAAGTTCCGTTTCATCTAAGAGAACAATGTAGAATTAGTAGCAAGAAGAAGGGAATAACAGATCATCTCCTACAATGTGTAAAGGACGATAAGTATCAGCCAGTTCATATGCAAAACTTAGCTCAGAGTTCAATTTCGGCTAAAAAAATCAATTTGGAATTATCAGCAAGAAAAGGAATAACTAAGCATATTCAAAACTGTGCAAAAAGCAATTCATTAGCATCCAGTTCATGTGCAAAATACATCCAAGATCCCACTTGAATTAAGTTTTGAAGTTAACTACAAGAACACAGTGGGAAGAAAACGCAACATTTCCAAATTGTGAAAAATAGCAGTAAATAGCAGCTAATCAGTGTGCAAAATACGATTCGAAGAGGCTATTCAAAACAGTGCAAAGTGACTTTGGGTGACCTCATACAAGGCCGGCTCCAGGGTGCTGTGACCGTGGCTTCCTGGGGGCGCTGTGTTTGCTTAAAGCACCTGTGGCAGCATTCCTTTCCTCAGCAATTACCAGGCCTCACAAAAATGTCAAGATAACTCTTGTGATTAATGTCCTTCCTGGAGAGAGATCAGAGTTTTGTATAGTTGAGGCTTTGACTTATGTGAAGGTAGTGCAGAGGGTTAATATCCCTGCTGCAAAGAAAGTTTACAAAGTAGATTACAGAGTGCATATAATGTAAATAGATCAGCAGGTTACTGCTTTTAAAAGAGACATCCTTTTGTTACTTACAATGTATAACTTAAAGTCTTAATATAGAACAATGAGCTATAAACTTTCATCATAGGACTGCATACACACTGCAAAGTATACATTAGAACATTGATTAATGTTGCAAAAAGGGTTAATTTGACTAGAAATCGATTCTTATTAATAAAGGAAACTCCCAAATATGCTGTTTCTTTTTCAACTTTGAATTTGTGCTTCTCCTGACCAAGCACTCAAACTATAATGCATACCAGTTTGGATGACATGCGACTTCTACACTTTTAGTCCTTTGGATTACGTAACATTTCCTATACACTAATTTACACACGTATGATTGATTACCTCTGTGTAATATGTGTGATGCTAAGTGTTCTGACACCCTACACTGGTGTGAGTGGTGCTATATAACTAATTAAATGCATGTGAGAGAGACTTGGTCACTGTTAAAGGGTGCTAGTGAGAGAATCCGTGGTGGAGGTGGTCATTGGGGGGGCGCCAACAAACATTGTTGCACAGGGTGCCACCAGCGCTAAAGCTGACCCTGACCTCGTAGATACAATTTTGTAGTTTGCGCCACCAGAGCGAGACAGGGGGTCATAAATATGTCCCCTATGTTGTACGGACACATGCCTATTTTATACCAAGACGCCACAATAAAATGCAAAACCACTGCATTGAACTAAAAAGAAGACAGTAATGCCATCATCCAACCAGATGGTACTTGTAAATGTGGTCTAGGAGTAAGAAATGATATTTTACACATACTGCTTGACTGTACATGGATTTTAGCAGTTCGGAAAGTATTCTTACGTCCAATTTTTAAAAAATATGAGGTGAACTCACGTGCTGACGCCATTGACCTCCTTACAGAAATGTCATTTTTGGATATTACAATTGCGTTGGGGAAATTCCTGAAAGCGACAAGAGATTGTGTAATGGAGATAACAAAGGAGGGTGTGAGAGTCCAAAATTTATAGAGCATCCCAATTTTATGTCCTATGGTTTTATAAGTTTTAAAGATATGTAAAATGAATTGTGGTTTTAATGATTTTATCACTATGTGGATCCATTGTATTATGTATGGTTTATAGACTATTGTCTAAATAAACTTTGTTATAATCATAAAAAAAAATGCCATTATTCTTACAAATCTTACCACTAAAGTCCAGTAGTAAAGGCATACCTATACAAACATACAAAAGCCAGACTGCAGTTTGCATTTGTAGTACATAACTAAGCTATAATTTTGGAGATGCATTTGAAGAACATGGACAGTGTACTATATAAACCATATTTATGCGCTTGAAAATGAAGCTCAAATGCCATCTGCAGTGAATTCGCCATGTGCCTAATAAAAATTGGCTGTAAAAGTGTGCAGCAGATATTCCACTCAAGAAAAGAACATAAAACTACCATATGAGCAAATGTGTTAATTTGCCACAACTACAAAATCATTTTCAAATGCCCCCGTCTTCCCATGCGTCGGCTTGCAATCAAAATTTGAGAATGGGGGGTGAGTTATCAGGGCTCCATCGTGGAAATTAGGAAAAATCACAAACGTAAAATGGGACTGTCAACACGGTATCAAGACAATGGACAGGGCGTTACCGAAAGAAAACACGCATCTACAAATGTGTATGAGTCAGAAAAAGTGCGGAGTACAACACCTGAGTGACACCCGTATTCAAATCCCTTTAAATTATAATTCACACGTATCCACCAAGGGTGTACTTCCCAGACCTGTGACATCGCATGCGGGCGGAATGTCAAAACATCAGCGCAAAGGTTATCACAAAGCAACACCGGCTGTCAGCAAAGCTAGCACTTGCATGCGGTTTTTAACATGAATTGCAACAGTCTGATGACTCAGAATGAACGCACATGAAAACACAATAGGCGAAATTAGTATCGGCAGCATGTATGAAATATCGTGGGAGGGCTGTCAAAATGTCAGGACCTGGCTTCAACGCCAGAATGTGGGGCAACCAATCGGAACCCTGAGCAAGGAATCGGGATTCCGAGCCCTGCAGCGTTATCTGCATGGGGAAATGGCCGGATGTGATAAATATCGCACCTCCATCATTTTCCCCAAGCCACAGTATCAGCATTATCCAGTCCAGTAAATGCCACAAAATCCTCCAGGACAATTGTAATCAGGACCTGCTGCTCTGTTGAACACCAGAGGAGGAGAGGGAAATAAGTACATTGGTCATACTATTCAATAAGAAAGGCAAAATAATCGTGGGCCACAGTTTATAATTTCCACCATTGGTGATTCTGGACATGACCAGTGATTGGAACGATGACCTCACCTCACTAACTGCCTACAACATGATGCTCTCCCCATACTGATCATTGTCTCTTTCTCCGTAGAGAAGACTGGTGGCATCACAGCAACATCTCATAGTCCAATCCTTATACATACTAGCACAAGCAAACAAGTGCCACAGTGCACCACCATGCCACAATTCATGAAGAACAGGCAATGGGAGGCCGTCAATTCCATGGTGTGGCACTTTTACCCTACAAGTGTGGTGCAATAGACTACACATCTTGAATCTGCATCTCTGTCACCACTGCTGGTACTCAATAAATGTACAAAATGCACAATGTACAACTTAACTGTAATACCATGTGACAAGTCCAGTGTGGATATATCACATTTTTAGTTACAATATAAGAAATATACTTGTTACCAGGACCTATTTTAACACATTTGAGATGTGTATTCAGCAGCGTTCTTACTTAAGGGCCGATTACCATGTCCTCGGGAAAGCATTTCCACTGAATTGGGTTATTCAAGGAGACCTACTGACCGATTACGATGTGTCTGGATGCTTACAGACCTGGTTCGGTCGTACAACCATTGACTTCAATGGGAGCCTGTGTTTCGGACGTGAACACAGGCTCCCATTGAAAAAAGGGGTGGGAGGGGAAAATGTTGCACCCTGTGGTGGGCACCGCATGGTGCCTGTCACACTGTGCATGGCTGGGAAATGGGGTGCCATGAGTACCCCCAAGGGCCCCATCTGAATGCCTATGAATGACGAGGGCCTACTAGAGGCCCCCAATGTCCGATTCTCCCAGCCGTTTCATCTCGGCCAAACCGATTGGGAATGGCTGACCAGATCGGTCATCATACTCGCTGGTTCAAAATCCGTCTCCGTTGGGCTGAACGATTTGGATCAAAATTACTCGGGCTGCCTGAACCGTTTCAGACAGCCCAGACGGCTCCCTTGCATCGTATTCGGTCGTTCGGAAAGGTGACTGATTCGGCTGGAAACACGGCTTCCGAATTGGATCCAACCGAATCGAATGCCGTTCGGAGCCTTTCCTGACAACATCGAAATCAACCCCTTAATGTAAGTTCCATCATTCTGGTGCCACTTAAGGTAATTGACTTCAATACAAAAAATGGTACCTTGGTGCACACGGTATGTATAATAATTTGAAATGATAAGGAATAAAAGTAAAATACTCCCTATATTAGTGTTTGTATCACTGTGACAAAACTAAGTATATATATCTCTTTTATATAGTCTCCTATCTCATCTTGACCCACAGACACGTTAGAGGTTATTATCAAATGATTTTTATTTTTTCTTTTTATCAAATAAAAAAAGTTTATATATCTCTCAATTATAATTTCAAACACATTTGTATATACAAATACTTTTTACATATATACAACAAAATAGAAGCCCTTCGTTTTGAGTTAGGATGTCTCAACAAAACTTAAAACAGACATTCCTATTGAGATCATGCAGACTCATATGAGGAAAACAATTAGGTCGAAATGATTTAAACCCAATGTCTTAAAGATCCCTCATCACACTATTCAAATTAATCAAAATTATTTATATGTATCTGCCGTCTCTTTATGGTCGACGCGTTTCAGCCAATCAATTCTGGCCTCTTCAGGACTAGGGCTATTTACAATCCATCGTGTATTCTAGTCGGCAACCCTTTACAACTATTCAATTAGCTCTTATATGTGTGTAGACCCTCTCTGCTCGCTTGGAAATCCAGGTCAGGGTAATACTGCAATATCGGTAAACCTCACGACTTCAGCGTTAGGCTCGCGCTCCAAGCGCTTCTTAAAGTATTTATAAATCACGGGTGAAAGCCTCAGTCATGCGCGTTCCTTTTTCCCCCGGGGTGTTTTGTGTTGTCTCTCCTAGTTTTCAAAAAAGGTTGTCTCTCTGTCGTGTTTGAAAGTGTCCGCCTCTACAAGTTAACGACACTAACTTGTAGAGGCGGACACTTTCAAACACGACAGAGAGACAACCTTTTTTGAAAACTAGGAGAGACAACACAAAACACCCCGGGGGAAAAAGGAACGCGCATGACTGAGGCTTTCACCCGTGATTTATAAATACTTTAAGAAGCGCTTGGAGCGCGAGCCTAACGCTGAAGTCGTGAGGTTTACCGATATTGCAGTATTACCCTGACCTGGATTTCCAAGCGAGCAGAGAGGGTCTACACACATATAAGAGCTAATTGAATAGTTGTAAAGGGTTGCCGACTAGAATACACGATGGATTGTAAATAGCCCTAGTCCTGAAGAGGCCAGAATTGATTGGCTGAAACGCGTCGACCATAAAGAGACGGCAGATACATATAAATAATTTTGATTAATTTGAATAGTGTGATGAGGGATCTTTAAGACATTGGGTTTAAATCATTTCGACCTAATTGTTTTCCTCATATGAGTCTGCATGATCTCAATAGGAATGTCTGTTTTAAGTTTTGTTGAGACATCCTAACTCAAAACGAAGGGCTTCTATTTTGTTGTATATATGTAAAAAGTATTTGTATATACAAATGTGTTTGAAATTATAATTGAGAGATATATAAACTTTTTTTATTTGATAAAAAGAAAAAAGAAAAATCATTTGATAATAACCTCTAACGTGTCTGTGGGTCAAGATGAGATAGGAGACTATATAAAAGAGATATATATACTTAGTTTTGTCACAGTGATACAAACACTAATATAGGGAGTATTTTACTTTTATTCCTTATCATTTCAAATTATTATACATACCGTGTGCACCAAGGTACCATTTTTTGTATTGAAGTCTATATTACCCAGGTACCGTTTGGTTTAATGGGTTTCCCCTGTCATACATTGAGTACTTAAGGTAATTGAGCTTCATGCAGAGCGTAGGCTGTAAGAAGATGAAATGGGAGGCAGATTTCCGGTTCAACACTTCAATCTCAGAAGTAATCAGGAGAATGTCCCTGGACAAAACGGGTACAAATGGAACCCAGGAGGTTGAAGTTGCAAGTGGCAAGGAAGAAAGAGTGACACAGTAAGCAAGGGCAGCAGGAGAACTATTGTGATGAGAGCACACCATGGAAGTGGACATGTACAGACCCCATAAAAGAACCCAACGGTGAGTGCAAGAACAGGAGACAGCTGGAGAGCAGAGATGGGAGAGGGGCCTTGGATGACCATTGAGACCTGATAAAGAAGGAAAGTGTGGGTTTCAGAGGAAGGGAGTGGAGAACAGAGATGGGGAGAAAAAAGGAGTTGAGCATGTAAGAGAAGCTAGAAGTCAAAGCAAACCTAGGCTGAGATACTTTCTGGAGAAGAGTGCTGCGTCCCTTAATACAAATGTTCCTGAGACGAGTCTATGGCTAGCCAGAGACCTAGTTATCAAAATTGCAGCAGATGCTGGGGCATCAGGGCTCGGTAGCCTGAGGGGGCCAGTGAACTTGGATAATCATGATATTTTTACCAACTAACCAAAGGGGAGTAAGTCCAATATCCTTACTTGCATTATGGCTGATGGCACCCTTGCAGCATCACTGGCTATGGGCAAGTTGTGGGGAATTGGTGAGGCACCTTGGACAGTATTTCTTTTTAAGTCTAACACACAGAAAGCGGTTCCACTGGAGAATTACAGTTGCATGACCCCAATTTTGTTTGGGTCAGCCGGGAAAGCGGTCACTAAGAAGCTTTATTTGGGGAACGGAACAGATTCACAGCTAGGCTGAAAATGAGAACTTAGAATTCCATAATGGTGGGGCATTTAAAGAGACTATGGAAAACAAATCCAGTGTTTGTAGAATGGAAGAATGAGTTGCAGTTTGTAGTGTGGGTAGTGTGCGTAATTTCAGTTCTGTGTTTCTTTTTTTATTTCAAGCGGTGAAAAAACCATAGATTTCATGAAGTAGTGGGCTAAATTTGCACTCAGATCTACCACCAGGATTGACCAAAAGAAATTCTTCTGCCTTTTGGCATAGTGAACTACTCAATAAAAAACGGTAATAAGGAAATGCTCCTTGTGCCCCTGGTGTGGGGTCGAAGACATTTGCATACATGCTTGGGCACTGAGATTTTTTCTCCGTTTATAAATCTCACCCAGGACTTTAAGTGGGCCGGGTCTCAAGGGGTCTGAGCACCGGCAGTTTTTTAAAGGGGGCCTCGAAACGGGTCTCTATCGGGCTCTGTTTTGAGCCCTGGCACAGGAGGTACGTTTTTTTCTGGACTGCAGTGACAGCAGTTTGCTGTCACTGTAGCGGAAAAAAGTGCCAGGGCGCCAAACATTTCGAGACAGCAAGCACATCGATGTGCGCTGCTCACACCTCACCAGTGGAGAAGTTAAGGCATGACGTCATGCCAGGTGAGTGCTGTGGGGGAAGGGAAATCCTTTAAAGACTAGTTTTCTTTCTGGATTTCCCTTCTAAAAGCAGCAACATTGTGGTAGGGTCACCAGGGTTTTAAGTGAAAGCTTTTTCAATATTAAATGTACCAGCCTATTTATCTTATGCAACTAATAACCATTGACAAAGCCAATAGTCCTTACTTGTTGTAGGTATGATGTTACTTGTTGTCTCACATATCTGGATGCAGCAACAGCAAAATACAAGCATGGCGGCACACTACGCTAAACACAGATTTTTTGCGTAAATTTGTTAAAGCCACGCACCTAATTACAATGGCCACGCCCCTTTGAGAGACCCCCCAGTTTTTTCATCCCACTTAAAGCCCTGATCTCACCTGTTCAAATTTTACATTGTAATGCACAGTCATCACCAATGCATGTAGCAACAGCAAGCAGAGGAGATTTTTGGCCCAGTGTACTATTTCCATTCACAAAGCAGGGATGTGTAATTGGCACACCAACTGATTTGCAAATTGGAATGTAATTTACAATGCGACCAATGTACAAAGGGGAAAGGGTTGAGCCTATATGCCCCTCTAGGGTCTGGGTTCACTGAAACGAGAAAAGAAAAGGAAGGAGAGCTCTAGCGATATATATTACACCAAATTAATCAGCAATAACTTGTAATTAGTTATTCAAAACTCGAATATATCGAACTGATCATTAAATCATATTGTGATTAGCAATATTTAAAATGTAGTCAAGAAGGCATCTTTGTTATGTATTAATGAAAGGCAATTAGCATTCAAGATAGACAAATAGAAAATGTTACTTTTATCCACAGTTTGAACAAAAACAATACACAACAATACAAAAATCCCATACATAAGAAATCTTTTGTGGAACCAAGAAAAATCAGACGTCCATATGTTGTAATACAATCACATTATGTCCCTTATCACATGTACACTTTATTTGAGAATCCCCATATACAGCAATGTCAGACAGTACGTAGTTTGTAAAAGAGTAAGTTCCACGCCAAACGTGTTTCTCAGAAGCACGCTGTCAGCGCTATTGAATGTCATTGCTAAATCTGCGTGATCTTGATTCCACCTCATGCCTCTTTAGTCCACCAGACACTCCCTACCAAGTTTTCCTTACAAAAAGGCCTGAACACACACCTGTTTGGTGCTTACCATAATGAACAATTCTGTATTCATTCTACTGTCAGTAGCTCTAATGTTCTTGTTATTTATGAAGTCCCCGGTTGTCCCTGTTGCTAGGTCCATAAACATCTTTCATAAAGTAAATTAGTAAAACAATAAATACATAAATCAGCCAATAAATAAATAAAATGTCTATTGTAAATTTACTGAATCCTTGTGTTTACTGCAACCTTTCATCTTATGAGAATTTCGTTGTGTTTATATTTTCCGAAACAAGCATATTCTTTATGTGTTAATATTTTCTGATAAAAACCCTTTATATTAATCTTTAGGAAGATAAAGTGTATGGGTGAATAGGCCATGTTGTAACGACTTGCGTTGTAATGGTTTGAGATGTAACAACGCAGTAGTTGTAACAACCGTGTTATCATGGCATGCGATGTATCGCAAGCGATATAAACAATGTTTCCCCCTATGGTTTAGCCTTTTTAGTGATTTAAAATATAAAAATTTAGAATGTTGAAATCCTTATATGTGTGTGCGTGTCTGTTTATTAATGTCCTCTGTCCTGTCCTGGAAATCTGAACGGTTTGTGTGACAGCATTTCGTAACCACTGATTTAATTCATATTCTTGGCAGAGAAAATAATTCGTTCAGACTGACCTCTATTAATGACCCATGAGAGCGATCCCACCTAGATCAGCATACAAGGGCTGGTACCATATCCAAATCCACATTATAAAAGAGGGGAAGCCATATTCAATCCCAGGGTGTCCCTTGTGAATCTGGGCATTGAATCTGGTCTCCAAGTTTACCGTGATAAGTTACTTGTTACCTATGACAGTGTACATCCTAAGAGTACCTTTCTACGGATTCTTGCTAACAAAGTTAAAGCCTTTCGAAATATTGATTTTGGGTAACAGGGCTTGATCAATGAGCAATGAGCATAAAGTTTAGTTTAGAGATTGAACTCTGTTTGCAGAAAATATAATACCTTTTGTTTAATAGTGGGGAACAAATGAAGATGCTATACTGATGGATTACTTTAATGACAAGGTAATCCATTTAATATTTATTAATTAATTAGCATTTTTTTAGAGTTCACTAAATCAAAAGGTGTAAGAGTGCTGCACAAGCAATAAATAAGAGAGGCATAGAGCATGGCTAAACCAATCTGGTAACAATCATCAATAATGCACATAGAACTTTACATTCATCTAATCAAATGAGAAAAAGGTGATTAACATATAGAATTCTAGATGGGTGTTAGACCTGGCATCTTTTGGCGTGTTTTCCCTGTCTTTTTGCTTTATGGTCTCATATTTTTGATGGTATGTTGGACTTCATTTTGCTGGTTTAGGGTCTCTGAGCACTTTCTCGCTGCTGTTCAGGGTAAAAGTGCAAGTGCTCCTACTGTAAATTGTGCTTATGGATTGGTGTTTCCATGTTTGGCTTATTTGATTTACTTCTAAGTCTCTAGTATAGTGCACTGTGTATGGACCGGGCCTGGAAATCAAATGCTGCTAGTGGACCTGCAGCTCTGATTGTGCCTCCCACTAACAGCCTTTCAAAGGTCTCTTACACCTGCCACTGCAGTGTCCACACACAGTTTTTACTGCCATGTCGACCTGGCAAGTACCCCCACCCGCAAGGCCCTAACCTTTTCTTTTCTTACATGTAAGGGACCCCTTCGGTAGGCCCAAGGTACCTGGGCAGGGTGCAGTGTATGTGGAAGGCAGGGTATGTCCTGGTGTGTGTGACTTTTCCTGATAGTGAAAGACTGCCAATTTTGATTTTCACTATTGGATATTTCACATTGCATAGGCTAACATGGGAGTTGCTTTGTAACATCCTGCAAGTATAATTTTCCATTGGAACAAGAAGGAGAAATGGAGTTTAGGCTCTCTGAACTCATAATTTACTTAAACATCTTTTTGGGGAGATGGTTTTTAAATTGTGTGTTTGAAAATGGCACTGTTAGAAAGTAGGCATTTTCTTGTTTAACCATTCTGTGTGCCTCTGCTGGTTTGTGCATTGACTGTCTGGTGTTGGGCTAACAGGGGTTGGGGATGTGCATTCACTGTAGACAGTCACAAGGGGGGGGGTTGAGGTGTGTCCTGCCTTTCCTGGGTAACTTCTTGTAGGGCTGAATAGTTCTAGCATACATTTAGAGTGGTAGGAGGAGTTTTCACACGCACCTGTAGGCAGTGTCTCCTCTGCACAAAGCTGTCTCCACCTCCTGTACTGAAGCTGGGCCAGAGAGGGTAGAACTGTTTGGGCTGGGCTCAGAGACCTTTGCCACAAAGGGAACAGAGAGAACATGTGGTATACATACTGGGGCCCTGACCCCAGGACTATAGAACTTTTTTGGATCACGGAACCTGCCAAGAAGAAGAGCTGGAGTAGCTATTACTACCACTTTGTCGTGTGCTGTTGCTGTGTTGGCCTGCAGTGGCTGCTTCTTTCTTGGGCAGAGAAAGGACTGGACTGAACTTTCTACAACTTCTTTGTTTGAGTTTCTCTAAGGGCTTGAGGTAGAGCTTGCACATTGCTCAAGAAGTCTCATGAACATGAAAGACTTCAAGTTCATCTGCTACCAGCACTTGGAACTGTGTGTTTTGTGCTGCAACAGAATATAAAGCAACCCAATGCCATCAACAAAGCCACTGCTGATCTTCGTATCCTGAAGGCACCGCAGAGGGCACCACAGCACTTGGCATTGCAACCCTGGTCTCACCAACGACGATGCCCGCCGCTGCCACCGAGCCGCAGCTTGCACTGTGACCTGCGGTCACTGCACATCACACCGCCGCCCTATTATCCCAGACAATGCCGCTCCATGCCAACATCAACTCTGCTGCTTGCATCATGGTTTGAGGGCACCGCTCATATGTTACAAGACACACCGCCCCATCCCACACCGCAACCTTGACATACCAACGCCATCGACTCCACTTCAGAAACAATGATGCTGCTGCCTGCATCATGACCTGCTAGCACTGCAATGATCATCACACCACTTCGCACTGCAGCACTGATCTCAATGGCGCCGCTAGACGACTGTCACCGAGCCGCTCCCTGCACCGTGACCTGAGGGCCCGCACGCTGCATCGCTGCACTTCGCACCACTGTCCGACTCCCGCCAACACCAGCACTCGTGACTTCAATTGCACAGAATTCGATCTGCAATGCATGTGACTTCAAGGGTCTGAGAACACCTGCATCAACCTCCGGAACTAACGCCTGCTGACACCGACTCTTCAAGTCTCATCACAAGACCACAACACCCTGCATTTCTAAAGGTACTGTTTGCGGGTCTTTTCGACACCGTACCTGACCCTCAATGCTGTGGTCGCCAGAACTGTTTGGATTTGTTGTTCACAATGCGATGATAGCCACTGTTAGACCTGGCATCATTGGCATGAGTCTCTCCACCATTTATTCTGTTTGCCTCCTCTGTTTACGATGTTTTTGCTGGAATATTGCTTTGGGCAGTGTGCCACTGCTGATCAGTGCCACAGTGCAAGTGCTCCCTATGTGAAATTGATGTATTGATTGAACTCCATGTTTGGCTTATTTGGTTTACTGTCAGTCCCTAGTAGCGTGCACCCGGAGTGCCAGGGCTTGTAAATACAAATGCTGCTCGTGGGCTTGCAGCACGTGTTGTGCCACCCACAAGAGCGGCCTTGTAAAAGTATGTCTAAAGGTCTGCCATTGCTAGACCTACTTGCAATCTGGTACTGTCACGCGGGCTGCGCAAGTACACCTACTTGCCAGTCCCTAAACCTTCCCTTAACTTCATGTTAGTCACCCCTATGGTAGGCCCAAGGGCAGGGTGCATTGTAAGAATAAGGTAGGACAAGCCTTATGAGGTTGGCATGTCCTAATAGTGAACTACCGCCATATTCGTTTTTCACTATTGTAAGGTTACCTGCTCTCCATAAGTTAGAATGGGCTGCCAGGATTATTAATGGTATAATCCTAGCGGGCTCGGGGAGCATGGTGCAATGTCGAGTTTGGTATCCCTGAACTCAGACTTTAATAACGCATCCGTTTGGGTGGATGGTTTTTGGACTCTGTGTTTGAAAATAGCACTTTTAGAAAGTGGCTATTTTCTTGTCTGACTGTCTACCGGTCTCTGCTGGTTTGGTGTGCGTGTGACAGGAGCTGGGTGGCTCCAGAGGTCTGAATGAGTCAGTGTGGGGTGAGTGGGGCATTTGCATTGAGAGTAGGGGAAGAGTAGCTCCTGATAGCCTGCCCTGCCTGACACAATGCTGGCTCCACCTCCTGCCAGGCGACTGATGGCTTTGTGCCTGCCAGGGACGATCCTGGCCCCACCTCCTACCGGGCGACTGATGGTCCTGCCCCTGCCAGTGACAATGCTGGCTCCACTTCCTGCTGGGCGGCTGAAGACTCTGCCCTGCACAGTGAATAGGCCAGGTGCCTCGGCCTGGCAACACCCACAACAAACCCAGGATGGGGGGAAATTCCCCTGCATGGACAAAGGGATCAAAGCAGAAAAGGGGTATAAGAGAAGGACCCCTAAACTGAGAATTTAGATCACTTCTGACAAGGAAACCTGAACCAAGGACAAGAAGCCTGCTGATCCAAGGACTTGCCTACCCCTTCTGCCAGTGTGCTCTTTGTTGGGGGAATCCTGCAGTTACTTCTTTATTTTTGCCAAGGAACCAGGAGAGAGGAACTGAGTGTGTACTCTCAAGCTTTGCCTAGGAAATCTCCAAGGGCTGGAAGAGTGCTAGCCTCCTGTTGAAGTCACAGGGTTAAAGGACTTCATCATTTGCTAAAAGTGACTGTTGCTGGAACCTGAAAATCCAGCACCTCTGAAGAATCCAGCAATCTCGACGCTGACGGACGCCGCCGAATCCAGCTCGACATCGTGAGTGCAGCTCCTGTGTTCCGCACCTTCGACGCCGGCCGCCGGGCCCGATCGACGCCAGTAGCGAAGCCGCTACCGACCGCCTCGACACCGAGCCCTCTCGACGCCGTGAGCGCTGCTCACTCTTGCAACATCACCATCGACATTGACGCCGCCGCCGTATCCAGCTTCGACCCGTGAGCGCTGCTCCTGCCTGACATCTGTCGATGCCGCTGCAGATCGCCCCGACTCCGAGGCCCGATCGACGCCGAAGACGTGATGCCGGACATCTCGACGCCGCTGATCATCGTGTGCTTCACTTTTCCAAGGTACTGTGTTGTGGGGGTCTGTTCGACTCCGGGCTCGACGTAGCGCTCCTCGCGGTCGACGCCGAACCTCTGGATTAATTTTGCCTCGACGTCGTGTGACTGCTGTGGGGGTTACATTTTTGCCAAGAACTGTGATTTAAAGAAGAAGAGTTGCTTTTGTTACTAAAGACTTTGTGCTAAGAAGAAACTGTACTTGAACTATTATTTTTTCCTTCCAAGAGTATTTATTAAGATTATATATGGTATATTTTTGTCGTTATTTGGTCTTGTGCTAAGCCTTATATAAACATCCTAATTTTTATAATACTACTGTGTCGTGTCCATTTGTAGTGTATTCACTTTATTACTGTATGTGGTCATAAATGCTTAACGCACTGCCTCTGAGATAAGCCTGTCTGCTTTGCCAAGCTACCAAGGGGGTGAGCAGGGATTATCTAAGTGTGTGATCCCCTTGCCCTGACTAGAAAAGGTGTGTCCCTATTTGTCAGAAGTGTATACCTCTGCCAACTAGAGACAGCCGCTTCTAACAGCCACTGGCGGAGCTATCTACTTCAAGGAACTCTATATTAAAGCTATATTTGCTTATTGATATTTCTAAGAAATGTATGGTGGATTTTTATCATTTTTGGTCCTGTTTTGCACAGATAATGTATTAGATATTTTTCTAAAAACTGGTGTGGTATCCTTTTGTATGTTTTCACTGTATTACTGCTTGTTATGTGCAATTGATTTACACACTACTTCTGAGATAAGCTTGACTGCTTGTGCCAAGCTACCAACGGGGTGAGCAGTGATTATTTTAGATGTGTAAACCCCTTACATTGACTAAGAAGAAGGGTCCCTACTTGGACAGTGTAACAACCTGCCAACTAGAGACCCCCATTTCTAACATTGATGGATAACAGAACATTTTGGGCATGTTTTTAATGAGGGGTTTTGAGTCTTATCAAAGTGATAACAAGTGTGATGCAGACTTTTATGATGTAACTCAGAACCCAAAGATGAAAAACTTCCTGGTAATTCATTTTTTACCCATCTATAATTTTATTTTTTGTCCCTGGTTTTAACTGCTACAGGGGCAGAGGAGTAGTAGAGGAGCTATACATAAAATGGACTCTCCTCTGTAACCCAAATGTATAAAAATATCATTTACCTGCCATCCCTAACCAACCCCCAAAATCCACCCTGCAGTCCTTCCCCCTCATGCTGCTACACTTTCTGCTTTCAGTAAAAGCAAACAAGCAGCACTGCAAGGACAGTCTTACAGACACCCTGGCCTGGAAAGTCATTATGACATAACAACAGTGGGTGATGAGTTTTGTTAACTGCTGCTATGTCAAAGGGGTGCATTAACAAATTTAAAATCAGGTGTAGGCGATTGAGACTTCCTATGGAAGCCATGCAAGAAGAAGATGAACCCCACCTAACTTCCATAAAACCTGATCTTTAAAACTCAACAAACTGCTTAACAGCATAGATCTATGAATATCTCGATAAACAGATTTATGATTCTGTTTTTCAAGCTCAGAGAGCAGGTATTTCAGAAAAGGTAGCAATCTAACTCAAAAGGGTGGCTTCCTCATCAAGAGTCCTTATAATTCTCTTAATTCCCAGTAGATCCCAAAAGTAGTGGATACAATGCCTAGCATCAGGAGTCCAAGTGTTGTCCCCGTAATGAAGCAATATTCTGTTTGGCTGCACAAACCTTCAAGGATATCTACCTGGAAAGAAAATGTCTGCCTGTTTGTGATACCAATTATAGTGCATACCAGAAATCTAGAACTCGTTGTGTCAAACATTGTGTATTCTGTATTTATTACTTCTGTCCAGTATTTTTGTAGCTTTGGGGTGTGCCATTAAAGATGGAAGAAAAGTTTCTATGTTACCACACCTGCAGCAACAAGCACCTGAGTTATGTGCATCCCATTTGTGTAGCTTATCCGGTGAGCCATATAAGTGCAAAGCTAGTTTAGCCCTAGCTTACTTTTATTTGGTGCTTCTAGTGGTGTTACATGCCCAATGTAATTCTCTTCCCATTCCTCATCTGAAAAAATCCTGACCAGCTCAGCCTCCCAGCATTTCTGTCCTGGAAATCTCATGTCAGGTCCATGAGCATTTCATAGAGATCAGAAATAAGACTTTTGCAGTACTTAAGTGCTGGGTCCTACGTCAGGAGGCCACTGCAGCTTGCACCAGCCCATTGCTTCTGTCAGCACCCCCAATGACAAAACCAACACAACTACTAACCATGAAACCCTACAAGTGTGACAATTCAGACTATTCCAGGTCCCCAAAACTATAGGAATGGTTTCGAAGGCAGGCAATAGCCATTTTAAGATATATTGAACTAATAACCAACTGTTGTTGTGCTTGTCTCTATATTAGACAAACAGTGCGACCATGTGCCAGACTGTCATATGTGCAGGTGTTCAAAATTAAGTGTCAGTGTCGAGCACCGAAAACCACTGACTCAAATTAAGCACTGGTCGTTTGTTACTTCCCTCCGGGAATATACAATTCTCGAAATTTGTAAAAACTTCTGGTGGCTTAATAAAAGATAAAGAAATCACAGACTAATTTGATAATATTTGTAGCTACCGCTTGAGCGAGCCCTTAAACTTCCATTCATGTTTCAAATGATCTAATGCCCATCACATAAAAGCTGTCCAAACCTCTGAGACATCAGCAAGACAATCATAAACAAAAAAAATAACATAAATAAATTAAATAAAATGAAGGTCAATTTAAAACACAGTTTTAAAATAGCAGTAATGTTTCAGCACATCTCAGATTGACCGAAATGGAGCTTTATAAAGAGGGAGTAGCCCCAAAGAAGGCTTGAGTGGTCACTTTAAAAGATCTACATTAATTTTCGACCTCAAGTTTTCAATGCTTCTTTGGTTCATGCTATTTATTAATGTAAAAATTGTCCCGTGGGACTCCCTCAAAAGTGATTCCTTCTTATGTGTTATTCTTGGACCAAAATTAATTACAAAAAAGACACAGGACTGATATAGTTTGCATCTTCTAATGTTCTGACTCTAATCAAGTGTAACAATCAACAAAATACTCAACAAAATAATCATAGTGCTGATGACGCAGTGCTCCAATGGTGACTATATTTACAAAGAAGATAGAAAAAAGGCACTGTACAATTCCCAATGGTTGTAGGCATTGATTGCAAAAATTCATAACAGGGTTTGCATATGTCAGTGTGGAATCCCTTCAAATTAAATTGCACTTAACAACCAAGAGGTAGGGTTCATAACGTTTTGAGCTTGTCTGACTGTTAGGGTCTCTTCAGGAGGTAGTCATCTGACTGCGAGGCCTACACATAGAGAAAGAGAAATAAAAACAACGGTCCTCATTTATGAGGCCTTGCGTCAGCTTTGCGCTTCAGATGCGTCACTTTTTGTGACGCATCGGCGGCGTAAAACATGCCTCCTGTTGCGCACTATTTGCAAAGTGACGCATCTAAGCAGATGCGTCACTTGGTAAAACCCTTCGCTACATTATACCTATGTCAGGTATAATGTATGCAGGGGGGGCGTTCATCCCGCAAGAAGCCTGGCAGAAGTGAAACAGTGAAATCGATCAGATTTTATTACTTCACTTCTAGGACGCCGTTGCGTCAAAATCTCAGCAGGCGCAAGACTGGCACAGGCCCTTTCACATGGGGCTTGCCCCATGTGAAAGGATGCTTTGCTGGAGTTACGTCACTTTTGTGACACACTCCAGCAATGCGTCACTTTTGGGCTTACAGATACGTCAGAAATACTGACGTATCTGTAACTCCTTGCGACATGATGCATCATACATTAAATATGACGCGTCAAGTATGTCGCAAGGAGTGCGCACTGAGAAGTGACGCATCGCTGCTTTCACGCAGCGATGCGTCATTTCTCATAAAGGAGGCCCAACATGTTTAAGTCCTGTGCGTTTACATACAGTATACGTTCACGGACCAATCAATGAGTCACTCACCACCTAATATTGAGTTCACTTTTGTGACATGAAGAACTACAGATGTTCAACCTTTGTATAATAAAAGGCAATGAAAACCATAATTCGAGTTCATCACAACTTAGTGCCCGCATATATGTTGGTGGTTTGGTTCATCATCAGAAAACTTCAGGGAGGTGCAGAGGTACTCAGGTTGATGTAGTTGTATATCTTTGTAGGTAATGCAGGTCAACTTGAACTTTATTTTAGCTTACAGGGGAAAGAGTGGCACACCCTTAGGTCAGGGAAAATGTGGTTATATGTTCTTGTGTCAGATAAAAGATAGGAAACTGGCATGACCACCAAGATAGAGTGCCCTTTATTTAATGTGGCAAACACCAACAACTGCTCCAGTATCATCACACCCATAGTGACCTTCCTTAAACTTTATGTGTGATAGTCTCCCCTATAGATGGAGTAGTTATGTTAACGCGGGGTTTCTGGTCTCTAGTTACCTTACCAGATCCCAAATCATTTCGACTGAATTGTTGGTACCTGTCATTGAGTAAAAGACAATCTACTACTAGGTTAGTCAATTAAGAACTTACACCACTCTAAATAACCACTGACTACAGATGAAGTTTTAAGATTTAATGTAAAGTTAAAGATAACTGAAGATACAAACTTCTCAAAATAAGATTTAAAAGGTACACTGGTATCACTACAAACATATATTCTTTAAATGCTCTGAGTCTACAAACAAAATGATGAGCACAAGTTCGAAGATCATCAAGGTTGCAAGAATAGATACAAGTTGCAACTTAAGAGTCATTACAGAAAGAAAATTCAGGTTAGTCTGCCCCTACACTAAACTAAGTGACATCCCTATTTAACAAGATCTTTACCCAAAAGGTGTCAGCCGTGGTGACTTCCTAAGAAGATCACGCACTCCTCCTTGTCTCTTCTGTAAATCAGTATCTTGTGCTCAGCCTATCTGCCTACCCAACCGCTCTCTTAGGCTCCCAAAATCATCTGCTCTCTTCTCCTCCCCGGGTCGCTGTCCCTAATACGAAATCACATTTCCAATAGGAACGCCCCTCGGGACGCCCCTCACGTGGTGCAGTTTTGAGCGGCAAACTCCATGATGATACTCTTCGGGACCCTCGTTAAAGTTGACCTTGCTTCCCAGGCTTCTTCTTCAGCGAGACAGTACCCCCTAAAAGTCCTGAAGACTCCTCCAGGCCTGCGCCTGGCTCTCTTGAACAAAGGGACTGTTCATCACGGTACTGATTAGGGCTCCTCGCACCTGCAACAGACACATGTACTGTGGGCCTCAAATTCCAACCTCCACCATATCTTGGACCATAAAACATGTGAAAGGATTTGCAGTTAGTGCCTAGCACGACTTTCCCCTTAACGAGCCCCCTTAGATCGAAAGAAATGACTTTGTCTCCTCAGACCTATCAGGAATACATACAACGGTTTCTGCTCCTCTGAAACATTTAATTTCTACATTTAAACAGTACTTTAACCAACACTCTATAATATAATGCGACACATCTATATAAAATATATTTCAATTCAATGAGTAAATGTCTTAGAAAACAATGTTAACCACGTCTCACGTTAATTAGCAGCACTTTATCTCTACTGTGAGTTGCCATGCGGCCTACACATTCTCATTTGGTTTGCTAAGTTCCATTTCCTTTCCACACAGTCACTTAACGTGAGAAACGTGAGGTTTCATATCATTCTAACATTTCTACATTAGTCTCACACTGCTATGTTTACTGTTACTCTACTTAAACACTCTTGTATATTTCACTTCTGGATATATGACACTCTTGTGCAATGTATATTAAAACTAACTACGTGCTTGTAAATATGGTGCACTTATACATTTTTTTTCCCAGATTTACGCTCTCTCAGTCCCCCCTTTGATGACTTTCAGGAGTCATCATCATCAAAACACCATTTCTAACATGTAGGATCCTTCAAAGTGAGGTCACTGCAGTACCACCTCGTTTCATTGTCTCTAATGCCTTCAGACTCTTATATTGTGTATCTTGCATCGCAGTCAGTCTTCTTTCCTGTTCTCTCATAGACCTCTGCAACCTGTTTGCTCTATACCATTGATACAGTCGCACCAATCCCCACAAAGTAATTACACAAATCACTATTATGATGATGGGTTTCAATATGTACTAAATGATACCCTTTCCTAGGTTGGCAAACCAACCTCCAACTTTACCCATTCCATGACCTACCTTTTCCCACACATTTACTTTTGTCAGATCCTCAATTTCGTGGTGAATTGCAGTAATGTTTCGTATGTACTTCTCTAGAGGTTTTGAATTGTCTGGAATGTAAGTGCAACATTCCTGGACCTTCAAAGCCTTACAAACTCCGCCCTCTTTGGCCAACAGAACATCTAGAGCAAGTCGGTTCTGAAGAACCATTGCCCTTATCGATTGAATCTCTCCCTCCACCAGCATTAAAGATCTAGCAGTACTGGCAGATAACCTATCTACTACCGTAGCCAATCTTCTAATTTTGATGTCATTCAGTATCAATCCCAGAAGAGGGAATGCAGCACCAAATACATCCCCAACTACCTCCTCAGCACCTAGATCTCTTCTCCCTCTAGTCTGTTTTCCTCTCTTAGTTGTTTCTAAATCCTCAACATGATATATTTTGGGGAAGACAATTGCTAAGTAGCATGATCCGTACCAATTATCTGGTAGCTTCACATAGGCATTTCTTCCACATACAAAATATACATTTGGGATGGCTTGCATCTCCTTCAAAAAATCTTTGGAGTAGTACTCCAATTGGAAAGCATGTTCACAACTGACTTCACCTACAAACAAATTCTCATAATAGGAGTAACTTCTGTGAATGCACAGTTTCCCCCTCTTCTCTTTGTCTAAAGCAATTGGACCCTTGCTACCCTTTCTTTGGTGTTCCCTTTCTACCTTGGTCCAATCCGTTTCCCATTGTCCTGAAGCTTTTAGAATCTTTTGCCTCCTGTATCTAGTATCCACCTGCCCTATAAACTTTTTCTCAATTTCTGACACTTGACAAGTCAGATTATTTCTTCGGGCATGTGAAGTATCTAACGTTTTCCATGGAATGAAACATTTCTGTAACCTGTCTTCGCACTTGTAGTAGTCCCACTTATTCAGATGCTTATAATTTGGGACCTCAGGTAATGTCGAGTCAAAATTCGAGAAATAATACTCGAACCCATCTCGTCCATAAAATATGCTCAACAACAAACTACATGTGATTCCATACGTCAATGGAAGATGATGGTATCTGATACCCTCATCCACAGAAGCTGGTAATTGCATACAAACGTAGCAATACTTCGCTTCCATGACATCAATGTATTCGTAAAGTAATTTGGCATAAGCATTTGACCTAAAGTTCCCTTGAGATTCGTCGACATGTAATCTTTTGATCTCAGCATCTAGCAAAGCCTTTTCTTTCACAGTGTTTTCCCCTTTTACCCCAGCAACAGTGGTAGGCTTTTGTGTTGATGCTTTCTTTGTTTCTGATCTTGCCTTTGTTTCGTTCTCATGTCCCACTATATATGATATAGTAACTACTAAAACTATAAGAGAAATCACTACCACTAAAAGTGTGCCAACTATGCATTTTGCCCTGCGGTTCGGGTTGCCGGCCTCCATGATCTCAAACAGTGTAGTCCTGGATGTTTCTTCCGTGCCAACGCCTCCTTTTCTCTGAACAAAGTCTCTCTTTCGAACAATGTCTCTCTTTCCTTTGAACACCCCTGGAAGCTGACAGATTTTCTCCGCAAAACAGTTTTGAATCCTGTAGAAATAGACAACCCTAGCCCTTCTGTGTCCACTAAAAGGAAGTCCCTACTATTCTTTCTTCTTCCTCTCGGCGCTAAGTTGTCTTTCAGCTGTATTTACAAAGTTCTTTTCAAAAGTCTTTTAGCCATCTGAAACTATGCGTGTTCCAAGAAGCCCCACCACGTCCTCATATATGTCCATACGAAGAAGGATTCCCTCAATTATTGGACATTTCGTGCAACAGCATGGGAATTCGACTGTCTCTAGTATTATTATTCTTATTTCGCTCAGAACAAGAGGACGAACAAAATTAAGAGTTAATAGTTTTTCGATCTCCACTCCTGGTACTACCAACTCTACATCCACAGTTATAAAGGGGTCCGTTCTGATCAGGGTCACTTTCTTCACTCTCCCAGTTCTGCGCCCCTTTGAAGACATCCGCAACGAGGTATTAATCCAAAACAATGAGCCTTCCAAGAACTTCCACTACTCGCTCAAGCATTTCTAAGCGAAGGAGAGTTCCCTCTAATATTGGATATTGTGAACAACAAACCGGAAAGTCAACTGTCTCTAAAATCAATTTTCTTATTCCGCTCATTAGAGGAGGATAGACGATGTTGAGTGTTAGCAGTCTTTCGGCCTCCACTCCTGGTAGCAGGAACCGTATTTCCACTGTGATGATCGGTTCAATTCTGGTCAGGGTCACTTCCCTCACTGGATACAATTTATCCACCTCAATAGCCTGTACCCTCCATCTCTTTGCATCCTTGTCCCATTTAGAAACTCGCACTGCTCTTACCGATCGCGTCAGTCTTTGTTGACGCCTGTTCAAATTTCTGTCGTGCGCCGCCCTAATCCATGCATTAAGGGCCTCAAACTGGGTTGGTCTAGGCGGGGGTTTCAATGAGGACATGGTTGCTTTTAGCCGATGTAACACCTCTAACTTAAACGTCCCATACTTTGGGAACTGCATTTCCTCGTTCCCTTCCGTAAGCTTATTCCAAGCCCCAATCCATAATATGGTACGCAGCCCAACATTCGCTGCCATATAATGAGCTGGTGTACCCTCTGGCGGTGCCTCTTCCCCGTAATAGTGTTCGCTTCTTTTTCTTTTAAAAATCCCTTTCAAACACTTAAAGCACTTCATGATTTCTCTTTTCTCCGCGTTTGTTTACTTCCTGATGACAATCCACCAATCTCCGCGCTGTTCTCGCTAACTGGCCTATCCGAGCGCGACTTCTCTCCGACGTCACTCTAGCCACCCAACCAGAGCGCGGTTCTAGCTAACGTCACACCAACCGCTCAATCACAGCGCGGCTCTAACCGACGTCACCCGTCCCCCTTTGCAGCAGTTCCCCTCCTTTTTCAGCTCGTCTCCTCGGTCATGCATGCATCCCATTCATACTCTGAAAAATGATTACTTCCGTCCAAGCGATCACTTTTCTTGACTGTACGCCCACAGTCTTTCTGTAGTTGTCACCTTTACTTGACGAAATGTCTTTCCGTTTACTTCCAGACAATCGCCTTCTCTGATAGGTTACTTACACACAGTAACTTTCGACCAGCGTCCGTTACTTCACACACTCACTCTTACACTCCCCCTATCTCGGTCCCACGGCGGTCAATGGTACCTCGTGACCTCCGTACCTTGGTCGACAACTACTCTGGATGTTCGATACACCCAAAACCACTTAAGCTCTGGCATGAACTTAAGATTTCCCACCAGTTTACCCGTTTACCAGGTTTACCAGTTCACCAGGTTGCGCGCGCTCACAACCTTCTCTCAATCACACTACAGGCATTCATCTCCGCAAGACATTACAATACAGATACAACACAAAACACCGCAATCTGTTCACGCATGACCCTTGTTATACTCACTCTCCTCCGATACTGCTGCTTCTCTCGCACCGTCAGCACCCTCTTCGGCGCTCGATTCTTCCGTTGCTCATCTCTCGATGCCTAGCTCTAGGGGCCTTGGGGTAAGCTAACCTAGCCTAGATTACCTTCCTCAAGAAGATAACCATCCTAGTCTGCTACCAACTGTTAACGCGGGGTTTCTGGTCTCTAGTTACCTTACCAGATCCCAAATCATTTCGACTGAATCGTTGGTACCTGTCATTGAGTAAAAGACAATCTACTACTAGGTTAGTCAATTAAGAACTTACACCACTCTAAATAACCACTGACTACAGATGAAGTTTTAAGATTTAATGTAAAGTTAAAGATAACTGAAGATACAAACTTCTCAAAATAAGATTTAAAAGGTACACTGGTATCACTACAAACATATATTCTTTAAATGCTCTGAGTCTACAAACAAAATGATGAGCACAAGTTCGAAGATCATCAAGGTTGCAAGAATAGATACAAGTTGCAACTTAAGAGTCATTACAGAAAGAAAATTCAGGTTAGTCTGCCCCTACACTAAACTAAGTGACATCCCTATTTAACAAGATCTTTACCCAAAAGGTGTCAGCCGTGGTGACTTCCTAAGAAGATCACGCACTCTTCCTTGTCTCTTCTGTAAACCAGTATCTTGTGCTCAGCCTATCTGCCTACCCAACCGCTCTCTTAGGCTCCCAAAATCATCTGCTCTCTTCTCCTCCCCGGGTCGCTGTCCCTAATACGAAATCACATTTCCAATAGGAACGCCCCTCGGGACGCCCCTCACGTGGTGCAGTTTTGAGCGGCAAACTCCATGATGATACTCTTCGGGACCCTCGTTAAAGTTGACCTTGCTTCCCAGGCTTCTTCTTCAGCGAGACAGTACCCCCTAAAATTCCTGAAGACTCCTCCAGGCCTGCGCCTGGCTCTCTTGAACAAAGGGACTGTTCATCACGGTACTGATTAGGGCTCCTCGCACCTGCAACAGACACATGTACTGTGGGCCTCAAATTCCAACCTCCACCATATCTTGGACCATAAAACATGTGAAAGGATTTGCAGTTAGTGCCTAGCACGACTTTCCCCTTAACGAGCCCCCTTAGATCAAAAGAAATGACTTTGTCTCCTCAGACCTATCTGGAATACATAGAACGGTTTCTGCTCCTCTGAAACATTTAATTTCTACATTTAAACAGTATTTTAACCAACACTCTATAATATAATGCGACACATCTATATAAAATATATTTCAATTCAATGAGTAAATGTCTTAGAAAACAATGTTAACCACGTCTCACGTTAATTAGCAGCACTTTATCTCTACTGTGAGTTGCCATGCGGCCTACACATTCTCATTTGGTTTGCTAAGTTCCATTTCCTTTCCACACAGTCACTTAACGTGAGAAACGTGAGGTTTCATATCATTCTAACATTTCTACATTAGTCTCACACTGCTATGTTTACTGTTACTCTACTTAAGCACTCTTGTATATTTCACTTCTGGATATATGACACTCTTGTGCAATGTATATTAAAACTAACTACGTGCTTGTAAATATGGTGCACTTATACATTTTTTTTCCCAGATTTACGCTCTCTCAGTTATCTGAAAATAACCTTTTGGCAAGGTAAAGCAAAGAACTTGTTGGGTAGGGCAAGTGTACTGAGTGGTAGAATCAGTACCCTCTATACGACCTCAAAGGAGCAAGAAAGAGCTTTCAAGCATCTTGACCTACGACTTGAATTGAAAGATCCCTTGCTTGCTGGGCCTGCTCTCTGGACTAGAGCCTGGAGTTCTCCCCTGGCCCTATTGATACAACCTAGTTATTCTTTGCTTAGCACCTTATGCTCGAAGTCTGTAGACTCAACCCTCTTTGATCTAAGGAATCTTATACAGATGAGTCATTACAAGAGAACACCACTGGGGAGGAAATCATTTTCTGGCAATGCAGTCAGAAATTTAACTGTCTGAAATGTCTCGGAAATAAATTTCTAAAAGTCAGCAAAATTCTGTTTTTGCAGCGAAACTTTCTGCGAGAACCAAAATCGTTTCATTTAGACACTTGTTGAAAAAAGGCCCTCCCAGGAGATAAGTGCAAACATAGCTGCAGACCCGGCTTATTGCTGTGTTGCTACTTGCTTGAATGGTGCCATCTGTTTCAGTGCACAGAAGACTAAACTCCGACATTGAAATCTTTATTAAATCCACCAGTGTTTTTTATTCGCCTAAGGTTACACTTTATTTTGCTTATCATTTGCATCGAGTTGCACACAATTTCATTCAATCAATCAATCAGAGTCCTTGTAAAGCGCGCTACTTACCTGTGAGAGTCCCAAGGCGCTGAGGGGAGAGGGGGGTGATGCTACTGCTCGAAGAGCCAGGTCTTGAGGAGTCTTCTGAAGGCGAGTAGGTCTTGGGTCTGCCGTATGTGGGTAGGGAGGGTGTTCCAGGTCTTGGCGGCGGGGTAGGAGAAGGATCTGCCACCAGAAGTTGTTCGTTCGATGCGGGGGACAGCGGCGAGGGTGAGGCTGGCGGAGCGGAGCTGGCTGGTGGGTGTGTGGAAGCTGAGTCTACTGTTCAGGTAGGCTGGTCCGGCGTTGTGGAGTGCTTTGTGTGCGTGGGTGAGGAGCTTGAAGGTGATCCTCTTGTCGACGGGGAGCCAGTGTAGGTCTCTCAGGTGGGGGTTGCTGTGGCTGTGGCAGGGGACGTTGACGATCAGTCGGACGGAGGCGTTTTGGATGTGTTGTAGTCGTCTTAGGTGTTTGGCTGGGATTCCTGCGTAGAGTGTGTTGCCGTAGTCCAGTCTGCTGCTGACGAGGGCCTGTGTCACCGTTCTTCTTGTTTCGGTCGGGATCCACTTGTAGATCCTGCGGAGCATGCGGAGGGTGTTGTAGCAGGAGGAGGAGATGGCGTTGACCTGCTTAGACATGGAGAGGGAGGAGTCGAGGATGAATCCTAGATTGCGTGCATGGTCGATGGGTGTTGGTGCTGTTCCCAGTGTGGTCGGCCACCAGGAGTCGTCCCAGGCTGAGGGTGTGGGTTTGAGAATGAGGACCTCCGTCTTGTCAGAGGTCAGCTTCAGACGGCTGCTCCTCATCCAGTCGGCGACGGCCTTCATTCCATCGTGGAGGAGGGTTTTGGTGGTGTGTGGGTCCTTGGTGAGGGAGAGGATGAGCTTGGTGTCGTCAGCGTAGGAGATGATGTTGAGGTCATGATGGCGGCCCACTTGTGCGAGGGGGCCATGTAGACATTGAACAGCGTTGGGCTAAGGGATGAGCCCTGGGGGACGCCACAGATGATGTTGGTGGCTTCGGGTCGGAAGGGTGGGAGGCGGACGCTCTGGGTTCTGCCGGGGAGGAAGGACGTGGTCCAGTCAAGAGCCTTCTCTTGGATTCCAACTTCTAGGAGGCGTGTCTTTAAAGTGCGATGGCAGACCATGTTGAAGGCGGCGGACAGGTCCAGGAGGTTGAGGGCTTATGTTTTGCCGTTGTCTAGTTGCCGCCTGATGTCGTCTGTGGCAGGGATGAGGGCTGTCTTGGTGGAGAAGCGTGGTCAATGGTTAGAGCGGCAGACCCTGAGGCAGAGGTCTGGCCCGGGACCAGGGTTCAACTCTCACCTCGGCGGCTCTTCGACTCAATTTCCCCGGACCTGATAATTCCCGCCTCGGTGCCTAGTCTAATCATTGGTCCCACTCTGTGACTCTGGGCAATAGCTTGCTTAATCTCCACAACGGCCCCAGCAGCGCTTGGATGCCTGGCTTCACCTTGGGGGTGCCCAGGAGTGGACATTTCACAGGAAATCCAGGATGGGTTCCACAGCGGTATGAATACAGCGCTACAAGGCCTCCGGGTAGAAGTGCGCTATATAAATACAATACATTTACATTTACATTCGGTGCTGTGGTTTCGTCTGAATCCTGACTGGGACGGGTCCAAGATGTTGTTGTCTTCCAGGTGGCAGGCCAGTTGCATGTTGACGATTTTCTCGATGACCTTTGCCGGGAACGGGAGCAGGGAGATGGGGCGGAAGTTCTTGAGGTCCTTGGGGTCCGCCTTGGGCTTCTAGAGGAGGGCATTGATTTTGGCGTGCTTCCAGCTTTCCGGGAATGTCGCTGTTTCGAAGGAGATGTTGATGACCTTCCGTAGTTGGGGTGCAATTGCTGAGTCTGCTTTGTTGAATACGTGGTTTGGGCACGGGTCAGACGGAGATCCTGAGTGGATGGTGTTTATGACCTTGCATGTCTCGTCGTCTTAGATGTTGGACCAAGAGGTCAGGCGGTTGGCACTGGTGGTGTTCACAGGGGAGGTGGAGTCTGGCGTAGTCGGGGCAGTCGTGGTGTTGAAGCTGTCGTGGATGTCAGCAATCTTGCGGTGGAAGAAGATGGCTAGTGAGACGCACAGTTCTTGTGATGGCGGGATGTCCTTGGTGTTGGCACTGGGGTTGGAGAGTTACTTTATGATGCTGAAGAGCTCTTTGCTGTTGTGTACATTGTTATCCAAGCGGTCTTTGAAGGAGGATCTCTTGGCTAATCTGATGAGGTGGTGGTGTCTGCGGTTGGTGTCCTTGTGGGCTGCGTGGTTGTCCGGTGTGCGTTCATGGAGCCAGGTCTTCTCCAGTTTCCGGCATGCGCGTTTAGAGGTCTGAAGCTTGTCGGTGAAACAGGTGGCTCTATTGTTGGCATGGCTGTTGGAGGGTTTCTTGAGCGGGGCGAGGGTGTTGGCCCAGTCGTCGATCCACTGTCTGAGGTTTCGGGCTGCGGCGTCTGAGTTGGTGGGGTCGGTGGGTGGGTTCTTGGCGAGGGAGGTGATCAGCTGGTCGTCGGTGACTTTGCTCCAGCAGCGGCGAGGCAGCTGTGGGGTGCGGTGGTGCATGGTTGGTTTCTTGAAGGTGAAATGGATGCAGCGGTGGTCGGTCCAGTGGAGTTCAGTGGTGTGGTCGAAGGCGAGGTGGGAGCCTGTGGAGAAGATGGGATCCAGCATGTGGCCGGCGGTGTGGGTGGATGCGGTGACAAGTTGTCTGAGGCCGAGGTTGGCAAGGTTGTCGATCGGGGTGGCGAAGTTGGCGTTGTTGTTGTTCTCGAGGTGGAATTTCAGGTTCCCAAGGAGGATGAAGTCCGTGGAGGCGAGTGTGTGGGTGCTGGTGAGGTCGGCGATGGAGTCGCTGAACTGAGCCCGGGGTCCGGGGGGGTCTGTAGATGAGTGTTCCTCTGAGGGTGGTGTTGGGGTCGGTGTGGATCCGGAAGTGCAGGTGTTAAGCAGTGTTGAGGGTGTCGTATGCGTGGGTGGCGACCTTGAGGGTAGACTTGTGGATGATGCTATTCCTCCTCCGATTCCGTTCACGCGATCCTTGCGGGTGATCTTGTAGCCGTCTGGGATGTCTATGGCGATGTCGGGTGCTGAGGAGTCGTTCCACCAGGTCTCGGTCAGGAAGGCCACGTCTGGGGCAGAGGTGTCGAGCAGATCCCAGAGCTTGACGGCATGTTTGCGTGCGGAGCGGGTGTTGAGGAGTATGCAAAGGAGGTGGTTGGGTCCAGTCCTTGGAGGTTTGGTGGTTCTGTCGCAGGTTTAGCTGCCGGTTGGCAGGAGAAGGGTCCGTGGGTCCGTTTAGGGGCGGCCTGGAAGCAGGTGTGGTTTCGGCTGGCATTGAGTGCGTGGAGGGTGCTGGCATCGTAGTGGATTCTGGTGTTGTGGCATTCGCGGGGTCCAGGGGTTCTGGCGCTGGGTGCGGTCCAGGCACGGACGGGCGCAGACGGGCTTGCCTGCGCGCCAGCGGCGCGCCTGCTGCGCGTGGCCACTGTGTGGCCGCTTCTCGGCCTGCATATGAGGTGGCTTGGGAGGGAGGAGCAGCTGGGAGGCGGGAGCGGGGAGGCAAAAGGGTGTGCAGGGGGGGCGGGCCGCAGGGAAGCAGCGGCGGGAAAGGGCCGTATCGGGAGCGGCGGGGGGCATGGGGAACTGGCGCAGAGGGGAGGGAAAACCCCAGGAAACAAGGAGGCAGCAGGGAGGCAGGAACCAGGCAGTCAGGTGACGAGCAGCGGCGTGGGGGTGACCTGCCTGCGAGCAGGGTCAAAGGTCACAAAAAAGCGCAGAATGGTCACAAAAAACGGGGGGAAACGAGTGGCACAGAGGCAGAAAAGTCACAAGAAAGGGCAGAAAGGTCACAAAAAACGGGGGGAAACGAGTGGTACAGAGGCAGAAAGGTCACAAGAAAGGGCAGAAAGGTCACAAAAGACGGGGGAAACGAGTGGCACCGGAGGCAGAAAGGTCCCAAGAAAGGGCAGAAAGGTCACAAAAAATGGGGTGAAATGAGTGGCACAGAGGCAGAAAGCTCACAAGAAAGGGCAGAAAGGTCACAAAAAATGGGGGGAAACGAGTGGCACAGGATACAGAAAGGTCCCAAGAAAGGACAGAAAGGTCACAAAAAACGGGGGGAAATGATTGGCACAGAGGCAGAAAGCTCAGAAGGAAGGGCAGAAAGGTCACAAAAAAACGGGGGGAAATTAGTGGCACAGAGGCAGAAAGGTCCCAATAAAGGGCAGAAAGGTCACAAAAATGTAGGGGCAGCTAAGCAACAGTAGGAGAAACGGACAGAGAGACACGGGGGCCGCGAGGGGAGCAGAAGGAAAAAACGGACAGAGAGACACGGGGGCAGCGAGGGAGAGAACGGGCACAGGGAGTGCTGTGCGGAGGGGGAGTGACCTACCTGGAAGGGTCAAGGGTCGCTTCATGAACTTTCCGCCTTCCATTTCAAACATCTTTTTTTTTTAATATTTCATTGCTCCACAGTATCAAAACAAAAAAATACATCAATAATTTCATACATTCATATAATCACAGAATACCCCCCAAATGTACATTCCAATCTTATGTTTACTTGCACCTTTTGCCAAATACAAACTCAATTCCAAACTAAATAAATTATACATTTTAGCACGCCATCGTTCAAAAGGTTGGGGTCGGGCTGAAGCCAATCAGGAGCAATGCACAGTCGAGCTACAACCATTGTAATAAATATCAGATAACAATGTTTAAATATAGGGGGTTCCTGTAGGAACTGGGTTCACCAGGTCCCCTGGAGGTAGCTTGGCCTGAGCAGGAAGGCACCCGAAGCTTAGGTGTTATGTGACTACACAGCACACACAACCGCTGAGACAATAAATGCACGCAAAGACTGAGACCACACCAACATGCTTGATTCAAGTAAATACGTTTTATCTAAGATCAAGATCAGGGCAATCAAAAATCACAGTAGTAATAACTCATTACCTTACCTTAAAAACTCATGTTTTTCTTTACTTGGCCATAAATACATAAATAAATAAATATTAAATAGTAAATAACTGTAGGCCCTTCAGATAATACTGCATTAGACAGGATCAAATCATTTCATTAGGTAATAGCATTTCATTGCTTAGCAATACACATTTCCTTGTGTCAGAAATCAGCAGGTTATTAAACAAGAACTTAACCTTTCATGTGGCTAGAGTAAAACGGTTCATTAATTAGCAGTAAACCTCTCAGTAATCACTTTGAGTAGAACTCAGCACTTCCTTAGGCAAGGGTAAACATCTCTTTAACCACGGAGAACATCACATCAATAATAACCAGCGCAGAAGGTAAGGATAAAAGCTGCTTTACCCTTCACCTTTCATGAGGCCCTGATAATCAAGGCATGCAGCACAGTTAAGCATTTCATCTTATTCAAACTAAGCCAGACAAAAGGCTAACGTGACTGGCACTGAACTGTACTCTAGGCAGGGGTTAACTCTATTCCCATAGGGCCCTCACAGTGTCTAGGGCCCCTGGCCCCGGTCCAGCACTCCAGAGGGGCCAAATAGGGCCAACGGGGCCCAGTCTTAAGTCTTCCCAGGGAGGGGCGAACTCTGGGCCTCCACCAGCCTTCCGCCCTCCTCCCCAGGGGTTTACCTCACTCTTCGGCCCCCTCCGGGCCCATGCGACCATTCTGGCAGGCCTCGGGAGGGAGGGGGCTGATCCAAGGAGGCCCACCCGGTTCCACCGCTCCTCCCGAGGCTGATGGGGGTTCTCGCTCTCTTGGAGCGCTGGCGCTGGTTCCTTCTTCGGTCCCGGGCTTTCCTGAGCCTGGCTGCACACGGGGACTGATGGGGGCGCGGCGCTGGCAGCCAATCAGAGCGCGGCGGGGGCGGAGTGACTTCCAACGCCCCCATCACGTGAGGATAGCAGGATGGCTTCAGGTCTAGTAGGGCCTAGCGCGGCCCAGTGCAACAATGCGGCGGCCCTCTCCTGCTCCCGGGGGGAGCCGTGGGGGGTGATGAGGACGGCGCTTCAGAAGTGGCTGCGACCAGCGTTTGGGGCTCCGGTGAGGTGGCAAGGGCCGCGGCGGTGAGTGAGGCCGCTAGTGCTCTTCAGGCATAGCGCGGGGGGGGGGATTGCAAGGTTCCGAGGCCCACCACAGCGTGGTGCCGGCAACAGGCTGACGATCGTAGCACCGTGAGGAGCAGAGCGCTCGAAGGGCAGTAGCGATTCAGCGTCGTCAGGATACCGGGAGCCAGCGCTTAGCAGAGATAGCGCTTGGGGCCACAGCTCTTCAGGGCACAATAATCTCGAGCACCTCAGCGCTTCAGGACATCGCGCTTCAGGGCAACAAGGGCTCTGGACTCACAGCGCTTCTCAGCAATGGCGCTTCAGGGGTATAGCGCTTTGGGGGCAGCCACTGTCTCTAGCCTCCCGGTGCTTCACAGTTCAGGCAGTATAGGCAAGGCAGGACAGCAGAGGGGATGAGACAGGACAGTGCAGGGGCCCAGGGTAAAGTAGAGGGGCGCAAAGTAGACACAGCCCTGTGTTGATCCCCAGTAGTCCTGTGGCAGTCAGGTGGGTTTCTTCTTTGGCGCGAGATGGTTCCTGCACCCTTGTGCAGTAGATTCTTGGTTTCCTGAGGAGGGGGGTTTGAGTTGAAGGCTTCCCTCAGCAGGTCACTTCAGATGTTCCCTGGGTTCCCCTCCGGCCGGGCCAGATCAGTGGGCTAGTTCAGTGTTCCTCACACAGCTTGGTGGGCAGTGCCTAAACCCTGTCACCCCCAGTGGTGTAGGTTTCTGACTAGGCCCTACCGCCTAAATCTCCTGCGTATGGTCCCCCAGGTCAGTGATGCCCGAACTGACTAGAAAGTTTTCCTCCCTTTTCTTTTATAGTGGCAGTTGGTGACCACTCCCCTTTCTGGAAGGTTCCAGGAGCTCCCTCACTCTAGCTATGGACAGGCAGGCAGGCTGGCATTGCTACAATGTTCTGGGGATCCAGCCAGCTCCTGGCTACTAGAGTGCATCTAACAAGACCACGCTGCGGTAGCAGGGGTCTGTGGCAGCCATGTTGGGGAAAGAGAGCACCTACACCTTAGCATTGGTTGGCAATGGGAAGGTGCCCAGAGACCTAAGGCCAACAAAAAGAGGATGGAAAAAAATAAGGCAAGGGCGAAAAAAACAGGGAAAGACCACCCTAGGGCTGACAGGTCTAACAGTCCCCTTTTCTAAATCTTGCCCAATACCTAATAACATTATAGCTGGAGTAATTTTAACAGGTATCCCAGTAATCTCTGACAAAAATTTCTCAATATCGATCACATACCTGGACAATTTACAACAACTAAAAAAACATGTAGGCTATCCGTGATTTCCCCTGCACAGCGAAAACATTTGCCATCATACCGCCCCTTTTAACATACGTGCTGGAGTATAATATAAATTTAAAACAGTTTTGAAAGACTGAGCTTTCAAATTAGCAGATAAAGGGGTTTCCCTGGACATTACAATAGCTTTCTCTATGGATATACTATGTTTACCCAGCACATTAGACCATCAAACATTATATTTCTAAAAATCGTCTGCTCTAGAAGATAAAAGCAACTTATATAACATCCCAATTTTCTCCTGGCGTCGTATGCTTTCAATAAATTGATTCGGTGCTAATGCCAAATTTTTCCTACCCAGAAAATCCCGAACCTGTAAAATTTTAAAAAACTTGCGTCTTAGGCAGATTATATCGCCTGGCCAGATCTTCATAGGTAGGAAAAATTCCCCCAGCCTCATAGAAATCTCCAATCTATAGAATACTTTCATTCCTCCAGCTTAATGCCACCCTATCCCAAAAAATGGGAGGGAGAATCTTAAGGGCATTCGTGGGCGTATAATATGTTAACCCTTCCAACAAAAGTAATTTCCGTATCCTTTTCCACACCTTAAAAGCGGCTTCCATTACTTTAAACCATGTCCTTTTAAAGTAGCTGCCATCAATTTCCTTAAACAAACAGTTCCGTGCCTCAGAAACAAGCATCAGCTGAAACAAAGAGGGAGCCTCTGCTGCATTACTAACCCCCTCCCCAGTCAATAATACTCGCATCCTTAACATAAAACAAACATAATAATAGAATGTGAAATCGGGTATCAACCAGCCCCCCCTCTCTCTTGGTAAAGTCATATATATTGTAGTATGTCTAGGTTTACCTGGGGCCCAGAGGAATTTAATACACAAAGATTGTAGTTGTTGAAGTTGGTCACGCGTCACTTCAAAAGGAATAGATCTAAATGAATATAATACCTTTGGTAAAATATGAATTTTTATAATATTACCTCTTCCAACCAATGTAAAATGCAATCGCCCCCATCTTTCTAACGATTTCCTAATGCTACCTATTATATCCAACCAATTAGCTTCAACCAGTTCTAGCATCGATGTTCGAATTTTTATACCCAGATACGTAACTTCTTTCACCAATCTCACATCGTTTGATGCAATATTATCCGTACATAGAATTTGTGTTTTAGTTACGTTAAGTTTATAACCTGATACCAGACCAAATTCTTTTGCTAGATGCTCCACCTCATTAAGAGCAGTAATTAGGTCTTCCGTGGTGATAGCTATGTCATCCACATAAGAGAAGACAGAATGTGAGATCTCCTGAACTATGAAGGGTTTAATTAAGGGGCTTTTTCCCAACATATCTACAAAAGGGTTTATGTATACAGCAAACAACAATGGGGAGCAAGGACACCCTTGCCAAGTTCCTCTAGTGATTTTCACTAACTCTAAAACCATACCCATGGCAGCAATTTTAGCGACCGGTGAAGTATACAATACCTGCAAGGCTGTCATAAACCCCTTCACAAATTCTGCCTGATACATCTATTTCCAAAAATAGTCCCCCTCCCCACAACCAAATGCTTTTTCAGCATCTAACAAAATTAACCCCAGTTCCCGCCTTTCAGCTTGAGCTATATTAAAGAGCATCACCACCTTATTCACATGAGTAACGGTCCCACAGCCAGGTGTAAACCCATGCTGATTCAATGACACTAATGGACAGAGAATCTTCGCCAAACGATTAGCCAATATTTTCAAGTACATTTTACCATCACAGTTAACCAAAGATATCGGATGATACGATCCAGGCAACTCAGGTGCTTTCCCCTTCTTCCTAAAGACCACCATTGTGGCCTCTTCCCATGATTTGGGAGCTCGCCCATTGTGTGCAGCCCTAATAGTGGCCAACATTTCGTTCTTAATTTGATTTAAAAAAGTACCTTTTAAATCTCCCCCAGGAGTTTATCAGGTCCTGCGGCTTTTCCCATTGCCAGACTATTAACCGCAGCTTCAGGTTCCTCCATAGTGATTGGGCTATTTAACCCCTCTGCCTCATCTGGGACTAATTGTGGTATATCCCCTACCATGAATACATTATTACCCACATCCACCGATTCCTGATGTGTATATAATTTTGTGTAAAACTGATGGAAAAATGCCGACATCCCTTGAGTATCTTGGCACAATACACCTAAGTTATCTCTTAAACCCAAAATTCGATGGGAGGCTTCCTTCATTAGCAGACGTAAAGCTAAACACCGACCAACCGCTTCCCCATACTCAGGACATTGTTTTTTATAAACCGGATATTTCCTTGCGTTTTCCCTATTCCACAAAACATTAATATTGGCCCGACATCTAGCAACATCATTCTCAAAATCCGCTATAGTTTCTTGTTGTGCTATCCCCAGGGTTAATTTTTCCTCAGCCACTCTCAACTTAAAATATAGTTCCTGTATTTCTAATGTAGTTTTTTTTTAATGAAATAAACCAAAACTCAATACTTCACTCCTAAAACAAGCCTTAAAAGTGTCCCATATGATTGCAACATGAGCTGACTGTCTGTTACATTAAAAAAAGTCCTGAATCCAACTAGACATATGCTCTTTAAAGCCATCATCTAAGCACAAATTCCGATCAGAAGGGAAAGCTCTAGGTATAGACTTAAGACCAACTGCCACTATTTCTAAGACTGTTGGGGCATGGTCTGATGAGATCCTAGGAAATATTTGAACCGATGCCCCTTTTAAATATGCTTTAGATAAAAATAAATATTCAAGTCGTACCAATTTCTTATGAGGAAAAGAATAGAATGTATACCCCGGATCCCTAGGATGTAAGTTACCACATACATCAACCAGACCATGATTATTCATAAAATTACATAAAGCCTTAAAGACTCTAGGTTTACGTCCCTTATATCCTTGTGGTCCACCCTGCAGTTCCTTATTTGCCAAATTAATATTCAAATCACCACATACGACTAGATGCTTTGACCAGGATGCAAGCTCCAAATTTAAATCCTCCAAAATTGCAGACTCATCTAAATCGGACCCATAAATAGTACAAAGTGTAAATTGACTGCTGCCAAACACAAATTCAGCTACAGCCCATCGCCCCAATTTGTCCGCCAAACAGTGGTCAGTTGTTTGCACAGTCACTTTAGCTAATATTGCAACCCCCCTGGGTCATTGAGGTTTGCTGAGAGGCAACTAAGAGTGAATACCCTAGCTCCTATAACATATTGTGTTTGCCCCAAGGTATGTGCATCTCTTGGACACATAACAAATCTGGTTGAATTATACGAAGTTCGACAGCAACCCTTTTTCTCTTATTGTAGTTGTAGAGGCCAGAAACATTTAGAGAACACATTTTAACCCACTTGGAAGCCATAGTAAAAACCAAATAGAGACAATATCAATACCCATTCCGGATATTACTGTACTTAGACATACCAAACACAATCTTTGAAACTGTATCATTATTTTATCCCAGTTTTGATACTGTGGATTTTTTCACTTTTATCCCACCTACGTGCCCCCCACCACACCCCCCACCAACACACCTGCCCCCCCCCCCAAACATCCCCAAAACTGCCCTGACACCCCACCAGCCCCCCTTTAACGAAGCTTTAGGACCCCTGGTCCTGTAGATGACAAGCTTCCGTGCATCCCCTGCCATCGCTCACAAACCCCTCCAGTCATAGGAGAGGAGAGTCCTCCCTCCCCCGGGCTGGAAGAGAAACAAATAACCCTAACTATCAGCTACAAAGGAAAGAAGGAGTATAGACACATACCAAAAAAAAAAAAAAAGGAGGAACTAGGGCAGGCCAATACAATTCACAAACAAAAGACAAGCCTTCTTATACCTTATACCTTACCCTCACTACCCACCCATTGTACCTCCATCCTATTGCAAAGACATCCCTAGATAGAATGTATATACTCCTTGGCAGAGCCTTCATTGATAACGAATCGAGTGCGATCCTGAAAAATCACTTTCAGCTTTGCTGGCTTCATCAAATATGCTTGAGCCCCTTTGCCTTGAAACAGTGTGATAAGCTGACGTAACTGCCAGGAATTCTCTACTGTATACTGACAAAAATCCATTTCCTTTCAAACATCTTGCCAAGAAGTTTTAAGCGCTACGAAAAAATTGTCACATTTTAATTCGCCTTTATTTTTAAACTAGGACATTTACATTTCACTTGTGGTTATTTTAAACCTATCCAATTATTACGTGGCTCAGCAGGTTTAAAGTGTCGCAGCTGGGTTTTCTTCATATATAGGGTTTAGACTGTATTCTCAAACTATTTTCTGTTTTATTATTGTGTCCAACTTTATTGTTTATTTAACTGTGTTTCACCATCAGAGGAGGATCTTTGGCCTCTGAATTCTACTAAAAAGGGAGCAAAGTTACATTTTAGAAGACACTATTTCTCTATAAACTGGCTTGATGCTGCCTTACATGTATGTATGTATACCGTTGTGCCATAGACATGACTGGTAATGCGGTAAAGCAGGGGCAAGAAGTTACAGAGGTACAAAAGAAGGTGTTTTAAGAGTGGGAGGCATGAGTGAATGCTGTTGGCTTACATCAGTCCCATAATGGTGTAAGTTTAGAGTTTATGGGGTGTACGCAAGGAGACAGGGGGATGGTGTAGGACAAGGTGGGAACTAGGAGTAAATAGCGGATCTCTTCAGATGACGCCGGTAGAAACCGGGTGGGCACTCGGCAATAGAAAATAGTAAAGGAGAAGCTAACTTGTGGTTTTGTTGGCTGATCTGGGAGGCAGATGGTCTGTTCAGCAAGGTCATGTCAGCTGGAAAGGTTTTCACTGAAGAGTTTTCTTTCTAGTTATTACTTAAAACTGAGGAGTGAGGAAGTCGGTCATATATAAACTTAGATTTAATTCCACTTCCTTTTGATACAGATGAGAAGGCCTGGCATCTAGTCTTTTAATTATTGTATCTTTTGGAGAACAGCCTGGCACGCTCCTGGAGATTGTGGTAGAGAACTTTCTTGACAGCCTTGCAAGCAATGCAGCTTATATTGCTGGCAATGCTTGCAGGTGGAGGAACTAGGGAAGTCCTTTAAGGGTTGATATAATCCTACAGTATTTGCAAAGCCTTCAATTGAGACAACCACTGCTGCTAAATGATCAGTAATGCTGTCAAATGGATCTCGAGGCAAATAGCAAGAAAAGTTTTGCTACCGTCAAGGTGATACAGGATGACCACCTGCATACTGTGTGTGATTCCTTCTTCTTGTACGAAGGTCAATAGAAAGGCTCTGCAAACTGAAGTTCATCTTCGGTTCAGGTTAAATACACGATCTGAACCTTTGGAACCTTCCCTTCCTGCTGGTCAGAACCTACCCACAGACATAAAAGTAATCAAGACTGCATTTAGGGGGTGTGAGATTGGAGATCTTCCATAATTCTTAACCCACTTCAAGCCATTGTGTCCTTTATGGGAGATTGTAGCTTATTTTTACAGGCCAAAAAGGGGTCATGAATTGTTTCCTCTGCAGAGAGCAGCATCTAGTTTTCTGTGGTTGCTCAGCCTGATTTCAGAACCTTTTGAACCTTCATTCTGTTTGTGATAGTTCCAGAGACATCACCGTTTTAAGTTTTGGTTGGAACCTTGGGCCTACATCACAGTTCCACCATTCAATCTAGTGATCTGATGTGTTCAGTGGGTTACCCAGGTCTTCTGTGTGTCCTGGCAAGAGAATGCCCTGACAAGACACGTGTGACATAGGGACCTGGGAAATTTGGTACCCCCACGGTACTCACTTTGGCTGCTGGTCAACTTCAACAACAGTAGCCCCCCCACATTAAATGTTAGTGTGTGAAGGCTCTTGACACAGACCCCCAGATCCCCAGTGATGCATTGACTGGTCCGTGTGAGCCTTGCCTTTGAAAACAAGCTCTACTTGGCACCCTGAAAACATAAGGGCGTATTTACAATCCCCTTCCACTGCTGGTGCATCAGTTTTTGTGACGCACCAGAGGCGCATCTTGCTGCCCCATATTTACAAGTACACATGTACCGTCACCCTGCGTGGCTTTTCATGTCCTTGTGTTAATACTGCCCCTTTACACGCAGCACTTTGTGTGAAAGGGGCATTCCATGGGTGTTGCTGTGGGTGTTCCCATGCAACACCCGTGGCTTCTGCCGCCCTTCCAGATCGTAAATCTGGAAACGTATCAGAATGGGATGCACATTGGGGCAAAATGTTTTCATTTCTCCTCGTTTTTTCCTCATCTATGAGCGCTGCATTCTGCAACACGTATAGAAAGAGGAAATCACCTCTCGTGATTGTTTTTGTGCAGGAAGGGGTCCCTTCCTGCACAAAAACAATCTTCCCGCAACGCAGGCAACCTTGCATAATGCATAACGTCAGCCTCCGTGTCTTTAATGAAATCCAGATTCTCTGGTCATGTTAATAGGAGAATCGCAATTCACTATGTTGTAAATAAGGCCCATATTATTTATCTTAGTGTAATTCTTTGTTCATGTTTGAGATGCTATGTTTTGTTGACTCGTTTTTTTGTCTGTTTTTGCAGATCGAAAACACAAAATTAGGCTGCCCCTAGAGTGTCTTCCTACAGTTACCCACAGAGTTAGAAGGAGATGTAGTACCAGTGGGGGCATCTCATAAAAAGTGGCGGACTGGCCTCACACACACCCCAGTGTCATGCTTCATCATTGGCTGTCCTCGCCCTATAAAAACTTGATTTGATAGAGGGCGGGCATACACCTGGAGACGGATGCACTTCTAAAGCGAGGTCAGCCGATGATGAAGCATGACACCGGGCGGTGTGTGATGCCAGTCCGTCACTTTTTATGAGATGCCCCCACTGGCACTGCATCTCCTTCTAACTCTGTAGGTAACTGTAGGAACACACTCTAGGGGCAGCCTAATTTTGTGGTTTCATAGTTGAGTAGAGGCTGGCTTGCTCCTTGCGTCCTCATCTATCGCCCCCCCCCCAGTCACCTGTACGTTTTCTTGCTGACTTTCAAGAGGTGCTGGCCACTCTCACGGTTAATAACTCTTCTGTTTTACTGCTGGGTGACTTTAATTTTTGGCCCTCTGACCCAGCAGAGTGTTCATCCTCAAGAGAGTTTTCAGATACACTCCTATCTCTTAATTTTGTTTCTCACGTTCATTCCTCAACTCACGTCAAGGGGCATATATTGGATCAGATTTGGTCCCTAAACTACCCGGTAGACTCCCTGTTCATTTCACCTTGCACCTGGTCTGATCATCATTTAATATCTTTTTCTCTCCCCATAAGCTCTACTACCAGGCTCCCTCTCCCTAAAAATGTCTGGGTCCGCTCGTGGAGCAAAGTGAAACCGAATAACTTGTCTGCCCTCTTAGCTGATTCCTATCCCGCCTTACAAGGCCTTTCCACTCTGGCTCAGGCAAACGCTATTGAGCAGTGGCTCTCTTCAGCTAGTGAGTCCATTGCTCCGTTAAAGCGGTTGACCTCTAAGTGGGAGAAGGATGCCAATTTATGGTTCACCGATGACCTTAAAACCATCAAACTTAAGGTACGTCGTGCTGAGCGGGCCTGGAGGAGAAATTATTGTTCCATTCTTAGAGCTGATTTCATCGCTCTCTTGGCTCAATATAAGAAAGCTATTTTGACCGCCAAAACGGCCTATTTCTCCTCTAAGATCCTCACAGCCGAGAACCAATCAAGGGAAATTTTCTCGATTGTCCATAACTTGGCATTTTCGGACCGGACATCCCTCAAACCCTCCCCTTCCCAGGACCTCTGTGACTCCTTGAACAGTTTCTTTATTAATAAGATTGTTGCCATCAAAGCCAATATTCCCTTACCTTCCCCTACTTTTGTGGACCCTCGGTGTCCTCCACCTCAAGGACAACTTAATGCCTTTCCACCTCTGACCAAGGAATCCCTCTCTTCATTAATACCCCTCATTAAGTCTGGATCCCCCCTGGACTCCTGTCCCGCCCACATCCTCCGTCACATTTACACTACTTGTCCTGATCCCCCTCTTTACTTTCTCAACAGTTCTCTCTCCCAGGGGGTTGTGGCCAACCCAATGAAAACAGCTATTATTTTACCCATCTTAAAGAAGCCTGGCGCGGACCCTTCGGTCGCCGCCAATTATCGCCCCATCTCTCTCCTACCATTTTTGGCCAAGGTGCTCGAGCGTCACGTCACCAAGGCTCTGAGCGCCTTTGTGGAGGCGCATGGGGTTCTGGCTTCTCGCCAGGCTGGCTTTCGCCCTGCACACTCAATGGAGTCCGTAGTGCTCTCGGTCCTCGACAACCTCAGGGAGGGAATGGACACCAGTCAATCCCAGGCTTTGGTCCTCCTAGATCTCTCAGCCGCCTTTGACACGGTTGATCACACCATCTTGCTCTCCCGTGTCAGGGCGGCTGGGATCGGGGGCACGGCCCTGGTGTGGTTGTCCTCCTTCCTGAGGGACCGCACCCAGGCGGTTCGCCTGGGTGATTTTTCTGCGGACTTCCGGATGGTTCAGTGCGGGGTCCCCCAAGGTTCCTCCCTTTCACCTCTTTTGTTCAACCTCTACATTGCTCCCCTTATTTTTGCTTTGCAACAAATGGAGGTCGCCGTATACAACTATGCGGATGACCTCCAACTTGTTTTCAATCTCTCTTCTTCTCCTGCTTTTATCCTTAATTTTCAGTCCATTATGATTTTTATCCGGGACTGGATGGATTTTAACCACCTGAAACTCAACCCAGATAAGACCGAGCTGGTGTTGACAGGTGGTGCCTCCAGTCCCTGGTCCTCACTTTTTTGGCCCCCTTCCCTAGGTTCTCCCCCGGTCCCCTCTACCTCAGTTAAAACTTTAGGCATTAAACTCAATTCTCACCTCACCCTTCACTCCCAGGTTAGCTCTGTGGTTTCTTCTTCTTTTCTTTCTTTACGCACCATCCGCAAGGTATCTCGTTTCTTTTCCTTTGAGGCCTTGAAGCTGATTACCCTTGCGATGGTCATCTCCCGCCTGGACTATAGCAACGCCCTATATGCTGGCATACCTGCATACAGTCTTAGGCGGTTGCAGTTGATCCAAAACCAGGCGGCAAGGTTGGTGTTCACACTTCCTAAATCTTGTCACGTTACACCCCTCCTTAAATCCCTACACTGGCTTCCTGTCCGTGAACGTGTCCAGTTCAAGCTTCCTTCCATCACCTTCCAGGCTCGACTGGGCACGGCCCCTGCTTTCATCGCTTCAGAGATTGTCCCATATCTTCCAATTAGGGAGCTACGATCCTCATCCCAATCCCTGCTATCAGTTCCCCGGTTCCGCAGAAAAAAATGGGGGGGGTCGAAGTTTGCGACCCTTGCCCCAGTCTTATGGAACTCCTTGCCCTTTGAGCTCAGATCCCTAACGCCTTACCCCCAGTTCCGAAAGAAACTCAAAGCTCACCTATTCACCAAATCCTTTAGTTAGCCCTTTGTTACGTTGTTCCTCCCTTATCATTTCCACTCTGGAGATTTGCAGGTCATAGCGCCATGAAACCGCTGGTGAAAGCGCGCTTAACAAATATTTTAAACTTAAACTTAAACTTAAACTCCTAGGCCCCGTGCCTCTAGTTCTCACCCTTAGCAAGCGCTGAGGTTAGTGTGTGTGGGTGTTTTTGCAGATTACCAGCCACCTCTCCTAAAACATAAAGAGATAAAGGACAGAGATGAACTACTGTATGGTACGTTGTTTTGTGGTTTCCATATATTCAATGAACCACTGATCCTAGGTTAGCATAACCTAGGACCACTGATTCGTTGAATATAATATAATATTGTTTATTGTTGACATATATAACATATAAGTGTAAACCACTTCGGTACCTTCGGATCTAATTCTTGCTATATAAAAAAACTGCAAAAAAAATAACAAATTATCATTCCTTCCTATAGTTTGCAAATTGCAAGGCTTTCTGCATGGGAAATTCCATGTTACTGTCAAGACTTTCTTGCCCCTTTTTATTTGTTTCAAGTGGAAATGTTCACCTAAGTCCATAGAGTTTCAAATTTGCGAGGCGTTAAGTAGAACTTAATGAGGAAATATTGAAATATTGCCAGTTTGCATGCAAAAACCAGGCAAGCTCAAAAACACTGGCAAGGCAGAGCTCTTGATGCCACGTGGTTAGGTCAATGATAGGGATCTACACGTGACTTTTTTCCAGAATATTATTATTAGAGGGTAATTCATTATTCAAAGAATACTCATTAGTACATGTTAATTTGAGTTAAAAACGGTCTGTTTATTCACCTCATTGTTTTATTAATTTCACTCATTTTTTTGTTTTTCATGAATCAGATTGTTAGGGAGAGTGAACAGCCGACACGTGTTTCGCCCTATAAGGCTAATGAAGCCAGGGCTTTATCAAGGCTAGATTCTATAATCTGACAACATGATTTCAGCGAAGAATCTGCACATTTCCAAATTAGTGATGCAACATTGTTAAACAAAGTCCAATTTTTTGCGTTTATAGAGGCAAAGCTTTCTTGTCCGGTCCTAGGATAATTCCTCATATTAGGATTTATCCTACGACCGGACGAGAAAGCTTCGCCTCTATAAACTTAGAGTCAATGTGCAAAGCAACTGTGCAGCACACAAACAGTAATGAAGTGAAAATGCAAGACAAGAAATAACTCAAACAAATGTAGAAAAATAAAGTATGTTTTAATGAAAAACATGGCACTAAAACAACAAAAATCTAACTAGTAGAACCGGAGATATGATGTTTTAAAGTTTCAGGTGAAAATAATGCCAAAAAGTACAATACGCCGCCTGCGGCTGTCTGGTCTCGCTGGACTGGGACCTTGTCACAAAGCTGACGGCAATGGAGCAGGAGCCGGGTACAGTTCCAAGTTCAGCCCACTGGGAGTTGTACCTTTTTCTCCTTTGTACGGTGCTAAGAGGCCCTGCATCATTCTGCGCCATGCCGCATGGGTTCCAGTGAGGCAGCTGACCCAGGGCTGTATTGTGCTGCAATGCAAGATCCTGCAATGAGGAGCACTGCCTCATTCTGCAGTGCCCTGAATCAGATCCAGTAAAGCCACTGTTCAGGAGTTGTGAGGTGCTGCCATGAGGGGTGCTGTGTCCTTCTGTGCCATGCTGCATCCAATTCAGTGGAACCTTCGGTTGCATAGGGAGGACTACACTCTGACTCTAGCCAGGGGTCCAGGACCTTGAGCAAAGAACTCGGTGGAGTGAATGTTCACTCCCTCACAGGCCAGCAGAGAAAACCAGGTCAAGTCCAGTTTGATCTGGTAGGCTTGAAAGCAGAGCAGGCCACTGAAAGCCTGTTGTGTCCCTGTAGCTCAAACAGGAGGCCAACTGACCCTTGGAGTCACTTCTGGGGATCCTGGGTTCAAGGCAAGCAGCTCCATTCTTTATTCTTCAGACAGCAGGGCAGTCCTTTTTCTGAATCTTCCACTGGTCCAGGAGTTTTCTGATGAGAGGTTCTGAAGGTCCCATTTTTATACCAGGTGCCAGCCTTTGTGTGAGAGAATTCCCCGACATATTTCCAAAAAATGTGCTTGTTAGTCTGTGCCGTCCAATCATAAGGTCCCTCTCCTCTCATACCGGGCTTCCTTTGTCTCACTGTCTGGAAGCAATACACTGCCCACAACAGCAGAGCTATTTCCAGTCATGTGACTCTGGACACTGGCTGCAGGCAACAGTTGGTTTGATGCAAAAAATGCCAACTTTTAAAAAAATATTAGTATATTGATCCCTCCCTTTATTACCTCAATTGGACACGACAAATACATTGAGAGTTAGTGCATGCCCACAAAGGAGTTTCCTTCTGTTTTAGAGAGCTTTCACTCCGGTGTGTCTGGCAATAGTTGGGGTGATTATTATTAGGTGTTCTTCCCCCATTTGTCCCACATACTGCAATGAATACTTTACAAATCAGGAGCTAGAATTTCAGACATATTGAACTCAAGAGTATGTCTGAGCCCAAAACCTTAAGCTTCAGGGAAGAAGAGATAAAGGAGCTATTAAGAAGACCATCTACCATAACACTGGAAGTAGAGTACAGAATTCAGAACAACAAACTGAGGTTGAAAGAATTACCAGATTGAAGAAGAAACACATAAGCACTTCATTGCAAGGGGAAGTGCTGTTGGAACACTTGAGAGCAGGCACGATGCTACCAGAAAAACTGTGACTTCATTGTACAATGCTTAACTTACCACCTATAAAAGGTTCCATAAATATGTTCCTCATGTGACAGAACAATCGAAGGTGAGGAATTTACATACAGAGATATCAAAATCAGACACCTGGAATGTAGAAATTGTAACACAAAATTCTTTGCGTATAGTGTCATTTGTCCATGTGAATTATCCTACATCGGAAAGACTAACCAAGAGATATGCAAAAGAAGTATACAGCAAAAATCACGCATCTGATGCAAGGTTCAGACTGCACCCATGATGCAACACTGTATTGAACTCAACCACTCAGCGAGGGACATTAAATGGACACTCCTTAGACATGTTAAAGCCAATAATTCTGAACCAATACTGTTAAAACTTGAAGTGCAAATGATTCAGGGTATGTGTACTACAGTAAATGGATTAAATGAGCTATCATAAATAGGACATTTTTTTCACATAGTAGGAACATATGTGCGAGTCCAGGTGTTCAGTTAAATTTGTGGATGTATACAAAAATATATAATTCATAACTACAGAGAGGCATGATCTAGCTACACGTACTAGCAGCAGACAGAAGGACTGAGCCAAGGCACAGTTTCGCCCCAAAAATGTCTATGGGATACAACACTCGAGCAAACTATATGCCCTTAGTATAGAGAGGAGACTAATGTACATCAGTGGGGATCAATATCAATGAATAGGAACAATTACTGTATGTGGCTTGCACGTTTACTAAATGCTCTATATACAAGAATACCATGTGCATGGATAATCCGAGAACTGTATGTGGGAGTGATAATATTGCATAATCCTGTTGGAATGACCCATGTATATGATAACCTCATAAGTCGACAATAATCAGAGATTGATGTAGACATACTATTGGGCTAATTTGTGTGCATGAAGGGGAAAGAATTGCTTTAAAACTGAATATTTCTCCCATATGTTTAGAACTAGTGCTACCAGGGACATCTGTAAGAATACACAATCATAAAGGGACTACAGTTTCCACAATCCCCTTTGGGCAGAAGCAGGACCCCCCCCCCCCCCTTTAAAGAGAAAGGCAATATGCACCCATTGAAGAATCGCATCAGGATCCTCTCATTCCCATGCAGGAACAGAAAGGGGTTGACGATAAGCCAGCCTCACTCGGTAAGTAGATCCACACATATCATCCCTAGTAAGCTACCTTCCCGGATGAAAGTGCTGAGGGAAACTACATTTTCCAACAGGGCAGATTTCCGCACTCGTATCAAGCCCACCTAATTGGATGAAAGTGCAGTGTGAAACTACATTTCCCAGCATCAGCACACCACACATCCATTTGAATCTACCAAGGAAGCTGTCACGGTACAGGGGATGAGTGGAGGATTGAAGTTGTAATGAAGGTATACACCACATGCTGATGTAGTAGGACCCCTTGAGCTTAACCCACTCACATCCAAGAATAAGTCTCTTTGATATTTGTCCTCTCATCCCAGGACAGATACACCCCAACCAAAAGAAAAATTACCGCCCAAGACATTTAAGCACAGACGCTCCACCCAAGATAAGTTATGCTTGCAAATTAACACTAGGTGTGCCTAACTCCAAAATTTAAATGTTAAAGGCAGCTTACCGGTGCCTTTCCTCTCAATACAGGACAGGAAGTCACAATGAAGTGGGATGTTTACTAGTCCATGTGTACCATACAAGATACTCCAGAGCCTCAGGTAGGACAACTAAATGGGGATCACAAAACACCTCCCCCTATAAACCCCAAAATGTCTTTCGCTATGCAGGAATCCTACATATAATTTCTTGTATCCTCAGTAATTGAACCTCCACCACCACAAGGCACAAAGGAAATTATGTACAATTACTCCCGCACAATAATATACTTGCAAAAAATAACGGTGGACCTCCCTGGCAACACAAGAATGGTATGTTGAACCTAAGGAACTTTAAACCCAGTTTGGGCTACAAAGAGTATGATTTTTTTTAAAAAGACTTTGCGTAGAACTGGCAAGAAACTCCACTTTCTTTTCTCTTTCACACAATGTTCCATACTTGTACATACATAGCCCTGAGGAAGCCCTTCCCAAAAACTTCAGGCAAATCTAGCAGGTCGAAACACTGGTGTATCTAAAAATATGGCCAGGAGATCTATATTTCTGATAAAAGAGGAATACCGGAGGGTCAAGGAGGATATTATTACCTCCAAGACCAACAAATGAACTCCGACCCAGAGGGCCATATGGTATTCTAGGACCAAAACCTTGAGAGAAATAAGATGTCCCCATAATATCAAATTGTTAAACCTTCATTTGTTATGTTAGACACGTTTCCACAAATAATATATTATATGATTATATATGTGGTACACTTATGTATGGTTTTGCAAAAACAAGTGATCTTTTGCATAGTGTAGTAATGTTGCATTGAATGTATGTCTTTGAATTTCTTATGTGATTTTTTTTTTAGAACTGTCACTTCTGTGCTTTGTTTGTGTCAAATCGGACAGTGAATACGTGGTGGGGTCTAAAGTAAGTATACCCAATAAAGAAACACCAGAGCCCTGACTGTCATAGAGAATAAGTTTATTCGAGAATTGGTATCACTTCCCATGTCAACTCCTTTGTTACCGCTATTTTTTGACATGGGCATGAAATGTATAGCTGACAAAGTCCATCTTAGACCCCTATTATTTTGGGTGCGACTTCGAAGGACTGAAGAATTAAAAGACTATGCTCGAGTCCTGGACGAGCTAATTACCCTCAATGTGAATAACAAAATAAAGTGGCTTAATAACCTCAAGCTTTTGGTACACTCGTTAGGTCTGGGGGCGTCTTGGATTTCACAATGCCCACCCACTAAACAAGAAGTAAAAAAGTTATACTGGGAATGGGTAGACTCCAAGATACATGTTAATTAAAACTTTGCCCCCCTGACGATCAAGTTTCTAGAACACAGAGTAGGGCGTAAAACTGAGCCCTTTCTGGATTTTATCCAAACACCTAGAGATAGGACTTTGTTTCTGAAATTTAGACATGGAACTTTGCCTGTCAAAGAAATCACGGCAGGTTGGAAAAGTATGGAGGGGAAAGACCTAAACTGCCCAGGCTGTAGTTGCCCGAAGGAATCTTTGGGGCACTTTTTATTTGCATGCTCAGCCTACAAACATGTTAGGAATAAATGGCTGAAACCAGTCTGCAAGTCCATGGGCGTGAATGATCATAGATCAGCCCTGCGTATTATGTCAACCAATACTGCCTCATTGTACATTGTTTGTGGGGTCTCAAAATTCCTTGCGGGTGCTTGGTTAATTCGCTCCAGATTGCTAGGTGACTTAGCAAACCCGTTTAAATTGACTAGCTAGTTATATTAATTCACATTTTAAGTTTTAGAATTATCTTTTTTGCTGTAGTACTTTGGGACGGACTGCTTTTTATGTATTTTTGTATGTATGTTTGTCTGTACTTTTATGATGATTATTTGTCGAATAAAGTATTACAACAACAACCAATAAAGAGGTTTCTTTTTGCAGAATTTTTATCGTTTATGATCGTGTCTATCTATATGTATGCCAGTATGGAATTTAGAAGGTAGAAACACACTGATTTTTATTAAGTATCAAGGATATGGTAATGTGTGAGGACTAGCAGGGAGAATCTTATTAAAAAAAAACAGAGGCCAGGGAGAAGCGGAACATTGACATGGTCTCCGGTAATTTAAAACTGTAACTTAAAATCTAGATTTATCATTAAAGATCATTTTAAATTACACTTTATTTGAGTGTAAACATAATTTTTCAGGGTCCTCCCAATCAGAAGTTAGCACTTGTGAAATGCAATAAGGCAATCAGGTTTTAGTCTATGGAAGACGTAGGCCTTACAACAGTTAAACAAGTATTTTGGAGCGTTTTACAGCCAGGGCAGGAAAACTTAAACACAGATGTCCTGTGTTTTAAATACCAAGCACTCCGCCCTATAAGTGGTTAGCGTCTACGTTAAGGGTGACTTAGAAGTATTAAGGAGGAAAGTTTAGGCCTGACGAAAGGTTTAATTTGCCAGGTTGAAATAAAAGTTTTAACCTGCACAACGGGCAGCATTGGTAGGCTTGAGGCATGTTTTAAAATGCAACTTTAGTGAGAGGCACAATGAGTGCTCTAGCCCACTGGAATTTTATTTATGGACCCTGTGCAGATGAAGTACCAGTTACTAGGGATTTACAAATACATTAAATGTGCCAGTTGGGTATGGGCCAAGTTTATAATGTCTGAGGAAGAGAGCACAGGCCCTTTAGAACTGGATAGCAGGGATAAAGTGCTCGAATCCTAATGCCAACAAAACCGAGGGCGAAGGTAAAACGTTTGGGGGAATACCATGCCAAGGATGTCAGGTCTAACAATCTAAATGACTGAAACTGAATAATTTAGCTTTCTCCCTGGGAGACCACAAATGAGGCTTTTCTATTGACCCCTGGTGCAGCACCCTCCAACTTATTTTGTCTTGCTTCTCGTTGTATCCAGCCAGGCAGTGCAGGACCCACACTTTAATTTGTAAAAAAGTGTAATGACCATGCTTTTTCATATGAACTTGCCACTGCCAAATGTCAGATTGTCAAATATGAAAGGTGCCTACCCTGAATTCCACACCATCCCTCTTTTTTCCACCATCCTACACTTGCTGTCTCTTTATCTCTCTCTTGCCGCGTTCTTTTTCTTCCCCCCTTTCCTCCTCTTGTACCGTTTAATTTTCTTTCCTTTCTCCCCTTTCTTTGTTTGTCTCCCATCCTCTGGGTCAAAGTCTGAAAATTAACAATAAATCCCACTTCACAAACAAGAGTGCAGGTGCCCTACATCAGCAACCAGCTGCACAAATTAACCACTAGCTGAACCAGTTGTATGCATATTCAACAGCATTCCCAAGGCTTGCGTTTGCTCTCGCGATCAACCCCTGCCCTGGAATGTGGATTCGTCCAGAATATTTAAGTGACTGTCACATTATGAAACTTCTCCACTGGGAGAAACCAGTGGCTTGCTTGAGGAGAGCTGCAGAGATTCCCTCATGACTTTGCATGAAGGAATCAATAATCCTGGACGCGTGGGCACAAAAGTTTCCGCGAAAACCTAAGCCCGGCAGCCCGGCAGCCCGGCAGCTGGTGAGTGCTGACAGCCACTTACAGACATCACTTTAATCACAGTCAGCAAAATGAACCTTTACTGCCACATTAAGCGATGATCCAGCATTCAGAGATGTGTTTGGATTGGAACCAGACATAATGTGCACTTTCATCGATAGACTGCCTCAGAGTTTGACTTGTCGATGTCCTTTTAAAATGATGGAAGATGCTAAATGGGCAGAATAAAGAATGGATGGCGGCTCAGGGCACAGCATCATGCAGAGCTCGAAAAACTTGGTAGGAAGGCACAGTACGTCGTCCTCTTCAGAAAACTGCTGGCCCACCGCTTAATGTGTGCCGGTGGTTGCAAGTAATAGGAACCGGCACTCATTTTGGGGACGGCGACCTATTTTTAATTATCAGACTTTGATACAGAGCAAGAATGAAACAGAAAAGGGAGTCAGAAGGTGGAGGAGAAAAGGAAAATAGTGAGGAAGGGACAAAGCAGTGATGAAAAGTACTTGCAAGGCTGAGACAATTAGGCAGGACATATAGGGTAGTGGAAACAAGAGGCATGAGGTGGAATCAGATCTAAGCATCTTAAGAGTTTGGCTACCACGACCTTCAGCATCACTGCCGATGTGCTCCTTTGAAAAACTTTGGGGGCCTTTACTTGTGTGTTCAGAAATTAAGCACCGAATGGCTCAGAGGGTTGACACAGTGGTATTGAGGACATCTTTTCGCAGAATGAATCCGCTTGAGGCATTGGCAGTGGTGTAACACAAAATTATGGTGCCTCCAGCAGAATGAGATGAGGGGCCCCTAAATCTCCTTTATTTCACAGACATTCATTAAATGTGGACTGAAAGAGAGTATCGTGGAAGGGTTGAGGTTGAGGGTCTCCCAGTACCGCAGGGGCTGCGTAGATCTGTGTTACGTCCCTGGGCACTGGCACAGGGATAAAGATCAATTCACCTTTAGTACTTCATCAACTCAGCAGCCAGTAATAAGGACTCTGCATCATGCACCTCTAACATGAATGGGCTCTGTGGATTGGTGCAGGAAACAGATCCCGTCCCCCTGAGGCTGACTTTTGGGAATTGCTACCAAATGTGAATGCAGAGATATGCAGCCAGGAAATAGAACCTTTCTTCTTTCAGGACATAAAAGTGTTCATGGAATGTGAAATGGGATTCAGAAGCTTTCATCTCCAGATCATAAGAACCTCACATACTTTGAAAATGATGAAGAGGTTAGGTTACCATGTCCAGGACTGTGGGAGCTTAGAGGTTGATACAGGGTCCTTCACCTCCTAATCTGAAGGTCTGTGTGGATTGTGGATTAAATTATGACTATTACCTGCCAATGACTTTCACATATCTTTTTATAAGGTTAATGTTTAGATCTGCCTTCATGTCCTCTTGACTAGGACAACATTAAACAGGGCCCAGGATTTAGCCGCAAGCCCTCTTTATACCTTAACAGTGCTTCGAAATGTTGATAAACTTCAGCAATGTGATTCCTGAGTGTGTTCTTTCCCCTCAATTCAAGATTAGAGTACTTCTTACCGGTCATGTTTTTTCGTGTTTATAGCAAATAGGGAGTGATTGCTAGTCCAGTGGTGTAACAAAGGCCCCCGCAGCCACTGTAGCGTGGGGGAGGGAGGAGCTCCAGGAGTCCCCCTCAGCACATTATCCTTGCCTGAGAGCTCCTGAGTGAGTCTGGAGGTGAGCTCCTCCATGTACTTTGCAGGGGGGCCCCTTCAAGTTTCGTTACGCCACTGTGCTAGTCCCAGCATTAGGTCTGCATGATCTCCTAACCAATCCAGTTGTCCTTTAATGCTCTGAGTGAGTTAAACGACACTCCTTGCTTGCAAAGTTCAACTATGGTGATCTGGAATGTTAATTCCAAAGTTCTGTTGGAGACACATCCCTGTATACTTTATTTCACTGCAATAGGCCGATTTGGACAACACTTAACCAAACATGTAATTGCATTACTCATTTTAATAGTAAGTGTAGTCCATCTTGAGAAACCACTACACTAGTATCTTTTCTTGGTTCCACTAGTGTAGATCCTTTAGAGGTTGTACCTTGGCACAACTTGGGGTTGAGATGACTGTTATCCATACCACTTGTTTATCTCAGGTTTAGTTTATAGTAAGGAACAACTCTCTTTTGCAGGGGGTCCTATCTCTACTCAATTCAATTTCAGTAAAAATGTCTATTTGCAGTACTTTCTGTAGTTTTGTGTTCCACGTTATAGCATCATCTGTGAATAAACTGGGCTTCACAGTAGCTTTACATTGTCTCAATTTGCGTCAATGAACCATTTCAGGGGATTTCTGATCTATATGACTTCAATCAATTAATCAGTGAGGCTACGTCACCCGGGAGGGTCTTGAGGAACTGTCTGATAAGCTGCCTGTTTTCATATTGGTTGACCATCCATTGACTTCTGTCAGGAAGGTAGAGACGGAATAATTACAAGGCCCATACAATGACATAAGGCACATTTTGGGCTACTCAGTTCAGTAATTGGAGACAGATTGTGGCCACATGGTGTTCTCAACCTAAGTTGTTGAGTTGGAATAATACTTCCCCAATATTATTCTTTTAGGTGTCTTTCTAAAATTCGGTCTTTCAGGACATGTCTCTACAGAGGGATGTATGACGTCACAACGCATACTTTTACCAAGCCTACCATTACCACGCAATTTTTACAACGCAGGATCCATTACAACGAAGTACCATTACCACGCATGTATTTACAACGCATATACCCTTACAACGCATACAATTACAACGTAAGTATTGGTAAGTATATAATATTTTTTAAAATGTAATTTAATTAAAATTAATATAATGTAATTTAATTTAATTAATTTAATTTAATTTAATTTAATTTAATTAATTTAATTTATTTTAATTTAATTTAATCAATTTAATTTAATGTAATTTAAATTTAATTATATTTAATTTTTACCCTGTACCCTTTTACCCAAAAACCCCAAACTGACCCTGAACCCTAAAAATACCCCTTTACCCAAAAACTCAAAACTGACCCTAAACCCTAAAAATACCCCTTTACCCAAAAACCCAAAACTGACCCTTAACCCTAAAAATACCCCTTTATCCAAAAACCCAAAACTGACCCTGAACCCTAAAAATACCCCTTTACCCAAAAAACCAAAACTGACCCTGAACCCTAAAAATACCCCTTTACCCAAAAACCCAAAACTGACCCTGAACCCTAAAAATACACATTACCCAAAAACTGAAAACTGACCCTGAACCCTAAAAATACTCCTTCACCCAAAAACTGAAAACTGACCCTGAACCCTAAAAATACCCCTTTACCCAAAAACTGAAAACTGACCCTAAACCCTAAAAATACCCCTTTACCCAAAAACTGAAAACTGACCCTGAACCCTAAAAATACCCCTTTACCCAAAAACTGAAAACTGACCCTAAACCCTAAAAATACCCCTTTATCCAAAAACTGAAAACTGACCCTAAACCCTAAAAATACCCCTTTACCCAAAAACTGAAAACTGACCCTGAACCCTAAAAATACCCCTTTACCCAAAAACTGAAAACTGACCCTAAACCCTAAAAATACCCCTTTACCCAAAAACTGAAAACTGACCCTAAACCCTAAAAATACCCCTTTACCCAAAAATCCAAAACTGACCCTGCACCCTAAAAATACCCCTTTACCCAAAAACCCCAAACTGACCCTGAACCCTAAAAATACCCCTTTGCCCAAAAACCCAAAACTGACCCTGAACCCTAAAAATACCCCTTTGCCCAAAAACCCAAAACTGACACTGAACCCTAAAAATACCCCTTTGCCCAAAAACCCAAAACTGACCCTGAACCCTAAAAATACCCCTTTACCCAAAAACCCAAACTTATAATATTTTTGATAAAATGATATACTTACCAATACTTACGTTGTAATGGTATGCGTTGTAAAGGTACCTGCGTTGTAAATACATGCGTTGTAATGGTATGCGTTGTAATGGATCCTGCGTTGTAAAAATTGCGTGGTAATGGTAGGTCGTTGTAAAAGTTGCGTGGTAAAGGTTGTATACCCTACAGAGTCTTTTTGGCTTCTCAAAGGCCTGTTGTCAGTGCTCAGTAGATTTGACACAATTGTGCCGCTTTTTATAGGCCGATGATGTGAAGAGAGTAGCAATTGTCATACCACTACCAAGAACTAGCGATGGAACTACACGACTTGAGCACTTCAGTGTGTTTTCCTATATAGCCCCCAATAATGAATTCCTTCAGTCCTACGCACTGTAAGTGATATGGTCTGCTGCTATCAAATGTAGGGTTCAATTTATACACTACAGAAGGATTGAAGTCTGACTTTGACTTGCTGGGATTCAAACTCTTGAACAACACATTCGGGCACATGCATCATTGTCAACTGCATTCACAAACGGTGTGAATCGCAATTTTCTGCCGTTTGCGAATGCAGTTGACAAAATTGGGATGCATCATGTTTTTCGCAATTTTAGAAATCGCAATCATGTTGCGATTTCTAAAATTGCGATTGCATTTAAGAAATCGCAATTTTAGATTTCTTAAATGCAATGCATGAACATTTTACATTTGCGAATTCGCAAATAGGGAGAGGTAAATTACCACGAAGTTGACCTTCATGGTAATTTGCGAAAACTTTCAAAAATGCACAAAAGTGCATTTTTGAAAGTTTCATTTTACACACACACATGCCCTTGGGGCATGTGTGTGTGAAAAATGCACTTAAAGTTATATTTCAGGGGTGCAGAGGGGGGTCCTAGGCCCATAGGAATCAATGGGAAGGGAACGGCAACAATGATGCATGTGGCCGATTGTGTCTACTCTTTGTGCTCAGTTCTCTGAGCCATCTTCCAGGCAATACCAAGCAACATAGGAAACTGCTCTACACCTCTGAACATGGACATCATAAATAAGCTGTTACTCATCAAGATTATGGTGCCTCCTGGCATACATTTTAAAGTGCCTTCATGAGCACTGTTGTGCCAAGAACACACCGAACAGTCGGGCTGATTTTTCTTGCACTACAATTTTGCACTTTGTGCTGTGGGGGGTGGTCATACACAAGATGTGAAAAGGATCACCGTAAAAAATGAATGGAATGTGAAGCGTACGTGGAGATTATGGTCCATGCTCCGCAATGTTACAGTAGTATACAGTGATGCCCGAGAATTCCTTCATGTGGATTTGGGTAGTCAGAGGTTCTGCAATCAAGAAGCACCTGGATTTCACCAATGAGATGCTAGTGATTCCTACAATCTATTTGGCACCAAAGTAGACCTTGTTGGTTTGCGCTACCTCGCAACAGAATGCCTTAACAGGAAACTCACTTGATGGTTGATCCCTAATTCTTTTAGTTTTTCACACAAGTCCAACCAAACATTGCTATTTCATTGAAGTGAGTGATGCATAAGTGTTGCAACTTAGTGAGGCATGATTCATTGCTTGCTTGACAGTAGCATGGGAATTCTTAAATACAAATGACATTATCCTGAACTGAGGTAACCCCCTTTGGGTTTGAGACTATGGATTTCTCATTGGCACGCTGGCTCAAGGCAAACAACCAGTGCCTACATGCTAATTTAAAGTAGCTGATAAGTAATTTTTTATCAATGGCTTGTCCGATCATGCAATGCGAGGAACAAGTCTATTGGTGGCTGCACTGGCACCTGGGTAGATGACACAAAACCTCAAAGTTACGAACCATCATTTTTAATCCAGTGCAACTGGACTCGCTCATGGACTCTGAGAGGGCTCAATATTTGTAGGTCTGGCATCTTAGGGTACCTAGGACTGCATTCTCCACCCTTGCATACCATACAGTATATTTTTTGTTTGAAAGGTTGACTGTCACCAGTCTGTCATTTGGAAGCTTTAGTGGAGAACTTGATGCGTTTGATTGCCTGTAAAACATTCTTGAGGATCAGATTTCATATCTATGTGGAGATACGGTTCTCTTTACTCATCTTAAAGCACTGTCTTCAGAACATTTTTATCTATTCCCACTATACTATCTATCTTAACTCAAGTCTGATAGAGTTTACTTGGCTTTATTTACTGAGGTAACAGTGTTTATTAAGCTATGGTCATCTATGTCACCACTTTCTACCACCATTTTGCAATTGCTTAATGCTCTGTTAGTAGTGCAGATTTCAGGATTTACTATACAGATAGAGTGAATTGGACTGACATGCAGCAGCTGTGTGTCTTAATTTGGTAACTCCTTAATGCTCTTTTGTTTTTACTATGCGAGACCAGGTTTCACAGTCTTCTTGGATTGTTTTGCTGCCTGTCCCTCACAGCAAAAGATATAACCCAGGAATCTGATATAAAGTTAAATCTTAAATTACGTTATGGTACAATTTTTTCTTTGGGGTTTCAGGGCTTTACCTGGCTTGCAAGTAGGGTTCAGTACCACATAGAGAAATTCTCACATATCCTGCTTCTCTCAGCTCCTGGTACTTGTGTTCAGCTCCTGATGTTTGTGGTCAAGATTGTATTTGTCTCCTAGGTATTTCTGAGACTTCTAGGGGTCACAAGAGAGTTAAACATTCTCACATTTAAATCTTGAATTTCATGGTTGGAATTGGCTTCAAACTTTCTGTCAACTGAGACCAGAGCCACAAGTTACAGGGGCACAAGAGGAGGTCTGTGGATGTGTGTGATGAACTGAAGACAGTCTTCCTAGAATTGGGAGGAGGGGTGATTGCAGTTGAAACACAGCAGGGCAATACACCTAGAATACCAGAGGTCCCAGACTCTGATCTCAATGTCACAATGTCACAACAGAGGTCAGTGAATGTGGTGGATGTGCACAGTTGTACAAAAATTGCATATAACAAGAAGGTTAGGCAGAGGTTATCTTAGCTGTGTGACTCCCTTACCCTAACTAGAGTGAGGGTCCCTCCTTGGACAGGGTGCAACCTCATTTCTAACACTAGGTGACTACCCTTTTACTTGTGTTTTTGCTTAATGTTTCTGCCTTCAGCTAGTCATTTTTGCGTCCAGTAGTAAATGAAAATAATGTTGACATAATAGGAGGGATACTGAATTGTTATATTCCATATAGGTACACTGATATAGGCCCAGGTAACTTCATAACCCTTCACCTATATTCTTCCCTACATTACACTTGTAACGGTTTACAGGGACTGACCTTTTACCTATATACAACACTGCATTCAGAACGCAGGTTTTCCCTAGGTCGAAATCTCACACATTACACATGAGGATTCTTGGAAGCACAGCAGGACTACCAGCTCCTGTATAATATCTATGTATAAAGTTCATACCCGACATCATCCTTAGTCCGACACAGTAATACAGCGATGGAGGACTCCTGGGAGGCCTATTGGTATACACACATCACATCTTGCTAAGATAGACAGAGGAGACCAGGACTTCCCGGCCGACACACTGACCAGAGACACTGAGGGGCAGATTTATGAGACGTGGCGCATCTCTGCAAATCAGCAGGGATGCGCCATAACTGATGCGTCCCGCAATTCCCTCCTTGCGGCACCACAGATGCGCCGCATTTACAATGCGGCACACCATGGTGCAAGGAAGGGCAGATGCGTGACGCATCTTGTGGTGTACGGGCGGCGCATTGCTGGAGTAGCGTCGCAAGTGCGACGCAACTCCTGCAATGTACAGAGGCCACCCATACATAACGTGGTGCGTCACTCCTTACGCCTGCTTCAAGCAGGCGTAAGGATTTGACCCAGCAGCGTCGTAAAACTGACTCAGTGAAATCTTGTAGATTTCACTGCGTCAGTTTTACGAGGCTTTCCTACGAGGGAACGCCCACCCTGCGACAGAACGCCCACATGAAACCTGACGCAGGTTTCATGTGGCGCAGGGCTTTACAACGTGACGCATCTGCCTAGATGCGTCACGTTGTAAATAGGTCGCAGGGATGCGCCACGTTTCCGCGCCGTTGCATGACGCAACGGCGGCGTAAACGTGGCGATAGTCCGACATAAATCTGCCCCAGAGGTTCTTGCATGCAGATACTCCAGCTATCAGTGGTCTAACATCCCTTGTGGGGTGTCCAACACGAGACCAGGATGGGGCCCCACAGTCTCTCACTTCAGGTAATGGGGTTGACTTTATCCTAGAGGGATTGTTGGCTTAACACCTACACACATGCTAGGCACACTTAGGTACATCTACTTAGGGTGGCATCGTATGAGTACGCATCTTTTATTGACATGTATTTTATTTACTCGTATGTATTCATGATTACTGCAAGATGGTAGAGCTTTACCATCCATTTACTTTCATAGTGCTTCTAATCATTTATATCTGTTATTCTCTAGCAGGTTTTACAGCTCATCTATTCTACACCAGAATAACAACTGTTCAATAAATACTTATTGAAAATGACTAGTCTGTTTATTCTGTATATCTCTCTAAGACAGACTAAATAAGCACGAGTGACTGAGCGAAAAGTGGTATATTGTTTCCACGGTCCTGAGGGATCAGGGTTGTCATGTTCGATCGTTGCCAAGAACTATTCTCTCCTTGGTAAGAGGGGATTCTATTGCACTGTGAGCTAGCTGGTAAAAAAGGCCAACATACCTGGTGGGGGTGTTCAGAATGAGTCTGACACCAATTCTACAGTGTATGCTGTCCGAATGCGCAGATACTGTATAGGTTTTACAGAAATAGAAAAATATATCCAAATAATTATAACAGTAATCACGGTGACCATAACACTGCTGATGATGATAAAGTTCTAAAGGTGACTAAAATTGTAAGGATGATGTTGAAAATAATAATAATAATAATAATAATAATAATAATAATAATAATAATATTAATAACAGTAAACTTGTGATTATTTTGGGTCGGGAGATAATAGAAACTGTTGAAACACTCTTTTCACAGTATCTCGCATGAAGATTGAAATGTGAGCATACTTCTTATATGAAAGTCATGTGAGATACTGGAGGGGAGATTAACATATTGAAAATATGTCTCCAGATAGTATTTTTTGCTAGAATTCGCCTTCTTTACTTAAAATTGTGTAAACGTTACCATCCACAAAATGTACAGAATTCCACAAATTTTTCTTTGAAGAGTTTACAGGCTTAATACATATTTGACAAAGGTCTATTTTCAGCTCTGATAGTGTGCCACGCTGTGATTAGTCGGTTAGTGTAAAGCAGCACTGGGATTGGTTGACTAAGTCATTTAGGTTCAAGCTGCTATTGCCGAACAAACTTAATTGTGGGAGAAAATTTCTTGAGTTTACGGAAATCATTTATGAACACAGAATATAGACAAAATGAAGTTCTTCCTGACATTATGATAACTAGCTAAAAAGGGAGGACATAAGATTTGCTAACACAAAGGTGGAAGTACCGACTAAAGGTATGCCAGGATACATTATAATAATGGACAAAGGATTACATCCATGTCTATGGCTTGATTATTGGCACACATATACTGAGACAGTGGGCCATTATGCAGAAGCTCTGTAGGATGCTCAGCAGAAATTATGGAAAACAGACATTATATATGGTACACAGGTATATCCAGTATTAGAAGTTAGTGAAGAAACAAAGGGCAAGAGTAAAGAGAAAAAGAAACACTTAAACTCAGACTAAGTAGATCAAGTAAAAGAAGGAGAACAGAGTGGCATAGATGACAATCTTTTAAATTAAATGTTATTAAATCACCCATTCCCTTACAATGAAGCCTCAAGTAAGGATGTGGTACCATTGAGTACACCAGTAAGACCTAATGCTCCAATGAAGCCTGAGGCACCAAGAGAAGGAGAACACAGATGCCAAATTTGGATGATTCAGATATGCCAGATGCTTTGTCTGTCCCTGTGATGATTGGACCTGTTGTACCTCTTTACGGAACTGTATTACAGGTGAACACTGTTCATAATTTGACTGTAACTGTTGGACTAAATACAGTGCATGGAAATGTTTCCTATTGAAAGCAAAACCTGTGATTCCTGCACCTATGGTCTTGATGCAGAAGGATAATACTGCAAATGCTAATATTGATCAGAATCAGAATTCATCTGAGCTGCTGCATAGAATGATGCATACGCTTCCACCATTTTTTTGTCCTAAGCCGATGAAACTAATTGAAATTGATAATAATGCTAATGCCCTGACAATGCAAATGAGTTTCACAGCTTCAGAAGCATCTATATTGAATGTCCAACACAGAATGAATGCAAATTTTGTGAATGCATCTCTGAATTCAAATAATGTGGGAGAGTGTTCAGGGATAATTCCTCAGGATTTTGATCAATGACTCAAAGGGTATGTTACCATGAATAACCGAAATTCAGTATCACTTCCTACTTCAGTTCAGGAGAATAAGTTGTAACTGGACATGAGCAGAATAAAAGTGGAGTTAGAAGCGTTAATTTAAGGGACACTTAATCCTTTGAGATTAGAGGCCTAAAAGAAGAGAAACTATTGTTCCTATGCAAAGACATTACCAGAAGAGCAAGATTGTCACACGTAAGATTGACAGAATTGGCACTGAAATATGATGTAGACATGCCAACTTCAAAAAGTTTGCAGAGATGTTATAGGATGGATTTTACTGACAAAGACATTGAAAACACGGGGGCACTAGGAAAGAAACAACACATAAAGGAGCTATTGGGCTTCATTTTAAAAAATGGGAAGATAGAGAGAAATGTGAAGGCAGGTGGTCAAAGAAGAAGGAGACAAAGAAAGTTCAGGAGCAGTCATCACCTATTGGGTTTGGTGATCGAAAAGGGGAGGTACAGTAGCTACCTATGAGAGAGGTACCAGGAGGAAGCTATGTCCATGTGCCATGGAATAGGCAAAATATTTTGTCCTTTATGAATGATTTCCCTAGACTGAGAGAAAAACCAGTGGAATGGTATCGACAAGTTGAACGATTTGTGAAGATTACGAACATTATGTGACTTGATTTAAATAATTTATTTGAAATAGTGGTTGGAGGGAAAGCCTTTAAGGGTTTCAAGAACAGGAGCACCATCTCCAGAGGTAATGAGAAAGTATCAGCAGGTAATAACATGGTGACTGAAAACAATGGTTTCTCCTAAGAAAATCGATTGGTTGCTTCTATGAAGAGATTGATGCAGATTCTCAAACAGTATAGTGGATCAGATACTATTGCAGAAAGAGATGTAATACAGTTTGTTTACAAATTTGTCATGGGATTGAGAGCAGATATTTCTGAAAGGACTCAGCAACAGATTTTCTGTTAGCAGAGCAAATCAGTGGTTGAAATTCTGTGTTTCACTAAATATTGTGCAGATGACATAGACATGAGCCAAAAGAAGCTCAGGGAGAAGCTAATGATTTCTCAAATAAAGTCAATGCAGATTGGTCCCAACTCAATGGGGTTTGAGGACATGGGACAGGTACAGATTAATTATAATCGGGTGCCAGTGATGCAGGGCATTAATGGATATCAGCAGCAAAAGTTTGTGCCGCACAATTGAGGAAGTGGTGGTCCTATAGATCCTAGAACTGGTGTTGACGTGTTCCTTTTGAAAAAGACAAACACGTGTCATGTATGAGAAAAGATTGGAGATTGGAGTAGTGAGTGTTAGGCTGTTGTCAATAACACAGGGAACCAGGTCCAGAATGTAGATTATGCACAGTCTCAAGGGAACAAAATGGGACAGACTTATCATGTACAAGGACAGAGAATACAACATTCCAATGGATTGCAGCAAATGCATAGGCCGCAAGCGTCAATGCACCAACACACCTTTCAAGTGCAATGGTACAATGCAAATCAGAATTCTTACCAAAACCAGAATCTGGCACAGCAATATTTAATCGATCTGAATGACAGTGATTAGGACCCGTTAGCATGATCGTGCCTGAGAGGGAAAAGGACTGCAAGCTTGGCGCAGCTCTAGAGGTAGACCAGAGGGTGCCAAATGTGGATGGAGAAGTGTCCCTAACCTAACCCTCTCAGAAGACAGAATTCAAGTTGTCAGCGTGACAAATAGAAAAGACATCAATCCCAATTTCAGAACCAGTCAGTGATAAAATTGATTTGTGCTATGTGATACAAGCCCAGTGAGCCTACTAGGACGATATTTGCTGTGTAAGTTGAACTGTTCAATCTATTGCACTCCTTGAAATTGAGTTTCACACAAATGATGGAGATGTGATTATTAAAGTTGCTCAAAAGAAACCAGGTGTCGCGATGTAGCCTCTCCGGACAAGTGAGGATTTGTCCATTGAACTATGAGACACATTACTCCCTGTAGTCTGGGACTTTACAGCTATAGAATTTGGATTAATTAGAGATGTTGATCCAGTCAAGATTACGATCAAGCCAAATGCCAATTTTCCATGAATTCCACGTTCCAATTTCTCTCCAGAAACAATTGCTGGAACTGCTGCTGTAATTGATTTTATGATCGAACAGGGAATAGTGAAAGAAATAGTGGGAAGTCCATGAAAATCTCTGATTATGGGTTTGCAGAAGCCAAATGGCAAGTATCCCATTGTGCAAGATTTGCGCAAGGTGAATGCCATTGTAATTTGTTGTCACATGGTACTGAATCCAGCAGTATTTTCAAATTCCATGTGAAGCTGAATGGTCTTCAGTTATTGATCGTTGCAAAGCATTCTTTTCAATCTCTGTGCATGAAGATAGTCAGTTTTTATTCGATTTCCAGTTCGGCAGTTGTGCTTTGGCATTGTGTTGAGTTCCACAAGGGTATACGGAAACTCCATCTATTTTTAATCAGATCCTTAAAAAGAATCTTGAGTCTTTAGTGATGCTGAATTATTTAGTGTTGGTTGAATACATTGATGATTTATTAGTGGCATCTACCACAAAAGAAGCATGCAGGATTGATACTTTTGCCCTACTTAATCATTTGGTAGAAAATGAACACAAGGTATCGCCAACTAAAATACAGTTTTGCAAAACTGAAGTCCTGTATTTAGGACATCGCAGAGGTCTTCTGAACTGAGTGCATGCCACGCACACTTGCAAAGTCCAGGGCCACTGAATGATAGGACAGTGCCTACCTCTCATGTGCCGGTGGTAACAGTTAGACAGAGGGATCTGGCCACCCAGGCTTGTCGGAGACTAGGAAGCTACTGGGACATAAACACTAGCTTGACCTGAGGGTAGTCAGAGAGAGTCAACTGCTCAATCTGAAGGGTTTCAGCAAAGAGAGTTGACTACGAGAGGTGTAGAATCCAGCAAAGGGTATAGTGCAGTAAAAAACACAAGTGGTACCCAGAGACCGTTGCGCCAAAAGAAATAATACCCTGAGATGCAGCCTGACCGTGGAATGAGTATCACCAATTATCTCTGAAAGTTCTAAACAATCAGATAAAATTGATACTGATGATGAACAGACTGCTGTGAGAAGGTCAAAGAGAGTAAAAGTGCCTAGCCAGAGGTATGCATAACTCAAGTGAACTCCTCTAGCCTTTAATAAGTGGGAAGAGGAGCATTACAGGTTTTTTAAACAATACTTGTTCACCTGAGCCTCCCTGTAGAGAATTGGGCTGTCAATCTGAACTTTCACCTGGAAATACCAACCCAAGGACTGACACAGTTTTTCTTGAATTTGCTCATCAATAAACATGATATGAGTGTTTTCCCTTACATGAGTAGATCTCAAGCTTTGCCATAGAAGCCTACTGCCAAGACATTTGCTGGGAATTGCTCAAACTACTGCTGCTAGTCTACTTAAATTTCATTTGGCTTGCGGCCTGAAGCTTGAGTGATCATATGATCCGAGTGGGCAATCTTTTCCCAATGCAAATGTCTATATGCTGTAATTTTTTCTCTTTTTGTTTTGTTGAGTTGTATTATTCATTTCCTTAAATTTGCCACACAATGCTTCCTTGAAAGATGCTAAACACATCAATTCCTATGACACTGCGTTAAGAAATTATTCTAACTTTGTTGATCTTAGCACCAATTAATTACATGACAACACTTTGGGAATAGATTTTAGTCCTAATGTGTATAATGTATTATTAAGTGAATATGTAAATTCTATTGATGTTGGCGGTTGTCAAGTCTGTATGCAAACACCTACATCAGTTGCTAAATGTGTAAGATATCATAGCTTGTCTTTGACTTCTCAAATTTCTTGCAGCATGCTAGCTAGTTTATTTTATGGTACTAATCAGTTGCACTACTATTATTCTAATCAAGATAGAGACCTTTCTGAACTTTCTCTGGTGAAAAATGCGAATCCGCATCCTGAAGTTTCTAATATCAAAATAATGGGTTACATTTTCAGACCAACTCAGTCTTTTGACATGGCATAAGTATGTAGAAATAACTTAACATGTAAATTGGTGAGAGCTGAAAATAATTTTATAAATTCTGTAGAAGGTAGACGACGAAATAAAATAATTTACTACTGAAAATGATGATTTACCTAAAATGGTTCCTTGGAGTTTGTCACAAGAGGAGAACAAGGTAATAGAGGGAATGAGTTAATTAATCTGGCAGCCAAGGGTAAATGTATATACAGAAAGAAGTTAATGACTAATACTGTTTACGGAGAGACAAGTGAATGCAAACATACATTTGAGAAGTATTAAAACTGGGGAACGTACTTAGAAGGTGTATATCCTATTTTTCTCAGAATGTACTATATTTGTGGAAAGAGTGCTTATTACAGGTTACTGAGACAATGGAATAGAAGTTGCAACTTGGGAATAGTTTTCCCAAAAATGTATCATGTTAAAATAATTGAAAATGAATCAACAGATACAGACAAAAGAATAAAAAGAAGTGTGAGTGCAAATGAAATAGCAGGTGATATATTTTGATTTCTAATTCCTTCAGTAGGAGTTGTGCTGAACTCTCAGAAGGTTAGAAAGCTGTCTACTATCGTGGATGCATTAGCATTAGCAATTAGTACATCTGGAGGTTTCTCTGACGTGAATGAAACAATTATAGTGATTAAACCAACAGTGATTCAAAATCGATTTGCCCTTGATATATCAATTTATTGAAGATTCAATATTGTTGAACATTCAGACTAGACAGGGGCAAAGACCTACAAATGTATACTAAACATATTACTGACTTAAATAGGGATTTGAAAGATTTACAATCAGATGGTATCTGGAAAACTGTAGGTAAAGGGTTATCAAATGCTAGCAATTGGTTAGAGAGCTTAGAGAATGAATTACTAATGTCCATATTGAGACTGGGTAGTAGTGATCTTTTTGTGCATAATGCTGTTTCTTTTGTCAATCAAATGTTGCACACACCAAAGAAGTGAAAAATGTGGGGTAAAAAGTACAAGGACTAATCTTGAACGGATGTACGTTGTTACAACGCATGCTTTTACCACGCATGCTGTAACAACGCAAGTTTTAAAACGCATTCCATTACAACGCATTACACTGGGGGGTGTTGGATAGTGAATAGTTTAATTTACTATTCCAACACCAGTCCCCGTGGACACTAGGGAAGGTGTTGGATAGTAAATTAAAACTATTCCCTATCCTAGAGCGTCCCCCAGTGTAATGCGTTGTAATGGTTTTCGTTTTAAAGTCTGCGTTGCAATAGCACTGCGTGCTAAAAGTTGCGTTATAAAGGTTGTTCCCCATCTTGAACTCGAAGATGCAAAGCAAATTCTATGAAGAAGTTAAGACTTTAGAAGAGAGCAGGAAAAAAAGACTAACAATAACACATCCAAATCTGTGATGAAATCTTATGTGATAAGATCAGCCACGGTCCATGCAGATAACAGCGATGGGGCGGTGTGGCTGAGTAAGGGGGGATTTCAAGGGTCGATGCAGAGGGAAAATTAAATTAATAATTAATTTTCCCTCTGCATCGTCCCTCAAACACACTAGATAGGGACATATGTGAAAGGGACAAGAATTGCTGTAGCACTGTAAAAGAGTGCTTTTAAATACAATATAGAGGTGTATATGCAAATTTACACTAATACATATAAAAAGTGTGAGATTTTGATGCTCTACATGAAGTAGTGCTATTGAGATGCTTTTGTAGAGAATGCATTGCATAGAAACATAGGTAGTATAGCTTGTAAACAATGAGATATAAGCTTGAATCTTTGCAGACTAAACCTAGAGTTAATTTAGTTTAAAAATATTTCAAAACAATGTTATTTATCTCAAACTTAGAAAATGTACACGTGAACGTAATGAATTTTGTAGTAGTAGGATATTTCTAACGATAATTAGTGCCATGTAACAATAATTTATGAAGAATAAATGCAATTTCTCAATGTTAAATATAGATTTTGATTTCATTTAACAAAGTTTTAGAATGGATAAAGGAAAGACAATCTAAAGTCAATTTAAGGTCTTCTGGTTGAGACATGTTTTTAGTATTGACCATCCCCCATTTTAACAATGGCTTAGTGATTTAGTTTTTTGTTGCATTCCCTGTATAGCAATTGCACATTCTTTTACTTTTCTGAAAGCTATTCCCATGGGAATAGCAAGACTAAGAACCATGAGTTCTACTGTCCTGTGTGTTGCTATTATATTTCTTTCCCCTATCAATAACTTGTGAATCTGTCATTTCTCATGACAAGCATGGTCAACCATGTCAATGTTGCGATCATCTAGGTGACTTAATGCACATCCAGGACACATGATGGTTTTTGATGGAGGTGTATAAAAACTTATAAAAGAAGAACCCCCAAAGGAGGGCCATCATACTCAATTCCTTTTTGCTGTGCATCACACTCAATTTATTTTGCTTGGTGAGCGCATTTGTTTTGATTTCCTTTCCCTTTTTGACAACAAGTCGATTTTCCTGGAACTTTGATGCACACACTTTGTGTGATGCAGAAACTTTTTTGTTCTGACTGATTTTGAGGTATCAAACCATCCTGTGGTTGTGGACTATCTGTCAATCCTACATTGGACAGAGATAATTCTTCCCGAACCAGAACCTTCTTCTTTTGCTAAAGCGTTATGCTTAATGGACTTGCCTTTAGAGACCTTTAACTTTTATTTGCCCCTCCTCGGATAGGATTAACTCTGTTAGTTTTTATAACCTTCCTTCTGCCTTATGGGTAGCAGGACTTTGTAATTCTGTAAGTGGATTCAGAACCATCCTTGACCAAATTCTGGGTGCTCTTATTAAAGCTGTGATGTTTCTAACTGAATTGCTGAAGAGATTACTCTTTTTAACCTCATCGCTGCGGCGTGATTTCCAGCGCAGTGCTGAACATTCCGATCGCGGGAGTGGTCATGACGGCTCCCGGCCGGCATCAGCACATGCCCACCGTGACTCATGACGGCCGGGAGCCGTCATGAGCATGGAAGAGGATAAAGAATTGTGAATCTTTAAAATAATAACTTTAACTTTCTTGAGGCTCTTATTGTGTCCTATTTGTTTTCTCTTGGAACTGTGCAATTAGGCAAATATTTAATGTGGGACTTTTGGTAAGTTGGCTACCAATTCATGGTCCATATTGAGTAGCTGATTGATGTGTCTTGGAACCCTAACTTTCACCCCTCCTATCGGTGGAACTACATCCATCAGAAGACCATCAGCTCAGGGTTAGACAGAGTTCAGTTGTAGGAGGGCCCAGTGCGGTTAGAGTAATGATAGGAGAGAAAGAGAGTACATGCTTCTGCATGCCAACACTGCACAGAACAGTCAGCAGAACAAACACTTTTATGGCAGTATGATTTTTTTGCAGAGCTAGAGTTTTTCACATGAAAGCCAGGATTGTCTTTGCAATATACCTTATATCTGAAATACAGTCATTTTAGGCAGTTGCTTACCTAAAACTGTTTACAGCATATTTTTGCAACAAATTGTAACTTTATATTGGAGTTCATACTGGTGTGTTTTATTTTGCACTACAGATTTCACATGTATTCTGCATATTATCAATCATATTGTTTTTGTAAAAGGAACAAACAACTAATGATTTATTATTTTAGGAGGAAGGGTAAAGATGTGGCCATGTATTATGAGAAATAAACTACCCTCCACCATAAGAATGCTGCAGATCACATCAGAGTTCTATGACTTTATAGCACAACTCAGCTCTCAAAATTCTCCTTCTATATGTACTTGGGAACTCCTTGGTGACTTGCAATATCCTTATCATTTATGGCAGAATTTACATTAACCAGTGTGTTGATTATAAGTAGTACCTTCAGTGACTGCAGTGGACTAACTCTGTACTGTAGCCAATCTGGCGACCAGTCCCACATGCGCGTGGCGGTGCAGGTGTGGAGCGGCTTGATGGATGCGGTGCCGCGCAGCCGCCCTGAGCTCCACTGCTTTGTTAGCTGAAAGTTAATTAATAGGCAGGATTAACAGCTGGTGGTGCTGGGACGCCGCCATTTAATCAGAACGAGGCAGGCTTCCCGCACTCCACTCCCACAGCCCCCTCAATGCTGTTCCCAAACTCGGCCTGGAATGAGCGTGGAAATTAAACAATGAACAACAGCTGAAAAAAACACACACAGCGCGGAATTAGCATTTAGAGCCGCGTGCCACGCCATTGTTTCCCCGATGTAGGGAATTGTCGGTCCCTTATCTGCACTTCTCGCTGCAGATGTGACGGCCAATAGGCACTCCTTGAAAACGCCGTCTGTTTATGCAGAGGGAGATCACAGCCTGGCCTTTGTTCGGCACTTCTATAGAGTTTCTATAATTTTATTGCCATGTGCTTTGTTCTATATTTATGCTGAGAATGTCAGGCTATTAGGAGCGCAAATTGACATCGCTTGTAAATTAAAGGTTCCCTTTGTCCTCTAAACAGGCGCGTTACAGACAGCAGTGTTGTGGGCTTGATTTACAAACATGGGACAAGTACAGCCAGAGCAGGGTAAGCTGAATTTGCATAAAGAGAAAAGGTACAGCGGGAGCAATGTAAGCTTCCTTTGCATGTAGTAAACAGGCACAGAGGGAGCTATGCAAGCTTCATTGAACATATAAACAGATTCAGCAACAGCAGGAGGAGTGTAGCTTCATTTGGATAGAGAGAAGAAGTATTCTAAGAGCAGTGCAAGCTTCATTTGAAAAAAGAGAACAGGTACAGCAAGAGCAGTGTGAGCTTCACCTACATATGGAGAATAGGTACAGAAGTGTGTGCTTCACATACATATAGAGAACAGGTCAGCAGGAGCAGTGTGAGCTTCACCTACATATGGAGAATAGGTACAGGAAAAGTGTGTACTTCATATGCATATAGAGAACAGGTACAGCAGGAGCAGTGTGAGCTTCACGCGCATACATAGACAAGCATTTACAATGCAACGGTTTCGCCTTTGGAAAAGTTAGAGTTATTGGCATTGTAAATGACAAAATTTGTATTTATGTGTTGGTTTTGAAAACCAATAAATAAATGGCATTGTAATTTACATTGCCAATAGCTTAATCTCTCGCAAATGTGAGACCTATTGTACCCTACGGACGAGCTCAGCAGACAGCAATTACTACCACACACACACACACCCAGAGCCACACACACACACCCAGAGCCAGCCACACACACCCAGAGCCACACACACACACCCAGAGCCCCACACGCACACACCCAGAGCAGTCACATACACACACCCACTGGAGCAGTCACACACACACACACACACACTGGAGCAGTCACACACACTCTGGAGCAGTCACATACACACACACACACTGGAGCAGTCACATACACACACACACACACACACTCTGGAGCAGTCACATACACACACACTCTGGAGCAGTCACATACACACATACCCTGGAGCAGTCACATACACACACACCCTGGAGCAGTCACATGCACACACACACACACACACACACACACACTGGAGCAGTCACATACACACACTCGGGATCAGTCACATACACACACACACACTGGAGCAGTCACACACGCACACATTCTGGAGCAGTCACATACACACACACATACACACACTGGAGCAGTCACACACACACACACACTGAAGCAGTCACACACACACACACTCTGGAGCAGTCACATACACACACACACACACACACTGGAGCAGTCATACACACACACACTGGAGCAGTCACATACACACACACACACTGGAGCAGTCACATACACACACACTGGAGCAGTCATGGTTTTCAGGTGTTTTAGTCTAATTAGTTCGATGGAAGCAAGACTACAATACCCATAATGCATTAGGTGATGACATAAAGGATGAGGACTGGATACGATGCCCCTAATGACGGAAAGAAGGCAGTCCTGCTATAGAGGTGTGGCACCAGCCTCTCTGTGGGGGTGTGGTTCCACACCTTGTCCCGCCTGGGGTTTTACATTTGAGGCTGTCACAGTGACGGTTTTCAAAGTCTGACCTGTTTTGCGTGACTTTCCACGGTAATATCACTGGCGCCCCGGGGTTGTAGCCGCAGCAAGTGTAAAACCCGGTGTCATCGAACAGAAATGGAGCAGCCCTTGCTTCCATGAACAGGTCCGTCTGAGACTCCCAGCTACGACCCCACCTTCTTTGATCCTGGACTGAACCATGTAAGAACCCCCCCCCCTTCCTACCCCTCCATCCGAGACCCTGAACAGATTATTTTATTTTATTTTTATTTATTTTGTGAGACCCTGGAAAGTCCAGTATGGGCACCCCCCCTCATGCCCTCCGTTACGAGACCCTTGATGGACCCCACGCCCCCCCTTCCCGCCGAGCGAAAACCTAATCAGATCTTACAAAGCCCCATCCTACGTCCAGTCCAGACATCAAAGCCCAGTGACCCCAACAAAACAACACAGCCACATCCTAGGCATATGCAAATAAGCCCCACAATCCTCTTCCATTATTAACACCCCCATACTCTTTGGGGCTGTATCCCAAACCCCTCACATACTCGTAAAAAGCATTTTTGCCGTGGGAGCGGTAGTCTTAGCCTCCCACCCCCTTCCCTCCCAGTGCCACCTGTGGGAATCCGCCAGGTCGAACTCCTAAGGGAGGGTGCATTTTAGAATTCCTCCAGCTGCGCACACCGCAGCCCATCAGCACCAATAACGGGGAGCCCCAGTCCTGCGGGAGGGGCCCACGGGAGCCTGGGGGGTTTCCTCCGGCACCCGGGGAGGGAGCGCCGCGCCCGGGGGACTTGCACAACTTCACCCTATCCGGCTTTGTCTGTCACTCAGCATTGGCATGTGGGAGTCAGGCAAGGCAAAGAGGCAGGGTAGTAGGGCGGGAGGTGGCGAGGTGGAGAGAGAGCGATGGGTGCAACAGAGGAGAGGCAGGAATGGAGAAAAGAGGGCTAGACAGAGAGCGGACTGGGGTAGAGATAAAGAGAGGGTGGCTAGAAGGAAAGAGGTCAAGGGAGGGAGCGTAGGAGTGAGGCGTGGACTCGTAGGGGAGGTGGAGAAGTGGGGATGAGAGAGAAGAAAATAGAAGCGGGGATGCTGAGGACGAGAGCGCAAGGGGTGGGAAAGCGAGGGACTAAAATGAAATATGTGAAGATAGAAGAAAGATGGAGGGGAGAGGGCGCCGATGGGGTGGAGGGCTGGGCCAGCCGGCGCCACCTGTCCTGATTGTCAAAATATAATCCCTACGTTTTGAGAACATTTCGGCGTTTCGCCTGCCGCGACCCTGTTACATTTTAATCAACTCGGTAAGCATGTCCCAGTGACGTTTTCTGCAAGTCCCTGAAAAATGTATTATTCCCCACAGAGTCGCTCAGTAGAGCTTTTTTGCAAAAGAGGCAACCCCAAGGAAAGAAGGAGACAGACGGCGAAACAGAGATGTGATCGAGGAAGGAATAGACAGCGGGAGGGGGCGGGAACGGACAGCGGGAGGGGGGGGCGGCAGGAACGGCCAGTACTCACCTGGACCTGGACTTCCTCAGGCGGCGGACAAAAAAAAATAAACCTGGCCCACGGCCGCATGACGTTGTCAGGAGGCGGCAGGATGAGTAAAAATGGCCGGAACGCCCCTGAATCTGCTCCGCAATTGACGGACAGATCTCTGTTCCAATGGCTAGCCTCCATTTATGGAGCTAGCCAATGGAACAGAGGGGGGATTCCCAAGCCACATACTCTAAACAAAAGATTTCGCCTTGCGCGAAACGCTGCTTGCGCAGCTTTTCGCCAGGTCGAAACCTAAAAAGGTACAAAAGAAGTGTGCGCTTCACATGCATATAGAGATCAGGTACAGTTGGAGCAGTGTAAGCTTCACTTACATATGGAGAACAGGTACGGAAGAAGTGTGCGCTTCACATGCATAACAGGTACAGCAGGAGCAGTGTAAGCTTCACTTACATATGGAGAACAGGTACAGGAGAAGTGTGCGCTTCACATGCATATAGAGAATAGGTACAGCAGGAGCAGTGTGAGCTTCACGCGCATACATAGAAAAGGTACAAAAGAAGTGTGCGCTTCACATGCAGATAGAGAACAGGCACAGCAGGAGCAGTGTAAGCTTCACTTACATTTGGAGAACAGGTACAGGAGAAGTGTGCGCTTCACATGCATATAGAGAACAGGTACAGAAGGAGCAGTGTGAGCTTCATGCGCATACATAGAAAAGGTACAAAATAAGTGTGCGCTTCACATGCGTATAGAGAACAGGTATAGAAGGAGCACTGTGAGCTTCATGAGCATACATAGAAAAGGTACAAAACAAGTGTAAGCTTCACTGGCATATAGAGAACAGGTACAGAAGGAGCAGTGTGAGCTTCACACGCATACATAGAAAAGGTACAAAAGAAGTGTGAGCTTCACATGCATATAGAGAACAGGTTCAGAAGGAGCAGTGTGAGCTTCATACGCATACATAGAAAAGGTACAAAAGAAGTGTGAGCTTCACATGCACAAAGAGAACAGGTACAGAAGGAGCAGTGTGAGATTCACGCACATACGTAGAAAAGGTACAAAAGTGGTGTAAGCTTCACATGCATACCGAGAACAGGTATAGCAGAAGCAGTGTAAGCTTCGCTTACACATAGAGAACAGGTACAGCAAGAATAGTGCAATCTTCATTTGGAAATAGAGAAACAATGCACCATCAGCAGTGCGTGCTTCATTTGGAAATAGAGAGCAGGTACAGCATGAACAGTGCAAGCTTCAGTTGAATTAAGTGATAGGTGCAGCATGAGCAGTGCTAGCTTTATTTAATGGCACAGGAGAAGTGAAAGCTTCATGTGCATATAGAGAAAAGGTACATAAAGAGCAGTGTATGCTTCACAGGCACATAGAGAACAGGTACAGCACGAGTAGTGCAAGCATCACTTGCATATAGAGAACAGGTACAGCACAAGCAGAGTAACCTTTACTTCAACATAGAGAACAGGTACAGCATGAGCAGTGCAAGCTTCAGCTGTATAAAGTGAACTGGTACACCAGGAGCAGTGCAAGCTTTCTTTAATGGCACAGGAGAAGTGAAAACTTCATGTGCATATAGAGAAAAGGTACAGAAAGAGCAGTGTATGCTTCCCACGCACAAAGAGAACGGGTACAGCACGAGCAGTGCAAGCGTCACTTGCATATAGAGAACAGGTACAGCACAAGCAGAGTAACATTTACTTCAACATAGAGAACAGGTACAGCATGAGCAGTGCAAGCTTCAGTTGGATAAAGTGAACTGGTACACCCAGAGCAGTGCAAGCTTCACTTCCATATAGAGAACAGATCCAGCATGAGCAGTGCAAGCTTCAGCTGGATAAAGTGAACTGGTACACCAGAAGCAGTGCAAGCTTCACTTCCATATAGAGAACAGGTACAGCATGAGTAGCGCATGCTTCAGTTTCTATAAAGGGAACAGGTACAGCAGGAGCAGTGCACGCTTTACTTGCATATGGAGCACAAGTTCAGCAGTAAAAGTGTAAGCTTCACTTTTATATAAAGAACACTTAAAGCAGGAGCAGAGCAAGTATCACTTGATAATAGGGAACAGGCACAGGAGAAATGTAAGCTTCAAGTGCATATATAGAACAAGTACAGCAGGAGCAGTGCAAGCTTCATTTGGAAATAGCAGGTGCGGCGTGAGCAGTACAACCGTCAGTTGGATAAAGTGACAAGGTACAGCAGGAGCAGTGCAAGCTTCACTTGCATACAGACCACAGGTACATCAGCATAAATGTAAGCTTCACTTGTATATAGAGAACAGGTACAGCAGGCGCAGTGCAGGTTTCATTTGAAAATAGAGAACAAATGAGCAGTGCAAGCTTAATTTGGAAATAGAGCACAGGAGCAGCATGAGCAGTGCAAGCTGCAGTTGGATGAATTGAACAGGTGCAGCATGAGCAGTGCAATCTTTATTTACAAATAGAGAACAGGTTCAGAGGGAGAAGTGCAAGGGCTGGATGGGCAAACCAGCAACAGTGCAGAATTTATTCGCAAACCTGTTCCCGCCCAGCATGAGCAGCAGTGCACACTCACCCACTGAAACTTCAAAGGCACAACATGAAGAGTGCAAACTTTACTTGCAAACACAGAAGAGGGGTAACACAAGATTCCCCTACAAATACTTGATGGGTACAGCAGGAACTTTACTAGATTCCCTTGAAAACACATAACAGGTTCACCAGGAGCAGTGTGAGTTTTTTTTTCTCAAACACAAAACCACAGAACAAGTTCGGCAGTAGAAGTACAGGCTTCACTCAAGTACAGAGTACAAGAGCAACAGCACAAGGTTACCAAACAAACACAAGCCAGGCATAATAGGAGCAGTGAAAACATTCCTTAAAACCACAGAACAAGAGAAGCTAAGATTGCCCCACAAATACACAAAAGGTTCAATAGGCGCCTTGCCTGCTTGCTGAGAAAACACAGACCAGGAACACTGCTGACTTCTCCTACGGCCACAGTGCTGGTATAGCAAGGACTCTGCATGTTTCTCTTGCAAACACAAACCAGGCACAGCAGCAACAGTGAAAGATTCCTCTACCAGCACAGAGAGGCTCCATCAGGACAGTGCGTACACAGAACAGGTACAGCTGCAGCAGTGCAGCCTTCACTCACGAAGTACAAAACAAGAGAAAGAGTAGGAATGCCTCTACAAATACAGATTACCTGTAGTAGGACGAACAGCAAACACTTTTAGTCGAAGATCATAACAGGTACAACAGAAATTATTCACTTTCCCTTGAAAACACAGACCAGCTACAGCAGCAACATTGCAGACCTCACTCACAAACACATAAAAGGTACAGCAGGAATGGTGTACACTTCACTCACAAACACATAAAAGGTACAGCAGGAATGGTGTAGACTTCACTCACAAACACATAAAAGGAACAGCAGGAATGGTGTAGACTTCTTTCACAAACACATAAAAGGAACAGCAGGAATGGTGCAGACTTCACTCACAAACACATAAAAGGTACAGCAGGAATGGTGTAGACTTCACTCACAAACACATGAAAGGTACAACAGGAAATGTTGTAGACTTTACTCACAAACACATAAAAGGAACAGCAGGAATGGTGTAGACTTCACTCACAAACACATAAAAGTAACAGCAGGAATGGTGTAGACTTCACTCACAAACACATGAAAGGTACAGCAGGAATGGTGTAGACTTCACTCACAAACACATAAAAGGAACAACAGGAATGGTGTAGACTTCACTCACAAACACATAAAAGGTACAGCAGGAATGGTGTAGACCACTCACAAACACATAAAAAGAACAGCAGGAATGGTGTAGACTTCACTCAAAAACACATAAAAGGAACCGCAGGAATGGTGTAGACTTCTTTCACAAACACATAAAAGGAACAGCAGGAATGGTGTAGACTTCACTCACAAACACATAAAAGGTACAGCAGGAATGGTGTAGACTTCACTCACAAACACATGAAAGGTACAACAGGAAATGTTGTAGACTTTACTCACAAACACATAAAAGGAACAGCAGGAATGGTGTAGACTTCACTCACAAACACATAAACGTAACAGCAGGAATGGTGTAGACTTCACTCACAAACACATGAAAGGTACAGCAGGAATGGTGTAGACTTCACTCACAAACACATAAAAGGAACAACAGGAATGGTGTAGACTTCACTCACAAACACATAAAAGGTACAGCATGAATGGTGTAGACCACTCACAAACACATAAAAGGAACAGCAGGAATGGTGTAGACTTCACTCACAAACACATAAAAGGTACAGCAGGAATGGTGTAGACTTCACTCACAAACACATGAAAGGTACAACAGGAAATGTTGTAGACTTTACTCACAAACACATAAAAGGAACAGCAGGAATGGTGTAGACTTCACTCACAAACACATAAAAGTAACAGCAGGAATGGTGTAGACTTCACTCACAAACACATGAAAGGTACAGCAGGAATGGTGTAGACTTCACTCACAAACACATAAAAGGAACAACAGGAATGGTGTAGACTTCACTCACAAACACATAAAAGGTACAGCAGGAATGGTGTAGACCACTCACAAACACATAAAAGGAACAGCAGGAATGGTGTAGACTTCACTCACAAACACATAAAAGGTATAGCAGGAATGGTGTAGACTTCACTCACAACACTTAAAAGGAACAGCAGGAACGGTGTAGACTTCACTCACAAACACATAAAAGGAACAGCAGGAATGGTGTAGACTTCACTCACAAACACATAAAAGGTACAGCAGGAATGGTGTAGACTTCACTCACAAACACATAAAAGGAACAGCAGGAATGGTGTAGACCTCACTCACAAACACATAAAAGGAACAGCAGGAATGGTGTAGAGCTCTGTCACAAACACATAAAAGGAACAACAGCAGGAATGGTGTAGACTTCACTCACAAACACATAAAAGGTACAGCAGGAATGGTGTAGACTTCACTCACAACACATAAAAGGAACAGCAGGAATGATGTAGACTTCACTCACAAACACATAAAAGGAACATCAGGAATGGTGTAGACCTCACTCACAAACACATAAAAGGAGCAGCAGGAATGGTGTAGACCTCACTCACAAACACATAAAAGGAGCAGCAGGAATGGTGTAGAGCTCACTCACAAACACAGAAACAGCAGGAATGTTGTAGACTTCACTCACAAACACATAAAAGGTACAGCAGGAATGGTGTAGACCTCACTCACAAACACATAAAAGGAACAGCAGGAATGGTGTAGAGCTCACTCACAAACACATAAAAGGAACAGCAGGAATGGTGTAGACTTCACTCACAACACATAAAAGGAACAGCAGGAATGGTGTAGACCTCACTCACAAACACATAAAAGGAACAAGAGGAATGGTGTAGAGCTCACTCACAACACATAAAAGGAACAGCAGGAATGGTGTAGACTTCACTCACAAACACATAAAAGGTACAGCAGGAATGGTGTATACTTATCCCATAAACACATAAAAGGTACAGCAGGAATGGTGTAGACTTCACTCACAAACACATAAAAGGTACAGCAGAAATGGTGTAGACCTCTCCCATAAACACATAACATGTACCGCAGGAATGATGTAGGCTTCACTCATAAATTCAGTACAGGTGCAGTGGGGACAGTACAAGGTCCTCTTACAAATATACAACAAATGCAGCAAGAATCGTGGAAGGTATACTTTCACAGAAAGGAGAGTTACAGCAGTAAATTTGCTTGCCTCCCCCAGAAACATGAAATAATGCTGTATGTTTACTTTATACGCACAGAACAGCTATAGTGGGACCAGTACAAGGCTTATTACCAAACACTGAACTTGTGTAACAGGAGGAACAGTGCAGGTTTACCTTCAGGTAGCACACACGCAACAAGTGTCATTAGTGCATATTTTATTCATTACGAAATAAAACCAGCTTACTTAGCAACAGTGCAAACTTCCGAGACAATTAGATCAACAGCGTCACCACAACTTTCCACCACTATAGAGAATATGCCGCAGAAGGAGTACAAGCTTCTTTGCATTCAAACAGCTGGTACAGCACATCAGTGCTATCTAACAACACACACACACACACACACACACATGCACGGGTTGCACCGCCCTAATGCTAGCCCTGCTGAGAAAACCAAGAGATGATTACGAATGCATATACTCTGCCAGATTACATGCAGATCTATAAAAACAGTGCCAATGTTATTAGTAAATCAAAACATGTTTTCCTCATATTGGGTCTGCTTGGAATCTGAACTACCTGCACTGGGCATAACTTGATAATTGCCTGTCATATTTGATGCAGAGGCATCAATCAGTGCTAAAGTTATAAACACATTTACATGTTTGCCTCTTATTAACTCCCTCCCCCTGCTCAATGGATTGGCACACACTTGACATACCAATGGTAAAAACCAATCCTTCCAAGATTCTGGCACATTTTGTGCAGATTTGTCTCATAATGGCAATGTTATTAGTACATGAACACATTTTGCTCCCCCTTTTTTAACTCTACCCACCTTTGATGGATCTGTTCAGACTTCAGAATACCAGGAGTGGGCTACATGTACCAATCTCTGTCAAATTTGGTGCAAATTTGTCAAACGGTGAACAAGATATTATTAGGTCAAAAATGTTATTGACACGCACCCACCCACCCCTGGTTTAACTTTGGCCCAAAATTAGATCTTCACAAAACCTTTAATACGTGCACTATGTGTAAATCACTAACTAATGGCATCATTTGGGGCAGATTGATCAAATAAGACTTGAGTTGTAACCAAATACCTCCCTCCTAGTGTATTGGCACAAACTTTGACAAACTTATAGAAACTAATCCTTCCAGGTTTTTGCAATTTTGGTGCAGATTCATCACCATCAGTGCCAAACCTATTAGCAAATGACCAAATCCTCCCCACGCCTCTTGATGGATCTGCTTGAATTTGCAAATACATAGACCGATATCAGCATACTAAGGGTCTAATTTTTCTACCAAGTGCCACATTTTTCTCTGCCTTTTTGTGTGCCTAGAGGTCTTCGAGGTTATTGCCTACTGGTCTCCTTCAGAAAATTGTGTTTCAGTGCTCCAGGATACCTGGAGCTCCTTCATTCCTGTTTATTTCTTGATAAATGTAATGTTTGTGAACATTATGGGCAGATTTTGATGACATAACCTTTGCTAACAACAATATCAGTGAATTAAAGCAACATTTCACGAAAAATACCAGTAGACCAGTCATTAGGGTTACTCAAAACTGCTGGTGAACTTTTACTTTAGAGTAATTGCAAAATAGAGGATAAGTGCCACTCCCAGAGAACAACCCCTTTTACCTTCTTTGTCATCGCTTCTCCCATTGCATGAATGATTTTGTGAAGGGTGCTTTTCTTGCGGTCTACCAGAGGAGGAACGTTCTGCCTCAGCTGACAAGTGAATCTCTGAACTTTTAAGAAGCTCAGTACACTGAGTTCCAGGGTGCATCTGCCCAAATGCCCAACTTTAGCACTATTGGATGAAGCTTTCCCTCAGCTCTCTGATCATCTCATGGACTTGCACCTACATAGACCCTTGTTTGAGTGGTGCATCCTGAATTTGAATCCAGTGTTCTTCATGCTAGGACTGAGCCTCAAAGACGGCTGAAACACAGATTACCTGCTGTGCTACTGCATCCAATCTTGCCCCGCGTGGAATCCCCAAGGAGTCCAGAAATACAAAATACAAACAGAGTTCAAAAGAAAGAGAGGATAATCTCTTGCAGAATTGCTCTTGATGACTGCAGTGTCAGAACATCCCCAGAGCCTCTCAAACTCCCCACCAAAGATGGGCTTGGGCTCCCCGAAGAATCGACTGCTATGACATGTAGGAGAGATGGCGTTGATGCTCTCTGGTCATCCACCTCTTTCTGCACCAACTTTTGATATCTTTATATTTTATCCAATTTACATGCGACCACCCAGCTAGTCAGATCAAGGGCAAGGGATCCTTAGGGTCTATTGCAAGCTATATGTGGTGCAGGCCTTGGTGCCTGTGTCCATATGGACACCCCGAGGTCTGCATACCTCCCCCATTTCTGCAACTTAACACAGAAACACTAAAACTTTGTTATTTTTCCTTGCACCACATTTGTTGACACTTAAGTTGAAATGTGCTTGCTTATCATTGCAGTGACTGGGTAGATGTACACACTCTTTTGGGTTTGGAGATGCCAATCAGTTAAAAAGATACATAGTAACCCATTTTAGTGGGAACCCTGCAAACGTCTGTTTTGCTACACTGGAATAATGAATTCTGCTGCTGTCTTTTTCTGCATCATTTTTCATTTGCTGCATTTTCCACATAATCCATCATTTATTGCATAATTAGCATATTTTAACAAAAAAAATGTTTCTAGCTCAAACTGATCTAATGTTACTAAAAATGTGATGATGCCGTTCGCAGGCAGAGAGGAAGGTCCTTTGCAAAGGTTAACTGGTCATCTTTCATTTGCTTTATCTGGATTTAGTTGTTAAACTGGTACTAATGGAGTGAAATCATTGCCCAGACATTGCTACCATCTGGAAAAATTACAAAATAATGAAGTGATACTATGTGCCGCGTTATGCTGCATAATTTGCTTTTTCTTGCTGCATAATTTAGTCAACCCTTCCGCATAATTTGGTGCACCCCTCCCGCATAATTCTAGTGTCCTAGCTCCATTGTTCCTGTGTTCAATACCAAATTGCTCCTTGCGAACCCTGTCTTTCAATTTCCGTACTAAATTTCACAGTTTCTGTTTTTTCCCCATTACAAGTGTGTTCCGAGCCTCGTAAACATAATAGCTCTGCAAACATTAGAGCCTGGAGAACATTATATCGAGTGTTTAGAGTGGGCCTCGCTTTAACTGCCGTATAGTGTGTTTACCATCTGTTCTATTCAGTTACAGGTTTCCCTGTTCATTGTATCATTACTGACTTATATTTTGTGCATTCTGTTCTTACTCTTTTCTGTTTCATTAGTGTTGATACCGACATGTCTTTAAAATATCTGGCATTTTATTAAGTGTTGGGTATTGCACACCCTTGGATGGACATACATATTGTATTGTGGCCTTGAATATTTTGTTTTATTGTACATAGATCCCCTAAAACTTCCCCTTCTGCAGAATTCGGCTTTACACAATCCTTCCAATTACCTCTACCAGTCAGCCCGTTCCTTTGCTTCTGACGTGAGCAGTTCTGGAAGCAATCACATTACTCTGGGGCGAATCTCCCTCCCATGATACACTCATAGTTGGAGTGGGCGTCACTCGCGTAATTTGCTGTAGTGCAATTATGCAAAATATGAGCATAATTATGCGAGATTGTTCAGAATTACGCAAGAAGCGACAACCAGGATTCAGTATTAATTTCTTAGCGCAAACTGCACTCTCGTATATAAAATGAAATTGAGAATACATTTTGCACTACTAGTGCTAAATGCAACAGAATAGCTGCAGCCGGCAGCTACATGCGCTCGCTAAATTTGTAGTTCCTGTTCTCCTGCACAAGGATGTTGGTGCCATTGTACTCATAAATACGCGAACGGAATGGCCTAGAACCTCTTAGCACTGGCGTAACGAAAATTGAGGGGGCCTCCCTGCAAGGTATGTAGAGGGGCCCCCTCCGGGCTCAATTAGGAGCTCTCCGGACAGAGTACAGTGCCGAGGGGGCCCCCTGGAGCTTCGGGCACCCCCGCATCGCGTGGGCTGCGGGGGCCTGTGTTACGCATCTGCCTCTTAGAGAGGTGGTCGAAGATTCAGATGTAGAGTGTGTTCTTGTAGTCTAACATTCTGGTGATGTGTGCTTGAGTGATTGTCAGGGCCGGACTGTGAACCACAAGCGGCCCGGGCAAAGTGCTCACTCCCCCCCCCCCCGGGGGGGGGTTGTGGATGCCGCCGAGCTCTTTGGAAGGGCCGGTTTTCAGCCGATTTTGGTACAGGTCCGATGCTGCAAAAACGGTCCTGTAACAAAAACGGCCCGCAGGGGCCCCAAACCCCACCCACCGGTGCGGTGCATTGGGGGATTGCCCGGTGCCCGCTACGGCTAGTCTGGCCCTGGTGAGTGTTCATCTAGTGTCAAAAGGAAGGCACCTGAATATTTCTTTGAGTTGGTTCAGGGTGTGGAAGCAGGAGGCGATGGCCGAGTTGACCAGGCTGGCCATTGATAGTTTGTTATTGACTACAATTCCCAGGTTTCTGGCTGGGCTGGAGGGCGAAGGGGTTCTAATTCCCCCCTGGCTGAGGTTAAAGCATATGGTCTTTTCTAAATATTTCTGCCTCCATCTTGTTACAGTTGAGGTGGAGGCTATTGGACTTAATTTAGAGGGTAACCTAAAACTTGCACTCTGAGATCTTGGCTTCGGTATTGGACAGGTCTTTCGAGAGTGAGAGGATGAGTTGAGTGCCATTGGTATAAGAGATACTGTTGATTCTGAAAGTTTTCACGATGTTGGTGAGTGGGGCCATATAGATATTTAAGAGTGTGGGTGTGAGTTGTGTTCCATGTGGGACTCAGTAGACAAACTGAATGAGAAGTAGGGAAGAGGGCTGACTTTCTTTGTACGAACAGAGAGGAATGAGCGGATTCATTGAGTGGCTGTTCCAAGGATGCCTGACTAGCGGAGGTGTTGAATGAGACTATGATAGGAGACAGTGCTTAAGGCCACAGAAAGGGTGAGAAGGATGAGGGCTATGGTGTTGTCTTGGTCCATGAAATGTGGATTTTGTTTGTTGTGGGAATGCGGATGATTTCTGTGATGTGGTTTTGAAGACAGATTGAGATGAGTTGAGGAGCTGATTGTTATACAAGTTGGTAGTTATTCTCTTGTTGATCAGTTTCTCAATTACCTTTTCTGGGTAGGGAAGCAATGAAATAGGCCTGTAGTTGCCTTGCTTGGGAGAGCAGGTCTGCTGTAGGTTTCGTCAGTATAGGTTGGATTGTTGCATGTTTCCAATGGTTTCAGTATGTAACCATACTAATGGCGTCATTGAGGTTTGGGGTGAGTGTGTTTGTATATGACATTAATCTTGTCGTGGAAGAAAAGTGTGAGCTGGGAGTAGAGTTCCTGAGAGGGAGCATTGATGTTGGAGCTGGCTGCTGGTGAGGTACATTCTTTAATGATGGAAAAGACCTCCGTGGTGCTGTTGGTGATGTTATCTAACAGTTTTGTTAGGGCTGCACGCTTGGTGGCTTTCATTTGATGGAGGTAACGTTAGAGGGATAATTTGTAGGTCTATTCGGCCGGATTTATGTGGGTGAGTTCCCAATGACACTTGGGTTGCTTGCGGTGGTGCCTGGAGCGTCGAGGTCATTGCTGTATGAGCTGACATTTGGTCTGGTCCTGGCAGAGATCTTGGTTTTGAGGGGGCCTAGGCATCTGTGCAGAAGGTGATCCATCAGTTGAAGTTGTCAACTAAATGGTTGAGGTCATTTTGTGTACCTGGTTTATTCATAGATGGTGTTCCAGTTGAGGCAGGGAGGTTTTGTGGGGGTATTTGGTAGTAGTTGAAGTGGAGGTCGAAACAGACAAGCAAGTGGTCAGTCCAGGTGAGGAGAGTGGGTTAACTGACCACAATGTTATCAAAAGTAGTAGAGTAAATGGCCGAAAGTCTGAGTGTGTTCAGGCTGTTCAGCAGGTTGGTGGTGTTTGGGTTAGTGAATTCCCCGAGCAGGATGAAGCAGCTGGCGTTGAGTATGAGGGTGGCAATGGTTTCTGCAATGGAGTTTCTGAACTCTGCTCTTGGTCCCGGTGGTTGGTAAAGCAGGGCTTCCCACTGAGTGATGGTATTGGAAATGTTGAGTTTGAAGGTCAGGTATTCCGGTTTGTCCCTGGTGTCGGTATCTGTGAGGGAATAGTATATTCTGACTTATTGGACTTGTTCTGTCTTGTGATCTTGCATCTGTTGTGGAGGAAAAGTTAGCAGTGCTGGGAGCTTAAGGAAGTTTTAGCCAGATGTCCATGAGGAAGAGCAGACCAGGGAGAAATTAAGAAGGAGGTAGCAGATTTTGACGGGTTGTTCGTTGTGAGAGCAGGCATTCAGGAGTGTGCATGAAAGCGGTGGGTTGGTGTCGAGTGTGTCAACATTGTCCGGTGTGGGAGTGTGAGTGGATTGGGTTTGGGGTGTGCTGGATGGCTTGCAGGAGAAGCAGCACCTTGAGTGTTTGTAGGAGCGATCCTTCAATATCACATGGAGATGCATGACAGGTGCAGGCCACAAGATGAGGCAAGGTATTGTCTGGGGCTATGCTGGGGTGGCAGAAGATCAAGGTTCCTGGTGCTGGGCACTTGCATAGGCTAAGCATGGACAGGCACAGCCAAGCTTGCCTTTGGGCTCTATCGGGACATTAGCTGCAGCTGCCTTAAGAAGATCAGTGGGGAGAACCTGTTGGTGGTGGGAGAGCCTGGGAGGGTCCAGGCAAGTGGCAGGAAAAACGTGCATGGTGGGGAGGAGCAGGTGATGGTGCTGGGTAGGAGTTAGAAAAGAGAAAGGGAGCAGACATAAGAGGACAAAAAGGAGTGAATGAGCGCTAAGAAACTCTAGGAGATGCAGAGAACAAGAGGGTAAATTAGCAAAAAGAGAGACAAAGAGTTATGAAACAGAGAGAGAGAAAGAAAGTAGGAGCTAGTAGGCTGAGTGAGGCAGGGTCTCACATGAGCAGCAGAGATGTCGAGTCTGGAAGGGCCATGCTTGGTTGGAGTAAAAAACAATACAGTGTTAATGGGAATCATACCCTACGGGCCTACTGCTATGCCCAAAAAACAAATGCAGCAGGAAAGAGAAACAACCCAGTGAATGCAGGATTTACACCCGCTTAATTTCAATCCTCGAGGGGCAATCAAACCGGTACAGCAGTGACTACTTAAAGCAAAAGAATGGACGACTACCCAGGAGGCAAGCATTGAATGAACCAGGGAACCTCAAACTACAAACCCCTATACCCCTCAGGTGTACATTTGTTTATTCTGACATGGACCCTTAAGGCATGGTACCACACACACACATATAGAACATTTGAATACAACCTGTCTATACATAGGAGCACAGTGGGTGTCCTACACTAAATTAGTACAGCCCTGAGGAACACAGTCTCCTCAAATAGCAGTACCACCTACAGAAGGCTAAAATGTATTGGCATACATATAAGGTTGAGGAGAGTTAGGCACATTGTTGGATAGTTCCCTGTACAAGGACTCATTCAACATTTATAACAAGAAGGAAAGGCCATCTGTAAAATGTGACTACCTAGTCAAACGGGGCCGCTGAATATTCAGTTATTAATGCATTTTGATTTCAGGTCTCTGTGTATTTGTATGATGAACAGTTGTTATGTCATGATCAATATATTTGTTGGACTTTTAAATTTGTAAAAAGTGGTTTTGATTTGGTGTAGTTGTATACCTTGTTGTTTTAAGTCCTGTGCCAGCAATGTTTATATATGTTTTCGCAAAACAAATCTAGTATTTTACTTGAATTTAAGGTCCACAAAACTTCTATTGTTGAACTCTATTATTAATTTACATGCCTAACCATAAAAAGGTGCCTATGATTTTGTAATGGGACAATGTTTTTTTTGGTTTTCAGGTAACTTATTTCTAAATAGTATACCTTGCCTCGATCGTTTATGTTATGTTATGTTATGTTGTTATTTAATCTTTTGTATAGCGCACGGCGACTCAAAAAGAGTATCCCGGCGCTTTTAGTAAAGGAGAGCTGCATCATAATAACATAACACGTTTAAAAGAAGGGGAAGAGAAAAAGAAAAAAAAGAAAAAGAAAACCAGAAAAGCATACAAAATAAGATCTACTGAGTAAACAACCACGTTTTAAGGCCCTTCCTGAAGGCAAGTAAGCTGGTTGCTCCCCGCAGAGAGAGCGGCAGGGAGTTCCACAACTGCGGTGCAAGTAAACCAAAGGAGCGACCACCCAAACGGGCTCTCTTCACTCGCGGAACAACCGCCAGGAACAGAGACTCCGACCTCAAAGAGCGAGTCGGATGATAAAAAGTCAGTCTCCTTTGAAGATATTTTGCTCCCACCGCATGAAGGGCCTTATAGGCCAGGGTCAGAGCCTTAAAGGCAATCCGTTTCCGGACTGGAAGCCAGTGCAAGGTCTTCAACAGCCCCGTTGCACTAGCCCGCCTATTTAAGCCAAAAATGGCTCTTGCAGCAGCGTTCTGCACCACTTGGAGCCGTTGCAGCAGGTACTCTGGCAGGCCCAGGTAGAGGATGTTAGAATAATCTAACCTGGACCCGATAAGAGCCTGTACCGTCAGCCTCCTGTGCTCCTCAGACAGCAGGGGAAGGAACCTCCGCAGCATCCTGAGGAGGCCAAAACAGGTGCCCGACACCCCGAGAATCTGGGATTTTAAGGTAAGCCCATTGTCTATCTTGACCCCCAAGTTCTTAGCCATTTTGGAGGAACAAGACGGAGGAAACATGTCAATGGGCCACCAGGCCTGCCAATTTGGCTCGGTATCACACCCAAAGAAGAGTACCTCAGATTTCTCGGAATTGCACTTGAGGCTGTTCAGTTGGAACCAATGGAAAACAGCCCCAAGGCAATCCCGGATACTCTCCCCATCAAAATCTCCTCCTCTCGTACATGAAAAGAGGAGCTGGGTATCGTCCGCGTAGGACACGATCTGGGCCCCAAATGACTCCGCCAACGCCGCCAAAGGAGTCATAAAGATATTAAATAGGGTCGGGCTCAAAATCGAGCCCTGAGGGACCCCGACTCCCAAAGGCGGCATTGCGGCGGAATCTGGCGAGGCCCAGACCGTTTGCCGGCAGCCGGCTAGAAAGGAGGAAAACCAGCCGAACACCGTCCCCCGCAAACCTATCTCATAGAGTCTCACAAGAAGGCCGTCATGGGGGACGGTGTCAAAAGCCGCTTGCACTCACAACAAGAAATTGCTATGATCCCTGGTCATTGGATTTTTTTTATTGTATTTGGCTGGAGGGACAAGGATGACAGGTAAGGAGGCCAGAAAGAGTCTGGAAAAACTTTCTTAACCACATTCACTCTGGTAAGAAATTGACACTACTCTGGATCACAGCGCTACTCTTTCATGCACCCAATTTGAAAATAATCGTGCACACTTTGCCCTTCTATTAACAATCTAAATAATTCTTTTAGTGAGGAGTAGGGCTGCTGATGTCTTGTGATTACTCTTATGAAAAAGCAAACGCTGATTCACTCATAAAAACTTAGTTCTACTAAAAAGTCATCCCAGCCAGTGAAGCCATCCAGATGTTTCCTTACTCCATTAATTTCGAAGATGAAAGCCATGAGGTTACCCGGGTCTTGCTGTAGGTCCAGGATGTGTTTGAATCAGTCAACCACCAGAGCATCCTTTACTTTTCAAGTTTGTAGTATGTGCGACTGAAATCAAGTGTTGTTCAAACCCATGGTCTGCTATAAAAAAAAATCATAGATTGGCATGGATCAGCTAAATCAAACTGCTTAAGGAAAAAGTAGTTTTTAATTTTGTTCTTAATATTAACGCATTTCCCTCCTTTCTAGATGCAACGTAGCATTGGTGGTTGTACTCACTCCATATGTAGATCAATTTGGGCAGTGTATGCATCAAATGTGTAGGTGTGTTGACTCTTTCTGATCTCATCTGTACAGGCCTTTTTGAGTTTAAAGCACAGTGTTATACATTATTAAAAAAAGTATTAATTTCACAGGTGATGATTCCATTAGTAAGCGTCAGTGGCAGTTATGGAGCAAGATGAGGGGCGTGCCACCCCTCATTTCTGATGTCCACTCTTTGTTGCCATTGCCATGGTTTTCAATGCCATTATGGTATTTGAAGCTAGACTGCTCAAGGAAAATGTAGCTGCAGCATGAATGTGATGTAATGCAATGTAGTGTAATGCTCTATTATGTTCTGTTATGTTTTATGTTATGTTGTGTTATGTTGTGTTATCTTATTAAGGGCAAGATCACCATTGATTTCTTGGTGCTTTGGGTACTTACCAAACATAATCCTAAAGTACACTTAAAGGCAGAAATATGCTGGCTTACAAATTCAGGTATTTAGATCCTTCCGGAAGCAGACATAGTGAGTCTGAGAAGCTCCTGAGAGTGAGTACTTGTTAATTTTTTTTGCTATGAATTATTATGAACAAATGGCTCGAAATTGAATGATCAAACAAACATTAGAGGAGTACCATCAGGATTGGCTCAGAGAGCAATCTGAGTGGGATGACTACAACAGAATAAGAAGAGAGTCCTTCTTTTATTTATAAAACCCCTCACTCACCAACCTGGTTGGTGACATGCTTCATCATCGGGGTCCACCCTGATAGCCGAGTGCCATCAGGGTGTGCTTCAACACCTGCATTACAGTGGAGCTGGTTTTTGTTTGAGTGGTGTAAACAAAAAAGTGTTAAAAATTGTCCTGGTATAATTTGTGTGAAATACAAATTTATTCTCAAGCTACTGGACAATGTTAAAAGAAGGTGTCTGGATACAATAAGGTATGTTATGACCATGTGTATCACTATGTGCTAGGTCTACATGTTTCAACCCGTTTGATGGAAAATACCGGGTTTTCTTCAGGACCATAGGAAAATGGGTGGTCAGGGCACACTAACGCCCTGCCAGTCCTAGATTCCTTATACCTACTGACAAAAATCTGTCGTAGGGAAGAATCTCGAACCCGATTGGGCGAGAAAAAAGCAAAAAGACCTGTGGGAGAAGAAAGAAAAAAAGTCACGAAAGGACCTGTTACAAGCCTGTAACGAAGTGCCGTGCTGACTCTCACGTGTCTGCTTACTTACTGTGCATCCCATTCAGAGCAAATTAGAATCGGTCGTGTTATGCAAGACTACCCAACATTAACTACTCATGATGGTGCTTACAAGTCTTTTTGATAAACATGTACTATGACAAAGCCCATGTGAGGCCTGTACTGGCACACTTATCAATTGTGGCATGCTCAGTGATCAATGCACGCCACAATTGATAAGTGTGCCGTCATGTGATCAAGGCCCTCCGTGGGCTGAAACGCGTCATGTTCGGTGTGGTGTTTGGGCACCAATAAATTATACCGCACTATTCAAGGGTTCGCCTCGTCTTTTTCTACAAATGCCAAGACGTTGTATGCCTCATATATATATATATATATATATATATATATTCTCGCTCCGTATACACCTGCCTCCCGCACTCGTAGGCTGGTGCCTGCCTTGTCGGGGGTGCACCCGACATAAATATCAGCTCCAAAAAAGTCTCAACCGCTATCGCGCGGAAAAGAGATGGCAGCACTCACAGGGTAGATGCACAAAATTTATTTCAAAGAACACGCTTTCGGCACTCGGCCTTCCTCAGTAATGAATCACCAGTTACAGCGAGCCACTGCAATTTAAAAACATCACATGACATCTAAACAGAGAAAGAGGACTTGAGTGGAAACAATTCGGTCGCCATATTGGAAAGGGTAAAAACGATTATAACGCAAATGCATCAAATCATAGTATCTACATGAATAAATCAAACTCGAGATACTTATTAAACCCAAAATAGGTACCCTATTGTGATAAATCATATACTATATATCTACACAAATTAATTCATCCATAATTGTGTACTAATCTCGCCCTGGATGGGCATATTTCCAAAGTCTCTATCTCTGACAAAGAATATATATATACATATATACACATAGCGTCTCTATTATGGTCATGTCTTGCAAAAATGTAATATCACAGTTCTTATCCAATTCTTATACTGTACAGGTCTAGCGGAACCAACCTACAGATACAATCATATTCAAATTAAATGGACTCCCAAATCTTCGTGTACATTCAGGCCCATAGGCATTTTGGTTTGCAGATCGATGATATATCGCGACTCTAATCGTCGTAATTTCTGTAACCTGTCACCCCCTCTTTCATTTATGGGGACAGAGTCCAGACAAAAATATGATAACAGATCCCTGTTACGTGCATGTTCTAAATCAAAATGTCTGGCCACAGGATAACTAGTGTCTGCATTTTGAATCGCCCTCTGATGCTCCAAAATCCGTAGTTTGACCGGATTGGTGGTGCTTCCGACATACCTTCAGCCACAAGGACATGTCAAGCAATATACCACATATGGTGTGGTGCAAGTTAAAAATGTCAGTATCTTCCTGGGTTTCTGCATTCCAGGCACGTTATACTGTGTCATGCGCTTACTTCCCTTGCATGCCTTGCAGCGGCCACATGGAAAGAAGCCTTTGAGGGGTTCCGATTTAGATGTGGGCTTGTATTCCTTGTGGTGGCTGTGTACCAGATAGTCTTTTAATGCCCTAGCCTTCCTGAACATCACTAAAGGATAGGAGGGTAGATCTTTCTTAATGGTATTGTCAGTCATAAGTATATTCCAATGCTTCCGCATGATACGTTTCAGATCGGAGGCATTGCTGGAGTAGGTGGTAATGAGTCTAAATTCTCCACCTTTGGATTTCACCTGTTTTTTTGTTAGAAGCGTCTTTCTGTCTAACTTGTTTACATTGTCTAAAGCCTGTCTGAGAACACCATCTTTATATCCTCTGGCCTTAAATCTCTGGACACTACTCCCTGCAGCTTTACGAAATTCAGAATCATTGGTGTTATTCCTCTTGATGCGGAGTAGTTCACCAAAGGGTATACTATTGACCAAATTTGAAGGGTGACTGCTAGTGGCATATAATGTTGAGTTGCCTGCAGTTGTTTTTCGAAATAATTTAGTTTGTAAACTGCCTCTTTCTATGAATATAGTCAAGTCTAGATAGTTTACCTCAGTTTGACTAATTTCTCCAGAGAATATCAAGATGCATGTATTGTCATTTAGTACTTCAATGTATTCTTGAGCCAACTCTACTGACCCCTCTATAACAATAAAGAGGTCATCTATGTAACGATACCATCCCTTGACAATATCGTTCCATTTTTTGTTCTCAGGTGACCAGGCCACCCGCTCCTCCCACCACCCCACAAAAAGATTTGCGAAGCTGGGGGCGGAGCAGGTACCCATCGCCACACCTGTCAGCTGCTTGAACAAGTCCTTACCAAAGAGAAAGATATTGTTACTCAAACAGAACTGCATGAATTCTAGCAGCATTTTGTTATGTTCAAAGTATTTTACAGGACGGCTTTCTAAAAACCATGCGATAGCCGACAATCCAAGTTCGTGTCCAATGCACGTGTACAATCCAGTGATGTCAATGACCAACATAGTATATCCCTCCCGCCATTCAAATTGATCCATACAGTTCAAGAAATGTTTAGTATCTTTCAAGTAGGATTTCAGATTTGTCACAAACGGAGAAAGAAAAGAGTCTATATAAATTGACAAATGTTCTGTTAAACTACCTACAGAGGCAACAATAGGTCTCCCCGGGGGGTTCACTAAGTCTTTATGTACCTTCAGTAGGTAATAAAAAGTTGGGGTTATGGGATTCAGGCATCTCAGGAAAAGATGTTCATCACAATTCAGCATATCTTTACTATACCATTTAAATATCATGTCATGGTATGCTTGAATGCTATTGTTGTAAATGAATTCAGTGACCCTTGTGTAGGTATTACAATCATTCAATTGTCGTAGCGTTTCCTTCTCATATTGAGATTTCGTAAGCAAAACAATGTTCCCTCCCTTATCCGAGGGTTTGCAAACTAAAGAAGAGTCTTCACAAAGTTTTTTCAGTGCCACATGTTGTTTAATCGAAAAGTTGTTTTGATTCGCCCGATTACATTTCAAAGTGCCCCTCATTTTCCTCAGATCCTGAATCACCGCCTCAGAGAAAGTATCAATGGCATCAGTACCCATCATGGGCATGAAGGTCGAAATGGGTTTGAAGGATGTCGCCCCGCCTTTTTGTTGTACATCCATATTCCTCACCAGTTGTGTGTTCCTTAAATTTTCATCATACTCCTCCATGCTTTCGAGTCTTAATTCCTCCAAGGATCTGATGCCAGCAAGATCCCTACAGGTCAGGGTGCTGTCCCCAGGAGTAATAACAGCCGTAGGTTTATCGGGTGGAGGTTTCAACTTGAAATATTTAAATAGTTTCAGTTTACGAATGAACTTAAAAAGGTCAATCCGCGTCTGCGTAAACTCTAAGTTCTTATGAGGGCAGAAGGTTAGTCCAAGCCTGAGAATGCTTTGTTCTTCTTCAGTCAAGATTTTAGGAGTTAGGTTTATTATCGTTAGATTGTCTTGTACTTCTACATCTTCTTTTTGTAGAAGTTCTTCCTGCTCCTTGTTACGGGTGGCGAGCCTGCGATGTTGGCGGCTCCAGCCCCCCCTCCTCGTCTTCCTCTTGCTCCTCTTTGGTCCGGGGGTTTGCCCCTGCCTCCTTGTAATTGCTGTTTTCGCATAACTTCGTATTCCTTGTGAAAAGCCGAAGTCTCCGGCAAGCCATCCTGGCCGGCTTCACTTGAAACTTCATCCCCTGTAACGGATGAATCTGATGTTTCTGGAATTGGAACAGCAACTTCGGGTTGTTGTTTCTTTCTTACTTCCTTCCTAGGGTTATCATATTTTTTAGCAAAAGTAAGCACCCTTCCCCTGCTATAGTCTTTCTCGTCTCTCTCAAATTTTTCTTCTTTTCTTTGTTTGATTTTGTCTTCATATTTTTTCAAGCGTTTTTTCATTGCTTCTCGTTTTTCCTCCAATTTGGATTGATCTTCTTCTTTAGACAGGTCATGTTCAATGTCCTTAATTTGAGCTAGGGCCTTATCACGATCGCTCCAAGCAAAACGTACTAAGATTATCAGGCTCCCCTTACACGATTGGGCCGTGTGTTCAGCCCATGCGTCCAATAATGCGGGGTCCGGGTTCTCATATGCCGGTATCGTGTATATCCTCAGTCCTCTAGGCACACGATCAACGTCTATGTAGTTCTGGAGGGAGGTTGCCTCCCACCATTTTCTAATTTCCCTCTCGTAAAGACGTTCCAATGTTGTCAATTTGGCATTCAGACCCGTTCCTGTCTTGCTTGTAGCACCCTGTGCTCCTCCCTGTATCTCACTTGTTTTAGTTTTATTCTTAAACATGCCCTGCTCCGCTTTCCTGCGTTCGGTTTCACAAAACATGACTATTCACATGTGGTTGCAGCCGCAACTCCCAAAGAAATGATGATGTGCCCCCTGTCGCCAACAACAATAGGTCTAATTGTCCGGATAATAGCAGTTGGAAATCCCTTACCCTTCACGGCAGCTCTCGCCACATTCAAAGTCCATCCGGAAAGCGAAGGGCGTCGGGTGGGATCCACTGTCAATTCCAAGTATCCTGTGTTGTGGTGCGGATGGAAAATTGAATTCTCGCTCCGTATACACCTGCCTCCCGCACTCGTAGGCTGGTGCCTGCCTTGTCGGGGGTGCACCCGACATAAATATCAGCTCCAAAAAAGTCTCAACCGCTATCGCGCGGAAAAGAGATGGCAGCACTCACAGGGTAGATGCACAAAATGTATTTCAAAGAACGCGCTTTCGGCACTCGGCCTTCCTCAGTAATGAATCACCAGTTACAGCGAGCCACTGCAATTTAAAAACATCACATGACATCTAAACAGAGAAAGAGGACTTGAGTGGAAACAATTCGGTCGCCATATTGGAAAGGGTAAAAACGATTATAACGCAAATGCATCAAATCATAGTATCTACATGAATAAATCAAACTCGAGATACTTATTAAACCCAAAATAGGTACCCTATTGTGATAAATCATATACTATATATCTACACAAATTAATTCATCCATAATTGTGTACTAATCTCGCCCTGGATGGGCATATTTCCAAAGTCTCTATCTCTGACAAAGAATATATATATACATATATACACATAGCGTCTCTATGATGGTCATGTCTTGCAAAAATGTAATAACACAGTTCTTATCCAATTCTTATACTGTACAGGTCTAGCGGAACCAACCTACAGATACAATCATATTCAAATTAAATGGACTCCCAAATCTTCGTGTACATTCAGGCCCATAGGCATTTTGGTTTGCAGATCGATGATATATCGCGACTCTAATCGTCGTAATTTCTGTAACCTGTCACCCCCTCTTTCATTTATGGGGACAGAGTCCAGACAAAAATATGATAACAGATCCCTGTTACGTGCATGTTCTAAATCAAAATGTCTGCCACAGGATAACTAGTGTCTGCATTTTGAATCGCCCTCTGATGCTCCAAAATCCGTAGTTTGACCGGATTGGTGGTGCTTCCGACATACCTTCTGCCACAAGGACATGTCAAGCAATATACCACATATGGTGTGGTGCAAGTTAAAAATTTCAGTATCTTCCTGGGTCCTGCATTACTGAGGAAGGCCGAGTGCCGAAAGCGCGTTCTTTGAAATAAATTTTGTGCAACTACCCTGTGAGTGCTGCCATCTCTTTTCCGCGCGATAGCGGTTGAGACTTTTTTGGAGCTGATATATATATATATATATATATATATATACACACATACATATATATATATATATATATATATATATATATATATTCACTGAAATAACCATAGGTTCCAGCCACGTTATAGTGAGGAATTAGCATTTAAAAAACCTTAGGAACTCACTGAAAAAAACATAGGTTTCACACATGTTATAGTTACCTGGACATTTCACTCATACAAAACCATCACTGATGACATCTCAAATGACTTCACTGATGACATCACTGATGACATCATCCTTGTGAAAGAGTGGCAGACCTCCACTCACCCTAATATAACCTTTGATACACACATTCAAAAATAGAAACTAAAATTTTCAAAAAAATGGAGATACCAAAACCAGTTACAACAACCTATTCAGTAATTCCAACATCTACATACACATCCACTCATTCACCAACAATGGCCCCCCATTATAATGAACAATATTGCCCCCGGGGGCTAATTGAATAAAATCAGGCTTCAGGTTTGGGTTTTTTCCACGGGATACACGTACCGTACGCCCACTGGAGGGTTAAAAGGAACGAGAAAGCATGCTGTCTTTGGGATTCGCCACAGAGAAGACCGTTCACCTGCAGGCATGCCTATGAATAAGGAGCTGGATGCTCCGAAACTCGTCAGGCACAACTCACGCAGGCATGTAGAGGCTGGTTCCTCAGTAATAAATTGTCCTGCAGACCTGCTGTTGTGGAGTGCGTCTCTAAGCCGTTGGACACCTTTTGGGAAAGCTTGTACGGGGCACGTCCAAGATGCAAGGGACTGCACCACCATCAAATCAATGATGTGCCTGCAGAGGCTTGAATTGAGTCGGGCTCTTAGCAGCAGTGCAGTGTTTGTTGACAGTTAATCAGTGCATACATGCCTGGGGCCCACTGGAGGGCACAAAATATGCAAATATGACTGCAGATGTATCAGAACCCACTGAAGAGAAGGATTATTCCATGGATCAAAACCACAAGCTCGAGAATGCATAGCAGTCTTGGGATCACTCACCTTAGAGACATAAGCACCCACTGGAGGGTTAAAAGGAATAAGAAAGCATGCTGTCTTTGGGATTCGCTAAGGAGAAGACCATTCATCTGCAGGCATGCCTCTGATTAAGGAGCTGGGGGCTCCGAAACCAGTCAGGCAAGACTCACGCAGGCATGTAGACGCTGGTTCCTCCGTAATAAATTATCTTGCAGACCTGCTGTTGAGGAGTGCATCTCTAAGCTGTTGGACACCTTTTGGGAAAGTTTGTATGTGGCACGTCCATCCAAGCCACAAGGGACTGCACCACCATCAAATCAATGATGTGCCTGCTGAGGCTTGAATTGAGTCGGGCTCTTTAGCAGCAGTGCAGCGTTTGTTGAAATTTAATCAGCGCATACATGCCTGGGGCCCACTGGAGGGCAAAAAGTATTCAAATATGACTGCAGGTGTATCAAAACCCACCGAAGAGAAGGATTATTCCATGGATCGAAACCACAAGCTCCAGAATGCATAGCAGTCTTGGGATCACTCACCTTAGAGACATAAGCACCCACTGGAGGGTTAAAAGGAATAAAGAAAGCATGCTGTCTTTGGGATTCCCTACGGAGAAGACCATTCACCTGCAGGCAAGCCTATGATTAAGGAGCTGGAGGCTCCTAAAACGGTCAGGCACAACTCACCCAGGCATGTAGACGCTGGTTCCTCCGTAATAAATTATCTTGCAGACCCACTGTTGAGGAGTGCGTCTATAAGCTGTTTGACACCTTTTGGGAAAGATTGTACGTGGCACGTCCATCCAAGCCACAAGGGACTGCACCACCATCAAATCAATGATGTGCCTGCAGAGGCTTGAATTGAGTCGGGCTCTTTAGTAGCAGTGCAGCGTTTGTTAAAAGTTAATCAGTGCATACATGCCTGGGGCTCACTGGAGGGCACAAAATATGCAAACATGATTGCAGATGTATCAGCACCCACCGAAGAGAAGGATTATTCCATGGATCGAAACCACAAGCTCCAGAATGCATAGCAGTCTTGGGATCACTCACCTTAGAGACATAAGTACCCACTGGAGGGTTATAAGGAATAAGAAAGCATGCTGTCTTTGGGATTCGCTACGGAGAAGACCGTTCATTTGCAGGCAAGCCTATGATTAAGGAGCTGGGGGCTCCGAAACCAGTCAAGCAAGACTCACGCAGGCATGTAGACGCTGGTTCCTCCGTAATAAATTATCCTGCAGACCCGCTGTTGAGGAGTGCCTCTCTAAGCTGTTGGACACCTTTTGGGAAAGTTTGTACATGGCACATCCATCCAAGCCACAAGGGACTGCACCACCATCAAATCAATGATGTGCCTGCTGAGGGTTGAATTGAGTCGGGCTCGTTTGCAGCGCAGCAGCGTTTGTTGAAAATGAATCAGCGCATACATGCCTTGGGCCCACTGGAGGGCAAAAAGAATGCAAATATGACTGCAGATGTATTGGAACCCACTGAAGGGAAGGATTATGCCGTGGATCAAAACCACAAGCTGGAGCATGCATAGCGGTCTTGTGATCACTCACCTCAGAGACATAAACGCCCACTGGAGGGTTAAAAGGAATGAGAAAGCATGCTGTCTTTGGGATTCACCACAGAGAAAACCATTCACCTGCAGGCATGCCTATGATTGAGGGGCTGGATGCTCCGAAACCGGTCAGGCATGACTCACAGAGGCATGTAGACGGTGGTTCCCCTGTTATAAAATGTCTTGCAGACCCGCTGTTGTGGAGTGTGTCTTTAAGCTGTTGGGAAAATATATATATGTATTTCGCAAAGCAAGGAGAATCCAAAAGCAAAGTCTCCATGAGCCCACTGAGCACAGTGAAAAGGACAACACCTATTAACCGCATCCGTGGTCTTGGTCACATGACCTCATACCCAGTTTCATCTCATTTAAAGGTACATTGTGTTTGTGGTCCTCACATGTGATCATAGTCATAGAAAAAATATATATTAAAGAAAACAATACAAATTTACATTGTGACATTACCAGTGAGATGATGCATAGTTAATTGTAAGTTAAATTTGTATGAGAATTTGTCTGCTTGGTGCCCATACTGGAACACATGAAGTGCTTGGCGGTACGTGTTGCTCAGTCCTTGTTAGGAGTTATAGGGGTTGCCAGGTGGTACAGTGGGTGACCCTATTCTTCGCCTAGTTCATTACTGGTTGTGTCTACAGGCTCCTCAGCAAGCGGGGTGTTACTCTGGGATAGGGGCACTTTGGGCAGAGTACCCACAGGGGCTATTACTTTTGGCTGGTGTAAACATATGTGTATTCAGCCGCTGTTGTGATCTGTGATTCAACAGAACTAGTAAGGAGATGGCAGGGTTTCAGGTATAGTACCTAAATCAAATATTAGAACTCTGGGATGGAATTGCCCAGTAGGGCTGCGTGACGTTGTCGTCTGTCGTCAAATGTGTAGCTTTGTGATGTTAGAGTCCAAAGGTCTAAAGTAGACAGCATACTGATGGCTATTGTGACTAGGAGTAGTGAGGAACCGAGGAATCGCCATCCACTCCGGTGCGCATACTTTTAACAGGGCTGTGTAGCTTCATGTTGTATCTCTGCCACGTGTATCTGTGAAAATCAATGGAACACAACAGTTAATATCAGCAAAGTTGCCCCTTTTACAAACAGATCCAGTTCCAAACATACTTTACAACATTCGCAATCATGCAATCACGAGGGCAAAAGATTCAATGCATCGTCTGGTAACGGAACATGCTGTGTCAACAATTAAAAACAAAAGTGTGTGAGGGAAAGAGTTGGGGTGTGGGTGACCTGGCAAGATTTGCCAATATGTCAGCTTTTCCGATCTAAAGATGGAAATACATATCTTCAGCTACATTGAGTCCATCTGGGAATTTTGTGCCAGCCTGTAGGATGAAACGAGATTCTAATTTGCGGAGTGCTGCTTGCCGGCTGCCTCCTCTGGGATTGGGGTTTACTGTGTCTAGCCCAAAGAATTTGGCTTTAGTCCAGTCACCCACATGTTTCTCAGAGAAATGTCTGGCTCTGCTGTAGCTGTGGTCTCTATTAGTGATTGCCCTCCAGTGCTCTAAGATTCACATTTTAACTGAGAAAGTTGTGGAGCCAATGTACCAGAGGCCAAAGGGCACGCAATGGTATATACCACAAAATCCGTGTTGCAGTGATAAATGTGGGAATCTTCCAATGAGTTTTTGTTCTATCTAAGGTGATCTCAGATTCATTACTGCTACGCCAGCAGGCTTTACAATTTCCACACCTGCGGAAGCCCTTAGTTTGTTTGAGCAATTTGTCTCCTTGGTCTGGAGATGACTGTGTACCAGAAGGTCTTTGAGTGAGGCACTTCTCATTTAGGTCATGGATGGATTGGTACCTACTCTGTTCCTGAGGACGGCATCCTGCCCAAGGATACCCCATCTGTTTTACAGGATCTTGCATAACTGGTCTGCCTGGCTGCTAAATCTCGTAATAAACCTGATACGTTCTTTAGTAGGTTCTTCGGGGATACTCTCAGTGGTCGTTTTGGCTAGGATTTCATTTCTCGATTGCTTCTCCACTCGCATCTCTGCTTGTCTCTGTGCATTGCAGGAGAAGCCTCACTCTAAACCTTTCTCTCATATTGTGCTCGATTTGTTCATAAGCAATGGTAGTACTGCAGTTACATTTGGCCCTTTAAAACTCACTGTACAGGATACCCCATCTAAAACTAGGTGGGTGGGAGCTGGAGGCGTGCAAAATGGAGTTGCCAGTAGTTTTCTTCCTAAACAGGTTTGTGCTAATCATGGAATTATCCACTGTGAGTTTGAGGTCTAGGAAATCAATTACTTCCTTGCTCTAGTGTCTGGTGAATCCAAGGTTGACAGGGTTATCATTTAAGGTGTCCAGCAATGTATTCAGGTCGGTTTCTGTCCCATCCCAGACAAAGAAAATATCATCAATGTACCATTGCTATTTGGTTATATTGAAGATCCAACGTTCTGTTTCATCGTTCCAGAGCACCTGCTTCTCCCACCAACCCACCATAAGGTTGGCATAGCTAGGGACAAAGCAGGTGCCTATGGAAGTCCCTTGTAGCTGCTTGAAATGCTCTTTTTAGAAAATGATGGTCCTAGACACAATTCATTAAACAACAATGAATGTACAACTCCTATTAAATCTGAGTTAATTCATGGGACTTTATCCTGCAATATAAAAAATAAAAAAGCAACAGAAAAACCAAATGCGTTTGTAGTCTTAATAATGCTAACCAAAAGAATGATCGTGAACACCAATTTTTTTACAAAGCAGCATACAAGTCTGCCAATTTATTTCACAATCCTATATACAAAATATTTAAAAATCCCAAAAGTTGGGAAGAAAAAACTGGCAGGTGCAGTAAAGAGTGTAAAGGTATGTGCTCAAGTAGAAAGAGAAAGGTAAGTAAAAAGAGTAATCTAATATGTAACTAAGGTTCTAATCCAGTGGTTCCCAAACTTTTTTGACCCGTGGCTCCCTTGACCTAATTGGCAGTGGGCCGTGGCTCCCCATCATTTTTTTAACGGCGCACCCGGGTGCCGCAGCACACACTTTGCTAACCACCGCAGTAGAACTTTGTACTCTCTACCATTCCTATGTGACTCTTAGAGTTTATCCATTTGTATCTCTTCCTTGAGTGACTTTACAACCTGTACATTTGCAATTTTTTTATATTTGTCTCTTCCCTGTGGGACTTTACTACTTGTACATTTGCAATTTATTTCTGTTTATATCTCTTCCCTGTATGACTTTATAATTTGTACATTTGCAATTTTTTACTGCTTGTATCTTTTATGTAACGCATGTAATCCTAAGTCCTTATGTATCACAACTGGTTCTTATGTAAAGCGCTCTGACACCTCACGGTAATGCTCCTTCCTTGCGAATAAAAACAATTGAGTACCCTTCCCTCAAAAAGTATTTGCCACAAAAATATTTGTAAGCTATATTTTAAAATATCCGTTTCTTTGTACACTTGCTATCACACTTATTCGAGGCTGTCCACCTCTATTCCATACATCCAAACAACCTTTGCTGTTTTGACAGCTTTCTCCCACTCTATTTTCTGCCGTGCTGTCAGCCGCAAGAACGTGTTCGAAGCTATTTCTGCCTACATTTCATGCAATTCCGATTTATGACACAAGACGCACCCGGCTGGAACTCCGAAGGAAACCATATACAGACGCCGCCACACTCCACGAAAGGGAAAGTAAAATGGAAAGCACCAGAGCTTTGTGTAACTTGTATTTACCATGAACAAAAACGTTCATTCAGGAACAAAGACTACTGCTTAAACTCTGAAACAAACCATAGAGCAATGTCCACAGCACTCTCCGTAATCGCACCGAGCTCTTAATTGAGCCATTTAAATGCAGAGGGCAAGGGCTGGGATCACCTTCAGCACAAAGGAGCGAAATCCTGGGCGGCGCCGCGGCGCCCCTGGCTTCTTGTCACGGCGCACCGGGGCGCCGCGGCGCACACTTTGGGAACCACCGTTCTAATCACTTAGTATATAGCGCCTGCCCCCACGTTTTTTTATCATACGCTCAGTCTACAGTTCTTCAATGGTGGAGAGGGGAATGAGAAAGGGGTACAGACGTCAAAATGGGAGGGGTGAGATTGTCGACTATTGCTGTAGAGTCAACACCTCAGCTGCAGGTCTTCTTCAGGACGGGGAGGGGGGACCTAGATTGCAAAGAGACAACACCCCAGCAAATGAGGTTGGCCACCAATAAATGATGAATTCAATTATTCCAAAGCTTAGAAACAAGGGAGTATCACTCAGCCCTTAGTGTAGAAATCACAACGTGGAAAACGTATTCCCAATCACAATCAATGATTCCTAATAGTTGCACCACGAAATACTGCATAAAGTTGTTCAGCAGCCACACAATATGTCCGTGGTGTAGCTCTGGCAAAACCTCCAAGGGTAACGTTCCTCTAAGTCAACCGGGATCAACAAACCACCGGAGAACGAGGCGTTGAAGCAATGGTAATGGCTTTACCATTGCTTCAACGCCTTCCGCGTTGTGATTGGCTGTGGCTGACTTCTACATCTCATTGGAGTTTGGTTTCAGTTTCGCGACCGAATATATAAATGCTTTACTAGACATGCAATTTCACTATTGTTCCCATGATAACATTTTCATCAAGAAAACAAGCTGACGTACAATAGATGAGGAAATGGAGCTTCCCTTAAAAGTGTGATTAGGAGCTTTAACTGCAGCAAGCCACTGCGGACTAGTCTTCCATTTGGTAGATGATGGCTTTAGTTGAGGCCAGCCTTTTGACTTTCTTCCTGATCACGGTCACTGTGGCTGTTGATAGCAAGGTGCAAAATAATCACACCTCTTTGTGCCTCTTATGGATCCTTCAAACGGGAGATTACCCTTATGTGTGGATAGTAGCGGCTGGCATGGATAGGTGGCTTGTAGGGATTATAAAAAAAAGAAAAAATGCACCTTACTGCTGCGTCTCTCTTTTGTCTCTCCTCAGGAATGGAACAGGAAGCAGGCAGCCAGGCTCCGATGACCAATTCTACTAAATTGCAATGCAGGAGTGAGATTGGTAAATAACCAGGCTCCCCTGACCATGGACTGGGGGCCTGATCCTTCTACCCACACAGACTGTACTGCAGTCTGCATGGAGAACATTCGAAGTGTGCATGACTGTTTGGCTGGCCTGAGAAAGCCGGCCAAACAGTAATTGAGCACTTAGGAGGGTACTACCACTCCTAACCTGCTCTGTGAGCAGAGCAGCCCGCCCCTTCACACAAAGCTGCTGCAGCAGGACAAAATAAAATAATAACATTACATTATTATCAATTTATTTTTCCTTTCTTTCACTGCTTCAAAGCAGTGGGGCAAGGCTCCTCCTCCTTAACGGAGGAGCTAGCAGTGTACATGGAGCACCACTCTACAAAAATTAATAGTCTGAAAGTCAGTCTTCCAAGGATAAATGAAAGGAAACCCAACATAAACTGATTCTGAAAGTACAGACCGAGAATATACAACCCTTACCTGCTCTATCCGTATAAACAATGGTGAAGTACACCTACCTGTTGTTCTATTTCCATGTTCTCTCTGACCACAGAGATAATGCTCTTTACAATTCACAGAGGACTGCTCTGCATCCAAAGCTGGCATCTGCCTCACAGCCAGCATCCCATATGTGAAAGGACATCACCTGGAGTCAGATCAGAAGGAAGAGTGTCTTCCTGTGCTGAAGCACCTGGAGGTACCCAGCCTTAGAGAAAAAGGAAGGAGTGAGTGAACTCTGCAGCAGGAGCTGTCTGCCAGGGTGAACAAGAAGCAGCTAGGCTTTAAGATGAGGATTCATTCACCAGAGACTCCCAAGAGTGTAAGTGAAGTGCTCTTGGATCCACACCGCTTGCCTGAAGAGGGCCCGAACAGATCGCTCTGCTGAAATCTGCCTGCTGCTTGTCCATAGCGCTTGTATGATGTGTGCCTGAATGGACTGTGAAAGGGTTAGCCTCTGGCATTTGTTGAAAGTGTTCCTGAGTCAAAAGTGCAGCTCAAACTGAAGCGAGAGGCACCTCCATGAAGTGTGGGCAAGCTGACCCTGAATGCCGCTGTCCGAGGTGCTGAGGTGTACCAGACTGGACTGCAGCTCGACCTGAATGTGTCTTGAAGCTGCCTACTGCTGCCTGTCGGTACCATGATCCAAAGCAGACTACATTGCTGCCTGGACCTTGAACCTGCCCAGCTGATCTGTCAACTCACCAACAAGTATGTGTAGTTTCAAGGCCACACCGCTGCCAAAGGAGAGAACCTCACTGTGATTTGTAACATCTGACTTCCAGCCAACTCACTGTGTGCCTGGAAGAGAGCCAGCATGCCAAAGACAACGTGTGATTCTGACCTCAACAGCCACCTGCCTTTGAATGTCACTCCTGCATCTGCTCCTGCAATCAGAGTGAAGGAGTAGTGCACCTTCGGCCAGCATTTCTTGCCTGAGTGAAGGAAGGACAGAAATGTGCCTGTGTGAGGCTTGGCTGTGTGCCTACCATGAGGACTCCCATTTGTCAAGAAAACCGAGGCTGAAAGACTAAATGTACAAGTTTGCCTGGGGAAAGGGAGACCTGCCACTGACTTGTATTAATCATTGAGTGAAGGGGGTGGGGGGTGAGCAAAGGGGTACCCTTGCTTGATGTCCAGTATATATTCTGCCTCAGATACTTATAGCACCTGAATCTTTTAGTATGCAGTGTGGCACTTTAAAGTCTATTAAAGAACGTTGTTATATAAATATAAGCACTGGATTGTACAATCAGCTATTAGTACGTTGGCTATTGTTGAATGCTTAGCTTGTTGCACCCCCAAAAACTAACCGCCCTGAGAATCCTGTGACTTCTCCCCATTGCTAACACTGAGCATCTTGTGCTGAAGGGGGTCGTACTTGGTCCAGTTTGCAGAGTTATGGTCGGACAGATACCATCTTACCCCCCAAAGAGGATCTGGCATGGTGTTTGAACAATAGAGGCAAATATGTATATTTTCAGCACATTTTCCATAACAAAAATTGGCTACGTCCTTACATCTATTACAGGAGGTAAAATCATCTGAAAATGCTCTTTTAATTGCCCTGTTATTTACCGAAATGGCAATGTTTCCACTTTAAACATAAGAAAAGGTTGTGTAAAGTGGATCCTTCAAAAATACATCAATCAAACATGCAGTGATGTTCAACCCCCTTTAATCTTTTTCCATTCCTCTTCTCATCCCAAACCATTTGTACTACTTTGAACTCCCAAACACCCTTTATCAAAATCCCACCTCCTTTTTTACAATTTAACACAACTAACATGCCCATAATGTCCACTGCCAGCAAAAACAACTCACAACTTCCCTTTTCTGCTCCACTTACATTATCTATCCCCACTCCTAAAACTACTAAACGAATGAGAATTCGAGAGCATAGACTTAAAAAACGTACTAATAGAAACACACAAGTAAAAGAGAACCATTTAGTACTAATGTACTAATTATTTCATTCTAATTTGGGTTGCAGAGTAGCGTGCTACTCGCTGCAAAGTTCTTCACCGCTTGGTCAGGGGTAGTTAACTATATCAATATAATTTTACAATTACAATTAGATGAGTTAATAATACAATAGAGCCATTTCGTTTAACAATTGGACAAGCCCCATACAGAGAAAATATGTGGTGTAAGTCTGAAACACTATGAGCAGGGCCACTAGAATGATGCAGGAGGGGTGCACCAAATTATGCAGCAGGGTTGACCAAAATATGTGGCATGATATAGCAAATAATGCAGCACATTTTTTATAGCATTTCTTCATAATTTTGTAATTTTTACACATGGTAATGCTATCTGGGCAAATAGTTCATCTCATTGCTACTAATTTAATAACCAAATACAGAAATAAGCAATTGAAAGATGACCAGTTAACCTCTGTGAAGCACCTTCCACTGCACGCAAACACATGCTGGCAAGCTTTTTGTAATTTTTGATCCTTTTGAGCTAGAAACACAATTTATTTTTGTTAAAATCTGCAAATTATGCAGCAGATTATGGATTAAGTGGCAAATGCCCCACATGCATAATTAAGGCAAAGAAAACCAAGGTTTCAGAATTGCAGAACTCCAGTGGCCCTGACTATGAGGTCCCCATGCATTCCATTGCTTGAAAGACCATCTATAAAGTCGCAGACCCCTACAGCCACCCATTCTTGGTATGTATGGTGGTCCAGATGTGTAGGTTTTACCCATTTTTTGGAGACAAGCTGCACTCCTTATATGGTTAAATTTTCTCTTTCTATAAATGAATGAAGAGATTTGGATATCATAACCGTCAGAAATACTTACCTTAACATGTTTACCTCCCCTATATGCTGCTTTAACCGACCTCCCTCCTCCTCCCTATTTCATCACCCATTGTTTTGTTCATTACAGTTCCTTTCTTGTCTCTCCTTATCACCTCTCTTGTTTTTTCTCTTTCCCTCCCTAACTCATTCTCTGTCTCCTACTCCATATTCTCCTACAGAATAATGGAAGCTTTATAATTCACTCTCTCTTTTCAACCCTCTCTCACTCACTAACTCAGACTTTCTTTCTCTATTTCTCTTTTCTTTGCCTACCTTCTTGGCTTATTCTCTTTTTCTAGCCCCTCTATGCCTCTCTCTCTCTCTTTTTGTTTCTTTTATCTACCTCTGCCTCTTATTGTGAGCTTTGTATTTCACTCTTTTTCACATCCACTCCTTCTTTCTCCATCTTTTTCTTTCCACCGTCTCTCCTTGCTGCCCCCTTTCCTTCTCTAAATCTTTCCTCTCTCCTCTCTCTCCATGATTCTTTCTGTACATATCTCTCGCTCCAGAAACCCTCATTCCCTGTCCCTTATTTCCCTAAATCTGTTTCTTTTTATGCCCCATTTCTGTTGGCTCCTCTTTCTTCCTTTCCATCCCCTGCTCTCTTTTTCTCATCCTGTCTGTCTCTTGTATTCTTCTCTTTCTCCTCTTCTCCATTTCAGTGCCTCTCTTTCTCTCTCTTATTTCTCATTTCTGCCACATAACTTTACAATCTTCTCTTTCGTTCTCCTTTCTGTGCTCTTTCTACATCTGTCTTTCTCTCCATCTTGCTACCCCTCTCCCCCTCTTCTCTCGTTCTCTTCCCTCGGGTTCTCTCTTTCTGAAAGCTATTGTGTTCCATTGGTGACAATGCAACTTTTACAACAAACTACCTTTACCACGCAACTTTTACAATGCAAGTCGTTACAACGACTTGTGTTGGGGGGCGCTCTAGGATAGGGAATAGTTTAATTTACTATCCAACACCTTCCCTACTATCCACGGGGACTGGAGTTGGAATAGTAAATTAAACTATTCACTATCCAGCGCCCCCCAACGCAAGTCGTTGTAACGACTTGCGTTGTAAAAGTTGCGTGGTAAAGGCATGCGTTGTAAAAACATGCGTGCTAACGACATACATCCGTTCCATTTGTATAGTCTCTGGGCCTGATTCACAAAGGTAAACTTATACCTACACATAAACTTTTTGGTATTCACAAACTACGAGTTAATAGTAAGTTTACAGCTGCAGAGACTCCGCAGTCAGGGCAGAAAACGCCACACCTAATAAAATAGGATAGGTTTAAACTTATCATTAACTCGTAGTTGTGAATACAAAAAAAAAACGTAAACTTACACAAAACTGTACGTTTACCTTTGTGAATCAGGCCCTTAGTTTGTGACATTTAGTATATACACAATTGCAGCCAGAGTAGGATGTGCATGTTTACTCTTAACCTATAAGTAAAAAGGAGGAGTCCTCAGCAGACTGAAATGTAAGATTTCACTATGACAATTAGACTTACCTATATCAAATGATGTTTGTAAGTACTATCGAGGATGACAGATATTATGCTAGGTAGTCAAGCAACCTGAAATCCAAACAAAAGACTCTCATGGCCCTGATGAGCTGCATAAGAGTTTATTGAGACTCTTGGATCAATAGCTACTCAAAGAAACATCATAACTTCCTTGATTCTTGAGATTTGTAGCCCAGTTAATCCCATTGTAAAATAAAATCATGAGTCCCAAAATGCTAAGGAAACGAACGACTGTTTGAGGTATTTAACCATGATCAGTGAAAACTTGAAAGTTCCAGCATTTTTATTCATTGTGATTTTCAGCTAAGGGGCCCAGATCACATAGGTTTCACCATTATAGCTACACCAACAGTCCAATTGAATCAAGCATTGTCAATGCCAATAGGTCTGGCTTTTAACTGAAAGTGTCTCTTCAGTTAATGGTGAGTTTAGGCATTGATAAATGCACTAGGACCCTCATTTTTGCACTCATGCATTAATTCATCCTCTGACTGATTCATGCTTGCATTCAAACACTTATTCAAACACGTGCAAAATCTCAGTAAGCATATGTAGGGGAAATTAGAAGAAGAAAAGTAGAAAAACATGCTGTTGCCTAAACAGTATTTTTTCAATAAACAATAAAATACAACCTAGCAGTGGGCGACCAGAATGTAATGCTATTATACATAGTATATTTTTGTTTTATAGTTCTAACATCACTGCCACATTTACATGGACATGTTGGCCATCTTAGAACGATAAACAATGGTATTAGTATACTGTCGACAAAATCATTCCAAGATGGTGGCCTGATTTGAAAGCAGAGGCCATGCAGGATACAGCGCATTGCAGATTGAGGATCAAGTGGGGGTTCCAGTAGCACTGCAAAGGAGTATCTTTACATTTAAAATATTGATAAGGTAAAAAAGGCAAAAGAAAGAAATGAACAGACATCTATAAAAATGGAAAATGAAACCCAAAAGGACTGGCGCATGAGCCCTGTCACTAAGCTCATTTTCAGACAGAGGTAAACGTAATCAGGCACAAAGCTGTCATTCATAAGGCAGTAGAGTCAGTGGCTGAAGAAGACTGTTCCTTGGCCCCATGGTGTATGATATCACGGATGAAAGTACAATGAGGACTACCCTCGAACTGACCAATGTCAGAAGAGCAATGGTCCAAAGCCTATGTACCTATACTTATGGTGGTCAATTGGTTTTTACAAATGTTTTTTACACTAAATAAGTCAAGCCTACTGTCTTTGTCATAACTCTTCATATTAAGGAGATCATTTATGTGGCATATGACATAATATTTCCCAATTAAACAGTCACATACTTAGCCTTTATCATTGGCTTGTGAACAAGAGCTCCTTAGACCTACTGTACTGTGCATAAATTGGCAAACATAAGGCATACAGTGATAAAAGTACAAATATCTACAAAATTCCTTATGGAAAACAAATTTGTAATCCCTTTCAAAAGGGCCTAACAAGGATTATGACATTACAAAGCTTCAGTCTCAAAGGTTTTTCAGAGGGGGTGACCAACACCAAAAATCTTTCCTAGTGCAGAAGGTCCACATAGCAAGATATTTGTCTTCACAGTGTAATAACAATCCACCATTAAAATTGTATTGTCCTAAAATATGCTTTTCACAATAAGTAGTTCAGATCTAATGCCTTCGAAGTAAATTTTCATAATAAGCAGATCACACATATGGTACCTAACATACCCGTTCTCAGTGAACCAACTCAGTTCTTCTGCCTTTAATATTGGGTTTTCACAATAACAAACTTACGCCTATTGTATTGAGCGTAAGCTTTACTATTGTCAGGAACTGACTTATGGTGCCTACCGTACCGTCAGAATCGCCGGACTACACTTTCCAGAAGGCCTTCCTTCTCGGAGGAGCAGAATTCATTTAATAACGCAACGCGCAGGTAGCGTAGTACGTGATTCCACCTTTGACGTTTTTCCCTGTTCTGATGTGCAGAGCCGTCCGCTCTGTTTCTGCGGCTCGTACTTTGTTGGACCCCCGCGTTTTTAGCTGAGACGCGAAGCTTGCTGTCCTCCTCTCGTGGTGGAGGCGGATCCGTCTGAGCCTTGCACCGCGCCCCTGCTCGGCTGAGCAGAATTCCTCTGTATATTCCCTTCCCGCTTGCTGCTGCGGCGGGGAAGGGTTCTCTGGATCTTCGAGTTCCGTGTGACTCAATTCAAACTGCTGTGTTCCACTCAGCTGAGCGCTACACCGGGAGCCCCTCGCTTCTGCGGAGTTCAAGTGGAAGAGAGTTGGAAGAGAGTGTTCTTTCCTTCCTGAGCAATTTTCCTTACTTACGGCTGCAGTAAGGAACATTCAGGCATTCTCTACAAGGCAGTTTCTTTCTGGACATTCTGTTACCTTTGGATCCGTGGAAGTCCCGGTGTTTCGGTAATCCTTGAGTGAATCTATGACAAAATATCGAATGCAAAAATATCTCCATACAAAAATATCGCAACAAAAATATCAATGACAATAATATCGAAATCCTATCTCTAACAAGGTAAGTACAAAAATATCGGAAAAAAATATAGATGTCAAAAATATCGTTTTTTTTAAAATATCTTTTTTTTATAAAAAAAATATTAACAAAATAATACTTATGAATGTAATAAACATAGTTAAAAATATATTATAATATTTAAAATTAATAAATAATGTAATAAAACAAATAATAATAAAGATATAATACATAGTATATACTTCATTAATAATAACTAAAAAATTATATTAATAACTTATAAATAAATGAAAATATATAAATTACAAATACATTTATATACATAAAATAATAGTATAAATAACAATTAATAAAAATGTAAAACAAATTAAAAAAAGTAAGTAAATGTTGGATAGCGTACGGGTAAAAATTACTATCCCTACTCCAGAGAGTGCAACAGTAGGGAAATTGTTGGATAGCGTAGGGGTAACAATTACTATTCCAACTCCAGAGAGTTCAACAGTAGGGAAAGTGTTGGATAGCGTAGGGGTAACAATTACTATTCAAACTCCACAGAGTGCAACAGTAGGGAAAGTGTTGGATAGCGTAGGGGTAACAATTACTATTCCAACTCCAGAGAGTTCAACAGTAGGGAAAGTGTTGGATAGCGTAGGGGTATAAATTACTATTCCAACTCCAGAGAGTGCAACAGTAGGGAAAGTGTTGGATAGCGTAGGGGTAAAAATTACTATTCCAACTCCTGAGAGTGCAACAGTAGGGAAAGTGTTGGATAGCGTAGAGGCAAAAATAAACATACTTATAAATAAAAAATTTTTTTTAAATAATCAAAAACGTAACTATTAAATAAATATAAACCATTTACAAATACCAATACATAATTATTAACAACATGATTAGCAATAAATAATTAAAAAAAAAATTTTATAAAAAAATACCATTTAATAATATTTAATTACCAATTAATAATTAATTAATAATTATATAATTAACAAAACAATTAAATAAAAAACGTTATTACTTAATTATATTTAAATTACTTTCCACCCTATTCCCCTATAAACCCACAACCCGCTACAGAACATAATTATCAATTATGCAATTAATAAAATTTAATTACCAATTAATTAAAATTAATTACCAATTAATTAAATTTAATTTTTAATTCCTACTAATTAATCATTAATTTAGTATAATTAAATTACTTCCCACCCTATTCCCCTATAAACCCACAACCCGCTACAGAACATAATTATAAATTATTCAATTAATAAAAATTAATTACCAATTAATTACTATTACTATACACTATAAACCCACAACCTGCTACAGTACTAAACTACAAAATGTAATTAAATTACATAAAAATAAATTAAAAACATAATAAATACATAATAATATACATAAAATTAATTTAAAAATCAATATTAGTAACATCAACATTATTTACATCGATATTACTAACATCGATATTTAAAACATCGATATTACTAATTTCGAAATTAAAATCTATCGATATTACTTACCTTCTATATTATGTCCCTTCGATATTTAAACTTCAATATTATTGTATATCGATATTTAAATATCGATATTTTGTCTGCATACCGCCTTGAGTATCCGGTGAGGATGCCATTGATGTTTAAACTTTGGGTTTCTTCATGTAGGGCTGATTAACTTTGTCACAGATCAACAAACTGTATTGCTGGACCCAGCTGGTTGTTCTGTGGAGTCTTTATTGTTTCTTTGTGACTTTAACTTGAGCAGCACCTCTTTTCTGATGAAGGATATTGCTACCCTCATTCTCCCTTTGCCCATATTACCTCAAGTATTCCCTCTGGTACTGCAGTAGGTTCTTCTTTGGATTACTGGGAGTGCGAGAGAGGGTACGTATGTGGCAGGTCATGTTTATACTATTGAACAGTATGGTGAGATGGTGGTGGCTGTTAATATCTGCTTTTAATTCTAGGGATATTCTGATCCGTGTGATAAGAGACACATCTTACTACCCAAGACAAGAGGAAGGGTTCACCTAGTCAGAGTGTGGGGAAATCAGGAGGTGGACCCCTTTAAGCATCGCCCTGATCCTAAGGAGTTCGATACTCGTGACAACTATAAGGAATCCATCAGGCATACAGTCATAAAATTACGAGCATTTATGAAAATCATATTTGCAAAAGCATCAAGCCTGATCAAACAAAGGAATCAAACAAAGAATCCAAAATAATCATGCAAAAAATGTAATATCACATTTTGATCATTGCAATGTTTTTGCACTGGTTGGCAATTCAAATTTCACTGGTCGGCGATGCAAATGTCAGTGCATACCTGATTTTGTATACCTGATTAAAAACAAGGATGATGGATACCTATACAAAAGTGGCAAGGATGCGCAGTCGGAATGCAATGCTTTAATGGGGAAAAAGGGAAATTATGATTCTGGGCAATTGTTCTCCCCTTGATCTAAACGCAAACTGGCAACCTCTCTCGGCTTAGCCCCCACCCCCTACACCCAGTTAAAAAGCCTGGGTGTTTGGATCGACCAAGACCTCACATTTAAGGTACAAGCACGGAAGACGGCAGCCACGTTCTATGGTATCCTGAAAAGGATTCGGAAAGTTCTTCCCCCTCCTTCTTTTCCAGGCAATAAAAATTATGGTCCAGGCCCTTATCCTGTCCCGGTTGGACTACGTGCATGCCCTTTATCTGGGTGCCCCCGCTGCTACTCTCTCCAAACTTCAGACTATACAAAACTGGGCAGCAAGACTTCTATTAGGCATTCCTAAACATCATTCAGCCAAATCAGCTTTGAGATCACATCATTGGCTGCCAGTCCGGGACAGAGTTAATTTCAAAGCCCTATGTATTATTCACAAGTCTCTAGCTGGAACAGGTCCCGCCATTCTTCATAGTACCATCCAGTCCCACCGGTCCAACAAAAGCCTTCGCTCTAAGACTATGAATCTTGTCTCCGTCCCTAGGATCAGGAAAGCCAGAAGCGGGGGTCGGCAATTTTTTTTTAACGTGGCCAGGCTCTGGAACTCACTTCCTCCCCACCTACGTGTAGAAACCAACCACCTAGCCTTTCGCAAATTGTTAAAAGCTTTGCTTTTCCCCTAACTGATGAAACTCCCCACTACTGCTGCTACCAGCGCTGGGATGCCTCCTGGCTAGCCATGCGCTATATAAATGTTACTTTCAACTCAATGCTTGTGGCATTACTTTCTACCACTGAAAAAAAGGCAAATGTCATCATTGTGTTGCCCTATTTTCTTCCTTCTCTCACTCAATACAAAGCCATCACAATTCTATGCTATGGTTTGGGCTCTTACCAAAATCCTTCGGGCCTTATTTATGAAAACTGTCGCATCACAGTGTGAAAAAAGCGATGCAACAGTTTCACTGTGCCCTCCTTGCGGCATGATGAATGTATATTATTTACTGTCTGACGTATCATGTCGAAAAGAATGACAGATACGTCAGTATTACAGACGTATCTGTCAGCGCAAAAGTGAGGCATTGCTAGGGTGAGTCTGAAAACAGATGCAACTCCAGCAATGTGTCCTTTTACATGGGGCAAACCCCATGTGAAAGGGCCTGCATTAGTCTTACGTCTGTTGTGAGCCAGGCGTAAGAAATTGACGCGTCCTAGAAGTGGTGCAGTGAAATATCGTAGATTTCATTGCCCCACTTCAACAAGGCTGGGATGGGGGAATGACCAGCCTGCATACATCATACCTGACGTATTTATAATGTAGCGCAGGGGTTTATGAAGTGATGCATCTGCCTAGATGCGTAACTTAGTAAATAGGGTGCAACTTGGTGCATTGTTTACGCCGCAGCTTTGTCACAAAAAGTGATTCAACAGCGGCGTAAAAGTGTTGCAGGGGCTCATAAATAAGCCCCTTCATATCTATAGGGAGTCCTAAAATTTGCTAACTCCTGGAGCAGATGTCGAGTCTGCATGGACTACATTTATAACAAGAGAGACAGGATGGTGTATGTATTGTGGGTGGCAGGGAGGGCACAAATAGTCCTCAGCAAGGTTTAGGAGCACCAGCCCTGGCAACCTCGACAGGCAGCAACAGAAGCATGTTCTGCACTTGTTTAATGCAGGTCGCATTACAGTGGTGGTGCAAGCTAGCCACCTAAATCACACAAAGCCCGACGATGGGGTCGCAAAGAGGGTTGACAAGTCATTATTTTTACTTTCCCTGCATCATTTATTTTGCAATTCACAGTTCTGCATTTTTGGCACTATGACATTGGATACCAACATGCATTTTGTCAGCCAGCAGCATGTTGCATTGTGATGCTTGTAGTTTTGCTTTTAACAGTTTGATTATGGGCTCAAAACTTCAGTTTGCAAAGTTCTGTTAGCTAAAATGCCAAAATAGGCTGGATGTGTTATGCATGACATGGAACCACTTTTCAACTATGTTTTAAAATTGTACAAAGTTACCTGCTACATTTGAAAAAATGCTTGTTTGAGTCTCAAAACCAAAAGTACACAGTCACATATTTTGTGGGAGTTCACTCTTTCACTTAAAATCATTGGAATGTGGTTTGATTTTTCTTTTGTGTAATAGAGATTCACAACACAAAGGTAGAACATGGATAGCCATAGCACAACCTATCCTAAAAAAATATGAACACAGGACAGCTGGCAGTAGCAAAAGAACCATCACTTTATTCTCGCACACAAACAGGCCAGGTACAACACAGGTAGCTAACACACTAAAGAGTGAGTGAGCGGTGATTTCAATAAGAACACGTGAAAATATAAAAGATACAAAATTCCTGCGAGAAACAGTCAAACCTCTTATGGAATTACCATACACTAATTCACTCATGTAAGATGATCAACCCTCAGCTACCTTGTATGGCATGCGTCATCAGTAGGGTTCCATGTCCTGCACTGGGAAGCATTCAAGAGTACTACTGTTTACTATATGTACTGTTTCCTAGTTATGAGTTCTCTAGTTTGGTGAGGTCAAGTTGCTTATGATGACATTTATTTTCTCCTATTGTTAAACAATTAGACAAACATGTATTCTATGTGGGTGATCCAAAAATGTGTTTACTGGTGTCTCCCTATCACAAAAAGTAAAATCAATAGGGCTGAGCAATAGACCCTACTTATCTTTTCCGTCAGCATGTTTTGATACTAGAAAATTGCCTCTTTGGGCTCTGGCGTGTTTCCCAGGAATACAAGTATCTCACATCAAACGTTCTGAAATAATTCCGGCTTTATACAGCATGTTCATCAGCCTCAGAAGGTGGAGTGGGGGAAATGGGGAATATTGTCTCAGGTCCCACTGCTTGGAAAGGTCTTGTAACATGCTCCTGGTACTACTGTCGGCACATGCAGCATGTTTCACAGGGTGAGTCATTGTAATTGTAGAATGCACTATGAAACAGGCCACGCCAAGCCACACTCACAGCTCACCTGGGTATAGACAGAGGGAGTGGATAGGCCTTGAGACTGCATACTATGCGACCAACAGCAAAGAATCTCCTACCTCACTACCAGCACCGATAGGGCAGTAGAAGTGAGGCGGTGATGGCCAGGCTCCATTATTCTCCACAGCCCCATCTGTGTTGTAGACTGTCTGAAAAAGCACCAGCATCAAGGTTGTTTTTTTTCTATTAGTCATCATTCACCACCAACCTCACTTCAGTTTGCACTCAAGTTGTCAATCCCACACTCAGCAAGCTGAGAGGTGTAGGCGACTGGAGGTGGAGACCCTGCCTACCGGTACCAGAACTTGCCTGGGTGCTAATGAAGAACCAGCTACAATAACTCTTTTGCCGAGCTCCAAGATCTAGATGGTCCCTGTCGTAAAATTACCAGTAACAAGATGGGAGTATCCGACTTAGCCCGAAGAATGTTAAGGCAACATAATCAGAGGACTCAGAGAAGAAAAACTCAATCAATCAACTCTGAGCCCCATCTGAGCTGCAGTAGGTTTCAAAATGCTTTCTTCTTCTTGCTGCCTGATCTCATAAGATCTAGCTTAGAGACTGCCAAGGCTGAAGTGTGCCAATCTAAAAAGGAGGGGGGAGTGGAATCTGTCTATCTTATACAAATTTGCCTCCTAGCTAGGAGAATAGCATAAAAAAGCAGCGATCTAGCAGGGCCCCTAACACTATCTGCCAAGCCAAAGATGATCAAGGGTAAATCGATGTTGATAGGACACCCCTGGGTGCTTGCCAGAAATTTTCCGATACTGTCCCAAAAGGAAGCAAGGGCAGGACACTCTTTAAACATGTGGATATCAGAAGCTGAAGCCAGCCCACATTTATTGCAGCAGACAGATGAGCCTTTAGTAATTTTTGAGAGTTTTTGTGGAGAAAAATAAGCTCTGTAGATTGTAAACAGGTGGTTCCTTTTTAGCCATGCCGGTTTTACTACCTCGTATAAGATCTTACATGAGTTCTGCCATAATGTATCACAGTCTTGTCCTGGTAAGGAACCCCCCCACAATTCCTCAGCAAGTTTGAATTCACCATCAACCGTTTCAGATATGGCTTGGTACCAGAAGGAAACTTCCTTCCTCCCAGGGGGCTTAGTCACAAGCTGATGTTCCAGTGAATTACCACATCCGAGTAAGCTTCCACAAATTGTTTGTGAGTGTGAATGGGCCCAGCTTTCCAAATGAAGATATTTAAATCTAGAGAGGCCTGCACCAACCCTGTCCCTAAGTTGCTCCCAAGAGTTCCATCCGGGATCAGATCCCCCAGACTGCTAGTCTGGCTACCCTCATGGGAGTTGCCAGCCTATTTCTCAAACACTCTGGAGCCCCAGGGGGGGTCCCAGAGGAGAGCCAGGCTGGAGAAGTAACCAAGTGCAGCTGAACTCCCATGTTATGGCTAAGACCTGGAGAACTTTCAGCTTAATTTTTTTTTTTTACTTTGGATTGCCAAACTTGAACAGAAAACCCTCCACCGATAAGTTAGCTCCCCTAAGCATAGCTAAAAACATCCCTCCTGCACCAGTATTAACAGGCATTTTCAGGAGCATATGTGAGTGTGAAAGTTGGAAGGCCCAAGCATAGAGCTGGCTATCTGGTAGAACAAGGCCTCCCTTCTCTCTCCTGCGCCTCAGTTTTTTCCAAGCAATCCTGGGTGATTTGTATGCTCAGACAAACAAGTTTATATCCCTCTCCAGTTTATCAATTGAGGATTTTTCAAAGTGGAGGGGAATGCAATTAAAGAGGAAAGTAATTTTCGGGATTATTGACATCTTGACCAGATTAACTCGGTCGATAATAGATAAAGGGAGTAGGGCCCAATGTTTCATTAGCCTCTGACACTCTCTTACCACCATAGCCAAGTTGGTCTCAGCGATCTTAGTGATGTCCTGAAGGATATTTATTCCCTAATACCTCATATTGGAACTGGTCTGGTGCTGATGCTGGGTTGCTCCTAGATTCCAAACCATAATTTCCATCTTTGAAGCGTTGATTTCGTAGCCTGAAACCAGACCCAACTCCTGAGCTGGACTGACAACAGCTGGAAATGCTACATGTAAATTAGCTGGGAGAACTACAAGGCTACCTTCCTCTCCCACTCCTCGTACTCAAAAGACTGGATGTTTGGATCATCCCTGAGCAGTTGAGCAAATGGCTCAATGTATAGGTCAAAATGGAGAGGGGAGAGTGGGGAGCCCTATCTGGTCCCCTTAGAAGGGGGGGGCAGCATCAAGGTTGATGAGAACAGCTTTAAGGTCAGCCGGGACCCCCTGCCCAGCAGCAAGTGACTGTCACTATATTTATAACGTTTACATACATAAAAGTGTACATTGGATTTTTCCACTTTAGAGACCTTGGGCCAAATGTACGACCATTCCATTTTGCCACTCGCAATTTGTGACTCGCAAATGGAATGTACAACAGTGTCTCAGACACTGTTCGCAATTCCCAATGGGGTAGCAAATTACCTGCCTAATTATTATTCATGAGGCAGGTCGCAATTTGCGACTCATTGGGAATGGGCAGCACTCACAGGCATGGTGACCTGCTTGGGTCAGCAGACTACCATGTCTGTGACTGCTTTTTCAATAAAGCAGTTTTGCAGCCCGTTTTCCTTCAAGGAAAACAGGATGCATTTAAAAAAGAAAAATGAAATGTTTCTGTTTCATTTTTTTAGGAGTAGGCTCTTAAAAAATATTTACTCATCCATTCATAAATCGGAATGGGTCCCCTTCCCGTTTGCGATTGGCTTACCACCTACTTGAAGTAGGTGGTATATCGCATGTGTTCTGCGACTGCAAATGAGGTCACAAAACAATGGTATAATCATTCTGACTCGCTATTAGGAAGGGATGCTCTTGGCATGCTCCTTCCTAATAGGGACTTACAAACACTATTTTGCCAGTCACCGACTCGCAAAATAGCGTTTGTACATACCAACACCCTTTTATGCTGTCGCAAACGGGCAAATTTCCCATTTGCGACTACAAAAAACGGTCGTACATCTGCCACCTTTATTAGAATTAGTGAGTCATACCCTCTGAGTGGTACCAATTATATTAATGGCTCAAGAGGCAAGTCATTTGTCTTGTTTCCTCTATATAAACCTATATTTCTTGATAGCTACAGAAACAATATGGTCTTTTAAACCATATACAAGAGAGGTTGTGTACAAAGAGCATCCTGAAATGTTGCAAGGTGTTCTCAATTGTGGTGATCATGAATAACGAGGCACAGTGAAGAAAAGGTAAAAGCCTAGGGCCACACTGTTTAGTCAAGCCTGGACACTTATTTGGAAACTAGGTTTCCTAATGACACATTGTGCATTTCAGATCCTGTATTAATACTGCATTCTTTCCTCTTTTGCCCTGATGCCAATTTTATTAGTGGACCAAGAGGCAAGTTTTTTGCCTTGTGCCTTCTATGAAAGCCCTATAATGTTGTTATAGATGGAACAACACTATAGGCTATTATACCATTCTGAAGAGAGGTTATAGTATAGTGCACATCTCGAACTGAAATATTTGACCGTGCACTCAAATGTGGACATCATTAAAACAGAGGAAGAGTGAAGAAAAGTAATTACCTAGAGTCACACAATTTGTCCAAGCTGGGAGGTTGTATTGAAACCAAAGTCTCTTGGTCAGGGGCCCACAAACCAACTTCTAACAGTTTTGAAATGGACCACATTTCAGCATATTCCGCATGGGCAGCATTTTACATTCCGCCGAAGTTTGGAAGATGTGTGCTATATTTCATATTTATTGGACACAGTAAAAAAGGGGGTGATAAGGAGAAAATCAAGGGCTAAAGTAAGGGGAAAAAATGAAGAACCGACATTAGAAGTTTAACAATGATCTACTAAGTGATGGGCTGTACCTCGCTGCAGAGCATTTCTTTAATATTTTAGTTCCTGGACCAAGTGCAATTAACTGTGTGCCTGATCAGGTCTCACTTGAGACAAGACAGGAAGGCAGTGATATTTTTAGATTGAGCATTCGAGAACTCTTGTATGTACTTTAGTATATACTTTGGTATATATACTTTAGTATATACTTTAGTATATACTTTTATGTGTATGTACTTTGTGGGCTCCTGAGATATGCCCTAGGACTTGTCTGCTTCCACTTAGGGCCTTTTTTTCTGTTTAACTGCCTCCATTTAACTGTCTTGATAGAAAATAACCAGCAGAGGTCAGTAAAATACCAGAATTGATTCCTGCTTAGAGACATTCTTTTTTTTACTTTTCTGGCAACTGCCTCTATTTAACTTTCTTGATAGAAAACTACCAGAAGAGGTCTGTAAAATACCAGAATCTCTTTAGCATTCTATAGATTCCAGTCCATAGAAATTGTCTTGCACCCGTAGACAATAATATTTTTTTCAAATCTTGTATTTTCAGTGATATGACCACTGAAGGACCGGCTTTTATATTAAGAACAGAGCTTCGTCTATACCATTTCCCACTAAAAGGCAATATTTCTCTCCATGTTTTCTCATACCTGGCATGTCACGCAGTTTGGTGCTTACTTTGCCTCCATGTTAAAGAACAGTAGATGTTTCAGTACCCAGGCTAATGTGCTGCATAGCTAAATACATGTAAGGTCCCAAAGGCGAGACTGATTGCATTACAAATGCTTGTTTGATCTCACCTAAGACAACACATGCCCTATCTTATTTGAGGTTTGTTAGCTTATATGGGCTTGGAACCGGCCCAGTGTTTACCATTGCGGTACAAAAGGAGGTGGTGATGGAGGGAGCATCTGAACCAACCAAACACTCACACCCAGTCAAAAGATCTGGGTTTGATCCATCACCGTTCTTTAGCCCACTCTGCCACCCCAGTTCAGGCATGGCTATATGCAAATCAGTCTGACCCTGTGCCTCATGGGAACAGTCCAGCCCGAATTGCCAAGCCATGCCTTCCCTGGACCGGAAACAAGCTTCCGAGGACCGGTTCTGGCATTCCAGCCGTCTTCAGCCCGGCTTGCTTGAATCCAGTGGCAAAGTGAGCAAGGGACTCACGTCTGAGCATACCCTGCCACACTTATGGCGGCCAAAGCGGTACAAAAGGGGGTGGTGATGGATGGAGCATCTGAACCAATTAAACACTCATACACATGTCAAAAGATCTGTGGTATATAAATAAATAATACCCAATCTAGGTTTGTCTGGGCATAGCAATAACAGATAGCTCAATAAATAAGAGTCAAGATTCGAGGTAGTAGGAGTTTGCAGGTTTTAATACAGCATAAAGGACAGGAACAGGACAACCTGCACAGGAATAGGATGGCAGGGCCCGACAGCGCTGTCGGGGTCAGGATCGGGACAAAGGCAGGAATAATCTTTTAATAACAGTACGTGAGCATATATACATAACGCAAACACATAGCATTACATTGCAATAGGCGTAGCAGTGGGTGGAGCAAAGGGTGTGACGCGTAGCAGTCGCGAAAGATAAGGGTGAAAAGAGGTGTAACAGGGCGTATACATAGACATGTGATGCAAACGTAACAGAATATGTCATAAATGGGGCGGATACATGGAGGGGGCTACCTAAGGAGCCGGGACCTCTAACCTGGTGGTGCGCGCAAACTTGGCAATGACGTGTTACTAGGAGAAGCTGGGGGCTACGAACTCTGTGCTAGGAGCAGAGACTGAAGTCTGGAGAGTCAGGGCGACATGTACCTAAGCAGTATCTAGTATCTGATGTTTAGAGAACATGTTGATATAAACTAGAAGTCAGGAGGGGAAAGGCTAACAGACTCTAAGACTGGAGCATGCATTATTCTTCATGTAGTGCGTGATGGAGAATATTAAATGACCATTAAATGCAGTATTTCCCTTACATGGAGCCGCAAAGGCTAGACAATGACGGGAACTATTGATGCAGTTCAGTAGCTTTAGGAATGTAGAGAAGGAGGACTGAACTGATAACTGGAACCATAACATACTCTTGGCAGACTCAGAGGCAGAGCCAGGCTGAACCGGGCACTGTGAGGCAAGAAATAAGTGAAGGGTCGAGGATACAGGTGGGGGCTGTATCGCTCCTCAGCGAGGGTTCAGGAGACAGGAGCTGAATCTGATATCCAGGCCCTTTTGAGGCCTAGAAACGGGAACTTTTCAATGAAATAACGTGCACACTGTGAAACGTGGCAACGTAGCTTTACATAGGCCTAATACTCGTATTATTCACGAGAACTGAAAACTGGCATACTAGAGGTGGACACAACTATAATTGCGTCTTTAATCAAACATGGGGAATACATATGCATATTAATCATGCACAGATAACATATGATGGAGGACGCGTAGGGACACAGAACATGGCAAAATTTACTTTTCCACATTCCCTCCTTGTCACTACGTTTCCATCAGGAAACATCAATATTCATGATACCATCTATCATTTCATACAGTATCATTTGCTCGTCTCGAATTTTCTTGGAACGGGATTTAGAACGGGGCTTGGGACTAGGAATACAAGAGGTAGCACAAATGCCGCAAATCGCAGGGCCACATTGTATACAGAGGCAGCAGCTGAATATGATCGCTACTGCAATACCTAGAAAGGACAATACTTTCCATCCCCAGGCGGAAATTATATTCCAGAACCAACCGGACCATGTCCAGGTGCCTGGATCTTGGTGTAACAGATGGGCAATTTTATGGAGTCTGGTTATAGCTGAATAAACAGACGGCGCGTTATTTGGAATGAAAATGCAGCAACTAGATCCGATGACTCTACAGGCCCCGCCCCTATCGGCCAGTATGACGTCAAGGACGAGACGATTTTGCAAAACAACAAATCTCATAGCAGATTGCTCTTCGGTTAAGTTACCTAGAGCAGAGGCAGTCTCATTTACTACAGCTTCAAGGGTTCTTGTTAACCTACGGATTAGCTTACTATTCTGGATAGGTCCTATAAAGAAGAAGAAACCTCTATTGAAATCTGTATACTGTTCTAGAACAGTTTCAGTGTAATCGACAATTGGGGACTCAATCTCCCTTCTATGTCTAATGTGTACTAGATGTGTGTTTCTATGGTAATCAGATGGGGCTAAGAAAACAAGTGGCAGTAGGAAGGCAATGTAACAGGTTCCCTCCCAATCGAGGGGCAGACGAACATACGCGGTTTGACCACAAATAAAATATGAATGACGTGAAGCTTTGAAAATAGATTTCCCACTGTCACTATAACTGACAATAGTAGTACAATCACTATGTCCTACATGTACGGAACCATTATTTCGGACACATAATTCGCCTTTGACTGGTAGTACTGAAATAGCAGGTAAGTCTGGAGTAGTATCAGACTGAACATTCAGGACCATAAAATTCGAAGAATAGTTACCTAAATTATACACTTCATTTTCTAGATCTAACCCTGTTCTGTGGGGGAGACCTTGCTTGTCTGGAAAACATGTACTGTTAAGAAAAGACATATCCGTTGAGGATGACGTTAACGTGGACCATGCTCCACACGAACCATTATGTGAAAACGGATAAGGAAAGAGTGGCAGAACTCCCTTCGGTGTCTGGAAAGGGGGGAGTCGACCACACACCCAACAATTAGTGGCATTGCTGGTCTGGTGTGAATAATGTAACATGCGGATGAAAGAATTGTTGCGCATAGCGAGGTGGTAAGAGAGTTCATGAGGAGGCAGATCACTAAACGTGTGCTCTATTGTAACATTAGAAGACTACAGGTATACAGGTAAAATGCATAACTGGTGCAGGAAATCATAATGCTGAGAAACAATATGAAACTCAGGAAAACGATACATCGGATTGAGTTTTGACTAACTCTCTCACTATGGGGGTCTATTTTATACATGTCAGAAACAGTCTAACCGTTTCACCTAGGGGAGGACTTAGACAATCAAACTGGCTGACTTATTTTACTAGACCGGAGTTTCAACTTATACTCCTGCTGCGGAGTTTTCTCTAACAGGGGGGGTTCAGTATCATTGTTCTTTGCGGGACAGTCCTTAAGAATAGTACTTTGGCATTCTTTCAAATCCTGGGAAATGTTCTTTGAGACGGGTTTCAGTCCATAAAACTTCTTTATATGCGAAAGATGCACCCAGCCTTTGCGTCCCTCCAACTTCACGGCTGTACGGGTGGTGAGGAGGACCTGTCGGGGCTCCTTCCAGCGAGGCTCCAGCGGACTTGAGCGATCGAAATTTCTCACTAAGACCATGGATCCGGGAACGATTTCATGCGGTGCCACCTCGGTATTGTCTGGAAATGCGGCGGCAACCTGTGAACGACAAGAGTTGAGGGCAGACATCAAGGAAGCTAGGTAATCTGTCAGCATATTACTTGAAACATCGGTAATACTTCGGGGTCTAGGAGTACCCCACATGTTAGGGGGGCGGCCGAAAACGACCTCATACGGGGACAGACCTGATCTGGAATGTGCGACCATGCGCATATAGAACAGGGCAACTGGCAGAGCTATTAGCCAGTCCACACCTTTCTCTTTACATACTTTGGCGATGCGGGTTTTCAGGGTCTGATTATGTCTCTCTACGAGACCTGCTGCTTCAGGGTGGCGTACACAATGGAACTTCCACTGGTACCCTAACAAAAGGGAAACATGCTTCATGAGTTCAGATGAGAATGGCTGGCCGTTGTCAGAATATACGACTCTAGGGAGTCCATAACGGGGGAAGAACTCACGAACCAACTGTTTGGCAGTGGTCGCGGCTGTGTAATCTGGGACTGGATATGCTTCTGTCCACCTGGACAAAGCGCATACAACTACAAGGACATACTTGAAACCTCGACATCGCTCCATCTGAATATAATCCATCTGGAGGACTTCAAAAGGGTGGTCAGGAGGCTGGAATCCACCTTGTTCCACCGGGACACTTTTACCTGGATTAAACTGGCAACATATCATACAGGTACGGACTTTCTGCTTGGCTGCAGCTCGTAAATGCTTGTTGAACCAAATGTTCTGGATACTGTCTAACATAGCTTTTTCCCCTAAATGTGCTGGACTATGTGCGGTATTAATAATGACTTGAACCATAGAGTCGGGGAGAAACCATGTGGCTCTACCCTTCGTTAACCATCCCTGATCTGTCTGGACCCCTCCTTGTTCGGACCATTTCTTGATTTCTTCAGGAGTAGCATGTAACTGTATATCTATGACATCTTGAGTAGGGTCCTTAACTGTCATACATGTAGTCGGATCTGGAGTGTGTGTCTGTGTCGGATTAACTGAAATGTCTGGAGTCTGTGCTGTAAGCTTGGCTGTGCGATCTGCTAGATCGTTACCTTGAGAAATAATGTCAGTAACTTTCGTATGTGCTTTGCATTTCATGATAGCAATGGATGTCGGTAAATGTATTGCATCTAACAGAGCTTGAATAAGGAGACCATGCTGAATCTTGGTTCCATGAGAAGTCATGAAACCTCTCTCCTGCCAGAGCACTCCGAAGTCGTGTACAACTCCGAATGCGTAGCGTGAATCTGTATAAATATTGACTTTCAGGTTCTTGGCATGTATGCAGGCTTGAGTCAGAGCAACTAGCTCTGCTGCTTGAGCGGACAGGGTGTCAATACGGTGTGTCTCAATAACTTCGGTGTCAGTAGTCACTGCATACGCGGCGACTAGTTCTCCTGTACTAGTTCTCATGCATGAACCATCCACATAAAGTGTCAGGTCCGGGTCTGGTAATGGGATATCGGTCAGATCTTGTCTTGGCTTTGTCATAATGTTGACTACTTCCACACAATCGTGTGTGGCGGGATTAGAAGTAACTGACGGTAACAGTGTAGCAGGATTGAGAACGTTGCAGCGTCTGATTTCTATGTGTGGCTGGAATAGTGTCAATTCGTAACCTGTTAAACGTGCAATTGTCAAGTGCTGAGTTTGTGTTCGGTTTAAAAGAACTTCCACGGAGTGTGGAACTTGTACTGTCAGGGAGTGTCCTAAGACTATGGAATCACTTTGTCTGATAGCTAGTGCTGTGGCTGCAACGGACTTGAGGCACGCAGGCAGAGCCTGGGCTACAGGATCTAATGTGCTCGAAAAATAAGCACAAGGCTTGTATTGTCCTGCTTGATCTTGTGTGAGAACAGATAATGCTGTACCTTCACGTTCAGTGACGAAAAGTGTAAAAGGCTTACTGTAGTTCGGTGTAGCTAGAACTGGAGCTTGACATAAAGCTTTCTTTAACTCATTGAAACTAAGTGTATGTTCAGATGTCCAAGGGAGGACAGTCGATACGGCTGCCTCCTGTGTCGTTAACTGTATCAGTGGCTTGGCTAGAAATGCATACTGAGGAATCCATTGTCTGCAATAAGAAGTAAGGCCGATAAAAGCACGTACCTCCTTCTGGGTCTTGGGCTGAGGAAGACTCGCTATTAACTGGATACGGTCTGGTGTCAACTGCCTACCCCTCTTGGACAGTAAGTGTCCTAAGTAGACCACTTGCTGGACACAGAATTGAAGCTTCGAAGGGGACACCTTGTGCCCCATCTCGGCTAGGAAATACAAGACTGTAAGGGATGCTCGCTCGCAAGCACGTTCAGAACGGGCTGTGATCAGTAGATCATCGACATACTGGAGCAGGGCAGTGTCAGTTGGCATGTGAATGTTGTCTAGTTGTCTCTTGAGTGCTTGACTGTAAATACTAGGACTTTCTGTGAAACCTTGAGGAGCGCGTGTGAACATATAGCTCCTTCCATTTAAACAAAATCCGAAAAGAAACTGGCTGTCTGGATGAATTGGAACACTGAAAAATGCGTTCTTGAGGTCTATGACAGTAAAGAATGTGGCTTCGGAATCAATGGCTGTTAATAGGGAAGAGATATCTGGGACAACTGGGTACTGAGGAATAATACATTTATTAAGTTCTCGTAGGTCAATCACTAATCGATATACTGGGGGTGCATTTGGATCAGTACGTTTCATGACTGGAATGATCGGAGAATTGCATACATTGGAGTCAGTTTCTACAACTACTCCTTGAGCCATGAGCTCGTCAATAATTTTGGATAAGGCTGCTACAGCCTCAGGTGGCAATCTGTACTGCCTGATTCGTGGTAACACTACACCTGGCTTGAGAGTCACACGATGGGGTGTGATTTGCATGTAACCTACATCAGTTGGACCTTGCGCCCATAAATGCTGCGGAACATTAGACAATCTCGGATCAAAATCTCGTAATACATAGTGACCCTTGAAGTCACGTAGGAACAATCGTATTCCCTCTGGGGAACAGCAAATGACTGCACCTAACTCTTTCAGTGTCTTAATGCCTAATAGATTTTCTGGACATGACTTAGTAAGTAACAGATCAGTAGTACGGGACAATGGACCTACTTCTAGAGTAACTGGCTTTGATATTTCATTTACGATAGGCTTTCCTGAAAATCCAAGGGAAACATTTCTTGAGCCTGAGAGCGGAGCCCCTGGAACTTCGGCATGACTAATTGTGGTCCTACTTGCCCCTGTATCAATCAGAAACTTTCTGTCTTTCCCTAAGACTTGACTGTGAACATAGGGACCTTCTTGATCTACAGGTATCTCGATGAGAGGCAAGCCTACCTCCCTCTCTAGGCTGTTTCATGAATATGGCTGGTACTCTGGATACTCAGACTGTGCATACTGGTACATCTGTTGTGTAACATGCTGTGTTGCAGCGATAGGCTGCGGTGCTGTAACTGTCTGTGGTGCATTCTGTGGCTGAGGAGTCTGTGAAACTTGTTCTTGTCTAGGCGGACGTGGTCTTTCTTTAGTCTTACCGGTAGCTATGTTGTGTTTCAGAACTGCACACTCGTTTATAAAATGACCTGGCTGTTTACAATAATTGCAGTTCCCTTTAACGGGAGCTGCAGGATGACTGGCTTGATTCGGACCCCTCTTCTGACTGTCTAGAGGAACAGATTGTGCAACTAGTACTTTCATTTTTGTGTCTTTCATACGCTTTCTCTCGTGTTCTTGTTCTTCTCTGATTCTATTCTGGTGGTATTGAAGCATCTGTAACATCTGGGACGGGGTATTAGCTTGCCAGGTACTTTCGACTTTCAAAACTCGGTTTTTAATTGGTGGACTTGAATTCTCTACTAGTTTAGTAACAAAAAGGTGAGGGTATGACTCACTACTTGTCTTGAGGCCACTGTTGATGCTAAAACATTTCTCAAATCTAGAATAAAAATCACTGATATCCTCATCTTGCTTCTGTTTACAGGCTGAGATTGCATCCCAGTCTTCCTTTTTAGTTGTTAGTAATCTGGGTAAAACTTGAATCAATAATTCTGGTAATTCTTTACATTTATCTCCAAGACCGGTACCTGGTACTCGTGTCTTATCTTCAGCTTCTAGAACTGCCCAATCGATCTTTTTCTCTCCCACCTCCCATTCTTTTTCCTTGAGTTTTTCATACACCCCTGCGGGCAACAGAACCTTTAACATTTTAATTATATCTGGATACGTGTATTCTCCCATACGGAGCATGTCTTTTAATTCTCTATGGAACCCTGCTGGATCTTTATCATGACAGGGAAGTAATCGGAGTGTAAACAAACACTCGTTGCATTTCACCACCCGTTCCTCTAACTGGGTGGACTTCTCGTAACGGATTCTGTCTGTCTATGTAAAAGGGTTTACTTTCTGGGGGTGAGACATGAACAAAATGCGGGTTCAGAAACATTCTATATTTGTGGCGCTGTTCTAGAATGTCACTAATTAAATCGGTACCTAGACCTTTCCATCTATACTGGAGTAACTCGTTCAGGATATCATGTAACGGGCCTGGATCAGAGTGCTGACCCTCATACAGAGTAATGAGGTGCTGTATCATATACATACCCACCAGTCGCTGCTCGGCTGGGGGCAGTTTCAGAAACATTTGTGCCACTATTTCATCTGGAAAAGTGGTAGAATCAGTAATCCATCGGACTGCTGATCGGGCTAGTTCTTGTTCATGCATGGTATTTAACTCACTGTAACCGATTCGCGATTTCAGAATATGATCGGTAGCTTGAAATGCTTGTTCTAGGGAACCTTGTTCTGGTGCGGGATGATGGAAAGTAGACTTGTGTTCTAGGCGTAAATGGCGATCTGGAAATCTAGATTTTCCTACATACGCTATTCTGGCGGGATTCTCGTCGTCTAACTCTTCCGGATCAGAGTTACTTTCTTTCTCGCTTACTTGTGCTGCTTTACGTTGTTCGTGTAACCTTATTATTTCTTTACGAATTTTCTTGTACATACTCTCCATAGCACTGATAGTCTTGTGCTTACCCTCGGCTATATTATCACTCCACTTTGTCAGGATTTTCATTTCAGCCGGATCTTTGGACGGGTAATCTTGTTCTCTTATTAGGCAATTGATCAGAAACTTTAATATCATAAGCTGGATCTCAGCTTTCCTTTGAGACATGGCTTCGCCAATGCTTTCTGGATCATCCCCTGTACGGATGAAACGATATATTCTGTCTAGATCTTCTTTCATATTCGGTAGGGTGACTAGATACTCGGCCACCTTTCTTACGCGTAATGAATATAAAACCATATTATCCTCGCCTGGGACTGGATCATAGCCGCATTCGGTAAGGGCTTTCCTTATTTCTGCAACAGACTGATATCTAGGCGTACGCTGTGACGCTTGGGCATGTAATTCGACTGTTGTTAAACGCTTGTGTGGCGGCGGGGTCTGAGGAGGACCTCCTCCTGCGGCCCCTAAACTAGAATCGTCAACTGATGCTCTTCGTCCTGGCAGAGTGGGAAATTGAAATGTGGGCTGGACTTGTATGGAGGGCTGGACCTGGGGGACCGTAACAGGTACTCCGGTGTCTGGGGGAACGGGAAGTGCCTGATTTACAGGGACTGGCGGAGCGGGAACAGGATTTGCATATTCTGGGACTGTGTCGTCCAAATAGGACGAAATGAAAATATCAGCTGCGGTTGGTTTGTGACGTAGCTTGGTCGGAACTAGTGGTGGCGGGAAATTACTGGATGCCTCCGGGGTCGCTTTTGGCAAGCCCTCGGCAAGGAGAGGATACATACCCTTAATGAGGGCATTCCTCTGTCTGTCTGACTGTTCAGTTCTAACTCGTTCACCTATCTCGATTAATTCTTTTTCTTGGGCTCGTTCTAAGGATTCTCTACTTAATTCTGACTTTCTGATTTCTTTTTCGGTTCTTTTATGAGCTTCTTTGCGCCATAACTCGATGGCATCTTTCTGTGATTGTCTGGCTTTCTTTTTCCATAATGCCTCTTCTACTCGCATGATGCACTCGGCATCCCACGTACCTGATACGGGCCATCTATACTTTTCTTCTAACTCCTTGGTATACTCCACCCATAAATCTAGATACAATATGGCGCTTATGCCATGCTTCTGATACATAAAATGACCTGGACTGTCCCTAGGCGGGACAGGAACTGCTTCTTCTAACAAACCCTTTCTAGTTTTTAACTGACGTAATCTCGAAAAGAGAGACATTGTAAACTTGAATCGGAACACAATACAATAGACGAGGAACAATAACAATTGGGAGAGCAATTCAGGCATACCACGACATTGGAAATACATTGAACAACATCATAACATAACAGTTCGGACAGAATATTACCTGGAATACTGAGAACAGAAACACAAGAATTTCTCGAGAACAGAACAGACTAGAGTTACTGGATGCACTGCTGAAACAGTACGGAACATACCGGTCCCATAAAGGGACGCATCAAGACCCGTGTCCACCTAGGTGAACACTTCGTTTGTGGGTCTGTGTACCACCAACCCACGGACCAGAGTCAATTTAGATTGACCCTGTCTAGATACTACCCCAGCGACGGTACTCACCGGGCAGCAAGAACGGAAGGCCTCGGATCGGACTGGACTGCTACGACGACGGACGACGAACTTCGGACTTCAGTTACGGGTGGGCCTCCGGATACCTCGGACCTTGGACTCTCGGCTTGGGCTCTGGTCGGGACTCGCCGCGTTCCTCCACCGTCTCGTCTGGATGCTGGACCGCCTCCTCCGTCTCCTCCGTGGGCCTGAGGGATACTTGAAGCAGAAATATCTGCCGGTGCGCAGAAGAGTTCCGTCACGACTGCAGAGGGTCAGGGGGTCGGCGTGGCTTCACCGACGCGTGGGGAAAGGGCAAGTCCCTGTTCGGGCGCCATTATGTGGTATATAAATAAATAATACCCGATCTAGGTTTGTCTGGGCATAGCAATAACAGATAGCTCAATAAATAAGAGTCAAGATTCGAGGTAGTAGGAGTTTGCAGGTTTTAATACAGCATAAAGGACAGGAACAGGACAACCTGCACAGGAATAGGATGGCAGGGCCCGACAGCGCTGTCGGGGTCAGGATCGGGACAAAGGCAGGAATAATCTTTTAATAACAGTACGTGAGCATATATACATAACGCAAACACATAGCATTACATTGCAATAGGCGTAGCAGTGGGTGGAGCAAAGGGTGTGACGCGTAGCAGTCGCGAAAGATAAGGGTGAAAAGAGGTGTAACAGGGCGTATACATAGACATGTGATGCAAACGTAACAGAATATGTCATAAATGGGGCGGACACATGGAGGGGGCTACCTAAGGAGCCGGGACCTCTAACCTGGTGGTGCGCGCAAACTTGGCAATGACGTGTTACTAGGAGAAGCTGGGGGCTACGAACTCTGTGCTAGGAGCAGAGACTGAAGTCTGGAGAGTCAGGGCGACATGTACCTAAGCAGTATCTAGTATCTGATGTTTAGAGAACATGTTGATATAAACTAAAAGTCAGGAGGGGAAAGGCTAACAGACTCTAAGACTGGAGCATGCATTATTCTTCATGTAGTGCGTGATGGAGAATATTAAATGACCATTAAATGCAGTATTTCCCTTACATGGAGCCGCAAAGGCTAGACAATGACGGAAACTATTGATGCAGTTCAGTAGCTTTAGGAATGTAGAGAAGGAGGACTGAACTGATAACTGGAACCATAACATACTCTTGGCAGACTCAGAGGCAGAGCCAGGCTGAACCGGGCACTGTGAGGCAAGAAATAAGTGAAGGGTCGAGGATACAGGTGGGGGCTGTATCGCTCCTCAGCGAGGGTTCAGGAGACAGGAGCTGAATCTGATATCCAGGCCCTTTTGAGGCCTAGAAACGGGAACTTTTCAATGAAATAACGTGCACACTGTGAAACGTGGCAACGTAGCTTTACATAGGCCTAATACTCGTATTATTCACGAGAACTGAAAACTGGCATACTAGAGGTGGACACAACTATAATTGCGTCTTTAATCAAACATGGGGAATACATATGCATATTAATCATGCACAGATAACATATGATGGAGGACGCGTAGGGACACAGAACATGGCAAAATTTACTTTTCCACAGTTTGATCCATCACCGTTCTTTAGCCCACTCTGCCACCCCAGTTCAGACATGGCTATATGCAAATCAGTCTGACCCTGTGCCTTATGGGAACAGTCCAGCCCGAACTGCCAAGCCATGCCTTCCCTGGACCGGAAACAAGCTTCCGAGGACCGGTTTCTGGCATTCCAGCCGTCTTCAACCCGGCTTGCTTGAATCCAGTTGCAAAGTGAGCAAGGGACTCACGTCTGAGCATACCCTGCCAGACTTATGGCGGCCAAAGCGGTACAAAAGGGGGTGGTGATGGACGGAGCATCTGAACCAATCAAACAGTCACACCCAGTCAAAAGATCTGGGTTTGATCCATCACCGTTCTTTAGCCCACTCTGCCACCCCAGTTCAGACATGGCTATATGCAAATCAGTCTGACCCTGTGCCTCATGGGAACAGTCCAGCCCGAACTGTCGAGCCATGCCTTCCCTGGACCGGAAACAAGCTTCCGAGGACCGGTTTCTGGCATTCCAGCCGTTTTCAGCCCGGCTTGCTTGAATCCAGTGGCAAAGTGAGCAAGGGACTCACGTCTGAGCATACCCTGCCACACTTATGGCGGCTAAAGCGGTACAAAATGGGGTGGTGATGGACGGAGCATCTGAACCAATCAAACACTCACACCCAGTCAAAAGATCTGGGTTTGATCCATCACCGTTCTTTAGCCCACTCTGCCACCCCAGTTCAGACATGGCTATATGCAAATCAGTCTGACCCTGTGCCTCATGGCAACAGTCCAGCCCGAACTGCCAAGCCATGCCTTCCCTGGACTGGAAACAAGCTTCCGAGGACCGGTTTCTGGCATTCCAGCCGTCTTCAGCCCGGCTTGCTTGAATCCAGTGGCAAAGTGAGCAAGGGACTCACGTCTGAGCATACCCTGCCACAGTTATGGCGGCCAAAGTGGTACAAAAGGGGTGGTGATGGACGGAGCATCTGAACCAATCAAACACTCACACCCAGTCAAAAGATCTGGGTTTGATCCATCACCGTTCTTTAGCCCACTCTGCCACCTCAGTTCAGACATGGCTATATGCAAATCAGTCTGACCCTGTGCCTCATGGGAACAGTCCAGCCTGAACTGCCAAGCAATGCCTTCCCTGGACCGGAAACAAGCTTCCGAGGACCGGTTTTTGGCATTCCAGCCGTCTACAGCCCGGCTTGCTTGAATCCAGTGGCAAAGTGAGCAAGGGACTCACGTCTGAGCATACCCTGCCACACTTATGGCGGCCAAAGCGGTACAAAAGGGGGTGGTGATGGACGGAGCATCTGAACCAATCAAACACTCACACCCAGTCAAAAGATCTGGGTTTGATCCATCACCGTTCTTTAGCCCACTCTGCCACCCCAGTTCAGACATGGCTATATGCAAAACAGTCTGACCCTGTGCCTCATGGGAACAGTCCAGCCCGAACTGCCAAGCCATGCCTTCCCTGGACCGGAAACAAGCTTCCGAGGACCGGTTTCTGGCATTCCAGCCGTCTTCAGCCCGGCTTGCTTGAATCCAGTGGCAAAGTGAGCAAGGGACTCACGTCTGAGCATACCCTGCCACACTTATGGCGGCCAAAGCGTACAAACGGGGGTGGTGATGGACGGTAAGGTCAACCAATGTTTACCATTGGTTGACCTTATTGTCACTCTCATCTACTTGCTTCCTATTTGATGGATTGTGTGGGGTTTACTTCTGCTTCATGAGATTATCCCTTCCTTGAAAGATACACATATTAGTGTGTCCTTCCGTTACTTCTTTTTTTTAATGCTACTTTTTTCTTTCAATTAAGAACGTTTAGTATTTTCCAGCTGCTTCTGTCTTGCGCGTCTATGCCCCTTATCTCCGTGTTGCTGTCTCGCCGTGTGCTTCTCTGATTTCCGCCCCCAGAATCCATGTAACTCTGTCTCACCATGTGCTTGTCTATCCCTCCTGTGATGTGTCTGTTAGATTATTTTGGAGGTTTTCCATTTTGTGCATGAAAATGGTGATTAATGTGCCCTGTTATTTACAAATTTGCATTTCTATACAGAATAAATGTTTTCAATGTTACAAATTTAATGCGATGTGTAGAAATGGATTTGTTTGTGTGTTTTAGTTGTGCCACATTTCTATATGCAACACTATCTTAGACCATCTCTGGCAATCACTCCTGTTTCTCCCGCCCTCATTATTTACTCAGAGGCTTCACAGAGCACAGACAAACTGATGAGTAATCATTTATTTCACTGTTATTTCACTGTTATGATTACATTGCTTTCAATAAACTCATCTTGCTCACTAGGATATGTAACAGCACCAAGGTCCCTACTGGTGTGTGTTTTCACTGGTTCATTCAGTAGCTGAAAGACCTATTGTTCGAGGTTTTTCATTTGCTAGAACATCACCGGAGACAATAACATAGTGGGTGTTGAATAATAATATGGTGCGTGTGTGTTAATGTAACTACGTGTATTTTAGTTGTGTGCTGATTTGCTGGAGAAATTATATTTTTGCTCACCCTATGATGATTCTGATGTTTTACTCATTTGTTATGCAAGAACTGTGTATGAGAACCCCTTGTAGGAAGCCAGCTCTCTATATACAATACCAAAATGAGGTATAGTGGGCACAGAATCCAGTGGGACCCCAAACGTAGGCAGAGGTAAAAGTAGATGGCACCTTACTCTCTATTTGTAATAGTGAAGGTGAGCAGTAAGGCTTTACCAGAGGGTAGTGTTAAGCATTTGTAGTACACTCTTGTTGTATAGCTCCTATATATCCATATTTCGTGTTAAGTTAGCATAGGTACATTTCAGATTTAAACGCCATTTTTCCTTTCTTGCAACTTCTGCACACGACCCTTAATTGTTGACTTAGCTTTCAACCTAGTGGTTTGCCGTGGTGAATGTGAGAATAATATGTTATTGCTCTGATATCTGCTTTGTTTAATAAAACATGTCTGCACGGAGAGTGCTGAAGTTTCAGGAGCAACACGATATGGAATTGTTATGAGGTCTGATCTCCACGCCTTCATAGTCATAACACAAGTGCAGCCTTTGCCAACTTGGGCTTGAGGCGGGATTGATATTGCTTTGCACGAGAATTGTTAACACACTTGATGCGGTGCACATGCAGAGAGAGCTGGTGTATGCTGATGTGATTCCTTCATGCTAGGACACTAAGGTATGGGCCCGCCCTAAAACAACCCAAAGAGACCTTCTTAGATAATAATATAATATATGTGTTAGGGAGGGTGAGATATAAGTGTTGTTAACTCTTATTCATTACAGCATGTTAACATGCTGTCACCATTCGCTTTTTATGTCTTAGTAACTATGCTGATAATTTTGCTACTGATAATAAGTATACTTGTATTATCAAAGATACTGCGCCTGAGAAGACGGCATTAGTAAATAAACATTTCAAATGCACATGTGTCTTCTTTACTCCATGTTCTGGTTTGTAATGATAATATAACGAAAGAGTGTTCATGAGTCCCACGTACCCTGAGGTACTGTAAGTTCATGTTCTGGTTTGTCTAAACATTGGGTGTTTGATATGTCCAATGAGACACTGTAGCTAGCTCGGTAAGGGGTGAGTTGGTTGCTAAGGTAAGTTTTGGGACATCCTAATTTGCCGAGGTTCCACTCCTCTGTGCACAGTTCTGTGTGAGTACAGAAACCCTGCAACATGGCGCCCAACGGTTTCGGTGGTCTTATATCATGACACTCGAGTAGTTTATCATTCATGCCTTAACCCCTTCACATCCGTTTCCGGAAAACGGGGTGTTGGTGAAACCTACCTATTTTTTTAAATAGGTCTTTATTCAAGCTTGATTCTTACTTAAACGGTTTCTTTGAATTACTACCCAGTTGTGCTACAAAGTATTCTTTGTGTTTTCTTGTTTCCAATTCTGTGATGGCGGCAGCGGTGGCTATTGCGCAGCATAGTCGCGTAGCGATACGCAACCATCTTCAGACGTACCAGGTCCCAGTAGATGGGATGGCTGTGATTTTCGTGGTGAGTGCGGATCCGGCGTTTCCTTACGAGTTGTTTTACTCTTGGGTTACGTTTCCGGCTGTGGACGCTAATTCTGGTTTGTACCACTCCTACACCGCCTCGGATGTCCCGGCTGAATATACGCCATACAGGGCATTGGAAATACCTATTGATCATTGGCAGCATCGAGTTTGGTTTGATGGCGCCCTCCCCCACTCTTTGTCCCGTGCGAGGTTAGGTCCACTCTCAATTCCAGGTACTAATTGGCCTGCGTTGGGTGGCTTTACCCCGCACCCGAATCACGGGGCTTGTACCCTGGCAGAAATTCGCCGGCTACATGTAGTTTCCATTTCCGTGATTCGTGCATTAGTGCAATACATCGGTCGACATCTTCCTGGTGGTCCCCAGGGGGGTGCGGCCGCTCCCTTGGAACGAGGCGGAATGCGTCTCAATCCAGTGATGGTAAATTCGGTTTTTGGTGCGCGTCCTGTTGACAACGATGACTTCCCATTCTGGCTAGCAGAGAAGTTTGATCAACTGGAAGCGGTTTTTCCGAATTCCACTCCTGCTGATAAACATAGAATGTTGACGATTACTCTCCCGAAGGATATTACTCCTGAACTTGCTGACTGTGACAGCTGGGGAAAAACATTTGCGGCAGTTTATACAAGGTGCTTCGGCACCCCGTCTATGACTGCCCTGCCTGAAATCGTTCGACGTGTTCAGAATGATCACGGTCCAGAGGCAGCGGTTGAATTGGGTATGCGCCTGTGTGGTTCTTTTGAGATTGTAAGTGATCTCATTCTCTCCAATGTTAAAGGAGATGCAGTTAACTTTCAGGTGTCGAATGCTTTGGCTGCTCTGCCCGATGCCGACAAACCCCGCCAGTTAGCAAAGATTGTGGTGGCCGCTTATAAAACGATTGGCCGCACGAGTAGAGGTCTGAAATATTTTCCAGTGAAGGAGAAAAAACAACCACAGGGGCAGTCTGCAGTGACAGATGCCCAGCCAAAGTCCAAGAAACAAAATTGGCCTAAAAAACAGACACAGGGGAAGCAGACAATGCAGACTCAGGGTTCTTTTCCTGCAATAGAAGCTCCTGCGCCATCCGAAAAAGTTTATGATTTGCGCGACCGCGCGATGATTAAATCACCTGATCGTTTTCAGGTTTCTGATCAACGCTCTCCTCGTTCCTTTCAGGACGCATCGGCACAGAAAACCGGTGGAGGAGGAGGGGGTGGACGTGGACGTGGTGGCCAACAAGGACGTGGTCAGTCCCGCCAGACGGACGGCGCAGTGAAGCAGGAGGATTCTACGCCTAGGCGTCCGCAGTTTGCGAAAAAGAAAGTCGCAGCCTTAACAGCGCATCGATATGCCACAGATAGTGAGAACGCGGCTTCGGAATCTGACGTGGGCTCTGACCTTGCTGGACAGCGCGGCGGAGATAACAATAGTCAGAGAGGCGCTGCGTCCACTACTGAGGGTGACAGCGACTGATGTCTACGTTGTGATAGAAACAGCGGATACGAGACTTGCTCCCCCTGAAAGACTATATGAAATCGTCCTGTTAATTGAAGGTGACATACAGCGTACCGTTAAAGGTGTATTTTGGGAGAATCTGTCTTCCACATATGATATTTTACTTTCGGAGGCTGACTGGCCCCCACCTTTTGTGCTCGCGGCGCCGCGAGGGGAGGAGGTAATCCTACCCAGTTTCGCGAACACTGTCTCGAAAGAGCATGCGCAGCATTTTGCAGAAGAGTGGGCTCGGGCTCTCGCGCCGGCTCTGTACCGTAACCAATGTGGTTGGGATAAATTGTCGCCTTGCCACGAAATTCCGTTGCGGTCTCAGCCGCAGCCTCAACCTCAATATCCCATTCGACGTGAAGCAAAATCTTCCGTCGCAGTAATCCTTGAACAATTGGAATATCAGGGAGTTATTGAAACGTGTGTGTCACCGATGAATAATCCCCTTTTTACTGTGAATAAACCTGACGGATCATATCGTTTGGTTTTGGATTACCGGCATTTGAACTCGCATTGCCGTAACTGTGCAGTACAGAATACCCACGGCTCTGCCCTAGTGGATAGTCTCGTGCGTAAGCGTTTCAAGACAACGCTTGACATATCCAATGGTTTTTATGCCCACAGATTGGACAGCTTTAGCTCCCAATGGACCAGTTTTACAAGCGCTGGAGTCCAAAAGCAATTCCGGCGTCTTCCAATGGGCTACAAGAATAGTCCTGGTGTATTTACCGCTCGAATTGTCTCTATTCTGGAGGCACTCGACCCTGATGCTTTTTCGTATGTGGATGATATATATCTCACAGACGACGATATTTGGGAGCATCTGTGTCGTGTGAATTCTCTTGTTTGCAACTTCGCAGACATGGGTTACAAATTCAACTTTGCAAAATCGCACATTGCTGAACATACAGTGTTGTTTTTGGGCTATGAGCTCAACAATGAAGGTAGAGGTTTGGCTCCTCACTTCTTGGAGAAGTGCGCACAATTGCGCGCACCAACAACACTGAAGAAATTACAATCCTTACTGGGCTTTTTGAATTTCGGCAGAACTTACATTCCGGAATATGCCCAACGTGTCAAGCCTCTGTATGCTTTGATACAACCAACTTTCTCAAAATCATGCTGGCTGCCTGAGCATTCAGCCATTTTGCAATCCTTGCAGGCTGATCTGCTCGCTTCTAAATATTTACTGACTCGTGATAACCACACCAACCTGGTAATAAGAATAATTCCTGGGACGGTGGGTTTCACCTACCTCACTTTTAATGAAGGTGACACAGTACCTATTGCTTACAAGTCACACTTGTACACCTCGGCTGAGATGCGGTTTCCCACCATAGAAAAGGTTTTAACTGCTGTACAGATGGCAATTCTAAAAGAACGTGCTCTGTCACAGGGGAAACGCATGCTAGTGGTAACACCCTGTCCTCATTTGGAGGCAGTCACGAAAGCCAGTGTACCAAATTCAAAGGCTTTGCACCCTCGGTGGATTCAGTGGGCTGCGTCATTGTCATCCGCAGATGTCATGTTTATTTTTGACGCCTCCTTACGGTCACAGGAGTACTTGCAGTATGAATTCGTTCATCCTGCTCCTCTGGCGATGCGACCTTTGGAGGACTTCCATTGCATCATTTACACTGATGGGTCGGCGCAGGTTGCGCATGGCTCTAAACATGCCTACGTTTCCGCATGCGCCATTGTGGTCGGTGCTATGTTGAATGACGAGTTCATTTCCAGGGAGGTACACACGATGCCCCTGGGCGATTGCACTGCACAATTAGCAGAGCTTCGTGCTCTATTACTAGCTTTGGAGTACGCAGATCCAAGTGTTACTACTCTAATTGTAAGTGATTCTTACTACTGTGTCCAGTCTTACAATGAAAACTTGTTCTTTTGGATTCAAAATGACTTTCGTGATTCCAAGGGTAGCACAATAAAACATAAAATGATCTGGGTTCGAGTGGCAGAGCTTAAGGCTATGTTGCCACTCGTTTATGTGATTCATACTCTCGGTCATCAGCGCGTGGGAGTACACGCTCTTGGCAACTCGCTTGCTGATGAAGCGGCGAAATCAGCAGTATCTACATACTTAGTTGCAGCGGTTACTAGGTCTAAAACCAAGATTGATAGCGACATCTTGGCAGCGGTTGCTGCCTCTGAGAAGGGAAGTAAACATCCTTCGGGATTCCCTTCGAAGTATAAATACCACTTAAGTCCCGAAAAGGTTCCTTTTGTGACAATTCCTGATGTTGGGGAACGGCTGATTCCCAACTCGGATCGCAGAACAGACTTGATTACAGCGGCTCATGAAGGTGTGGCGTCTGCACATGCGGGCGTCTCAGCCACTGTAACGCAACTACAACAACGTTTCTGGTGGCGGGGACTGTACAAACAGACGCGTGATTATGTCCTTCTTTGTGACATATGCCAGCAGATTAAACCTTCAACTGCTACGCGTCCGCCTCAGACTCAGTTGTACATTTCTAATAAACCACTAGGCTGTGTTTATTTAGATCACTGCGGTCCATTTTCATCTGATACTGCGTATAAATACATCTTAGTAGCAGTTGACTCATGCACACGCTTTGTGTGGTTATGGCCACATCGCAGCGCTGATTCCCGGACTGTCATCAGAGATTTGCGTATCTTTATAGGGATTTTTGCCTGTGGTACCTTCCATTCGGATCAGGGTCCGGCTTTCGCCTCTAAGGCGTATAAGGATGCCATGACTTCGATGGGGGTCCAAGTCAAGTTTTCGTCACCCTACAGACCCGAGGGTAATAGTGTAGTTGAACGAATGAACCGTGATTTAAAGCAATCTTTGACAGCCCGAGTTATAGGCACTGGCAGAAACTGGCTGGCCCACCTCTATGGCGTGCAGCGTGCTCTTAATAATCTCCCTAGAAGGTCTCTGGGTGGGCGGACCCCATACGAAATGCTCTTTGGCATCAAGATGTTCGTCCCTGACCTTGACGGTCTAGACTCAGTGGTTCGCGCCACTTCCTTTGACGCAGATGAACATTGCAATATTTTACAGAATCTACAAAAGACGAGAGACACTCTTGCAAAGGAACATTTGCCCTCCACATCGGATGATGCGTTGCAGATCCCGGTAGTTGGCTGGCTACCCCAAGTTGGAGAACTGGTTCGAGAGAAGATCGACAACAAGAAAGAGTTTGGTCCCTCCTATCGAGCTCCAGTCCCAGTGCTTGGAGTGAAGGGCACAAGAACAGTCATTCTACCACCACTTCCAGGTCGTAAGGAAAACAGGTTTATTTCTATTGACAATGTCAAGATACACAGAGTGGCCGATTCTTCTTAGCATGACACCGGCTGTTTCCTGTCCTTCCATTGTGAGAAATTCAATTATGCCCACTGCTTCTAATAATGAACCTGAGGTGGCCATCGAATTACCTGCTATTTCCAGTCCATTATTGAATAACTTACCAGGAACTAACCTTGATGAGACAGACTATACATACCCCACTGATTTGTCCAAGCCTGACCTGCAAGCTCGTTTAGCCACGGAATCCAGATTTTCATTTGACTCTGCTTCCCTTGCCTCGAAAAAACCCTCTAAAATTGCAGTATATGCCAGCCTGTTTAAAAAACATTTTTTGATACCTCCTTGGATATACATTTGGCTGGTCCTTTTTTCAGTTTACCTTTTTATGTCAATTGGTTTTGTGTTTTATTTTTTTCGGATTATGAATGGACACTATGTCGAGGAGAGAACTTGCATTACTCATTTAAATGGAACTTTGGCCCCACTTTCCTCTTCACATTCTACACACAGATTAAAAAGAGACTTGCCTTTGGTTAACATCACAGCATGGCCTGTTCTGGATGGAATCGCGTGGGATGCAGTTCGTTTTCAGATTCATGGCCCAACGGAAGTCGTTAATGTTCCTAATGTACTAAGAGTTAATATGGGGGATGTGGTGAAACAAAACATTCGTTCTGATGATTGGGATGTTAATGCTGTGGAAAGTTTGTTTTCTGATTTGAAATATTATGCTGCTTTTGATGCTGAGGATTTATATTTGGAATCTGCTAATTATGGTGAATTGTTCTGTTACCAACATTATGGCAATCACTTCTTACACAAGACATCTTCCCGTAGGGATGCGGTTAATTTTACTCAGTGGGAACATTGCCCAGCACCAAAACAAGGGAGTTCAGAAACGTTTCTTAAAAAGTATACTTATTTCACTGACTTTAATCAGTCCAATCCCGAGTCATTTTATTTTAAATTTAACAAACAGCCACTGTCCAAGGTTCGACTTACAAATACAAAATTGTTGTATTCAAAGGCCTTCCTGGATAAATTAGTTGCTGGAGGGTATGAGTTATGGAAGGATACCATAGACCTTAAATCAGTTTGGGGCTCAAGGGCCTGGCAGGTACAAGGCACTGAGGCTTTGCACCGTGCATGTCTCATCCCAAATCATATGTGGTTTTTAAATGAAACCATTTCCCAGACCACGTGCTTTGGATTGGCTACATCTAAAAGGTTAAACACCCCGTCTTTCCCGGAGTTGGAGGAATATGAGAATTGGAGTAATTTTACTAAATTGTCCATTAGAGAAATACAGGCTCTGCTTCTGAATTCCTCCTTTAACATTTCCAGTATGAATCCCAAGGGTTGGCTGCTTTGGCACCGTAGTGCTGATGCTTGCCAAAAAAGATTTTTAAATATAACTGACGGTTTTAAGACTGTTAGATCTGATCCCCGTTTTGATTTGAGTCATACTGTCACCTCTTACTCTGTTGGCAAGTTGTGTCAAGCTTGGCTGAAACATTCAACTTTACCTGCGGTTAAGTATCACCTTTCCAAACTGAATGCAGACGTGGATTTGAATGATTTCATTAAGGGCCCAGCTAGTGGCAGGTCGAAACGCTGGTTATATGGTGTTTACAATGAAATTTGGAAACTCTCACAAATTGAGGCTGCTTCACGCCTTAGGGCTATTGATCAGGCAAATCTTGAGAAAGTTCTTGCAGTTGTTGACAATAGCATTAACGTGCTTTCCTCAAGAATTTACACATTGGATAATATTGTGTCGTCTGTTGTTGATATTGTACATGATGAAGTATCTGTATTATACCATGGTCAAAATCAATTACGTTCAATCATGCAGTTTGCGTGGACACTTCAGACTCTGAAAATGGGTAAAGTTCCCTGGGGATACATGAACGTTTCTTCTTTATTTGCACCGTTTAATTTGACAGACAAACAACGCTTGCTTTCAATGCGTGATGCTTCCTTTTCCATGCTACATATTGAAAGGTTGGAATCTTTACCTTTTTCTGTGGCAGAATCCACCGCTGCTACGTGGCTTATCCACGGTTTAATAACACTGCCTTTTGCTTTATATAAGTTTTCAAATTGTATGAAATATGTGCCAATAGGTCGTTTTGAACCCTTGGGTAGCGGTTTTCTTCATGAGGTCTGGTCACTCCCATACACATACAGATGTTTCAAGGATGACCAAGAGGTTTATCTAACAGGGGATGAGTGCACTGAGACGCCAGATCATTCTTTAATGTGCAGACACATACAGTTACACGGTTCATGTAATAAGGACCGCCCGAATATGGCTTGCGTTTTACAGGGCACGCCAGTTCCTGCTATCATCCCCACGTTTAAGTTGTTAGAGAATGGTAGTTATTTAATGCTCAATAATGAAAACTGTTGTGGTTTAATTAAAGGTATAGCTTTCATAATAACAGTTAGTGAGCGAGTTATTTGCTGCAGAAATGTTCTTTATCCTCCCACACGTGAACATAGGGAGTCTTCCATTTGGCCACAGATACCGACCTTGGGAGCAGAATTCAGCGGCATGGCTAGAATAAGAGCTCTATTGTCCCAGAAAGAGGTGGCCTTGAGCTCGGCCCGTGAAACTTTCGTGCTTCACATTGCTAACACCCGCACGGAGGTTCAGGCTCTTTTAAACACTGATTTGCCCTTGCATTTCGGAGCCATGGTCCGTTCTATCTTTAACGCATCCTCCACAACGGGCCTAGCACATTTTTTTAAAGTTGTTAGCGGTGGTCTCGTGACTTCCTTTGAGAAGATTTTTGGAGTCATCCCTGCTTTCTTCCATTCTATTTTTTCTTCCTTATTTGGAGGGTTCCCGTTTTTACTTGCTTTAGCGGCAGGCGCATTGGTGGTTTTCTGCCTTTTTAAATATGGATGCCCTTCCTGTGCAAGACCACGCACAGCTACTACTGACGCGGTTTCGCAACCGCATGCTTGATTATTATGGCACACTGCCGTTGGCGACTCTAAGCACGGCGTTTGGATTATCTTTTCGGTTCTCCTATTTCACCTGTGTCCAGCCTGTATTTCGCTGCCTGACCTGTGATTTCCTTTGGGCCATTGATTTGTGTCTCTGCGGACCAGCATCTTCTGACGTCGATTTTGATCAACTGATGAGTCCTATCATTGCTCACGAGTTGGTTTGTTCTGACGAAAGGATTATGGCCTTGGCGGTGGCACATGGACTAATGGGTCCCTGGGATGTGTTGTCGGCAGCGCGAAATTTCTTGGAACAAAGTTTTCTTGAAAACCCACCGAGCTGTCCTCTGATGGTTATAGAGGATCCGGTGCTGGAAGATCACGTATGTTCCTTTCATCTTTTAAACTGGATGGCTGAACTGTTTTCGGATGAGGACAGTGACTTCCTCCTTGAGGCTGTTGCAGCTTACTTTTCATATACGGTCTTATCATAGACACTGCCTCAGATTGGCATGCTGATTGATAGCATTTCCTTGATTATATTGACTTTTGGTCAAGACATTTTATTTTTGCTTGCCTATTGGCTTGAGCCACATTATATTTGTGGGCTATTTTTTAGCATTAGTTTTTATAATTGAATTTTTATTCATGCTCGTTTTTAAATGGATTCTGCTCTCATGTGATGGCACTTCTGTTACCTTATTTAGTCCGTTCTCGGATCATGGGGGGGTGTTGTATAGCTCCTATATATCCATATTTCGTGTTAAGTTAGCATAGGTACATTTCAGATTTAAACGCCATTTTTCCTTTCTTGCAACTTCTGCACACGACCCTTAATTGTTGACTTAGCTTTCAACCTAGTGGTTTGCCGTGGTGAATGTGAGAATAATATGTTATTGCTCTGATATCTGCTTTGTTTAATAAAACATGTCTGCACGGAGAGTGCTGAAGTTTCAGGAGCAACACGATATGGAATTGTTATGAGGTCTGATCTCCACGCCTTCATAGTCATAACACAAGTGCAGCCTTTGCCAACTTGGGCTTGAGGCGGGATTGATATTGCTTTGCACGAGAATTGTTAACACACTTGATGCGGTGCACATGCAGAGAGAGCTGGTGTATGCTGATGTGATTCCTTCATGCTAGGACACTAAGGTATGGGCCCGCCCTAAAACAACCCAAAGAGACCTTCTTAGATAATAATATAATATATGTGTTAGGGAGGGTGAGATATAAGTGTTGTTAACTCTTATTCATTACAGCATGCTGTCACCATTCGCTTTTTATGTCTTAGTAACTATGCTGATAATTTTGCTACTGATAATAAGTATACTTGTATTATCAAAGATACTGCGCCTGAGAAGACGGCATTAGTAATTAAACATTTCAAATGCACATGTGTCTTCTTTACTCCATGTTCTGGTTTGTAATGATAATATAACGAAAGAGTGTTCATGAGTCCCACGTACCCTGAGGTACTGTAAGTTCATGTTCTGGTTTGTCTAAACATTGGGTGTTTGATATGTCCAATGAGACACTGTAGCTAGCTCGGTAAGGGGTGAGTTGGTTGCTAAGGTAAGTTTTGGGACATCCTAATTTGCCGAGGTTCCACTCCTCTGTGCACAGTTCTGTGTGAGTACAGAAACCCTGCAACACTCTTAGACAGCAAATGATGTCCCACACTCAAAGACTGAACTTAGACCAATTTGCTTATATCACAAATATTATTTAGTTATTTTATTTCTATAACCAAGCCAAGCCTGGTGCAGGTAAGTGAAATAAACGCTTTGCAAAATCTTATGCAATGTTTTACAGTTGAATGCAGGTTCAAATGCAGTTGATTGAATTACAGGTAAGTCAATGTTTTGAAATTACTTTCCAGTTACTTTACAGATTACTTTGTACATTAGTTTTTAGATTACTTTCTAAGTAAAATATTCTTCTCAGTGTGATATGCCTAGATATCACACTGGAATGTGGAAAGTGTTGGCTCTGTCGAGTACAGAATTGATTCAAAGTCAATTGAAAATGACCTTGAATTAGAAAACTGTACTCAAACCTTTCAGTACTAATCAATGAACATGTAAGAGAAGAAAGGAGAAACAACACACAAAAGAAATTGAGTAAATATGAAGTTGTATTGAGGGATAATTCAATATCTTCTTTTACATTTTAAGGTGTTGAGATATCATTAGAAGGCTGTCACAGTTCATGAACATATAAGTTTTTCAAACAGGGCAAGTGATATGGTGAAAACAGTGCAAAAGTTCTAAGTGTGGAAGGGCGTCGTTTGGACGACGGAGAAGATGGCGGTGTGAGCTTTCACCTCCTCCCGTGGCTCTGCTTTCTCCCGCATTTATATGCACAATTTTGATGTAGCGACGCTCCTTTCATCAGGTATCGCTGTCGGAATGCGAGGTCTGTATTCAGCTCGCTTTTGAAGGAATTCCTGTGCGACTGTACGACTGTACCAGGCGTAAAACAACGTGGCCTGCACACCGATCACCCACGCTCATGCTGGAGCCCGTCCGATAACCGAATGGGAAGCTGACAAGACTGACGTAGCTGTGTACTGACGCAGAAGAGTGTCCGGAAATTAGAACAGCGAAAAAGCTCATCGGTTCTGTGATCCGTTGTTGAAAATCGGATCATCTTGTTTGCTCGACTCCATGTGCTGGTATGTTACGTGAGCTCGCACCCAAAATGGCGGGCGCATTCGGCGCTTCCCAGAGGCCCCTGCTGCAGTGTTTTTGGGCATTCTCCCTCTCATTACCATTGCGAAAGCAGCCTACTCAGTGAGCACACCTCATTCACGCGCTTTTGGAATAGCAGATGTACTTTTATTGCTGCGATGCTTCTCTGATCATACCACTGTGCAGAAGCAGCAGTCTGGCATGCTGCGCAGCAGACTGACTATCATGTAGCTTATAACCCTGTTTTAAAAAAAACAGCAGAACCGCTATCTTTGGGACCACTATTAGGTTGACACTGAATGGCAACATGTGGATCACTATATAAATACTTAGCACATTGTTGTGTCTGTGGGAATTGCTCAAGCACCAAATGTCAACCCAGCTCAAGCTGCTCCATGCAGACCTCCGGTGCCCTTCAGATTGTCAAGTATCTGGTATGTATGAGTCCTAGTGTGCAGATATTGATATTTGAAAAGTGCTTTACCGTACTATCTTCATTCATGTCGCCTGACTTTAAGATGCCTGTCTCTAACCGCCGTGCCTGACACTAAGATGGCCGCCTGGATGGAAAGTTCTTAACAAATCGGTCCCTCCACTTATCATCACTCTTCCATACAACTAGCGCTAAGGTCTGTCTGCGCAATATCTTCCATGTAAGGCACTATCTTCAACCTAATTAGAGCTAAGGTCTGGCTGCGCAATTTCTTCCCTGCAAGTCACTACCTTCAGGCTTCAATGGGAAACAGATTTTTCCTAAGACCTACTACTTGCACCACAACTCGGTACTTACAGCTTGTACAGCATGGGTGAAAAAGAAGCAAAAAACCTCAAGAGACTTAAGGCCGATCCACCGAATCCTGACTCACCCACTAAAGGTAAAAGAGACATTAATGTTACAATGGACACAATACTGAATAAATTAGCAGAGGTCCACGATTTGGCAAAATCAACGAAAGAAGAGATCTCTGCGATCAGACAGGACATCAGAGATACCAACGCCAGGCTATCCGAAACAGAGGCCAGGATAAGCCATCTGGAAGACACAGAGTCCAAGGTTTGCAAATCCCTTTAAAACCTGTCAACCACGACGGACTCTCTGACGAAGAGACTGTCTGAGCTTGAAGATAGAAATTGAAGAGGGAACCAGCGTATTTTTGGATCACCGGAGGGATCAGAGGATTCTCTTTTCTGGAATCCTGGTTCACAGAGGCAACTAATCTATCCTTCAGCAATACGCTTGAATTTGACCGGGCCCACAGGGACCCATCTAGAATTACACCAGACCAAAAAGGCCCAAGACCAATTGTATGCAAACCTTTCCGCTACCAACATGTGGAACAAATCTTGTCCTTCATGCGTAAGAATCATATTCTATGGAAATGCAACAGAATCTTTATTTCCCAGGACTACAGTAAAGAGACGGTGGACATTAGGAAAGGTTTTCTTGCTCTTCGACCCATATTACGCTCCTTGAACTATCAGTTCGGCTTTGCAGCGAGATTCCGTGTGGTCATACAAGAGTTCCCTAGATATCACACTGGGACATTTCCTAGAGAAAAGTATATCAGTTTTTGTACATTTGCAGTTTTCAGTGTTTCATACAAACCAACTCCACACTTATAACAATTTGCCTGAAAAGTAGCCAATGTAATCCTATGGAAGGAAATTGAGTTATCAGTTTACTGGTAAGTACAAGTTTGTGGGAATTGGTATTCTGGGGTTACAACCAGGGTTCCCTCAGGGTCGAGGAGGCACTCTCAAAGCACCCTCAGCTGCACTAGGGTGTCCAGATGCAGAGTACTGAGGCCCAATGTTATCCAATAGGGGTAGGGGGCCACCAGTTTGTGGCTGCTCACGAGCAGGCCACAAGGTTGTGGGAACAAGGCTCCTGGTGTTAGGTTCAGGGCAAAGGGGAATCTGAGTTGGCACCCAAAGTACGCCTGCAGTGGCACAAGGGCGGCTGGGTGCAGGGTGATGTTTTGGCATCGGGTGCCCTGATGTTTTCAATGGGGATTCTCCGGTTGCAGCAAAGACTTCAGGCTCGGGGATGAAGATCTTCTGGATTCAACTGATGGTTGGAGAGGTAAGTTGGGATGCCTGTGGATGCTGGGACAATGACGGTTGGGCCACCCAAGGCCGTGGGATGTCGGGTGCAGGGGTGTCTTTAGGCATTGGGTTTTCCCACCAACTCCGGTCACAGTTGTGGGGGCCTTCCAGAAAGAGACTGAAGGTGTCATTTGAAGAGTTGTGGAAGGTCAGAGATCACCAGATCTCAGGTCAGGATCGCCAGGGAGAACTCCTCTGGTGTTGGGATACTCAAACTCAGTCCATAGGCAATGGGTACATAGTGGTGCAGACTCATGGTTTTGGCTGAGGCCAGAGTCTGTTGGTGAGCAAATCCGGTACTCACGGGAGAAAAAGTCTTTGGCTTGGAAGGCAGGGCAGGGTGGGTTCCCCCGGGTTCCTAAGGTTGCTGGCTGCAGGACACATCAGGATTTCTCTGGAGCAGGTTCGAGTTGGTGACAAGCCAGTAGGGCTCAGGCCAAGTCAGTGGGCGTCCTCCTTCTCTTATGTTTCAGCAAGGCTTCTTCGGTCCTCTTCTTCTCTTCTTCTTGGTCGGTTCTTTTCTGGGGAGGCAAGGTTTGGGGTTGCACCAAAATACTACATTTAGGGGCATTACAGGTTAGTAAAGGTTGGGACCAATGGGTCCCTTCCTTGGTGTGGGTATACACCCTATTATGCCAGCCTCCAGTGGGCGGGAGGCATATGCCTCTTTCTGGTTGGTTGGGTGCGCCCATCTGCATGATGGCAGGGACTGAGAGTTATGCTTCACCTTTCCTCCCCCACCTGAGGGGAGGGGTTGGCAAATGTATGCACACCTCCCTTCCTCACTTGGTTTTCCTGCTGATTCTCCCACCCAAAGTGGGGGTCAGAACCGGTGGGAGCCAGTTGCTGGAAGCAGCAAAGGGCTGGGGTCGCTCACAAAGGTGGAAGGCCTTTGAAGCTTCCCTTTCGTGGACCCTGCCCATCCTGAGGGAGGAGGCTTTGCACCTCGTCCCAGGATGTGCATTGTTTCAGACCCCTGAGAGAAGCAGGCTCTCGAACCAGGGGTCCAGAAACATGTCTGGTGGTGGCAGCTGGTGAGCAGCCACTTAGTCAGGACACTAGTGTTAGATCGTTTTTAGGGGGCATCTCTAAGATGCACTCTCATTAAACCCCACACTGGCATCAGTGTGGGTTTAATGTGCTGAGAAGTTTGATACTAAACTTCCCAGTTTTCAAGCCATTATGGCGCTGGGGAGCTCGTAATGACAAACTCCCAGCACCATATACTCTTAATTGCATTACTTCACTTACAAGTCTCAGAATTGGCTTTGACACTGTAGGGGTACAGGGCTCATGCACCCGTACCCTCACCACTGGTATAGTGCACCAAGCTAGAGTGCTAGCTTACCAATGCTAGGGCAGTGGGTTGTAGGCATGGGACACAGGGATGTGTGCCATGTTGACTTTTCACTTTGTTCTGCACCAAAACTTGCAGCATGCAATGGAAGTGTGTGTGTGTAAAGTGGGGGTGAGCATGCAAAAAGAGGGCACTTTCTCACACCCCTTCCTTATGAGGGTGACCCAGGGATATTTTTTATGACTTTCACGTTCTACTTAGGATGTTCCTTGATTCTTTACTGATTATGCGGCTCATTTAAGAAGTAAAATAATTTTCTGATTTTGACTCTTTTATATTACTTTGCGTCTGGAAGCCCAGTTAGTATTAATTGGGTACTCCTTATTATTTTATCATATAATAAAACATTTGAACATGTAACTGATCTACAACTCGAATATCGAGTGGATCCCATCAATTTTGAGCTGAGTGCACTGTTATTTGATGCTGGAGAGCTGCCTGGTATGGGCAAGATCAACATATAGGACAACTGTACAAGGTACAGAAATGCTGGGGTGTCTACATTTTGGGTTACAGTTTTGCGTTCAAATTTCTCTTCCCTCAGTTGCTTCCTCCATCTCTGTGTTGCTCTCTCTTGCTATAGACTTCTCTGCTCCACGTCTCTGTGTTGCTTTGTCTTGCCTTGTGCTTCCATACTCCCTCTTGTTTTGCTTTGTTTCACTGTGTGTGTCTCAGCCCCTCCCTTGTTGTTTCCATTCTCTGCATTGCTTCAACCCCATCCATGTCCCCAGTTTTGCTTCCACTCGCCTCCTATCATTTTTCTCATTCTAGTTACCAATTCAACCCGGATCATTAACAAAAAAATAAAAACAACCCTTGTGTCATTTTGAAGGTGTGAGGACCTAAAAACTGATGCCGCTGTCTGTGTCGAAAGTTTTTTGTAATGCTTTGGTCATGCTGCCATGTTGCACAGCATTATTGATGTTGTGCAACATGGCAGAAACCCATTGGCAAAGCCAATAGGTCCCACAGGCGAGAGCTATTTACTTTACCGATGCTTGTTACCTATGGAGACTGGGGATTGGGACTGCCTCTCATGGGACTATTGAAAGAGCCCTGGTCCCCAATAATAAGTGCCTGTGCCTACCAGATCAAGCTAAGTACTGACTATTAGGCACGGCCCGTGCAGGGCATTATACCGGGGCGGTGACGTCAGGCGGGAGAGGGTCAGGGTGGGGGGTTGTAAAATGCAGGATATGGACCATTACAGGTAAGTACCAAAAAGAAAAAAACCGAATTTCGTTACCTGCGCTGCATCGCCAAATGTGATGCAGCGCGGGCAACAAAATTCATTTTTTTTTTTCGGTACTTACCTGTAATGGTCCATATCCCGCATTTTACAACCCCCCACCCTGACCCTCCCCCGCCTGACATCACCGCCCCGGTATAACACCCTGCACGGGCCGTGCCTGCTGACTATGCCGCTTACACTAAATATACAGATGCACACTTGTGTGCAATGTAGTAGATGTGAGGTAAAGAGTGGTGGCAGGAAGCTTAAGACTAGTGGAGGCTCTATTTGGAGAGACGACAGGCATATGCACAAGGAAGTGGCGGAGTGAGGCATTAGTCATTACTTAATGCCTCACTCCGCCACTTCAGAAAAGCAAGGCTGCACCATATTTACAAGGATATAGTGCACCCTTGCATTTCCTCCTGCGCTGACGCTGCACTTAGCAGTGTAGCACCAACGCAGGCACCTTTGCACCATAGTGCATGGGTGTCTGCGTGCAGGGGGAAATTGTTTATGTGTAGGAAGGTCCCCCTTCCTGCACATGAACAATCTTGAAATGCTATTTTGTCCCATCAATCGGACGACACCCAGCTGGTGGTCTCGCTTGCACACAAGAATTGCCATCAACAACAGACTAACAACCTGCCTAGAGCAGGTGAAGAACTGGATGACGGAATCATGCTTGAAGCTCAACGGAGATAAAACTGAGCTCGTGATCCTAGGCTCCCCGACCCCCTCCAATCTGGAGCAGATATGGCCAGCCAGTCTAGGCGACCCCCCCTCACCCAGAGAAAACATGAAAAGCCTGGGGGTATGGCTGGATAAGTCCCTGACCTTTAATACTCAGGCCACTAAAACTTCAGCAATCTGCTTTGGCCTCAGCAGGATGCTGAAAAAGATTCTTCCACTGTTACCTTTTGAGGCCAAACAGGTAGTCATCCAGGGCCTAATTCAGTCCAGCATCGATTTTTGCAATGTCCTATATCTGGGGGCACCTGAGTACTGCTTGAACAAACTGCAGCGGATCTAGAACTGCGATGCGCGCACACTTCTTGGAATCCCCCGCAGAACTCGAATAGAGCCCGGACTAAGAGCTTTGCACTGGCTCCCCGTTAGAGAGAGAATCAAGTTTAAATCCATGTGCATCACCCATCAAGCCTACTGGAAAGCTTGCCCTACAATCAACCATGCTCTGATCACCCCCTATTATCCAAAAAAAGAACTTCGCTCCTCTCATGCTTTTCTAGCAGTAGTTCCCAGGATTAAGAGATCCAGAGCAGGAGGCCGATCCTTTTCACACAACGCACCCAAGTTATGGAATTCACTTCCTTTGCACCTCAGATCTAATCCCAATCTGTTGACCATCCGGAAACAACGTAAAACTTTCCTCTTTGACTAATTCTACTCCTTGTTGGTTCTATCTCACTGGAAGCTGTGCTCTTGATTCCTAACGCCTGGACGCCTCAGGGCAACTGCAGCGCTTTATAAAACCTTTTTTCATTTCATTTCATTTCTATGTGTGCTGCAGCACACATGGAAGTTACAAAATGTCATTGTTTAAGGATTGTTTATGTGCAGGAAGGGTCCCCTTCCTGTACATGAAGAATCCAAAGCATTTTGCTTTTTCCATGTGTGCTGCACAAGGCAGCACACATGGGAAAAGTGAAAACAAGGAGAAATAAAGCATTTCTCCTCATTTTGCCGAATTAAGACCAGGTTTTCCCTGGTCTTAACTTTCGCACTGCTTCCTATTAACACTGCCCTTGTAAATAGGGAGCAGCATCAAAATCAATGGGTGTTGCAGTGGAACGCCTACCGCAACACCCACTGCCCTCTCCTTTCACGCTAAGCATAGCGGGAAAGAGGGCCTTATTTACAAATCAGTGTTAAGACACATTAAGTGGGTTAACGCTGCCTTGTAAATAAGGCAAAGCCCCTATCGCCATGGAAACGTCAAAAAAGGTGACATTCCCTTGGCGATAGGGACTTGCACATATGCCCCATACTTATTTAGTTAGATAAGACAGACAAACGTAATCTGTCAAAAAGCTGCACAAATGTAGTCTGTCAAACTCACAGTTCTGCAACCCAAATGAAGGAGGGGGAACTCCTGTATTTCCATCAGCAAAGAGTCAGCCGGCTCCATATACTGAGACACTTGAGCTGGCATCCAGCTTGCCACATCACAGTGACGGTCGCCCAGCCCTTTTCAAGGCTCTGTGAGCTGGATGAGAGGTCACATTGGAGCTTAATGGCTTAAACTGGAAAAACATTCTGCTTGTAAGCAGTCCTGAATCGTAATCCAGGGATCCCGCACATGGTTTGCACTCTCCTGCCAGGTTTGCAATGTATTAATACCCATATCATGCATGATTGAATAAATGAAAACATATAAAGTGAGAACACTCACCTAAAATAAGGTGCTAATTAAATTCAAACATAGAAAAAACTGTGAAGGAAAGAAGCAGGAAAATGAGCATCTAAATTTAAGATGAGAAGAAATAGACTTAAGGCTCAACAGAAGCATGTTCCGTTACTGCGATCTCTATAGTCACCAATCTTTCAGATCTTAGCTCTATTTGCATCAGAGCAGACTTCATAGAAATTAAACTGAGATGCAAGACCATGATATTGTGATCTAAAGGGTCTTTTTGGATTGTCGGGTCTGTTTGCAAACTAAACCAATGGTGTTCAGTGTCGGAACTGGTAGTGTTACTACCCGTCAGATTGCTCTAATGCACTCCAGCTACCTTTGCACATGTCTGCAGACCTACCTTTTGTATGTGATCTCCCCTGTTGGTCATCTATCACTGGGTCATTACACAGTGTGTTGTCATCCTTTTTCGCCTCACATCTCTGTCCTCTTTTTGCTTTTCTTCCCACACCTATTCAAAGGATTCCCATATCATGCTGAGTCCACATGGACAAATGGAAACCCTCATGTCTCAGTAATTTATTTTAGAGCATGTTTGGCAGCCTAGCACCTGGATGCTAGTAACATGTCTATATAATAATAAGTTGTATGTTACATCAAAACCAAGTATGTGGACTACCACGTATATCAAGTCCCTACTATTAACTATCCACACAGTGTCAATGTACGTATACATAAGGAAGTGTTTACTATTCTTAACTCCACAAATACTTACCTAGATGCTATGTTGGTAGTGTATGTTATGAAGTCCACATAAGTACCAGTCAATATTTAAACCTCAGTATTGTGATAGGGCGCCTCCCGCCCTGTAGATGTGTAGAAACCTGAAGATTTGTCTCAAAGAGGCAATATCGACTTTGGAACCCTGGTTTATCACCTTCAGTAATCTGTATCCATTCTAGTTCTTCGTAAATACCTGAGCAAACTCTTATTGGGCATTCAGAATGTGCCAGCCCAGATGGTGATTGGCATCATGATGAGCTCCTGCTTCTCGCCCACATTGAAAGAGTTGCATAGACCAGCAGCAAATTGTAGGGTTGACATTTAAGTCCATTTTTTTTTAACTTAAATGCCTTTAGGTTTGATCCTCGCTTTCTTATATTTTAAATGTCAAATATTATGTCCTAGGAAGACACATCAGAACTTTCTTTTTAAAACGCCTGGTGAGAATTTGTTTCTGGAGGCAGAATCCCCAGGGAGGCTGCAGCTCATCTAATTTCCTTCTTTTTCCTAGTCCGTTTCTGGACGATCAAAGAGTCTCCTTTATTTAGCAAAAATGTGTGGATGGTTCAGAAATTGTACTTTGGGTACATCTTTTCCTGCAATTGCGAAATAGAGCCGAAAAACATCTTCATGTGGTAAAGCAGTTTTTAATAAACACATAACCAAGGACAACATCACATAAGATAACATGAGAAACATGCCACGCCATAATAGCATGCAATAAGATCATTACATAACAGTGTAACATAACGGTATAAAAATATAGTATGACTTCATAACAAATACTTCTGGGTTGTGGTGGGTCCTGGTAAATGCTTGCATGAAGGCTTGAAATGTTAGCTCATTTTAAGGAGTTAAGCACAGCACACGAACTGTTTCCTAACATCACTTTTGGTTTTCTATTAGATTCATCTAAATTAAAATACAGTGTGAGCACATACAGCTATAGTTAACATTTAATATTCTTTGTTGTCCACAGGTACAGCCCTGATATACACATTATGTGGCTTCCTGAAGGAGGTAGTTAGCCGAAACGCGTGTAGACAAAATTAAAATAACGATTGTAACCACAATTTTTATAGTAAAGTTGCTGTGCTAAAAAGAAATGTTCTATTTGTTATAACTTGATGCAGAAGCATACCACAGCATAATAATTTATCTCTATGTACTATTATTGTTTGTTGAATGCATGACGCCTTTGTATGTCGGGTATATGTGAGTAGTAGATAGTGATGCGGATGACGTGTATTGTTTTTATGACCTAATTGATATATATAAAACATATTTTGAATATTATAACTTTAAATAATAAACATCTTAATTTTGGTATAAAGACATACACTTTTTCTCCTTCTGTGTGTATGTGCTATCATTATGTCCCGGAAATGAATAGTTGCCCAATATATTGTTTTTATTGATTTCTATCCCTGCCTTAGGAACTTCACTTGTGAGCAGGGGAACCCTGTTCTTTATTTGCATTAGCATAACAAAACACAGCATAACGTAACGTGACATAACACCATAACATAACTTTAAAACATACCATAGGACAGCATAACAACATAACAGGATAACCTAAAAAGAGCAGCATTAAAAAAACATAATAACATAATATAACAGTAGAACAGAACAACTAGACATAACACAAACTTACAAAACAACAGCATAACATAAAACATAACCTGTTCAGGAAGGGTGCTGGGCAGGCAGGGGCTACTGGGCCACACCCATAGTGGTTAGGGTTTTTGCCTCTGCTGTCCCAGGGCCTTTCCTACTATGGCTCTGCAAACTGAGCCGAGTAAAACTCTTTCCACGCTAGACTCTCAGTGATAGCGAGGTCGAGCAGTCACAGGACTCTCATGGAGGTTAGTATGGGGATACTCAGGCTCAAGAATCAGTACCATCCGCACAATCAGATAATGTCCATTTCAGTCCTTTTCTTTGTAGAAAAGACACGTACTACTGTATTACACAGAAAACAAGGAGTCACACTACACATTAATTAATTCAAGACTACCAGATTCACCAGTGTGAGTCCTTGTGCTTTTAAGGGCATCTGCCAACTAATCAATTACTCCTCCACCTGTCCCTTTCTGGTTCCCCCTCCCCCTCCTTTGGGTTCCCCCTCATGTTCAGATTTCCAGTAAAGGCCAAAAAGTTCAATTTGTGCACCCCTTGTTTGATCTTAGCTCTCAATCTCTCGTTCTCAGGCCCCCCTCAGTCTCTCACCCAGTTCATAGGAGCAGCTATGGGCCGCATGTGGCCTTCCTGCCTGAGTGGGATCTCACCGTTAGCCAGAAGCTTCCAAGAAGCACACAGCAGTCTTCCAAGGAGCTGCATATCAGCCGGACATTCGGGGTAATGCTCGTAGGCTGATGGCGGGAGCCTCAAGGCTTATGTCTTTAGCCATCTTCCAGGCAACTGGCTATAGATCATGGTTCACTCCAGTGAACACTTGACTCATGATGCAGCTCACTACAATACTCCAGTGGGTACTTGAGGCACAGCCTGGCTTACTCCATCACTTTGTTAAGTAATTGGTGCTTCTTCTTGAACTCAATGACCACATCACCGTAGGTGATGATTTTATAGTGTGGTGGACACCAGGTGCTATCTTTGGCATACAGTGACATTTATTCTTCACGAGGCAACCCAGGGGAACCTCTCTGATCCCTTAGGGCCAGATGTATCAAGGGTTTGCATTGCCCTTGCATCTAGCAAGGTGAAACAAGGGCTGCACCAGCCCTTATGCATGGCTCTGCGTAGCATAGTAAATTTGGAGCAACGCAAGTCAGGGCCAGTCGCTGCCTTGCCTTACTCTGCTCTGGAAATGCATTCCATAGGTGGAGCTTGGGTGTTCCCGAGCATTCACTCATGGTTTTTGGTGCAATCCAGGATTTACCAACACTAGTAAGCCTAGCAATGTATTAAAATATGATTATTTATCCTCGTTTCTTACTCTTTCTACATGTGCTGCATTCTCCAGCACACATAGAAAAAGGAAAATGTCTGAACGAATAGTTTTTGTGCAGGAAGGTGTTCCTTCCTGCACAAAAACAATCCTAACTGTGACATAGGCACTATTGCACCATGGTGAAAGAGCGCCAGCGCATAAAGAGAGAAGGAATGCATCATATCTTGGTAGATATGGTGCATTCCTGCTCTTTCCATTTGGTGCAGTGCAGCACAAGAAGTTGTCTTGCAGCATTGCACTACTTCAAATGTTAGGAAATTGCCCCTTGGTCTTCAGGATGAGTCTTGACCCATTGGTACCACTGTCATGCAGTCCACTTATGGGGAACACAGGCCACTTGCAGACGCTTATCACTGCTATGGTTGAGCCTAACACTCAGGCACACAGTTTCAGGTGCCTAGATAGATACAACAGGGATAAGTAACAAATATCAGACTGGCCTGTCCGCGAGTACCAAGATTTCTTTGCTACCCTTGCTTAGCCAGACTCTGTTGGATGGACCCTGGACCATTGTCAATTACTGCTGTTGCTTTCACAACCAGCTTCTCTCACAGGGTTGGTGCCTCCTTCCCTTTTTCACAGGCAGGATGTCTGGGCTCCTAAGACAGTCCAGTAATTTCTGTTTCATATCGTACTCCAATTGATGTTAATTTTCATCTGTGGAGTTGGATGTAAGTGTGACACCAACCTGTGGCTGCTTAGTTGTCCCTCAGTACTCTGTGAAATACACCCTCCACAGTAGGAGAAACCACAACAATGGACACCAATGGGTCTTGAGCTCCTATCTTTATATTGATTTTACAGACGAAGGATGTGTATTCAAGGGTTACTGCCTTAGAACCTATTTGAGTTGGTCTTTTTTTTATGTGTCTTGGCCAGGCCACCTTCCAGACCTGGGGCCTCATTTATGAGGCCTTGCGTCAGTTTTGCGCTTCCGATGCGTCACTTTTTGTGACGCATCGGCGGCGTAAAACATGCCTCCTGTTGCGCACTATTTACAAAGTGACGCATCTCAGCAGATGCGTCACTTTGTTAACCCCTGCGCTACATTATACCTGCGTCAGGTATAATGTATGCAGAGGGGGCGTTCCCCCGCAAAAAGCCTCGTAATAGTGACGCAGTGAAATCTATGAGATTTCACTGCGTCACTTTTAGGACGCTGTTGCGTCAAAATCTTGTGCCTGCCTCACAGCAGGCGTAAGACTGACGCAAGCCCTTTCACATGGGGATTTCCCCATGTGAAAGGACGCATTGCTGGAGTTGCGTCACTTTTGTGGCACACCCCAGCAATACGTGACTTTTGCGCTTACAGATATGTCAGAAATACTGACGTATCTGTAACTCCTTGCGACATGATGCGTCATACTGTAAATATGACGCATCAATCATGTCGCAAGGAGTGCGTACTGAGAAGTGACGCATCGCTGCTTTCACACAGCTATGCGTCACTTCTCATAAATGAGGCCCCTGGTCTTTGCCTGCAATGCTGTTCTGCCCAGCAGGTCAGTATCCATGTGGAGTGTCCATCTCGGAAGTGCAAAGAGGTGTGAACGGGTTACACCCAGCTACTTATGATGCCTCCTCTTGGAGATCAAGAAGAGAGATAATAATATGTGCCCTTTTAGGGGACTAATTTCCCAAGCAACAGATACAAAAAACTTCACCCTGCACGCCCTGCCATCCTCTTTACGGCACCTGAAGTCATTCATTTAAAGCCCAATGTATCAGGAAGGCCCCTGGTACTTCTCAAGAAAGCCTGTCTCCTCTTTCCTCTCACTCGCATCTGGTGTTCCCACCTCCCATCCACTTATGCTGTTTGGGGAAAGAAACATTTTCTAAATAACAACATAACATCAGCAAACACAACATATAACAACATAGTGCAGCACTTCTTAGCCATTAGCGATCATGGATTTATATCGCCGCTGTTCTTTATTGGCCAACCATACGTAATATAAAAAAATGCGGAGATTTAATCATTTGTGAACCAAAATGTATATATGTATATTATACAAAAATACAAAATTGTAGAGACACGCTTTATTAAAGAAACACGTGAAATAAATAAATACCCAGTCATTGTGAGTCATCGCCTTTAAAATGCTTGCCGTATAAAGCAATCCTGCTGTGTGGGTTTGTTGTAGATTTTTATTGTATGTTTAATGTAAATACAATTCTCCAACTGCGTCTCTTTCCGTTCTTTGTTCAGAAAAGAAAGAAAAATCTCACTGATACACTGCTTGCTACCTCCCTTTCTCAATGCTATTTTATGTATTGTCCCTAAACAGATTTTACAATTCAACATTTTTAAGAGTTAAATAAGGTGTTGTTATTTTCTTGTGAATGTGTTTGAATTCTCAGAAGTCTAACAAAAGAAGGAGGCATGAAGCTAGGATGGGAGGGGGGATTCTGCATGAAGGGAAGGGTCGGATGATACAGTGATGGCTGGGAGTAGACTCCAGGGTAGCAATTATATTTAATTGTCAGTGGAAATTTTAGAGTGGCACAAAAGGTATCTCTGATTTAGGGGAAAATTGGATAATGTTTCATTATATTTTTGTGTCCTCATATCACCCTAGCATCTGCAAATCTCGATTCACTCTATCTGTGCACCTCGCGGTCCAATGCATTCGCTCTTGGCCCCTCCACTCAGCTCGGCCAAGCAGGGTCTTTACCTAGGGTGGTACCTCGTTGTAATCATAGGATTCTGTCCAAGCCTCTTCCCAAAGACTCACTCCATCTGGAGAAGTCGGCACATATCTCATATGTATTTTCTGTTTTACATTTTAGATCCAAGCGCCAAACCCAGGTGGCCGCTTTAATCCATTCTGCGACTTTGGGGGGTGATGGATCCGTCCAATGCTTACACATTTCCCCCGTGCGATGAGTAGCAAAAAGAACAGAAGGCCACTCTGCTCCCAGCGCAGAAAGCTGCATGATACCATATTCACTCCCAGGAGAGTAACTGTGAATTTATGGCTATTGCTACCCCAAAGATATTGTTTAGGATAGCCTCCATACCAGACATAATCGCTTCTATCCTGGATCACCTAAAGAAGATGTGATCATCATTGGCTTTTAAAAAGCCACACCTTTTGCACCGGGGTATGGGTGATGGGGCAAACGTAGCTATTTTTTTATGGCGTTAATACAGTCTATTAATAGTAAAAAAAAAAATGCCATTATTTTAAGTTTGCCTGTTTGACAACTGAATATAATTGTTTCAGGGAGTCACACCGGATTGATTGAAAGTCCCCCCCCCCCGCTTGTAGGGTGTCACCCCACACCATATGTGATGATTTAAAATTCCTATTATCTGCTTCCAGGAATTTCCAATACCGTACAGCGACCGCCTTTCTCTTAGGTCTAATATCCTGAAGGGAGGACTCAAATTCCCAACACCCCATCTCCATCTTCGAGGCCGCAAATCAGGCGGACAGTGCGCATATTTAAGCCTGGATAGACTATCTCCCACTCTCGCTCTAAGGACTTCCCAGGGTAACATCCCTTGCATTGTCTTCAGATCACCCAGGTGGTAATTCCAGCGTGCCTTAGTGGACAACTCACCCAATCCTTCATACATTATGGGGTACTTGGGGAGTCCCATATTGGTGCGAAGTCAGAACAATATCCTACAATAAGCAATTTTCTCACCCTGCACCAGAGAAGGAGTGCAAACCTTAGAACTTTCAGTCGCACCTTTTAAAAAGATTCAGGGGCACTGAAAGTATACAGAAACCCATCCGCGCTCACCCCCCTAATCATTTCTCCCAATAATCTTCCCCAAGTAGAATTATCAAGTTTTCTAATAACATCTGGATATTCTTAAACTGGAACGCTATAGAATACATACATAGATCCAGGAGAGCGAGCCCTACCTTATTAAGCCTACGCCTAAGCTTTTACCGTGCCATTCTGGCACCCCTAGAAGTCCAAATAAACCTAACTATTTTCCCCTGGATTTTCTCTATTCTCAATCTTGGGAATGTAAGGGGGATACAATTAAAGAGCTATATTAACTTAGGAAGGATTGACATCTTTACTAAATTTACGCTCCTGGAAATTGTTATGGGCAAGTTCTTCCACCTAGAGAGCAATACATCGACCTCCCTGGCTACCATTTTTAGGTTACCCAGGGGAACTTTGCCCACCTGATTGACAATCATGATCCCTAAGTACTTTATCTCTGAGCAAGCCCTCTCACTCCACCCTTCTACATTCCAGCACATTCTTTCCATTTTAGAAATATTTACCAAGTACCCTGACAGGGCTCCGAATTCCACAACCAGCTGCTCCAATCTTGGCATGGCTATATTGGGGTCAGATGTATAGATAATAAATCGTCAGCGTACAGCATAATCATACTGCTATACGCTGATGAACAGAAAGGAACAACCTGTCTATCTGCCCTTAACTGTTGTGCCAGAGGTTCAATAAAGATATTGCACAACAAAGGAGACAATGGACAACCCTGCAGCAGTATACCTAAACTCCTTGTCAAAGAACCAGTAAAAAGGATCTTGGCAGTTGAATTTTCATATAGCTTCTGGATGATGAATATAAAACCAGGACCAACCCCCATAGCACCCAGGACCTCCCACAGATATGACCAACATACCCGATCAAAAGCCTTAGCCGTGTTTATCGTGACTATGGCCAGGGAAATCGAACAAGTCGTGGTGAGGTCAATTGTGCCTATCAGTTGTTGCGTAAGCTCCTGGATTTGTCTCCTTGGGATAAACCCGTTCTTTTCCACATAGATCAGCTAAGGGGTCAGCTTGGCCAATCTCCCTGCCAAAATACTCATAAAGATTTATAGTCTGCATACAGCAGGGATAATGGTGGATAAGAATCTGCTTTCCTAGGATCTTTAGTAGGTTTTAGAACCAAGACAATTGTGGCCTCTTTCCATTTTCTTGGGATCTGCCCTCCCTACTGGTATATTGAATTAAACAAGACCTCCCAAATTTGGATCAGTTCTTCAATTAAAAGCTTGTACACATATACAGGCAAAGCATCATGGACTGCAGCCTTACCATTTCTATTCTGGATTAGATATGTCCTAATCTCTTCCTTAGAAATAGGGGCACCCATAGCTTCTCTAACCATCATTGTAAGTCTTGGAGTTTGCACTTTATCTAGCCAGGCTCTAAGCAGCTCTTGCTCTGAGTGGACCTCCTCTGTGTATAACTCAGCGAATAGATACAAGGCAGACTTGCATTTCCCCAGCCTTATCAGCAATATCGCCAATGGGGTTGATAACAAGTCCCCTGTTGTAATTTCTCCACCTATCTACCCTTACCTTCCAAGCTAATAGTGCACCGCTTTCTCTCCATACTCAAAATTCCTCATACACCCAGATTGCCAACATTCCCTACACTTCATATCCAATTTAATCTTGTAGTTTAACCTCACCTCTTCCAAATGACTTAATAGCTCCTCCCTTTCTACTTTCAACCTAAGGCCCTATTGTTGGAGATCCTCCTCTAAAGCTCCCACTCTATCTTCCATTCATTTAAGATCCAGTCTCTCAGTCTTGCTCTTTAAGTGGACCAAATTTTGCAACACCTCTCTGATCAATGCCTTGAAATTGTCCCAAACAACTTCAAAAGTGACTGACCCTACATTATCAAGAAAGGACCTCACAGTAGCTTGTTTTAGAGCCTCAGTTAAATCAGGATCTAGGAGAATGGCCCTTTTCATGTCCACCTTGACATTAGAGAGATCTTGTTATTCTCCCCCCCCCCCTATTATTATTGCTATCCTCAAACATCATATCGGGACCTTTTTGCAACATTCTACTCCATCTTACTGCATATATATGGCTACGTGATATATAAGGAATGATTTCTTTTTCATTTTTCCCTCTGCTACCCAACCAGTTCCCTTCACCATCCCCAACCCTGTGCCTCTATCCCCATCCCACCCTAGGGGAACCCTCTCACAGCTTTTAGGCATGATGCTGAATGAGCTCCTCCCAGGAGGAACGATCATACTTAAATACACGTGATAGGAGGCTCATCTCCCCGACCCCCTCACACTCCTCCAGCCGCCCCCGACACAATACCTCCACCTGGTTAAAATTCAAGAGCTCACTCCCTTTTTAATGACATCAATCAGTCCATCCACTTCTTCTACTGACTGGCATTTGTACTTATGTTTGTTCCACATTACCCGAACCATGGACATTTCAAATGTGTGTTAGCCTTAGTCAATGGGTTTGGATTGAGGTAAGCACCATCCATGATTACGAGTAATGATTGTGAAGGCGGCGAACCATTATTTTAATTTCTTTGATACGTCGATTTTTGCTATTTTTATGTGTGAATTTCTTTCATCAGTCTTTTATATATTTTGGTTGCTCTCACCTGTATAACTAATCTGATCTGTTAACCCAGGTTTGTTCTACTTTGTTTGCTAAGTATTATTCATGATATAGTTGAGTGTTTGGAAAGTACATTCTCCTCATCAGAGGGTTCTAATCAGCTGTCCTCGGGCCTATCTTAAGTTTCATGATTGGCTGCCAGTCATTTAGAGCCTTTAATGTGATTTACTTTTTTTGAACCACTTTTAAATATATTCATGAAAAATGCTTTCCATGAGTTCATTAAGGATAATACCTCTCTTTTGACTTTGCCAGTGCTTGCCTATCTTTCACAGCTCATATCTTAAGATAATGGGCCGGTCTTACACACACATAGAGTTCAATTTTGATTAAATTATTCGTGCGAGTATGTTTGACAATTTTAAGCAAAGCAACTTTTCTTTTCATGTGCAATCTAGACATGAGCTTCTCACCCTTGCTTCCAATGACATGCAACCCTTCCTCTTCTACTACAAAACACCACTTCCATCTGGTCACTCGGTGTGTATTCTGATCTCTACCCTGCTGGCATGAAACAAACGCCTGAGCAGATGCACAACTTCAAAATATAGTAAAGGTTGCTTCTTTGTCACATTGGTCGAAAAAACTGACTTTTTTTAAGTATGCACTGACTGGAGATTTCTATTTTAATCCTACATTCTTCACAGGTGTTTTTACGAGAGCCCTCGAAATACATTCTTTTGCGACAGAGTGGCTAATAAACTTATCTCATGAGAAATCACATTTCTGGGTATTCGTTAATGGCGGGAGTTTAACTCGAAATTTACTGTAGATTTCAAGACATACAGAGCTCGCATTCCTAATTCAGTGGGAAAGCATTTAGATTAGGTCGTTGTGATTTAAATGCGCCCTTTATTTTTTATGACTCTATTAAGGTCTAATAAATCCTCTTTTCTCCTTCCTAAAAAGATTTGCCGCCCTTCAGTTCCCTCTATTAACACATGTAAGTTATTTCACATGGAACTGGCCTAGTGGTGTATCCCACCGTTCCATCTCATGAGGCATTTCCTTTTCGTGGAAGCTCCCTAAAATTATCTTCAGAGTTTAAGATATTGCAGCTCCCCAAAAATACTATGCAGAAGTTCTGTTTCAAGGAGAATAAGATATGATAACACCCCAATATTTCTAGCGAGCAATTCAATCTCACAGGGAACAGAAAGCCTACCATGGCGGTACCACTAGAAGCACTGGAAGAGGGTTGCTGTGGGAAGCTGGAGGGCAGAGTGTTAAATTCCAGGTGGCGAGCTCCATATGCAGACATTGAGCAGGCAGTTCCATAAGGAGTTATCAAGCAGACTTTCTTTACTAAACCATTTTGACAAAGTCTATAGTTCTGCATTGACTATTGGGTTCAAGAGGCATGAGTGGTCATCCTTGCACACAGCAGTGTGTAATTAATCAAAAATAAGTAGAGTGTCCAAAGTTTTCCTTAGGGTGTCACAACCTGTGTTTCTGAACTCAGGGATTACTGAATTCCAAGGGCCTCATTTATGAGGTTTTGAAGTAGGGCAGCGCCACAAGGAATCTTGCTGTGCTGCTCTACATCAAAACAAAAGGGCAGGAAACATTGTATCTATGTGATATGGCACTTTCCTGTCCTTTTTCCCACCCACAGCAACACCCATGGAATGCCCCTCTCAAGTAGTTTTCTGCATGAATGGGGCACATGTTTATAGGGCCATGAAAAGCCTTATAAATATACCATGGCACATTGCGCCACAATAACGTCAAAAAAGTGACATTCTGGCAGCGCGAAAGTGCTGGTAGGGCTTCATAAATGAGGCCGCAAGGGTGCCAAGTTATGATTTCACCGTGGGCCTCTTTTGCATCTTTTTCAGGCACTCCTTATACTCTTTTATATTATATCACTTATACCATTTAAATGAACTATATTTACAGTAATAGTTATGACATCGCAAGTCACACCTTTTGTGACAATACAGTGCATGGTAGAGTGGCGATTTATATTTAATGTAGTGTGGGTACCAAGTTGAATACACTATGTATGGAGATGCACGAGTGGCAATAATTTCAAGGTGATGCTTTAATTATAAATATAAGTTTTCAATTTTTATTTTTTGTAGTTTGCTTTGCTTGTATTTAAAGAATAAATAAAGTTATATTAATTTAAGGTGGTGAAATATATACTTTTAAGGTATAACTATAACGCTCCAATTTTTAATGTTTGTGTATTTTAAGCTCAGTTTATATAGAAGGAATAAATAAAGTTTTCATTTTTTTTGTCAACTCTGTTTATTGGCATTTATTTTTTGAAAAAGGAAACAATTCAACATTGCAATAGATGCGCCATTACAGATAGTGCGTTTCTTCAGCCGTGCCCGACTTAAAATACATAATCACCATGACATAACCATGAGGCATTATAACATTACACACATAACCTTGGGACACTGAGAATGTCCGCAGCATAAAGAAGTCAATGCGCCCTAGTCTTGTGTAAAGTGACAAATCATATATGCATAGAACAACTGCAAAAGGTCGTTTGTAACAAAACAGAAACAAAAACAGAAACAATAAACTGCGGCACCGTCACATAGGTACATTGTTGATCGTCCCCAAGCCCAACCCCGGAGCCCGCCCCCCTCCTCCCTCCCCTACCCAGCCCCTTAGCCTACGCGTCTCAATTGTGCTGCTTTCCCTACGTATTTTCATGTTGTGCACCAATGTGCCTGACTAGTCTCCTCTCCTCCTACACTTGTGGCATTGTCTGCTGACTGTAAAGCGTTGAGCATGCGTTCCCATTGTTCTGCCATGGGTTCCCTGCGGAGTCCCACTGTTTCTTCCCTCCGTATGGCAGTCCACTCCGCTCGGCCCACGACTGTAGGTTCAGAACCCATGCCCGCACACCTGGTGCAGTGCTCGCCTTCCACCTTCTAGTGAGGAGGCGTGTTGCTGTTACCATCTCCAAGTCTAAGAAGCGGGATGTATGTATGTATGTATGTATATATAACACATTTATAAGGCGCTCCTGTCACCCAACGGGCATCCTGGCGCTGTGATCTAACAGATCCTGAAACACAGTCAATACTATATCAGCAAACTACACTATCCTAGGGAACAGGTGAGTTTTTGGTTCTTTTTTAAAGGAGAGAAGGTCTCCTAGACATCTGAGCGGCAGTGGCAAATCATTCCACAACTTGGATGCTGTAAAGCCAAAGGAGCGGCCACCCATCCGCTTTCTCCGGATCTTGGGGACAACCACCAAGTAGGCTGAGGCAGAGCGGAGAGATCTAATAGGGATGTACCAAGAGTACATCTCCTGTAGGGGCAGCGGTCCCAAGCCATGAAGGGCCCGGAAGACCAAGCATAAAGCTTTAAACTTAACCCGCTGAGAAATGGGCAGCCAGTGCAAGTCTTTAAGTGCTGCAGATGACGAGTCAAGACGTCGACGGGAAAGTGCTAATTTGGCAGCGAAATTCTGTACCCGTTGTAGTTTGCCTAATGCAATTACAGGTGCCCCCAGAAGCAGTGCATTGCAGTAGTCGAGTCTGCTCAAGATGATACTGCGCACTACTTCTGGTCTGGCATGGGCGGGGAGCAAAGGAAGAATCTTCCGCAGGGTACGCATCAGCCCCATGCAGGTAGACACTGTTTTATCAATGAAACCATCCAGTTGAAGATTAGGTTTCATTGTCACACCCAGGTTTCTAACCGAGTCTGCCGCTGCTACCGTGCCCTGAAAGGAGGGAGGCCAGAAGTCCTGCGGTAGAGGTCGTGAGACACGGTCCACTGAGCAATGCAGCACCTCCGTCTTGGAGCTGTTGAATTGCAGCGAGTTGTTACTCAGCCATGTTGCCGTGGTGACCATACAATGGTGAAAGGTCTCCTGTGACACCGCTTCCTCCCCCTCAAAAGAGAAAATGAGTTGGGTGTCATCAGCATAGTTGGTGACTGCAATGCCAAAAGATTTCATTAGCTTGACCAGGGGGCGGAGGTAGAGATTAAAAAGAATGGGGCTAATGGCCGATCCCTGGGGTAAGCCCTGACCAACCCTTCTGATCGTAGACTTGAAGGGAGGCAGGGCAACCACCTGATGTCTGTTGGCCAGGTATGAGACAAGCCAATCCCGGGCCAGACCCATCACACCAGCCTCCTCCAATCTCCTGGTCAAGATGGCATGACTGACCGTATCGAACGCTGCCGACATGTCAAGCAGCACTAAAAAGACTGCTCGTCCATAGTCGGCACGCGAACGAAGGTCACTCAAAACAGTCACCAAAGCTGATTCGGTTCCATGCGCTGGCCTGAACCCAAACTGCGCCGCATCCAGACAGTCATTGACTTCCAAAAAACTGGACAGGTGTTTCGTGACCAGTTTCTCCAGGATCTTAATCGGGAAAGGGAGTAATGAAATGGGTCTGTAATTAGCGGGGCATAAAGGGTCCAGTGATTCTTTCTTTAGCAGCGGAGAAACTACCGCAAGCTTCCAGCTGTCCGGGACCTGGGCGGAACCCAGAGACTGGCAGCAGATTGCGTGGAGAGGAGGAAACAACTCTTCCCTAAACACTTTCCAGAGTTTGTGCGGAAGTACATCAAGGGGGGAGCCTGAGGACACACTATCCGCTAAAGCACCAAATTCTGTAAAGGAGGGAAGAGGAAATCTATCCAACCTTGCTTTTCCCACCTCCATCTCTAATGTAAATGAGAGAGCAGCCCCTGGTGTCATGGGACTCAAGTTACTCTAGATGGTCGCGATCTTATCTTCGAAGGCCTTGGCCAGCGAGTCGCATAGTAACTGAGAGGCTGGGATAGCTGTAGTAGCACAGGCCGGTCGTGACAACTCGTTTAAACAAAGCCTGAGCTTTATTTGAGGCTGTCAATAAAGTCTCCTCTAGGAACCTCGCTTTTGCACACTTAATCTGTGATTTATAAGCTGCCAGCTCCTGCTTAAAAAGGACTTTATCCGATGCCAGATAGTGTTTCCTCCATCTCCGCTCTGCACGTTTACACTGATGTTTAAGTTGGAGGAGCTCCCTCGAAAACCATGGCATGGCAGTTTTTGTTCTGTCTCGCGTTTTTCTTAGCGGGGCCAGATTATCCAGAGAGGCCGTGATTCGCTGGATAAGGGCGTTATAACTTTCATCCGCATGCCCTGTCCTTAGGTGAGCGCCTAAAGTGATGCAAAAGGTATTCAGGCCAGTCACAAGGGATGGTGCGGCCTGTGCACCGTGCAAGCAACTCACTAACGTCCCTCCAGTAAGTGCCAAGCCCGGGGCAGTGCCACAAAAGATGAATAAGATCTGCGTTCACCGCACCACACCTAGGGCAGGAAGCATCTGTCCTGTGGAAGTACTTATTTATTAAGTCGGGGTGAGATAGGCCCTGTGAACTATATATACCTGGATTTGGCGGAGCGTATATTTCTGGGGATGCGTACCGGGCTTTTAAGAATCTTTTCTCATTCTTTGTCCACCATTGCTCGTCCTAGATCTCGCTCCCACTTTCCACAGAGCGGGGTCTGGTCCAATTCTGTGTGTACCCTTAGGGATGCAGCAAACCACTTGATCAGATGCCTGCCTCTGCCCATGACATGTAGGTATTGTACGGTCAGATGCTGCGTTGGCTCCTCCGCAATGTCGCCCCACCGAGCCGCCATGCGAGCCGTGAGTGAGCGATGCAGGAGGAACCCCCCAGGGGGTAGCCCAACGTCCGTGACCAGGGTCTCAGTGCTCCATCTTGATACAAGTCGCCCAACGTATGGACGTCCACTTCCCGCCACTGTTCTAGCATGCAGCGCGTGAGAACCCCCTCGCCTTCCGGCGAGCCCTTCAGTGGCACCGCTGGTGCATACGGAAGCACGTTCTCGTGAGCTGCAGTGCCCTGCAGAAGCATTGGAATGCCACCGCCAGCAACAGCGGGGTGGGATGCACCGGTGCCGCCAGGGGGTGGAACAATGCAGTGATCCTCTCCAGAGTGTAGGGCGGGTCGTTCGTGGCAGTGTCTTCTCTGCCCCTGTCCGCTAACCATCGGGCGATCCACTGCAGCTGTGCCGCCAGGTATAGTAATGCTCAAAGCATGGAGCGGCCAATCGGCTTTTGTCCGTGGGCAGGAATAGCTTCCCGTGCGCCAACCGGTGGCGGGACGCTCCCCAAACAAAGTCGCGCAGGATCTTGTTAAGCTTGGAGAAAAAGGACGCGGGCACGAATAGGGGCAGGTTCGCGAAATAGTACAGACGGCTATAAAGCATAACCATTTTGGTGAGGGCCACTCTGCCTGTGGGCGTCAGGAGGAGCGTGGACCAGAAGACAATTTGAGCCCTAGGTGCCGTCACCGTTCTACCCAGGTTTCTGTCGAATAGGTCCGCCGGCTGGCGGTAGATCTGGATCCCCAGATACTTAAACGTGTCCGCTTTCCATTGGACCCGGGTGCCAAGAAGGCTATACTCCGGATCAGCCACGTCGCTACTAAATGCGTAGAGGCATGACTTGCCTGCGTTTACTCGGAGCCCCGATAGGTCGGCAAAGCAATGCAGTAGGTGGGCCAGTCGCTCCGGGTACACTGCTCACATCGCGGATGAAGACTAGTAAGTCATCTGCATACAGAGACACCTGATGGACACCATCGCCCAGAGGGATCCCGTCAGCCAAGGTTTGTCTCATGGCCGCAGCTAAGGGCTCCATGGCCAGTGCGAAGAGTAGCGGAGACAGAGGACCCCCCTGATGAGTGCCCCTGCCCACCGCCCCTGCCTCCAAAATATAGGGACCCAGCCTGACTCGGACCACAGGATTCCTGTACAGGAGCCACACGCTGTGTAGGAAGTTTGCTTCCAACTTGAACTTCTCCAGTACCAGCGACAAGTAATCCCATTCTAGGCAATCAAAGGCCTTTTCTAGGTCCAGCACCAGGCACCCCACCCTGGGCCAGGCCCCCGTCGCTTCCGCCGCTACCCTGAAATACCTCCTGAGGTTCAGGGATGTGGACCTTGCCGGGACGAACCCGTTCTGATCTGGGTGGGCTAAATGTGGGACCATCGGTACCAGGCGCTCCGCAAGGATTTTGGCTAGCACCTTATAGTCGGTATTAAGCATTGCCAGCGGGCGGTAGGATCCTAAAGACATGGGGTCTCTGTCAGGTTTAGGCAGGGTCACTAGAAACACTTCCCGCTTATACGTTGGGAGGTGGCCCGTGTCGACCGATGCTCCGTACACCCGGAGGAGATGAGGCGCTAGGATGTCTCTTTTCGCCTTATAGTATTCAGCTGGCAGGCCGTCAGGCCTCGGTGTTTTTCCGCTCACCAGTGCTTGGAACGCATCACCCATCTCCTCCAACGTGAGTGGGGTGCCTAGATCTGCTTTCTGACTCTCCATGGTTTTGGGTAACGTGACCGACTCCAGGAAGTCAGCCAGCGCGTGCGCAGGGCCCGTACCTCTAGCTCTGTAGAGGTCCCGGTAGTATCCTGTCATCGCCTGATGGATCTCGCGCTGCGTGTATACCACCGTTCCTTCCCCCTCTCGCGAATGGCACCGATCTGGATATTACGTCCTGCTTTCCGCACCAACCAGGCCAGTAGGCGGCCAGCTCTATCCGCCTTGGCATGTGTCTTGGCGGTGTGCGCTGCATAGTTGTGGCATCTCAGACGTTCGATGAGAATCGCATGCTCTCCACGAAGGTCCCCGAGTTTGCTCGAATGTCTGCCAGTCCCCTCCCCTTCCCCTTCATATCTTAGGAGCTCAGGCTCTATGCCAGTCAAAGAGGTTGACACTTGTGCGCGGATGTTCCATGTTGCACCTATGCAATGCCCAGGTATGGTCGCCTTATGGGCATCCCATTCCACCATTGGGTCACTTGCGGAATCCTCGTTCTCTTCGAAGTAAACCAGTATGGCCGTACCCAGCGAGGACCTAAACTCGGCGTCCTCCAACGCTGCCGGCTGCAGCCGCCACATGGGTACCGGAGGTCGGTCCGCCTCCCAGCTAAGCTGGAACCAAAGTGATCTGAGTGTGTTCTACCTAGCTACTCCGACTTAGTCAGAAGCGGAAGCAGGGACTGGGAGCCCACTATTCGGTCCAGGCGGACATGGAGGTCATGCACTGATGAGTAATATGAGTATGTTTTGTCTGTAGGGTGCTGCGCGCGCCAGAGATCGTGTATGTCCCAGTGCGATAACCAGTCCCGCAGAGCCTGCGCTGTCGATGTCGCTGTGCGTAGGGGAGGGAAGGAGCGATCCAAGTGCGTGTCAAGGACCATGTTGAAGTCTTCGCCCAGTAGCCAAGGGAGGCCCATATACTGCTGGAGGATATAATTTAAGGATGCCAGGAAGGCAGGCTGGTCCGTGTTGGGGCGTAAACGGAACCTAGCAATATCTCCTGCCCATTGAGCCTCCCCCTTGCAAGGGAGTACCTTTCCTCTGGGTCTATCTGAGTGTCAGTACATATAAATGGGACGCCTGCTCTTACACAGATCAAGGTGCCATGCGCGTGCGCTGAGTAAGTCGTACCATGCACCTGCCCTCTCCAGCGCCTACAGAGATGGTCTAATTCCACTGGGGACATATGGGTCTCCTGCAGTAGCGCTATCTCCACCCTGTGCCGCTGCATGTAGGCGAAGACAGAATATCGGTGCGACAGGGTATGCATGCCGCGGATGTTCCAGGTCATGATGTTGGTGCACGCCATAGTCTGAGTTGCAGTGTAGTCACTCTGGGGGTCAGAGGGGGGTGTCATGCTGGGCCAGGGGACGGGCTCTCGGGCGGGGGTTTCTAAGTGCCGCTTCTGAAACATGTGAACCAGAACAAACGATTTAACTTTATGGGCGAGTTCCCAACGGGGCATGCGTCTAAACTAGGTGGTGTATCTACCCCTTAGTATAATGTGTCCGCAACTCAGGGGAATGCGGTGGAGCGTGCAGCCAGCTGTTACCTCAGGGCGCTCCTTGACCTAGGACCCTTAGGACTACTGCGAGATGTTTGAGGATAACTAAGCAGTGTTATGCCCTGAACTGGCGCAAGCCGTCTGCGGAAAGCCCCCCCCCGTGCACGCCTAGTACCCAACCTGGTACGCAAACAAGAGCGCGGTGGCGCGTCCGCGTCTCGTCATCAGTGCCTAATACCTGGTCTGCGCAAGGTGCTAGAGCTAGCTCACAATACTTAACAGCGCGTCGCGGCAGGCACAACAAGGATACAGCTAACAGTATGCTGCATATAGAGAGTCCATCAATCTTTCTCAGGGTCATCACCGGTCACACTATAAAGTCAGCTGTCTGGGGTGTCACCACAGGCAGGGTAGTGTCCTCCGACATCACAGTGGAAGGCGAGGACGCTTGCGTCGGCGTCACTCTGCGGCCTGGAGCCCAGGCCGCCTCCAGCATTCTCCACCCCCAGCATCGCAGCCGCCGAAAGTGCTTCCTGTCGTTCTTGTCGTATTTTCTCCGAGCTGGGCGCAGCTTGTCCCGGGCCTGCAGCCCGCGGGTCCCCCTCTTCCTCAGCCACCTTCTGGAACGCTGTTCGTGCCAGCCGCCCTCTTCCAAGCCCACTGGCCGTGCTCCCGACCACTGTACTGTCTCTTCCAGCCAGTCCCAGACTTCCGATGGATCCTCGAAAAAGCGAGTGCCCCCCATGGCGACCACCCGCAGGCGGGAGGGGAACAACAGCAAGTATGGCAGCTCCAGTTCCCGTAACTGTTTCCTCACTGCCAGGTACTCCAGAGGCACTTCTCTGGACTGTGACTGTGTAATCCGGGAAGAACATTACGTGGCTGTTGCCCACTTTGAGGTCACTCATCTTCCGAGTCTCGCGAAGCCCTGCGTCCCGGTCCCAATAGTTGAGGAGTCTGAAAAGGAACGGGTGAGGCCGGGCGCCGGGTCTTTGTGCTTGTGCTGGCACTCTGTGCGCCCTCTCCACCACAAAGTGCGGGGATAGTGTTCCAGCCGGCAGAAGCGTCTGCAGCCAGGTCTCCATGTAGTGCTCGGGGTCTCTCCCTTCTTCCCCCACCGACAGGCCGACCACGCGGACATTGTTGCGTCGGCTGACTCCGACCGTTTGCGATGGTCCGCATGAAGCAGCGTGAAGTCAGATGTGACCTTGTCTATTTGTGGTTCTAGGGAGGTCTTGATTTGTGCTAGGGTAGTTCCAATGCGTTCCACTGCCGCCAGAACCGTGTCCATTTTGGCCGCCAGAGTAGCTGTGGGTTCCATGGTCGCTCGCCTCTGCTCCTGTATGGGGTCAGGGCCGCTCGCCTCCTGCTGTTTCACCTGCGTTTTGTCCCGAAGCCTGCCCATTACTAGCTGCTGCGCCGTGGGCATCAGTACGTCTGACTCCGTGCCTGACAGCGGCTGCAGGGGGGCCTTCTGCCCAGGTAGTCAACGTTATACGCGGGGTGTGAGGAACAGCAGTTGGGCCCGACTCCCCCTTCCAGCCGCCACTGTCCAGAGGTTCAAGGGCAGTCCGTCGCCAAGATCAGCTCCGTGGCGCACCCTCCCACCTAGGCGCGTGAGGATGGACAGACACTTTATCCCAGGCCCATTCCGGGTGCATCAGCTCAGGGGACCCTCTTCTCCTAGCCCGTCCGCAGTGATAGCAGGGAGGGGAGCGATCGACACGGTCCAGAGGTGATGGCCGCGTGGTGCAGGGACCACTAAGATGGTGCCTTCAGCAAGATGGACGTTTCCTGCTCACCGCGGCCCGGGCGCGTTACGCGCCCTTTTCCGGCTCTCCACGCCCCTGTAGGTCAATGACTGCTCCTATGCCCCCGCTGCCGCGTAAGTCGACGCAGATCTCGTCGGCAGTTCTCACAGTCGTTCCCGCACCAAGTCCGCTCAGCGTGGGGAATGTTATCTCGCAATCAGAATAATTAACGGATAATTTCAGGGCCCTACAGACGGAGCTCTAAGAAGTCGCGTCTGCCATGTTGCCTGGCTGGCCACGCCCCCTAAATAAAGTTTTCATATCTGTATAAAAGTTTTAACTTTTCGTTTTATCTTTGATGTAAATTATTTTCTATTTAAAAAAAAAAATGTTCTAAATAATATAGTTTACTGTTATCGAGTGGAGTGTCATTAAGTGGAGTGTGTTACTGTAGAGTGGAGGAGAGTGTTGAACAGTGTAATGTTGTTGAGTCTATTATTGTACAGTGGAATAGAGGGGAGTGGAGTACGGTGCAGTTGCGTACCATGGAGTCGTAGAGATTGGCGTGGCATATAGTGGAGCATTGTAGAGGGGAGAGGGGTACAGCGGAATCAAGTAGAGTAGAGTAGTTTAGAGTGGAGGGCATTAGAGTGAAAAGTAATAGAGTAGAGTGTAGTGGAGTAAAGTTCAGTGGCGTAGCATACAGTGGATTAAATTGTTGTATAGTGCAGTGCTATGTTGTTTAGTATGGTGGCATGGAGTTCACTATCGTAGACAGGCATTGTGTAGACTTGAGTAAAGAGTTATGCAGTGGCATGGAGTGCATGGAGTGCATTGGAGTAGACAGGCATCGTCTAGACTTGAGTAAAGTGTTATACATTAGAGTGGCATATTCTTCAGTACAGTGGGAAGTGTTGTAGAGTGAAGAAGAGTGTTGTACACTGGAGTGTAGGGCACAGAGTTGAGAAGAGGATTGTACAGTGTAGGATAGGGGGATAGAGTGGAGTACAGTGTTGTATAGAGGCACACAGTGTAGTCCAGTCTTGTAGAATCGAGTTGCATAGAGTTAAGTAGAAGTGAAGTGGGGCGTAAACAGTGGAGTGTTACACACTGCACTAGAGTTAGATAAAGTGTTGTGCAGTGGAGTACAGTAGAGTTTAGTCCAGTGGAGTGGCATAGCATAGAGCGGAGCACAGTGTTCTATAGTACAGTGGCATGGACTTTGAGTAAAGTGTAATAGCGTAGTATACAATGGAGTAAAGAGTTGTAGAACTGTACTGCGTGGTACAGTGGAGTGGTGTGTTGCACAGTGTTGGAAAGATTTGTAGAGTGGAGTAGAGTACAGTGGTCACAGAGTGGATGAAAGTGTTGTAGAGTGGAGTGGAGTGGTGTGGAGTAGAGTATAATGTGGTACATTATATTAGAGTGGAGAGGGATAGACTTGTGCTCTTGAGTGGCATACCGTACAGTGGAGTGGCAAAAAGTGCAGTAGCAGAGTACAGTGGACTACAGTGGAGTAAAGACTCATACAGTAGAGTATATTAACTAGGGAGGAGGGGTGTAGAGGACTTTGCTTAGAGTGTCATAGAAGGGAGTACAATGTTTTAAAATGCTATAGAGTAAAGTAGGTGTTATAAACTGGTATTTACAGGAGTACATAGTTGTACAGTGTAGTGCTATCGCGGAGTATAGTGTGGTACAGTGATGGGGCATAGACAGTTGTTGAGTGGAGTGTTGTTGAATGTAGCGTAGTGAAGTGGCTGGGGTGTAGTTTGGTAAAGTGGAGTGGTGTAGAATGGGGTAGTAGAGTTGCATAGAGTGGAGAAGTGTACAGTGGATGGAGGTACATTGTAGTGACTGGAATAGAGTATAGTAGAGTGGAGTGACGCAGAGTGGAATAACAGAATGGAGTAGTAAGAGTGGATTCACGTACAGTGGAATAGCATTGAGTGGAGTAGCAAAAGGTGGAGCAGCATATTGTGGAATGGCACTGGCTGGAGTGGCATAGAGTGTAGTGGCAAAGAGTGGATTGTTATAGAGTGGAGTGGGGTAGAGTAGAGTGGTGTAGAGTGAAGTGACGAGCAAAAGAATAGCCTATAGTAGAGTGGCGTACAGTGGAGTGGCATAGAGTGGAATAGCATAGAGTGTAGTGTTGCATAGTGGAGTTGCATACAATGGAATAGTGTAGATTTGATTGTCATACAGAGTAGTGGTGTACATTGGAATGGCTCAGACTGGAATGTTTTACAGAGGAGAAGCATACAGTAGAATAGCGTACAGTGGAGTGGTACACAGTGTAGTCATATAGAATGGAGTATGATAGAGTAGACTGGGATATAATAGAATAGCGTAGAGTGGAGTAGCATAGAGTGGAGTAATGTAGAATGAAGTAAGATATACTGTTCTGTCATACAGTCAAATAACATAGAGTGGAGTGGTGTGGAGTGGGATAGAATATAATAGTGTACACTGGTGTGGGGAAGATTGGAGTGGTGTATAGTGAAATAGCAGGAAGTGGAGTGGCGTATAGTGAAATAGCATACAGTGGAGTGGTGTGCATTGGAATGAGATACAGTGTAGTGGTGTACAGTAGAATAGTGTAGACTAGAGTGGTGTACAGTGCAGTGGCATACAGCTGAGTGGCATAGAGACGAGTGTTGTAAAGAGGAATACAGTAGAGTTGAGTGTTTTCGAATGGAGCAACGTAGAGTTTAGTGGAGTAGACGGTAGTGATGTACAATGTAACAGCATACTGTGAAGGGATGTAGAGTGGAGTGGTGTAAAATGGAGTGGTGTACAGTGGAAAAGAGTAGATTGGAGTGGCGTAGAGTGGAGTGGCATGCAGTGGAGTGGGATGCAGTGGAGTAGAGTAGAATGTTGTAGAATGAAATAAGATTGAGTGGTGTAGAGTGGAGTGTCATACAGTGGAATAGAGTAGAGTGTAATAGATTTGAGTGTGGTGGCATAGAGTGGCATAGAGTGGAGTGGTGTATAGTGTAATAGCACACAGTAGATTGTCGTAAAGTACAGTGGCATATATTAGAGTAACGTAGAGTGGAGTGGTATAGAGTGTGATAGCGTAGAATGGATTGGCATAGAGTGGATTGACTTGGAGTGGAGTGACATAGAATGGAATATGGAAATTAAAACAGATGTAGCATCAAAGTGTGTGAACGGATTATGATGTAATCTGGCAGGAATATAAATAATAAGGTGTAAAGAGTAATTTTTGGTAGTAAGTGTGACTAGTGTAAGTAGTTTTAAAGTTATACATTTTAAAAAAAGTAGGGCTCGATTTTGACTTTCACATTTGGAGTTGACTGCCGGACTGGCGGTTTGCCGGCAGTGGTCTTGCTGCGGTGGCCTACTTCGGCGCACAGACTGAGCCTGAAGGCAATTCCCGCCACACTGCAGCAACTGCACTATTATGCGCACATTGTTGCCAAGCACACAGTGCCCGCACAACAGTGCAGTCATAGGGGCACAACATATACCCCAGCCACAATTTCCAATGGGCTAAAATGCTAGGGAGCCCTATTTGGGGCTCCTGTCTCGCCTTTCCGACGATCTTTGCATGGCATGGACCCCGTTATGAAGGATTAGTGGAAAGGCAACTTGTAATTCTGATGGTGGTGCCTGCATTGGCACTGCTGCCATACTCCGCTGCTTTGCTGACCACTGCCAGTGAGGGATCCATGATTCTGTTGGTGGTGGCCATCTTGTGGCAGGCTTGAGGTGGTCTGACTGCCCTACTTGTAATAGGGTGGTTGGTCTGACTGCAGTGCGTCAATGCAAATTTTTCCCTGCAGCCCTGGGAATTTTGCACTCCACAGTTGCACATTTCTGCACTACAGTGCTGCATCTCAGCTGTGCTTGTTCTTAACACCCCAGCCCCCCTGTTTTGAAATGCTTGCTGCACACAAACACACTGTGCGTACACAGATAAACAGACACACACTAGACACAAGACATGCATCCTAGACACCCATTCCGAACACTCTTAAACTGCTCATTGTACACACACACAAATGAACATACAAATGAACACACAGGTACACTAAATATGAACAGAACTGTGCCCCATTCACAGCACACTAGACATGATCACAATCACTGCTCTAGAAACCCCTGCACACACCCTGCGTATATGCTCACACAGCCTGCATATTCCTTTCCCTTTACACACAGCTGCATATTGCACACACACGCACATACAAACCATTCATACACACCACTCAAGTGTTCTATATGCACATACACTGCTGCACACATGCTTGCACCTCCTCAGCTTCCTGAAGCCCCCACCCTGAGTGCAATGCACAGGTCGCTCCTGATTAATGGGGGCTGGTCCACAGAAGGTGCCAGTCTGCTGATGGTCCCCAATACAAATCGTCTCTTGTCATTCTGTTTCCCCAGAAGAGATCTTCAAACGGTTCACTCCGAGTGAACAACATGTCCCCCCAGGCTGGAGGTTCAAGCCTGCCGAGGTGGGCTGGGAAAGAGTGGCCATGCACCTCAAGGAGGCCTGGGGTTTACAAGGGTACATAGGCCACACTCCTAGGAGCTGTTAGTGGCTGAGGGAAATGGGAACCCTCCGTTGAGATTTTGGCACATTTTAAGCCTTCGGGAGAGCACGGGAGAAATGGACAGCATAAATTCCACCTTCAGGTCAGAAGTGTCCATTCAAGTGCAAGTTTCAGGGTCATGTCTCCAAAAGGCATTTAACACTGCACTGTAGTTCACACTTGCCTCATTTTGCTTACCCTCATTTGGGGTACCTGAGCTGCAACATAAGGTTGAGTATCCTTGGAATTTCTTTAAGTGGTAAAACGGGCTTTCACAATGCCAGGACCCACCCACTCATTTTGTTGCAGCAAAAACTGAGAGAATAATCAAAGAGACAGCACCTCTCCTCTGTGTATCTCCTCCATTTCATGAATGACACTGGGTGATCATAGTCTGTGTTGTGGACACACTTGAAGGTTCATATGTAACCCATGTTACTGTGACATTTGCACTAATCTTTTCACCACCATAGACCGAATGGTGTAGGTGTCCCACATTTCCATCAAAGGAAATCTAGTCATTGAGGCATTGTAAAACAACCTTTCAGATTTCACAAGTATCTTCAGTTGAACCTCAGGGTCTTCCTCTAAAACTATGGAAAATAATGGCTTCCTTATTGTCCCCACAGAAACTATTGAACCCAGCTACACCTATATCTATGTACAATGGGAGGCTTCTCCATAGGAAATGTGTCCCCATGATTGTGTCTGACCCGAGCTCCTGGCAACAATCTCTTCGACAGGGAGCCATCACTGGTATTCACCGGCACATCATGCCAATGATGGGGAGCCTGAGTGTGCCCAGTCTTGAGTCTTATTCCTAGCCGTGCCATGGGGACTCATGTTGCACCTTAACTCTGTGACACAGTAATGGTGAGAGGTGGCTGGGGGTGCTTGTGAGAGCATTCAGAGATGACATGGATATTCAATTCATGTTAGTCTGTTCACTCTGCAGCAGGGCCAATACTGATTAGCATGTGATTGTTCCATGCCTGGGATGGCCCAGTGAGGAGAAAAACAATGCAATGGAATGTGACTGAGATGAATTCAGACATTGCTTCCATCTCTTTTATTTGTACCTGTGGAAGCTGACATTTTTGTACATAAATTTACCTCATAACAAAATAGAAATGTGGTTTATTATCAACTTAGAAAATACATGTCAAAATAGTGGAGCGAGAGAACTTGTTTTATTAAACGTGCAAAAAGGGAAAATGCTGCCTAATTCTGGAAAAAAAGCTTCTATTTCTGTTGTTCTTTCACAACTAGGCCCTAATACTTTCTTGATTCTTTCCTAACCCTTTAATAAAATAAACACCTTTTTGTAAATGCTGAACTTACCTTATAACTGAAATGTAGAACGTGTGATCTTCATGGAATGTGCTGTATTTCTTTACTTCCTCACACCATGTGACTTCATTATATTTTAGATTGTTTCCTCGGCCACATGCTTATAATGAACAAGTATATTAATGAAACAAAATGCTCGCTGTAGGTTTCAATTCCATGCCATTTATTAATGTTTATTTTCATAGGGCAGCTCATTGTTACACAATGGGACACTGAATAGCTAACTGAGTAGGCTTGCAAAGGTTCTTATGAGAATCTTTCTAGATGTATCTTTTTGTAATATGAAGTAGCCACATTCAAATTACTATATGTCGACATGGATGTTTAATTCAAATAGATTTTTTTGGGGTGTTTCAGTCGACATGGATGTTTGACATGGGAATCGAGGACGAAGACGACAGACCATCAGAAGATCCTTTCCTATCGGTTAGAAATGATTCAACATTTATAAGATTTCCGGCCACACATACACTTCATAGAAAAGAAATAGATAGGACCACAGACCGTTATAGGGTGGCCAGCAAACTACTTATCAACAAGGGCACTGTGCTAACCCTGGGCTTTTCACCTGAAAAAAATTGATATCATATGGGCTAGTCTAATTAGAGCAATGGATACAACCCAAGACTAAAATACCCAGATTGTATTTGGCTGCCACACAAAAGCCCGGGTTTGGAAATAGTGCTTATATTGATATGGAGGGTGGTGTCACCAGCAGCGCCCGATATATAAGGGCGTTGGAGCGGAACCCTGCCTGTTTCCTGGGTGCTTGGCAAGGTCAACTTCATTCTGGCACAAAAAAAAAGCATCCGATAATTCAATATGTGAGTCCCATAGACCACGGCATTCAAGGTTTAATCTCATTCTCACCCTCTCTTCGAGTATGAGGCAACCAGGCACATTCGGGAGGCGAACTGCACAGGTGTAAGTCTTCACGTATCTATGCTGGGCTTTGTTGTGAACAGCCCTGGGGATACACATAGGGTAGAGTTCAGGCATAGAGTGGAGCCTGTAACATCACTGTGGAAGGAAACCTGGGCACGTTTGGCTGCAGCCCATTGCGAGGCTGCACCTAAGTCAATCACGGTCACTGCGTCTGCGACGTCCTGACGTTGCTCACACTGGGCCTTTTGTCCCAGCTACAAAAAGAAGACGAGCACAGAGCCTACTTTAAATATCAACAGGCTGTACCTTGTCCTCCGCCCACCCGCCTTCAAAGAAGAGAACTCTGAGCCCAGCAGCCAGGAGCAAAAATCTCGGCAGAAGCACCTTCGAGAACTTTTTCTGTTCCAATTGAAGTCCAGGTGATGACAACATACAAGTGAGTGTTACACTTTCAGACACTGACTTTTACAGTATTTTAAAGCAAAGCGGATACCTCGGACCTGACTTTAAGCGTGCCCTAATTAAAAAGTCACAGACACTGCCAACCCATATCATCATTTTTGGGTGCTCGTGGTAGCCATTGTTCAAATTCTGTGTTGGGTCAATAATGTTTTGTTGTTTCTGCAATGCCTATAATAACTTGTGAACACGTTCTGCATCACTTCACAAGTTGACTATTTCTAAATGGAAAGTGTTAAAACAATTTTAAGGATGCTCACAGAGTCACAGTGTGCACCTTGGAAGCATGAAAGGCTGAGTGGGCCATGCTGAGTTCGGATTCATGACCAGTATTTTATAGCCATGTTTCAGCAAAGTCCACTTAATTCACTTAGCCACTTTCGTGGGTTTTGTGCAATTACAATGTCATTGTCCCTTCGCATTTTCCCTGCAGTACCAAGATGCAATACTCCATTACCCTCTCACTGTATTTTCTTTCCTGCAGTGCCAGTGACATGCCCTTGCCTAGTTACCTCTATCTTCAGCTGTACAGTTTCAAGCTGGGCTATTAGGCAATCGGGGAGTACCCTAAGGTCTGCTCTGGCAGGTCAGTGTGTGGGCTTCTGTGGGCCTGTTTTATGGTCTGCTTGGGGGGGGGTACTGTACATTTCCTCGATAAAGGAACACAACATTGCCTGCAGCAAGCTCTAATTCATGCAGCCTTCCATACCTTGTAATCTTGTGTCTTCACAAATTTGCAAAGGCCCCAAATTGGAAGCTTGGGCCTCTTTTTAGCTATCTAATTCACAAAGCGTTGGGACACTTAGAGGGGCATTTTTGCCAGACCCTATCGACACCACAACGTGACTTTCCAGATGTGTGGTGGCAATAGAGGCTTCACCATGTTTACAAGGCAGCATTAAGCCGCCTAACATGGCTTAAGCTGGCTTGTAAATAAGGCACCCTTTCAAGCTCTACTAGCGTGAAACGGGAGGGCAATGGGTGTTGCTGTGGGCATTCCAAACACAACACCCATTGATTTTGACGCTGCCCCATATTTACAAGGGTGGCGTAATTAAGGGGCAGAACCAAAATTGAGACCAGGTAAAACCTGGTCTTACACTGGCCAAACATGGAGAAATGTTTAGTTTCTCCTTGTTTTTGCTGTTTCCATGTGTGCTGTGTTGTGCAGCACACAGTGAAATAGCAAAACACCAATGATTGCTTATGTGCAGGATGGAGCCCCTTTCTGCACATAAATAATCATTTAAAAAAAATTGTTTTGCAAATTTTATGTGTTCTGCATTGAGCAAAACGTCATTTAAAAAGTGTTTATTGTGCAGGAAGGGCACCTTCCTGCGCATAAACAATCTTCCCCTGCAACGCAGACACTCTAGCACTATGATGCAAGGGTGCCTGCGCTGGCACTAGGCAGCTAAATTTAGAGCCAGCGCTGGGAGAAACGCAGGGCTGCACTATAATCTTGTAAATATGATGCAGCCCTGAATTTCTAAAGTGACGGAGCGTGCCTTTAGGCTTAACTTCAGGCTTCGCCACTTTACTCATAAATATGCCCCTGAATTTGGTGTCTGGATGGTTTTACCATCGCAGTCTGATCCTGAATCTGTACCCAGCAGTGCCGGACATCTTTCCTACTTTTTCTTTTTCTCTCTTTCCTAAATAATTTGTGCTGAAAAAAGTACCATTGTATCCCATTTAAAAAAAAGTGGGTGGGGGTTTCTTATGGATAGCCGCCCTTGCTTGCTCATACGCAATACAATACTGATCTAATCTTATGTCTCACCCTTTTCAAATGTAACCAGCCACCACTGTGTGTCACTACAAGCTGTGTTCTCCTCTCACATGTTCTCAAGTAAATTCCTTTGTGGTATTTCCAGGCAGTCTGCTGGTCTGGTTAATAGGACACCACCCCTTTCAGAGTAGAATGAAGCACTTTCTGATTTGACAGCATATGCGCACGAACCCTATACTCTCTGGAAAAATGGGATTCTTCCATATTCAGCACCGTTGCATCAGAACATTGCATCAGCCATAACATTCATCATTCAAAACATGAGAGAAGAGTGAAAACAAATGATGTGCGCATGAGACTTCAATCTGAAAACACAAAACAGAAGCCCTCATTGCCGGTGAGATGGAAGCCGCCTCCTGCCTCAGCTGCTAGGATGCGCCCACAGTTTGTATGGGCCCAAAGTAGATGCGCTGAATTATGGCCTGCATCCTGACTGGTAAGTAGTTTCTGAAAAGGCCACATTACGGATAATGAATGGATGGGTCCGAGCATCTATAAAACCTCACCATGGTAAATAAGGGACATAAAACACCGATAAAGAGGAGATGACATCCCTGTAAGTTATCATTACCAGCTACGCGCAGTGATAAATTGACCTGAAATGGAAATTCAACGAGTTTTTATGGAAATGAATTAAAATCTTCAGAAACTGAAGCCTTTTAATGAGTCTGGGAGGACGGCGGCCAAGTTCTGGGTCTTGTTGTGGCTTAGCTCTACAGAAAAAATATGAGCGGACATTAGTCTTGCAGGCCCCCTTGCTCCTGAAAGCCACTTCGCTATGAAGTCCTTTGGTATATACATTTGACATAATACTTAAGCAAGAGAGGAGGCTTTGGTGGTAATGCTGGGCTGTGTCATGTATGTTCAGCTTTTATATTAAAGTATACATTTCACAACCTTAGGTTTGGAGGTGCAATTCCTCCACTACTGTGTTATTATTATTATTATTATTAATATTATGATTATTTAGCTTGTAGAGCTCCTGGTTACTCCAATGGAGTGTCCCCGAGCTAAAACACCATCCAAGCCATAGCAACTGACCTGCATCAAGCTACCTCCCTCAGACCTATAACCCCAAGTAGTAATAATAAACGGACTATTGTGTTCAAGGGAGGAATATATGACATTACAAAGTGTACTAATGCTACGCGTGCTATTACAACACGGGTATTACTACGCCAATACCATTACACAGAACTACCATTACAATGCAAACTTTTACCACGTATATGCCTTTATGATGCATGCCATTACAACACACAGGCATGTGTGGTAAAGGCATACACTTGGTAAAAGTGGTGACGGTAAGTAAATCTCTCTCTTGCGCTCTCTCTCCCGCTCTCTCTCTCTCTCGCTCTCTTTCTCTCTCTCTCTCGCTCTCTCTCTCTCTCTCTCTCTCTCTCTCTATATATATATATATATATATATATATATATATATATATATATGCTCCAACACATTTTTCCGTGTTCCAAACACAAAATTCACTCGAGCCACAATATGATTCTTGAAGCGTGATTTAATTATTCAAACTTGCAGCAAGTAAACACCCGACGCATTTCGGTGCCACGACACCTTGGTCACGGGTCAGAGAAACATTTGTGCAATGAAAATATATATAGTGCAGTTCATTTACATAGAAATAGGACTACTCTGTCTTTACATTCTGATGATTTTGGCAGACATCTTGGAATGGTGTTTTAACACTCGTGGCTGTAAAAATTATAAATAAAGTTTTTACATGACTAACATGACAATAATCATGAAAAAAGCTAGCACCATTATTTTAATATAATGTTTTCTCATTAAAACTCTTAACAATATACCATAAAGTCATGTTGCATCTACATTGTGTATTTGCAGAAAATAGTTTACGCACCACAATACAGCCCCAGTGGGCACATAGCAATAAAGACCATTGTTGATAACAAACCAAAATGGTTTCGACCCCTGCTAAATGGACTGCTGTGTTTGGGGGTTGGTGCAGTATGGGGAGCTGAGGAGGGAGTCGCCACGCAGAAGTTAGGTTGAAGTGGCCCGCGCTATGTCATCACCCCCGTGGCTGTGCTGGACCAACGCACAGCATTCTGGTACCTGTAGTACAGACGCACTGGGCGTCCTACAGACAACACAGACAGCGAATCATATTCCATGCTGTCTAACCGAGGGGCGGAGCTAACTCTCACCTGACTGGAAAGGAGAAGGTATTTCAACCACATTGTTTGCCTCCTCCATGCAAACACCTCATGGCGCTGACGAAGGCTGAACTATGCCGAAATGCATTCGCCCTATTGCTGGTGTTCGTGGCATTAAAACCCCTCCAAAGAATCCTCTGTGTGGTTTCCACTTCTTGCTGCTGTTGGGGAAGATTTTCGTTTATATTTCAGCGCGATTGCCAGTTACGCGCTTTGGAAACCCCTGCACCCTCGAGGGTCCCGGTCAAAGCTGGCTTCTGCTTCGCAGTTTGTGACTTTTCCCAGGGTACTGGGTTGACCGAATCCCGCCCTTGGACACTTCAAGACACCCGGCAGTGTTGGAGACATTGTGCCCCACATTGGGTGAACCGGAGCCCCGGTTCGACCCCTGCTAAATGGACTGCTGTGTTTGGGGGTTGGTGCAGTATGGGGAGCTGAGGAGGGAGTCGCCACGCAGAAGTTAGGTTGAAGTGGCCCGCGCTATGTCATCACCCCCGTGGCTGTGCTGGACCAACGCACAGCATTCTGGTACCTGTAGTACAGACGCACTGGGCGTCCTACAGACAACACAGACAGCGAATCATATTCCATGCTGTCTAACCGAGGGGCGGAGCTAACTCTCACCTGACTGGAAAGGAGAAGGTATTTCAATCACATTGTTTGCCTCCTCCATGCAAACACCTCATGGCGCTGACGAAGGCTGAACTATGCCGAAATGCATTCGCCCTATTGCTGGTGTTCGTGGCATTAAAACCCCTCCAAAGAATCCTCTGTGTGGTTTCCACTTCTTGCTGCTGTTGGGGAAGATTTTCGTTTATATATATATATATATATATACATATATATATATATATATGTGCGCAGACTCCAAGAAACGCCACTTCCAAATCCCAGCGCAACCCAGGACCGGCGAAGCAAGCAGGAGACGGACCACAGCTTACAAATCACAGGTAGATCTTTATTTGCAGGAAAGGTTGGTGGCAAACGGGCAAGACGCGTTTCGGGCTCCACGAGCCCTTGATCACATGCAAATGACCCAACGATTTTCATTTGTATTTATAATGCAGTGAAGCCCGCCTCCCCGTCAATTTTCAAACAGGTCACATGATCATGGTAATAGAGAAAATACTCTAATATCCCTGAAGACATATGCAAACACAATAAATAAGTTACTTTATAATGGAAAATAACTGCACAAGACGGCAATAAAAAGTATTAACAATTAAATATCATCTATTTCATGTCGTATTTCAACTTATTCCGGGATAAATCCCTTTTTGGAAATGGTATGCAATGTACAAAATAGCGACCTGTACCAATTTGGGGAAACGGGTGAAATTTAAAGTGCAATTTACAATGATCATTGAATCATAGTCTGAAATATGTGGAGTAAATATGTTGTGTGCAAAATACAGGTAAAAGGGGAGGGGAAGAAAAGGTGCTAGAAGTGCGTGATAATAGTAACCTGTGTATGTAATGCATCCTTGCTTTTTATGACATAGAAGGATAATATTGTATTAACCTTGCATATGTTACATAAAAGCATACATTAAAACATTTGATACTGGTTTAAATATTCAATCATATATAAAAAATAGATTTATATATAATAAAAACACCCCGTGTATAAAAAGTGCTAAAACATCACACATCTAGACTAATAAAATTACATATATGAATTAATGAATTACTATATACATGAGGGAGCGGAACAGTTAGAATTGTTATTGGAGTGGCTAACAAGGAACTTCACTAACCACAACTGCCATTATACAGGAACGCAATACTATATAGGACTGATACTGAAACATTAGCCATCTCCCTAGATCACAGGGAACCTGATATATCTAGGGAGCAGATGAAATGCTGGGAAACCTGTCTCAGACAAATTGGGCTTAATTACAGAAGCGAATCGTTAAAGAAAATGGCGCAAATCCTCTGTATTATTTAGCCCATTAGGCCACTTACTGTCGTACTCTAGAATCAAACTTGATTCCAATCGCCTCAGTTTAAGCTCACGGTTACCTCCTCTTCTAAGTTTGGGGACAGATGCCACCACGTAATATGAGAGACAATTGATGTCTTTGTTGTGTATGCTCTCAAAGTGGCGAGCCACTGGGTATGCCTGATCACAATGTAGGATGGCGCGAATATGCTGGAGAATCCTGACGTGCACTTGCTGTTTTGTACTGCCTATATAATTGAGGCCACAAGTGCACGTCAGGACATATACCGCATAATCCGTTTTACAAGTATGGCTGCCCTGAATTGGAATTTCAGAGGTGGAAAACGGGGTTCTGTAATGAGTTTTGTTTGTTCCAAACTTGCATGCTCTACAAGTAGTGCATTTACGGAACCCTGCTGGTGATAACCAATTAGGTTTTTGTTGTAGTTCTGGACTACCTTGGTCCAGAACTGCACCCATACTCTGTGCTCGCCTAAAAGTATGTTTGGCAACATGCATCCCAGAACAGTATCTGTAAGGACAGTGGACCAATTCCGATTGATTATTTGTCTAATTTTGGTTTTTTGACTGCTATAATCAGTTATGAACCTAGGACAGTCTGCACTATTTAAGATGGTATCGTCAGAGACCGTATTATTCTTACTAGTACTGTCTGCAAATAGACTGGCTCTGGAACGATTCTGTGCTTTCATTAAGGCTTGAGTAAACATCTTTTCTGAGTATCCACGGGCTTTCATTCGGTGTTTTAATTCAATAACACATTTTTCAAAATCCTCAGTGGAACTACATATTCTTTTTAACCTTAGGATTTCTCCATAAGGTATACTATGGATGGTGTGCCTGGGGTGAGGCATGGAGCGTGGTATTGCCAGCTGTTGCTTTTCTATGTAGGGTAGTTTGTATCCGCTTGTTACCATCTACATAAATTTTGACATCTAGGAAATCTGCTTGCTTGGCACTTATGTTAGAAGTAAATTTCAAATTAAGGTGGTTATGATTGATCTCATCAATAAATGTGCGTGCTTCATTTTCATCACCCTGCCAAACAATAAAGATGTCGTCAATGTAGCGGAGATATTTTACAACTTTCTCCCGTACCCACGCTTGATGTGTGACCCTGAGGACCCGCTCCTCCCACCAGCCAACGTGTAAACATGCATAGCTAGGGGAGAAGCAGGCCCCCATAGCCACACCTCTCAGTTGTCTCCAAATCTCCTTCCCAAATGAAAAATAGTTATTGCCCAAACACCATTCAATCAGGCCCAAGATCACCTTATTATATTCATAGAATTCAGCAGGTCGTTGACCAAGAAAATGGGTGACTGCATTAAGACCACAGGAAAGAGCAATGCCCGTGTACAATTGTTCAACATCAAGAGTGATTAGCAGCATGATTAGCAGCATGTCTTCCTGCCATTCTAAGTCCTCTATTTTAGCTAGAAAGTCACTGGTATCACGGACAAAGCTGGGAAGGTTGTTAACCCAATTTTGTAGAAAGAAATCAATGTATTGACCCACATTTTCTCCACAGCTGTTAATGGCGGAGATAATGGGTCTGCCGGGAACAGGTGATATCCCTTTATGAACTTTCGGGATAAGGTAGGGCACTGGCAAGACTGGATGTTCATTATGCATAAATGTGTACTCATCCGATGAAATGAGACCTTCCCTGCGATATTTTAAAAGCAACTTGTGCAAACTTTCATTTGCTTTCAAATAGTCTTTGTTGGTTGCTTTGATGTAGCAAGCAGGGTCTTGAAGCTGCCTTTGTGCCTTTGTAGAGTAATCTGATTTGGGCCAAATAACTATGTTGCCCCCTTTATCAGCGGTTTTTACTATTATTTTGGGGTTGTCTTTTAGTTTTTTCATTAGTTCAAAGTATTTGGCTTTTTGCACATTGTATTTCTTTTTCTTTTGATTGTTGATTTTTTTGTATAGTTCTTTGATGTCTGTGATAATGCAATCTTGGAAAACATCAACAGCGTCTTTAGTCATAATGGGCACAAAATCTGATTTTCCTTTGAATGGCGTGATACCTGTACCTTTTTGAGTCATATTAAGTTTTTTCTAGTCTTTTTTGTGTGCTGGTATCAACATCCCCACTCATACTTTGAGAATTTGTTGCTTGATTGAGGTCATACATGTCAAGGAAGACTGGAACATCACGTGCTGATATCTGGGGTTCATTAGCCGTGTCATTCGTACTATTGTTGATGTCAGTACCATTATTAGATTTTAGTTTCTGCAGCGCAAAGAATTTTTTCAGCTTTAATTTGCGAATATATCGATATACATCGACTCTAGTGGAGGCATATTTAAAATTCTGCTCGGGGCAAAAGTTCAAACCTAACTCCAGGAGTTGCTGTTCTGCTTTTGTGAGAACTACATCCGATAAATTCACAATGGATCTCCCCATCTCTACTTTTTCTTTCTCCATGATTGGTTAGACTTCTTGCTCTTGCCCCCTTTGTTTGTGTTTCCGTCGCCTTTCGCGTCTTTTTTTATTTCTGCGGGTGTTACTGTGTTTTTTTGACGCGGTCTCAGTGTGCGCAGTCTTTCGGCTACTAAAAAATTAAGCTCCTCGTCAATGTCGAGAATAGGCATCGGAAGGCTGGTTGTAGTCAAATCTTCGTTTGAGCTAATTGAACCACTTGAGTTTGAAGCTATATCGGAGTTAGAACTCACAGTTGCGTTGTCTTGTGCTTCAATTGATTTAGGTATGGAAATTGAATTTCACATTGCATTTCCTTTATTCTTAAATTGCTGACGTTTAGTGACATTATATTTACGCGCAATATATATTTATTTATATAAAATATATTCACCCCAATATCCAAACCCACCCTAAATTTACTCTTCTCATCCAAAAACCCAAACCCTAAAATGATCCCTCCCACCCAAAAAACAAAACCCACGCTAAACTTTAAAACTACCCTTCCTCCCAAAACCCACCCTAAACCCTAAAATTACCATTCGCACCCCAAAACCCACCCCACCCTAAACCCTAAAAGTCCCATATATGCATTCTGCAGCACACATACAAATGGCCAATTGCCTTAAGGCATAGTTTTTGTGCAGAAAGTAACTCCTTTCTGCACAAAAACTATGCTAACCACAATGCAGACACCCTTGCACTGTGTGCAGTGGTGCCTGTACCAGCACAGGGAGATAAAGGAGAAGTGTGCCACGTCTTAGTAGATATGGCACATTTCTGCAGTCTCTTATTCAGTTACTTTACTTGCTGCGTTGCATGAACTCTTGATGATTGTGGCCTTACATTTTTTTTAAATAGGGCCAAAAGGTATATTTGTCAACTGCTTTTGTTCAAATGCATTTGTTAAAAAAACCTAATGCATTACTTAATTCTAAATATATATATAGAATCTTTCTTTTTTCCTACTATATTTTCCTTCTCTATTCACAGGGATAAACTTTAGTCCGTAAAAGTATATATAAATCTACAAATAAAAAAAAGAAATATGTATTTGTGAAGACAAACAGATGAAAATTGCAATACTGCTAAGTCTGCTACTGTGCCCAGCATCTTTACTTCTCCATAGCATCATATCATATCATCTATGTGCCTATAAGAAAAGAGTTGCCTCTCTCCTGCTGTTTTCAGAATGGATGGGCTGAAGATGCCTCATCATGCCCATTCTGAAAGAAGCCCCCTTGCTCTTAGGGCCTTCAAGGGTTTTACAAGTTACTCATCTGACCAGTGTTGTCCTTGCGGCCTGTGAGGAATAACCAGCCTTTACCCTCGCATATATAGTGGGTCACCTCTTATGACAGTCTTACTCTTTACCTGTTGTGTTTGGGTTAGCTATTCCATATATTCAAAGCTGGCCTTAAATTATATTTGTAGAAAGATTGCAATGGTAACTAGTGGTTTGTGTGGATAGACTGAAGGAGCAAGTGTACGGGTTTTTTGGGGGGGTTCTGTGATTGATGAAAATTGTAGTGTACTAATTCCTTTTACTGTATTAACTCTTTCACAACATTTTCATGCCTTGTTTAAGTAACTCAAAATCCAGTTACAGTTATAGATCTTTCGTGTGCTGCAGCCACCAGACTCTATCATAAGAACAGTTTGTGGGATTGGCAACCCTAGCAACAAACCACATTCTGCACAATAATGTTGAAGTTCCCCATAAATCTGTAAATCCCAAGAATGAAGACTTTTCATCCAAAGGTGGTTGAATTTTTTTAAACAGCAGATGAGTGGTACTTATATATGATGCACACGCCCACTGGACTTCACTCATCTGAACATATTTATACATTTTATTTAAGTGATTTCAGCTAGGTTGCCTTCTGCACTAGTAAAAACAACCTACAAAACACCCTAAAACAAGCATCTGCATTCTTTTTTTTATGTTTTGATTTTTAAAACATAAATAAAAGGCATTAACATTTACAATGCCAATAGCTTAAACTCTCGCAAATGGCAGACCTATTGCATTCCAAATGCTTGAAGGCATTGCTGTGTTGCCCCGTTCTGTCTCCCATGGCCCCCAAAGTGCTCCCCGTTTGATACGAGTTAAATAAACAAGCCAGTGTTCACAACAACACAAGAGAGACCCTCCTCATTAAAAAAAAATAGTGCTTGCAGACAAAATAAGATGTATGGTGTAACAAAAGAAGTAAGAGGGCCAGTCCTCATGGGAGGTGAAAATTGAAGACAAGGCGGTACTAAGGAGGGACTAAGAAGCCTAATAACCAATCCAAAGCCAACATTTATGAAGGACAATAACACAAGCCAATGAAAAATATGGGCGGAGAGTCAGTGGGCCTTCAAGTACATACTCCAATACAGCATGGTTTGCAGAGCAGCAAATGCGCTGCCCAGGCTCAACCTAAAAACATAGTAACGGAAACAAAGCACAATAAACAAAAGCTGTTCAAAGAATGTTTTAAATGATAAAGTCGATATTTACTTATTCACTGTGCATTAGTACATAAAATTACTGTTGTGTGTTTATACTATTGAATTCTCATTGAGAGGTAATTTTGTATGTCCATGAAGTTCAAATCCTATTTCTGGAGGCTGATGCTTTTCTTTTTGATGCCCTAGCTTTTGCCTGCAATCAATCCATTTGCCTAATCCTTGCTCTGAAATGTCGCTGAACAAGACCAATTTCTCTTTGTCCACCTTGAGTTGTTCTTACGTTAAGGTGTGCAAATCGTTTTTCCTGTAGAACATGGGATTGTTGGGTGGAATATCAAAGGTGGACCATAGATTGTGCGAAAAGTCGAGTATACAAGAGAAAAGTATAGATTTACTATTCTTAACTCCACACATATCTACCTTGAAGAAATAAATATAATCAATGTGCCTCTATGTGGAATTAGGTATAGAAAATCTATACATACTTACCTGTCCATATTTTAGATGTAGATATTCTGTTCACAATAATGTGACTACTCAATATTTCTGCTTCTGTAATCAGAACCCAGGCCAGAACAAGGCCAAGCCATATGGTGCACTTCTCCCATGCCAGAGATAATTGTCTTTTGATTTATTTCATCTCATTTTTTACTGGATGACATTTGACATATATCCATGATGTAGCTGATGTCAGATTCCAGGGCAATGCTGAGGAAAACCGAAGACAGCATTATCAAGGGCTTCCAAAACATCTTTTCAAGGTGCCATTCTTAGCTGTGCTGTTGTTATCAAGGTCCCACAATTCTGCTCCACAGGCTATCTGGTTGATGCCTTTGGCTGCACCACTAGATAGATAGATTGTTAATTATAATTTCCATATGAGCGGGCAGGCCTTTGGATGGCTTTTAATGAGAGTTTGGATTTCTCTGTAGCATTTATGATGTCTGTATTCCATTTTAAATTGTTGGTTAAGGTCATGCCCAAGTAGATGAAGCCATTGACTTATTCTAGTTTTGTTACCCCAAAGATGAACACTTTTGCTTGCCGCTGAGTTTTCCCAAAAATATGTTACAGACCTGCCACCTACCCTGAAAATAACCAAATATTATTCTCCTAAAATAGGATCCAGCCATATCCTATGTCTGCTTTAAGCGTATGGATTGATACTTTCTGGTTTTACTGCTATTGGCCTTCAGAGGAAATTTGACGCCCTTGCTTTTAGCTGTAAGGGAAATCACCTGAAAATAAAATTTTAAAAACGAGGATTTTCATTTTTGCCACAAAAAAAAACATATTTTAAAAGGTCTCTTGATAGCAATACGATTGAAATGCTAAACTCTTACAAATACCTACCGTTGCTTTTGTCTAAGAACCTGAAATAGAAAATGCATATGAGGACTACAAAGGCTAGAATGATATTGGAAAGTGGGACTCTCGTGAAATGTAATCAGATTTATGGGTGATATTCATTGACTCCTTCTCTGAAACCCTAGAAGAGTAAAATGTATCCATTAGCCTTCTATGGTTCAGACGTTCTGCTTTTAAATCCTCAGAACACCTGGCAAGCTCTAAAGAGAGCAGCCTTAAAACGTACAAAGGGTACCTTGATGCAAAGTATTCGTTGCCAAATAAATCTTTCCTCCTGGCACATTTTGGCAGGCACTCGTCCCTTAAAATCTTTTTAAAAAGCTATCCCCACAGGATTCCCTCGTACAAATCTCCAAATTATGCTGGGAAGCCCTTACTCTTGAAAGGAAATGGGCAACGGCCCAGGTTAAAAGAACACTGGAGTTAGAAACATGCACTGCCAATTGGGATTGGTCGCATTCCAAATAAATATGACCTGAGGGATTCCACTCTTCAAGTGCCATTAAGTTTGGACGAGAAGTTTCTGTCCAATAAATCCTCAGTCTCATTCACTCTCAGGGGCATATTCTCAAGAACGTGTGATAACCATCTCAAAAGTAACTTAACGCAACTGTGCATATTGCGGTCTATTGTGAGAAAATAACACAGTCTTAATGTCTAATTCCCAACCCGGTGCACCATGCAAGAGTAGCATGAAAATGCGCCAATTGACTGCGCAAAAGTCAACGCGACGAACAAAGAAAAGCAAAATACGAATGCCCAAAAAGTTGCGATGACCCAAATCGCAATACCAAAATCATCGATATCCAGCAACAGCCCTGCAATACCCACGGGACATGCGGGAATACACACTATAAAAGCCAAAATAAAAAAACACGCCAAAACGGAATCAAACTGTGTTACACCATGGATGCACCCGGACCGAGTTCAGAGGAGAAGCCGAACCCCACGGAGGACCAAAATGGAACCCCATCTTCGGGGAAGGGCAAGGACAAGCGGAAGAGGAAGGCGGGGTTCAGTCTGCAAGAAGACCGGATCATCTTCACGGAGGTGATAGGACACTATCAACAACTGTTCGTCACCTCCACTGCGGCACTGGCAACCCAAGCGGAAGTATGGCAGACCATCATCACCAATGTCAATGCAGTCAGAGTAGTGAGGAGGTCAATGAAGGAGGTCAAGAGGCGCTGGCATGATGTGCAAAGGCAGCCCAAACAGAAACTCGCCGCCAACATGAAGGCAGCAACGGCGACTGGATGTGGGAGACCTGCGCCACAGGAGGAGCTGGATGAGCTGGAGGAAATGATGGCCAATCATCAGTGTGGAGACGGTGGCAGGAGTCGGGGCCTGGACACAGAATGATACAGCCTGACCAAACAGCAACAGGGTGAGTGACGACCTGTGACTGGGGGGACGGGGGGAGATGGGCACAATGGCACACATGCACAATCATGTGTAGCACACCGCACATGCACAATGATAGTGGAACATGTCCCTGATACCCTTGTCACACTGTAGCACACATACAAACACCAAGTAGGCCCCGGTCCACCATGTGCAAATATGGACCCCATCTGAATAACCAACGATACTACAAACCCATGCACATGTGATGAAACCAGAAAAGCAGCAACTGTGTGAGCCACACTGACTAAGCAAGTGACACTGCATGACCGATAGCATGGCAGCAGCCTAAATAAATGACATTGTGCACAAATCATACAATGAGCTGAGTGGGGATGAAATGCACTCTTAGTAATTCAAAAGTTAATCAGGTGTAAACCATTACTCCTTTCAAACATGATCGGCATGCAAAACTTGCTTTGCGAGCTTCGTCCCATTGCGCTGCAACATTACTAAACGACGAAGGAACCTTCATAGGTTCCACCAAGCTGCACAGCCACATCGCTGCCTGAATCCATGAATCAAATTCATATGTTTAAATCAACTTTTTCCATTTTTTCACCATTAATTTTCATCCTTCTTTCTTGCTTTCAATTAATTTTATTCAATCCATGTTAAATGTTAATGTTCAAGAGGGTTCAGAAGCATAAGGTGGGTTCCATGTCATGATTTATTATGTTTTGACAAACCCAATGCATTTTGGGAATGAATTCCCTTCGTCAGGGGCATCTAAAAATATCAGCAAATATATATACTTTAAACCATAATTTTCACCCAAGCATTTCACTAATATTCAAACAACGCATTAAATATAAACATGAAACAACACATGAAAATGTTAATGATAGGCCTCTCTATAAAGAGCTGAAAACTCATCTGACTTGTGTACAAATAAATTGCCTCTTACAGATTGTGCCTCATCATTCACACATGTTCTACATGACCCGATCACCCCAAGGTTTTAAGTAAGTCCACCCCTTATCATAATTGTAACAGTGCTACTTGTTTAAAGAGCAGAAAACACTTTCCAGCTTCTGAACGCTTACCATGTGTGGAGACGGTGGCAGGAATCGGGGGCCTGAACACAGCACGATACAGCCTGACCCAACAGCAACAGGTTGAGTGACAACCAGGGACTGGGGGGCTGGGGGAGATGGGCACAATGGCACACATGCACAATCATGTGTATCACACTGCACATGCACAATGACAATGGAACATGTCCCTGATACCCTTGGCACACTGCAGCACACATACAAACACCAAATAGGCCCTGGTCCACCATGTGCAAATATGGACCCAATCTGAATAACCAACGACACTACGAACCCATGCACATTTGATGAAACCAGAAAAGCAGCGACTTTGTTAGCCACACTGACTAAGCAAGTGACACTGCATGACCGATAGCATGGCAGCAGCCTGAATAAATGACATTGTGCACGAATCGACATGGAGGTGGCCCAGTGTGGATCACATCCATAAAGGAGCAGGTCACACTCTGACACATCCACGTGCACCTACAACCCATGCTGTCCAATACACGCAGCAGACAAACAATTCACAAGGCCACAAAATCTGTGCAAGAGCACAAATGACCAAAGTCGCAAACATCCCAGCCCCCGAAAAGCACACAATTCAAAGGCACATCAACTCAAAGGGACAAGGTTACACAAAATCAGAGCTGCAGGATCGACTCCCTCACAATGCAGCATACACACATAGCAACCACAGAACATCACCAATGACGGCAATGTGGGACAAAGTGCAACACCTACACCACAGGACAGAGGACATAACAGTTTCCACTTGTGCGTAGTAACTGGCCACTCACATCAGGCATTGCATGCCACTGTGTGATGACAATGTACAGGTACTACCGCACATCCGTCATGTACTCGGAAAACCCTCTGTCTGCCCTCAAATAGCCAGCTCCACCAAAACAGTCACAATGTGCATTTTCATGCAGTCTGCATGTTAACATCTGCAAAGCGGCAACATACATGGGAACCACTGTTAAAATGCATCTCCCCTTTACATTGCAGAGGGACAAACAACACTGACTTCAGAGCAGACCACAAATCCCATCAATGATGATGAAGAGGGCAACATGCACATCTGTTCAGACACCGTCCAACGGCTAATGGACAGCCTCCGCACCCCACCCCCAGGAGCAGGGCAGGCCAGCTGCCTCGAGGTGACCCCACCACCTGCACAGACCACACAGCAGGAAACACACACCACCACGGCCGTCTCCAAGGACCCCCACGAACAACACATGGAATTCCAACGCCGTGTGTTGGGTTGCCAGGTGGAGTTGGCTGATCAGCTGCGGGTGGGTTTCAGGCTTGTGGCAGCCAAACTCAATGCCATACATGGGTGTCTGAGTCCCATCAGGGACACACACTGTCCACACCATGCTCCAAGACAATCCTTGGCTGACATCGCTGGGGCCATCTCTCGGATACAAGAACTGTCTAGTCAGACAGGTACCAGCAATGACAGCACAGAGTTGGCACAGATGTGCAGGACAATTGAGACCATGGAGCAGATGCAGGCTGGAAGTATGGCTGCCACGGATGAAAATCAGTGAGATGTAGCTGGGATCTTCAATGCCATGCAGTTCATCGCCCTGCCATTGCTGCCACTGAGCCGGTCCCAGATGACTTCAGCTGGAACTGCGACACACACCTTTCCGACCCCTGATCTGTCAGTGGCACTCAGTGATGCAGCCCTATCACCATCGCACCCTGATGTGTCAGTGGCATCCAGTGATGCAGCCATTACCCCACCACACACACCGGACACACTGGACACTGAGGAAGTATCAGTGCACTAAGATGTGGATGGTAATTACTATGTGAGGAAGGAGGTAGTAGCGTCCATCAATGCCAAATGACATGTCCCTGCCTGGATCTGCATCATGCCCTGGACCAACACGTTCCACTGACCCCCAGAACACTCTGAGACATACACCTGGACCCCGACATGGACTGGCATATCTTCACTGGTTGGCAATAACACAACAATCGTGCAGCGGACTGCACTCTCCCTCTCCCAAATCATTTACCAATCCCCAGAGGACTCTGGTTGGCCCAACACTGGGCTCACATGTAATGTGGGCTTGACAACCCTGTTGAACCCTGGGCCACATGGCCAGTTGTATGTCTGTGAAGGTGAGCACTGGCTGTGGCCTCGTTGCACATTACCGACAATCTTGCAACCCCCCAATGTAGGCACACGTCGATGTATTGAATAGGGGTGTGTGTAGGAATGACCAAATTGGTAGCAGGCCAGAAGTGGTGTCCTACATCACATGTGACACCAGAAGTCCACCCAGAAATCCACTTCTAATACCTGCTCACACACATCTGTGTGCACACATTCTGTTGTGATTCATGGCATTGCTCCAAATGGTCAGAGGTTGGACACCATACTCACATTGCTGGAGACACGTAAGTGCACAGGCCTGCCAGCAACTGCCCCAACTACAACGTTTGGGTCACAGAGGAGGAGCAGTCAAAAGGGGCCCACCACCATTGTACAGGCATCCCTCGGTCCCTTCCTGTGTAGGGACGATGCACATTTTGGCACACGATTCGTACAACTAATGAACACTCATCACAGTTGGACCATAGTGGAATTGCGGAAACTTTATTGGCATGTGCATGTCAGTACGGCCAGAGCGAGGGCCACAATATGCAGGGACATGCTTGAGACACTTACATGCAGCATGGGAACATGTCGAGCTGCAAGACATGACGGTGAAAAAATTTACACAATCATTACAAATGGCAACGGTCTCAGCCCACCTTGCCCTGCTGAACGAGTCATGTGATGTTTGGTGTCTGCCCATTGCCTGTGTGAGAGAACACGACTCACAGCCCCTGGGGTCTGCATAGTGTTGGGCCACCGGACTGCACCAACTGTGTGCTCTGCTGACAGTGATCAGGTGGAAGCGTCCGACAAGGTCACATGTCGTACTACATTGCCATGTGTGTACTCCCCCCCAGCAGTATGTCCGGGTTGCCAAACGACGCTGTGCTGCTCCGACCATGGAAGTGCCTCACCTTGCACAGGTGTGTGTACACACAAGTAGTTCCAAGCACATGCATTCTGAGTCCAGGCAAAGGCAGACATGTCCACTGTTGTGGTGGGATATGTGAGCATTCCCCACAATGCAACAAGGTTTTGGGTCCTGTGCTGTGGGTGACAGTCCGATGTGGCTGCAGGAACGTAGTTACTCGTCCATGAATGCCAGCGCAGCTTCATGGGCAATGTGTTCCAATAGTACATTGTTGTCGGGTTCTAGGAATACCAGGGTGACCCAAACCATTAACTGGTCTGGGCAGATGTGCTTAGTCCACGCTGTTTTCACCAATCCGCACCACGGCCCAATAGGGTAGCGCCTCGATGTGGTCACTGCACACAAGGAGTTGTGTGGCGTATGTGCACAACTGCCAGCACATACGCCAAAGATCAGTGCATCCGATGCATGGCCATCCTGGTGGCACTCCTGTTTATGGGCCAACAGGGGGTGCACTGCCATAATCCAATTCAGCTACCATTGCGTTGGATAGGCAGACTTCCATAGGGCACTCGAATGTGCATGATCGACAGTGGAACCAGGGCTGGACGCAGGTGACATAGGAAAGACGGAAACTCAGATGGTAACTGATTTGCAACACTGCCATTGGCAGTGATCCCAGTAGATGCATCATTCGTGCATGGTACAGTTCCATGTGACGGGATTGTGCATGTTCCCGGGAATGCCTGCCATTGCGTTTGTTGGTCTCGTAGCACCAACACTCCTCAGACTTGTGGCAGTTCTGTGGATGATATGACACAGCTCTGGGCAATGAGTCGTATGTGTGTGCAACGTTTGGATGTATGGATAGTTTTTGGCCAATGTCTCAAGGGCATCCATTGCAGGTGTAGGTCATGCTGGGACAAGTGTGTGTGGGGTGTGGGCTTGTTGGTTTTTCATTAGCGCTGTTCATGGTGTGGGAGTCGTCGGAGGCAGGTTTGGTATTGTAATTGTAATTGTAATTGTAAAGGTTCTTCTATAGCGCATGGCTACTCGGAAGCATCCCAGCGCTTAGTACTAACCAGAAGAAGATAGATATCAGAAGATGCTGAAGCCTAACCCATCTAGATCTTGGGGAACAGTACTGTTTTTAGCTTTTTGCGAAATGCAAGCAAGTTAGGCTCTTGACGGAGAGGTGGAGGGAGAGCATTCCATAACTTAGCCGCATTTTGCGAGAAGAGGCGGCCCCCCGTGCGAGCCCTATTGATCCTCGGAGTTATTAGAAGGTTTTGCTGGTTTGAGCGAAGATTCCTGGATGATTTATATGGTCTGATCATGTCATTTAGGATGGGAGGGCCCTTCCCATAAAGAGTTTTATGGACCAGACAGAGGGTTTTGAAGTGAACCCGCTCCTTTATTGGAAGCCAATGCAAGGTACTCAGCGAGGGTGCGGCTGATATACGGTGGCTGGTACCCGTAAGTAACCTCGCTGCGGAGTTCTGGGCAGTCTGGAGTTGCCGAGTGACCGAGGCGGGGGCTCCTAGGTAGAGCGCATTTCCATAGTCCAGCCTAGATAGAATAAGGGACTGGACTATGGTTTTCTTGGCTGCTTCGGGTAGCTGAGGGAGGATTTTACGAATTATCTTCAACAGGCCAAAGCAGATGGCCACTGTCTTTCTTGCCTGGGTTTTAAAAGACAACTCCGTATCCAGCCAGAAGCAGAGGCTTTTTATCTCGGACTTTGGAATGGGCCCAAGCCCCATGCAGGAGGGCCACAGTGTGGAATTATCAAATGTGGCTTTTTTCCTAGTAGCATCAGCTCAGTTTTCCCCCCATTCAACTTCAGATGGGACGCATCCATCCACTTCGCAACCGCCTCCAGGCAGCTGCGAAGGTTGGTCGGTAGGGGTTCCACCTGATTTAAGGAGACAACTAGCTGAGTGTCATCAGCATAACTTACTAACTGGATTCCAAAGGGGGCCACTACCTCTGCCAGAGGCGCCATGTACACATTAAACAGTGTGGGGCTAAGGGAAGAACCCTGTGATACCCCACACTGTAATGGCACTGGAAGGGAGCAGCTGTTCTCTGAGAAAACCTTGAAAACCCTGTCGCTAAGAAAAGACTCGAGCCACATAAGGGCCTTGCCCGTGATTCCAATCCTTTCAAGGCGGGATAGAAGGACACGGTGGTTAACCGTGTCGAAGGCGGCGCTGAGGTCCAGGAGGATAATGGCCGCGCTGCCACCTGCGTCTAAAATCCTCCTGGAGTCCTCAACCACCCTCAACAGTGCTGTCTCGGTTCCCTGTCCTCTCCGGAATCCTGTTTGAGTAGGGTGTAGCAAATCATGGGTCTCCAAATAAAATGCCAGCTGTTTATTCACCCATTTTTCGGTAAGCTTACTGATGCCGGGGAGAAGTGAAATGGGGCGGTAGTTAGAAAAATCGTTAGGGTCGAGATTTGGTTTTTTCAGCAGGGCCCTAACCATGGCCAGCTTCCAATTTTGCGGTACTATGCCTGACTCCAGCGAGGTGTTAACTAAGTTGATAATATGCTTACTGACGTGAGGCAGAGCCAGGTTTAAAATGGTCATAGGGGCAGGATCGAGCGGGGAACCGCTCTTTATGGAGTTAAAAAGAGGGGATAAAAGTTCTGCACTAAGCGGAGAGAAAGATGAGAGGTGAGGTGGAGTAAAATCAATATCACCTACCAGAGAGGGGGTTAGTTCAGCCATAGATAGGGGGGAAGAGAGAGAAGGATATTTTGGATTTTTGTGGCAAAAAAGCTTGCTAGTTTATTGCAACGAACACCAGATTCCTCGGGGGATAGTGCTGATGAAGGCGGGTCTGGGGCTTTTGACAGAGTTTTAATTATTTTAAACATTTCTCTAGGGGCATTAGCAGAATTCTCAATTTTTTCTGCATAAAAGGTGGATTTTGCTATATTGAGGGCAGATTTATAGTTCTTTATGGTAGATCTGTATTTATTTTTCTTCTCCTCATCGAACTGTTTTCGCGACTGCCTCTCCTCCCATTTACATTCCTGTTTAAGGGACCTTAGGTCTGAATTAAACCAGGGTTGTTTATTGGGGCCTTTTTTATTTGTAATACATTTTTTTGGGAGCACACTATCCAGTGATTGTTCAATCCATTAGTTGAAATCTTTATTTGCCCTATCGATGTTCTGGTTGGCCAGAGGCTCGCTCTGCTTCAGCGTTTCTAGCCAATCATTCAGTTCTAGTTTCGTCCAGCGCCTACCTAAAGCTTTATAAGAAGGTTTAATAGAGCTGGGTCTGCTTATCTTCCATGTAAAAGGGATTACCATATGGTCTGACCAGGGAATCGAGTATGGTTCAGCTGAGGTCAGTTCTACAATGTTTGAGAATATGGGGTCTAAAAGATTCCCTTTGGAATGGGTAGGATGTTGAACTATTAAGTTTAAATCACAGGCGGCTAAATCTTTAGTCAATTCCATTGCAGTGGTATCTAAAGGATTATTAAAATGGAGGTTCAGGTCTCCTAACACTATGAAGTTAGTGACCATACTAGCTAGCTCCAAAGTGGTTTCGATTAGTCCTTCCACAAATTGTCCTATCGGGCCCGGTGGACGGTAAATTAAAAGGCCGGAGAGTGACAGTTCTGAGGATAGTGTAATAGAGTACTGTATACTCTCACGGTCTGGGGTAGAACTATCAGTCATACGACAGATTAGATGCTCCCTATAGAGAATAGCAATCCCTCCTCCAACCTTAGGTCCTCTATCCCTGTGTTGTATCAGGTATCCAGGGGGAAGAGCTCGTACAATATTTGGGCCAGAGGTGGGTCCAAGCCACGTTTCTGTTAAAAAAAGAATATCCAGGTCCAAATCTTGAATTAGTAGGGAAATTTCAGTGGCATGTTTTGGTAAGGAGCGGCAATTGACCAATGCCATTTTCAGAGCAGCCTCCGTTTTCCTTGTTTTAGTAGTCACCTCAGTTGCCCTAAAAGGACAGTGTTGGCAGGAGAAGCAGCCGAGCGCAGGGTCCACCAGGTGGCTACAGGAAGGTGGAAATGCCCCCTTTAGAGTAAGGAGTGCTGAGCGGGAATATGTTAATGGAGGTGAGGCTAGTGAGGCAGGGGTCCTGGGCCATGGGCCCGACTGGGCGCGAACGGGCGCAAACTGGCGGGACTCTGGCACGACTCCGGCGCAGGTCCGGCGCGTCCGCAGTACGCGTCCGCTGCGCGGAGCCATGCCTATTCTTTTAATGGCGCTGCTAGATCGCGTGATCTGCGTGTCCCACACCCAATATGGCCGCCAAGATCACAATCCCAGCCCTCGGCGTCAATACTCGGCCGAGGGCGGTTCGGAGGTAGCGATGGGGGGGAATGAGCACAAGGCGCTTAGAAGCGCTAAGGGGGGGTCTCTAATCTGTAGCGCTTAGTTATTCAAGCGCAGTCGAAATAAACAAAATAAAGCGCAGTCGAAATACACAAAGTAAAAACTTTCAGGGGAGTGATTAAAATCTACAAAGTAAAGACAGAGACCTCCCGGCTTCCGCCTCAGGAGGGAAAGGTTGCTTCTGGTCGTAATCACCAGGGCATGTTCCTAATTCCCTTTTATGGCGCTGCTAGAGCGCGTGATCTGCGTGTCCCACACCCAATATGGCCGCCAAGATCACAATCCCAGCCCTCGGCGTCGATACTCGGCCGAGGGCGGTTCGGAGGTAGGGGAGGGGGGAATGAGCACAAGGAGCTTAGAAGCGCTAAGGGGGGTCTCTAATCTGTAGCGCTTAGTTATTCAAGCGCAGTCGAAATACACAAAATAAAGCGCAGTCGAAATACACAAAGTAAAAACTTTCAGGGGAGTGATTAAAATCTACAAAGTAAAGACAGAGACCTCCCGGCTTCCGCCTCAGGAGGGAAAGGTTGCTTCTGGTCGTAATCACCAGGGGATGTTCCTAATTCCCTTTTATGGCGCTGCTAGAGCGCGTGATCTGCGTGTCCCACACCCAATATGGCCGCCAAGATCACAATCCCAGCCCTCGATGTCGATACTCGGCCGAGGGCGGTTCGGAGGTAGGGGAGGGGGGGGAATGAGCACAAGGCGCTTAGAAGCGCTAAGGGGGGTCTCTAATCTGTAGCGCTTAGTTATTCAAGCGCAGTCGAAATACACAAAATAAAGCGCAGTCGAAATACACAAAGTAAAAACTTTCAGGGGAGTGATTAAAATCTACAAAGTAAAGACAGAGACCTCCCGGCTTCCGCCTCAGGAGGGAAAGGTTGCTTCTGGTCGTATCTCATGCAGGGTGTGCCAGCTGCATTCAAGACCAAGGTTGGAGGATCGGTTGGCCTTCCACCTTGTGTGTAGGGACAAAGAAGCTTTCATTCCTAATTTTAGTCTGACTCCTGCTTGCATTTCGGAGATGTGATGTGGCCTTCACGCTGACTTTGATGCCAGGCCTGTGATTTGGGGCGCATGAATTTCAAGACACACGAAGATGTTGGCATGTTTGCATAAGCCAAGTGCACGATTGGCATTGCACTCCTTGTTCAGTCTCTCTCTCTCTCTTTCTCTTTCTCTCTCTCTGTCCTTTGCTGAGTGCCTGACACACCTTCTTATCTTGGATATTGTCTTGCAGGCTGTGAATTGTCCAGTGATGCCCCGCCATGACTCTTTGCAATAGTTGTGTGGAGACTAATTTTGTTTGGTCTTTCAATGGTGCATGTCTGACACAGGATTTCTGTACTCATGTGTGTTGATTGCTGCAATTGTGCGACATCTGGTGGGTGCTTTTTTCCTTGTTTTCGTACCATTGATGTGCAGTGTCTTGGTCCGGTGGTGGTAGGGTGTGCCCAGGGTGGGGCCCGGGGGGGGTGGTCCTGGGGGTGGTGGCGGTGGGTGTGTGGCCCTCTTGGGTGTCTGGCCCGCATTATCAGTGCCTCCATGGCATCTGTTGTTCTTCAGGTGTGGCTCTGGGCTGGGCTCCCTTTTGTGGTGCAGGCTGTGGTCCGACTTTACACCAGGTAGCTAATGCGCCTTATAGCCTGTTTTTTTATCTTATCGCCGATCTGGTTGATAGTTCAGAATGTTGGGGAGTGGTGTTGTTGCAGCTTTTTGCACGGGAATGCCTACTCTGCATATCATTAGCGATAGTTGTGGGGGTAATCTGTGGTGATGTTTTTTGCGGCTGCTATCGCAGGTAAACTGGTGATACGGGCTGTTAGGACCAGCTTGTGAATGGGGTGATACATGTATTGCAACTTTGGCTGTGACAAAGTGCTGTTAACTCTGCGATGACTCCTTGAGAATATGCCCCTCAGTACCTTAGGTCATGTGGATCTATTTCCTTGTATATCAAAAATATCCGACCCCAGATATCGTTTAGAAATATGCAAGATACTGCTTGAATGTAACCCAATCTTTTCAAAAAACTGAACTGAAAAATCTGGTTAAAAATGGAGCGTGCTTGTGTTCTTTAAATACAGAATGTTCGATACGCCATGTACTTATGGGTTGGCCTTTCTATGCAATTGGTCATAAGGTTTTAAATTAGTTTTTTAAAATCTCATATTCAGTCTATGGATAATGCTATGGCTCTTTTAACGAATGTGAATTTTATGAATATTACAATAATAATTGCCTGATTTTTTAATGCTACTAAGTCTAACATTTTCTTTGTAGGAAAGTTTGTGTTTTTTTTAATCTAGTCTGTAGCATGCAATGAATTTTAATACTGTTTACCATTTGATATACATTGTACGATATTGTTGTATGTTTAGTGGATGTCTGCCCCATTACTTTTCTTTTTCCCTCTGTTAAGACCAGCCTCTTCATATTGTGGCAGTTTGTCATAGGCTTTTTTGCTGAACAATATTTAAGCCTAGAGACCTGGGCTGGACCTATGCATAAAAGGGATTTAATCATCAGCATAGAGGAGAGCCTGAACCTAAACCCTTTCAATGAAAGGCGCGTCTTTAGAGGCTTTAAGGATTCTTTGTTTAAGTTATGTGTGTACAGCGAGAACAATAATGAGGCAAGTACACAGTAGTAGGGCTAGATCGAGCTTCTAAAATATGTGTCTCAGCACTAAGTTATTGACTGGGGTAAATCCAGCAAGGCCACAAATAGTGATGTTTTATTTTTGTAACCTTCTTGTGTATTATGTGAAGGAAAAACGTGATCAACAGTAGACACTCTTTTTCTGACACCATAACTGGGTCAGATATAACATCCATCTAAGTATTGTTCTGTTTGTCATAGAGCTTGAATTTAACTATAACTTACAAGCTCAATAGTCCAGGGGCCTCATTTATGAAAAGTGACGCATCGCTGGGTGAAAACAGCGATGCGTCACTTTTCACTGCGCCCTCCTTGCACCACCAATGATGCGTCATATTTACAGTATGACGCATCATTGCGCAAGGAGTTACAGATACGTCAGTATTTCTGACGTATCTGTATGGCGCAAAAGTGACGCATTGCTGGAGTGTGTCACAAAAGTGACGCAACTCCAGCATTTTATCCTCAAGCCCCATGTGAAAGGGCCTGCGTCAGTCTTACACCTGCTGTGAGGCAGGCGCAAGATATTGACGTATTTGAGTCCTAGAAGTGGCGCAGTGAAATCACATAGATTTCACTGCGTCACTTCTATGACCCTTTCTTGCGTCAATACGCCCCTCTTGCATACATTATACCTGGAGCAGGTATAATGTGGCGCAGGGGTTTACAAAGTGACGCATCTACCTAGATGCGTCACTTTGTAAATATGACGCAACAAGGCGCATTTTTTACGCCACTGGGGCGTCACAAAAAGTGAGCGGCGTAAAAGTGATGCAAGGGCTCAGAAATGAGACCCCAAGTGTTTAACCATGACCAGCACATTGACAGAAACGTCCACCACTGCTCACTTCCCACTGAGTACATCAGTGTGCTCGACTGCAAAGCACTGTTGCTGCCCACAATTTCGTACTTTCGTTCGTATGCCATCACCTATCTCCATATATCCGGCAGGCATGTTTCCCTTTTGGGTGTTCCTACGTGGGCGTGTCTGTTTGTTTGCCTCTGCCTGGTTTATTACGTTTTCAGTCAAGCATCCTGGTGATAGCCATGCGTCAGTTTATATATTTATGGCCTTTCTCAACTGCCAAAAATATACAGAATGTTATGTCATCACGATTTATGGGGTCTGCCTCTGTTATCTAAATCCCCTATCTCATGAGAGTAGAGGGGGTAGCTCTAAGCTGATGGTCAATAGGGGTTTCTGTTTCCCCGTACGTTACAGGGTGGAGGCACTTCCATCAGCTGTCTTGCCTCTCTGGAAGTTCCATCCCCCGCCTTACTCAAGAAACAATAGACGTGTGCTCCTGTTTACAATACTTCAATACATATAGCACACAATATAGTACACATGTTTACAATGCCTTAGTACATATAGTACACAGAAAGTAATGAACAGGTGAAGAAGAACATTTGCTTAATAGCACATACAAAAGAAATCTCAGTGTTGCTAATACTATATATTCATTAGAAATACTTTTTCACCTAGAGCTTTGAATCAAAGTTGTGTTCATTTGTAAGAGCTGCTAACAACTTGTTTCTTTTACTGACGGTAATCATTTTCTCAGCCTCAAATGATGCAAGAGCAATCTGGCCATGCTGGACTTTGAACTTGTGTTGTGCAGATTATAGCAGACATCATCATCCAGCACCAAACTTGGAGAGACATATTATTATTATTGCTATTATTATTAATATTATTATCATCATCATCATCATCATCATCATCATCATCATCATTATCATTATTATTATTATTATTATTATTATTATTATATTATTTGTTATTATCATCATCATTATTGTTATTACTATTATGTTTTTACTTCTATTTTTCTTATTATTATCATTACCATTGCTCTTATTGTTAGTAGTAGTATCTATAACAATAATAATAATGCTCATAGCAATTGTTTTAATAATCAGAAGTGGAAGGAGAACAACAATGGCAATACTTTATTTATTACTAATCCCTTCATTTTCTGTTTGAAAGAATGCCATCCTCAAATGCTTCTGCCCTGGGCACAGACGTCCTGTGCCTGCTTATAAATCTGCCGCGGCTCCCGGTACAGCTTTAAATAAAGAAATGTCCCAGGGACGAAAAGCTATGCCTGAAATACTCAAATCCGTCCACAAGACGGGACCTGCTGCTCCGCTCTCTGGTTCTGCAAGACGTCTTCACAGAGATTTACTCGCTCTTATTTCACAGTCGGCTCTCGCTGCTCTCAGTTGAAGGACAAAGCTGCAGGGCTTCCTCTCTTCCAGTTTATTTTTGCTAAAATTGATTGTGTTGACCGATTGGCCAATGTTCTCTACTCCTGTAGGGGGAGGATAGGGAACAACGGCTGGAGCTCAGAGAGAAAAAGGACAAATTCAGGTGAGTATTTGACGAGCTTACGTGCTGCGACATGTGCAGGAAATAATTGCAGTGTCTTCTATTATTCCAGCAGTGGGATCCATACGAAAATCTGATAAGGACCCGTGTTAGTCCTGTCAGCCTTAGGGTGGTCTTCCCACAAACCTTTTGCATTCCTCCTCCATTTTTGTTGATCTCATTTTTAGCTTGCCTTAGGACTCTGTACTCTGTTCACCACTACTAATCAGTGACAAAATGCATGTGCTCATGCTTTAAAACATGGTAACATTGGCTTATCCCCAATTGGCATACTTAATTTACTTATAAGTCTCTGGTAAAGAGGTATTATATGTACCCACCTGTAAATTAAATGCTACTAGTGGGCTGTAGCACTGAGCATGCCACCTACTTAACTAACCCTTGCAAACATGGATCAGGCCTCCCATCACAGCCTATGATTGCAGCTTTAAACTGCTATTCCAACTTGGCAAAATAAACCTTTTGCCAGACCCAAACCTTCCTTTTCAATTCATAATTAACCCCTTGGGTAGGCCCTGGGCAGCCCAGAGGAAAGGGCACAGTACATTTAAATAGTAGGACATGTACTTATAAGTTTACATGTCCTGATTGTGAAAATCTCTTAAATTAATTTCACACTACTTCAAGAGCCACCTCTTTCATAGGATACCATTGGAGTTACCATATTACAATTAATAAGCAGTAACTTCTAAATGGGAACAATTGACAGTTTATGTTTGGTGTCTTTGGAATTGTAATGAAAACTTTTCCTTTATCGTGAAGTTGGACTTTAGACTACGATTTTGAAATTGCCACTTTTAGACAGTTGGCATTTTCCTTTCCTTAGTCATTTAGTACATGCAGACTTTCTCTGGGGCATATTACTGGGTGTAGTTGGCAGTAAGGCTTTGCTTATTCTACTGACAGCCTCACAGTAGAGAGCCTAGGTGTGCCTGGATGGGCCATCACTGACAGGATGGGAGGGCGGAACTGGGAACAAGCCCTACTTACATGTGAAAAGGCTGTGTTCTGCCTCCACACACAGGGTTGCATATCCCCTGTAGTTAGTGTGTAGCCAGGGCAGGGGAACGGGGGAAAAGGGTTTGTAGTTCTGGATCACATAGTCTTCCTTAATGTAGGGCTATACCTTCTCTCTGTTAAAGTGTTTGATGTCTTTCTGAAGTCTTGTTATTTTCTGTTTGGTTAAGAATTCCTTCTGTTTGTTCAGTTCTTCATTAATTTCGGCGAGTTGTGATTTGTATGCCGTAATTGAAATCCCTACTTTCAGTCCGTTCTCAGCTAGAGTGATCTGTATCAGAAGTTCATCCGATAGACGCTTGGCAGTGTTAATGATTAACACGAGCAAATCCCGTGTTTTTTTCTTTTTTTTTTTAAAGCACTGCCTTCCTGCTTTGATTATGACCATGGGAACAATCCTGTGATAAGTATACTACCCTAGATGACATACGGAAGTGAAGCACACCAACCACACACCCACTCTGGCCGCTGCATCTATAAGCACTGCCTACCGGCTTTGTTTATGACCAGAGAACAGATCCTGTAATTAGTACACCACCCTATATGACATATGTTAGTAGTCCACACTAACTTCCAACTAGACTGAGCACCGCTACCCATGCATGTAAAGTCACTAGCACTCATATTAATTTATTAGCTCCTATTTTTTTAACAACATTGATACCAACTTTCTCCTAGCTCAATAATAGCAGAAACTATGTGTATTGATCAAAAGGTTAACCAGTCCTGTTACTCCGCTATAAGATGGCCACCATGAGCACTCACTCTCTTGAGAGCTTTACAGGACACCGTGGCCACACCCTCCAAGTTGTGCATCACCCCGCACGTCTGAACCTCATACTGCCAGGGATGCAAGAATGGAGGATATAAGCGGATGGTCCATCCTGACTCTGCTTCGATTCCGGCGCACTGGTACGGAGGGGTAGGTCGAATACCTAGGAGCGGTGAGCTAATGTGAGTAGTTATTCCCACATACGCATGGATTAAGGTAAAGAGACGATCGAGTTTGAGGGCTTCGCTCTCGTACATACTCACAGCACTATTTTAACCATTATATCCTTATATCTTTATCGCCTAACAGAAACTCAGCCGCTCACCGAGAGCACGCAGACGAAGCCCGATTTCCTTAATAAGGGGTAGGCGTGCCGGAGTGCATGTGTTGAGCTAATGCATGCAACACTTTCTGTGTGGGGAGCGCTGGGTCTGTGTTTATGTGTAAAGTTAACCACTACGCCCCACGGGTCCTCACACCATTCCGACAGCAGCCATGAGTAATATCACTTTCACGCAGTGTACCACAGAGGTGACTCACAAGCCCACATGATCTTGGGCTTGTATTTCAAATTGCACACCGCCAACATATGTTTGATTGGTATTTTTAAGATGCATACCAGACCGAACCCAGGTCTACTACGCCTGAGCAGAACTCAGCAAGTCGGCACTGTGCATGGGGAACTCTAGGGCACTCAAATATAGATACTGCCTATAAGCTCCACTTTTCTGCACATCTGAAAGCTGCACCCTGAGATAAGTTTTTAACCTGTCCTTGTGATTGGATCACCCTGGTATAACACACCAGCATGCCTACCTCTTGTGCATGCTAGAGTGGCATAGTGCATCACAATGAAATGATGGCTGTGATGTGTTGTGCATTTTTAAACCTTTATTTGTGTGTCTTTCTCTATTTTTGTATCATTAGGTTGGGGGTAGGACCCCACACTTAGAGTTCCTATATGCGTAAGGATGCATCCACACATACAAATTGAGGTATTACAGGTTTACAGAACCTTCTCTCCCTGAGACCTGTCCCTTTCTCGTTTATTTCACCTGCTTTTTGGTCCTGACGAAGCGCCTACAGACTCTTTAAGGACCAAAAAAGAGCGCGAAACATGTTGACCTATTTCTGTGTGGTGAATTCACTCATGCACTGATTCTGAGAGCAGCGGCTAGTTACACATCAGCCCTCTTTATTTGTTTCTAAGAGGAGCTCCAGGATCCACATCTATTTTTAACCTTACCATTCGGACCACGAATAAACATTGGTTCTAGGTAGCATTTGGTAATTTGAATTCATCCACTCACTAACTTCCCTAGGTCCACAGACCCACATGCACAACTGCGGCGTCTACTAAAAGGATTTCCGCTAAAGAGCCCTCATGCGGGGCCCGTGGGGGACTGCAGCGCCACCCCCACGAGGAGCTACACCCAATGATGAAGCATGACACTCGCAAGGGTGTGTGAGGGCACTATATCCAAAAGGAGGGATTCCCACTGTCGTCACTGTTTATAACCCAAACCTCTTTGAGACTGACCACTTTTTACCATTCCTCTCTACCAACCATAGTTTAGTTGCCACTTTCCTGAGACCTTAGGAATAGCTACCACACAGTGTATACCACCTCAAAGGGAAACCTCTACAAGCTTCCCCTACTTCAAAGGAGACACTTTGTATAAATATTGGACCTCAGACTCCTACTCTTCAGTACACTCCTGGAACTTTTGATACTACAGAAGGAGGACTACTCTGTTGCTTTTCTGCCAGGACTGTCATTCTGCTTTCCTGCTACTCTGCTGTTCTGTTGCCTGCTGCCCTACTTGCTGAGAGAGAAGATGGAACCTGCACCCTTTATTTCAGGCTACAGTGACTCCAACAGTCATCCAGCTGACCTCCTCTTTTGAGATACTAGGACATAGCAAGCTCCAGAGGCTCCCTGCAACTGCCCAGCTGACCTGCTGCCTACACCTGCAAGAGGTCCTGCCTGAGCCCTGCTAGCCTCTGCTGGAGTGAGTTCCTGAACCCCAAAGTGGTGCCTCTCAGGTCCTGGACCCTTGGTGTGACTCAGTTGAGATCCCCTGAAGTTTTTGGACTCTTTGAAAATGCAAATGTATCAGTTTGGGCCAAGTCCTGGCCACCCGGACCAGCCACTAACGTGAAGTTCTTGCAAACCTTTACTTTTTGCTTCAGTATTGACCGCCGCAGTGATTGCCAATGCAAAACTCCAGCCCCAAACATTTGCAACACTGAAAAGATCTTTGCACTACAGCAATGACCATCCATGACTCTGTGTGGCATGAAGCCCGACTGGTCTATATGAATAAGAGTCTTAAGGACTGCCATTAGTCTGTTAGCTAGAGTCTTGCTAACGCCTTCACCTCTATGTTCTTTAGGGAGATTGGTCTGTATGAACTACAGCTGTCTGGGGGTTTACCCGCTTTATGTCTCACCACTCTCGTGGCTAAGCATTAACCTACAGGCAGTGTACCTAATTCGCTGGCTTCTTCAAGCATGGCTAATCGTGGACAAGTGATTTTAGAAGCCATGCCTTTAAACAACTCGACTGGAAGGCCATTAGGGCCCACAACTTTACCGGATCGTAGGAATCCCAGCCCGAAGGCCAGCTCCTGTTCAGATTAGTCCGCCTCCAGAGTGTCGCTCATGTCTTTGGTGAGCATCGGGAGTGAGAAGTTGGGCAAATATTCCGCTCAATCTAGGCCAGATCTTGGACTTGAGGGAGCATATAGGGCTTCATAATAGGATACAAAGGCTTCTGCTATATGGGCATTTGTTGTGTGGACGGCATCTCCTCCATCCCTGATTACTGCGACCCAGGACCTCTCTTTGTCACGTTTATTGAGCCAAGCTAAGAGCTTGGAGGCTTTGTCCCCCACATCGTAAATCCTAGGTTGTGTTGCCTATGCATGTGCCCACACTTCGTTTTTGGCCAGCACACGCCACTCATGTTGTCGCAGAGTTAGTCTTTATCTTAGGTCACAGCTATCACCCTAGATCGCATCCTGATCCATTTTTGTTATTTCTTGCTCCAACCTATGAAACTTGGAGGTCTGCTCTTTCTTTTTCCCCCCAATTAGCGCCTGCACCTGTCCCTGCAGTACTGTATTAAATGCTTCCCAGAGCATCAAGTGGGAGTCTACCGTCCCTTCATTTTATTTAAAATACAGTTCCATTCCCTTCTGAGGTGTGCCCCTCAGCTCAGGTCCACAGAGGTACCAGATTTCTATCTTAGGGAATCCTGTTCTACTAGTCTTTGGTCCCATGAGGGTGACGCATGTAGGGGAGTGGTCTGAGATACCCCTAGCCAGGAGAAGTGGTAGTTCAAAACTCTCCACTTGGTCTGGCTGCGTAAGCATGTAGTGTATTCTGGAGAATTATACACCGTAGAGTTCCAAGGGCAACTTCAATATATGTTTAAAAATTCCTAAAGCAAATGTTTTCAATAGAGGGGACCATCACTCAATGTACAAAAATACGAAATTGTGTTTTATTAAATATTTTTTATATCATGAATGTCATATTTAACTTATTGTGACAGAGAAATTACAATATCATACTACATGCATACTGCACTCATTCATATACCCATACATACAGATCACACATTGAATTAAATTCTTTGGAAAACATTCTTTACATTTGATTTGTAAGAATTATAAATGGATGATGCTGCATCCCAATATTAATCACAATAGGATTTACAGTCAAAGAATGCACCAAAAAGAGAGATGTGGCACCAATTCATCTACACGCCTTTCGGCAGAGGTCTTCCTTCTTCAGAATGCCACTTCTCAAGTATTTCTCTAGTGATGATATGTTGCCTGACAAAGGGTATAGTGTATTCTGAAAGGCGAGCTATAACTTCATATGCCGGTGCTGTTGAATGGAAACTTTTGGGATCCTAAGCATATCTCCACCGTGAAGCTGGAATAATGCTCCTGATTTGGTTGAAATTATACCAATGTGCAAGAGGTTTTCTAATTGTAACCTGGTCCTGAATAAAACCATATAGTGGGGGATGACGAGCTGTGTACCCAGGTTATAAAGCTGTATAATTCACACAGGAGGGTAATCCTTGTTGTGAAGATCACTACTTCCTCAGCTCGCGCTTCTGTGTTGCACAATGCGGTCAACTAGGATCCGGATACTTGTGTATTCTAGAGATTGACAGGTGGCGAGCCGAGTAGTATGTGAATTGTTGGGTTTGTGGGTAATGTGCGCTCCATATGTCTGACAGGAAATGCGGGAGAACCCTTAACCCGGGGTGTTTCCTTGCGCTGCTTAACCGATCCAACTCTTGATCCATCACTGCATTTGCATCTATCCCCATCAGGAGGACTCCCGGTGGAAGCTCCAGAAACAGTGCGTCTATTCTGGGAAGCATGATCGGGTGTAACCTGAGTGGCACATATGCGAATCAAAGGGTCAAGGGGCGCCCCTCCCAACAACCCTCAAGGGCCACTCCGCAGCCTGCATCATCACGTAGTATCTTATGAATTGTTAGGGGCAGAGAGTGTGCACAAGGATACCTACCCCTCTAGAACCACCTGAGTACCCAGAGTGGGTCATTAGCTTATAGCCAAAGTGATCTAAGGCTTACTATTATCTACCTTTTTAGTGTGTCTCCTGAAGCATTACCACTTCTGGGGCATGAAGTTTAAAGTGTTGGAGAACCAAAGCACGCTTGATCTTGTTCCCAAGGCCATTTGCATTCCAGGATCAGAAACGGACATAATTTGTGTTTCTTTTCGTATGAGGCATACCTTATAGCATTTTGTGCCTCTATATCTTTGCATAATGACCCTGAACCGTACATGCACATAATGTCGATTATTAGATCAATGAGCATCAAAAACAGTAAAACAAACTTACAATATAAACCCCTTAACTCCCCCTCCCTGAAACCCTGCTAGGTGAGTTACAACCCCCCCCCCCACCCCAACATGCAGAGTGCCTGTCGCCCAAGTGTGAACTTCATTACAACGAAACAATGAGGGGGGTTAGCGAGTGCCAACTTCTTTAGAAATTCTGGAGCTCAGTATGCATACATTAATGTCCCTAGTTTAATGTGTGGAAGCGTCAGTTATGGACATGCCTTAAAGATAGGGTGTGCCCATCGCACGACATATCTGGCCCTTCATGCAGGCACAGTGTCTAATTAGCCAGGGCCTCCACCCCCTGTCTTACTTGGTGACTTCCCAGAGCCCAGGGGTCCCAACATTCCAGGCCCCACACAAATGCCCTATGGATCCCCAATGTCACTTATCTGAACCACATTGATTGGTTTTGTCTGGTTGAGGGGGCAGACCCTGACTCTTCTGCAGTTGGTCATTTTGAACCACGATGGTGCTTGTGACTTTCAGTCTGCCAGGGAACAACATCATATATTTTAAGTTTAGTTCTCTGAGGGTCCTTTAAACTGAGTCGAATGCCCTCCTTTGGCGCTGTACCTGAAATTTTAAGTCCGGGAAAAATCGAATTGTGGCATTCTCTAACTGGATATCACCCTGAGTTTGAGTGGCTTGCACGATAACGTCTCTATCCTGGTAGTTGAAGATACGAGCCACTATTTTGTGTGAGGGTGCCCCGGGACGTGGGCGTGGGCCTAGCCTATGGTGCACTCGTGCCACTGGAAAGTAGTTTGACAGTCTCTTTGGCTTCAGGATGTGGGTGATCAGGTGTTCCAGGAAGAGGTCAACAGACGGTTGGATGTTGTTATGCCTTTCCCTGCCCTCCTGGTCCTCCAGTCAGGCCATGATGTCTGCGTGCAGCTCTGTGAGGATTTTGACCTGTTCTTAAAGGCATTTAGTCTTGTTTTGCAGATTCCCAATATTAGTCTCAGCTGTGGATGTTTTTTCACCAAGTTTTCGCAGGTCTGCCCTGAGCAGAATTACCTCTTTCGTGACCGACTCCAGCTTGGGCACGAGGGTGCCCTTGAGGCCTGCTATCACCCTCATAATGTCTTTATTTTTCACATTTTAATTTTTATGCATTTTGTAAAGTGCACAAATACCCAAGGGTGTCTCGGCGCTGAGGACTGACGATAAGATAGGTAGGTACGATTGTTTATTGATTAAAGAGCCATGTCTTTATCTGCTTCCTAAAGGTGAGCAGGGTGGGACTGGTTTTGATGTGGGGGGGGAGCTTATTCCAACGTTTGGTGGTGGCGCAAAGAAAAGATCTGTCACCCCAAGATGGTTTTTTGTGCGGGGAACAATAAGGAGATTGGCAGATGAGGAGCGTAGTTGTCTGGGCGGATTTTAGGGGCGGAGGGATTGTTTCAGAAAGTCAGGGCCTATGGAGTGAATGGATTTATTTGCAATGCAGAGGGCCTTAAACTTGGATCTGCTTCTGACAGGTAGCCAGTGGAGTTGACGAACTACTTTAGAAATGGGTTTAAAATTGGGAGTGCCTGTCAGAAGTCTGGCTGCGGCATTTTGTATTAGTTAGAGTTTGTTAAGAACTTTTTCTTGTGCATTGATGAATGGACTGTTGCAGTAATCTACTTTGGACCTAACCAGTGTGCTGATCAATGTTATGGCAGCTGATGGTGGGAGATATGGGAGAAGTTTCTTTATGATTTTAATGGTGTAAAAAGCTGATGAAACTACTGAATTAGAGTGATGCATGAATGACAACTTAGTGTCGAAGATTACTCCTAGATTTCTAACTTTTGTCACTGGTGAGGGGGGAGCTCCCATGTTTGCTGGCCACCAGAAGGGGGACCAGGAAGGTGTCCGCCATCCAGGCACTTATGGCAAGCATTCCCTTCTGGAAGTTAGCTGCCACCCTATTGTCATTTTTATGTATTGCCAGCACTAGTTGGCTATCGCCAGTGTAAGAGGTTATACCCAGGTTGTAGTTTTTGATGACCCTCGCCAAGTCCGACACGTAGATGTTAAACAGTGTCGAGCCTAATGAGGATCCCTGATGAACACCGCAAGGGAAAGTGAAAAGGGGGGATGTGAAATTGCCCAGCGTGACTGATTGAGAGCGATTAGACAAGAATGATGCCCGAAGGTCCCTGGCCATGTCAGTGACACCTAGTGAAGTGACACGGACGATCAGGATGGCATGGTCGACCGTGTCAAATGCTGCCAAAAGATCCAGCAAGACAAGAACTGCTGCTCCTCCCGCATCTAGGGATGGATCTGGATCGTGCTCTTCCTGTTCTTGCGGTGGAGCAGCCTGCTCCACTCCTCTGTCAGGGCTCATTGCGACTGTGTACTTGTCGATCTGGTTTGTTTGTCCCGGGCCCATATTGCTCCCCATTGTGATAACCAACCATCATGAGCCCAGGGGGCTTTATGTCTGTTCATAAGGTCCCAGGGAGGTCCAGGCTTAGCGGGTTAGGATTTGTGCTTAGCTCTGTTTTCTCTGTGTTTTTTGCCTCGGGCCACACCACCCAGCCGAGGGATACCTCGTGTATGAATTAAGGCGGTGGGGGGGGGAGGTGCCGAAAGGAACTTTTATTCGTACCTTTTATCGCCGTCCCAGTGCCCAGCGCACCCCTCCTGGGTGTATAATTCTGAGTCCAGGATGCAGGACAACTCGGGAACACCAGCAGGACCCCCAAGTATGCTCACCCAACGTCTGGCTCAGTTTACAACACTTGTAAGGATTGCACGCTGATTCCTTTAATTAAATTTCTCCCAGCCCTTTCAGTTATCCAATCTCAAGTGCAGAGTTGTAGTGGGGGCAGGCCTAGGTGTCTTTCAGTCACAAAGCTGCCCCTCAGGGCTCGCACAAACACACCTTTGTTCACAGGCCAGCACATGCACCATGGAGCAGGAGTAAATTTGCCTTTGCATTGGATAGCAGCCAGCAGCTCCTTCCTGATTCCGCTCCCGGCCCGGGCGTCTGCCAATGGCTGGAGGACGCTCCACACTTCCGACTCAGGTTGCTCTATTGCGGCGTCTCCGGGAGGCCTGTTCGAGCTGCTGTACCGTAAATGAATGTGCACACTTGCCTGTGCTGATGCAGTGTCATGATCGCCGCTCACTCTGTCTGTGCTTGCCTGGCTGCCGCCGCTTCCCAGGGGATCAGATCCTGCAAGTGCAGTCTGGGTGTCGCTTTCCGGCAGCACTGCTCAGTGCGCGGCTGGTGCCAGATTGGGATGCGGTCAGGGCTGCAACCCTTGACCCCTTTGTCGATAGCACGTTGTTTTCCGCCCGGCAGGCCGCCTTTCCATCTCGCACAACTGGTACTACGTTGTTTATCCTTCAGCGCTCATCTTTCGAACAGAGTCTGTCGGATTTAAATGGGAAGATTGCAGATGGCTACCAGAGCGCACTCAATGTGTGGCCATCTTAGTCGGGCTCAAGCCATGCCCCGATTTACCAGTCTTCATCTATTGTGGAAGTTAGATGAAAAGAAACTACACAGTGTTTAAACAAAAATACTTCCATTTATTACACAACACTCCCTAACACAGTGGTATATCTCCTACCCGGAGATATCAACACAGTACACAATAAAACTTCAAATGCAATCAGGTATAAGTAGCACAAAATACAGAGGTCTCCAGGGCGAGACCAAACCATATACTGAAAAAGTGGAATGTGAACTGCAACAGAGAATGGGACTTTGATCAGAAGACCCAAAGGAGCCAGGGACACAAGGCACCACCCAAGGTAAGTACCCAGGAACCTACCGAAGCTGTGTGCAGAATGGAAACACAGCTGTGTGACCAACTGAAGTCAATGGTGAAGTTGCAGTTGCAGTTATGAAGAACAATGACCCCTCCCGGAGGACCCAGAAGAAACCCTTTGGAAGACAGAAGATTGGAGAGCAACCCCAACCATGGATGGCCCAGAACCTAGGTTACCTACACCAGGGAAGTAGGGTGTATAGGGGTGAAGTGACATTGAATTCTGCCTAAAAGAGCAATGAGAGACTTCAAAGAAGATGCTTCAGAAGAAGATGTCTAAGGAGTCCGACGGAATCCAAGGGTGGATTCTTGAAGTGAAGAATCTGTAAGCAGAGGGGACAGAGTCTATGCCACTCTGAGGTAAGCAGGAGGCATGGAAACACAATGCCCACTGATGTTGGGAGTTTCTGAAGAATCAACGGTGACCTTGGTGCTGCAGCTGTGAGGACCAAGTGTGTTGAGAAATACCAGGAGCCATGCATGATCTGTCCCACTTCAGAGGTTAGTGACTAGGTGGTGTTGTAGGGTGGGAGCACCAACAAGCCTTGGTATCTACAACTGATGTGAAAGACAAGAAATGAGCATTGTTATGATCAGCAAGGTCCAAGGGACTCACCATCAGCAGATGAGTCAGAGCATACCCCAAGCAAGCAGAGGAGCCCACTGAAGCAGTAGAAGACCCTTAGGAGGACCCACAGTCCGAAGGCACAGGAGTCGCAAGAGGACCTTTAGCAGCTTACAAAATATTAAGGCCCATGGTGCAGAGGATGTGGTGAGCATGCTGATCTTGAAAGGGAGATATGCTCCAGGCTGGAGCTTCTTGTAGCCCATCGATCTCTGGAGTGCAGAGCCATCAAGTCTTGGCAATGGCAAGTCGACGTATGCACAGAGGTTCATCCAAGCAGTTCCAACAGAGAGGGCAGGTCAGGTCTCGAGGGAGTTGCAGAACCACCATCTGTGTTGCTGAGCCTCTGGAAGCCCGTAGGATGACAGAAGCAGCAGACTGGTCAGCTTCACTGCGATGCCTGCAGATGCAGGGAAGTGACTCCTTCACTCCAAGGGAAATTTCTTTGGATGCCAACAGGTCTGTTGTAGAACTTGGAAGAAGCACAGACAACAAAGAAGTCTTGAAGAACCAGGAGCAGCAGGAATCTTCCTTGGTGCAGTCTTGGATCCAATTGAAGTATGGTGAAGTTCAAGTGTCCAGATGATTGAAGAGCGACATGGTTTCAGGGTTGAGCCTTGGCCCACAGTGACTCTAAGGAACCACCCACAGGTAGGCCCTTAAGGGCCCTAAGAAAAAGGTTGGAACAACTCAGTGGTCCCTCCCAGAGAAGGGGCTGGACAGAGGGGACAATACTCACAAGTCCTTTTTTCACACTAGAGATGGAGCCAAGGGCTCCCTCAATGGGCTCAACCTGAAGTATGCAAGGTGAGCACCAAATGTGTCCTTCAAAGCAGTCTGGTGGCGCTGGCAAGAGCCCCCACCCCAGCACTATACACTAAGTCCTATCTGGGAGGTGGTCAGAACTCCTTGCATCAGGAAAACTATTGTTCTACCTTCCCCTACTCGAGCTTTGCTCAGCAGCAGAAGGGCAGAATATTGCCTGAGGTTAGCAGCAGCAGCACTAGCTTGCTTTCAGACCCTGAAAGGCTGGCTCCTAAGGAGCCCCCAGTACATTGGATCATACTTTCAACACTGGAATCAGTGCTGGGTATGATTCCAACATGTTTGATACCAAACATGACCCGGTTCAGTGCAGCCACCATATAGTTTGACATCTCGTAATGAATGATGTCCACTATATGTTTTAAAATGGCTGACTGCACTTAAAAAGCCTGGAGAATCAACTCTGAAGTTTGTAGGGGTGTCTTGGTTATGCAGGGGTACACTCCCACTTATAACCAAGCTCCCTGCCCTCAAGCCTGAAGAGCCTGCCATTAGGGTGACTTATAGGTTTTAAGTGTAGTGACCTCAGATATAAGGAACTTATATTCTGTTGTGAGAGGTGCAAGCACCAACTCACACAGGCTGCAATGGCAGGATTGTAGTCACAGTATGAGTGGACTCCCATGGGTGGAATAATACATGTTGCAGCCCAAGGGAGAGCCCTGATGTACCTATGCCTTGGATACCTTAGTACCCTATAGGAGTGACGTACAACGGTGCCCCAGCAGCCAATTTTGGCGGTACCAATGTAATTACCATGTCAATTTAGGGGAAAAACGGTACAAAAGGGGGTGGTGATGGACAGGGCATCGGAACCAATCAAACACTCACACTCAGTCAAAAGATCTGGGTCTTTAGCCCACTCTGCCACCCCAGTTCAGACATGGCTATATGCAAATCAGTCTGACCCTGTGCCTCATGGGAACAGTCCAGCCCGAACTGCCAAGCCATGCCTTCCCTGGACCGGAAACAAGCTTCCGAGGCATATAGCCATGTCGGAACTGGGGTGGCAGAGTGGGCTAAAGAACGGTGATGGATCAAACCCAGATCTTTTGACTGGGTGTGAGTGTTTGATTGGTTCAAATGCTCCGTCCATCACACCCCTTTTTTGTACCGCTTTGGCCGCCATAAGTGTGGCACGGTATGCTCAGACGTGAGTCCCTTGCTCACTTTGCCACTGGATTCAAGCACGCCGGGCTGAAGATGGCTGTAATGCCAGAAACCGGTCCTCGGAAACTTGTTTCCGGTCCAGGGAAGGCATGGCTTGGCAGTTTGCGCTGGACTGTTCCCATGAGGCACAGGGTCAGACTGATTTGCATATAGCCATGTCTGAACTGGGGTGGCAGAGTGGGCTAAAGAACGATGATGGATCAAACCCAGATCGTTTGACTGGGTGTGAGTGTTTGATTGGTTCAGATTCTCCGTCCATCACCACCCCCTTTTTGTACAGCTTTGGCCGCCATAAGTGTGGCAGGGTATGCGTAGACGTGAGTCCCTTGCTCACTTTGCCACTGGATTCAAGCAAGCCGGGCGGAAGACGGCTGTAATGCCAGAAACCGGTCCTCGGAAGCTTGTTTCCGCTCCAGGGAAGGCATGGCTTGGCAGTTCGGGCTGGACTGTTCCCATGAGGCACAGGGTCAGACTGATTTGCATATAGCCATGTCTGAACTGGGGTGGCAGAGTGGGCTAAAGAACGGTGATGGATCAAACCCAGATGTTTTGACTGGGTGTGAGTGTTTGATTGGTTCAGATGCTCCGTCCATCACCACCCCCTTTTTGTACTGCTTTGGCCGCCATAAGTGTGGCAGGGTATGCTCAGACGTGAGTCCCTTGCTCACTTTGCCACTGGATTCAAGCAAGCCGGGCTGAAGACGGCTGTAATGCCAGAAACCGGTCCTTGGAAGCTTGTTTCCGGTCCAGGGAAGGCATGGCTTGACAGTTCGGGCTGGACTGTTCCCATGAGGCACAGGGTCAGACTGATTTGCATATAGCCATGTCTGAACTGGGGTGGCAGAGTGGGCTAAAGAACGGTGATGGATCAAACCCAGATCTTTTGACAGGGTGTGAGTGTTTGATTGGTTCAGATGCTACGTCCATCACCACCCCCTTTTTGTACCGCTTTGGCCGCCATAAGTGTGGCAGGGTATGCTCAGACGTGAGTCCCTTGCTCACTTTGCCACTGGATTCAAGCTAGCCGGGCTGAAGACGGCTGTAATGCCAGAAACCGGTCCTCGGAAGCTTGTTTCCAGTCCAGGGAAGGCATGGCTTGGCAGTTCGGGCTGGACTGTTCCCAAGAGGCACAGGGTCAGACTTATTTGCATATAGCCATGTCTGAACTGGGGTGGCAGAGTGGGCTAAAGAACGCTGATGGATCAAACCCAGATCTTTTGACTGGGTGTGAGTGTTTGATTGGTTCAGATTCTCCGTCCATCACCACCCCCTTTTTGTACCGCTTTGGCCGCCATAAGTGTGGCAGGGTATGCTCAGACGTGAGTCCCTTGCTCACTTTGACACTGGATTCAAGCAAGCCGGGCTGAAGACGGCTGTAATGCCAGAAACCGGTCCTCGGAAGCTTGTTTCCGCTCCAGGGAAGGCATGGCTTGGCAGTTCGGGCTGAACTGTTCACATGAGGCACAGGGTCAGACTGATTTGCATATAGCCATGTCTGAACTGGGGTGGCAGAGTGGGCTAAAGAACGGTGATCGATCAAACTCAGATCTTTTGACTGGGTGTGAGTGTTTGATTGGTTCAGATGCTCCGTCCATCACCACCCCCTTTATGTACCGCTTTGGCCGCCATAAGTGTGGCAGGGTATGCTCAGACGTGAGTCCCTTGCTCACTTTGCCACTGGATTCAAGCAAGCCGGGCTGAAGACGGCTGTAATGCCAGAAACCGGTCCTCGGAAGCTTGTTTCCGGTCCAGGGAAGGCATGGCTTGGCAGTTCGGGCTGGACTGTTCCCATGAGGCACAGGGTCAGACTGATTTGCATATAGCCATGTCTGAACTGGGGTGGCAGAGTGGGCTAAATAACGGTGATGGATCAAACCCAGATCTTTTGACTGGGTGTGAGTGTTTGATTGGTTCAGATGCTCCGTCCATCACCACCCCCTTTTTGTACCAATTTAGGTGAGAAAGCACAGTTGATGGGGTCCTCCTTAGCAGGATCCCAGCAGACTCAGTCGAAAACACACTAAAACCAAGCAAAAAGTGGAGGTAAGCATGAAAAAAATCCTACTTTCCTACACACTGCCTATCCCAAATCGCACATTCCTTGACATGTGTGAATGACACATCTGCGTGGGTATGCCCTAAGAAGTCCTTGCTTCATTGCCCCACCAGTATCTTCCTTTTGAATAAATGACAGATGAGACCAAAGATCCCTGAAAACCCCAGAATATTTGCCATTTTCCACATATGAAGTTTAGCTCAAAATATGCTCCGAATCCACCTTCGACTACATAAGCAGACATCGATATGGCATAACAATGATATCAGGTTTGAGGATGAGGCTGTTTGTTAGGGAGAATGGGCAGGGAAATGTATTTGGACCAATACCTTAAATGGTATAAAAATAAGTGAAGGTACTTATCAAATTGAGTTGTGGACTTTGGCAGTAGCTAGGGGCAGGGTGTGCTTAATTTGAGCCAGTGGTCACCAGTGCTTGGCACCGGCACTTAATTAGCAACACCAGCACAAATGACAATCGACCACATGGTGGCGCTGTCTCAACTATTTTGGGATGAGCACAACACCATTTAATAATTTAATATACATTAAAAATTAATAATACCAGCCAACTGTCCCGTACTGTCTGTCAAGCTCCACCAAAATACTCCTCGGGGTTGTGCTGAGAGACCTATACCCACACCCACGCAACCGCCCTGTGGCCCGGTTATATACCACAGACTTAACAGAATGGTTCCGTGAGCGCGGAAAAGGAAGGGGTCAGCGGGGAGGGAGATCTAAAATGACAAAGACAAGGTTTTTAGAATCGCACCCCTCCCTATCTACTCTATAACAATCAATCTCCACCAGTGATGTAAAGCCCCTCTCTTACCAAGTGTCACTCCTACCTGAAAAGAAAAGGCTAAATCTTTATAAACAGGAGAGGGAGGTAAGGGTCCTATCTGTGGCGGCAACCAACTAAAAGGAACAAGAAACGAGAATGAGATTAGGTAACTTTCTCCCCAATTGTATGCGCTTCTACAGCACCTCACATACCACTTTATTACAGTGTTCTGCCTTGAGCCGCTTCCTCCAATGGTGTAGGCACCCCCCTTGTAATTCCTCTCCTGTACTAAATATAAAGCACAAAAGAGGTTGTCGACAAACAAAACATAAGCAATACCATGAAGGTTAACAGCACTTTCAAATCATGTCTTAACCAGTGTTCAAAAGATATCAGGTAGTACACGGAAGAAATGTACATATATAACAGTCTTGGGATTCAATACACTCTTCCCTTGATACCAGGCTGATCCCAATCGGTTGGGGATTGGATAGCGAGTTAGTGACACTCACAATAATACAGTCCAACTCGCTCAGAAAGTCTTGAAGTGTTCTCGCTCAACACGCGAGTTTCCTAAGGTTTTCTCCTGCCAGGAGATGCAGCCGCTATGCTCCGCAAACGGGGAAAACAAACATTAATGATGTTGGGGACTCTGGTGCTTCTAATACACACAGCCGTGTATATCGTCCCAATGTACCTCAGCGCCAGTTCCGCTTAACTCAGCGTCCGTGTGCCTCCAGCCGGCAACCACACGGAAGGGATCTACTCACGGTTACTCCGGTTCAAAGTTCTCCAACCACCTTGGCGTTCGCTCAGCAGAATTATCGGCTCCGTTCTCCCTTGCTTCCTGGCTTAAGTTCCGGGGCTGCACGGCTGACGTCATGCGCAGCGTAACCCTTGGCCCTCTGGGATTTGTGGTTCCGATGAAAAAGGCTGCCGGATACCACGCATTGCGCGGACAGCGGCCCACGAAGAACCATTCCTGACAGTACATCCCCCCTTACAAGGGGCGCTGTCCAGCGGCCGGCCTATCGGGACGCTGACTGTGGAAACGGGATACGAGACGGGGAGCATGCACAGACCCCGCAGGTTCCCAAGAGTTCTCCTCCGGCCCGTAGCCCTTCCAAGAAAGCAGGTACTGAAGCCGCCCCCTCACCCATCTGGAGTCCAACACTCTCAACACCTCGTATTCCTGATCTTTCTGCACCCAAACAGGCACAGGAGGTCGATGAACAGGGACCCAAGAGGGTTTCAGGAGGGACACGTGAAACACAGGGTGGATTCTGAAATGAGCAGGCAACTTCAACTTCACCGCTACTGTATTTACCAGTTTCACCGATTTTGGAAAAGGGGGGTGGTTTCACCACCCGGTAAGGACCTATGAACCTAGGGTTGAACACGCTATACCTCCGGAATTTGATATGTTTAGTGGACAAGCACACCAGATCCCCTTTTTTGTACACAGGACTCGGCCTTCGGTGTTTATCCGCCTGAGTCTTATATCTCCCCTTGGCCCGAACAAGATTCCTGCGCGTCGCCAGAAGAATCTTGCGAATGCGCAACAATCTTGCTTTGACGTCTGGCAGCCGGACAGTGTCTCTGGGGAGGATCAAGGGGTTGACCCTTGGGTGGTGGCCATAAGTGCTAAAGAAAGGGGAATGACCCGTCGAGGAATGTTGTGTGCTGTTGTATGCCAGCTCCGCCACCCATAACCAATCCACCCAGGAATCTGTGTCTGCCTGAACATAGCAACGGAGATACTGTTTTAGGGACTGATTGAGTCTCTCCGTTTGGCCATCTGACTGTGGATGAAAACTGGTGGATAGGGAAGATGAAATATGTAACTCCGCACACCATACTTTCCAGAACCCTGCAGTGAATTGGGCCCCCCTGTCCGACACTATCACTTTCGGGAGTCCATGTAACCTCACTATGTGTGTCAACAGGAGATGAGCTAAACGACCCGCTGTAGGTACATTGTCACAAGCGATGAAGTGGCCCATTTTCGTAAGAAAATCCACCACTACTAAAATGGCCGTTTTCCCTTGGTCTTTAGGCAAGCCAACAATAAAGTCTACTGAGACGCTTTCCCAAGGCATTTCAGGTGTGGGTAAAGGTTGCAGGAAACCCTGGGGTTGTTGTCGATCCGATTTCATTCTGGCACATTGCACACACTGGTTTCCCCAGCGTTTCAAATCCAGGCGGATGGAGGGCCACCAAAACTGCCTCAACGCTTTTTCCAGAGTCTTCACGTGTCCCATATGTCCCGCGCTAGGCATTTCGTGGCACCATTGAAACACGGTACGTTGTAAGGCTTTGGTGGGCACAAGCACTTGTTTTCCCTTCATGGCTACCCCTTGTCTCACCTTCCATTCAGGATGGTGGCGAAGCCAGGTCCTCCAAACGCATGACTGTATCCCTGAACGCAATGATTGAACAAAGTCTTTGGATTGGGTAACACACACCACTTTCGCTGGGTCTATGATTGATCTGTTCGGGGTCATGGTATGCAGCACTGGATGTTCTTTCCGGGGCAGGGCGTCTGCCTTCTTGTTGTTCACTCCTGGTCTGTATGTAACAACGAATTGATACTCCTCAAAGAACAGCATCCAGCGTAATTGTCTGGGCGTAAGATGACGGGCTGCTCTTATGAACTGCAGATTGCGATGGTCCGTATAGACCGTTACCTGATGGACCGCTCCCAATAGCCAATGCCTCCACTCCACAAAGGCGTCTCTTATTGCCAGTAACTCTTTTTCTGCTATTGTGTAATTAACTTCTGCTGGGCTGAAATTTCGTGACATATAAGCGATAGGGTGTAGGATGCCTGTGTTTTCCTGTCTTTGTGAAAGAACCGCCCCCAATGCCACTTCAGACGCATCAGCTTCCACTATTAACGGGAAGTCGGGGTTTGCGTGTGTCAGTACAGGAGCACTGATAAAGGCTTCTTTCAACCCATCAAACGCCTGCTGAGCTTCGACATTCCAGAGAAACGGGACGTTCTTTCTTGTCAGACGTGTTAAGGGGGTCACCAGGGCAGAGAAACCACCAATGAACCGTCGATAAAAGTTCGCAAAACCCAGTAGGCATTGGATATCCTTGACTGTGCACGGACGAGGCCAGTCCTTTATGGCCTGTACTTTCCTCTCAGCCATTACCTGGCCCGATGGCGTAAGCATCACTCCCAAGAATTCAACGGTGGTCACGTGAAATTCGCATTTCGTGATTTTACAATAAAGATGGTGTTTCATCAGGGCATCTAGTACCTGGCTCACGTGGATTTGATGTTTGTCCGTTGTGTTGGAGTATACAAAAAAAAATGTCGTCGATGTAGACGACTACAAAGAGGTCCAGGAACTCCCTCAACACCTCATTCAGAAAGTATTGGAACGCGGCTGGGGCATTACACAGCCCAAAGGGCATCACTAGATATTCGAAGAGCCCATACCGCGTCTTGAAAGCCGTCTTCCATTTGTCGCCCCTTCGTATGCGAACTAGGTGGTATGCCCCTCGCAGATCCAATTTAGTGTATATAGTGGCTGCTCTGACTTGTTCCAATAAGACAGGAATCAGGGGTAAAGGGTACTGGTTCTTTATCGTGATGGTGTTTAAGGCTCGATAGTCGATGCAGCACCGTTTTTCGCCGTTTGCTTTTGGTGTAAAAAACAACGGCGATGATGCAGGTGACCTAGAAGGGCGTATGTACCCTAGAGCCAGATATTTGTCCAAATATGCTCTCAGGTATTCGTTTTCCGGCACGGTAAGGGCGTAAAGCCTGCCGTTCTGTACTGCCGCTCCGGGAACTAGATCGATACGACAATCGAAGGCTCTGTGAGGCGTAAGAGCCTCCGCCTGTTCCTCACTGAATACCGTTGCGTAAGCGGAATAACAGGACGGGAGCTTCACTTCTTTCTCGGCCGCTGTGGCTATGTTATATACCCTTGCCAAGGCCTGAGACGGACTCTCAGTAGTCACCAAACAATGTTCTTTACAGTAATCCGAGACGAAACTGATCGTCTTCGAGGTCCAATGGATGTAGGGTTCGTGTTTTTGAAGCCATGGAAGTCCCAATATGATGCCATATTGAGGAGCTTGGATGATGTTAAACGAGATTGTTTCCTGGTGCAGGTCATTGCATATGCACCGATATTCCGACGTGTGGTACTTTATGGGTCCTGCGATCAGTTCACTACCATCTACCGCATACACTGGTTCAGGCTGTTTCTTTGCTATGAGCTGGATACCCAGCCTTTCTGCTTCGGTATAGTCCATAAAACACCCAGTGGCCCCGGAGTCCACCATGGCCTTGACTCCTTTTTCACCGGTCTCCAGCAACAACAACATGGACAGGAATACATGATTCTTTTCTTGATCGCAACAGGGCGTGATTGAAGGGATGGTGGTTCTGCTTGAGGGTTCCCCTCCTTCCACTCTCAAGCACTGGAGTTTTCCGATTTCTTCTCCAACGTTCCAGCTGCGGCTTGACCAGTTCTAAACCTTCCGGTTTTTGGTTTCACTGGACACTCCCGTAGGTAGTGCCCCTTTTTTACGCAATACAAACAGAGTCCATTTTTTCTGCGATGCTCTTTCTCGCTAAAAGACAATGAAGCCCTGACAGCTCCTATCTCCATTGCATCTTGAGTGGAAGCAGGCTTCTCGCTACCCCCTCCTCGCTCATGAACCACTACAACAGGCTCTTTCTTTCTTAATTCACCTTTGCGCTCCCTTATTCGGTGGTCCAGACGGAGAGAGAGCTCTATAAGCGCAGAACAGGTACGCGGTTGAGGGTCTATGTGTGCCAGCACATCTTTCATTTCGTCATTCAATCCTTGGTAGAATAACGCAGACTGTTTGACCTCAGGCCAATCCGTTTCCGCAACCAAGCGACGGAAGTTGTTCAAATAAGACACCAAATCCGTAGTGCCCTGTTTAAGAACCAACAGCTCACGGTCTGCTGAGAAGGTTTCTGCTCTACGGTCAAATGTTTTTTCGAATTCTACCCTGAATTCATCCCAACCGTAGAGTAAGGGATCGTCTCTCCTGACTACGGGGACCGCCCACTGAGCTGCCTCCCCACCTAGGTAGGAAATCAAAAAGGCCACCCGGGCCTGGTTTGTTGAAAACATTTTAGGTTTACACATAAAGTGTAGGAGTATTTGTGTCATGAACACCTGCACCTTTTTGTTGTCCCCATAAAACCTTTCAGGGGGAGCCAGCGGAATCTGTGTGGGCATTTCTACAACTAGGGAAGGGGGAGAGGTTGTACTAGCCCCAGCATCAAATGGATTCCCTTGCATCCTGTCCATGCGAGCCCTTAATTGAGCGTTTTCCGTTCTGGAAGCAGCGACCTCTCGATTGGAGGCCGCCAGTTCCGTCTGGACTAAAGCTAGTGCAGCCAGAACGTCGTCAAGCGTGGCCATTCTCCGTCAACACAGCCAAGAGGAGGACCGTTTCCGTGGGCCGATAATTCTGTCAGGCTCCACCACAATACTCCTCGGGGTTGTGCTGAGAGACCTATACCCACACCCATGCAACCGCCCTGTGGCCCGGTTATATACCACAGACTTAACAGAATGGTTCCGTGAGCGCGGGAAAGGAAGGGGACAGCGGGGAGGGAGATCTGAAATGACAAAGACAAGGTTTTTAGAATCGCACCCCACCCTATCTACTCTATAACAATCAATCTCCACCAGTGATGTAAAGCCCCTCTCTTACCAAGTGTCACTCCTACCTGAAAAGAAAAGGCTAAATCTTTATAAACAGGAGAGGGAGGTAAGGGTCCTATCTGTGGCGGCAACCAACTAAAAGGAACAAGAAACGAGAATGAGATTAGGTAACTTTCTCCCCAATTGTATGCGCTTCTACAGCACCTCACATACCACTTTATTACAGTGTTCTGCCTTGAGCCGCTTCCTCCAATGGTGTAGGCACCCCCCATGTAATTCCTCTCCTGTACTAAATATAAAGCACAAAAGAGGTTGTCGACAAACAAAACATAAGCAATACCATGAAGGTTAACCGCACCTTCAAATCATGTCTTAACCAGTGTTCAAAAGATATCAGGTAGTACACGGAAGAAATGTACATATATAACAGTCTTGGGATTCAATACATTCTTCCCTTGATACCAGGCTGATCCCAATCGGTTGGGGATTGGATAGCGAGTTAGTGACACTCACAATAATACAGTCCAACTCGCTCAGAAAGTCTTGAAGTGTTCTCGCTCAACACGCGAGTTTCCTAAGGTTTTCCCCTGCCAGGAGATGCAGCCGTTATGCTCCGCAAACAGGGAAAACAAACATTAATGCTGTTAGGGACTCTGGTGCTTCTAATACACACAGCCGTGTATATCGTCCCAATGTACCTCAGCGCCAGTTCCGCTTAACTCAGCGTCCGTGTGCCTCCAGCCGGCAACCACACGGAAGGGATCTACTCACGGTTACTCCGGTTCAAAGTTCTCCAACCACCTTGGCGTACGCTCGGCAGAATTATCGGCTCTGTTCTCCCTTGCTTCCTGGCTTAAGTTCCGGGGCTGCGCGGCTGACGTCATGCGCAGAGTAACCCTTGGCCCTCTGGGATTTGTGGTTCCGATGAAAAAGGCTGCCGGATACCACGCATTGCGCGGACAGCGGCCCACGAAGAACCATTCCTGACACTGTCATTGACAGTGCTGGCATAAGTAATGAGTGGTGCAGGCTGTAGTGACCTCCTGAGAGGGGCCTGACCCATACTTTTTAACAAATTAAGCACTGGAGGAAGGGCTATGTTACAATCACCTAATGACATCAAGATATTCTTAATGTTAATCTGTGTGTGATGATGCAGAGACAGATATTGTGTGTATTACTTTACCCACACTGGCAACTAAATACTGTATGGGGTGGTATTGCAGGCTATGGTTGTGAAATCAGGGATGGGCTTATGTCCCTGCACTTACTCGGAAAGTGTACACAAATTGAGATAATATATCATATGCCAAAGTACCTTACAAGGACATGGCAGTGGTGATTGTTAGATTTGGGGGTCTCTAGTTGGCAGAGGTAGGTAATTTGACCAAGTAGGGACCCTTGCGTCTAGTCAGGGTAAGGGGTACACTCCTAAAATAACCCCTGCTCCCCCCCTTGTTAGCTTGGCACGAGCAGACAGGCTTATCTCAGAGGCAGTGCGTTAAGCATTTGTGAACACATACAGTAACCCAGTGACAACACTACAAATGGACAACACACAAGTTGTAGTATTAAAATAGGTATTTTTATATAGACTTAACACAAGACCACAAACAACAAATATTCAATCCACAATACTGTACTTAAAAATGGTAGAAATAGCTTAGTTCTCTTAAGATGCAAAGTGCAACACTATGAGTTCAATGTACCTTAGGATGCGTAACGCTACACAACGAAAGTGTTGCAGGGAAGGTGAAGCGTTGGCTCCTTACACGCAAGAATGGTGATGTGTCAGGTCCCTACCGACGCATACGGAATGCGTTGGTTCTTCTCTGCAAGAGGAGGTGATGCGCCGGTTTCTTACTGCGCTTCCGTGGCGATGCGACCAGCAGCGCCGTGATGCGATGAAGATCCGGTGCAATTAACAAAAATTGTGCCTTCTCTTGAATGCTACACGATGCGTGCATGCCCGACAGCCGTGCAGCGACTCACGGATTCCTTTAAGCCGCGACAGGCCAACCGACACGCTCGCGTTCAAAAGCATACCAAATGCGATGAGGCCTAATCCGGTTCGAAATAGAACCGGAGGGGAAGTAGTCTAGGGTGAAAGACACAGGGGCCAATATTGAGTGCGAGACACAAGTATCATTAGAAAGCGTACACAAACCAGAGAAAAAAGTTTACATTTCACCTTAAAAGGCCATTCTGAGTTTTCAGAAGATATAAGCCAATCCCAGAAAACATAGGAAACTGAGACAATTATCTTTCCGAGCAGCAGCAACATTCCTTTCTTCTGCGATCGCAGCAATGCACGACGGGTAAGCTAGTTAAATATATATTTTTCTTTCTTAGTCAATATCCCTTCAAAACCAACCTTGAAAATGGTTACATTGCAGCACAGTGCTATCTGTTACTGCTTGTCTGGCATGGATGTGCTGCAATTTATCGTCCATGTTTAAACGTTTAAACTACAGGTACTTTCCATATCAGAAGTCAGCGTCATCCTTAATAAGGAGGGCTAGTAACACTAGAAGGTAACAATGGATGGCAACTCAACTTTTAAAAGTCTTAAAACTTTCCACGTGTTAAATATCTTTTTACTCATAGGGTACATTTTTTTCAATTTTAGTCCTTTTTTTCCATCAAGTTGAATATAAAAATGCAATTACCTTATTTAAACTCCTAAAATAATTGTACGCAGTAAGACAACAACCCAAAATAAAACAAATGTTGATAGCCTACTAAGGACCTTATTACAATGAGGCCCAGGGGTCGGAGGCTTTCCGGGTCTCATCACGGTTTCAATTCCTACCGCCCAATTACAATTGATTGCAGTCTACATTGAGACAGGTCTGTCATTTCAGCTGGATTCCGATGGGCTCCAGGAGCCTGCCAGCCAGTGGGAAACCATCCAATAAAACCCAATGGACGGCGTTTCCGCTGTTGGGATTACAATGCTTGGTTTCCAACAGGCTTTCCATGCCGGGCTTCCTGACATGGAAAGCCTATTGGAAAGCAAGTTTGGGGCCCCTGGCAGGGCCCCCTTCTCATTGCGGCCACTGGTTGGGGGCCCCCTGTTGATTCCTTCACTGTGTGACAGGCCCCTTGAGGTGCCTGCCATGCGGTGCAGGGATGAACAGAACCTTCCATTTCTCCATGAGAGCTTGTGCTGCGGCCAGTTGACAGCTGCAGCACATGATCCCAGAGAGAAATGGGAGTATGCGACCTCACTATGTGTGGCTGCATCGTATTTGAGGTGTCGGTCCGCCAACCGTATGTCGATCGGTCTTGAGACCTGGACAGTGTCAGTCGGAGGCGCTCCAACTGACATCGTAATCATGCCCTAAATGTCTATTTTAGGGGCTCGTGTTTACAAGTTATTCAGTAGAACGTCATGAACGGATGTCTAAAAAACATACAGTAGAATGATAGAAAAAATGGAACAGAGAGATTCGTATCAAGGTTGTTTGTCACAAAAATCTGTGATTGAGCACTGCCATATGTCGTTAGTTCGTGAATTTTGATAGCTAGCCGGTATAGGCTTCTCATTGTTAGACCTAAATTGAGTGTAAAGAGTTGTACACCATTTTTTAATCCAACAGCGGCAAGGTACAAATCTTCAGGCCTACATGGCTTTAGTAATTAGGAAGCAGAGTGCAAGTAATTATGGTTGTGTCAAAGGGGATGTATATTTTTTCTGTTGTGGGGAAGTGATTGGGAATTCGTTTCTGGACCACGTTTGTTGGTTACTTAAAAGGACTCATGGGTCCATTTTATAACATAACCTGAGTTAGATGTGTAGGCTTGGCTAGATAAGGCAATCCTGATTATTCATATGTTCAATAAATTATTTGAGACTTTTATTTTGTCATCTATCCCTGACTTCAACATGGTTCTGAAATATCCTGCTGCTGTCGGCAATGCATGTCTAACACTACAAGCAGTGCTATGTTACAGAACCATTGCTTTTGTGGGGCACGAAATAGAGGTGACTGCTTATTTCAAAATAAAATTTCTAGAAATGTACATTTTACAAGCATTATGAAAATATTTTGTCAAACTGTTGGTGACAGCCAAGTAAAGTTGTGATATCTGCATTAATTTAACATTGAAATGTCATTCGTCCAGGGTAGCACTAATGTGAATATTTTTCCGCTGTCCGATAACAGCGTCTGAAGTTCAGAGTTAGCAGCAGTAATTATTGAGTACTGAGTGGGGTGCAGAAAGGATAGAAGCTGTAATGGTAACTGTAATGTGACTGACAGCCTGCTTCAATGCAAATGCAAAGTGCGAACCTTTGAATAGCTTAACCATACAGGGTGATCAGATTCCCAAAGCAAAAAACCGGGACCAATCATAGACATAGAAGTAGGACTACAGTTTACACTGGTGACTGGCTGGATCTTGGTGCAGGCAGTGACCTCTGACTCCAGTGAGCAGAGCAGGGTCATGCTGGCGGTTCGGACACGCTGTTGCTCCTACGGCTGGCATAATGACATGCTTGCAGTGCTGTAGAAAGAGATTGGAAATCCCGAGAGCAAATGTCTCTTTTTAAAGGATTTCCCTTCCCATATCAACCTCATATGGAATGACGTCAGTCCGCAACTTCTCCAGTACTGGGAAGTGAGCATGCGCACACCTTTTTAACACCAGTGCTTATGCTCAACCCAGCCACTATCCAAAAACTGGGACATTTATGCCGTTTGGAATAAAGAGTCTGGATACCGGGACACTTCACGAAAACCTGGTCACCCTATAACCATAAAACCCAAGTTGTCTCTTAACAGTTCAACTTTGACCAATAATTTCGAGAGAGAGCTTTTAGGTACATATACACAGAGACTAAACAACCATGTCACCAGAGAGGCCAGGCACTGTATGGGGATGGAAATTTGAGTTTCTGGTGAGCAGAATAGCGCTTGTGTGGACGTAGCTACTGTGCTCCGAGCTCCCTCAGTATGCTTGCAGCCTATAAGACCCAGAGAGTTAACTTCAGGCTCTCTAGATTTGCCAACCACTACATGTGCAGATTGACTGAGCTCCCAGCTCACTCCAAATGAATGACTGAGCTCCCAGCTCACTCCAAACGCCCGTTATTGACTTGTGTAAACACAAAGCCTGATCTCCCAGATCGCTGGATATGCCAGTCACAGGGTGTCTAAGGAGGTGGATGTCCCAGTTCACCGGATATGCCGATCACTCCATGCATACGGAGACGATTGCTCAGCTCACATAGATATGCTGGTCACCTTGTATGTATAGTGACTGAGCTCTCAGCTCCCTAGATCAATGTTCCGGTCATCTCCTGTGTATAAGGATTGATTTCTCAGATCACTTAGAGATGCTGGTCACTGCATGTCCATGCAGACTGATCTCTCTATTCATTGCGTGTCTATGAAGATTTAACTCTCAGCTCACTAGCTTTGCCAGCCATTTCGTGTCTACCGGAGACTGGTCTTTTTGTTCCATAAATGTGTCCATCACTGGAGGTTTATGGAGACCGAACTCCTAGCTCACTAAATATAAGGGTCGCTTTAGGGGCGTGGTAAATTAACTTCATTGGTGACATGGCATGGGCATCTGGGCTAGATTTGGAGGAGATCCCGTCAACATGACGGCAAGCACTGAATGGGCATAGACTATTTATTGCCCCTTATCCCATACAAGGGGACATCAGAGGTTATACAAGGACTGAGAAGGCATGGTATAATAATCACTCATCACGCACTACAAGTGGTGGTCGAATGTGCAGATACACCTAGTGGGAGGCCAATAACTGTAAGGTGACAGCAATCTAAATTACCCCTGCAGTGCCCGGACTGCAGAAGGCTTGGGCCAAGGTTTCAATCAGCATTATACCGAAGTGGAGATGAAAGAAGGAAAGGAGTGAGAATGGGGAAGAGAAAGGAAAGAAGAGAGACAAAGCAAAACGGGAAGGGCTTATAATATACATCACATGCTGGCTTCAGACAAAAGCAAATGCCGCTAGCTGTGGTAATCCTGCCTATTGGCGGATGGCTCTTGGTGGTCTAAAGCACCAAAGAAGCTACTCTTTATCTTTGCAGTGGAAGTCTCAGTTGTAGTGGCACCAAGAGAATACTAATGACACAGAGGGAGACCGTGGGCTCGGGGAGAAGCTGGTATGGCACTCTCTGATTCTTTATTTTTGGTGGATCGACTGAGTAAGTGCATGTCATTAAAAGGTCTAAGGCCTTCAAATAAAAATAATTGTGTCGACTCCGAAAGCACTCAGCTACCTCTTCTCTTCTCCAAAACTGAAACTAAATTGCAGTAACCTTACTATCTGAAAACCGTAGCGAGTCAGCGAGATTGGTGCATGGGAGATTTAACACAGCAGCACCCCACGAATAACTGTGCACGTTGTTGAAACTATCAGCAGAGGGGTAAAGGTTTACCGGACCTGCACATGTCAACGTCAGAAGTAAACAGAGGCAGGCAACGGGTGGGTGCCGGTGGTGGGGGGATCTGATGTGTGTATGTCTGTCCTTAAAAAATGTGCAGCTTTCAAATAATAAGCAGGGGAGTTGGAGGAGGCAGCTGCAACCCAAACGGCGGTATCAGGGGAGCAGTAGAGAGCAGGGGAGGACACCGAGCATGTGAAAAATAAAGCGCTGAGCCAGGAAAAGGTTTGCTCAAATTAATGAAAAAAGTTCCTTCAAGTGGAAGAGGACAAGTGCTGGGGGCGATCCATGGGAGTCAAAAATTTAGAAAAAAGGTGGGACATGCAGGAACCATTAACCAATTAGAAGCAACGTTTTTGAAAAGGCACTGACTAATGCCGCTGACCGCGTGACCCACAGGGGAGCATGGGCGGGGCAGCGCTTTAGTCCCACCCGGCTAGCGAACTACCTATCGGCGCCCCTCCCTGCGTTCACCTCCCACGGGCCAAAGGGGAGGGCTCACCTGGGGAGGAGGGGCGCCCCCTCAGTACTTATAACGCTGCAGCGCCATAGCGCGGCCTCTCTCTCTCTTTCCTGCCTGGATTCTCCCGCGGCTCTGCGCTCTTCTGTTCTAAACCTGTATTGATTCTAGGAGCAAGGAAGGTTGTGGTGGCCCAGACTAAATTTAATCGTGTTACATTTCCAAGGTCCTCAGCAAGCAGTACAACGTGGTAGGCAAATAGATCTGCGGCGGATTAACCATAAAAGGTCAAATGAGTCGATCTCCCTGCGCCTACCAGAGGCATGTCTCCTTAGGTATCGGATGGCCTTCATGCTATCGGGATAGGGTATATAATTTGGTTCAGTCCCTCCAAACGCAAAATTCGGGGGACTGCTTTCGAATCGGCAGCCACGCGTAATGCGCATTCATGGCACAAAACTGGTGCCCGGGTAAAGCGCTTTGATACCCGATGTCTCGAGTCTGGTCCCAGCCACTGGCTTCTGTGGACTCACCACACTATAAAAAGTTTTCAACATTCACTGATGTAAATTAAACTTTTGTTCTATCTATCTCAATAGGTCTTTATTGCATCACACGTCCTTACAGGTGTCACATTTCAGACTGTTTGAGGCCATCCAAAGCCGTAAGGACTGCTTGGACGACTGGTATCATTACTTTTGATCTTTTTCCGATGATTAAATATCCTGTTAATTGGTGCCTCTCAATAATAGACAAACAGCGCCAGCAAGTGTTAGACTGTCATAAGTGTAGTTATTACGAGAAAGAAAACAGACAACCTTTATACAATATTCAGCCTTTTACGATGTGGTTTGATCGACAGTACACTAGACAGACATACGAATCAGCTGATGAAGCAACAATTCAGAACTGGGGTTTACAGTCATTAGCAACTAGGCAAGAATCTAGATGGTATTAATGTGTAAAGTGTCACCACCAGAGGTTACACAAAATATTAAAGGATAAATATGTGAAAAGAAATGTAATAGATGGGAGGCAAAATTCGGGCCAGAAAAACAACCTTGCAATGAGTTGCTATGTCTGAATCCAGAATTTCAGCGGGGGTAGGTAGTGCTTAGTAAGAATGCGCAGTTGGGAGTTGGCCTAGATCAGAGTGCCGGGGTGTACTCCCTTCCCCTTACAAAAGTCTGTGATAATTTGAGACAGGGTGAGAGGGGGTTGGAAAACAGAGGGACGGCTTCGGGCACGTTTTCTTGCCCCTTGCAAACCCTCCCTCAGGTAAGAAGATAAGTAAGTGTAAGTTAACAATGTGAGACGCGGGTAAGATTAAGCTGCAAACAAATCTATATGACTTGTATAAGATTAAGCAGCGAGTGAAGGCATTAGTTAAATTTGTAAGTGTCTTTAAAGGAGGAGAATTTTGAGGTCGATTTTAAAGGCCTGGGAGGATGAGGTGTGTGAGAGAAGAAGAGTAAGGGGACGAGTGGAGCGGTGACACTTAATCGCGCTCGCCAAACGGCAAGTGTCAGTATGCAGATGCGGCATGTGAATAAGTGACCTAGTCAAGATGCTGCATTGCTGCATCTGGCTCCAAACAGGCTTGGCCAGGGTAGCGTGTGGGACACTGTTGATCCCTGTTCCATTGCAGAGAATCGGTTTGGTAGACTAGGGGGGCAGGGCTTCTAATGAATGTTTTCTGTCTCCAATGCAGGAACCGCGCTGGGGAAGCACCCTACTCACATGGCTCAGGTATCTTATACAAGTGACAAGCATTGGCAGGCCATTGGTACGGGCGTGTCGTAGGTGTACTGTGGTCTGGTATTATTACCTGAAGCAATGTCAGAAGCTGTAAAATACCAGCCAGCGGCACTCTAAGCTTAGCACCAACCCAGAGCTCAGGCCGTTAGGAGGAACTTCGTCTGGCACCATATAGAAACAGGCCCAGATAGACACTGGAGGGCATTCCCCTGCAAACAAGGGCAGGTCACAGGTTGCGCCAGGGAAGACATGGTCACCCGCGTTTTAGCCAGGGCAGCAGGTGGGTGGTGTTGTTGTCTTCTAAAACTAGGATGCAGCGGTGCACTACAGTTGGGTAAGCACATAACTATAACCAACTTAAAACGCCATACTGTCAAGAAGGAATGTGGGTTTCACTCCGCTTACATAGCGATTCCCAGATAGCTGATGGTGCCAAAACGCAGTGATGACGCTAACTCGAGATAAATACGATAAAGTACCATAGACAGGTAGTAGGTAGACTGCTGGAGCTGGCAGACCATCCAACCACGAGCACCGCACGGGACGGCACTTCCTGAGTCAAGGGGAGTAGAAGTTTTATAATAAAAAGGGGTTCCCGTCAGATATGAAAGGGCACCAAGTACATTTGGAGGTATCTTCGACTAAAGAGGCTCTGACAGCAGCAGGTTGTAAGTAGCATGGTGGGTGGGGGGGCTCTGTCATCGACGGGGGCCTCCTCCAGAGCTGTGGCAGAGTTACAGGGCGATCTGGAAGCAGACGGACAGTAAGGGTACCTCTGCGGCAGAAGGGTACAGTAAGGGTACCTCTGCCTGGCACAGTAAGGGTGCCTGAGCCAAGGACCAGAAGGTTCCGGAAAACTGCGACGGCGCCCCGTTAGTCCTTCGGGCGGTCGGGGGGCCTGAACCGACCGGGGGGGTGCCACACCGCTCCGCCCTGACAGGGGGGGCGGGAGTATAACGAAATGGTAATGTGCTGCACCGTCAGAGCATCGACTCGCCGTGCAAGATGGCTCCTTAGGCATGCAGGACAGCGAGGGGCTGCCTGCTTTGGATCGCCCGTAAGATGACCTACCATAACGTCATACATGTGTTGTATGAAATAAACCTGCAGCAGTTCTTTCCCACAAATATGTCTACTGAGTTTCCTTTTGAGTGGGAATCGTAATTGTGTATTGTACAAGCAGGGGAGCGCATGGCGGTGTGGGCACTAAGCCAATCAGAAGCTGTAGGCAGGCTGTAAGCCACCTGCATGAATACAGCATGTTGAGAGACAGTGCATGCGCTGCCTAGGCTCGAACTAAAAGGTAGGGACTGACTGGACTGTGAACTGTCAATCTGTGTGGTCGCCTCAGCCCTGATGTAATTTAAATGAGCCGCTACAGAGTATTTCAGCTAAGGCTCAAAAAGTTTTACATGGAAGAATAAAAAATAGTAATTGTAGTATCAGGTGGGGAGGACCATATAGTTTAAAATGCTGTTCGTGTTTTGTGTAATCCATATCAACGCTTTCAAAACAAAAGAGTAGTGGATGGATTGCATTTGCTGTGTTTCCACTAAGGAATGTGTAAGAATGAAGGGCACCAAGGCTTCTCTAAAATTTTATTTATGTAGGCTTTTCAAGCAGGATATGTAGCAGCACCTGCTAGTTTCTCAAAGTAAAGAACACTAGCACTGATGAGAACGTTTCTGGAGACATTGCTTTTGTTTTGCTATTCAAAACTTCTTTTTTAATCAGTTTTTTATTGGAGAAAATCATCAGCAGATGTTACAATAATATTGAGAAACATGAACTGTGCAGATGGATGAAACAGTTAAAAACCTATATACATATACGTTGATCTATGCCCCTAAAATTAAACAGGGGGGGACAAAACGGTACAAAAGAGAAGTTTACAAAGTAGAAGAGAAGCAGAGAGGAGAGAGGGAAGGAGTTGCAAGGTATGGTGTTGTAATATGATGTATAAACAACCAAATATCAGGTATAGGCATAGCTCATGGGAGATTAATCTTTTGCAGATACAAGTCTAGTTCCGGCCTCAGTAAGCGTGTGGATTTGTTGTTGAAGTCACCATTGTGCAGGTTGTTGTCAGCACTTCTGATAAAACACACCCAGGTCTACCATGTACGATGTGTGATGATGTTCTCATTTTTCCATTTGAAACGGGTGTTCTTTATGCCTATAGACAGCAGTATATGTATCCAGAAGCAGTCCCAATTATTTCGAGAATCTAATAAAGAGCTGTTAGAAACGGAGGTCTCTAGTTGGCAATGGTTTGCACATTTGTCCAAATAGGGACCCTTCCTTCTAGTCAAGATAAGGGAGTTACACTCCTAAAATAACCCCTGCTCACACCCTTGACACGAGCAGTCAGGCTTATCTCAGAGGCAGTGTGTAAAGCATTTGCACATAACCAACAGTAATCAGGCGAAAACACTGCGAAGGACACCACACCAGTTTAGAAAAATATCCAATATTTTTATGTAACCAAATGAAGACCAAAACTATAAAAATCCAACATACAGTACTTGAAAATATATACTTTGCAAGATATCCTTAAAAGTACAAAAATATCTCAAAAACACAGTTCTTCCAAGTCGGTAGCTCCATCCTGCGCTACAGAGATGCTGAAAACAACAGAGCCTAACAGTTCCAATCGACCGCGTCAGTAGTTGCCAGCTAACGCGTGAACAGACTTGTGAACAGTACATTTCTCGTTGTGACTGGCACGTTGATGCAAGCCGGTTGGGTAAACCAGGATGATGAAAGTACACTCCAGTCCTTTCCCTGCCCAAGACAGAAGGAGCCAGTAGCAGACCAACACAGTAGAGCTCGCAGCAAAGTGGCAGTTCCTCATGACAGCTTTTCCAGCTCTTTTTCCTGGCAGGTTCCTTAGTTCATCAGTAATCTAAAGTTCTGGGATCTGGGCCCCAATATGTACACTGCATTTCTCTTTGGTCTTTTGGGCATAGAGTGTCTGTGCTCAGCCCAAACCAGTTCTGTCCTCTCTGGTCCAGCTTCCTGGCAGGAGGTGCAGACAACATTGTCAACGGCAGACCAGGCCCATTCAGGTGCAAGGGAAATCTCCTCCCACCACTCTAAATGCAAACCAGGCCTATTCAGGTGCTAGTGAAACTCCTCCCACTACTCTGAATGCAGCCCAGGTCTATTCAGCCCAGCCCTGACTCATTCAGGAAAGGCAGGATACACATTAACCCTCCCTCCCCGTGGCCGTCTGAGAGAATGCGCATCCCCAGATCCCCGTCACTCCAAAGCCAGACAGTCAATTCACAAACCAGCAGAGACACACGGGATGGCTAAGCAAGAAAATGCCCACTTTCTAAAAGTGGTATTTTCAAACACACAATATAAAAATCATCTTTACTAAAAGATGCATTTTTATATTCTGAGTCCAGGCATACTAAACTCCACCCTCTATCTTGTCCCAGTGGGAAGTTATTTTTATAAGATGTTATAAATAAACTCCCATTCTATCCTATGGGACAGATAACCTTTTAATAGTGAAAAATTAAATCACTGTATTTCACTATCGGGACACGTCTCGTACCTCAGTACATGTCCTATCTTTCACATACACTGCACCCTGATGTGGGGCGACCTTGAGCCTACATTAGGGGTGTCTTACATGTAAGAAAAGGGAAGGCTAGGGCCTGGCAAGTCACTTGCCAGGTCGATATGATAGTACCAAACTGCACACAGACACTGCAGTGGCAGGTCTGAGTTACATTTAGGGTCAAACACAGGGGGCCAAAAAGCAAAAGGTCTGGGGGTAAAATCGCTGAGAAAGACAAGTCTAACAAGAGCTGTCACAGCAGGCAAGTATCTCTAGTGTAACTATTAGATGATTTAGGGTCAGTATGATCTCAAAAAAAATTCTCAGGGTCTCCCCAATTTCTCTCTAGAGAGGTTGCATACACTTATAACAGAAGAGTAAGTGATCAAGGTCACCTGAGGGGTGGGCACAGTGAATGATGTTGTATAGTCTTCAAATAGGACAGAACTTGCATTGTAGGATCAGGGGGATATTTTGGGCGCAAGAGAGAGTCCGATATTTTGTCCCCACATTTTAAAGAAATGGGGTCAAAATTATGTTGAGAGCAAGAGTCCTCCTATACCTGATGAATTTGTGCAACGTCCAGTTTGGAATTTTTTTGCAAGATTCTATAGATTTGTGAAGCAGCATGAGACTTGAGCGATAATTTCTCAAGAAAGTGTAAGCAATACGCAGAGTAGGTATGCTTGAAACCCCGTAAAGCAATTTCAAGTTTTCAAAAGTTGTAAAAATCATATGGCTGTAGATTAAATCTTTCGGTCAACAAAGCAGGGAAATAGGGTTGCTGGAATTGACAATATCGTTAAAATAGATTACACCAAGTGTAGGAAAGGGGGTTTCTGTTGCAGTGCCCACCCACACTTTTTGTTTGATTCTGATGCATCTTTGACTGAGTGTGCACTGGGTTCCTGCTAACCAGGTTTCCAGTGCTTGTGTTCTTTCCAAAAATTGTACTATTGTTTCCACAATTGGCACATATCTAGCTCACATATAAGCCCCTTTTGAAAGGTACCAGCGGTACTAAGGGCCTTGTGACCGGAGAGGGTCTCAGTGGGCTGTTGCATGTATTGTACCACCCTGAGAGACCCCTCACCAAACACAGGCATAATGCCACTGCAGCCTGTGTATTTTGGTGCAGATAAAAGTGAACAGTTGCCCTGGCACACATCTCTGTGTGCCAGACCTACCAGCTCGGCAAGAGGCATAGGTAAGTCACCCCTTACAGCCCTAATACAGGGTGCATTATTCCTCATGTGAGGGCATAACTGCATGAGCAGATATGCTACCATAGTGTCTAAGTGCATTCCCAGTCATTCTAAGTACACAGTGAAGCCATACTGAGTAGATAGGCTGGAAGCTTGACACCACGGGTTCCACAGCTCCATAATGGCTTCACTAAATTCCAAGATGTTTGGTACCAAACACCTCAGCTTAATAGACCCACACAGATGCCAGTGTTGGATTTATTAACCCCTTCGCTGTGGCGGGAATTTCGCTGCGGCACGGGGGGTGTGGGGGATGAGTCACGGGTGGCCTGTGCTCATGACGGCATGGTTCCATCATGTCCCCGCCAGCTCATTATTTCGCCTGCATTAATGCTGCGTGGACGGAGCGGCCGACGCATGACGGAACCATTCCGTTATGAGTACATGCCGCCCATGGCTCAAGATGTAAGATGGCCGCCTGAGTGGGAGCCTCCTTAGGTGCTCCCAGTTTGGGGATTGCCATTTGGAGAATATCCCGGATAAACCACCTCACCGGCCCTACACTCACCTGCCCCCTGGACAGGGATGCGGACACCGCCGAACCTTCCAAAAATAATGGAGGTTGGCAGTCAACTCACCAGAGTTTCGTCCTCCACAGCTCTGGTCGGAGCCATCACTGCCCGGACCCGTGCGCTGCTCTGCTGGTTGCCGAGCTCCCAGGCTGGGTCGGCGCGTTGACCCGTAGCTGCTCTGATCGGTGGCCACATGAGGACAAATACCATGCCGGTGAGCCCCTGACCAGCGGAATCGGCTCTCGGACAGCCGTGCCTGCCTGGTGAGTCTGGAACACCTGGCGTGGGAGGTCTGTCTGGTGGAGCGGAGCCAGCGGCGGGAGTTCTCTTGCGGGCCCGGAGAGCTTGGTAGGGGTAGCCTTGCTGCCGTCCCTGCTGCCACTCCTCACTTAGGGAGCTGCCTTGGCATTGCGATCTGCATCGGGGCTGGGGCCGGCTTCTGACTGCTGTGGCCGGCTCTGACTGCGCACTTGGGCGCCGTGAGTACGCCATTGCCATCGGATTGTCATTGTCGTGAGGACCAGCCAACCCGGAGGCTGCCATCGCACCATATCCCAGGAGCTGCTTGGGTCCCGAGCCGCTCCCATGACCGGTGATCAGCCCTTGCTGTGAGGATGCTCACGGGATCGGAGGATGGCCTCTGTTGTGCTCCCCATGGGGCCATTCGGTCCCGAAAACCTGCGCTACTCCATTTAAATTGAGCCCCACCTCAGAACTTCCTAAACAAGAAGGCACCAGGCTACGAGCCGCGCATACTCTGAAATAAGAATAATTGCAGGGACAGAAGGCTGCCTGATCCTAAAATGGCGGCCCCCCGGTAAACTTCGGGGACATTGCTCTCTCTTGTTGGTGCTAGAGAACATCACTTAAACTATGAAGGCAGCTCTTCATAATCAGACTGCTCATAATCATTCTGAGCAGTGAGTTTCTGTAATTATCTACACATTAACCATTTCACCAGCAAACTGCATCTTGCCTGACCCTAAAATGGCGATGGTATGAAGACACTCCACTCTCCTTACATTGCCTGACCAGGAAATGCTTGTGCTCCTAATACAAAGTGATTATCCTCACCAGCTATCTCTCAAGAGCGACCAACCACCTACCAGCACCCTCGCCAGCTATTCTCTCTAGAGCTGCCAACCAGACTCCTATACTAATAGTGCACTCCCCTGTGGCGCTGTCACAGTATAACTCTGGCACCCACACTGTGGGCAGCCAGCCCTGCTGCATAACTATCCCTATTGGTACTTGAGCAGTCCACCTGAGACAACATGGCAAGGCCTGGCCTGTCCGCTATGGGGGAAAATTCTTACACCCTAGTCTACCCCCCAAACCTCTCCAAAACCGCCACAAAATCCTTCAAACACTCAACCCTGAAAAGACAACCTGAGACACTGATCTCTGAGCTACGTTAAGGCGCAGACAACGGCACAGCCATAAATGACCTCAGGTTCTATTCTAGAAGAACATCTGCCTGGCGCAAAACCTTTGCTCACCAATGCAATGCATGTGCTACTAAGAACATTCCGTACGGCACTAAACTAACTGTAGCACCCTCCCCAATGCTGCGAGCTGATCTCACCATCACTCTCTATAAAAACGGCATTGTTTTGATCTAAGCTCCGCCCAAAAACCTGACTAAATTTGCAGACCTTTTTATCCTCCTCAGAATCCTCGTGCTTAATACTAGCAGGGTAACTAACTCCCGCCCTGATGAGCCCTCGTCCAGCCCACCCAACGAGGCTAACCACACACAAACCTCTCTAAGATCCTCCAACACTGATCACTCTAACCTCTCTAGCAAGTCTCCCGGTCCTGTCAACAGAATAATTTCTAGACCCTTGGTCCCCTCCCTACTAGCCCCCCAAGTAGACCATGTCACTGGTACGCCCTCTATGAACTACGATACAGGTCACGCTTACCTTTCCCCCACTGTCGAGTCCTCATCCAGCCCTTCCAGCATGGCTAGCCACCCTCTAACCCCCCTTAGGTCTCCCATCATTGTCCACCCAAAACAATCCAGCACATCTCCAGGCCTTGCCAACAGAATCAACTCTAGACTTTTGGCCCCCCTCTCTACTAGCTCCCCAAGTAGACTACGCCACCTTTACACCCCCTAAGACTTATGATAAAAGTGCTGCTTGCCCTTCCTGCCCTCAATCCAACCAGCAAAGGGGCTCCAACATAGACCCTATGGCTTACAATACAAGCCATACTAGTCCTTCGCCCCTTTCACCTATTCACGCTGTCAGAACTGCTCCCAAACCATTGCCCTCCTGCCCTCCAGCACATCCTTCTTATAGGGACATTGATTCTTTGCACGCCAGAGCTACCAAACTTACCCAGAGCATTCATATTTCCATCCTTGAGCTAATGAACCTCCTCCACCTCACTGAACTCTCCCTCGCCAACCTCATGCCCCTGCCAAACGCCACCTCCCCACACTTGCCAGAGCTCACTAAACAACCTCTTCCGCCTTCCTTGAGACACCTTCCCAACCGTAAGCACTCACACCACCTATCAGAGGAAGAAATACGTCCTCTTGTCCTATCCTACAGCTCCACCTTTGCCACTCCAAGTCAACTAGATCTCACAGAAATGGAAATCCGTGCCACCCTCCGAGACTACAAATCCACCCCAGCAATCCCTCATCCTTTAGATGCAAGTGCCGAACACGCAATCTGCACGGTCACCATCAACCCCAACAGACCAGCTACCCTCCACAACAGAATGGTGGTCAAGAGTAATCTAGCGCCTGTTCACCTGCCTGCCCAGACTCCGGAACCTCCTTCAAATTCCTCCCTATCTGGTCTTTTAATTATTTCCGCCCAGCAGCTAAGCACGCCGCGGATATTGCGGATCTCATCCTCTTGAAAAATCTCGACTTAGTGATCCTTACAGAATCATGGCTCAATGAATCCTTATCTCCATACCTGGACCTCCTAGTCCCTCCTAACTACAACATCGCTAGGCTAGACAGACAATCTGACAAGAAAGGAGGCGGCATTGCCTGCATCCATCGCTCTAACCTTCTGGTCACAGAACTTCTAGCGCACACCACTGAATCCTGCGAATACCTCACCCTCACTATTCACAGCAACACTACCCTACTATGCAACCTGCACATCTTTTACCACCCCCCAGGCACGAATGACTCCTTCACTGACCACCTCATGGATATCATCACAGCTAAGACTCCCAATATTGCCAATGATATTTTCCTTGGTGACTTTAACTTGCACTGGAATGATCCGAAGGATTCACATGTCAATGCCATCAAGGACCTCCTGGCCGATCAAGCCCTGACCCAAGCCTGCTCACTTGCAACTCATTCTAAAGGGGCCACCCTTGATTGGATTATCTCCAAAGAATCAACTGTCAAGCTCATCTCTATAGACCCATGCGACTGGTCTGAGCACCACACCATCACCTTTCTCCTACCTGGCACCCACAAGACTAGGGCATCGCTACCTGTGATTCCTAAAGTCTGGATCAGAGACACCAAGAACCTAGACCGTAGAGAACTCGAGGCTTGCTGCAAATCCGACCTCCCCCCCCCTCTCATATCACAACAGTCAGCGACCTCAATGATCACTATTCTGCATCTATCTCAAACATCCTGGATGATCTAGCCCCACTAAAGTTGAAAAGAACCCAAATCCAAGACTGAAACCCCTGGTTCACGGGATCCCTTAACAACGAGAGGAGAGTCCTCCGACAAGCTGAAAGATCCTTGAGGCAGCACCCCTCTGCCACCCATCTAATACTCCTCCGCCAGGCTAGAAATGCCTACAACAGGAACATGCTCAAGTCCAAAAAAGACTTCTTCAGAACTGCACTAGTGAAGGCCGAGAACAGACCCCAAAAGCTCTTCGAACTGGTCAAACACCAATCCAACAAATTGGCCAAAACTTCAAAAGAAACCCCCAAGTCGCTTATATCCTCAGAGTAATTCTCCTCCTTCTTCTCTTTCAAAATCTCAGCCCTCGAAAATAAACTCAACTCCATCACATACCCCCAAACACCTCTCGACCCGCATTCTCCAGACACGTCGCCCCCACAGGCGTCAACCAAAAACTTTGCTCCCTGGACTGACTTCAAACTCTATGACGATGACTCAGTGTCCAAAATCCTATCTTCTTTAAACCCTAATAACCATTTTATTGACCCGCTTCCTTCCAACTGCCTAGCTCCCGTCGCCCAATCCATTATTCCTAGCTGTACTACAATAATTAACGCCTCTCTCAGCCAAGGAACGATGCCCGACTCCCTAAAAGCCGGCCAAGTCCTCCCCATTTTGAAAAAGCTGTCACTGGATCCAGCCTCCCCTGACAACTTTAGACCCATCTCCAACATCCCCCTCTTAGCCAAAGTGATGGAGAAATGTGTGCAACAGCAGCTAAATCAACACATCAACAACTTCCACTTGCTTGATGACTTCCAATCTGGATTTAGGCCAGGGCACAGCACCAAAACCACTATGCTCCACATCATTGATGATGCTTTCCAAGCCTTTGACCAAGGCAAAACCTGTCTCCTAATCCTCCTGGACCTATCATCGGCCTTCGACGCGGTCAACCATGAAAAACTACTCCGAGGCCTCAAATTCAGGATGGGTTTGGATGGCACTGTTCTAGAGTGGTGCAGATCCTTCCTCCATAACCGGTCCCAGAGATTCCTTGTCAATGGCAACCTATCGGCACCATCCCCTGTCACGGTTGGAGTCCCTCAAGGATCAGCACTCTCCCCCAACCTCTTCAATCTTTACCTGGAACCGCTTACCCAAGTACTACGCACTGCTAATATCTCCTATCATATGTACGCTGAGGACACTCAGACCTACATTAAACCCTCATCTCTCGAAGAGATCCTCTCCTTGAACGAAGCCTTGAAACTCACTGTCCAATGGCCTAACACCAACCCTGAGATTCAATTATGGATTAGGGCTATCACAGCCCTGAATTGTCCACCAACCATCGGGGATTCGGCCAAATCCCTGGGAATCACCCGCAACAACAATCTGAACATGCGGGACCACATCAATTCAATGGCCAAATCAGCCAGATTCCACCTGAGCTATCTTAGGAAACTGAAACCCTTCCTCAATACTCTTGACCTATAATTGGCAGTCCAAGCACTTGTCATTTCTAGACTGGAATATGGGTGTTCTACCCTCTCGGGTCTACCCAAGATCTCCCTGGCACCTCTAAAAGCCTGCCTGAACGAGGCCGCCAGACTACTCACCGGCACGAGGAAATACGAACATATTTCCCCACACTTGAAAGCTCTCAACTGTCTTCCCTTGGAGGCAAGAATACAGCTCAAAGTAGCATGCATCACGCACAAGGCCTTATATTCTAACTCCCCTGCATATCTGAGGCAGAAACTTGTGATTTCTGGAGGAATCAGAAACTCCCGATCTACCAGAGACCTCCTACTCCAACCTGCATGCTTTCAGAAAAAAACACCCTACAACCGAGCTTTCTCCGGGGCTTCTCCAAGAATATGGAACTTTCTCCCACCGGAGATCAGAAGAATACCCTCTCTGACTTGCTTCAAAAAGGATGCCAAATCATTCCTCATGAGCAAATATCTTTTTTAAACTTTGCCACCACCACGGCCTTGACCTATAGCCATCTATTGCCTCCCTTCAGATTAGCTAGCTCACCCCATCAGAAACCTGGGGACTTGTCGCGATCATTGGTTATCGTAATCTGTAAATATGTTATCTCATCTTGATTATTTGGATATTTATTCTGTAAATACGTGACCTATCTCCCTCATGTACCCTGCACCCTGCCCTCCTTCATTCGATCCGTAACTGGATGATGCTATGCCTACTCTGTACATGACTATATTTTCCTGTAAAGCACTCTGATACCCTAACGGGTCAAGTTCGCACTCTAAAAAACAAATAAATAAATGACAGTGTGGTTCCGTCTTAAGCACGGAACGGGTTAAGAAATGCACCCAGAGAGCACCTCAGAGTGGCCCCTGAAAGCTTAGTGTAGGCCTTACTGGTTCCCACCAGCCCGCTACCTCTGGACATGTTTCTGACCCACTGAGGTGGGAGCCTTTTGCTCTCGTGGGTCAGAAACAAAGCCTATTCTGGGTGGAGGAGCTTCACACCTACCCCTAAGCAGGAACAGCATAGAAAGTTGGTGACCCTTAAAGGATTCCCATCCTTCATTATTCTGACCAGGGCCTCTTCAGCTACTGGAGATGCCCGCCTCCTTGACCAAACCCTATTCTAGGCAGTATTGTCTGTGGGAAAATTAGTAAGCAAGAGAGATGTGTCCCCTCTCAGCCAGGACCACCCTTAAAGTGCCCTGAGCTGAAGTGATCCCCTCCTTTGAGAATCCTCCATTTTGTTTTGGAGCGCTCTAGCAAATAGGTTTAGGAATATAGCCCCTCCTCAGAGGAAGTGGACATACAAAGGGTGAAGGCATCCTATAAAGTAAGTAGCCATTGGCCACTACTTTCTGACCTCTGTCACGTCCCTAAAATAAGTATTTAGGGGCACCCCTAAACCTTAATCCTCAGATGACCGATGATCTACAAAAAAGAGGACATGGAAGAGCCATGCAGCAGTGAAGACTGAAGACACTACCTGACTTAGCCCCATCCCTACCAGCCTGTCTGCAGCCTTTAAAGACCTTGCTAAAGAAGAATGACTCCTGGTAGGACTGCCTGCCTTCTAAAAAGACTATTAAGCTCCTGTGGACAGCGGACCTGTCCAGAAGAAAAACAACTTTAAAGACAAAGTACTCTTCCTGTGGAACCGTGAAACCGACCACCTCTGCACCCGTTGCCCAATGCCCGATTTCAAGTGGCCCACCGGTCAAGCAAAGTGATTTAGACAAGAGTCCATCGTGGGTTGAGCCCTGCTGGACTCCACATCGATGCCTACAACCTATGCATGATGATCCCCCCAACCGTGACCTGCACTGGGAAGCTGATTTCTGATGCCAAAGGACACCCCTATTTTAGTACTGAGGACCAAATATGAACCCTTTCACATACGATTTTGTTGTATTCATAATAAAGTTGTTTAATATTGGACATAAACAAAGGCTCTAGAGTTAATTTATTGTCCTTCTCCAAAGTGGTGATCTGTAACTCTAACCCAGAGCCGCTGGGCAAAGGGAAGATCTACCGATGATGTCCTGATGCTCCAGTACATCCGAACGTACCTGTGTATAGCTGTAGGTCTCCTTTGATCGGCCTCCTGGCTTGAGCCTGCAGCCTTTTTCCAAGTTTGAGATTCCCCATTGGTTTGCATTGGGCTCCCGACGCAATGTTGGCACTCTGAAACCGGCCCCTCTGTGCCAATGAGGGTGTAAGTTTGGTGCTGCCTTGGGCACCACCTGTGTTTACCTTAAACCCTGGAGACTGGGGGCCAGATGTAGGAAGCCTAATACCGGTCGGTAACGGACGAAATTACCGAATTTCGGCCGTTACCGACCGGTATTAGGCTTTTCAGATGTAGGAGGCCACATTTCAGGATTCGGTAATTTACCGAATCGGTAATTTAAGAAATTGGTAAATTACCAAATTCTTAAAATACCGATTCGGTAAATTACCAAATTTGTAAAGTAGGGAGCACTCAAGTGAGTGCTTCTTACATTTAAGGATTCGTTATTTACCACCAACTATTAGTTGGCGGTAAATAACAAATTCCTTTTAAAAAGCAATTTACTGCTTTTTATTCAGTGCCATGTGGCAGTCATACATGCCCTTAGGGAATGTATGTGTGCCACATGTGCACCCATGCACTATTCAGGGGGGCAACAGGGTGTCAAAGTGACACCCTGCCACCCTTGAAAGAGTTCCCCCTATTACCGATTCAGTATTTACCGAATCGTTATTTACTGGATCGGTAATTCCCATTCATTCCTCCCGGCCCATAAGAATGAATGGGAATTACTGAATCGGTATTTACCGATTCGGTAAATACCGAATCGGTAAATATCGATTCTTAATTACCAAATCTTACCGATTCGGTAATTTTTACCCAAAAAATATCTACATCCCATTTACCTATTCTTAAATACCGAATCTGTAAAATTCGGTATTTAAGAATAGGTAAATTGAGATTACCTACATTTGGCCCTGGGTTTTTTAACTGTCAGGGTATTGATAAGATAGAGAGGACTCACAAGATCTGATTCAGTATCAACCCACGCCAGACGAGTAGGAGGGAAGCCATATGGTTTGTCTGGCCAGAAATGCGATTTGATATTTCCTAAAATTAGGGAAGTTCAGATCACCTCTAAATTTGATTGTTTGGAGTTTTCGCAGTGAGATTCTTGCTCTCTTATCGTTCCTACCAAAAGATGAATTATGAAAAGATGTAGAATATCACCATGTGATAAAGTTAGGAGACCAATTCTTGATTAGTTTTTTAAGTCTAGTCAATAAAGTCTCCTTTTGTCAGACTTAACCTTGCTTATTTACCTGAATCCGCAAGGCTGAGTTTTGGAGAAACATTATGAACCAACTTCCCAGTACCCTACCTTATTGCCTAAGTATACTGTGAAGCACTAGGGATACACAGTACGGTTCAGGGAGGAGGGCCGGATACTGGACATTTGAGGAATTCTTTGTTGTCGACCTGCGATGCAACAAGAACTCACTTTCAGCTTTTAAATCTAATTATAAAATGAGTTCTTCCCTCTATACATGTAAACACCCTGCATTAGTGAAGCGCTCCTAACTGCGAGCTGAATTGTTAGGTACAGAGTCCTGGTATTCTTGTGTAGTGGATGTAGTGATGATGTTCTGTAGTGATGCACTCGTCGTAGTTTATTCTGAGATTGTTGTGCTAGGAAAGCAAACTACACAAGTTGTAATGCACACACATTAATTCCGCATTCTTACTGTCAGTTTAAAACCATGCTTCCGTATCCATCAATAATATAAGTTCTTTACATAAGGAAACAAATACAATTACAAAAAAATGTGTTATACCAATGGTGCCTTTGGATTTCTTAGGGTTTTTCCATGTCCTTTAAAAGTCTCTTCTTTAAATCAACTCTCTCTTCTTAAAAGCAATCTTTAAAAAGAAAGTTCCACAAATAGTTTGTGTTCCTTTAATAACCCTTGAACTTTAAAGCAATACTTTCTTGCGTAGGGCGCGATAAATATTAAGCATTTGTACTTAGATTTCTATCTGTGTCCTCAGGATCGACGTTGAGATGGAATGGGAAAGCAAAAATAGACCGCTGGATTGCCGCGTGAATTTCCAGGAAAGCGTCCTTGACTACCGACTCTTCCGGATGATGACCGGAAGGCTAAGCCCCTTCCAGAACTAGGGTGCATCGTTACGTAGCTTTGCCTCACCCAAGATGGCCGCCACTCTGACGCACACACAGCGTTGCGTGGCATTGCTAAGGATCATTCCTCACTGTCAATGCTTCGATGCAGACACTTGTATGTAACTCGACCGGTTCGAGTTCACACGTGTTTCTTTTCTTTTTTCTACAAATCTTTATGCCTATCAGCAAGCCCTGAATTCTGTGTACAATAACTAAAAAGCGGAATGAATACGAAATAGTATGAGTATAAGTTTCGACTTGAAACATACACTACAAGATTCATGAAATCATTTGACTTTAAACATTCATTACAAGGTGTATGAAATCATCATTACAAGGTTCATGAAATCATAACGCTCACATATACGGTCGTGCTGGTTGCACGGGACGGGGGTGGGTTTTTTATAAACATGACTAATCATTTGGATTGATATTAATCCCCTTGATTAAGTTACCTGCGGTGCCTTACAATCTAGCTGGTCAAATGTGACACTTCTATATGGATCCCGTTGGCTTCTATTTCATCTGGAAATTCAAGCATGAGGTATTTCAACCTAGCAGGCTGCAATTTCAGATTAGTTCTGGTGGTTATGGGTGGTAGACAAAGCATATTTAAGGGAAATATGACAATTTTGTCCTTGTATATTAAATATCCTGAGACAGAAGACTATGAAGAGATGTTGTTAAAGACTTTCTGAAAAGCTGTATCGGCCTAAGTTGAAAAAATTAAGACGTCATCAGCATATGCCGCCAGTTTCTGAGGGTCACTCTTGAAAGGGGTGCCCTTTATCTTTTCATTAAACCTAATAGAATGAGGAATGGTTCAATTGAGTGTAGAAAGAGAAGGGGAGACCAGGGCATCCTTGTCTGGTACGCTGCAACACAACAAATCTATTGGATATTTGCCCGTTAAGCTTTATGCGTGTTGATGTTTGTGATAGACTGCCATAGCCATGCAAATAAAACGGTTCCTCAGATTAAACTTATCCAAAGCAGCCCTAAGAAAGACCTTCTCCTCATATAAGGCCATTGCCATGGAGGGAAAAGGAATCTGTTTACCTTTTTCAATCACGTGGCAGAAAGTTCTGATAATGTCTGCTGCTAGTCTACCCTTCACAAAGCCAGTCCATGAGGGCTGAACAAGAGAGGGGAGTACCTTTTCTAGTCTGAGAGCTAACAGTTTAGTATATATTTTGTAATCGGTATTGAGAAGTGATATGGGACAGAAATCTCCAAAGGGTCTTGCCCTTTTTTGTTATCACAACTTTGAGCCTTCGAAGTTGACCTCAGATTTTGCCACTTGTTTCAAAGATATTGAACAGGTCAGGCAAGTGGGGTAGTAGTGTAGGATGGAAACTTTGGTAAAAGGAGGCTGGGAAGACATCTGGCCCGGAGTCTTTTTTGTTTAACGAGAGTTAATAGGTTTTGTGATTTCTTCCTGGTTAATTGGTTTGCTAAAGTGTCTACGTCTTTATCTTAAGTCTGGGAACCTAGAGAGAATCCAGGAACGCCTACAGGCCTCCACACTGTCCTTTCTCCCAACCTGGAGTGAGTTATACAAATCAGCATTAAAGGTCTAGAAGACACACAGTATTCTCGACTGATCTATTTTTATTAGACCATTGCCATATATGTGCCCCAAAGAGTTCAAGTGAGAAATGCACCAGTCTTAAGATGTTTTAGGAGATTTTTGGTTTTAGCTTTTGAGGACCAAATATGAACCATTTCACATAGGATTTTGTTGTATTCGTAATTAAGTTGTTTAATCTTAGACATAAACACAGGATTTAGAGTTAATGTCCTGCCCTTATCCAAAGTGGTGACCTGTAACTCTAAAAGGTTCAGCCTTGCTTTAATCCCCTATTTTCGGTTGCAATTATGTGGATCATCTCTCCTCTCATAGTCACTTTCATATTATTCCACATCGTTTCAGTATCCAGTATGCCGATTGATGAATTCACCTGAATGAAGTGGGATAAAGTGTGGGAAATTTGGTCTTTAGAATCTAGATCATATAGTATATTGTCATTAATTGTCCATGAACAAGTTTTGGACTGCTCCATGGATAAACTGATGTTCAGTGTAATACACACATGGTTTGAACTGAGGATTGGTTCAATAGTGGAATAAGTGGCTGTATACACCAAGGCGCCCATAAGGATGTAGGGTGGATCGTCACCGTGCGCATAGTGGTGGCGATCCGCCCTACATCCTTCCCCGCCCACCACCCATTTACCCCCGCCATATTAGTATGGCCGGGGTACCGCAGCGGACGGGAAGACCGCCTGCCGCTTTTCCGCCCGGTCGACAAGTCGACCAGGCGGAAAAGACTTTAATATGGTGGCAGTGTCTGCTAGACACCGCCATCCATACTAGCATGGGGCGGAAACATGCCTTTCCGTCGCAGCGTTTCCGCCACGGAAAGGCATGCAGAATCCTCTTACGGGGGTCACTTGCGAGCCCCCAGGCTATTGAGGGCATGGGGGGTGCACATGAGGGGTACCTATGGTACTCCCCTGCATTGTCATGGACATGGTGGCAGGCACCTCGTGGTGCCTGTCACCTTGTGCATGAAAATGCACCGGTGCATTCCCAGCATTGTGGCGGGCGGTGCTCACAGCACCGCTCGCCACAATGCTGGGAATGGAGGGTGCCACGGTGGTTGTGGCATCCTAATCGCTGGTGCGGGACCGTCGCACCACTGGCGGCCAGTCCCAGCATCGCTCCGTCCGCCCGCCATCCTAATGGGTCCCCGAGTTTTTACTAATGAAAAAGCTTTCAATTCTGGACAGAGTTTTGTGAGTGAGGGAATAAAAGGTGAAATCACTACCTGTCGGGTTGTGTGCTCTCCAGATGTCAACCCGTTGTTCGTCCTCAGAGAGTGTATGTAGCTGTCTGTGAGAGTGACTGGGTCTGTAAGGATATGCTTGAAGCCTGTCTAGAGTAGTGTCATATGGAAGATTAAAATCTCCCCTTGAATGATTCTACTATCTTCAGGCAGTTCAGAAATATCTGTAAAGAGCCCCCTTTCCTGGTCATCGTGTGTTATAGTGTCAGTGAAGCAACTAGCTTTTTGGAGTAAATATTCTGTTTTTCTTGTTGAGTGTCGGGAAGGATATGGAATCACTAATCCAGGCGTGTTGCGCACTGCGAGCCTCTATAGGCCGAGCCCTGGTTTCCTGGAGGAGAATTATATCTCTCTTTAGTTTCAGACCGTAATCTAGAACCTTCTTGTGCTTGATTGGATGGTTGACTACTTTTGCCTGAAGGGAAATGATTTTAAGCAATCAAGGATCCATCAGTCAATACAAAATGTTTAATCATTGTTGTGTATCCAGGGCTGGACCACCCGGAAATCTCCAGAAGAAAGATTGAAGAGAAAAGGTCAAAGAAGAATGGCGAAGCAGAAAGAAATACATAATAGGGGCATAAATCACTTCATCAAAACGTTTTGCAGTGAAATTCTGCAAAAACCATACCCATAACCAAAACCCAAATCCACCAATACCACTCCACCCTCCAAAACCATGCTCCACCCCCAAAAGAAAAAAGGGGACCTTGTAGACCTCTGACAAGAACTCAACCAAACCCTCAACGTTACAGGGAACAACAGTGAAACGCTTTGACGCAAAGAGAACAAACAGCCAGATTTCATGTCCAACGGGATAGAAGGGGGTATTTGTCAAATCAACAGTGATCTGACATCCTATATAAAATTAAAATTAGAACTAAACTGAACTGTCCACCTCAATGCATATCAATAGACCATGTAAGTATAACGTCGTATAACAGGGTACATCCTGGTCTAAGGAATATAAGACCCAAAAGTGACTGACACAGTGTTAATAAAAGAGAAACTAATTTTCTGGAGGGCCTGTTACATGGACCCCTTCTAGTGTGTCAGTGAACATATGTTTACAAAGGTACAACACCTTATTGAGTGAAATGGATAGACTGAAGGAGCTGGAGAAGCAACTGCTTTTAGCAAAAGGATACTTACATTGTTGTTAGTGGAGACTAATGTGTGACCCCTATACTAGAACATTATGAGAGAGAAAAAGGGCATATTAGAGTCTAACAAAGTTTTCACAAATGTCTTGGGTTCTCTGGGCTCATCACAGATGTTTGAATGGCCATCATGGCTAATCCTCATCCTTTCCAGACCAGCGAATGAAAACATGAAGTTTAGTATTCTAAGGTACGAATATAATGCAAGAAATGTATTTCTGCGGTCCACCGCAGACTTGGCATAGCCCTGAGAGATGCCCACATTGTGACCCATCCAGTTAATGATTTTAATCTGTTTCATACAGTCCAGGATCAGTTCTTTATGTTGATACCTGAGAGATATGAAAATAAGCACTCTTGGGTTAGTAGATGAAGCAGATGCCACACTTGTTGGCATTCTGTGTGCTCTATCTATTTCAAAATCTCTCTAAAATGATATTTCGAGAACACGCAAGAGTCAGGATTCCAAAAGTCTACACATAATTTTCCTCATATTTCTGTATTTTTCGGAAAACCAAAACTTTCAAATTGACCCTCCTGTTTCTATCCTTCAAATCGCAACGCTACCTCTCCATGAACTCCATCTTGTGTGACATTTTGTCTGATTCTTTCATCTGTGAGTTCTTGGTATCTTCTGCCTTACTGATCCTAGATTCTGCCTCCTTCATGTGGTTCGCTAGTACTTTAACATCTTACCTTAAACCTACCATTTCGGCCTGAAGATTTTTTGGTGGTTCATTTTGTTGATTGTGGCAGATTGTGTAATGAGTTGAGTTGCAGTAATATTGTTTGGATACTTTTGGAGAGACCTGTTTCCCTTTTTTTGGAGAGTTTGATAATGTAGAGTCTGGTTTAGTATGATTTTGATCAAGCTTCTGTTCTTCTATCTCCTTGGTACTCTTGTCCCCCCCCTGATGTCCTTATTCTTCATGTCATTCATGATACAGACCACCTTAAACAAGAATGAGCTGGTGGTGATCAGAAAACTGCTGTGCAACAATTGCACTCAGGCTATGGCAGAGGATGTGAATTCCAGAACCCTGAGATGGACACTAAGGCAAACAAATTTAAAATTATCATAAGTTGGAATAATGAGTGAAATAACAGTCAGCCTCCATACACTTCTCTGAATATGCTCCTTATACGCTTTGCTTTGTGGCTAGTATGGTATACAGAAAGTAAGGCAACAACAGCGTTTCATCAGAAATTAGATTTTGCAACATTGTGTCTGCAACATAAGTGCACACATTGAAAGTATATAAATACATGTACAATCCACCCTTGGATTCCAACAGACTTTTTCACCTTCTTCTCAAAAGGCAATTTCTTCCAAGTCTTCCATTGTTGTCTGTGGAGGTTTCCGACATTTCTGCACCCCTATGCACCTGGCTTCCCTGGTGTAAGTACCTAATCACCTCTGAGTGGCATAGACTCTGTCTCCTCTGCATGCAGGTTCTTCAATTCCAGAATCTGAAGTGCCTACCATGGGGGTGACTTATAGGTTTAAGTGTAGTGACCTCAGATATAATGAAACATATCTGTCGTGAGAGGTGCAAGCACCACCTCACACAGGCTGCAAGGGCAGGCCTGTAGTCATAGTTAAAATGGACTCGCATTAGTAGCACAATACATTCTGCAGCCCATGGGAGACCCCAGGTGCACCTACGCCCTGGGTACCTTAGTACCATATACTAGGGACATACAAGGGTGCATCAGTAGACAATTGTGGATGAACAAAATTACTGACCATGGTCAATTTAGGAAGAAAGCACAGTGACTGGGGTTCTGATTAGCAGGATCCCAGTCAGACTAGATTGAAAACATACTAGACACAAAGCAAAAAGTGGGGGTAACCAAGGAAGCAGATCCTACTTTCCTACACACGCCTATAAAGGTAGCTTTTCCATGTCATATTGGGCACAAAGATGTTTACGATAAAAGGCCAGAAAAGGTAGATTTGAAAGTGTTACCCAATTGCGTCCGAAGCTCCTTTCTTAAGCATCTATCCCCATCGGGCATTAGCCACACCCTCTACTCAAAGCGTCTGAAGCTCTTAACTAGTATTTGCCATGCGTATTTCCCCATGATAGAATACCAAAGGATTGCATCTGGCCTTTAATTTAAGCAATTACTGAAAATGTCTGTGCTGTGATAATCAGTCCTCCCCATGTGTGGTGCAGCCGAAGAGTCAGAGAAGCTAGGTGCACATACAATCTCTGAGCATTTTATTTTGCTTGGGACCTAATCAATAATGGATGCCTCTGAAGCCACTGGGACTGACTGTCAGTGACATACATTCACTCAACTGGTAGTCTGTTCAGAACCTGCATTTCTACACATATGTAACAAGAGTCCGGCTACTGTCTCCCTCCCAGAGAGTACCGGTACTCACTGGCACAGGAGAAGGTCCGGTACTAAAGTGGTAAAGATTCAGAAGTGCCGATACTCAGTACGAGTGAGACCCGGTCCATTTAAAGCACTGATTTGGAACCGAAAACAAGCAGTCCTTCATGGGTATTACATGCTGCAATGTAATATAGACAAATTTATATTTTATGAATGTATCCTTTATTCCTATTATCCCCCACCCCTACGCTTTCCCTTGACCTTTATTTGTTTCACTTATCTTGCGCTTAGAACTCAGGATAGTATAGAGTTGTATGGTTGTCAGTTAGGGGATTCATGGTAATTGAGAGCTTTGAGTGGGATGTGTTAATAAAGATCTCTGTCAGCTTCATCACCTATGTACAGAGTCCTCTTTCTGCTTCACAACATCAATTTTGGTGACGAGGATGGTGATCTGATGATGTTCAGAAACTCTATGATGGCAGCTGTGCAGTGACTCTTTGGTTTGTAGAAAACTATACCTATTTCCTTGACAGCTGCTTGTCTGGACCTGCTTTCTGTGCAGGTTGGCGCTGTCCTCAGTCATGCGGTGCCTGCCTGACTCCGCTCCACCTTTTGAGGACAGATCATGTCTTCTGTCTGCCAGCCAAAGGTACGCCTAGGGGAGGAGACTCAGGTGGAAAGGACTTTGTGGAATCCAGCAAGAGGTCCTGGGGGTTCAACCTTGTTGTGACCTCATCTCCATTTTGCTCTTGCATTCATTTCTACATGTTTAATGCATTCCAGATTTTGGAGGGCATTTTGAATGAGATGATTTGAGGAGAAATGTGTGCATGTCAAGCTCTGTGGAAGCTGTGGATTATATTCAGCATAATGGTTTAAGGAAGTGTAAGAAGAAAAACTGTGAATTTATCTTTCAGAGACATTTGAGTGACCATGTACTTTATTGGTGGTATGTGTGTAGCTATTGATAGAAACACTAATGTAATTGGATCCTCCATTAAAAGTTTTGCAGACAAAGGGAGAAAGTTCCATTCCATGGAAAAGATGGAAGGAGAAAATTGGCACTTTATTAAAGGTTATAGATGGGGAAAAGATGCTAGCAGAGTGAAGGACATATATTTTAAAACACTCCCTGGGCTCTAAAAGGCAAGATATTTTTAGATCCCTGCCCAAGTTCTAGTCACCAGAAGGAGAAGATGATCTAAATGGATTTAATGAGGCTCTAATGCAATTGGATGCACATTTTGAACCTACTATAGCACAACTCTAGAGGGACACCATTGTTATACTAGTTGAGAAAAGGATGAGGAAACTGTTGAGGATATTCTTACGGCACTCAGATGTTTGCTTCACACAAACAATTTTGGCAATACCACCAACGAAAGGATGCTTATGGGCAATATGGACAATAAAAGTATACAGGAAATATTGTGGATTTTGGGAGATCCAACCTTGGATGAGGGAATCACTTCTACTAAGGCAATTAAGCAGTCAATTAATTAGGTAAAGGAGGTGAATGAGTCTGACACTGGCAATAAAGGAGAATGTGGTTTTGTTACCTCAACAACAAACCGAGCAAAGGTGATTGACCAAAAACTTGGCCCAAGGAGAATAAAGCAATTTGTTATAGGTGTGGAGATCCAGCACATCTAGCATCCTAAAAGGGTTGTCCTAGAGTTAACTAGGAGTGCAATATTTGAAGAAAAAGGTCATTTTCCCAAAATGTGCTGCAAAGTAAAGAAACAAAATGAACATCATGTCTTCCACTGGCAGGAGGCTTCAGCAAGTGATGCAAGTGAATTAACTTCAGAGAACTTTTAACAAAAACCACGGAACTCATGGTATAAGATGACGGGAGAGATTTTACCGATGGCGTTGTTCAACCACTGATGTGTTCTATTTAGTTTCATGATAAAATGTTGCTTTTAATGGTTGATTCTTATTCCCCGTTTACCATCATCACGAAATCTTACTTTAATGCAAAAAAAGTGAAGCATCTGCTGCCACCAGACATTTGAGCAGTAACTTTTGATAGACTTCACACCCGATTTCTAGGACATGACAGCACAACTGCCACGTTCAAGAGAAGAAATGCGTATGTAAACAACTACGTGTCTCAAAGTGGTGTGAATGTTTTAGGTTGGAAAGTTCACAAAAGACAAAAAATCAAGCTAGACCCCTGTGCAGATGATGCGGTGTTGGTGATCAAGGAAATTGATATGAAGGAGCAAATCAAATCTTATTTACTGAAGTGTTCTGTAATAAACGGGGAACACTGAAAGGGTTTGTGCATGAGAATAAACTAAAAGTGGATGCCAAACCCTGGGAAAAAGAGTGAGAAGCATCCGATTTAGTGTGAGAAGGCAGCAACAAAACTTTCTTGATCAATTGCAATACAACAATGTCATTAAGGAGATGAAGTTTGCAGAGTGGATTTTAACTATTGTTTTAGCAAAGGAGAGGGAAGCCTCATACTTTGTGTGGATTTGAGGGCACCTAATGATAACATCTTAGTGAACAGATTACTGACAAGTAATGGTCTTCTGATGATTTTGAATGGTGCATCTGTTTTCTATATGTTAGACCTCTAAAATGTGTTTCACCAAGTTGATCTGTCAAAGGCTTCTAAGCCTTTACCTGCATTTGTCATGCCTTTTGCCATCTACCAGTTTAGAAAGGTTTGGTGTTAAGTTTAGAAAAAAACAAAACTCTTTGTACCACAGGTCAACTATCTGGACCATACCATATCTGCCAAAAGTGTTGTTCTAAAGAAAGTCTTGAGGATGCCATTGAGAATACTCCTATGCCTGATTACAAGGACAAACTCATGTCATTTATAGGGTTATGTCTTATGTGAATACTATAGAAGGTTTGTACCTAATTAATCATCAGTGGGGGACCCACTGAGGAGGTTATTATGCAGAGGATGCAAATTTGTGTGTAGACCAGAACAGCAGCAGGCATTTGATTTTGTCAAAGCCTGTATCATTGATGCTCCTGCCTTGCAATCATTTTCCAATGAAATTAAATGTGTCACCTCCGTAGCTATGACTGCTTGTGGGCTTGGGGCTGTGTTAACCCAGAGGTCAGGGAGTTCTGAATGGGTGGCTGCCTATGAATCCTGAACCTTAAATGAAATTGAACATAGATTGACATTGAATGGGAACTATTGGCTTGTGTATGGGCAACTGAACACTTTCAACATTTTGTTTGAAGAAACAAATTTGTTATCCAGACAGATCATAAGCCTCTGATTTCTATATTGTCTCCAGGGATTTGGAGGAATTCAACTGCTCGCATAGCAAGGTTGAGTTCTAAACTTCAAGAAAATAATGTATAGGTTGTATGTTCCAGGTCGGAAAAAACAAACTGCATATGAGGACTTTGATGTTGTATCAAAAGTATGTGACATGTGCATGATTAGTTGAATAGAGATGGATGAGAGACAATGGATGACCAAGAATGACAAAGATCGCAATTTGAAGCCTGTCAAAAATAATTAAGAGAAGGATGGCTCCTTAGCAAGCATTTGGAAGGTTCTCTTCATTCTTTTGCACAAGTAGTCTCAGAGTTATCTGTGAATGGGAAGGGTTTTTTTTTGCAATAACAAATGTGTGCCAACAAAAGGTCTATGTAGTTTGTCACTTCAGTTGTATCACAAAGGCCACATGGAGATGTCTGCAGTAAAAGGTCTATCACGTAGTCTGCATTGATGGCCCGGTCTGGATGCTGAGGCTGATTGTTTGGTGCATGGTTATGACATATGATGCACCACTCCCATACAATCCACACCATAGCTAGAATTCACAAGGCAAAAAGTGGGATTGGACATTGTGGGCCCATTTAAATCTTCACCATGCAATCTACAATTTACTATACTATTGATTAATTACCATTTCAAATGGTCTGAGGTGATGTTTGTATAACGGGCAACCATGAGCGTTTTGCTTGAATTTCTAATGAAGGTCTTTAGTAGAGATGGGTTCCCTGAAAGTTTGGTCACCCATAATGATGTTCAGCTCATATCTGCAGAAATGACCAAGTTCTTACGCACCCACAACATAGAACACAAATGCACTTATTTGTATGATCTCCAATACAATGGTTTCATGGAAAGTTTTAACAGGTATCTAAATGAAAATGTTCATGTACCCATTTCAGGAGAACTGTCTTTTGTTATAGCAATCCGAGAAAGACTATGAGTATATGGAATCACATCGCACTCAGTTACAGGGGTTTCTCCCTTCGTTGTAATGAAAGGAAATCAGCCCTCATCATCAATTTCTCCTTGGTGGTTTAAGTCTACATTTCATGTCCCGCATCTGGTGAATTGAGAGGCTCTGGATGTGGTAAGGACCAGAGCTACAGGTAACCAAAAAAGGTCAAAAGAGTTGTGTGACAAAATACATAAAGGAGCATCACCTGACTTCTGAACAGGCTGGGAGGCGACACAGCCTTCCAACTGGATTACAGGCCCCAGTTGAGGAGCAGGGGCCATCTGTTTCTCAAATTGGCTCCCAGAGCAGAGAAGGACAAGACACAGTTGCCGGCAGACATTTGGGCATTGCCATTGGTTTCAAGAGTTTATGTCTGTTTCTGTGCAGAGGGCCTCTGTGTTCCACACAAGCCTGTATGCGGAAGTGTGTGTCGACATAGAACGTGTGTTCCAAAAGCGCCCTTATTAGGAGTCGGCAATGGCAGCTGCTGTGGCGTGACGAGCATTGTTTACGCACCAGTTGTTTTCAACACTCACAATGGCTAGTTTGACAGTAGCACAAACTAATTTTTGGGATCAGGATGAGCTTCCCAACAGTGCTATTTTGAAAAGTAAACAGAAGTCTCCTAGCAGATGCAATGTTATATAAACACAGTTATGAGTCATTCAATTTTTCTTACGTTCTTCAATCGTTTCTTTTATTGTATTCAAATTCTTCTGCCAGTTAACACTTATTTCATTAATGAGTATGTCACCGTATGACTTCCTCAGGGCCGATAAACCAAATTAAACCTTTCTTACAATTTTGTCCATTGCATGTAACTTTAAATTATACATTAGGTATATCTCCCGGTCAGTTTCCAAAAATCGTTTGGGGAGAAGGTAGAATTATTAGTATAGTTAGACACCTAAAACACTATTCCCACATGACTCATACTGCTTTATGTATATATTGATTTCATATGTGACTTGCTTTGTGTCATCTGACTACCTCTCTTATTTGATTGCCACTACACCCCGTATGTGTATCCTTAAAATGCATATGATTTAGGTTGAGTACTAAAAATTCATATTATGGCTTCAATCAATTTGTCATGCAAATGGGACAATTTTCCATATGTAATTCATACATGTGTCCATCACCAGTCTGTCATATATACCTCTCTCTGTAATATTTATCTGTTTAATTGATAAAGTAGCAATATTATAATATTCTGACATAATCTTGAATAGGTAATATGTAAAATTTTAAATTGTACGCTCGTCTACCTCAAGCGGAAGGTTGCTTCACAAATGAAGATATGTTCATTCTGGATAATTTTCTTGTCCTGCTTTGGCATCTTCCGGGCCTGGGTATGGACCTGTGGTGCCTTGTAAAATCTTTCTGCTATCAGCCTGTCAAGGGAGTATGGAGTATACCGCGTTAATCAAGTGAGCCTTCCCAAGTGTATGCTTTTATATTTACGGCTATCCAACTGTCAAGAGAGTGTGGATAAATCCGGATAAGTCAAGTGCACCTCCGAGGGAAGCCCCTGTTGCATATTTCCACATGCCTTATCCCTGCAGGGGTTGACTAATCCTCAGTCGCAGTCTCAGTGCATTTGTAGTGCTGGCGATCAAAACGAGTGTCATCTTGATATTCTATGTATGCTGCCCTAAACAGAAACTCTACTCAAAAGAAGACAGACCATCTGTGACCTTCCGCGCAATTTTGGAACATGTTCGTAACCTTGCGTGTTGTGTGCTGATGGACAAATTGTAAAATATATTATCCATTTTTATTCAATATTAGAATCAAATATTAAATATATTTGTGTGTATGTATCAATGTCACCTACAGTGTGTAATTGTAAAAATGTGTATAAGAGGTAGAGAGCGCCATCTTGGTTTTCTTATTCATGTTGCCTTCACCAGGAATACTTCACATGGGATGATGGGCCAACCGTTGCCTAGTAATTAAAGCAAATGCCATCTTTGTGTATAATTGATGCTACCCTAAATAGATGCTATTCTCATAGGAAACCAGGCCAATGCAGTATGGTGGCGCGCCATCTTAAAAAATATTCATGACCTGGGGGCATGGCTTGACCCCCGAGAGAGATAGCGGCGCATCCGTAGCTCCCGCTGGGCCAGCGCAGACTACGAGTGCCAGTCAATGCTTACACGCCTCAAAAAGAGCCAGCATTAATTCGTGAAGATGCGGGGAGTAGTGCACATCTTCCGAAGAGCACTGACTCCTTCCCAACGGTTTTCCAAGGTATTTTTGATGAACCATAGAAGTGGCCACCATTTAAGATTGCGGCCGCTTCTCTGGACTGCAGCTCAAGCTGAGAAGACGACACAGCAAGGAGTTTTGCCACACATGCTGCATGCCACAATTGCTGAGGTATGCATTTTACAGCGTTCTATAACAAAATGAATTCCTAAGTCCCCTAGCGTGGACATGGTCTCTTCAGGATATTCTGAATACATAATTTGAGTGGCATTTTTCTTATAAGGGTTCCATATCCTTTACTCTACTTCAGTGACTCTATGGAAAATCTACTCATTTTACTATCATATGTTGAGATTGAAGAAGGTTGACTCCTGTACAGTGCCTTTAAAGCGAAAATTCATCAAAAACTCCATAGTTTTTATAACATTTGCAGCTATGGAGGCTGCTTCAGCTGCCTCTCTTCCTAAAAATGGTGCCTCCTCAGATACAACCCCTGGCTCGTATGGCTCCTGGAAAAGCCTAACCAAAACGTCTAAAAAATAGACCTGCCTTCTCCTGCAAAATCTCTTCCTCCAGTTTCACTAGATTTACTACTAGTAGAAATTTGGGCTATAGGCCCATTTATGGAGGAAACAAATAATAAATTGCAACATCATACCGAAAGAGGTCTAAAATAGAATAACATTTGGTGGCAATGGAATGCAACGTCTCTTCTAACGGCGAAACTGAGAATAAAGCCAAACCTCTTTAAACTAAAGTGTAATATCTACAAAAACAAGTTAAAGAGTTGGAGAACAGGAATAGTAGAAATAATTTACACATTTTTGGTTTGCGGGAAAATGTGTAAGGATATGACCCTTTCACTTTCTTCAAGAATTTCCTCCCAGAGCTGTTAAAACCTCCAGAAAGCACCTCTCTAAATATCCAACGTGCTCATCGACTAGGACGTTTGCCACCTGCAGTTTCTTTGCCAAGATGTCCAAGAGGTGTTATCCTGTATATTTTAGAATATACAGACTTATTCAAAGTATTCTCAGCGGCAAAAACAATCAATAGTATTTCCTGGTCTGGCCACGCTTTGTTTTACTCTCAAGACCACGCCAAGAACACGGCTGATAGACGCAAGGAAATCCTCAACATGAGGTCGGATCTTCGTTCTTTGGGAGCCCGCTATGCTCTTTTTCCATCCCTGCTTTTTTAAAGTAACCTACAGAAACAACATACCTACCTATGAAGATCCCACTAAACTGAGAAGCTTTATGAACTCTTGCAAGATGGAGAACATGGACACTTTGGGATCTCGACTTCCTATTCAAGGTAATATTTCGGGATTTCGTTAATCTTCAGGAATGTTTTTCCTTAAGTTTTACAGATTGTGTTATGCTGTTTATGTTAGTTCTCGATGTTCTGTTCTTGATATTGTTGTTGATATGACCTCTGTGTTCCTCCCCTTTAGATATCCCATTATATGTGCTCTTCATTTTATCACTTCTCGTTGACCTCTGTGGTTTGTGTGTCCCATCTACGGAGTCTGGATGTGCATCCCTCCCATGTTGTTACTCCCCCCACCTTTTAGGAGTTTTTTAGGTATGTGTATCCCTTTGTTTGTCTTTATTTCCGTTCTTATTCCTTCTTCTTTTCCATTTTCGCAACTATCTTTTCCTTTCTGTCCCCTTTATATATCTTTCATCAGCGCTTTCTCTGGTTTTTCTGCCTTCTTTATTATGATATTATTATCTTCCAAGCAACTTTTATGATATTTAACATTTTATTTGAGGTTCTATGGTATGCCTTATGCTGTCCGTATCATTTGTTTATTTTAATGTATTTCCTTCCCACATTGAAACATCTAAGTCATTGAAAATTATTTCATGGAATCCATTGGGCTTAAATTCCCCCATTAAAAGACAACGTGTCCTAACACATTTATCTAAGCTAGGAGCAGACACAGCTCTATTACAACAGACCCACCATATAGAAAAAGAATCTTTAAAACTAAACAGAGATTGGGTGGATTTGGTCTACTTCTCTCCAGGATATGGTAAAAGAAACAAAGTCGCTACTTTATGTCATAAATCTCTACGTCTTAAATTAGTCTCCCAAGAATCTGATGATGTAGGCCATTGGTTGTTTACTGAATTGATGATTGGACAGACTCCACTTTCCCTATTTAATATTTATGTTCCTACCCCAGGCGATTCTTTATTTTGGACAAACCTTACTACAAATCTTCTACAACATCCCCATGATAATTTCATCTTGGCTGGAGATTGTAATCAGATTATACATCCTTTTATTAATCGCAGCTCCTTGGCCTCTTCCATACAGTACAAAGCCCACAAGCTTTTTGTACAAACTATCATGCAATGGAAATTGTTGGATGCCTGGAGACTTTGCAATTCCACCACAATGGAATACACTTATTTTCACTGGTACATCAGACTCAGTAATGTATTGATTATTTTTTTACTTCTCATAATCTTTCACAGTCCTTACAATCTGCTATCATTGGTTCTATTTTAATTTCAGACCATGCCCCAATATCCACTTAATTAGATATTTTTAATGAACGCAATTTACCCAACCGTTGGCGCTTTCACAGTTCTCTACTTCTTGACCCCAAATTCACTTCCTCTTTCACCCCTTTTTTTTTAATGAGTACTTTCATTTTAACGAATCTGATGATTTACCTTTTTGCACTAGCTAGGACACCTTTAAGGCAAAAGCAAGGGACTTTATCATTAACTATGTCTCCAAGAAAAGACATGTTGCTCGGAAAAATGTCACTGACCACTGGCAAAAATAAAGAGATTAGAAGACTCCTACTTCACTTCTTGGTCAATAGAATGTTTATCTGAACTCATTGCTACCAAGCTTAAATTTAGTAAAGAGTCTACAAATAATGCACCATTGTATCGTTTAAAACCCAGCAAAAAAAAATATGTGGGTCAGAATAAATCAGGAAAACTAATGGCAAATTACCTTAAGATCAAGCACAATAGACTCAATATTGAATCCATTCTAGATACTCAACAGAATCTTAAATATAAGGATTCCGAGATTTTAGGGGAATTTCATCACTTTTACAAATCTTTATATACACCAGACTCTTTACCTTCAGATACTGAAATCACAGGTTATCTTTGCACTATAGAGAAATCTTTTGATACACAACTAAACCTTGATCCATTAGAGTTCAATGTATCACAAGGTGAATTGCACACAGCACTACATACACTCAAAAAGGACAAAGCTCCAGGCCCAGACGGGTTCATTGTAGAAGTTTGTATACAATTTTCTCAACTGCTCCTCCCAAAAGTGACAGCTCTCATCTTCTTTTTTACATACTGGCAAAGCCTCAAGATCTTTCTTAGACGCTTTGAAATGCCTCATTCCCAAAGAAGGTAAATATTTGTGTTATGGTAGGAACTACAGATCCATCTCCTTAGTAAACATAGACTATAAAAAAAATCAAAAATCCTTGGCCTTGAGAATGGATTCTTTCCTACCAAATCTTCTTGGCCGGGAACAGTCTGGTTTTGTTAAGGAGCGCTTTATTACGGATAATACCCGGTTATTCTTTGCCATTTTGTCCAAATCTTCCTATGCGTTCTGATTCTCTAACGGCAATTGCACTGAATGCAGAGAAAGCATTCAATAGAGTTAATTGGCCTTTTCTTTTTCAATTGCTCAGATGGTTCAGATGCAGCCCAAAAATTACTTCCCTGATTTCTCTCTTCTATTCAAGTCCTAAAGCAGAAGTTTTTGCTAATGGTATTTCTTCCCCATATTTCACCTTAGGCAGAGGCGTTAGGCAATGTTGTCCCTTGTCTCTTTTCTTTTCAATGTAGCTTTAGAACCTTTCCTATCTAAAATGCATTAAAACCAGGAAATACACAGTTTTAAATCTAATAAATTACAAGTGAAATCAGCAGCATATGCTGACAACATCTTAGTATTTATTTAAAACCCCCAATCTTCCCTCCCTGCCTTTCTACAAGAAGTAAATTCATATTCTTCTGTTGCTGTGTATAAATTAGATAACGATAAATGTGAGATCTTACCCCTAACTAAGTTTACATTTAAAGAGGATTTTATAGGTTCTAATTTTACTTGGAATCCAAAACATATGAAAAAAATTAGGTTTATATTTTACCCCGTCAATTAGAACCTCCATCTCCACGAACAAATAGAGAAATGTTTATTAAAATTGTCTGATTTGACAGAGAGATGGCATCCTCTTTATCTTTCATGGTGGGTACTTTTAGATACCATCAAAATGATGATATCACCTATTATTCTTTACATTATTTATAAAAAGTATATGCTCTATATCTTTCAAGAAAATTAATTCCATATTTTCTTCTTTTCTTTAGAACAACAAAAAAGCTTGCATGTCTTTACTAAGACTTACGTGCCCCAAACTAGAGGGAGGAGTTAACTGTACTGATTTTTCTAAATACCATAAAGCATTTTTGTTGCGTAAAAACCTCCAAATGGATTTCAGACACCCCTCTAGCTCCCCCTCTCTGGGTATCACTTGAACAATCCTACTTGCTTCCATTTTCTTTCCAAGAGTACCTGTCGTTCACTCACAAACCTCAACCTATATCCACTCCCATTTTTGAATATTCAAGTTGGTTATTAGAATCGGTACTCTCATTCATTCCCAACAATTCCACAACGTTTCTTAAATCTACTTTATGGCATAATAAATTTGTATTGATTAAGGGTAAACCTGTTTATTGGAAAACCTGGAGACAAAAAGGCCTAACTTGGGGAAATATGTTATTTGAAAATACCAATGTACTGTCTTTTACTCAAGCTCACCTTCTATTTGATCTCCCTCCCTCATTTCGAAATAAATACCAATCATTATATATTGCTTTATGTCACACCTCCTTCTCTCAGTTTTCCTCATCTCCCCTCATGCTCCACAAAATATCACTCTATTTCACAATCTCCTTCACACAAACTCTAGGGCATCCACCATATATTCCTTTTAACGTAATTCTATTAACATTACAGACAAAACTAATGTAGAATTAGCCTGGGAACAAGTTCTCAGTAAGGATTGGTCAATCCCCATTTGGAATAGAATATGGCCTAGATACAGCTTATGTTGACCCTGCTTCTCTCGCCATAAAGTGTTTAATATTATGATCCCCTGTCACACAATTCCTTGACATTAATGTGAAGCGATATGGTATGCGCACTCCTATGGAGCAAGAAGTTTTGAAGCCTCCTTGACATTCCGAACTGTGTGATCATTAATATTACATTTGTCCAACAAACATATAAAGTTGTAAATTAGCAAAGCTTACAAGATTTTGTTTATTTCCTATGTATTCCTTTCCCTTTTTTGATATTATATTCACTTGCTATGTATGACATTTTGTTGTATTTTTCTCTTGAATAAAATTACCTTTTTTTTACACTTAAAAATAATGTTCATGACCTTACATCTAGCGACTTGATGAACATTGAAGAAAAAGTCCATTGTCCATTCCTATTCAATATTAGTGTTGACTAATAAATTTATGTGCGCACCTGTGTATACAACATCTGAGGGGTATAATCCTGCTGTCCTAGCCAGGAATTATTCACAAAGAAGAAGGACAAACTATTATCCAGTGGTCACACCATATTGTAATATATACATATCTTATTCATCTAGCATAATGATGGACCTGATAGTGTTCAATCTTAATCTTATAGAGGGTCAAAAATTGATTGTATGTGTGTCTATATAGTGATATCTCACTTGGTGTATAACTGTGAAACAGTATGTGCGAGAAATAAACAGAGAGTACTTGTTCATTTGTTTGTGGTGTTAGCAGTCTTCATCCCTGTAGGTCATATAGGAATTTATCAATATTCCTCTATGTCCTCTCATATTTAGCATAATCCAGATAGGTGTCTGTTATAAAACCTTGAAGGTTTTGACGCCCAGGATTCTCAACTGCCCAAATCACTAATCTGGCATTGTAGTGGCAAGCAATCACAATTGCACCTATGTTGAGATGCCATTGAATATCAACCTATGATAGAATTCTCGATCTTAATATCTTTCCTAAATGTATTAACACATACAATAGCAGACCAATGTGCACAGTAATACATTTTCAAAACATCAACCTATGGTGGGAATCTCCATTAAGAATAAATGGGAGTAGAAAATAAAATATACGGTAGCCAGAAGGTTGTACCATAGTACTGGTTTGCTGAAAGAATGTATATCAAATGTCACCTTCATATTCACTTATATTCATCTGTTAATTTCCTAAAAAGTAGTGCAACTCATGATCTATGTTCAAACCACATTCCACTTTGTTAGAATTGGGGGTGTCTGGTTGGCACAGGTAGGTACTTGTTACGGGTATGCTCAGACGTGAGTCCCGTGCTCTCCACACAACTGGAGTCAAGCTAGCCTGGCTGATGACGGCTGATAGTCAAGAAACCTGTCCTAGGATGCTTGATTCCGGTCCAGGGAAGACATGGCTTGGCAGTTCGGGATGGAATGTTCCCATGAGGCACAGGGTCAAGGCAGATTTGCATATGGCCATGTCTGAACTGGGGTGGTGTGGAGTGCAAAAAAACGATGGATTTAGGCCCAGATCTCTGTACTGGGGTGAATGTATGACATTGTTCTGCATTCAGTCCATCAGCTGTTGTTTTTGCATTCGTCACCCCAAGTGGGACGGGTATGCTCAGACGTGAGTCCTGTGCTCTCCACACGACTGGAGTCAAGCTATCCTGGCTGATGACGGCTGATAGCCAGAAACCGGTCCTAGGATGCTTGGCAGTTGGGGCTGGACTGTTCCCATGAGGCACAGGGTCAGACTGATTTTCATATGGCCATGTCTGAACTGGGGTGGCGGAGTGAGCTAAAGAATGGTGATGGATTAAACCCAGATCAGTTGACTCGGGGTGAGTGTTTGATTTGCTCAAACCCTCCGTCCATCATCCCCTTTTGTATCGCTTTGTTTGCCCTAAGTTGGCAGGGTATGCTCAGACGTGAGTCCCTTGCTCACTTTGCCACTGGACTCAAGATAGCCTGGCTGATGAGGATTATGAATACGAAACCGGTCCCAGTATGCGTGTTTCCGGTCCAGGGAAGACATGGCTTGGCAGTTCAGGGTAGACTGTTCCCATGAGGCACAGGATCAGACTGATTTGCATATGGCCATGTCTGAACGGGGGTGGCGGAGTAAGCTAAAGAATGGTGATGGATTAAACCCAGATCAGTTGACTGGGGTGAGTGTTTGATTTGCTCAAACGCTCCGTTCATCATCCCCTTTTGTATCACGGCGTTAACAACTCGGCAGAATGCATGTGCGACAACCTGATCTTGAGACACCAGGTGACACCTGACAGCTGTCACACTGGCTCCTGTGTCCCTAGGAGCCTCCACCTTTTGGCCATTGATGGTCACCCACTGCCCATATTTCTTAGTGTTGTTGTGCAGTTGGTTCTCTGGGACCACCTCACAGTCACCTAAAGAGACAAGGGACATCTCTGCGGTACCCCACCCACCCTGGACTTCAACCTTTTCCCCAAAGTCTACGCTAGCCATCTGCCGGGGCGGAGCACCAGTGGGTGCTGGTTTACCAAACAGGCGGCACCTGGTATCAGTCACCTTATGACCCAGGTCCTCACATCTGTAACATTTCAGGGGTCCCTGTGGAACAGAATTACCTGTCGGGACCACTGGCTTTTTATCAGGGGGAGGCTGGGAACCTTTCCCTTGGTTCCCTTGGGAATTACTTTGGGGCCCTCTGCGGAACTCTCTCTGTTTACCCCTGTCCCCCCACTCTTCTGCTGGGGATCCTGCCCACCTTTGTCTGAGTCTCCCACGTGACCCTTGTGGACCCTGGTACTGACCCAGCGGTCCGCCTCCTCAGCAAGCTTCCTAGGGTTAGTCAGGTTGCTTTCAATCAGGTGCTGGCGCAGCTCTGGAAAACAATTTTCAGACAAGTGCTCCCAGGCAATCAAATCCAAGAGACCTTGTAAATCATTCACTTTGCTGCCCTTCACCCAACCATCCAATGCGCTGCAAAAGAAAGTGACATACTCTACCCAGGTACTACTTTCTATCTTCTTGTACTTCTTGAACCTCTGCCTATAGAGTTCAGGGGTCAAACCATACCTAGTAATGAGTGCCTCTTTCATGTGGCTATAGGAGTTATGGACTTCAGAAGGCAAGTCCAACAGTGTGTCCCGTCCCTCACTAAGGAACTTTCCCCACAACCCCGCTCCCCAATCTCTCTCAGGGACCCGGTGGGAAGACATTGCTACCTCATAGGCTCTGAACCACTGCCCAATATCATCATTCTTAAAAAACTCCTTAACCACATCTTTAGGGATGTACACTCTACCTTCCCCAGGTGCTGATGGAGTGCTGCTTCCAGAGGGAGTAATCTCTAGGCTACTGGCTTTCAGATCCAACTCCCTCAAAACTTTGTCATGCTCCAATTGCAATCTCTTTTCCTCTAGAGCCATCTTCTTGCTTTCTAACTCCAGTTGCCCATTCAATTTGAGCTTGGCCATCTCCATTTCATGCATCCTGTTTTCTTTTCTGTCTGCCAACTCTTCTGGAGCCAGAACTCGGGCAGTAACACTGCTACCCACTGGGGAGGGCGCACCCCTCCTCTCAGGACCCAGTTGCCCACCAAGCTGCTCCTCTGTATCCTTATGATACACCAAATCACCAGGGGCATTCCTTGCTTCCGCCCAGGCCCTCAGCGCCTTGTGGTATTGCTCCTTTTTGGTCATTCCGGCCGTGGAAATTTAAAACTTCCTACAGAAGCTCTTGAGCTGCTTGTTGGTGTAGCTTTCTATTTTATCTTCCTCCCAATCACAGTCAACAGATGTGACTGAGGCTGTCTCCTCCATGATGACTGAATCAGACATGATTTTAAAAAAATTGACATCTCTGGCAAAAACAAGTAACAGAAGTAAGTGGCTGCGTTATGGTCTGCACTCACTAAGTATTGTTCACCAATCACTGTACATAAGTCACAAATGAAAATTCTGAATCCTTTCCACTTGACTTCCAATGTTAGAATTGGGGGTCTCTGGTTGGCACAGGTAGGTACTTGTGACAAGCAGGGACCCACTCCTCTAGTCAGGGCAAAGGGAATTACTCTCTCAAAATAACCCCTGCTCACCCTCTAGTCGGCGTGGCGCGAGCAGTCCAGGCTTATTTCAGAGGCGATGTAAGTTAAGCAGTTGTGACCACATACAGTAACCTAGTGACAACACTACAAATGGACACCACACAGGTTTTATATAAAAAATAAGTATACTATATATAGAATTATCACAAGACCAATAAACGACAAACACACTACACAATACTGTTAAGTTTCAAGAATTCAGGTTAAAAAGGCTTAGTTCATGGTTCTGTGCGAGTCGGTAGCCTTGTCCGGCTACAGCGTTGTTGAAAAGAAGGCAGAGTCTAACAAATCCAGCGGACCGCGGCGGTCCGGGCCCACTCAAATGTCGACAGACTCAGTCACAGCATCTTTTCCTTGACGCGGCCGGCACGGATGTGCGAGCCGGTTCCGGGGTTTGTCGCGGTGTGTAGAAAAAGAAAGCGTTTCAGGTCATGGTGTGCATCCAGTGGCGGTGCAGGCTACGGCTCGTTGATTGTGTTGAGACGGAGTCGGTGAGCTCGGAGCTTGCGTTGTTCAAGGCGGACATTGCTCGTTGCGGTGCTTCCAGCTTTATGGTGCAGTGACAGAGCCGGAGTTCGGGAGCTGGCGTCGGTCAGTCCGGATAGCGGTGCAAGTCGGGTGGTGCATCGCGAAAGGTGCGAGGCGGTGCCTAACTCCGGTGCAGTCACAGGACTCAAAGTCAGCAGCAGTGACCGCGTCGGTCAGACCAGTTCGATTCGGTGTAGCGAGGCGTTGCAATTCGCGGTGTCCTTCCAGTCGGGGTGCAGGCTGCGGCTCGTTGGCGGCATCAGGACGGAGTCGTGAGCGCAGAGCTTGCGTTGTTTGAGGCGGACGTTGCTTGGTGCGGTGCCTACAGGACACCAGGCCGGTCGTGAGAGTCGGTCACAGCTCCCTGCCTCTGTAGCCACTTGTTTCCAGCAGCAATTTACAAAGGCTGGTGAAGTCCACTGGTCCTGGGACTTTGGTCAGGGGGCAAGCTCTCTTCCAAGTCCTTGGAGATCTTTGCACAAGTTGAAAGAAGAGTCAAAAATTATTTCTCCTCTCTTTGGCAGTCAGGCAACCACTGCAGGCCAATCCCCCAAGCAGCACTCCAGATGGGGAATAGTCTCTCCTCAGTTCCTTTCAGGTTCCTTCTCCTCAGCAGAGGTTTTGTCGTGTAATTCCAGAAGTGATCTAATTTCATGGGATCAGGGTCCCAATACTTATACCCCAAAATTCTTTGTTCTCTGAGGGGAGAGGGGCCTGTGCCCAGTTCAAGCCAGTTCTGAAGCACTCTGTTTACCAGCCTTCTCCTTTCCTTTCACCACGCAGAGCAGGAACGTCAGACGTCCCACAGGAGGTGGAGCCAACATTGTGGAAGGCAAGTACAGTCCTGGAGCACTTCGTTGACAGTCTTCCTTCTCTTCTTTCAGCGTGCACGGCCTAGACATCAGATGCACCACAGGGGGTGGAGCCAGCATTGTAGAGGGAAGGCCCAGCCCTATTCAGGTCCCAGGTGCAACTCCTCCCCCCCATCCGGATGCAGATGTTCCTATTCACCACCGGGCAGCCCCAGCCTGTCTCCTGGAATTCCCCAGCCCTGTCACACACAAACCCAGACAAGGAATATACAACCTAGCAGAGGCAGGCTCAAATGGTTAGGCAAGCAAATACCTACTTTCTAAAAGTGGTATTTGCAAACACAGAATATTAAAATAAACTTTACTAAAAGATGTATTTTATTATTCTGAGTCCAGGCATACTAAACTCGAATTTCTGCCATGTTCTCTCAGTGTGCTAGGATTAAAACATGTAACAATCCAGCAGCCCATTCTGGCCTATGGAGTACAGGTAGCTTGCAATAGTGAAACATGAAAAGGCTGTAATTCACTATTAGGGCATGCCACACCATCAGGGCTTGTCCTACCTTATACTTACAATGCACCCTGCCATTGGGCCTACCATAGGGGTGACTAATATGAAGAAAAGGGAAGGAGTAGGGACTGGCAAGTGGGTGCACTTTCCCAGTCAGCATGACAGTACCAGACTGCACGCAGGCTCTGCAATGGCAGACCTTAGACACATTTTACAAGGCTGCTTCTGTGGGTGGCACAACCAGTGCTGCAAGCCCACCAGCAGCATTTGGATTTACACGCCTTAGGCACACTCAGTGCACTGTACTAGGGTCTGACAGTAAACTAAACATCCAGTAATGGAACCACTATCAGTACATCATTTTACAGTAGGGAGCACTCGCACTGCGGCACTGGACAGCAGTGGCACAGTGCCCAAGGCATCTAACACCAGCAAAAACACATGAGGCAACAGTAAAAATGGAAGGTAGATCCACGCCAATGGTGCCAGGTCTAACACACTATATGTAAGCTCATGATCTATTTTGCTTCATTTCTTTTTAAAGACAATTCTCTATTTCCTCCTCTGGGATTCCTTGGCACACGGTCATTTCCATAGAACAGAAAATTTCTGTGTTCCCCTTGTTACTGGCATTTATTCATTTGCAATGCCACTGAATATCTGGTGTTTATTTTGAAAAGAGTTATTTCCAGTTATACACATACTCTTGCACCAGGCTTTTTCGTTTGATTGAACAGTGGCATGCACACTTTGACCTACTGGGTTCTACTGTGTGAAGTGGAAAGTCCATTTTACTTCTGTGACACACACACTTTGTGGGGCCATTCTGCAACAGTAACATGCACACTTGGGCATAGTGTGTTACTATTCATTAAAAAAATCTGCAGGAATAATTTTGGAAAATACAGCACTGACACGTACACTGATCAATGCCTTGTTTTTGGATCGTGATTTCTTTACATTGCGTTATACAGCACATTGTGTATATTAACAGTGATAGGCACATTGTATTTCTTTCTTCAGGTGGATTTTATAAAATACCTTTAGTTTTTGTTTGATCAGTTTTGATGGTGTGATTTTCGAGATAGTTTGTTTGTCTCTCCACTTGGGTCGAATATGCTGTCAGTGTCGCCTCCACCACCATTTTTGGATTCTCCTAGTGAACCACCTGGTACCTGGAGGAATTGGTTTGATGCTTTCCAGACTTATTTAGGAGCTATTGGTGCATCAAGAATTAGAGCGGAACACAAAAAATGCCTTCTTATTACATTCAATGGGGTTCAATGGCCGCTCTGTTTTCAAACAGTCACCTGAGGTCAGAGGGTGAAGTTTTGGACGAGTATAAGGATGCCATAAAGAGATTGGAGACAGGGTTTGAAATAAAGCCAAGTATAGTTGTGCTGCTCCAATAATTCTTCATGTGGAAGCAGCTTTTAGGTGAAAATGCGGATGCTTATGAGTCTGCACTTCGAAGCTTGTTTGCAGAATGTACTGGGAACTTCATGGATTTGTTGGTTCATGACTAATTTATTAGTCATGGCACAAACAAAACTATCCAGCAGAAGTTATTGTCTTTGGGAGGTCCTATGTTGGAAGAGACACTACGCATTGCAAAATGTATCCAGTCGTCCCAGATATCAGTCAAAGAAATGTAGGATAAGAGAGAAGTTTCAGTGTGGTGAAAATTAGAGACAGCAATGATACAAGAGTGGTTAGAAACAAGGATAATAGAGAGATGGAAACAATGTATAAAAACAAGTTATTTAGCCAAACAAATGTTTGCTACAGATGTGGCTACTCAGCACATGATAAGGGAGTTAGAGGTTGTCCATCAAAGTTTGTAACTTGCAGATTGTGCAGCAAATTTTGTTACTTTGCCAAGATGTGTTAGGAACAATAACAAATCTGGAAAAGGGGTTAATGTGGTCATGGAGAGTTCCTGGGATTGGACTAGCACCTGCTTTGACAACATACGTAGTTAATTAAAGGATATGGTTTTGGTTGTTGGAGCAGAAGTAATGGTGACCTTGGATTCATCAGAGTGTGTGGATCCTTACATTGATTAAGTGGTGGGGGTAAGGTGATCAAGTGGTTAGAAGACTCTGGAGCTAGGATCATAATGATTACCAAAGAACTTACAAGGAAAGCTGCCCAGATAGATCTTTGGAACATCCGGACCTTTCTCCTGTTTCATCTGAGACCAGGAGAATTGAACTAATGGGGTTTTTCAAAGATACTATGTTTTTCAGAGAAAAAACTTTTCTGAAAGGTCTATGTGGGAATTAAAGGTTTGTCGATCCTGGGTTGGTATCATCAAGATCTTTTGAAAATGGTTTTGAGACCTTTTACCAAAGATCAGGTTTCAGTTATTTGTGAAGACCAGATTGAGGAATCAAAAATGAAATATCCATTGGTATTTTCAGAGGGCGCAGGTACTATTAAAGGATTTTGCCAAAAGATCAGGGTAAAAGAGGGCTCTATTCTCATAAAGCACAAGTTACGTGGTGGCCCATTTTCTATCAGAGAGGATCTAGAGAAGGAGTTGAAAGAGTTGTGTGATAAAGGTATTATAGAACCCATTGAGTCATCACTTTGGTCAGATCTGCTGGCACTCATTACAGGGGTAAAGTGGTTTAGCAAGTTGGATCTGGCCTCAGTATGCCACCAGGTGGTTTTAGAGCCTAGTTCAAGAAATGTTACCGCTTTTGTTTTACCAGTGGGAACATTCCAATATTGCAGGATGCCTTTCGGGTTGGCCCCAGCTGCCGCAGTTTTCTAGAGGGTGATGTAACAACTTTTTGAAGGGGGTTAAAGGTGTGGCAGCATTTCAGGTTGACGTTCTGATTTTTGCACCAACCACGTCTGAGCACAATAGGATTCTTGACCACGTTTTGTCTATTTTTCAGGAAAATGGGGTGGTGTTCAAAATGGAGACGTGTGAATTCCTCAAAGACAAGTTTGATTGTTTTGACCATGTAGTGTCATGTGATGGTATTGAACCGAGACCAGATTTGTTAGGTGCCATCATCAAAGCAGAAGCACTGGTAGACAATACGACACTTAAGTCTTTTATGGGGCTGAGTGAATTCTATGCCAAATTTATTCCTGGCTATGCTACTCATGTCAAAGTGTTAACGGGTCTAATAAAAATAATGTTATGTTTATATGGGACAGCAAGTGTCAAGAGCCATTTGACTGAATTAAGCGCCAGTTGGCGAGTTCAAAGGTGCTTAAACCTTTCAATCCTAAGCTGAGTTTGGGAGCTGTTCTCACGCAGAGTGAAGAGGGTGTAGAACATACCATTGGGTATGCTTCCAGATCACACCGGGATCCATAAACATATTATTCTACTATCGAAAATGAATTGTTGGTATGTTGGTGGGCTATGCAAAAATTCAACCTTATGTGTAGGGAACCAGATTTACTTTCAAAACAGACCACAACCCATTAGTTACCAATCTAAGTGGAGATAAGGTGAAGGACCAAACACCTCGCATGTCTACTAAACTGCTACATTTTCATTTCGACATCTTGAATATTCAAGGAGTGAGAAATGCAAGAGCAGACTTTTTGTCTAGGTGTCCTTCTTCTGACAAAGAAGATGTGGAGGACGAAGAAGGTGATGAGAGCTGTCTGATTGCTGCTATTGATGTAGAGGAAATGAGTGTGGTTCCTGAAACAGAATGGAGATGGAAACTGATGAGATCATGAAGCGAACTATCAAGTATATTTCCGAGGGATGGCCAAAAGAGAAAACATTCCACCCATTTTGTAAAGTCGCTGATGAATTGTCAGTGGAGGAGGGTTTGTTACTCAGGGTGGAGAAATGTGTACCTCCTGTGGGTTTAAGGTATAAGCTTATCAATCAATCAGGTGTTAAGCATGACTTCTCACCCGTAAGGGTCTCAAGGCACTGGGGAGTGGGGGGTGGTCACAGGTTCCAGTCCATCAAGGAGGGGGACTGCCAAAGCGCCAACTTTTGGGGAGCGATGTTATCTGTCTGAGGTGGAGTGGAAGGTCGTTCTAGGCTCCTGCCATGCGGAAGGAGAAGGAGAAGGAGCGGCTTTCCGATCTGGTCTTTCTGGTGTGGGGGAACACAGTGTAGGAGAGCGGAGCTGATCATAGGGTCCTTTGGGGTGGGTGGAATATGAGTCGGCTGTTCAGGTATGCTGTTCCGGTAACCGTGGAGGGCCTTGTGACGTGGGTTAGCATCTTGAAGGTGACTCTAGCTTCGATGGGGAGCCAGTGGAGTGTGCACAGGTGCTGGGAGATGTGGCAGTGTCTTGGGAGGTTGAGGACCAGTCTTGCGGCGGCGTTTTAGATGTTCTGTAGCATGCGTGAGGTTTTTGTTTATTCCGGCATAGAGTGCATTACCTTAGTAGAGCCTGCTGGTGACCAGGGTGAGTGACAGTCATTCTGTGTTCTAGGGGGATCCATTTGAAGGTCTTACATAGGAGGCAGAGGGTGTGGAAGCAGGAGGACAAGACAGAGTTGATCTGGCAGTCCATTTTGAGCTCTGAGTCCAGGATGATTCCCAGGTTGTGTGCGTGGCCCGAGGGTGGGCTGGCTCCCGAGGGCAGAGGGCAGGGGGCCACCAGATGTCCTTCCAGGCATCGGGGTTTGGGCCCATGATGAGTACTTCCTTTTTGATGGTGTTTAGTTCTAGGCAGCTGTTTTTCATCCATTTGGTGACGGCTTCCATGCCTTCTCAAAAGTTGTGTCTGGGGGTGGTGGGTTCGTTGGCTAGGGTGTCGTCTGTGTATGACACCATGTTGTGTATGGAGGTTCTGACGATGGGGCGAGAAGAGCCATGTAGACGTTGAAGAGCGTAGGGCTGAGGGAGGACCCCTGGGGGACTCCGCAGGTGGTAGGTGTAGGGTCCGAGACGAAAGGGGGGAGTCTGACCCGCTGCATTCTGCCGGAGAGGAAGGAGCGGATCCAGTCGAGGGCCTGATTTTGGATCCCTGCGTCGTGGAGTCTGCGTATTAGGGTGAAGTGAGAGACTGTGTCGAACGCCGCTGAGAGGTCAAGGAGGATGAGGGCTCCTGTTTCTCCTTTGTCCAGTAAGTTAAAGGATGTCATCTGTTGCGGCGAGGAGGGCGATTTCCGTAGTGTGGTTTCTTCTGAAGCTGGATTGGGAGGGGTCGAGGATGTTGTGCTCTTCGATGATTGTGACGAGTTTGCTGTTTATGGCTTTCTCGATGAATTTCGCTGGGAACGGGAGCAGGGAGATGGGTCTTTAGTTTTTGAGGTCGGTGGGGTTCGACGAGTTCTTCTTCAGGAGGGGGTTGATCTCAGCGTGTGTCCAGTCATCAGGGAACAAGGCTGTTGCCAAGGAGTGGTTGATGGTGTGGTAGAGCATGGGTGCGATGGTGATCAAATTGACTCATGAAGGACATGTGAGTGTACATTCACGAAGCGTAGAATGAGACTTACATTTTGATGGCCTTCAATGGACAAAGAGAGATTGATGAGATTGTTAGTAGATTTGCTCTTTGTTCTTCATCAGAAAAAAAGGTGTGTGGTCCTGAAACCACCTTTACAGCACATTAAGGGGCTCATTAGGATGGCGGACGGACTTGCGTCCGTCCGCCACCCTAGAGGAGGAGGGACCGTCCGCAGGGGCCGCGGCGGTCCCTCCAGTGCAATTAGGATGTGACCGCCAGGGTGGCGGTCACATCCTCTATCTTTATCTATCTTTGCGTGCACACAGCGGCAAGCACCGCGCGGTGCCTGCTGCTTTGTTCACGCAAATGCAGGGGGGTACCATACGTACCCCCCATGTGCAACCCCCAAGCCCCCTTCACCCAGGGGGCCCACAACGGGCCCCCGAAGTGAAGGTCCGTATGCTTTTCCATGGCGGAAAAGCCGCCGCGGAAAAGCATACATTTTACACCATCCTAATATGGCTGTCGGTGTCTGATAGACACCGCCAGCCATGTTAGAGCTTTTCCGCCGCGGTTGTAAGCCAACCGCGGCGGAACAGCGGCGGACTGAAACCAGGACCCACCAGTCATCCTAATGTGGCGGTGGGTCTCTGGTGGGTCCGCAGAGGATTTTCCGCATCTGCCGGGCCGGCGGTGGCTTCCGCCGGCCCGGAGGATGTGGAAAATCCTCCATCCTAATGAGCCCCTAGGTGTCATTCTCGTCCTTGTGAAAATATCGCAATTGATCTGGTTAGTCCTTTTCATGCACTTCCCAGCCTGTGTCGCTATGCATTGGTGTTGAACGATTTGTATTCTAAGTTGCCAGAACTGAAGTTCATGTTGGTACCCAATGCTAAGACAGTTTAAATTTGTATTGCACTCAGCTACTCGGCAGAGTGACCCGGTGCGTGCAGCGGTAAAGGTAGACAGTACTAAGGAAACCGCTAAAACAGGAATGTTTTAAGTTTTTTTCTTCTCCCGAGCATGATCCTGAATGCTCTGGAGCACCAAGGGAAGAGCATTCCAGGCTCCGCTAGCTTTCCTGACAAGTGGACAACCGCCCAGCATGTGGCGTTTGAATCTGGGGATCTGCAACAAGAGTTGAAAGGAGGATCTCAGCTGTCTAGCAGGGGAGTGGAAGACAAATCTATCCTGGATATACCTCAGGCCTTTGCCATATAGGGCCCTGTGAGCAATGGAAAGCAATTTAAATTGAAGTCGAGACTCCACTGGGAGCCAGTGGAGGGAGTGCAAATGCGCATGCACACTGCACCTTTTTGACAGGCCAAGGAGGAGTCTGGTGGCAGAGTTTTGGACAACCTGCAATTTACAAAGAAGGTACCCAGGAATGCCCACATACAGGGCGTTCGCGTAGTCCAGGTGAGATAGAATTAAAGCATGAACCACTGTTTCCTTAGCAGGTCCTGGGAGAAAGGGAAGGAATTATCTCAAGGCCTTCAAGGTGCAGAAGCATGTCCCGACAAGCTTGTTAACTTGTGTCGAGAAATTTAGATTTTTCGAGAACCAAATCCCTAGATTCTTTGCAGTATTATTCCCTGCTCTAGGCAGGGTGAAGCCCGGAGGCCACAGCTTAGCTCTGAAGTCGACCATAAAACTTCCATACAAGGGAACCTCGGAATGCCCTTCATTGCACTTCAGCTGGGTCTGGGCCAGCCAATGGAAGACCAAGGCAAGACAGTGTTGTGCCGACTGGACCGATTCATCGTCTCTTCCCCAAGAGAACAGATGTTGGGTATTGTCGGCATAGGACATCACCTTAGCCCCCAGTGATTCTGCTAGAAAGACCAGCTGGGTAACATAGAAGTTGAACAAAAGGGGACTAAGGGATGATCACTATGGGATACCAGTGGCCAGCTGCTGAGACTCCGAGGCACACAGAGGGAGCCAGACCTGCTGCCTACGGGCTTCAAGAAAGGACCTGATCCAGCCCCATACGGAACCAGAGACGCCAATTTCCAAGAGGCAATTGAGGAGCAGAGCGTGCGGCACAGTGTCAAATGCCACCGAGAGGTCAAGCATAACCAATGCAGCCCTCCCGCCGCCATCCAAACACTCTCTAATTGCCTCTGCCACCTCTACCAAGGCTGATTCCGTACTGTAGGCCGCCCAGAAGCCAAATTGTGCTGGATGCAGCAGGCCGAATGCCTCAACATAGTTAGTAGGCTGATTGATGACTACTTTCTCGCAAACCTTAGCTAAACTAGGTAGAAGCGAGATTGGTCTATAATTCCCGGGTAATGCAGGATCGAGCGACGGCTTCTTGAGGAGAGGGAGAATCAGTGCCTGCTTCCATGGCGTTGGAACCATAGCATCACTGAGGGACATATTAATAATTCAATTAACTTCCGGATTAACAATGTCCACAGCAGCGGCAAGGAGTCTGGCTACACAAGGGTCCTTAGGGGATCCGGACTTCAAAGCTTTAAGAATTTGTAAAGTTTCCAATGAATCAGTCGGAACAAAAGTTGTCAGCCTATTATCCAAGTCAGACATCGGATGATCAGATGTGGAGACTGTGGGCCCACCCACTTTAGCGGAAAAAAGAAGCTTGAATACTGCTTATTTTGTCCACAAATAACTGGGAAAGCGTGTTACACCAGGTGATTGAGACAGACATTGCTCGAACCAAAGCGCAAGGGGCCATGAAATTTTGGACTATAGCAAAAATCTCCTTTGAATTATTACTAGCCAAATCAATCCATGAGGCATAGTAGAGACTTTTAGCGGCAACAACCGAAGAGTAATAACTTTTTAGTTTAGCCCTAACGGCCAGTTTGGATGTAGGGTTATAGCCCCCAGAGCGCCAAATCCGCTCCAAAACTTTGCATTCATGCTTGAGGTCCTTCAGCTCCTGAGAAAACCATGGTTTAGAGCGTGAGTCTCTAGCCAGCTTGGATCAGCAAGGAGCAGCCATAGCTGACACTGGATCAGAGTTCCAAGAGTTACACCCATTAACGTATTCTTCTAGGTTATCTTGGGCGGGAGGCCTGGAGGCAGCCAAGGAGCTGATAAACTGAAGGTGGTCAATTTTAGTATAGGCCGGAAGGCGATGGCAGCCCGCTACCTAAGCTGGCCGTGCCACTTCCCAAGAGAAAGACCGAGCAGTGATCCGCCCAAGAAACCGGCAGGGGTTTATCCACATCAATATCAAAATTTGAGCAGATGGGGTCAAGCGTATGACCCGCTTCAGGAGTCGAATACGTAACCCATTTATTTAATTGGGCCGCTTGAAGTGCATCAAGGAAGGCAGCCGATTCCAAGGCCTCTTGAGGGTCCAGATGGAGATTAACATCCCCAAGAATCACATAGTGAGAGAAGCGCAAAGCTCGTTCTGTAATAGCGTCACCGCATGCATTCAAAAGCCCTTCGGCGTACCAGGGGGCCGATAAATAAGGGACCCACCCAAAGTGAAATGGGCAGAAAGCTCCACACTAAAATCTAGAGCTTCACAATCACCCCAAAGACTAGAGGGTTCACTGTGAAGAACCCAATTCGCTCTATACATAATGGTAAAGCCACCTCCCTTACCGACCAGGCGATCAGCCTGATAAACTTTATAGCCGGGCAGAGTGGCCAGTGTCACGAAAGGGTCTGATGAAACATCCAGCCATGTTTCAGTAATAAAAAGAAAATCCAGAGAATGATCGGCAACCAGATCAAAAATGTCCACATAGTGCTTCTTCATTGATCTGGCATTAATCAGGGCAGCCTTAATGGGCTGAGGCCCAGGTAATGATTTTTTTTAAAGAAAGTGCTCCTAGAAGAAACATCAATCAGTCTGAACCCGCAGTCTGGGCAGATAAATGACATATTGAATAACGTTGAGTCGCAACAATGTGTGGGGCATGGAGGTGGTCTACAATTAAGAAGGAACTCTCTATTAAAATGGGTATCCTTTCTGCTTCCAGGTCCCTCAAGAACAGCATTTCTGGCCCTGGGCTCTGACTTGGAGTGGACGGGCGCAGACGGGGTTGCCCGTGAATTTGTAAATGAAGACGTGAAGAGTTTTTAGAAATCAGGTGTCAGACCTCTTAAATCTCCTGTGGTTTCAGGTAGGAGAATCTGTGCTCTGAACCTTTCAGGGACTAAGGTAAACAAGAAGATTGTCGCAGTGAAGCAGAGTTGGTGTTCCCTGCTTCACACATGGAATTCCAAGATGGCCGCCGACGTCGTCGACTCGCTAGGAGAGGCGGCGGTCTAGTGTTCGTGATGTAACATTCAGGTGAAGCGCTCCACTAATGGCAATGCGCACTTCACCAAGATTTCCAGTCAGAGAAGACGTTGTTCCTAGAGTTCCGGTGAAGAGTTCTGAGAGATTACAGATAAGAGTTCTGATAATACTTCTTAGCACGTTGTAGGCAAGAAAACTATAGTAGTGTGACAGAAAAAACAGAGCGTGATAAACTGTCATAATATTTCGAGAGCATATATAAATATATATTGAAGATAACAGGATTACCAACTGTGAACAGCCTAAAGAGAAATTGCGAGTTCTTTTCTAAACCCCTTATCCCTCCATCCTTCCCTCTCTCCTTAACCCGTTCATAAATAAAACTCGTGTACCGAAGACTTACCGAGCAGGAAGGTTTGCAAATTCCAGAAGACTCGCCCAGAGTAGTGCGACCTAAAAGAAAGAAAGAAAGATTAACTATTTACCTGAGACCACTTGTTGTACAATCTTCAGAGGTCTTTTAAGATACGAAAGACACAGACATTGTATTGGAAATTGGTGTAAGAGAACACAGTGATTAGAGTACTTACCAAGAACCAGGATTAAGTCATAAACCTGTAAGAGAAGACAACGAGTATTATAATAAGAAGAGGAAGAAAGTTAGAAGTCAAGAGTCAATTCTAGAGGGTAAGAAGGAAAGGATACATATAAAAGTTATTTAGTATAGAATAAGGAAACAGGCTAGAAAGAATACTAACCAGGAATTATATTTGCAGATAAGAAATAAACACACTAAGTGTAGACCAGAAGAAAGACAGAATAAGAAAGAAGAGGAGCTAAATCCCTGGACAAGAAGGGTAGGTAGTCAAGGAAAAGAGGTAGTTAGTGACAAAAAGAGTAGGGAGGTTAATGCCTATTTTCTTAATGTATTGTGTGCATTAGATGATCAATCAAGACCAAGTAAAGACAGGAAAAAAAGAGAAATAGACAAGTGAAAGCTGAAGAACAGATCCTGAGCAGTCTCTTCTCATTTATTATCCAAAATCCCCCTCCCCCCCTAGGGGTGCATAGATTCTGAATACAGAACGGATCTGTGTAACCTTGGGGTGGAGTTGGGAACCAGCATCATCTGCTCCTGTGCAAGTCGTGGTAAGAGTTCGCTTGTATGTTACTGACAGAGTGAAGTGCCCACATTTTAAAAATTGCACCTGAGCAGAATGGCGGAAGGCTTAGATATAAAATCCTTGGGAGTAGTTTTAGATGCCAAACAAAAGGAATTAATCGCAGTCAGAGAAGAAAATCAGAATTTAAAACAGGAAGTAGTGAGATCGAGGAAAGAGACAGCAGAATTCGCTCTACGAATGGGACACACAAGTAGTGGGAGTAAAGTGAGTACAGAATCCCACGGTGAGACTTCGAGTTGAGTTACCACACAAGTAATTCATTCCTTGTCACCAGTTATTCCGTTGGCCCCCCTAGAACATTTTAGTGGGGATCCACAAAAGGCACAGGTTTTTCTCACCCAATGCTCCTTGCATTATATGTGTCGCCCTTCTATATTCCCTGATGCGCAATCAAAAGTAGCATTTGCTTCATCTTATCTGAGTGGAGATGCGGCTGCATGGTCGATGCTTTTGGTCTCCAGGGACGATCCCATTTTGCAGAATTTCGACGAATTCAAAAAAGAGTTCCTCAGGATTTTTGACCGTAGAAGAATATCACAGGTAGTGGATAATGAATTACTGGAGTTACGTCAAGGGAATCGAGACCTAGTTGCGTATTTAGCACAGTTTAACAAATTAGTCGTGGAGACGGATTGGCCAGAAAGCAAGAGAGCGGCAGTTTTTTTATCGGGGTTTGCGTGATGAGTTAAAAGATACCTTGGCGCAAATACCTAATAGACCCACTGAAGTATCCGCATTGATAGATCTAGTGCTGGAAATTGACTTCAGACAAGGCAAAAGAAGGGGCGAAAGGAGAAAAGATTTCAAGACACCAATACCCAGGGTTGATGAAGCTCGATCTGAAAACACTAGAATTTCAGAAGGATCAACTTCTTCGGAACCGATGCAGATTGGAACCATCAGAGGACCTTTGACAAAGGAAGAGAAAGAAAAGAGAAGGTCAGGAAACTTATGTATGTATTGCGGTTCCAATGGCCATTTCGTCAGAAACTGTCCGAAGAAGCCCAAAATTTCCTTCAAGCCGAAGGAAAACTTGCAGCACCACCAGTGAGAGGAGTTGAACTGGAGGGTGCGAATGTTGAAATAACTCCAAAGGAACACCAACTGGCCAACACGCTTCAGTCCTCCTGGGCGCACTTGATATGTATTGTAGAGATCCAGTTCCGGCATATCAATTTAGCTGGGGTATCGGTAATGGTGGACTCAGGCGCAACTGGGAATTTTTGTGACATGAAGTTTGCGGCAAAAATCAGATTAAAAGAAATAATGAAGAATCAAAGTGAACCAGTGAGAGCCGTGGATGGAACAAACTTGTCCTCAGGACCTATAGTCAGTCATACGGAACCCATTTGAATAATTTCACAAGGTGGGCATGAAGAGACAATTCAATTCAACTTAATAGATGCTCCTCAATTCCAATTTATTCACGGAATACCATGGTTGACCGAGCATAATCCCACTATAGATTGGAGCGCCAGAACGATCACAATGAATTCTGATTATTGTAAGGAGTTTTGCAGGGGAACTAAGAGTAAGGAATTTCATGACAATCCTGCACGTTCCCTTTGTGAAGTTGGCTCGTCAGTGTGCGTCATCACCTCGCAAGAGATTCCTCGAGAATATTACGACTTTGCAGATGTTTTCGATGAAATAGAGGCAGAACAATTACCACCTCACCGAACCTATGATTGCTCAATTGAATTGGAACCCGGTGCCAACCTTCCATGTAGTCGAGCGTACGCTTTGACCGAGAAAGAAAATCAACACTTGAAGGATTATTTAGAAAAGTACCTGGCTAATGGATTCATTCGACCTTCTAAATCCCCAGTATCGTCTCCTTTGTTCTTCGTACCGAAGAAAGAAGGGGACTTGAGAACTTGTATTGATATTCGCGCCATCAATAAAATACCGAAGAACAAACGTTACCCACTCCCTCTTATCTCAGTTCTTTTGGACCAGGTGAAGAGAGCAAAAATCTACACTAAATTGGACCTAAGAGGGGCGTATCATTTAATCAGAATGAAGGCTGGAGATGAATGGAAAACTGCTTTCCGAACTAGATTTGGATTGTATGAATATCAGGTTATGCCTTATGGCTTGTGCAACGCCCCAGCAGCCTTTCAATACTTTATCAATGATGTATTAAGTGAGTTCATTGACCAATGCGTCATAGTCTGTATTGATGATATCTTTATTTATTCAGAGGATACCAGCAGACATTATGAACAAGTGAGAGGAGTTCTACAGAAGCTCAGGGAGAACCGGTTATTTGTTAAATTGGACAAATGTGCTTTTAATGTTTCAGAAGTGGAATTTCTTGGATTCATTCTATCACCCACTGGAGTGAACATGGACCAGCGCAAAATTCAAGCGGTGTTGGAGTGGAAAACTCCTACAAGTGTAAAAGAAGTGCAAAGTTTTATTGGCTTTGCAAATTTTTACCGGAGATTTATTAGTGAGTTCTCCAAGAAACTCCTACCTCTCACTAAATTGTTGAAGAAAGGAATCCGTTTTGAATGGGCAGTAGAAGTGGAAGAGGCCTTAAGATTCTGAAGGAAAGTTTCAAGTCGGCGCCTGTGCTTCTGCATCCGGATGCAGTAATTCCTTTTTACGTAGAAACAGATGCATCCGATCAGGCAATTGGAGGAGTGCTCTCGCAGCGACATAAAGAAACTGGTCAACTCCATCCTGTGGCGTATAGATCCAGAAAACTGTCTCCGGCTGAACAAAATTATACCATTACGGAAAAGGAGTTACTCGCATTAAGGATGCCTTTAAGGAATGGCGACATTACTTGATGGGAGCCAGGCATCAAGTCACGGTCCTTGCCAATCATAGAAATTTGAAATTTTTGAAATCTGCTAAAACTCTGACACCAAGGCAGCTTAGATGGTCTCTCTACTTCGCAGACTATGATTTCGTAATCACCTATAGACCAGGCACCCAAAATGGAAAAGCTGATGCTTTATCGCGATTGGACACAGAAGAAAAGAAGAATCCAGAAGAAAAACAGCCCATCATACCAACCACAAAAATTGTGTGTACCACTGAACATGTCACCTTTGGGGAACAGATAGCTCAGGTCATGAGTTCCGAAGAAATGCAGAAATGGGCAAAAGATGGAGAAGACAGAGAGATCAAAGATCAATTGCCTTATTACAAGGGGTTATGTTTATTCCCACTCGAGAACTACAGAAGCAAGTGCTTGTTGAGTGTCACGACAACTTATTGGCTGGCCATAAAGGAGAAATGAAAACTGAGGAATTGGTTAAGAGACATTACTGGTGGCCACACATGTCTGCTGACATCCAAAATTATGTCAAATCTTGTGAAGTTTGCACACAGGGAAAATCAGAACGGCAGGCACCTAAAGGGCTTTTACAACCTTTACCAACACCCTCGGGTCCTTGGCATACTGTCACTATGGACCTGATTGTAGACTTGCCTCCTAGCCAGGGTTATAATACAATATGGGTGGTAGTGGACGCCTTCACTAAAATGGCTCATTTTGGAGCTCTAAAAGGAGTTCCCACTTCTAAGCAACTTGCTCACCATTTTAGTACACACGCAGTAAAGACTCATGGGATTCCCAAGCTAGTTGTCTCAGATCGTGGTTCCCAATTTTTGTCACATTTTTGGAAGGCTTTTCTGGGAGGTTTGGGAATTGAGCCCAGATACTCAACCAGTTTCCACCCGCAAACAGATGGCCCGACGGAGAGAGTTAACCAGGAGTTGGAACAGTACCTGAGATTGTTTTTACTAAAGCAAGGTGCGGACTGGTCAGATTATTTATGGGTGGCAGAATTTGCACACAACAATGCTAGAAACGTTTCAACAGGATATTCTGCGTTTTATCTAAATTACGGTAGACATCCAAATGCCACCATAAAACATACTGAAATTTCTGTGCCAGCAGTTCAGGAGGTGATCACACATTTGGGGCAAGTCCAGCAGAGAGCTTCTCAGAATCTAGTGTTAGCCAAGCAGAGATACAAGAATCATGCAGATAAAAAAAGGAGAGTAGGACCAGTACTGGAAATAGGCGACAAGGTTTGGCTGAGCACCAAAAATCTGCGATTAAATGGAAATAGGAAGTTCTTACCAAAATTCATTGGTCCTTACCCCATTGAAGGACAGATAAATCCAGTGACCTATCGTTTGATCTTACCAAACAAAATGAAAATTCATCCAGCTTTTCATGTTTCTCTACTGAAGAAGGCTTCTACGGAATTACGCAAGACTGCTCCACCGAAACCAATCCAGTTCGAGACCGGAGAAGAATTTGAAGTAAAGGAAATCTTAGATTCCAAGATCAAGGATGGAACATTATTCTATCTGGTGGATTGGAAGGGATATGGCCCTGAGGAACGATCTTGGGAGAGCACCTCAGATGTTCATGCTCCCAGATTGGTGAGAATCTTTCATGGACGGTATCCTTCGAAACCAAAGAAGGAATCTACCTTGTTGGGGGGTACTGTCAGACCTCTTAAATCTCCTGTGGTTTCAGGTAGGAGAATCTGCGCTCTGAACCTTTCAGGGACTAAGGTAAACAAGAAGATTGTCGCAGTAAAGCAGAGTTGGTGTTCCCTGCTTCACACATGGAATTCCAAGATGGCCGCCGACGTCGTCGACTCGCTAGGAGAGGCGGCGGTCTAGTGTTCGTGATGTAACATTCAGGTGAAGCGCTCGCGCTAATGGCAATTCGCACTTCACCAAGATTTCCAGTCAGAGAAGACGTTGTTCCTTGAGTTCCGGTGAAGAGTTCTGAGAGATTACAGATAAGAGTTCTGATAATAATTCTTAGCACGTTGTAGTCAAGAGAACTATAGTAGTGTGACAGAAAAAACAGAGCGTGATAAACTGTCATAATATTTCGATAGCGTATATAAATATATATTGAAGATAACAGAATTACCAACTGTGAACAGCCTAAAGAGAAATTGCGAGTTCTTTTCTAAACCCCTTATCCCTCCTTTCTTTCCCTCTCTCCTTAACCCGTTCATAAATAAAACTTGTGTACCGAAGACTTACCGAGCAGGAAGGTTTCCAAATTCCAGAAGACTCGCCCAGAGTAGTGCGACCTAAAAGAAAGAAAGAAAGATTAACTATTTACCTGAGACCACTTGTTGTACAATCTTGAGAGGTCTTTTAAGATACGAAAGACACAGACATTGTATTGGAAATTGGTGTAAGAGAACACAGTGATTAGAGTACTTACCAAGAACCAGGATTAAGTCATAAACCTGTAAGAGAAGACAACGAGTATTATAATAAGAAGAGGAAGAAAGTTAGAAGTCAAGAGTCAATTCTAGAGGGTAAGAAGGAAAGGATACATATAAAAGTTATTTAGTATAGAATAAGGAAACAGGCTAGAAAGAATTCTAACCAGGAATTATATTTGCAGATAAGAAATAAACACACTAAGTGTAGACCAGAAGAAAGACAGAATAAGAAAGAAGAGGAGATAAATCCCTGGACAAGAAGGGTAGGTAGTCAAGGAAAAGAGGTAGTTAGTGACAAAAAGAGTAGGGAGGTTAATGCCTATTTTCTTAATGTATTGTGTGCATTAGATGATCAATCAAGACCAAGTAAAGACAGGAAAGAAAGAGAAAAAGACAAGTGAAAGCTGAAGAACAGATCCAGAGCAGTCTCTTCTCATTTATTATTTTATCCAAAATCCCCCTTCCTCCCCCCTAGGGGTGCATAGATTCTGAATACAGAACGGATCTGTGTAACCTTGGGGTGGAGTTGGGAACCAGCATCATCTGCTCCTGTGCAAGTCGTGGTAAGAGTTCACTTGTATGTTACTCACATTAGGAGACGTCAAATATGTGAAGACATCACTATATCATCTCCAGTTCAATGGTCAAATAGAACGCATGAATCGAGCCATGGTGCAGTGTGTTTGGTGGGCGTTTGCGAACAGGTGTGTAGTGGAGAATGCAGTAAGTTCCATGGTTTGATTTTATCGTACCAGCCCACAAAGTTCAATGCTGGTGTCTCATTTTGAGTTGCTAAAGGAATGGAAAGCTTCCATAAACGTATGTCCAAGTTGGATGGGAATTTGGGTTAAATATGGTGTGTCTTTAGTGGACCATGATGTGACAGTTAAAAGGAACGCTGCCTTAGCGAATCCTAAGCAAAAGATAAACTCTGATGCTTGATCAAGGGTGAAGGATTTTGATATGAAGGAATGTTTTCTTATTCACATCAGGAAAGGGGTTCATGTAAAACAGGGAGTAGAAAAGTTTAGTGGACCAGTTGTGGTTGACAAAGTTTTCGGGAATGCTATGAGAGTCAATGGTAGCAGTTTGTGGGACACTGGGAGAGTGGTGAAGCTTGGTCATGACCAGAGTATTCTCAGACCCCAAGGAGAGTTTGTGTTGGAACCTAGGGAAAGAGATGGCCCCAGTCTCTCCATTTCACTAGGAAATGATGATGAAGTCAGTCACTAAACTATACAGGATGTTAATGGAGGTGTTCGCAGGAGTGTACATGTAAGGAGGTCACCAAGCATGTTCAGATAAGTTGGACTTCGCCTGTAATTTTATATGACCATTCTTTTCCTTGTGTTTTCTTTTTAAGTTCAATACTAGGACTTATTGTTATGTAAATTTGTACTTACTTGCCCATTTTGTTCATTTTTTAATTATTTAAGGGGGGGAGTAATGTAGTACTGTGAGTCGTACCTGCAAGGTACATTGAACACCAATATCAGTGTTCCATGAATGTTGTAGAACTCACTGGGGGAACATTGCCATGAAATGTGACGGTTGGAGCCTGTTTGTTGCTGTATTAGTCTGTGCTGTGTCGCAGCTCTGCTTTTACAAATAAATCTCTATTTTGGTGCATCCAGCCACACGTAGTGTTGTTCTTTTGAGAGTGACCGCCACAGTTTTGCTTTGTTTTGCATTGATAAAGGTTTATCACCCACAACTATTGGGGCAAGTTGGCTGGGTCTCATTCTACGGCAAGCTGTAATAGGGTTTTGACCCTGCTGGTGATGAGATCCTGGGTCTGGTTTTGAAAGGATGGGGTGAGGAACAGGGTGGGGGGGTCAGCATTGCGGGAGGCTATTACAATTGAGTTGCTGCTGGAGGTATTGAGAGTGTTACCTGCATGTTGTTGCTGTGGTTTTGAGGTGTTTGTTTTTCATCTTTGCATGATTTGGATGTTCTTTGGGGATTTTCCTTTGTCAGAGTTGTTGGGGTTTGCACATGAAGTGGGGGTTTGGCTTTAGGAAGTGTGTTTGGACCTGGGCATTTGGTTGTGGTGTTTCGAAGACAGACCAGCAGGGTAGAGGGAAGTGGATAGGACTGTGTGAAGGGGAAGTGTGCCTTGTGCAGGAATGGTGTTGTTTTCAGGAGTCAGCTATATTGGGCGGTTTTTGTCATAAGAAAGGCAACAGGGTGATGGCGTTTTAACTGTTGGCAGTGCTGCGGATGGCGCTGCACTACCTTGGCAGGGATCCTGCTGTTTTTGGGACATATTTAGTTCGGATCGAGTGGCGATGTCGGCAGCATGTTTTGAGTGGACTTGGGGATAGATACGTGTTCTGACACCTAATGATTGACCCAGGCAGACTGTCTGTGTCTTTTCCTGCTCCATTGTGGTAGGTGAAGGTCCAGGTGTTGTGAATGCTATTTGAGGAAGTGAGGGGGCTGTTTGTTTGAGAAGACGTGCTAGGGGTCCGTGTATGCTGTCAGATCTAATTCTTTTTTGTTCTAATGCAGGGTGTGAGCAGGCCAGGGACCAAGATGTTGACCTGGATCATTGACCATTCGTTTGTGCGCTGGGCAGCAAAATATACGAACCAGCAATTATACAGACGAAATCTGGGACTCCACAGCAGCCGGCATGAGGTGTTATGGTGGGGAAAAAGTGGGATGAGCTGGGGTAACTTGTTATCTTGGTTGGTGAGGCTGGTTCCGCAAGTGGTTGCCCGCACATTCTATTGATTTATCTGAGGGAAAATTACTTGGTGCAAATATCAGGACTGACGCTGTTACAGCACATGCAGCAGGATTTGAAGGCAATCAAAACAAATTTTGCTGGGACATGCATAGTCTGGACAGAATTTGTGCCATAAAGGGTATGGAGGGGGTCTTTGAAACATGCTGCCATTGGCAAACCGGGTAGGAAAGTTAACAGGGCGATGAGAGTTTTTTGATCTGCAAGGAACATTATGGTGATCTTGCATGGGGGCATAAGGGAGGAGGATGGATGTCTTTTTCGAGACAATGGGGTGCACCTTTCGAAAATGGGAAATGCATATTACTTGATGGAGTTGCGTGATGTAGCAAATCGATTGTGGCATGAGAATATCTGATGCAGGAGAGATTACTGTTGAAGGGGTTTGATGGGGGGGGGCAGTAAAACGTCCTCCGGGGTTTTTCTTTTTGGAGGTATCTTGGGGGGGTGGAGAACCACATGCGGGCATTTCCACCCCCTCAGCAGTGGCGGAGTACAGGTGACAAAGATGGTGTGCGGTACTTCGGCGAGCAAGAGAAGAGTTACAATGGAGGGTGTTTAGTACTAAAATGAAGGAGAGTGAATATATGGAAGAGCTCAGTGAGTGGAACAGGGAAGTATAAAACAAGGTATGAGTGCTTGGGGATGAAATGTGCATGGGTTGTGAGTGGTTATGGGAGGTGTGGGAGTGTCGTATGTACAAAGGTTTTATTTTATTTGTTTATATGTTGATTACAGTTCAAAGTAACAGTTTTTAACCATGTCCTACTAAATGGCCTGTTACGCTAAGTCATGGACACGGAGTGTTTTTATTGCACAAAGTGCCTTTTTGTTCTCTGCCGTGTTCTGACACCTAATGATTGACCCAGGCAGGCTGTCTGTGTCTTTTCCTGCTCAATTGTGAGCATTGAGCCCAGGTCAGGTGCTGAGTAACCAGGTGGTTTGTATGTCTGGCCAGCATGTGGTGGTGCTCACAGGCTTGGCAACAGATTCAGGATGTTTTCCAAGGCCACCAAATGCAAGCCTCCTAGCTGGTGCCCAAACCCAAAAGTCCGGCACAAGTCAGTGTGCATCCTGGTGACACAGAGCACGGCCGCAAATCATTCTCTGGTTAAATAGGTGAGCCCAGAGCAGAGCATTTAAGGCAGTGTGCGCGGTGTGTGAGGTGCGAGAAGGGTCCATTTAAAGATGTGACTAAAATTAGAACATTTGATCTGCTACATATAATAGAGCTTTAAATTGATAGATAAGCAATCTGAGGGAAATGCACTCTTTAGTTTGTCTAGATGTTCTGAAGCCCATTCTTTTGTTTCAATCACTTCCACATACTACATAAAAGAATTAGAAGCAAATTAATGTTATTGTTTATTTTCTATTTTACTTGACATGTGGAAAGCAGTTTATTACATTATTAGGAATGCTTTGGAAGGTTACGTGATTCAAGTGCTAGGTGGCTGGCTGCACAGTTGTCCTTTTCTTCATAGTTTTCACTGAACTTTCAATTAACGTTTTATAAGATTAATGTGGAGTGTTTGGAGGAGAAGACATTCATAGCAACAAGTGACCTGAATGGGGCAGGCACACATTGCCCACCATTAAGCCCCCTGTGTGAGTTAATTTTTATTGCACACTGCTCCACTACACTCGCAGTGGTGGAAAACTGGAGAGATCTGATCTGACTCACCATTGCGTGAGTGATTTCACATTTTCAGACATTAGAATGCAGCTCGCCATCATCTTGATTTGCCGTGATGCAATTTTTTACGTTATGAAACCTTCAATCTTTGCAGGGGTGAATGTGTGTAATCGGAGAGAAACAGAATTGAAACCTGGTTGGTTGAGGGAAATGCGACTTGTGTATTGATAGTTCTTTGAAGTCCCAGCCTGCAACCGAAAGCACTATGAACATGCAACTAATAGGCAACTATGCATGCACCCAAAATATTTCTGAATCTCCATTCCGAGTTGTACTACAAAGGCGAAGCCTTTGGAAACATAGACAGTTTCAATACAGCTTGAAGAGCAATTTCTTTGCAGACAAGACTTCCAGGTTTCCAAGCTAACTAAAGACATTTCTTTGAGAATTCATGAAGAGAGTGAAACCAGACAGATTTGAGATGGGGGCATACGGCCGGTGATTTAAACATTTTTTTAACGCTGAGGCCCTGTGTTTATTAGGCGATTTATGTTGGATACTTTAGCCTTAAGATTAAACGTAAGCTGAATAATAGTTACGCTATAGTAGTCCCCTCTCCCTAATACACGACTGCTTCCTTCTGCCTGTGTTGTCCGCCACAAAATGGAGGACCATCGTATTATAATATTTTCTTATTTCTCCACCGTGCACCTGTGCTGGTGTTTGGATGTCACGCGCGCTCTCATGCCTGCACCGTTTTTTTTTCTATCAGGAATGCAAGCCGGCAGGATGCTGCTGGGAGTAGCGCCTTGTTCCCTTCTTACCTTTTGAGATAATCTTTTCTTTCTTCCCTCAGCCCTGGCTAATGCTGCAGCACTGCTGTTAGCTGCAACTTACAAGGTGCTCTACAGAATCCAATTACTGGAGGGGAAGGAAAATCTAGGGCCGAAGGATTAAAGATGGAATTGTCAGAAAGGAGGCCTGTCAGGACGAGAGATGTTATTAAAAACAACAAGATCGGAAAGACACGATTTTGTTCCCTCTCGCTCCCTCATCGTTTTGGCTGCAGATGGAGAAGCCAGGATTTCTCTCTTGAAAGCTATATCACAAATAGGTCGCCTTACTCAACCTTCTGCTTTTTCCTATTCGCCTTGAACTCAACACCTTGTAATCTTAACTCGTGCAAATAAATAAATATAGAGGCCCCAAGTTTTCTTAGACTGCCTAGTCTTGTTCCACCTCATGCCTCTTACTTCCACCACCTACCATCTCCTGTCTATTGTGCTCACTCTTACAGGTTTATTTGTCTTCCCTGTTTTATTTGTTTGTCATTATTTTCCCAAAATCCCTCTTTCTTCTTCCTCTTATTTCTGCCTTTCACACTCTTCCTCTCAGTCAAAATCCTCACTGTTTTGAGTTATCGCAATTAACCCTGGACAGTGTGTGTGTGTGTCTGTATATATATATATCTTTGGGGGTCATTACGATGGAGGAAGGAGCTTCATGGCCAGGCCGGCGGCGGCGGTCCTTCCGCCATTGCACAGGATTATCCCACCTCCCAATTAGGATGGCGATGGGTACCACGACAAACGCAAAGTCAGTCTGCCACTTAACCGCCAAAGGCAATCAGTCCAATTACCTGGCAGATGGTGCAGGGTGCCTAAAATGGTGCTGGTGCCTAGCAGGCACCGCCCACCAAATTAGGATGTGTGTTTAAACTGTGCCGCCATGGAAATGCTTGCGGGGATTGGGTTTGGGGGCCCGTTGCGGGCCCCCTCCGGGTGGGGGGAGGGTGGTTGGGCGGGTGGTTGGGCACTTTGGGGGTACCCATGGTACCCCCCTGTATTTCCCTGCACAAAGTAGCAGGCATCGCGTTATGCCTGCGACATAGTGCTGGGAAATGCACTATGTGGCATTTTCGCCAGGGCCGGAAAGGCTACCAGCAGTTTGTAATGCTGCCTTAGCTGGGGGCTAATTTTGTTGATGGGGACCTGCGTGTACTAAACGAAATTCGTTTTATTTTCATTATTTCGATTTACACGCAGGTCTCCATTTACAAAATCAGCCCCCACTGCAGTAAAATCTTCCAGCAGCTCGGCAGCATTCCAAACTGCCCGGTAGTCAGTCCGGCCCTGATTTTCACATTGCAAATGGTGCTGCAGCCAGTAGCACTGTTTGCAATGTTCAGGGCCAAGGATGCATCCGCCATAGTGGTGGGCACATCGTAATTCACTTAGAGGGACCGCCGCCTTACCGGCGGCCATTCCCCAGTACGCAACGATGGCTGACGGACTGAGGTCTGCCCGCCATCGTAATCGGCCCCTAAGATAGAAAAGCAGACATTTGAGGTGAGCAAATTTAGAGTTTATATATATATATATACTGCAGTGTCTAGCGTGAATGAACGAAGACGTATTGGTGACTTTACAGGGAGACACCAATTCAGAACAGCTCTGGTTTGCATCCACAAAGCAGGGCAGGTCCCGCCTTGGAGAAGTGCTGATGTTTTTATGGACACTTGAAAATGCGGCAAGAGCACCCACTTGGGCAATACTTTGGGGCACACTACATTACCCACAAGGCTATGCAATTGGCCACGCCCACATGGACAGGTATTGGAAATAAAAGTGTACTCCCAGCAGCGCTTGCAGCCGTCTTGTATGAGAAGCCACTGAAGAAAGGGTTACACCTGAAACGCGTCTGGCTCGAATGAACTTTATTTTGCTGCTCTTCGATGGTTCCTGCTGGCAGGCTGTTTGCCAATAAAGTGAACTGCAATTTATCTTCGTGTGGCGAAGTTCTTCAAAAGGGGTTTCCTGTTGTGTGAGATATATATATATATCTATATATTACCTACTGGCGGTCGCCAGTAGGTATATATAGTTAGGATTTTTTCTCTATGGGATTTTTGAAAATTCTATGTCTAATAACTTTGGCGTTTGTGGACGGAATTGGCTGAAATTTTCAGGAAAATGGAACATTTTGTTTCTGAGCAGCCCCTGAAAATTGGGGGGGGGTTCGTCCAGGGGGGGTCGAGAAAAAAGGGGGGTCCCAAAACGTGTTTTTAACATTGAGTTTTCCATAGGGCGGTTGGCCTCACTTTTAGCCCGAACGGCTGAATGGATTTGCACGAAACTTGGCAAAATTGTAGGGACTGTTAGCCCGATGTGCCTTTTGTAGGTCTCAATATATGTGCTCCAGTGGATTTTGAGTAATTTAGGTTCAAAAAAAGATATATATCTGGGCGGAGCCTAACCACACATCTGATCTGATTGGCTGTCAGCACTTCATCCAAGAAGTGTTGGCAGCCATCTTGGGACCAATATACATGATAGCACCTCATTAAAAAGCATTGTAGTTAATAGAGGGTTTTAGGACTTTAGTTACATTATAAATCATTTGTTGATGGTACCATACTCGTTTTAGGAATTGTGGTGGGTTCTAAGGTGATTTTACCATGTGAAAAAACCTTCTGCTGTGATATCATGAATATTGTTTGAAAGAAAACTAATATCTCATGATTTTCCCACAGTGGTTTGGAAGGGGATCTATAAGCTAAACTGAAAGCATATTTTCTGTAAATTCACATTATCTTTCTCAGTCATGTGAAAATGAAGTCTGACATTCTCAGTAAAACATGTACATCCAACAAGGACAGAGACTGTCAGTTGATTCCTTTGTGTTCTACTGCAGCCTCCTAGAGTGTTCTAAAGAACAACTAGAGCGCTAACAGTCCTACTTATTACAAAGGTATGGCACACCTGGAGCCATCGTGATGGGAATAAAGTGGTAACTCTTAAAACATTTAATTTAAAAAGGAACAAAATGAGGGGGTATATTATGCAATAGAAGGTATTATTAGTGCTGCAGAAAGAAAAATTAGGCCACATTTTGAGTGACTTTTCAAATCCTCTTCTATTTCATTAAAAAATTCTGACATGCAGTCTCCCAAAATGGCCACCAGAGACAAAAGAGCCCAAATGTAGCCCAAATATCACCCAGATGTAGCCCAAGTATAGCCCAATGACAGAATGTCCCAGAGAGTTCTAAAGAACAACTAGAGCGCTAACAGTCCTACTTATTACAAAGGTATGGCACACCTGAAGCCATCTTGATTGGAATAAAGTGGTAACTCTTAAAACATTTAATTTAAAAAGGAACAAAATGAGGGGGTATATTTTGCCATATGAATTATGATTAGTGCTGCAGAAAGAAAAATTAGGGCACATTTTGAGTGACTTCTCAAACCCTCTTCAATTTCATTAAAAAAATTCTGACATGCAGACTGAAACATGCACTTTGAATACCAGCAGCAGACGTCCCTGGTGAGCAGTAGCTTTACTACAGTGATCTAATGTGCAACTAGAGTGCTAACATTCAGAATTTATGGCAAATGTGTGACACATCTGAATGCCTTCTTGATGGAACCAAAGTAAACAAGCATTGAAAATGCAATAGATCTCGCCCTCGTTTAAGTTAAAGCCATTCTGTTTGTAATGAGGTGGCTTTTTAGCTTTGCTTTTATTAGTGTTTTTTCAACTTTCATGTAAATAACATGCATCTGTATGCATATAAGTTTATGTATGCATGCATTTATGTTTGTATTTATATAGATATACAGATGATATATGTTTATATATGTATGTATATATATATATTCACTGAAAAAACCATAGGTTATAGACCATATATAGTTAGGAATTAGCATTTACAAAACCTTGAAAATTCACTGAAAAAACCATAGGTTATAGACCATATATAGTTAGGAATTAGCATTTACAAAACCTTGAAAATTCACTGAAAAAACCATAGGTTATAGACCATATATAGTTAGGAATTCGCATTTACAAAACCTTATTTTACTCACACAAAACCATTGAAATTCCATATATAGTTAGTTGCACTAACTATATATCGCGCACCCGCAATCCACTGCTGATGATGTCACATATTACATCATTCATGACATGGTCAGTGACATCACTGATGACATCACTGATGACATCTCAAATTACATCACTGATGACATCACTGATGACAACATCCAGTGACTGTATGTTTCTGTAAAGTTAAAATATGTCTTACATATTGAAGAATGAGTGGATGTATAAGTGTCTGGATGAAGGATTTAGTAGGTGCATGACTGACTGTATGAGTGAGTGATTAAATGTGTCTCACTGAGTGCATGAGTTAGTGACTAAACTGTCTTAATTTGTGCATCATTATGTCTGTTGTTCTGTAAACTGTTGCATGTGTTGATAAGTAGCTATATGAGTAACTATATGGGTTATTGATTGGTTGCCCAAGTATTTGTATGGGAGACTGAGTGTGTGTGTGGGTGGCTGGGAGGTGTATGACTCTGTGCATAGATGTGTGAGCAGTTGATTCACTAGATGTATGGTTTCAAAAGTGCATGTGGAAACAGCTGTATGGGCGGTTGACTGTGTGCATGAGTGTATTGGTGAGTGAATGGATATCTCAGTGCTACATGTCAAAGTAAGTACATATGTAAAACACAGTACATGTGAGAGTTGACATATATAAATAACTGTGCATAAGAGCCAGTGAATGTGTGAGTGGCAGTATGGATCATTGTGAACTTGCATCAGGGATTGTATAAGAGAGTAAATATGTGTTAGTATATGTTTGAATAAGTAAAGTTTGTATAACTGTATAGTTGAGGAAATGGAGGTGTGATTGATTCTTTGCATGACTGACTAGGTGTGTGAGTAACTCCATGGATGAGTGACAGTCTGTGAGTGTCTGTTTACACTGATTGTATCTAAGGTTATATTAGAGTCTGAAGAGGTTCATCGTATTATCACATGAATGATATCATCAGTGATGTGATCAGTAATGTCAAATGAGATGTCATCAGTGATGTCATTTGAGATGTCATCAGTGATGTCATTTGAGATGTCATCAGTGATGTCATCAGTGATGTCACTGACCATGTCATGAATGATGTAATATGTGACATCATCAGCAGTGGATTGCGGGTGCGCGATATATAGTTAGTGCAACTAACTATATATGGAATTTCAATGGTTTTGTGTGAGTAAAATAAGGTTTTGTAAATGCGAATTCCTAACTATATATGGTCTATAACCTATGGTTTTTTCAGTGAATATATATATATATATATATATATATATATATATATATATATATATATATATATATATATATATAAATAGATATATATATATCAATCAAGCAAGTAAGAAACGTCCTTGTGGAGACCTTTAGGCGGCACTCCACAGAGAAGGTAAAATAATATTCTGTTTATTTAATTCTCACTTCCTATCATCCTCCTGACCCAAACAGCCTTGTTCACGATGAAAACATGTCCCCTATGAAAATCATTTGAAGGGCTCCCTTATTTAAAAAACAGTGATAACTGACAAACGCATCTACTAACAGTGAAAATGGCCACATAGACAATTCAGCAAATATCGTCAGCTCCATGTTTGAAAGTGCAAATTCAGCAGTCTTTAAAGGCTCACTTTTTATTGCGTGTGAGCAATGCATCATAAATAAAGAAATTAAATGAATAAAAACAGTGTTAATTCATCATTTTTTATTCTAAAAGGGACAAAAAATTTAAAAGGTGCCTTAACATTAAAATGTATAACAGTTAGTTTTTTCATTAGTTTTTACCCTTCATCCTAGTATTAACAAGGATTAAACCATATCATATCCATATCATGAAGCAAGTGCCCCAATAAACATGCTTAAAACACCTTCATGGCGTACCTTCCTTTTCGGGGACTAAAGTGCTGTTTTGTCTTATCCCCAGGCCTGTGCCCAACAAATAAAGTGTTGTATATTACTAGCTTTTTTTCCTGACTACAAGTGCCCCGTAACAATTACCTGGGCCTAGGCTCAGTAAAACTAATTCTTATGCTTAGTAGATTCTTATTCAAAAGTTTTATTTTTAATGTAATTTCCTTTCATAATAGAGTGTACACAAGGAGAAAATTCATTGGAGGAACATCCCAACTTGTAAACATGTATATAATTCTTCATCGATGTTAAAACCATTGGGTTCGCTGCTGTCTAGTTCTAGTATATAAAAAAATTTGAGTCTCCTAATCTCTTTCTCCCAGTCCCCTCCTCTTTCTGGCTTTGGTGTTTGTGCAATGCAACTGTATTTTAAATGTATGGGATTGCTTTGATGAGTCTTCTCAAAATGTCTCACTTTGGGATAGTTGCAATCATTATCGTATATTACACGAATGTGTTGTGGGATACTCTTAGGAGCTGCTAAGGTGGTACTACCAACATAAAGTTTTTCACGGGGGCATTTGCGGATGTATACCACAAAGTTTGATCTGCATGTCAAATTGCCCTTGATTTTTATGTTTTTTTGAAAGGGTGTAGTAAACAATGTCATGTTTTCGCCATTCCAAAAGGCCATACATTTTGAACACTTTCTAAACCCTTCTTGGTTACTGAGCCACGTTCTGTGCATTCTTCCAGAAGAGAAGTCACTTCTTACTAAACGGTCCCTCATTGACCTTGAATTTTTGTAAGTGACCTGTTGTCATTTTGTCACTACTGTACCTAGAACTGGATCCCCCTTTTTACTAGGTACCAGTATTTATTCAGAATGGCTCTAACTTTGGTGTGACCTTGATTGTATGTAGGTATTAACTTGTGTGGTGCTTTCCTTGAGAATAGTTTCCTTATAGAAGTCTTTTAGGGTTCAAAAAGGGCATCTACCCTTTTGAGGGCCCTTACTTTGCTAGATGTCCCTTCCAAAATAGTTTTTTGATTTCCTCTCTGAATAAATCGATTTTTAATTTCTCCTTCTATTCGGTCGAACTCCTCTACTGTACTGCATACGCCCTCCTTGCCCGATAAAGGTGCACAGACAAAATATCGAATTTGAAATGTCGACATACACTCCATCGATTTGGAAATATTGTGATGCAGAAATATCGCCAGCAAGAATATCGTGGTCAAGAATATCAACTTGGAGGTAAGAAATTATGTTTTTGAACATATCGAAGTCTTTAATATTGTTTGCAAAAATATAGCTGTTTAAAATATCGATGTTCTAATTAGTGTTATGTATTTTAGTATGTATTTTAAAAGTATGTGAACAATTTTTTTGTATGAGTATTGCTTTTGTTTTTTAATATATGTGTTACATTTTTAGTAGTTACTAATTTTATTTTAATAAAATTTAGCATTTTGTAGTTCTGTAGCGGGTTGTAGGTGTATAGGGGAATAGGGTGGAAGGTAATTTAATCATAATAAATTATTATTTTTTTATTTATAAGTATTTATTTAATTAAAATTGTATAGTGTCAATTGTGGGAATTAATGTATTATAAATTAATTATTGATTGCCTGTTAATCGTTATTAGTTAATTAATTAATAATTATGTTAATTGTGTCATTTATTAGGAGTGGATTGTGGGTTTATAGTGGAATAGGGTGGGAAGTAATTTAATTATAATAAATGTATTATTATCTGTTATTTAATAATAGTTATTTAATTTTTATTTTATAGTGTTAATTGTGGGAATTAATTTCTTATTATTTCTTAATTGTGTGTTAATTATCATTTAATTAATCATGTTAATTGTGTTATTTTTTTAGGAGTGGGTGGTGGTGTTTATAGGGGAATAGGATGGGAAGTAATGTATTTATAATGAATTATTAATTATTTGTAAATTAATGCTAACTAATTATTTAAAATTTAAATATGGCAATTGTGTAATTAATTTAAGATGTGAGTTGTGGGGTTTATAGTGGTAAAGGGTGGGAAGTAAATTATTTTAAATTAATTAATAAGTTGTTTGTAATTGATATTAATTTATTAATGTAAAGTTAGTTGTGGAAATTGTGTAATGATTTTTAGGTGTGGGCTGTGGTGTTTATTTTGGTAGAGGGTGGAAAGTAATTTATTTTCAATTAATTAATAATTAGTTGATCATTGATATTAATTCATCAAATCATAAACATTTATGGTATTTGTTTATTTTTACTTTCTGTGTGGGTTTTGGTTTTATAGGGGTAATGTTTTGGGAGTAAATATATTTTTATCTGTTTTAATTTGTTTTTTAATTAATAATATTTCTTTAATTGATAATTAATTATGTTAATTATGAAGGCACATTTTGTTTTAATTTAGATGTTTGTAGTGAATTGTGTGGTGTTATAGGATAGGAAATAAAAAATATTACATTTATGTAATAAATAATGTTTTTGATGATAATTTCTATTACAAATAGTTTTGGTTTGTAAATTATTTTTAATTAATATATATATATATATGTATTTCTAGGTATTTGCTAGATCTTTTTAACATTATAATATGTCTCTATCTTTTGTAAATTTTTAGTATTTTAAAATGTTTTCTTTTTTTGTTTTTTAAAATCTTTTTTTATTGTACTTGATATTTTGTTTGTTTTTAATTTTGAACTGACTCCAATGGGAATATTACAATGTCATCCAGAGACCAGGTGAGTGAAGATAATTCATTTTCTTAAAGTGAAAAAATAATATATCAAAATCATACATTTGAAAGTGCAAATGACCCTACTCAATCTTAGGTAGAAAAAAGACTTCATACTAAAGAATTAAGGGTGTAGTACCAAGCATTCAAAGTGTATCTGTCTTTCAGGATACAGCAGTTTAGGGACAAAAGAGTATAATCGCGTTATACTTATAAAGGTATCTATTAGTAGTGCGTGTGAGTATTTACTAGTGGTAACCAATGACTCTCTCCGTAAATTACTAAGTTATATAAATTATGTCCAAAGGAAGAAGGAATAAGTCATAATCAATTAACAAATGCAAATCATGGGTATAGTACCATCTTCGTTATAAAACAATCTCTGTCTATCTTAATCATAATATCAATGCTGGAAGAGTCTCGGTCAAAATTAAATAATATAAACAACTAATAGAGGAGAACATGGTTGCAAAAACAAACACCTAACTCCGTGCTCGTAAAGTTATCTGTAGTCGGTGACACAATCATTCTACCTCGTTCAATCTGATAAAAGAAAACAGAGATAGATAGCGATTAGTATGAGTACTTCTATAAAATAGATCACATAATAGTAACACATATTAAGCAAGAGAGCTGCACAGCACATTAGACGATAAATTGCTTCCCTAGGGCGGGTATCCAAATAAAATATAGTACTTAAGTGTGAAAAGGTCAAATAGGAAAAGGGAAAAGGAACATTAGTGTATTGAAACAATTTAGGAGCAGGAGTTCCTTCCAGGTTGCGAGAGATATACGTATAATCTTACAATCAGAGATGCACATGCATTTCTTCGTCAATATTTATCCCTATGGGTGTGACACTGCCAGCTTGAAGAATTAATTTGGATTCAGTTCTACGTAAGGCCAAAGTTCTGTTCCCACCTCTTGGATTTTTGGGAATTGTGTCAAGTGCAAAGTATTTGGCTTTGGTCCTGTCACTGTTATGATGTTGATTAAAGTGTCTTGCAGTGCTGTAAGTGAAATCTTTATTCGTAATGGCCCTCCAGTGCTCTAGTATTCTCTTCTTGACAGGAAAAGTAGTTGAGCCTATATACCACTTGCCACAAGGACAAGTGATAACATATACAATGAATTCTGTATTGCATCGGTATGTTTTTACGACTACACCATTTTCTGTTCGTTCTTTGCAATGTTACCTCCCTCACATTATCACTATGGCTGCATGCTTTTCATTTTCCACATTTGTGGAATCCTTCTCTTTTGGCTAGCCAGGTAAGTTGTTTACTCTCCATGTGACTTCTTACAATCTGATCTTTTATTGAGTGGCCTTTTCTATAGGTTATAGAAGGATGTGGGCCTAGTTTTTCTTTTATGACTTTAGCTTGTAAGAGTATGTCCCATCTTTTTCTGATTATTTGGCTAAGTTGTGGTGATTTGGAGTTGTAGGTGGTAATCAGTCTAATGATAGAATCTGAGTTGGTAGGTTTGGTTTTGGCTATTTTGTACAGTGCATCTTCCCTTTTGATTTCTTCAACCTTTTGTTCTCCTTTCTTTAGCATTTAAGTCAGATAACCCCTGGCTTGAAACCTTCTGTACATTTCAGTTTTATTTTTATTAAAAGTTTCTTTGGTGCTGCAGTTTCTCTTTGCACTGAGAAATTCACTAAAGGAGATGCTCCATCTGAAGTTTGGTGGGTGGCAACTCTCTGCATGTACCACTGAGTTGCCAGCAGTTTTCTTCCTAAAAACGTCAGTGTCTAGTTTTTTTACATTTGCAGATACCTTGATGTTGAGGAAGTCAACACTTTCCTGACTGTGTTGCATGGAGAATTTAAGGTTGACTGTATTCTGATTCAACTTTTTCAGGAATACAAAAAGACATTTTTCATTACTCTCCCAGACGAAAAAGACGTTGTCTATATACCTAAGCCAGATATTGAATTTATTGCTCCAGGGCTCCAAGGTTTCATCCCAGAGCACCCGCTCCTCCCACCAGCCCACCAACAAGTTGGCGTAGCTGGAGGCAACCTGTGCTTGTTTGTTTAGCATTCCATTGAACATAAAGACATTCTCTACAAGGCACAGTTCTATCATTTGTAGAAGCAGTTTGGTGTGTGCCTCAAGATGTACACTTCTGGATTTTAAGAAGTAGTCACAAGCCCTAAGACCGTAAATATGCTTAATGCTGGTATATAGACTTTTTACGTCTAGGCATACCAGCCAAAAGTGCTTTTCCCAGTGGATGTTTTCAATTTTTTGGGAGAAAATCTTTCGTGTCCTTAATGTGTGATGTTAAGTCTCTTACATAATCTGCTAAAAAATGGTCCACGTATCGTGAGACATTTTCCAGCAGACTATTCTTGGATGACACTATGGGTCTACCTGGTGGCTGCATAGGGTCTTTATGGACCTTGGGGAGTAGGTATAGAGTTGGAACAGTAGGTGTCTCATTTCTAAGGAATTGTGTCTCGTCCCAGTCGAGAAGATTATTGTCTGACCATTCTTGGAGATAATCAAAAATTATTTTCTGCAATCTTCTTTGATATGATGGATCTACCCTGGTGTAACAGGTGGTATCAGATAGCTGCCACATGGCTTCCTTTATATAATTTTTTTCCCCAAAGTACAATTTTTACCCCTTTGTCAGAATATATAAAAAAAATTCCCAAAGTACAATGTTTTCCCCTTTGTCAGAAGGTTTAATTATAATGGTGTCATAATTTTGGAGCTTCCTGAGGGTTTCTCTGAGCTCTATAGTCAAATTAAAATTTTGTCTCCCAACCGTTTTTTTGAGGAGCCATTAAATATCATTATTCACTAGGTCATGAAAGACATCGATATTGTCTCTAGGTAGCTGTGGTCTAAGTTTAGACTTGGCTCTAAAGAGTGTCTTTACTTTGGTCACAGGGTCATGTGCTGCACTGGGTGCCGTGATATTAGTAGTGGGATCAGAGAGGGTAATCGTTTGGGTGGTGTCAGTGGTTTCCTCATTGCTAAGGCTCTCTGGTGTCTTAAGGATTTCTATATCACCCATAGATGTGGCTGCACCTTCATTTAGCACAAGTGCATTTTGTTGTCTACTCTTGTGGATTTTAAACAATTTGAACTTATGTACAAACAAGTACATATCTATTTGTGTTTGTGCATAGTCAATAGGAGAGTCCGGACAAAAGTCAATCCAAGTTTGAGCACTTGCTCTTCGCTTTTTGCCTATTGGAAAGGTTCATGACCATTAATTCCTGTGGTTGTTCTGCCATTATTTGCGCCTCTCTGGGTCTGGCCTCCATTTCCCACACCAGTGTTGTCGCTTTTTGCTGCGATGCTCTCGCTGTTTTTTGATTTTGTTCTTCCTCCTCGGCCTTGATACCTTGTTCTTCCTCGTATTGATTGTTCATTTGCCTCTAACATGAGGCGCATTTATTCGGAAAAAGCTGTTACTTTGGCTGGGCAGGTGATGGTTCTGTCAAATGAGCCAGCCTCTGAACTGAGGCTTGTCCCGAATTCCCATTTGTCCTTGTCCACAGCTCCTAATGCCCTGTCCTTCAAAAGGGATGCACGCAGTTTGTCAAATTTCTTGGCAAATGTCAGGCTCCTTCCTGATTAATAATCTCTCTCATCCCTTTCAAATTTTCTTTGTTCCTTGCAATTATAGCAAACAACAGAAGAGTGACAAAGACAAAAAACAAAAACAATATCCTTCAAGGGCACAAATTGTGAGCCTTGAAACAACCAGCAGGAAGTGATGGGTGAATGAACTGAAGTTCGAAAAAGAACCCTCATGCACCAAACAAGTTGGTGACTGGCTTCATCATTAGGTTCACTTTCGAGGGATTGTAAATTCGCGCCCAAGTGTGTGTAAGTGAAAATTAAAAGAAGACATAGCTATACCCTATACACATTTTAATAGAGGGCTAGCCTGTCCCCACTAAAAACAAAGTGCAAGTGGACAACTAATGGTTGTGCAAATTTGTACCAGTGTGTCCTAAAAGGTCAATATGGTCGACCTGTTTCTGCTATAAAGAGCCACTTAAGCTCAGCATTCATCAGGACCAAAAATACATACCCTAGGAAGACACGTACACTAAGGCGTGACCATTCGATAGGGCTATGTACAGTTTCTAACAACTCATGGAATTCCCGTGTAGACTCTCAGACCTCAGAGGCTCAGTAACTGTGAGATTAATACTGTCTCCAACAAATTGGGTGTTTTAGAACTAGCTTCAGATTGAGATGGTGCTCTAACGATACACAACTAATATTCACACTCGGCATTTGCATGCTTCCACAGGGATGCATCTATGGCGAAGTTGTACTTGCAACAATAAGTATTGATTTAACTGTGTTATGTTGGATTGATCTCTCTTTTGCAGATTGCAGACCCTTGGCAACACAAGGAGAGTCTACACGGGAATACCGTGAGTTGTTAGAAACTGTACATAGCCCTATTGTCAGGACTACTAGGGCGGCTTGCGGTCTAGGGCCCGCCCTCAGGTGTCCCAAGCACTTCCTGTGTGGCAAAATGCACTATTTTCCTTTGGGGGGTCGTTGGTGGCACAAGTGTAGCTAGAACAATAGTTTAATGTACCTCTGTCCGCCTAATGCGTGAGATTCGGCAACCTGAAAGCGTCCGCGAGATGCGTGAGGTTTGGCAACCTGAACGCGTCCGCGAGATGCGTGAGATTTGGCAAGACGTTGCATTTCTTACGGGAAAACACGGAACGTGGTCACGTTGATGTACGCGACCACACCCAATCCCCTTTGCTCACTATTCTGAGGATTTTGGTGGTGTAGCAGCTGTTTCCAGGTGCTCCAACTTGGGGAATCTTCTGGAAGGAGTTTGTTAGCAGTCTTTTGCAGATCGTTTGTGTCTTTGGCAGCAGGTAACCAGTTTGGAGAGTCTTTTTCCGAACAAGAGTTGCAGTAAGAGGAAGACTGATTCCGGGTATCCAGAGAGGCTGCCACACCCTTCAGTTAAGTAGAGTAGGTCGTACTCTACAGGTAGGAGAAAGTGAAAACTTTCAATTTAAGGTTAATTTAAACATCAAAAGTGTAAAAAAAGCATATTTATTCTGATTTTGGAAAACATTAGCGCAAACTTCCTTTGAGATATTTTATGGAAAAATATAAGAGAGCAAATATTTGTCTTGATTAAAGTTTAAGAGATGTTCATGGTTCTTTGGATAAAACGAGAAGCTTGTTAATTTGCCTGGTCGCAATTCTCAATTGTATGGTCGCAAATTTTGAACAGTTATTCGCCATTTATGCTTATGTTGAGATTTTATTGAAAGTGATAATTTGCTGATGTGCTTAAAATACAACAAAAGAAGTTGCACAGATTGTAAAGAGCCTATTTACAAGATTAATAAGTCGCAAGCTTCTTTGGTGTTATTTCCTTTTGGGAGCACGTTGTTAGTTAAAGTGCAAAGCTGATAACAAACTTTTTATAGACAACAGAAATTATTTTGTTATTACAATTGTCTAAGGGTCGAGTGAAGCATTAAGAAAACTCGCAACGATAACTTTTCCTTTTCAGATCTCCCTCCCCGCAGTTCCTTTCCTAATTCCCTAATTCCCCCCGCTTGATCACTTCAATATCCTGTGTAAATATTACAATCAGAATTGGAGGTATCGAGAGGTGGGCCCTTATATCTTCACATCAGATCCCGAGGAATACTACGGCTGACAGAATAGTGAGCCCACGAATCATTTTCCTCCTGATCTGATTGTGTTGTCATAATGGCCACCATCGATGACTTAATGGCTGTAATTATTAAAATGCAGGCTGATTTAAAAAAATACTATGAATGCAACCGCGTTATTAGCAAACAAGGTAGATAATATACAACTACAGAACACTCCCCTTCCAGAGGATGTTCAAGACTTAGGAGCAAGGGCTTCCGCAAATATATCAGTAACTGTTCCACCACAGATTCCCTTGGCTAATCCGGAACGCTTCTCTGGGGACCCCTCTAAGGTACAAACCTTTCTAACACAAATTGAATTACACATTTCTTGTAGGCCTACTGCATTTCCAACCCCACAATCTAGAATTGCGTTTCTAATCTCTTACTTGTCTGGAGACGCAGCTATTTGGGCTGTTCCATTTGTTAGACAAGACAGCACATTGTTGTATAATTGGAAACGCTTTATAGAAGAATTCGAGAAGGTGTTTGATAGACGAACAGTAACATTATCTGCAGATCGAGAACTACTTCAGTTAAAACAAGGAAACAGAGACCTCATCACTTATTTATCACATTTTAATAGACTTGTAGCAGAAACTTCTTGGCCGGAGGAAAAGAGAGCAGCTCTTTTCTATCAGGGATTGAAAGACGATTTAAAGGATGTTCTAGCCCAAATTGACCCGCAACCTACAGCTTGTTCAGATTTGATAAATTTAACTTTACGTTTAGATCACCGACTTTCAGAAAGAAGAACTGATAAGAAAAAAGGTGACAAACCTATTTGGAAAGCTGATAGTAGATCAAGAACACAGTTTGCACAGTCCGAATCAAGTCCTGAGCCTATGGAGATAGGAACCCTTCGACAACCACTGTCAAAAGAGGAAAAGGACAGCAGACGTAAAAATGGTCAATGTCTCTACTGTGGTAGAAAAGGACATTTTGTGAAAGACTGTATGGTGAAGCCTAAGAACAAGTTTTCAAATGTTAACAAAGTGGCAGCTATTGAAAAAACAAATCAACAGTCGGAAAACTAGCATGCCCAAGATGTTTAGAGGGGGATCTCTTGGGAACCATTGCTTACCCTTCTATAAACTCTTGTGTGACCAATTATAAATCTCATTTTCGCTTAGCGGTCCAAATACAGGTAACTAAAAAGATCTGGCAAATGGAAGTATTAATAGATTCAGGAGCCACTGGAAACTTTGTAGATTTGGAAACTGCACTACGATTAAGCATAATCTGTGAAGAAAAAGAAACACCTGAAATCGTGCAGGCAGTAGATGGGAAAATCTTGTCCGGAGGGCCAATAACTATGCAGACGTCAAAAGTGACTATGATTTGTGAAGATTCAAAGAGACAAAGACATTTGGAGGAGGTTCAGTTTGACGTCATCCAAGCTCCCCAGTATGGGTTCATTCTAGGAATGCCTTGGCTATGTCTACATAATCCTTTGATCGATTGGCAAAAAAGAGAACTTGTATTTCATTCCGAATTTTGTCATTCTACCTGTTTAAATTCTTTCAAAACAATTGTTAGTCAAATCGCAACGGCAGAAGAAAAAGAAACAATTCTACCCACAGTATATAAAAAATATCAAGAAGTCATCAGTGAAGAAAAGGCAGCAATTCTTCCTTCTCATCGCAGTTACGATTGTCAGATTGATCTTATACCAGGGTCTAGTGTACCAAATTGTAGAATATATGCTCTGTCTGAAAATGAAAATCAGCATTTACGACAATATCTGGATCAATACTTGGAGAATGGTTTTATCCGCCCTTCTAAGTCACCAGCAGCCTCCCCTTTGTTTTTCATCCCGAAAGCAAATGGGGAATTGAGAACTTGCATCGATTATAGGGCGTTGAATGAAATTACGATCAAAAATAAATATCCTTTGCCACTCATTCCCGTCCTCTTGGATCAAGTTAAGACCGCAGTAATCTATACAAAGCTAGATCTGAGAGGAGCTTACCATTTAGTGCGAATCAGACAAGGCGACGAGTGGAAAACTGCATTTAAAACTCGTTATGGCTTGTTTGAATATTTGGTAATGCCGTTTGGCCTATGTAACGCACCAGCGGCCTTTCAATTTTTCTTAAATGATGTCTTGAGAGAATTTTTGGATTTGTTCGTTATCGTCTACATAGATGATATCTTAATCTATTCAGATTCAGTGGAAAAACATGAAGGTCATGTCAAAAAGGTTTTGAGCACATTGCAATCACACAATCTATATTGCAAATTATCTAAATGCGAGTTTCATGTTTTTGAAGGGGAATTCTTGGGAGTGTTACTCACACCAACAGGTATAAAAATGACAGATAGAAAAATCCAGGCAGTTGCAGAGTGGCCCATTCCAACTTCAGTTCGGGATGTACAATGTTTTTTAGGCTTTGCAAATTTTTATCGCCGTTTCATGGATCATTTCTCTGCAGTGGTCGCTCCCATCACTCGATTACTAAGGAAAAAGGTGAAATTTGAAAGGACTTCTGAAGCCAACAATGCATTTCAGAAATTGAAAAAGGCTTTCACAGCTGCACCAATCCTACAGCATCCTGATGTAGATGAACCTTTCATAATTGAGGCAGATGCTTCAGACGTAGCAATAGCAGCCATTTTGTCTCAGAGGCATCACAAAACTGGTCAGATGCATCCAGTTGCATATATGTCTCGAAAACTGAACTCAGCAGAACAAAACTACATTATTGCAGAGAAAGAATTGCTTGCCATATTAGAAGCGTTCAAAGAGTGGAGACATTATATTATGGGAGCAAAGTTCACAGTAACAGTTTATACGGACCATCGAAATTTACAATTTATGAGTTCTGCTAGAATGTTGACACCTCGTCAGTTAAGATGGATGATGTTCTTTGCAGAGTATGATTTCATAGTAACTTATCGTCCAGGACAAGACAATAAAAAAGCTGATGCTCTTTCCAGAAAGGATTCTTCTTTACACAGAATTGAAAGTGCACCACAAGCTATAATAGATCCCGACAAAGTAATCTGTTTATTGTCTGCAGATCAATTTCTAGAAAATATTCATGAGAATTTTCCTCCATCGCAATGGAAAAAATGGGAGAATAAAGAAGAAAATCAGACAATCAAAGAAGGCATACCTTTCCATGGAAAGCAAGTTTATCTTCCAACCAAAGAATTACAAGAAACAGTGTTCAATTGGTTGCACTCTCATCCTATGGCTGGACATCCTGGTCCCAAAAAGACTGTGGAAAAAATACAAAGGTTGTTCTGGTGGCCAAATTTACAGAAAGATGTTACAAAGAGGACTCAAAATTGTGAAACTTGTGCAAGATTTAAGACAGATCATAGTAAACCAAAGGGTTTATTACAGATTTTACCAACACCAACCAAACCATGGGACTATATTTCGTTAGACTTTATTACAAATCTTCCACAGATCAATCAACATTCAGTCATTCTGGTAGTAGTGGATAGTCTAACTAAGTACGCACACTTTATAGCTTGTAAAAAATTGCCCACAGCAGGACAATTAGCACATATTTTCCTTAAAGAAGTAGTGCGTTTACATGGTTTGCCTTCAGTGTTATTATCTGACCGAGGATCTCAGTTTTCATCTAAGTTTTGGCAGCAATGGTGTCATAGTTTACAAATCACATCAAACATGTCCACCAGTTACCATCCGCAAACTGATGGCCAAACGGAACGATTAAATCAAACACTAAAACAATACTTAAGGTGTTATGTTGAAGATTCCAAAAGGTCCTGGTTGGATTTGCTGTGGATTGCTGAGATAGCTTATAATTCTTCACCTCATTCTTCTAATGGATCTTCTCCTTTTGAAGCTCTTTATGGTTACCTACCAAAGACTATTCCTTTGACCCTGCCCAAAGATGAGACCAGTGCACCTGCGGTACAAGATACTGTACAACTCATGCAGACGGTTCACCAAAAGATTCACGAACGATTATTACACAGTAAAGATAAATACAAAGCACAATATGATAAACATCATCGTTCAGGACCAGAGTATACTTCTGGAGATAAAGTATGGCTGTCTACCAAGAATTTGCATTTTAAACACAAAAACATGTTTCATCCCAAATTTATCGGCCCATATCCAGTACTTCGTCAAGTTAATCCAGTAACATATAAACTAAAACTTCCCAAAACCTTGCGAATTCATCCTGTGTTTCACACGTCCTTGTTAAAGCCAGCTAGACAGGATATAAAACTCAGACCAGCTCCGATTTTGGTTCATGGCAATTGGGAGTATGAAGTGCAGTCTATACTGGACTCTAAGCGCAGAGGTACCAAGCTATGGTATCTTGTGTCCTGGAAAGGGTATGGATCCGAGAATGACTCTTGGGAACCAGCTGAGAACATTCATGCTCCTCGCATTGTGCGGCGATTCCATCTCCTTCATCCTTCGAAGCCGGGCCCTAGACCGCTCTTGGGAGGGGGGAATACTGTCAGGACTACTAGGGCGGCTTGCGGTCTAGGGCCCGCCCTCAGGTGTCCCAAGCACTTCCTGTGTGGCAAAATGTACTATTTTCCTTTGGGGGGTCCTTGGTGGCATAAGTGTAGCTAGAACAATAGTTTAATGTACCTCTGTCCGCCTAATGCGTGAGATTCGGCAACCTGAACGCGTCCGCGAGATGCGTGAGGTTTGGCAACCTGAACGCGTCCGCGAGATGCGTGAGATTTGGCAAGACGTCGCATTTCTTACGGGAAAACACGGAACGTGGTCACGTTGATGTACGCGACCACACCCAATCACCTTTGCTCACTATTCTGAGGATTTTGGTGGTGTAGCAGCTGTTTTCAGGTGCTCCAACTTGGGCAATCTTCTGGAAGGAGTTTGTTAGCAGTCTTTTGCAGATCGTGTGTGTCTTTGGCAGCAGGTAACCAGTTTGGAGAGTCTTTTTCCGAACAAGAGTTGCAGTAAGAGGAAGACTGATTCCGGGTATCCAGAGAGGCTGCCACACCCTTCAGTTAAGTAGAGTAGGTCGTACTCTACAGGTAGGAGAAAGTGAAAACTTTCAATTTAAGGTTAATTTAAACATCAAAAGTGTAAAAAAAGCATATTTATTCTGATTTTGGAAAACATTAGCGCAAAGTTCCTTTGAGATATTTTATGGAAAAATATAAGAGAGCAAATATTTGTCTTGATTAAAGTTTAAGAGATGTTCATGGTTCTTTGGATAAAACGAGAAGCTTGTTAATTTGCCTGGTCGCAATTCTCAATTGTATGGTCGCAAATTTTGAACAGTTATTCGCCATTTATGCTTATGTTGAGATTTTATTGAAAGTGATAATTTGCTGATGTGCTTAAAATACAACAAAAGAAGTTGCACAGATTGTAAAGAGCCTATTTACAAGATTAATAAGTCGCAAGCTTCTTTGGTGTTATTTCCTTTTGGGAGCACGTTGTTAGTTAAAGTGCAAAGCTGATAACAAACTTTTTATAGACAACAGAAATTATTTTGTTATTACAATTGTCTAAGGGTCGAGTGAAGCATTAAGAAAACTCGCAACAATAACTTTTCCTTTTCAGATCTCCCTCCCCGCAGTTCCTTTCCTAATTCCCTAATTCCCCCCGCTTGATCACTTCAATATTCTGTGTAATTATTACAATCAGAATTGGAGGTATCGAGAGGTGGGCCCTTATATCTTCACATCAGATCCCGAGGAAGACTACGGCTGACACCTATCGAATGGTCACACCTTAGTGTACGTGTCTTCCTGGGGTATGGATTTTTGGTCCTGATGAATGCTGAGCTTAAGTGGCTCTTTATAGCAGAAACATGTCGACCATATTGACCTTTTAGGACACACTGGTTCAAATTTGCACAACCATTAGTTGTTCACTTGCACTTTGTTTTTAGTGGGGACAGGCTAGCCCTCTATTAAAATGTGTATAGGGTATAGCTATATCTTCTTCTAATTTTCACTTACACACACCTGGGCACGAATTTACAAGCCCTCGAAAGTGAACCCAATGATGAAGCCAGTCACCAACTTGTTTGGTGCATGAGGGTTCTTTTTCGAACTGCAGTTCATTCTCCCATCACTTCCTGCTGGTTGTTTCATGGCTCACAATTTGTGCCCTTGAAGGACATTGTATTTGTTTTTTGTCTTTGTCACTCTTCTGTTGTTTGCTAAAGTTGATTTAAGGGGTATGAGAGTGATTTTCTGACCCTTTCTCTCTTGTTGATTAACTACCTTACTTGCAATTATGTCTTTTTCAAAGTTGGAAATACAATCATTCACTGTAGATAGTATTTTCTTCTCCTCAGTTTGATTTGATTCCATTGCGAGGTCATCAAGAATTTTTTGTATCTCTTCTACTAGTTTTTTGTGTTCTTCCCAGGCATTTCTTATCAGAATTTGCAACATATTCTTGGAACAGGTGCTCGTGTTCTCTAGCCATGCTTTTAGCACTTCTGGTTTTGGTTTACTCAAAGATCCGTAATCCATGAGGTATGCGATCAACCTCCAAATATTTCTCGAGTGATGTCGCCTCCCACCAGCCGCTTTACCCCTTCTCGTGCAGCCTTTCCAATAAGTTGCCATTTTGTTTTATGCTGGAAGCTGTTTGCACTGGAACTGCTTCTTTCTCTCCACTTTTGTCGCTTGTGTTTTTTTTTAAAATTAAGTCTGCAGAGGCCTCCCGCCCCTTTAGGAACTCCATAGCCCATAATGCACTTCGGTCAGCTGACCGTCTTCGTACTGGATCGCGCTGTCAACAAAATGTATATATGAATCTCTGACAGAATATCGAGGCTGAAAATATCGACAGACAAAATATCGACGTTGGAATATCGAAGGCAAGTATATCGACACCCTATCTACAACATGGTAAGTACAAAAATATCGAAACAAAAATATCGATGTTAAAAATATCGTAATTAAAAATATCGTTTTTTAAAACAAAGGTAAAATTAAGTAAATAGTACTTATATATATTTTAAACTTATGTTAAAATGTGTTATAATGTTTAAAATGAATAAATAATACATATTTAATTAAAATTAATAATTAAATATATAATATATACTTAAATAATTATAATATATACATTATTTCTTAAATAATTATAAAATATTAACAAATACTACAATTTAAAAATACATCAACACTCATAAAATAATAACATAAATAATAATAAATAATTATATTTAATAAATAACAACAATTAAATATATTTTCAATATTTTTAAAATTAATTAAATACAACATTATGTAACATCTTAAATACATAAATAAATATAAATAATATTGAATAGCATAAGGGTAAAAATTACTATTCAAACTCCAGACGGTGCAACAGTAGATAAAGCGTTGGATAGCGTAAGTGTAAAAATTACTATTCCAACTCCAGTGAGTGCAACAGTAGGGAAAGCGTTGGATCGCGGGTATGTAAAAATGACTATTCCCACTCTAAAGAGTACAACATTAGTGAAAGCATTGGATAGAATAAGAGTAAAAATTACTATTCCCACTCCAGAGAGTGCAACAGTAGGGAAAGCATTGGATAGCAGGTGGGTAAAAATTACTATACCAACTCCAGTGAGTGGAACAGTAGAGAAAGCATTGGATAGCGGGTATGTAAAAATGACTAATCCCACTCCAATGAGTGCAACATTAGGGAAAGCGTTGGATAGCGTAAGAGTAAACATTACTATTCCCACTCCAGAGAGTGCAACAGTAGGGAAAACGTTGGATAGCGGGTGGGTAAAAATTACTATTCCAACTCCAGTGAGTGGAACAGTAGGGAAAGCGTTGGATAGCGGGTATGTACAAATGACTATTCCCACTCCAATGAGTGCAACATTAGGGAAAACATTGGATAGCGTAAGAGTAAAAATTACTATGCCAACTCCAAAGGGTGCAACAGTATGGAAAGCGTTGGATAGCGTAGATTGGCTAATTACTATTCCAACTCCAGAGGGTGCAACAGTAGGGAAAACGTTGGATAGCGTAGGGGGAAAAATTACTATTCCCACTCCAGAGAGTGCAACAGTAGGGAAAGTGTTGGATAGCGTAGGGAGAAAAATTACTATCCCCACTCCAATGAGTGCAACATCAGGGAAAGTGTTGGATAGCGTAAGGGTAAAAATTACTATTCCAACTCCAGTGAGTGGAACAGTAGGGAAAGCATTGGATAGCGTATGGGTAAAAAATAATATTCCAACTCCAAAGGGTGCAACAGTATTGAAAGTGTTGGATAGCGTAGGTGGGAAAATTACTATTCCAACTCCATAGGGTGCAACAGTAGGGAAAACATTGGATAGCGTAGGGGGAAAAATTACTATTCCCACTCCAGAGAGTGCAACATTAGGGAAAGCGTTGGATAGCGTAAGAGTAAAAATTACTATTCCAACTCCAGTGAGTGGAAAAGTAGGGAAAGCATTGGATAGCGTATGGGTAAAAAATAATATTCTAACTCCAAAGGGTGCAGCAGTATTGAAAGCGTTGGATAGCGTAGGTGGGAAAATAACTATTCCAACTCCAGGGGGTGCAACAGTAGGGAAAACATTGGATAGTGTAGGGGGGAAAATTACTATTCCCACTCCACAGAGTGCAACATTAGGGAAAGCGTTGGATAGCGTAAGGGTAAAAATTACTATTCCAACTCCAGTGAGTGGAAAAGTAGGGAAAGCATTGGATAGCGTATGGGTAAAAAATAATATTCCAACTGCAAATGGTGCAACAGTATTGAAAGCGTTGGATAGCGTAGGTGGGAAAATAACTATTCCAACTACAGAGGATGCAACAGTAGGGAAAACATTGGATAGCGTAGGGGGAAAATTACTATTCCCACTCCAGAGAGTGCAACATTAGGGAAAGCGTTGGATAGCGTAAAAGTAAAAATTACTATTCCCACTCCAGAGAGTGCAACGGTAGGGAAAACGTTGGATAGCGGGTGGGTAAAAATTACTATTCCAAATCCAGTGAGTGGAACAGTAGGGAAAGCGTTGGATAGCGGGTATGTAAAAATTACTATTCCCACTCCAAGGAGTGCAACATTAGGGAAAACATTGGATAGCGTAAGAGTAACAATTACTATTCCCACTCCAGAGAGTGCAACAGTAGGGAAAACGTTGGATAACGGGTGGGTAAATATTACTATTCCCACTCCAGTGAGTGGAACAGTGGGGAAAGCGTTGGATAGCGTATGGGTAAAAATTACTATTCCAACTCCAGAGGGTGCAACAGTAGGGAAAGCGTTGGATAGCATAGGGAGAAAAATTACTATTCCAACTCCAAAGGGTTCAACAGTAGGGAATGCCAATTAATAAATATTTACATAATATATTACACATAAAATATTGTAATTATTTACAATTAAATTACTTCCCACACTATTCCCCTATAAACCCACAACCCGCTCTGGTACTAAAACATAACATTTAATAAAAATTAACATTAATTGCCAATTAAATAATTAATTTATCAAATAAAATAATTAATTGCCAATTAATAATTACTATTAAATTACTTCCCACCCTATTCCCCTATAAACCCACAACACACTCTTGTACTAAAACATAACATTTAATATTAAATAACATTAATTACCAATTAAATAATTAATTTATCAATTAAAATAATTAATTGCCAATTAATAAATAAATTAAAAAAAAATAATTACAATTAAATTACTTCCCACCCTATTCCCCTATAAACCCACAACCCGCTCTGGTACGGAAACATAACATTTAATAAAAATTAACATTAATTACCAATTAAATAATTAATGTATCAAATAAAAAAATTAATTGCCAATTAATAATTACAATTAAATTACTTCCCACCCTATTCCCCAATAAACCCACAACCCGCTCTGGTACTAAAACATAACATTTAATAAAAATGAACATTAATTACCAATTAAATAATTAATTTATCAATTAAAATAATTAATTACCAATTAATTATTACAATTAAATTACTTCCCACCCTATTCCCCTATAAACCCACAACCCGCTCCGGTACTAAAACATATAATTTACTTAAAAATAAATTTATAAATATATAAAAATAATACACATATAATATAAATTAATTTAAATACTTTACAAAAACATAACACATACATAATAAAAATCTAAAAAATAATACAAATATCGATATTAATAACATCGAAATTAGTTACATCGATATATATGCTATCAATATTACTAACTTCGATATTACTTACATCGATATAAATGAATTCGATATTACTTACCTCAGGGTCGATATTCTGTCCTACGATATTCTTGACATCGATATTCTGTACCTTCGAAATTTTAAACACGATATTTTGGTAGGTCGAAATTTTCAACTCGCTATTTTGATTGTGTACCGTATATATATATATATATATATATATATATCAAATGCGAAGAATCTCCCATATACCAGGAAATGCGCGACGACACACCAAGGGTTGCTGTGCTTCAAAAGTTTATTCTGGCATATATAGTTATTTGTAATCGTTTATATATTTATAAAATGTAAAAATAAATAAATATTATTAGTTTATTAATTGTTTTAAAGTAAATACATTTATATTTTATATATGTATGTTTACATTTCTTTAAATTAAATGTATTTCTTGTAGTTGTTAAAATATATATTAAATCCAAATAATTTTTATTAAGTTGATTTTATTATTTAACTTTTTTATATATATATTAAAATCGCTATTTTGTACATCTATATTTTTTACATCAATATTTTTTCCCATATTTTTATACTAACCATTATAAATATAGGATGTCAATATTTTTTACATCAACATTTATGACTCGATATTTGTGTATGGGAATATTTTGGATGTCAATATTCTATCAATGAACTCCTGATAAAACTCTCCAAAAGGAATACTTCTAATGAGTGGGGCAGGATGTGAACTTTGTACATGCAGAATAGTATTCCCAGCTCTAGGTTTTCTAAAAACAGCGGTTTCCAATTTCTCTTCCCCAACCTGAATGTCTAAAAAATCTATTGTGGTTGTACTCACTTTGCCTGTGAATTTCAAATTAAGATCATTAGTGTTATGTCCATGTAGGAACATTCTTGCTTCTGTCTCTGTGCTCTGCCACAGCACAAAGACATTGTCTATGTACCTAAGCCACATTATGATCTGTGCTGCCCATCATCCCATCGACGTGCCTCCGAGCACCTGCTCCTCCCACCAGCCCATATTCAAATTAGCATAGCTGGGGTGAAGCAGGTGCCCATAGCAGTCCCTTGCTCTTGTTGGTACAATTCGTTGTCATAAAAATGTTCTTACTTAAGCACCACTTTATCATTTCCAACAGCATCTGGTTATGTAATACAAAACCTATAGGTCTCACCCTCAGGAAATGTTGGCAGGCCCTGAATCCATCATGATGCTGAATGCTCATAAACAATGTGGAGAAATCTAGGGCCCATTAGGATGACGGGCGGAAAACCACCCCGACCGCCATGGAGGCGGGAAACAACTGCCCGCTGGGACCGTGGTTACACCGTCGGTTTAATTAGGAACAACCGCCAAAAAAGAACGACCACGGCGGTAGAGGGCCAACCAAAACCACCCAACGCGGACGGTGACTTCCAAGAACCGACCGCGGCGGTCGGAAACGCTGCGGAAAAGCCACAACCCGCCGCAAGCATAGCGGAGACACCGCAAGGGAAATTAGCATATCCCGATGCTTCCGCGGTACAATCCGCTATTCCCGACCGCCACGGTCGCATACAGGAGTGAATGTGAGAGACAGTGGAAGAGCTGCAGCATAGCTACCACAGCAAACAATATATGAAAAACATGGCAGTCCAAAGCAAAAACACCGACCGCAATGCCAAAAATTGCACAAACCAAAGTAGCCATGCCCCCAAATACACAAAACACAAACAAATGAAAAGGAAAAATGCCAAACTGAAACCTACAATTCCCAGGACAACCCCCACAACACACCTGACAGCACAATCCCATGTGGGCACACCCACACAGCTGTGTATAAAACCAGCCCCTTCACTGACCACAATCCTTTGCAACACTCCAGAAGAGAAGGGCATACACCAGATCTGACAGGAGAGGCAAGAGAACACCTCACACCCACCACCACCACCATCACACCAGCACCAACAATCCCCCAGCACATAACACACCTCACACAAAAATACCACACCCACCACCCACACCCCTGTACCCACAAACACTTCAAACACCACACACCAAGGCATCACAGAAAATGCCCAAATTCACAGAGAGTGAGTTGACAGTCATGGCAAATTAGATAGTCAGAGTGGAACCACAACTGTTTGGTAGCCTGGTCCAACAGACACCTTTAGCCACAAGGACTCAAATGTGTGAAAGGATAGTACAAAGGGTCAATGCAGTAGGGACCACCCCGAGATCCAAGAAGGAGATCATGAAGCAGTGGCATGATCTGAAGAGAGTTGTCAAAGAGAGGAGGAGCAAGAACTGGGAGCTGGCTTACCGCACTGGCAGTGGCCCTCCCATCCCACAGAAAACATTAACACCATGGGAGGAGAAGGTGCTTGCCATACTGCATCCTGAGAGTCTCACAGGAATATCCGGGGGAATGGAGGCTGGTAAGTACAAACAAATGTCAACCAATACACTGATATGTACTGTTTTGCACATCCAAAAACACACATCACACCAGACAAATCACATCCATCTGCACCACACACCCACAAAAACCTGCCTCACAGATCCAACATACACCCACTCCCAAGTACCCTAACCGTAGCTTGCAATATAACCATGGGAGCATGAGCACAGTCAGCCTGCACTACTACTTCCACCATGCCCCCTGTCCCACATCCCAGGAAGATGGAGGCCACCCTCCTTCCCACAAGCACTGTGAAGCCATTGCATTGTTCACCAAATGAACTAACAGGTAGGTAGCCATCTTCCCTGGGAGGCCTGTATGTGGGAGGGAGGTCAGTACTACTACTCCCACCATATCCCCTGTTGCACACCCCAGCAAGATGGAGCCATCCCCCCACACCACCCAGGAGCACATGGAAGCCATTGCATTGTTCACAAAACAAACTTACAGGTAAGTAGCCATCATCTCTGGGAGGCCTGTATGTGGGAGGGAGGTCTGCACTACCACTCCCACCATGCCCCCTATCCCACACCCCAGCAAGATGGAGCCCTCCCCCTACACCACCCAGGAGCACATGGAAGCCATTGCATTCTTCATCCTCACCTTACAGGTAGGTAGCCTTCTTACTTGGGAGGCCTTATGTGGGAGGGAGGTCTGCACAACTACTCCCACCATGTCCCCTGTCCCACACCCCAGCAAGATGGAGCCCTCCCTCCACACCACCAAGGAGCACATTGAAGTCATTGCATTCTTCACCTTCACCTTACAGGTAGGTAGCCATCTTGCTTGTGAGGCCTGTATGTGGGAGGGAGGCCTGCACTACTACTCCCACCATGCCCCCTGTCCCACACCCCAGCAAGATGGATTCCTCCCCCCACACCACCCAGGAGCACATGGACGCCATTTAATTCTTCACGCTCACCTTACAGGTAGATAGCCATCTTGCTTGGGAGGCCTGTATGAGGGAGGGAGGCATGCACTACTACTCCCACATGCCCCCTGTCCCATACCCCAGCAAGATGTAGCCCTCCCCCACACTACCCAGGAGCACATAGAAGCCATTGCATTCTTCACCCTCACCTTACAGGTAGGTAGCCATCTTGCTTGTGAGGCCTGTATGTGGGAGGGAGGCCTGTACTACTACTCCCACCATGCCCCCTGTCCCACACCCCAGCAAGATGGAGACCTCCCCCCACACCACCCAGGAGCACAAGGAAGCCATTGCATTCTTCACCCTCACCTTACAGGTAGGTAGTCATCCTGCTTGGGAGGCCTGTATGTGGAAGGGAGGTCTGCACAACTACTCCCACCATGCCCCCTGTCCCATATCCCAGCAAGATGGAGCCCTCCCCCCACACCACCCAGGAGCATATGGAAGCCATTGCATTCTTCACCCTCACCTTACAGGTAGGTATCCATCTTGCTTGGGAGGCCTGTATGTGGGAAGGAGGCATGCACTACTACTCCCACGATGCCCCCTGTCCCACACCCCTGCAAGATGGAGCCCTACCCCCTCACCACCCAGGAGCATATTGAAGCCATTGCATTCTTTACCCTCACCTTACAGGTGGGTAGCCATCTTGCTTGGGAGGCCTGTATATGGGAGGGAGGCCTGCACTACTACTCCCGCCATGCCCCCTGTCTCACAGCCCAGCAAGATGGAGCCCTCCCTCCCTCCCACAAGCACTGCAAAGCCATTGCATTGTTCACCAAAGGAACTAACAGGTAGATAGCCATCTTCTCTAGGAGGCCTTTATGTGGGAGGGAGGCCTGCATCACTACAGGTAGGCAGCCATCTTCTCTGGGAGGCCTGTATGTAGGAGAGAGGTCTGCACTACTACTCCCACCATACCCTCTGTCCCACACCCCAGCAAGATGGAGCCCTTCCTCCCTCCCTCCCTCCCTCCCTCCGACAAGCAATGTGAAGCCATTGCATTGTTCCCCAAAGGAATTAACAGGTAGTTAGCCATCTTCTCTAGGAGGCCTGTATGTGGGAGGGAGGCCTGCATCACTACACACACCACCAATTGCATTCAATGCATCGATACCTGAGATGTATGAGTAACTTATGTACCTCTGCATCATGTAAAGAGACGCAGTATTGCACTTACAAAAAATGTTGATGAACTGTCAATTCTGTAGTGTACAGACAGTAGAAGACACACAGCTAACAGATTACTTGCACAGTGCCCAACACTGACCATTCCCCATCTAATCCACAGGTGACCAAGAACTCACTGCTGAGGATGACAACAACGACGAGCAAAGCCAATCTCCACCCCCGGTGCATGGACTCTCGGATGTCGACTCCCAGGATTCTTTTGATGATGAGCTCCAGGCCGGCCCATCTGGTGTGCCAGGGAGCACCAGGTCCCAGGCCCCCATCCTCCCCACCGCCATGTCTGCTGCAATAACAACTGCACAGCAGACCCCTGCACCTACGGCCTGTGCCTCCTCTGCCGCCACCACTGCCACCACCACCACCACCACCAGTGCCACCTGCAGCACCCTCCCTGTCCCAGTGTCTGACCAGCCCACACCAACTACTGTGGATGACAGGGAGAGTGTGCGTGGACCCACAGTGGTGAGGCAACAGGTCCGTGGCAGCAGGGCAGGTGGGAGGGCCAGGGTTACCCCCAGACCTCAGGAGGTTGGCACACCATCCCTGGACCACTTCACCAGAGTCATCGGTGCCTATGAACAGGTCCAGGGACAAAGTAACCGGTATGAAGAACTATTACGAGAGCTCATCCTGCTGATGAGGTCCATCAACAGACGCATGGGACAAATGGTAGACCTCATGGGCCAGCAAGTGGCGTTACTGAGGTACAGGCCTGCGTCCCAAACAACACCACCGCCCCCCTCTGTTGTGCTGCAGAGTGACAGTGCACCATCCTCCCCTGCGGCCACAGAGAGTGGTGAGTCCTCAGGTGCCGCTGGCCATGCAGCAGGCCCCCCTGCCTAAGCGATCAAGGGGGAGTTCAAAGAGGAGCCTGGGAGTCTGGAGGCAAAGCACCAGCCAAACGCCAGACACGGAGCCAGCCCTTATGGCAACTCTCTTCCCCACTGGATTGACTGTTTGGACTGTCCTTCCCCACATTGCCTTGTGAATGGCACCTGTCTGTTGGAATAGGTCACCACATCGATGAGGTGCCTACTCTTACATCTCATTTACCAAGCCTGTCAACTCACTACTACATCACCACCTTCATGTAAATCTGCCCGCACCCCTCACATGTCAACTATGTCAATAAAATACTTTAAACAATTCAATTGGTTCAGCTTTGTCTTTAGTTCAATATTTACAGTGTCCAAAATGTCCATTATGTATCCAAAAGATGTACAGTATGTAGGCATGGATAATTTCAAGGCACCTAGGGAGACACAACAGAACAACAGTCACTGGTGTGAGTGTGGCATCACAGACAGTACACTACACCAACCATCTACATGAGTCAACAGGCAGGCAACACAATGTGCAACAAGTGTCAACAAACTGAGTCCCGTATATGTTCACAGATGACATGTCACAGCCACATTTCCACACACAGGTGACTTTACATGTGCCTGTCTGTACCATCCGCACATAGCCCTTCACGACCACAGCAATCACATCATACATAGTACAAGTTGTACCTCGTCACTCACCTTCAAGTGAAGTAGCGGGTAATGAACTGTTGACACATGTCAACTCCTTTCTCCTCTCCACTGTCCTTATCACTGGACTCAGGTCCTTGGGCAGGCGGGGGCCTTGGGTCCTCATCATCATCAAGGAGCAGGGGAATCCCCTTGTGAATGGCCATGTTGTGGAGCATACAGCATGCCACAACGATCTTACAGACCTTCCCAGGCGAGTATGACAGTGCACCTCCAGTCCTGTCAAGGCAGCGGAATCTTGACTTGAGCAGGCCAAAAGTCTTCTCAATGACACAATGGGTCCTACCATGGGCCTCATTGTACCTCATATCAGCTGGGGTCCTGGGATTACGTAGTGGGCTCAGCAGCAATGGACGACTCGGATATGCAGAGTCACCTAGGAATGACAAACACACATTGCAATGTTGCACAGGCAGAGGGCAGCAGGTCACACACACACACCACGCAATATTATTAGGCATACTCACCCACAATCCAAGCATGCTCTGGAAGCAGATTTGCCATCATCCGGGGCACAATGCTGTTCCTCAGGATGTACGAGTCATGGGCCGAGCGGGGAATCTGGCACAGATATGCAAAATGGTCATGTCTGGCAGGTACACCACCTGCACATTGATCGAGTGGCAATGCTTACGATTGCAAATGATGTGCTCACTTGCCTGTGGTGGCACCAGACCAACATGTGTACAATCAATGGCACCAACAACATGGGGGATGTTCCCAAGCAGATAGAAGTCTCCCTTCACAACGGCCAATTCTGCTCCCCTGGGGAAATGTATGCATCTGTCCTTATAGATCATCATGGCTGCAAGTACATCCCTCAGCACCAGGCTGATCATGGGTTTAGACATCCCTGCAGCGCTGGCCACGGTCTCCTGGAAGGAACCAGTTGCAAAAAAATGGAGGGCTGCCATCACTTAGTACGTTGGTGTGAAAGCTGGTGGGTAGTGGCGACGAGGCTGCAGGTGGGGCTCCAACAGATCACAAAGGGTCTTCAGGGTGGGTCTGTCAAGGCGGAATTTGCGAAGGATCGCAACATCCTCCATGTCCTCCAGCAGTGTCAAGTGATGTAGGAAATTAGGCCTCCTCCTAGTTGAGATGAAAATGGACACATGTCAATGACAACCATCATGAGATGGCCACAGCACATCCCGTTAAGGATGTCACGGAAAAACAAACAGTGCCCTGAGAAATGCGTGACACACCAGGTTACATGGGTAGACATTTGACCCACACAGAGGGCACACCTCTCCATTTACCATACACAAGTGCCTCAAATAACACATAGCTCAATGTGAATGCACACACACTAAACCCCACATTTCACAAATGCACGCCTTGCAGCGTACCATTCAGCCAATGTGTGTTAAATAAACATGACTGTCTCATACTCATCTGCTGTACCTGTCACACCTCAATGCATCATGTAAACTGGGCACACATCCACAACACAATGAACGCGGTAGTCCACAAAATATCAATTGTGTGAATGAGCAGATATAAAAGCACAAGTAAGTAACAACATCATACAGTGAGACACACCTTGTCATGGTCATCACTGGCCCACAACACATTGATTAGTGCACACATTGTTGAGTCCACTACAACACTGTCACGCACAATCAACCATCAAATGCACAATTAACATGGCTGGGACTACAGACCAATGTACGTCACACATACCCAACCATGGCACGTGCGGGCACCTGTGGAATCAATGGAATAATGGCAATGTGTGGACAATGATGTGCCCTTCACCATGTTGCCACAGTGTACATATTCAACAGTTCCTGATGGACATTCCCATTGAATGCCAAACTATTCGCGGTAGCTACCGCCTAGCCCCGGCGGTGTGTCACCAGCACCACCCCATGCAAAACTGCGGTGGTCATTGGCATGGAGACATGGGAGGATGGCGGTGCGCATGCTCCGCCACCCTACACATGGTAGCTACCGCCTGGCCCCAGCGGTGTGTCACCAGCATCACCCCTTGCACGAGTACGGTAGTCATTGGCATGGAGACATGGGAGGATGGTGGTGGGCATGCTCAGCCACCCTATTTGCGGTAGCTACCGCCTGGCCCCGGTGGTGTGTCACCAGCACCACCCCTTACACGAGTGCAGAAGTCATTGGTATGGAGACATGCCCAAATGGCGGTGGGCATTCTCCGCCACCCTATTCGCGGTAGCTACCGCCTGGCCCCAGCGGTGTGTCACTGCCATGGAGCATTGTAGTGTAGTTCCTATTATCCCAATAGGCTCTGCGCATTGGAATAATACCTCCAATAGTATAGACCTAGACCAGACGTTAACTAGGTCTTCTACTGTCGATATTAGACTTAAAGTTTTGGGTTTGCCAGCTAGCTCAGAGTTCACTAGAAACTTTCTCGAATAAGCAAGGAGGAGTTGAACCTCCCTGGATAGACAAGAAGGGATTTAGTTTCTGACAACCATAGAACATGACAACTTTGCTCTCCCCTAATCAAGAGTGTATCTCTAGAGTCGTGTGAAAACAAAAGACAACTTATTTTACTCAGTCAGTACGTGCATTCTTAGTTTCACCAGATTGTAGAGAAAAGGAAGAGACGGGCGTGTTCAATAAAAGATGTTATTTATTGATCAGTCTCTTTTCTCGTACAAGAGAAATGAATCGATATTATTGCAATACTTATGGTTAAGTAAAGTGCATACAATAAAAGCAGAATTATGAAATAATACTGTAAAAGCATTGATATGGTTTCTAAGCCATATGCTATTTAAAATGGATAGAATATATACATACACATATACATTTAACTAATCGTACCCAACTGGTGCTTCTAACCACGCCTACCCCGGTGTACCTGACCTAAGCCTAATACGTGGGCCGGAGTAGAAAGTAGCAGTTTGAGTTAAGTTTGTTTTGCCTAGTGACTGACTCAAGAATTCTCTGCAAGGGGTTATTCAGTTCTGTACCTGAGATCTAGGATGGTTGAGGGATGGTATCTCTCGTCTGTGGTCTCGATATCCCAAGCTGCCTGCAAGGGCTGCTCGGAAGCGCCGGAGCTGGATTTCTCGGCAGGAGAAAGGCAGCGTCTCGTTCTCAGCGCGTCAGGAAGGCGGGGCAGCGCCAGTGGGCTTCGCTCTCTGCTGGGCTTCGGCAAGTCTCGCTGCTCCGATCTCGTCACCACCGCGTGTGTTTGCTTAAGGCAATGTCGGTAATATTTATACCTGTAAGGTGCCGAGATTGACGTAAGGATGGACATAGATACGTCAATAAGGATGTCATACGAGCTGGTCGTTAGCACATTCTTTTACTGAAGTTCTTTGAGAAATCAAAACAATGGCCGCAGGGATTTTCCCAGGTTGTCATAGGTTTGATTTGTTTTGAGAACTCCGTATGCCTTATCAGGGGCTGGAGAATTATTGCTTGCCTAATTAGATGGCAAGCGTTATGACCTAATCAGATAATGCGCTCCTGTGCCGTGGTCTGGCTTAATCAGATAACGGTTTCTGCATCATGGGATGGCTGCTAGTTAATTTGTTAACCAGATTAGGGTCAGGAATAGGGGATCTATACAGAACCTATAGGAATACATCACACCCACTCCACGCTAACTATAGCCATATTTACGAATCTAGGCATAGTAAAACATACTGTAGAGTATCGTGTATACCTTACCACCCCAAAATACACATCATGTATTTCGAAATTATGTAATATACGGGAAAAAAATAGTCACATGTACTATATGCACTCAAGCAGTAGAATAATGCTAAATTAATCACGCATATGTATACATTATTGGTAATCGAATATGAGAATTACACATGAAATGGCTCTTAATACAGAAGAAAAGTTCGAGACCACTTCATCACAGTTCAAAAATATTTATGAACATACCATCGGGCAGCTAATGTCTATGAAGTTTCTAAAAACAGAAATTAGTTCTCTAAGAATAGTTCTTACTTTAAGCAGAAGATAAGTGTCCCGAAAAAATTATAAAAATATTTTGGGGCTGCTAAAAAAATTGCTGTCCGTGAACTGGAGGAAAAATTGTTCTTGCTACTTTATTATTAAAGTTGAAGGCCCAATTCAAGGTGTCGGGAATGCCGTGTGCTAGCTTGCTCAAGGCTCGTTATTTCTGCTCTGGTGAGAACATCATATCATTGAGACTGCTGAAAAAGCTGTCAACAGCTTCCTGTGAGAGTTCCACTAACTCGGAATAAGATGTAACCATGCATTCATGTGCATGATTGTCTCCATTGACGTTTTGAGTAGTATTGCTGACAGAAGGTCGTACCTGATCGATGCTGCTTTCATCTTGATCTTCACTACCCCTCAATCGTAGTGGTGAAGTTTCCACGAATGCCGTCATCAGGATTGGCAGCCGTTGAGGGCAGCACAATGCATGAGCCGTTACCGGACCCAACAATGTTTCTGCATCCATTGGCGCATCCGATTGTAGCGTCAGACAGGTGTCCAATGAATGAATGAATGAATGAATGAATGAAATAGCACTTGTATAGCGCAGACTACCCGGAGGCCTCGTAGCGCTTATGACAGGAGCTTAATTAGCGAGGGCTCGAGGCAGGTCAACAGAGTGTAGCATACAAGTGTGTTTTCAGGGTTTTCCTGAAAAAGAGATGGTTTACAGTTCCCCGCAGGGGCAGAGGGAGAGTATTCCAGAATTTTGCCGCAGTATGTGAGAAGGAGCGGCCACCCCAGCGAGCCTTCCTGACTCTGCTGGGAGTAGCCAGCTGGAGGGAGCAAGAACGGAGGGAGCGAGATGGAACATAGGGAGTGACCAGGGACTGAAGAATTACGGGGCCAGTGCGATGGAAGGCCTTGTGTAAAATACACATGGCCTTAAATTGTATTCTTTCAGCAATGGGAAGCCAATGAAGTTCCCTTAAAGCATTCCTTGCTGACTGCCAGCGGGGGAGGTTGTAGAGTAGGCGGGCTGCACTGTTTTGGGCGACTTGGAGCCTCTGGATGGTGTACGCAGGAGCTCCCATGTAGAGGACATTCCCATAGTCCAGGCGAGATAGTATAAGGGCCTGGACCAGGATCCTCCTTGCCTGAAATGGGAGTAGAGGGAGCACCCTCCTTAGCATCCTCATCAGCCCAAAACAGGTAGCCGCAGTCTTCGTAGCTTGTACCGAGAAATTCAGGTCGGTGTCTAACCAAATCCCCAAGCTTTTAATTTGGGGTTTGGGCGTAGGGGGCGGGCCTAAACATGGGGGCCATGAGGATGCAAAGCCCGAGGGGGAGGGGTTACCCAGCAGGATGACGTCTGTCTTCTCCCCGTTGAGTTTTAGGCATGAAGATTGCATCCAACTGGAAACAGCCTCCAGACAGGAGCCTAGGGTGCTGGACGATCCCTCCTGGTGGTCTAAAGAGACCACCAGTTGGGTGTCGTCTGCGTAGGTGACAATACGCACACCGAAGGGATGGACTATCCTGTCTAGGGGCTCCATGTAGGCATTGAACAGAGTGGGATGTCAACCATTCTAGGGCTGCGTCCGACACACCCATGTCCGCCAAACGTTGTAAAAGCGTGACATGGTTAACTGTGTCGAACGCAGCGCTTAGGTCTAGTAGGATAATGGCGACCTTTCCACCCTGGTCCAGCACAGTTCTGGCTTCCTCCGTTACCGCTAGAAGAGCGGTTTCAGTTCCATGTCGAGGGCGGAACCCTGTTTGAGAGGCACGCAGGAGACCATTTGATTCCAAGTGGTTCATCAAGGTGTTGTTTACGTGCCTCTCTTGTAGTTTACTCAGCCAGGGGAGCAAAGATATGGGGCGATAATTCGCCAAGTTGTTCTGGTCCAGGTTGGGCTTCTTCAACAGAGCCCTCACCATTGCGCACTTCCAGGAAGGAGGTACGGAATTTGTGGTGATAGAGGTGTTGAGGACGTCCAATATGACCGGGCGAATTATGTCCACTACTTTAAGAAGGGTCTGGGGGGGTGCCGGGTCACTAGGTGAGCCGGAGGTAATTTGTGGGATGAGTCTGTCCAAAGCCGGCATATCCAAGAGAGGAATTGTATTTAGCTGGCAAGGAATAGCGGTGGACAGGGAAGGAGGGGCAGGGGGGTCCGGAGCGCTGTCAGTCTCTCCAAAATAACAGTATATGGTCTGAATCTTTTGGGAGAAAAAGTTAGCCAGGTTGTTACAGCGATTCTGGGCACCCTCCACGGAGGGGCATTCCGTAGGAGGAGAGATAAGGGATTTAACGATTTTAAAGATTTCCCTTGGAGCATTAGCGGCAGCCTCGATTTTACTGCCGTAATAACAGGCCTGTGCTGTTTTTAACTCCTGTTTATAGAGCCTAATAGCCGCTCTATAACTAACCTTCCTGTCTTGGGAATAATCTTGTCTCCAGGCTCTTTCATATTTACGACAGAGTAGTTTCCTCGATTTAAGGTTAGGAGTAAACCATGGAGCAGGTTTAAGTCTTTTTGTGACATTGGTGGCTCGCACGGGGAGGGTCATGTCCAGTGTAGAGGAAATCCAACCATCAAAATTGTTGGCCGCTGTATTAACATTCGGTGCCTTCATCGGGGGATTTCTGACTAGGGCAGCTTCCCAATCAGGGAGGGAGAGTGAGGACCACTTCCTGCCTCGCTGTTTAGCAGGATGACACGTGGGGGTGGAAGAATATGTGTGCCAAGTAAAAGGTACTAAGAAGTGATCGGTCCAAGGTAGCGGGATCGGGGGTAGCACCGTAAGATCGTCACTGTTGCTGTAAATATGGTCCAAAAGGTGGCCTCTATTGTGGGTTATATGAAAACCCTTTTGATGAAGATCCAGTGCTAAAAGATTAGAACGGAGGATATTGGCTGCTGCGTCGTGAGGATCATCAAGATGCAGATTAAGGTCCCCCAGTAAAGTAAAATTACTTCATTCTTCTCCGCACAGCATGCACCTTAATACAGGTAAAACACATCTTTGCCATATCGGCCGAAATGAAAGAAACCAAGTCATGTTCAGGTCTCTAAGACGGGTTAGTCCCAGGATTTTTGATATCCGGTCCCGGTATCCAATGGCTCGGATTGTTTCTTCCCTTGTCGCAGGTGTTTTGTCTGTGACATGGTTTGCCATAACGAAATATAAGGACCAAGAATAGGATTCCTGCAATTAGTCCCAAAATGAGGGGAACTCCTCCAAAAATCGAATGGACGAGGTATGGAAAAATACCCAGTATGGCTTTGAATGGTGTTAATGCTCCTGAAAACAATGTCTTAAATACATTTGAGACTCCACTGGTATCAGAAATATTTAGATTTCATTCAGGATTTCTGCGAAATGTATGGGGGAATTAGTTGATAACAATGAGTGAATCTCTGCAGTCGTCCTTGCGACTAGGAGATCATACGTTTCTTTTGATGACGTGAGCCTGGTCGGCGTCTGAAGAAGCACTGTTTTCATTCTGCTTAAAGTATCAATTCGAATAGAAGTAATTTTCAAGTTAGGCCATGTCCTTGCCTCCCTGTCTGGAAAGGAGCTGGGGAACAATAAGCGTCCACAGCACATGACCTTCGCAGTCGTACTTATGAGATAAGGAACCCCGGGCAGTAGACTACAACATCTGCGATCCACAATTAGGATGTAACTCCCGTTATAGAGTCTTTTAAAGAATGGTTCTATCTGTGTTGCAGGTGTGCCTAGCTGGTGACATGAAAGGTTATTTGAGTTCCCTTCACAGGCTCCATGCAAACTAATTCCATTACACAGAAGTGTACCGCTTAGTGACATTGCACAATTATTGCCACTAAGGAACACTTTCTGTCCTTTATTACTGACACATGCATGTGAATAGGGCAAGTTCCATGTTGACTTAATGTACCCTTTTCCCAATTTTTCGTACATGCCAGCCTGTATATATTTTTGGCAGTATTGAAACCTGAAAGTAGATATCGGAATATTAATTATCCCATGTATTATCCATTCAATGACAGGTCGTTCTGACATTGTCAATGGTAATCTCTCGAGTTTCTCAATGCTCAGGATTGTATAATCAGCACCCTTTTGTGCCATACTGATTTGTTTATCAGTAAGGTTAAAGATATTGAATAGTGACGTTGTGTTGATTAAACGCCAAGGCACATAGCCTGAACGCAGATTTTGTAACGTCCATCCAAGCTGTATAATAGAACGCAATTGCGACTGACCATGTTGTAACAACAGTAAGTCTTGTGATATTATGTCGATTGCTGAAGACACAATACTGTCCAATGAAAAAATTCTGGAGGACAGAGTCATTAACCCATTGTCCACTACAGAAAGCGATTTTTCCAAATTAATACGGTCAATTTCCCGTATACTTTCTGCTGTCTCAATTTGAGTTATCTTCCATGCCTCGTTGTAAGCTGCATATATAGAGGCTGCTATGAAGCGTTTTTGACGCTGTTTGCGCGGTCCCATAATGAAATCACGCAAGTCAGCACCATCAGTAAGTAAAATTAGGTGTTGCTTAATTTGTGTCAGTGTGGAAGTTTGTAGCCATTGAAGGCAGAGTTTGCCCACACTGTAGGTGGTGATTATCCCTGGGTGTTGTCTTTGGGAATATCTAGGGTCTGGCCTGGTCAATGTGAACCCCTGTGTTTTGTTCAGGAATCTGTCTTGACAGTTATTAGTATCTGTGGGCCAGATTAACCATTGTTTCCAATCAGGATTTGTTCTGTTTTGGTTTAATACATAGTTTACGTCTATCTCTTCATCTGCAGAGTTATTGCTGTTCATTGTTGGTTTTGGAATAGACGGTTTATTTAAGTCTTTGATTTTGGCTAATCCAAGACAGGTAGTTTGTTGAATAGTGTCATTCAAGAATATAATTTGTTCTGGGATCATGCAGGCTCTAAACAATGATTCTATACCCTGAACTTGCCATTCTCTTGTACCCCAAACACTTTTAACTTCCACATTTTTGTCCCAATAATCAAAACCAAATGTATTCATTTGTTCAAAAAATGAGTCCGAATATATCAATTTTGTGTTTGTAAGCATGGTTTTTGTTCCTGTCTTATTTGACAATTTAAAATAAAATGTTTCAGCTTTACTTGTATTGAACCCTGAAAAATATGAATATTTATCATAAACGGTTCTTGAGCTTCCTTTTGGAGGGGTTGCACAATGTTCCCATTGATTATAATTTAAAACATTTCTAGGTTGTGCAGATTTATGTAGAAAATGGTTACCATAGTGGTTGTAGCAGTACATACTATCATAATTAGACGAACCCTGCAAATAATCATGTTTGTTAAATTTAGCAGACATCACTAGGTCAGACATCATGTCATTAATACTTTCAAAGTCCCAATCATCAGCAAATGAGTTTGGTTTTACAAAGTCACTCAACGAGATCTTGATTTGGTGTGGATATTTGAGGATTTCAACCGGACCATAAATTTCATAGTCAGTATTGTCCCATGCTACCCCACCCGGTATAGGATTGGCTGTGAAGTTGACTGAAGAAAGTTCTCTTTTCTCGACGTGTGAAGACGTGTGTGGCTTGAGGATCAAGTTGATTTTCTGGCTTGCTGTGTCCATTTTTCCATATTTTCCCTCAATGAAGCGTCCCAAGCATAGTACCATGATGAGCCAAAGTATGAGGATAAATACACCAAAGGACACTCAAAATTCAATCCATGGAGAAATCAGATAGGTTTCTTTCAGTTGTTTCAAAAGCTCCTTAGCTTTGTCTTTAAGGGTTTTTGTTGATGGCTGTGTCTTTGATTCACTGAGGTCTTCAGAGGAATCATTGAAGTTTATGAAGTAGCCGGATGCTGTTCTATCAATTGTTCCAATTGTTTCAGGATTACTGTTTCTTGCATATTCATTTGTTACTTCATTGTAGGTTGGTGTGTCTCTACTAAACGTTTTTATTTGGGTTTTCAGAGGTGTGAGTTCCATTGCATTGTTGCATAGTCCTTGTTGTTGTTCTGTAGGCGTTTCGAATGTGATTAGCCTTTTAGTTAGCACCTCTGTACTTGTAGCAAACCTCAGTGTTCTACTACTTATCGGGAGTCCACTTGGCCTACTGTTTGTTATCGGCCACATGATTGTGGTTTTACCAGATCGATGGATACAACTCGGTTCTCCTTTTTACCAGCAAGCGGCGGTAGTACAACTGATCTTGTCCCGTTGATGGACAAGACAGGAACTGCTTTTCTGTAAGAAGGCCCAAATTCCTTCTTTACCGCGATCTTTTCTCTGACTAGATCCCCGATTTTTGGAATCCAGACAGGTCTTGCTGGGACAGGCGGTGTTTCTTCAGTGGTTGTTGGCTGTTGTGTCAACTTTATGTTGCTCAGGTCTTTTCTTGTTTCGTTTAAGTCCTGCAAAATAGCCAAACGATCTTTCATATCAAAGCTTTTTTCTTTCACCACTGAAGTCTGACTGTCAAGATCTAAGACTAACATCCTAGTCCCAAACAATAATTCGTACGGACTGAATCCCTTCAGAGAATTTCTTGGCAGGTTGTTTAGACTACGTTGGACACTTATTAGATGTTTGACCCACCCAGCTCCCGAACCTAATACCTTTGCTGTTATAGATCGCTCTCTGCCTTTGGTTTTTTCTTTACACCATCCCGTATCCCTCAGGAAGGAAGTGAGAAGATTTCCACAAATGCAATGCTCATTCTGGCCAAGCACTCCTCACAAACCCGAGAGGCGAATGGAAAGATATTGGTCAGTACGTAGCATGCTTCTAGCGTATATGCCATTATAGACTTGCAAATCTTGATATAACAGTTCTGGCGTCAGCCGAAAGTTGGGGTCTACATTATAAGTGAAAACTAGTCTCTGTATGTTAATACGACGCATTTTTCATATTGGGATTATTTTTTATTGTTGATCCTTTCTGGTGTGAAACGCCAAGGTAATATACCGTTTCTTTCACCACTGCGATTTCTGTTACAGTTTGGGCAGTTTTTTACAAACATGGTATGATGCAGGCCCATGCCTGGCCACCAGTACACTGATTGTAATTCTTCCAGAGAATCTTTTAGTTTGAGGTGTCTGAGACCCACGCCCATATGTGCGTCTGCAATTAACAAGCCTCTCCTGTCCATGTTTGGAATCACTCTATCCCCCACTCCAGGGATTCGAGCAAAAGGAACGGAGTTTGCATCGATTATGTATGTATATTTGAGTGGGTAACTGATCGGTAACGCTGAGCAGTCGCCTTTTGATGACGTTTTCACCGCCAGCATTGTTTCACCGTCAATGTATTTTACTGCACGCTTTTTTCTAGCTACGGAAGCCGATTCAGTTGCTACCGCTGTGGCTTTCTCAGCCAATGAATTCCCTGCAATGTGAACGCCATCACGCTGATGACTCAGTGAGTGTATCACGTGAGTCTTTGGTAGTTCTTTTTTTAACAGAACTATTTGTTCCCAAAGCAGTTTTTGCTTTATTGTTGCACCTGTGTCATCTTTGTAACCGTTTTGAATCCATTTCTGTAAATCGCTGTTATATGATTTGACGCGGTAATATGAATCGGACACTATGAGTGTCGGGAATTCGCGATCTGCATTATCTAGCGCCATTTTCAATGCTATTATTTCAGTCTGTTGTTCTGAATTAGTTTCTACTGAGTGTGTTTTTGTTAATAGAGGTCTTAGTATACCTCCGCGCCACACTTCTTTTGTAATCTCACATATGGGGTTGTATGCTTGTTCTCCCCAAACGGATGGTTGAGCATGTCCGTCTGTATAGATTACACAAGCGTACTGTCGTAATGGCAGAATGTCGATTGGCAGAGGGAATGTTCTTTCATATTCTAGATATTTTAGTTCCTTTAGTTCTGGATCAAAGTAGTATTTTACTTTGTCCATTGTAATGGAATTCACCCATTGTATCCATTCCGGATTCAATGCTGTTGTTGGTAAATTACACGGGGTTGTTAATGCCTCAAAGGCTGATTCTGCTGTTCTGACTGTGATGTGTCTACCGTCAGCTTTATCTTTTTCTCTAGCTATTGCGGTTTGAACTGCATGAACAATGTTTTCTTTAATGCTGAATTTCTTTTCAGCTTCTGTGTACAAGTGTGATTTGAATGCAATTGGTACCTTTTCTCCCTCGTTAGAGGTCAGGTATGTGAATCCGCATCTTCCTGGGATGACTCGAATCACAAGGTTGCGTGTGTTATCACGTGTTTCTAATTTTGTTTTAATTAACATATCTGTTTGTAAGGATCTCAGAATTTCTGTGTGCATTTGAGTCCAATTGGTTTTTTTAAAATCTGGTTTTATTAGATCATAAAGGGGTTTGACCCTTTCTGCGTAATTTGCAATGTATGTTCTTCCGAAATTTAGGAAACCTAGAATTGACTGTAGGTTTTTTTGTGTTCTAGGTGCTTGGAGTACGGCACATTTCTCTAGGAAATTGTGAGCCAGGCTTTTGCCTTCACTTGATAATTCATATCCTAAGAACAAGACTGTTAGATGGGCAATTCTAGATTTTTTAAAGTTGAATTTGTAACCCTCTGCTGCGAACCCAAGTATTATGGTGTTCACTCTCTTCAAGTGAGTATCCAAGTCATCATCTGTTAGGTATATGTCATCGACATAAGATAATGCTTCGTCATCATATGTTTGTAGTAACTCTGTTACTCTCGCTGCGAATAATCCTGGGCTGTTCTTGTACCCCTGGGGTAACCGACAGAATTCTTTTTGAGCGCCATTTATTGAGAACGCTGACAAGTATCTGCTCTCTGGTGCTATATTTTGACAAAAGAATCCATTAGCGATGTCTAATGTTGTTTTATATTTTTTGCGCACTATGTTATTCATTAGTGCAGCACTATGCGAGTTTTGTACTGCAAAAGTTTTGCAACATGAGTTAAGGTGTCTGTAATCCAAAACTAGACAATATGAATTGTCTGGTTTGGAGACAGGAAACAAAGGGTTGTTCATTTGTGAGGTGCAAGTTTCAATCACCCCCTGGTATTCTAGTTGATCTAGAATTTCTTTTACCTGTTTTTTAGCTTGATTGGATACTGCCTTTGTGCAGTAGGTTGTGATTTTAACTGGATTTTGTGTGGAGGAGATTCCTCATCCCATCCCACATGATTTTTATATAAAGCAGGAGCTTGAGCTACTGCCCACTTTCTTGCAAGTGTATATTTTTTATGAATTGGAATATGATTTGAGAAGGCAGGCATAATTATTTCTTCGCTGTGTGGGCACTCCCTGACAAACTCTGGTGGCCAATCTTTTTCAGCTAGAAGGATGTCATAGCCCTTGGAGAGATTATCCCAAAAAAGGCCCCTTATTTTTCTAGTCTTATCCCCTTCTATACGTAAAGTAATTTCATATATTTTGTGAGGTTTGCTAACTCTGGTGTCTGCAGTTTCCACTTGAATGTATTCATTCGTGTCCACTGTCTCCAGATGATTCATAAGGACTTTGCGTGCTATGCTCACTTCTGCTGCGCTGTCTAGCATTGTCTGAGCTCACTCTCCGTTTTTCAGCTGTGTCCTCAGTATTCTCGGCATTGTTGAATACTTTAATACTGGCTACCTTCTTCTTTGGAAACTGTAATTTTTTATTTGGATGAGCAGGTTCCTTGTCTTTGGACTTGACGTGCCCTTCCCTGGGTTCCGATCGTCCTCTTCTTTCCGATTTCTGCGAGGAAGTCTGAAAAGATTGAGAGGGACGTGTATCTAAATCTTGATATCTATCAGGTTTCTTTATGTTATCCCTATTTCTAAGGTTGTATCTTTTCACAGAGGGCTCCCTTTGGGGAGACTTGGGTCCTTGGTCCGGAGATCTTTCTCTCCGCCGAGGAGACCTTCCTCTGGACTGGAATCTCTTTTCTTTTGGATTGGATTGTTTGTTTCCATCCCAGTTCTTCTTTTGACTGTTTAGATTATTTTTAATAAATATTTTTTCAGGACTTTCAATTAGTTGGGGCTTCACTGGTATTCCACCCAAACTATCTCTACCTAGTTCTTCATAGGATTTTTCTATAATTCTGGCAATTTCAGCTGGTTGGTCTGCTATATCTGTCTCTTTTAACCTCTGGCGGATCGCCACATTCGCTGCTTCTCCTTTTATGTTGGCTAGTAATATTGCCGAGACCTGCTTGAAGTCTTTTAGTAATTTCATACCGAGAGTTAAAGCGGGTTCTGGACCGTATTCGTCTTGAATTTGTTTTAGCACATCTGGTATTACTGACATGGATGGAACTCCATGTGTTTTTATGTAAATGGAAGCAAAGACTGTACCCCAAGTGTCACAGTCCTCCACGTGTGGTGAGATTCCCATTGGAAGACAGATAGTCAGAATCCTGTGTTTTTCTACCGGGGTGGTATCTGGAAATACCGCCTCTATTTGGGTGATTTTTTGTGCTAACCAGAATGGTATTTGTTCCCGTTTAGCTGGCACTTTACCTAGGCAGGACTGTATGTTCTGTGGTGTAATTTTATTTGTGTTCCCCTGATGAGGGGTCAGCTGTGGAATTTTAATTACTTGTTGGACAGTTGAAGTCCGCATTACATATTGGACTAATTGTCTATATATTTTAATTAATTGTTTTAGATGTACTAAAAGATCTGCTGCAGACATTCTTTCGATGTCTGGATGTGGTGTCTATCCGGCTAGGACCGGCCACGTTGCTCCTGGTCTACCTAGTGGACCGAGCCTGGTGATGTGATTATTATGTTTTAGGGCGCCATTAAACAAGAGCAGGTGCTCTTGGAATTTGAGTGGTACTTCCACTTCCTCGAAAGGAGTGTACTCATTAGGAGGTTCCTCTATTTTATAATAGTGGAAGTCCTTTGTTACAGCATTTGCTGCTGGAAAGTTTATCCATGAATAGAATACCTCTGTCTGCCGATATTCGTGTGCCTCAATTACGAATATGACTGTACCACCTCTTGGTGTCAGTCCATTTTCTATAAGTTTTAATGTTATAGATCTTCTTATGTTGACCGGGATGAGTTTTATATCCGGGTCTGCTTCTTGCATAGTATTATCAGCTTCTATTAGTTCAGCTGCTAATCTAACTCTCTCTCTTTCATCATCACTTTCTGACATTTTACTGTCAGGAAGGTTATTCTGTTTGTTTGCAGATCAGGTTCCTTATGGAAACAAAGATTAGATGCACAATATTTTGGAACAGTGTATCCTTCAACGTTGATTGAACCAAGAACCATACATAGGAGTTCCCTCCTGCGAGGTTTGGCGGATTTTACCTCTCACCCACTCCAGACATCTTTGGAGTATTATGGGAAAAAAGGGTCTGAGTGAAAGAGCACGACTGAGTTACTCTAAAGTCTTGCGTTAGTTTTATCGCCTTTCCAAACGTTGGGCGCCATGTAGTGTAGTTCCTATTATCCCAAAAGGCTCTGCGCATTGGAATAATACCTCCAATAGTATAGACCTAGACCAGACGTTAACTAGGTCTTCTACTGTCGATATTAGACTTAAAGTTTTGGGTTTGCCAGCTAGCTCAGAGTTCACTAGAAACTTTCTCGAATAGGCAAGGAGGAGTTGAACCTCCCTGGATAGACAAGAAGGGATTTAGTTTCTGACAACCATAGAACATGACAACTTTGCTCTCCCCTAATCAAGAGTGTATCTCTAGAGTCGTGTGAAAACAAAAGACAACTTATTTTACTCAGTCAGTACGTGCATTCTTAGTTTCACCAGATTGTAGAGAAAAGGAAGAGACGGGCGTGTTCAATAAAAGATGTTATTTATTGATCAGTCTCTTTTCTCGTACAAGAGAAATGAATCGATATTATTGCAATACTTATGGTTAAGTAAAGTGCATACAATAAAAGCAGAATTATGAAATAATACTGTAAAAGCATTGATATGGTTTCTAAGCCATATGCTATTTAAAATGGATAGAATATATACATACACATATACATTTAACTAATCGTACTCAACTGGTGCTTCTAACCACGCCTACCCCGGTGTACCTGACCTAAGCCTAATACGTGGGCTGGAGTAGAAAGTAGCAGTTTGAGTTAAGTTTGTTTTGCTAAGGGACTGACTCAAGAATTCTCTGCAAGCTTTTACCACACCATCTGGTCGTGCGCAGAAATACAAGTGTATTGGTCGCACATTTTCGCTGAGCTGGGGGAGGTGCTGGAGATAGAATTGACACTGGACCCGAAATTAGCACTATTGGGGATGGTTACGGAAGTCGACTTGCCACGCCCGCATATCACTTTCCTGGTGCTGGCTTTAGTGGTGGCCAAAAGGGACATTGCGAAATATTGGGGGGTGGCGGAGAGGCCAGACATAGAGGAGTGGAGGAGAGGGCTGGACCTCTATATGGCAGCAGAACGGGTGACATACAAGGCGAGGGGCTGCCCCAAGAAATTCCGAAAGGTGTGGAGTAAGTGGAGACAATACCATGGCTTGGAAGTGGGCGATAAGAGATGACACAGGGAGGGAGGGAAGGCGGAGGGGGTAGAGGGGAACACTTGAATGCGATGTGTGCCTGAGGGGGGCAGGGACGCAGGGATCATGGAGGTACCACACATATTGGGTATTGCACAACGAAGTGGATGGGGGGACTAGCAACTGTTTATTACACGAACTTAGCACGGAAATGGAAGTGACTCATTGATAGAGAGACGGAAGATCTGACTGTTTTCCCTTCTAGGAGGAACAGCTACCAGTTGGTTGATTCATAAGGGTGGGTGGGGGGGGGGGGAGTTGCGGGTAGAAAATGAAAAGCAGGATTGGTGGGATACATATGGAAAGTGTCAGCCTTAGCGTTACCATACACTTCGTGATGTCTCCGAAGTTGCCGCCCGGCCCCAGGGTTGTGGGCACGATGGCTGTGGAAGTGTGACATACATGTACCATTGATGTGTTGTTTGGGGCTTGACGCACCTATATCGTTTACTTCCTGCACAAAAATAAAGTTTTTAAAAATAAAAGAATTCTCTGCAAGGGGTTATTCAGTTCTGTACCTGAGATCTAGGATGGTTGAGGGATGGTATCTCTCGTCTGTGGTCTCGATATCCCAAGCTGCCTGCAAGGGCTGCTCGGAAGCGCCGGAGCTGGATTTCTCAGCAGGAGAAAGGCAGCGTCTCGTTCTCAGCGCGTCAGGAAGGCGGGGCAGCACCAGTGGGCTTCGCTCTCTGCTGGGCTTCGGCAAGTCTCGCTGCTCCGATCTCGTCACCACCGCGTGTGTTTGCTTAAGGCAATGTCGGTAATATTTATACCTGTAAGGTGCCGAGATTGACGTAAGGATGGACATAGATACGTCAATAAGGATGTCATACGAGCTGGTCGTTAGCACATTCTTTTACTGAAGTTCTTTGAGAAATCAAAACAATCGCCGCAGGGATTTTCCCAGGTTGTCATAGGTTTGATTTGTTTTGAGAACTCCGTATGCCTTATCAGGGGCTGGAGGAATATTGCTTGCCTAATCAGATGGCAAGCGTTATGACCTAATCAGATAACGCGCTCCGGTGCCGTGGTCTGGCTTAATCAGATAACGGTTTCTGCATCATGGGATGGCTGCTAGTTAATTTGTTAACCAGAATAGGGTCAGGAATAGGGGGATCTATACAGAACCTATAGGAATACATCACAGCATTGCCTACAGCCAATGGGAGTGATGATTGTGGTGTCATGATGCAGTTTTGGAAATCGTAGAAGGAGTGCTCCGCCACTGCGCAGGCGGTCATTGGATGCTTTTGAGCGATGCACCATCGCGGTAGTGCACCCCGGGCCCCTGCGGTGCATCACCGCCATGGAGCATTGCCTACAGCCAATGGGAGCGATGATTGCGGTGTCATGATGCAGTTTTGAAAATCACGGAAGGCATGCTCCGCCACCGCGGATGCGGTCATTGGATGCTTTTGAACGATGCACCATCGTGATAGCGCACCCCGGGCCCCTGCGTTGCATCACCGTCATGGAGCATTGCTACAGCCAATGGGAGTGATGATTGCGGTGTCATGATGCAGTTTTGAAAATCGTGGAAGGCATACTCCGCCACTGCGGAGGAAGTCATTGGATGCTTTTGAAAGAGGCAGAGCTGGACAACCATTTGTTGCAGCTTGGCACCTAAGAAACGACCCCAGGGGGTTATAAATCTGTGGGAGTGAGCCTCACATTTCCGCTGCTCACAAAGCCTGCTGCCAGAGACCCTCGCCTGCTGCTGCCTACAGAGGCTGCTACCAGAGACCCTCTCCTGCTGCTGCCTCCAGAGCCTGCTGTCAGAGACCCTCTCCTGCTGCTGCCTCCAAAGCCTGCTGCCAGAGACCCTCATCTGCTGCTGCCTACAGAGCCTGCTGCCAGAGACCCTCTACTGCTGCTGCCTACAGAGCCTGCTGCCAGAGACCCTAGTCTGCTGCTGCCTACAGAGCCTGCTGCCAGAGTCCCTCTCCTGCTGCTGCCTTCAGAGCCTGCTGCCAGAGACCCTCTCCTGCTGCTGCCTTTAGAGCCTGCTGCCAGAGACCCTCTCCTGTAGCTGCCTACAGACCCTGCTGCCAGAGACCCTCATCTGCTGCTTCCTACAGAGCCTGCTGCCAGAGACACTCATCTGCTGCTGCCTCCAGAGCCTGCTGCCTGGGACCCTCTCCTGCTGCTGCCTACAGAGCCTGCTATCAGAGACCCTCTCCTGCTGCTGCCTCCAGAGCCTGCTGCCTGGGACCCTCTCCTGCTGCTGCCTCCAGAGCCTGCTGCCAGAGACCCTCTCCTGCTGCTGCCTCCAGAGCCTGCTGCCTGGGACCCTCTCCTGCTGCTGCCTACAGAGCCTGCTATCAGAGACCCTCTCCTGCTGCTGCCTCCAGAGCCTGCTGCCTGGGACCCTCTCCTGCTGCTGCCTCCAGAGCCTGCTGCCAGAGACCCTCTCCTGCTGCTGCCTCCAGAGCCTGCTGCCTGGGATCCCTCACCACCCACTTCCACCACAGGTGTTCCATGTCCACAGGGATGGCAAGGACAGAGAAGATCCGTGCCAGTCCATTTACAAGCGAGGAGCTGGAGATCCTGGTGGACGAGGTGCTCGCACAGTACCCAAGGCTGTATGGTGCCCCCAATGTTGTGGTAAGTCATCGTAAAGGGAGGTGTAGTGCAGGGGTCGGGGGGGCAGACATGTAGTTGTACTGCTGCAGTATATGCCTGAGGGTGTGGGGTTGGGTCATACACTGACAAACATGCTGTCTCCAGGGTGAAGGAGTGTCTGCGTCCCAATGTCATGGTTTTCCCTGCCTGCAGTTGTATGTCTGAGTGGAGTGTGTTACATTGTCAGCCATACAGAGCCACAGGATGTTGGACATGCAGGTGCCAGGACAATGATGGCTCGGCTGATTGTGTCTATGTGCCCCTGTTGTCTGCCGCAGTGTGAACCCAGAGGCTATGCCCAGTGCCCGCACACCAAGACGAGATCACATCACTGCACTTACTATGCCCTTACTCTTGTTCATTCACACTGAAATAGGATTATGCACCATCTCAGCCCTGTATGATTGCACACAACCACACTTGTGTAGATGGATATTTTGTTGGTCCATGTACCCAGATGTAACACACATAACATACACATATGTACACAGGACATGCTCGTTGGATGCTGCCCATTCATGCACACAGTCATTCTACGCACAGACACAGCTCAAAATGTGATGTATGTAGTGACCAGACATGCATGGGACTGGAGATGTGTGCAAGCCACTGAGGGGGTTGAGTACAGTCATCCTGCATGTGTGTGAGATTATCAGGGACCCTGTACGCTCTCATAAATGCATGCAATCACATATGCTTGGCCCATGCAGAGTGCCCTTCTGAAGTGTACTCCAGTTTGGGATGGAGGGAGTTTACATTTGGTAATGAACCTGTGTCTTGCAACTATACTGATAGATATTGGTACATGACACTGTGTCACTGATCATTTACCCTTCTTTTCTCCCATGCCTGCAGCTCTAGGTACACCAGCGTAAGGCCGTGTGGAGGGCCATTGCAGCTAAGGTGAGAGCCCTGGGGGTATCTAACCGAAGACGCACCCACTGCCACAAGAGGTGGGACAACATCAGCCGGCTAGCAAAGAACGTGGCAGAGATGACCTTGGGGCTGCTACCATGCACTGGGCGTTTGGCATGGCGCAGCATGACACCACTGATGGGCTGCATCTTGGCTGTGACTCATCCTGAGCTGGAGGCACATCTGAAGGAGCATCGGCAGCAAGGCAGGAGTGAGTATTTGGGGAGGGTGACTTTGGCTGGGAGCAGATGCATGTGTACAGGGCCTGTGGCTGTGGTGGCCCATGTGATGTTCGTGGGGTGGAGCAGTGCTGTGTCACGTGAGTGGATGCTGGGATGGGTGCCAGTGTCATGCATTGGCCCAAACTGGCCTTACAAAGCTGATCCTACCTGTTGTGCATTACCATAGCCAGATGTGTTAGTATCTACATGGTCATTCAGCATTAGGATAGTGTGGGCAATGTATTAGGGGGTGAACAGCAGTGTCCACTATCTGAGTGTGACTTCATGTATGCCTACTTTGCATGCAGTATGATCGTTGAGGCCCACACATCTGACAACAATGTGCCCCAGAGTACCACATGGTGTTTGATATGGGCTACTTGCCATTGTGGACTGTCAGGTCCTAATAGGTGTGTGTGTTGTCCCCTCCTGTTCCCTCAAGGTCTGTCAGTGGTAATAAGTGGTGTCCCCACATCATGTCCCTAGGTGTGGGCAGAGCAAGCTGTGTGTCTGGAAAGACTTCATCCACGGGCTGGGTGTTGTGCTATGTGGCCTTAACATGGCTCAGTCATGGCAGATATTCAGGGTAACAGGCACTGTTGTGGTCTATATAGTGTGTTGCTGCAATGTGATTGCAGGGTTTGGTGATCACCATGTCGATTTGGGCATCTCCTGTACTGCATTGATTGAATTGCTTTGTCCTGCTGATGACACTAACACAACCGTGCATCTCTCTCTCATGCAGAATCACCAGTGGACACGGAGGAACAGGAGCCGGTAACCAGTGGTGGCGAGAGTAGCACTACAGCTGCACCGGAGCCCAGTGACACAGAGCTCACCAGCGCATCTGAGGGGGACCGTAGTATGCAGGAGGAATCCCTGCCTGAGACACAGAGTACAACATCATCTGATGCCAGCGGGGATGCATCCATGTTGGAAGGTACAGGGAATAGGGACTCTGCATCATCTACTACCACACAGCGGCCAGTGCCCACCCTCCCATGCACTTCCTCTGGTGCTGCCCGTGTCCGTGTCAGGAAGAGGGGACAAGTTAGATTCACACCTGGGACCGCTGAGCCTGCACCTGTCCCCCCTGCTGCCCTCAGTGCTGAGTTTGTAGAGCTCCTGCACCAGCTTTGTGTGGGCCAGACAGCCCTGCTCTATGCCTTCAGTGACCATGACAAAAAATTAGGCCAGGTGGTTGCCTACATGGAGGGCATACACTCTGACGTTGGTGGGCTACACCATACAGTTCAGGCATTGTCGTCCACAGTGACGTCTGCTCTTCAACAGGCACATACTTCCAGCTCCAGTGCCTTTGTCCACCCCCCAGTCAGTGGCCACATCGGATGATAGTGACCACGGTTCCCATGCGTCACAGTCACGATACAGCAGAAGAAGCACCCAGCAGAAACAACGCAAGCTAGCCGCCCACAGACACCATCCCCACAGAAGAGCAAAGTCTCCCCAGAATGCAAAGACAAGAGCCTGTCAGGGAAGAGCAAGGCCAAAAAAGCAATGAAGAAGACATCAGGCTCACATGCCTCAGAGGCATCACCAGCAAAGGACTCTCTTATCCCTGAGACTTCACGCAGAGCTAGGCTTACAGTGTCTATGCCCAATGAGGAGGTGTTGTATGGCAAGGGTACACCTAGGAAGGGCTCAGGGCCACATCAACTCCAATTCCAAGCCCAGTGAAGGAGGTGAAGGAGGGCACTGTAGGGGCTACCCCTGGCAAACAGGCAAAGGAGGGCACTGTAGGGGGGACACCTGGCAAACAGGGGAAGGATGGCACTGTAGGGGGAACACCTGGCAAACAGGGAAAGGTGGTGCAGAGGCGTAGCCAGACAAAGCGTTCCACAGGATCCAGCACGTCACCAGAGGGAGTGCCAGTGTCTGCACCTGAAGCGGCTCTGTTGGTGTGTGTGCCTGTTGTGTCCACACCAGTTCCCATTAACCCCAGTACAGGAAAGCCATTTTGAATTCCCCAAAAGTGGAAAGGCACCCCACAAACCTCTCCCACCCACACTGTGTCACAAATCTGTGTGACTCCGCCTCCACGTGCCGCTACACCACCTGGTCCAAACAGCCCTCTTGCTTGCCAAGCCACTGATAGCCCTACATCACCTGGGCCTCTGTCTCCCCAGTCAAGTGGTCCTGCTGTCCCCGAGACACACCCAGCTCCAAGTCCGCCTAACAGCCAAGAGTGAGCGGTAGTCCCCCTCATACACCTGTTTCTCATACATGTGTGCTAGTCCTGCCCATTGTTTACCACCTGGGTGTGTTGCTGGTCATGGTAGGATACAGTCACACACACTCACTGTGCAGCTTCTCATGTCCTGACTCTGCACTTTGCCATGTCCACTGACCCTGTTGCTCTGCTGAGTTGTACTCTCATCTGTGCCCTCGACACTGGGCCTGTTGGTCTGCTGTGTTGTACTCTCACCTGTGCCATGGACAGTGGCCCTGTTGCTCTGCTGTGTTGGAGTCTCCCCTGTGCAGCCTCTCATGTACTTGCTGTGCCACCTGGCATAGACACTGGCCCTGTTGCTCTACTGTGTTGTGCTCTCACCTGTGCCATGGACATTGGCCCTGTTGCTCTGCTGTGTTGGAGTCTCCCCTGTGCAGCCTCTCATGTACTTGCTTAGCCACCTGGCATGTACACTGGCCCTGTTGCTCTGCTGTGTTGTACTCTCACCTGTGCCATGGACACTGGACCTGTTGCTCTGCTATGTTGGAGTCTCCCCTGTGCAGCCTCTCATGTACTTGCTGTCTCACCAGGCATGGACACTGGCCCTGTTGCTCTGCTGTGTTGTACTTTCACCTGTGCCATGGACACTGGCCCTGTTGCTCTGCTGTATTGTACTCTCACCTGTGCCATGGACACTGGCTCTGTTGCTCAGCTGTGGTGTACTCTCACCTGTGCCATGGACACTGGCCCTGTTGCTCTGCTGTGTTGTACTCTCACCTGTGCCATGGACACTGGCCCAGTTGCTCTGCTGTGTTGTACTCTCACCTGTGCCATGGACACTGGCCTTCCAGTTTGGAGTTTGCCTGTGCAGATTATCTTGAATATGATCAGCATTTTGTGCCTTGCTCTTGTCTACTGTTGTTCTACTGTCACATCTATGCAGTATGTGAATAAAGACAGTTACTCCTGTTGTCTGTTTTGTCAGTGTCCTTGCTGATTAAAGTTCTTTTGGTGTGTGCATTTGGTTGCCTGTGCCACATGCTCTATGTGTCACTTAAACATGGCCAAGCTCTTTGGCTGTATCACATTTATAAACATGGGTGACAGGGTCCTCAGTTCATTCAGTCACTGATACTGGTGTTATCTGTAAAGGATATTTTACCTGTCATGCAGTTCTCTTTTTAGTAGTTTTCTATTGTTGGCTACATTGTTCAGATGTCAGGTTGGGGGACACTGCCAGCACAGGGTGTGGTACTGTGCACAGGTTTGCATGCAGGCTGGGTAATGTCATGATGTATGTGTGTTATTCCTATATGTGTGCCCAGCTATGTATGTTGTTGGTCATCTTGTGTTGGCCCTTAGTCCTGGTGCCATGGCCTACATGAGATGTGTGCTATTAGGTAGTCAGGAGGTGTGCAGTGTGAAGGGTATGACTTTGTAGGAGGTGTGGATGTGTGTGTGCCCCTGGATAGTGAAAGACACACATGTGTCACCCAGGAGTTGTGTGCCTGTTGTTTGGATTGTTCTGCCCTGTGGATAGGGTAGTATGCACATGTGTGAGTTGTCTGTTGTGCACTGTGCAGTGTGTTGGTGTGTCCGTGCTGTTCTGTCTGACTCCTCCTTGTAGTTTTAGTCACATATGTGTGTGCAAAGTGTGTGATTTGCACATCAGTGTTGTGTTAGTTTGTTCATCCATGTGTCTTGAGTGTGTTTATGTAGACTGCATAGCCCTGCTGCTCCACACTGCCATTGTGGTTGTGTTTCCTATGCATTGCAGGCACATGGGGGCATATTATCAAGGGGCTTCATCTCCACTTTTTTGGCTTTAAAAGCCAAGAAAGCGGAGATAAAATTATCTCCCTATTACCAAGCTGTCGCTAACACCAGTTAGCGACAGCTAATAGGAGATAGTGACCATCTTGGGCCCCGCTTTGCATGTCAGTGATATTTATCACTAATGACATGCAAAGTGGGCGTGCCAAGATGTTAGCGACTGAAAACAGTCGCTAACATCGCTATCTCCTATTACCAACTTTTGGAGATATTCGCGCTAAGCGCGAATATCTCCAAAAGCTAACACTTGCCCAGGAGCAGTTCTTAGCCATGTTATCCAATGGGAGGTGGATAACATGGCTAAGAGCATTTGCTCGATAATGCATGAATATCGCTGACTTTTCAGCGATATTCATGCATTGCGGCCGTTTTTTATCGCATTTGCGATAAACCTTGCTAATAGCAAGGTTTATCTGCGATAAAAATCGCCGATTTGCGGCGATAATTTTTGTCTCTAAACAAGTTAGAGACAAAAATTATCTCTATTGGTTGGTAATATGCCCCATGGTGCCTTTATCCTCCTGTATGGCATGGTGTGTGTGTGGTGTAATGCATACCCTATGTGTGTCACTTATGCCTACCCATTGTGGGTCTGCACTCCCTCTATTTGTGTATGGTACACCCCATTCATGTCTACTACTGACAAGCAAGTCAGTTAACTTGGATGTCAGCTGTCCCCTTGGTTTACATGTGTGTGTGCCTCCTCATCACTTCATTTGTGACACTGTGCTTTGTGGTGCAGTTCTTGGGCCAGGGCAAATGTTCTACTCTGGACATTGCCCCAATGATTTATGTGTGGTGTTCTTGTGCTATTAATCATTGAGGATTGCTCATGTGCACTTCAGCTGTGTGTGCTGCCCAGTACTCTGGTCAAGATAGTCCTGCTCATGTGTCCCAGAGTGGTGCATCTGTTCTTTTTGTGTTGGATGTATGTGTGTTGGCTGTGGTATTGCTTCACTTCCTGGGTGTGCTGTTGTGTTTGTGCTGTACTGATTTGTGTTGTGTGTGTTGATGTTGTGTCAGTCATGTCTGTGTGTGACTGTTCTGCTTGTTGTGCAAACACTGCTTGTTGTTGCTTTTGGGCAGGCATCTGTTCAGGCATCCCTGTGTGTGTGTTATGTTTGTGGCTACACAATGGTGTGCATTTGTTTGTGTGTGTGTGTACTGGCAAGTATTTGCAGCCTTCTGTGTGTGTGGCACTGGTGTTGTGTGTTATGTGTTCTTGTGCAGCCACCCCTGCAGTGGCTGTCTCCCTGGTTGTTTGTTGTGTGGTGCAGGGTGTGGATTGTGCTTGCTCGTTGCTGTGCATGGGGGTGCACAGGATGGGCACCTGGCCTGTGACTTGATGGGGTGTGTTGATGTGTGGTTGGGGGAGGTGTGTCCCCGTGGTCTTTGTGCCCTGCCCATGCCTTGGACTGGCCCTGCCTTCTGCATTGTGCGCATGTGATGACCCCTGCAGTGATGTGACCAGGACTGGGACATTGCTGCAAGTTCGCAGTCGATGTATGTCCAGGATGCTGTGGGGTGACTTGGTGGCAGGTGGGTCATGTGTGGGTGCCCTTGTGGATGTGTTTTTGCCCCCAGCAGGGTGTCTGTTGTGGAATTGGACCCTGTGTCAGCCCGTGTGTTGTGTGTTGTATTTGTGTAGTTGCGAACCTGCGGCGGCATCCGCGGTGGCCCATTTGATGATAGGGCTGTAGCAGGTACAGCACTGGATACACATGTAGAGCTGGGTCCTTTGCGGTCGTGACCGGGTGGTGTCGACCGGGTCTCTGCTATCGTGCACCACTGTCGAGTTTCCGCCGTCTCTGGTTGGGCAGCGTCTCCGCTGCTGTGCGTCTGCCTGTTTGGGCCATCCTAATTTGTGGAGCGGGGCAGACGTCATTCCGCACGGCAGTGAGTCTCCATTGGCTCCCACTGCCGCGCTGGAGGGTGCCCCTTGATGGCAGTGTGCGTCGCTCCGCAGCGGATGGGATTTGACCTATGTTTTACTATACTAATATGGCGGACGTGTTTCCCGCAGCTCGCGGGAGGAAAAAGGTGTTTTTCCGCCCCGCCAGCACCTAATGGACCCCCTAGTGTCATCACCAGCATATTCGATTCCCATTTCACATCAAATATCCCCAGGACACCCCCACGCCGCACGGCCCACCAGCTAAAGGCGCGTCTCTCTCCCAGCGCCACTGGTCCTCCCTGACCGCGGTGCCCCCTCGCTGCTGCTCGATCTTTTTTCGCCGGTTTGCCCCCTTCTGTGCCTAGTGTCATTGTCATTGTTTTATTTCATTTACTGTATTGTGATTTTATGCTTTATTTACTGTTTTAGTGCTTCCTTTCCTGTTAGTAAGCTCTGTTGCGCTTCCCCATCTGCTCTGTGCCCCTGGTGTGACCCCCCCTCTGCCCCCCGCTTCCCGCCGCTGCTCCCTCGCGGCCCCGCCCCCTTTTCTTCCTTCTGTCTCCCCATTGACCGCCCCGCTCCCGCCTCCCAGCTGCTCCTCCCTCCCACTTCACCTTAAATGGAGCCCGCGGGTATGCGCAGCGGGCGCGCCGATTGTGCGCCGAAGGCACGCCAAAGGCAAGCCCGTCCGCGCCTGGACTGCGACCAGTGCCAGGACCCCTGGTCATCATCGCCGCCATCGCACCCAACGAACCTATGACGCTGCCACCATCCACGCACTCAACGCTGGCCGAAACACCGCCTGCTACCAAGCCACCCCGAGGCGCACACACGGACCCTTCACCTGCCAAGCCTGCAAGTTCACCTGCATCCGGACCTGCACCGCACCCGACAAGCCAAGCACCAGCAGCAACCACCTCAATTGCATCCTGCTCAACACCCGCTCCGTCCACAGACACGCCGTCGAACTCTGGAACCTGCTCGACACAACATCACCAGACGTCGCCTTCCTTACAGAAACCTGGATGAACGCCTCCTCAGCGCCTGACATTGCCATAGCCATCCCGGACGGATACAAGATCACCCGGAAGGACCGCGTCAACCAGACTGGAGGAGGCATCGCCATCGTACACAAGAACACCATCCACATCACGACCAACCCCGACGACACCTTCACCACCGCCGAACACCTCCACTTCCAGATACACACCGATCCCAAGACCACCCTCAGAGGCACCCTCATCTACAGACTCCCGGGACCACGCACACAATTCAGCGAAGACATCGCAGACTTCATCAGCCCGTGCGCACTCCCCTCCGCTGACTACATCCTCCTAGGGGACCTCAACTTCCACCTGGAAAAGTACAAGGACAGCAACACCACCACCCTGCTGGACAACCTCGCTAACCTCGGACTCAAGCAACTGGTGAACACCCCCACCCACTACGCCGGCCACACGCTTGACCCCGTCTTCTCCTCCAGCAAGCACATCTCCTTCAGCCACTCCACCGGACTCCACTGGACTGACCACAGCTGCATCCACTTCAGCTTCAGAAGAACAACGACCCACCACCACCCGCAACAGATTCCTCGCAGCAGCTGGAGCAAGATCACCACCGAGCAGCTCACCACCTCCCTCCGCCAGAACCCTCCCGCCAGCACAACGGACCCCAACGAAGCAGCGGGCAACCTCACACAGTGGCTGACAAACTGCGCAAATTACCTCGCACCACTGAAGAACCCTCCCAGCAGACCCGGCAGCAAGAAAGCCTCCTGGTTCACCGACGAACTCAAGAACTCCAAGAAGAAATGCCGCACCCTCGAGAAAGCCTGGCGCCACGACCAGACCACAGACAACATGACTGCCCTCAAGCACGCCACCCGCAAACCCCACCAGCTGATCCGCACCACCAAGAAGACAGCATTCACAGAATGACTGGACAACAATGCGCACAACAGCAAAGAACTCTTCAGCATCATCAAAGAGTTCTCCAACCCCAGTGCCGGAAACAACGACATCACCCCCTCGCAAGACCTCTGCGACTCACTCGCCTCGTTCTTCCACCGCAAGATCGCCGATATACACAACAACTTTGGCGCACCCACCACGCACCCAACCACTGAACCAACTACACCCAGCTGATCCTCTCCCTCACCAATGACCCCGCCACCGCCAGAACCAGCCTGCACGAAGGGATGAAAGACGTCATCGAGTGGATGAAGAACAGCCGCCTGAAACTGAACTCAGACAAGATGGAAGTCCTCATCCTGGGATCATCACCCTCCGCCTCGGACGACTCCTGGTGGCCCCTTGCCCTGGGCACCACTCCCAAGCCAACGGACCACGCATGTAACCTGGGCTTCATCCTGGACTCCTCCCTCTTGATGACCAGACAAGTCAACGCCGTCTCATCATCATGCTTCAACACCCTGCGCATGCTCCGTAAGATCTTCCGATGGATCCCCACCGAAACCAGGAAGACGGTCACCCAGGCACTCGTCACCAGCTGGCTGGACTACGGAAACACCCTCTACGCCGGAACCACAGCCAAACTTCAGAAAAGACTCCAGCGCATCCAGAATGCCTCCGCACGACTCGTCCTGAACGTCCCCCGACACAGCCACATCTCCGGCCACCTGAGAGACCTGCACTGGCTCCTCATCAACAAGAGGATCACGTTCAGGCTCCTCACCCACGCACACAGGGCCCTCCACGACTTGGGCCCCAAGTACCTCAACAACCGCCTGACCTTCTACGCGCCCACCCGCCAGCTACGACCGACCAGCCTCGCCCTCGCCGCCGTACCACGCATCCGCAAAGCCACCGCCGGAGGAAGATCCTTCTCCTACCTGGCAGCCAAGACATGGAACTCCCTCCCCATCCACCTTCGACTGACCCAGGATCACCTTTCCTTCAGGAAGCTCCTCAAGACCTGGCTCTAGGAGCAGTAGCGGACCCCCCCCAAAGCGCCTTGAGACCCTACCGGGTGAGTAGCACGCTATACAAATGTCCATGATTGATTGATTGATTATATCTGCCTGAGAAAGTCAGCAGAATCTTTTATATATGATGGCAGAGTAGTCACAATTGGATTTAGGAAAAAGTCTAACTATTTTGAAACTTTCTCAAAAGTACTGTTCTGGGCAGCTATAATTGGTCTTCCCGGCATGTTTAAAGGATCCTTGTGGATCTTTGGTATCATGTACAACACAGGGATTACCGGATGGTCTTTTTTTTAAAAACTGTATTAGTCCCAGCTAATTAGTTCATGTTCTGTCCATGATCTCAATTGCTTGGTAAATTGTTCCATGAAATCACAATATTCATTCATTGTAATTCTTTTGTAACAGTGTGAATTATTAAATTGGTGTAATGCCTCCATTTTGCATATTTGTTGATCCTATAAGACTATATTTCCCCCCTTGTCTGAGGGTTTTACTACTACATCTGTACACTTCTTGATCTTTTTCATAGTATTGAGTATCATCATATCTCTACAAGGGGGCTTTTTCTTCTTGTGGTCACTTACAGTTGTATAGTACAATGCTCATAAATCTTTTGTTACACTGCCTGAGAAAAGGTCCAAATTATCTTTTGGTGCTTGCGTGATATATTTAGATTTTACTCTGAAGGGGGTCATCCCTTCTGGTTTTTTCAACTCTTTTACTTTAGATTCAGGGCAAATTCTAATCATATAACACGTACATACATTGCATTCCATTGTTAAACATTCCTTTGACATATGCACATTTTTATTGTCCACAGCACATAGGATAGAACATTATTCCACGTGTTAATCTCGTATCCCCCCTCTACCCGCCTCACCAGAAACCTCGTAGGTCTGCAGCCTGGTTGGTTCACAGATATAACCCATGAATTTATTCCATGCCCCCCATATTCTACTCCAGTTTTGAGGACATCCTCGATTGATGAAGACTGCTTTTTCAGCCACCATAGCTGTGTCCATGTCTTTGCACCATGCGGTGAGTGTCGGTGACTCTTCCGATCCCCATTTTTGGGCAATATTACGCTTTGCAATCATTATCCCCAGTGTAGCCCAATCTTGTGCTGATTGATTAAGGTCAGTTGGTTCCAAGACATTCAACAAACACCTCTTGGGTTCTGGTACCAGTGATACCTCCTCTGTTTGTGATATTGTTCTCATTACCTTTACCCAATATGCTTCAATCTTCAGACATTGCCATATGGTGTGGTAAAATGTGCCCTCCTCCCCACATTACCTGAGGCAGAACGGGTGCGGGGTTGTCCCTATTTTGCAGAGGGTTAGTCTAGTATAGTATGTGCGATATAGCATCTTCATCCCTTCTGTTTTGATGTTCATATTTTTGCGATCTGGATTTGCGGTGCTCTGATTTCCCTGTACATTCAATGGGTAAATATTTTCCTCCTCAAGGGATTGCAGGACTTCTAATATATTCTGTCTTACAAGTACATGGAGTGTACTGTTATTCTCTGCCTCTAGGGAATGCAGATCTTCTAATATCTCCTGATCTGCCACCGTCAGGTTTGTATTCATCGTACTTCCTGTGTTAACTTGTGGTGTGTGGTTCTGTGCTCTCAAAAATGGATCTTAGTCAATTTCAGTTTCCTAAAATATTTATACATGTCTATTCTGCTTTGTGAATAGTTGTATTCATTGGCATGACAATAAGATAGTCCCAAATTCAGGCAGGCACTTTCCTCTTCTGTGAGGTTAACCTTAAATTCACTATTGTCTTATTTCCTTCTAGCTGCGAGATGTCTTCTTGGGATTCGATTGCACTGATCTCATTGAAGGTTTTTCTTAAGTTCCTTTTTCATCCTTGACCACCTCTTTGTTTCTTCTTCCTATGGGTCTTCCTGTCCCCCGCGTTGGTTTGTTGTCTGCTCTTAGGTCCAGCTGTAAAAAGCGTAGCTCATCCATCACAGAGAGTCTTGTTGTTGTACTCTTTCATCTTGTTATCTCATTCATGTCCAGCTCTGAACCCGTCTCTGAGCTTAGTTTACTCTGCAAGGCCTCCTGTTGTTGTTTGTCGAGTCCTCGGGGATCTTGCCTCTGCTATATTTTTTGTCACCTGGCATTGTCAAATCTTTTTGCAAACGTATAGATTTGTAGGGGTGGGCAGAATTTGCGTGGCCGCGCTACACAAAACTCCACGAAATGGTAAAAAATCTCTGCGAGCGCGCAGAGTTCCGCGAGCACGCGGAATTGCTTGTTCCGCCCATTTGCAGTGCTTTTTTTCTGTTCGCGAACGCTGTTTGCACGCTCGGATGGAAATATCTCGCGAACACGCCTTTTGAAAGTGCGCAGAACAAAAAATCCTGCGAAGACCCGGATTACGGAATTTTGGGCAATTAGGCGTTCTCCGCGGAACAAGAAATTACCCAAATTCCACAAATTTCGTGAGCATAATGGAATTTACCGCCAAGGCCTATAGATTTGGCCCCTCTCGTAGTCTAGGCAATCGTGCAGGAATTTTGTAGCTTTCCTGTCCTAGATTCTCTGCTCATATTTGTTTAAACGTCCTTTCAAATCATTCTTAAATTTTGTTACTTCCCCTTGATCAGATTCTTTCTCCAAAATGACTGCTAATTCTTGCAGTTGGTTTATCACGTCTAATCTCTCAATTTCAGCATACTTAATAAGCATCTCCATCATTCCCATTATGCTCTGTGCACTATGCTCCACCCAATCCTTTAACAGGTCTGGGTTGGGTTTTCATAAGTCAGTGTAATCATAATGCTTAACCCCCTAGGTACCCGTTTTACTTGTAAATATCTTTTTAATGAGGCATATTTCCACCACCGTGAGATTTCCCTCTTTTTTAATGTATCCCATTGTTTTAAATTTTTTAATATATATATATATATATATATATATATATATATATATATATATATATATATATATATATATATATACATATATACATACATATAAACTGAAAAATTCAGCAGTTACAGTTAGCTGAGCTAACTATAATTCATGCTCCAGCAATGCACTGCTTATGACCTCACATATTACATCACTCATGACATGGTCAGTGACAGCACTCATGACATCGCTGATGACATCTAAAATGACATCCGCAGCTTTATCCCGGGGTGAGCACCCTGGGACATAGCAGAAGCCGGACCTGGGGGGTGGTGGTCCTCAGGGCCTTGTATGGCTCCAGAAGGGGGGCCATGTGGTCCCCATATGTTTAAATTTGCCCATTGGAGGTGGTGGTCCTCAGGACCGAGGGCAGTGCATATTTAATGACAAAAGCCCTGCAGAGGTACTGTTTGCAGAGGCAGAGGAGGGGGGGTTTGCAACTCCCCCGCTTTAATTAAATGATAAAACCCCGGAGAGTTGGTGGTCCACGGGGCTGGGGGGGGGAGTCCATGAGGCCCTCGCCATTCATAAAAATAATCCCCGGGGAGGTGGCATACGGGCCTCCCCCACATTTATTATAGAAGTAGCCCTAAGGAGGTGGGGCCATGGGCACACCCTCCTCTATTACAATGCTCCCAGGACCTGGCCGACCCAGGGGCCAATTAGAAAGGAAGCGCAGAAGTCCTCACTTCCTTTTTTATATTCCTGCTGAAAAAATCAATTGCTTTTTGGTGCTTTGCGGGGGCCCTGTGGGACCCCCAAGAGGCCTAAAGGGTCAGGCTATTTTCACACTGCCCCTTTTCTTTTTACAGTTGTTGTGGGACATGGCTTCAAGATGTGTCTCAAGATGTCTACCAAGACTTCCTGGTTGAAATGGTGGCAGCCAATCAAATTTCATTAGGATTTTGGGCTCCCAGATATTTATATTTTTAAACCTAGATATCGCCAAAACTACCAAACATATTTACACCAAATCACAAAAAGCATGCTTTCTGAACCAACATCTGGCTTTCTGCCAAATTTGGTGTAATTCCGCTCAGCGGTTCGGTCTGTAGTCGTGCTCAAAAAATGAAAAATCCCCATAGACATAACATAGGAAAAACAAGTTTTGGGACCCCCCCAAACTTTTTTTTTAGGCTATCACTTGATGGATCACATCAAAACTTTGAACACAGCAACTGAACAAACAAGTGGTTTCGTGAAGATTTGTCAAGCAGTGCCAAAGTTATTGGCAAAAAAAACGCTTTTCCTATGAAAACTCTGGTCCTAACTATAACTAACTACTGGCTATTGCCAGTAGGTAATATATGTATATATGTTATGTGTGGCTCTCATTGAGAGCCATAGAATGAATGTCGCATTCTAAGTGTGATAATTCCCTGTTGTGATGATGCAACAGTGGGTTACAGTTCCTCATAAATCAGGGTTACAATTCCCTAAACTCCTTGTTGCTGAGTTATGAAGGAATTCCAGGCTGCTCTGGTTGAGCTCTGTGAGAGCCTGTCAAAGCAGTGCTGGAATGCAGGGAGCATAGCTTCTGAGGAAGAATGAAGGGAAGGCACAGAGTGCGGTGGGGGTGGTTGACAGGAGATCAGGTATTTTTTTTATTTATTTTGGGACAGGGATGAGATGCTAAGTAATGTGTAGCTCCCCGTTTAATTCTCTGCCCCTGTGTAACTGATGAAAGAGGTAGGTGAATTGGGGCGAGGGCATAAATAACATAATGTTATAGATGGGTAAAATGCATATTATGGGGGTCTCATAGACAACTTTTCTCATCTATTTCATGTCACTCAGAACTGCTCAGTGAAAAATATCCCCATAATTCACTGTTACCCATCTATAATTCAAAAAATATTTGTTTATAGTCAGATTTAAACAACACTGCTATTCAATGAAAGATAGTGGGGCAGCTTATTGTGTATGGCAAGGTGTAGTCTCTGTTTGAGCTTTCTGCATCACCAAAGACACATTCAGCATCTGATGGTGGTGGGGCACAGGGGAGGTGGAGGGGGGCATATGGAGCTGGGGCAGAGACCCATCTCCCCCACAGAGATGCCACTGACCCTGGAATTCAAACTACAATGCCCATGATCATGCCAAAAACCTCCACCTCCAGGTTCAAAGTGAAGCTGCTCTACTCTGCTATCAACTGTTCGAACTGGCATTTTCTTGTTGGTTTGAGTCGAGGTCCCAGCCACACAGAAATTACCACTCTTGTCAGGGGTAGGTGATTACACTCACTGTATAACCTGCGCTCACCCTTGGGTAGCTTGGAATGATCAGACAGGCTTATCACAGAGGTAATGTGCACAGCACTGGCACGCCACTCATTCACAATAAATACACTGATCATCACAAAAGAGACTTCACAAGGGATGTATGTAAATAACGATTGCATTTAACAAACACAATAATCAACACAAAATGAACATCATGCATTTAGGGGCATAAATAACACTGGGAAATATAACTAGCAGTACTGGTCTCAACCATATTAAAAATTACATCAATAAAATGCACACTTGGGAAAGATCCTATGTTGCAATACATGATCAACCCCAGACAATTCTAATAATTAAATACCACACAGTTATAGGGTTCACCCCAGATCACAACGATAGTACAACTATGTACATATAAAGATTTAATACACTTTTAGCATCCCTGTGGGCCTAGGCCACATGGATAAAACGAATGTCAGCCGTAGTGTTCTTCTGGCAAGAAAACAATGCATGAGGCAGCACCGCTGACCAGTGTTGTGGATCACTGGTGGTCCGTAGACTGTCACTCCCACACACACTCACTCCACACCAGTACAGGGTGCCACAGATATCCGGCAGGCCCATACGGAACACGCCCGCACACATACACACAGCACTGTAATGTGGTGCATCTGATACCTAGCGAGTCAATTGATAGTACCCTTCAGACCCTGTGGCCCAAGCCTTCCTTCAACCTCCAGGTCATCCTGACTATCCTACGATCACTTATTGATGAAAACAAGCCCATCCCACGTATCCTAGGCCGCATGCGAAAAAAAGTCACACTTAGTCAGGGTCCCAGAGAAGGATGTGGGGGTAGGGAGCAGGACTAACTAAGAGGCAGTCATCAAATGGGGGGTTGGCAGCCACTTGGGAAGTTCATCCAGAGGATGTGGAGCAGAGGCAGGCTGAGGGCAATATTCGGTCACAGAAAAGGGTTTCACAGTGGCCTACTGCTACCAGGCCAGTTCTGTGAAGCACAGGGGGGTCATGCAGTCTCTTGACCTGCTTCCGATTGCCCTCAGAAGCATTCCTTCAGCCCAGTAAATCAATCTTACTATCCAAGCCGGGCATTCTTACCAGGCAACACAATGTCGTCAGTGGCAGGATGAGAAGAGGGCAGTTGGACGGCCGCATTGAGGGCCAACTGCCCTCAATCAAGTCTAGTGAGTGCATGTACGCCCCAAAGGCATCTAAGAGCCGCAGTACAAGCTAAAAGTATGCGTCGTCCGCGTATAGAAGAGCAGTATCTCTTATGGCTTTCTCTATTTCCCCCTCATTAAACTCAATCGGGGTGCTAGCTTGATGGAGCGAGGGCCAGGAGGTGCAGTCCAAAGCCCCCCCCGGACTCATAAATCGCCTTAAAATGAGAGAGCCACTGGCCTTCTGTGATATTACAATCCTGAACTTCATTATCCTCCCCAGAAAGAAAGAAGTGCTTATAATGGCCCAAAACCTGGAGCTATCCCTTAACACCTCCACGGACAATAATGAATTCCATGCCTCATTCTTGATCTCCATTTTCCGACTGTGAAGTACTTGCTTATACTCCTTCCTCCATCCGGCTATCAGATCCCTATCCAGAGGTTGCTTTTTCAGGGCTAAGATTAAGGAGCAGTGAGCATGTGAGCATTTCTCATCAAAACATTTCGGGCCACATGTAGGTCTCGGTTTGGATTTTATAGTTAGGTCACGGCCTATCTAAGTACAAATGCCCTCAAAAGCTCTAAGTACTGCATCCTTAGTGCTTAGAGGGTCAGTGCAAATAGTGATGCTATCCGGGGTTACATTGGTCCATCTAAGCCTCCTCCCCTGATCACAAGGTAGTACCTCATTCTGGACCCAATTCCTACCTCCTTTGCCCAGGATGCCACAGGTAATAGCCAAGATTAAAATAACCGGATTATGATCTCTCAAAGGAGATTCCTGAGCATTATAAAAAATGACCTTGTTAAATAACACAGGGGACATAAAAAACTATAATGGTGTTTCTAACCTTGGCTTTGAACGTGGGGCACCGATCTTGAGGGTTAGCAAAACTAGCTTCGAAAAGATTGGCATCAGTTAAAAGGGACTCAAGGCCCTTGTCCCGTGTAGTGTGCTCAAAATGTGGGTCCGTGGCATAATTAAAGCCATGCGGATTGTCAAATAAACAATGTGAGTCACACAAGTGCGTATTAAAATCACCCATTAATAAAACATAATAAGAAGTGGATTGCTTTAACTTATATTCAGTAAGAAAATAATTCAAAGTACTTACGTGCTGATTTACATAGTCACACTCCGCCGAGTTGTAGATATTCACTAATAAAAGCTTTGGATGGTTTTGCTTACTAAGCTCCAATATAAGACAATGGGGAGAGTCTATCTCTAACCTTTTTACAGAGCCCCTTAAGTCCAAGGAAAGAAGAAACAAAAGACCACCTTTTGCTCTGCCCGCTAAAGCTTGACATGCAGGTAAGAAGTATGAGCTAACCGTCTAACCAGAAAAAATCCCCCCTGTCCCAGGTCTCCTGGAGGGCAATTATATTGAATGTTTTTATATAAGATAACCAGTTGGGATCATCTCTTTTAAATCTTAAACCCGCAATATTCCAGCTCAGAATTCTGCATTTATTGGTATAATCACCATCGCGTTCAACTGTACCCAAAACAATAGGACATGGGACAGGGGTGCAGTCCACACTGCCAATGTTGGTACTTTCAGGTATAAGGGGACTTACTGTCCCTGTACTCACCCCTAACTGTGGACTTATCTCAGGCAGAGGAAAAACAGCGGGTTGACTGATAACTTTCTTTATCTCTGAAGCAGCTACTGTTAGCAGTCATTTGCAGGCATCTAGACCTGACAACATGGCAAATCTATTAGCCAATTCATGGTCAGAAGATCTCCCTATGGGTCTATGGGGTACACACCGACCTCCCGCCCCAGCAGAGAAGGATGGCCGGGTCTGTAGAAAAAACCTAGTGGTAGGAGGGAGATTTTCCCATGATGACACCCTTACCTTCTACTCCCTAGGTGCTCCAGAAGAAATCTAACAACCTGCTCGTTATTAAAGTTGGCAATTACACAATCACCCCCGCCATCCTTTATTGAGTGTCCAACTCACGGAGCCCATCTTGCCATTATCAATTGATTGCAGATGTCCCAGCCCCAAGCCCTGGCTAGCTTCAGTTGCGATGTAAGCCAGTGCATAGTTTTGGCCATTAGCTGGTCAGTTGATTCCAGCTGCCCGGCTTGCAAGGTTGGTACATTCCTCAAGACCACTACCAGAGGGGCAGCGGCTGGTGGGAGGTGTAGTGCCCTAAAACCATCCTCGACAGAGCTATCGGCTGAACCATTATGCATGGGAAGGGGATTTCGGCCAGACTGTCTATTGGCCAGCAATAATTGAGTGCCTATGCCACGAATTAGAGCGATTGTGTGTGATGTTACTCTCTGAACTACCCCGGTATCTATTACCCACCTCCCTTTAATGTGGTCTACTAAGATCTGGTAAAAAATGCATACACCAATGCTTTGGCTGATCTATCTTGCAATACATGTATAGCAATGGTGCTTTTTAGTCTACTGTGGGTGATATGTTTTAATAATGGAACAATGCGCATGAAGTGATGGGATTGTACTATTGTTAGTCCTAACAGAAGTTCATTTTTGCTTGTAAGCTATTCATTGCGTAATGATTATCCTGCATCCCGGTATTCATTATATGTTTCATAAGATTTTGATCTTTCCCAAGTACAATATGTGTATAGCAATGGTGTTTTTTAGTCTACTATGTATGATATGTCTTAATCATCTGGCAATACGCATGAAGTGGTGGTATTGTACTATTGTTAGTCCTAACAGAAGGCTATTCATTGCGTATTGAGTATCCTGCATCCCAATATTCATTAGATCTTTTCCTGTAACCGCATTGAGACTTAACCATGAGTCATGTATCATACACGTTAGTTCCATCACAACCGTTCTTCGTTTGCATAAAGTTACGCTCATGCCCATTTTGCCGAGTGTAGTAATTTCCCCAACCACACATCTGGCCACTACCATTAATAACTATCTCTACACTTTCGTTTAATTGTTGACGCGTCACGCTCATTCCAAACGTGCACGCTTGAAGCGTAGATCTCTCCCTATATTGGCGAGCGCTACGCCGAGCAAGGGCGGTGCCCCTAGACGCTGTCAAGTGGCCAATCAGGTAAGACGCTTCCAGCATTCTGCCTTTTTAGTTTGCTCACGTCCTTTTGCGACACGACGGCCTCATAGATACAGATACGAGCACGCCATAGATGTTAGTCATTTGCATCCCGCTTGGCCTGTCACACTAACGGGGTTAGTTAGACATTTTTGACACAGTTGTTGATGGTATTTACTGAGCGATTTAATTCAGTCGCAAGTACTTTGTAACGAACCGTGTCACACACGTTGTTTCCGTGCTCCTGCCGGAACCTATCAAACCTGAGGACGTATTTATCTTTCCTCTACTCGAACACTATGATGGACATAAATACGTCGTGTTGAATCCTCACGCCTGCAAGGACCCCCATTGCGGACCTGCTCCTTATACTGTCAGAATTCTAAACGAGGGCATCTTCCCTGCTGATCCACTTGAGTCTAGATTTGGACTCACCCATTGAATACAGCCCTATATCGAGTTTCGTGCTGAACCCCTTTCAGCCTCACTCCACCGTGGGGACAACTGTGAATGTTAACTCTTTAGGCAATTATTCTTTGTCCTGAGGATGAACCGATATTGTTTAAGGTTCGAAACGTCGTCGACCTAAATGCACTAAATGCATAGCTGACACAAATCTTTCATGCATATTTGTATATTGTGGATTATCTGTTTTATGATTTACGATATCCAGATGACCTGATATTGCCTACTACTTTTCCCTTTTTGTTTGTGTTCCCCTAGTGTGTTAGTCGGACATCGGCTGGTGTCCCGCTTCTATCACACTCTGTGTTTTATCGTTTTGTGATTATTTCTATCAAGATAATAAATTGTCCGGCTGGACACTTCTTATAAAAATATAGTTCCATTTGGTCTATATTCATTCTCTAAAATCTTCCTCTTGTCTAAGGACCACTGTCTTTAAAAATTAAGGACATAAATACGAGCACTTTAATAAATCTGGCACAATTGTTTTTAATTTTTCAGAAGCCTCAGGATAACGATTTCCCTCGCCACTCTATCTGGGGTATTTTGGGATATTTCTCACGTGCGGTTAGGTTAAAACCAACCGGCTTGCATCTGTAACTTTTGCATTAGTAGCCCTTCTTTGTCTCTGCACACTATGGGCACCTTCATTTTTAAACCGTATTGATGCCCTTTTTTGTGTATCTGACATTTCACGGATACTGCACTTGGCGCATGTCATATACCCAAGTACGAACCCAAGTTCTTCCTTTACGTGGTTTCTTAGCTGGTTTTTTATCCTCCCCAGATGTAATCTGCTTCACTGCCTTTGATTCACTCAGGCTTGGTTTGGATTCACTTTTAACTTTGGGGATAATTTTGTCCACCTGAGAAGGAATCCTCGTGACAGATTGGTACCCTGCACGCTGCACACATATATGCAGTAAGTGTGCAGCGTCCTTTGACCATTTTTAATTGTTCTTTTTTATGTCCACTTGATTTTGGCTAATGGTCACCTCTATTATCCAGGTGACGCCTCACTCCTATCAACAATGTATACTTTGGAGAGTCTCGGAGCCCCTTTTTCTCTCAACAATTGACCTGTGAGAGAATCCTTCACCTTCCCGCTGCAACACTCATGGTAATAATGTTCAATTATGCCCAATGCTCTTAAATTTCTTAGCAAAATATCAGGTACTTACTCACCGTCCCTCGCACTTTTTTAGGTGTTCCCAGTCCTTCTCACGTCACTCTTGTCCTGAGGAAGACCCTGGTAGTAAGGTTCAAGATACCTACGAACAGAGGGGTCGAAACGTCGACTTTTACAGCATTTGCCAATACTAAATTGACAGTGATGAATTAACTGTGATTGCATTTGTTATATGGCAAATATTTGTATAGAATGTGGACTTTTGTCTATACGGTATTTGACTAATATATACCCAAACTGTTTGTGATATGTTTGTCACCATCACCAAACTCTCTCTCCCACCGCTTACAATCTAACACTCCTTTTCACCCCCCCCCCCCTTTTCCCCCTGGGCACCATTCTTATGGATTGTGATACCATGTAAAGTTTATTACTTAAAATTGTTCATATAAATACATTCCCAATGTGATTAAATAACATTGGTTGAACATAATGTTTACTCTTTCATACTGTTGAATGCTTAGTTTCTTGACATTTGTTTTTTAATTTTTAAATCCCCTCCTTTTGAAAGCCAGTAACACACTGGGACCACTTCAATTTATACCGTCTAGTACCCAGGTCCCAGTGATTCCGGGTTTACCCTTATTTTGTAACTTCTGGGTGATGTAGTCCAGCGCCCCAGTGGTGCGAAGTGCTGCTGTCCTCGCAGGAGGAGAATGAGCAGGAGAGATGCGGCGTGCCCCCAAGCAGAAAGCAGAGGTTTGTGGAATCAGCCTGGTGGCGCAGCATGCAAGGTAGGACCCCTGGAACTAGAATTTCAATGTGAGCAAAAATATTATGAATTTAGGCCCAGATCTCTGTACTGAGGTGAATGTATGACATTGTTCTGCATTCTGTCCATCAACTTGTTTTTGCATTTGTCACCACGAGTGGGACGGGTATGCCAAAACGTGGGTCCTGTGCTCTCCATCCCACTGGAATCAATCTATCCTGGCTGAAGAGGGGTGAAACCCCGAAACCGGTCCTAGGATGCTTTTTCCCAGTCCAGGGAGAACCTGGCCTGGCAGTTTGGGCTGGACTTTTCCCATGAGGCACAGGATCAAGACTGATTTGCATATGGCTGGGTTCAAACGGGAATGGCATGGTGAGCAAAACAACTATGGATTTAGGCCCAGGTCTCTGTACTAGGGTGAATGTATGACAATGTTCTGCATTCTGTCCATCAACTGTTGTTTTTGCATTCGTGAAAGATCGGGAGCATTTAATTGAGGTGAGATGGACCAGCCATTGCTCCATTGTAACTGACTTCCTTTCAAAAGCTGAGACCAAGGATAGTGCAGTTCTTGGTTCTGATCACCAGGGCCACACTACAGTGGTGGCCAGTACAGAACAGAGGTGGCAGGGTGGATGTGGGTTCGGAGGTCGAGGTGAAAAAAATAAAGAAAAATTCACTAACCTCATGCGCCATCTCTCCCACATCATCTCCCCTCCACTCTTCTTACAGGGAGCAACCACGTTCCCCTAAGTCAATCACAACACTGCTCTCACCATGAAAGCAGCCTTGTGTTTGGTGAGAGCACTGTGGTTCAGCGCTCAGATGGGGACTGACAGCCTGTGCATGCTCTTCACCCAGGCTGTGTATTACCTCCCGGTGGAGAACATGCAAAGTGCGCATGACTGTTTGGTCAGCCCAAGGTGCACTTAAGGTGCAGCAACCACTCCTTCTCCCTACATCATGGGAGCTCAGCACCACCCCACACTAATCTGGCTGATTCTAAAAAAATAAAATGATAATAACTTCTTTATTATCATTTTATTTTTCCATTTACACTGCTCCGAAAGCAGTGGGGGGACATTCCTCTGCCTTAGCAGAAAAGCCGCCACTGCAGTGCTCAGAAAGAACAGACCTGTCGCCTTCCTTGGGATGGATAATTGAGGACCCGTCACACGAGGACTAGCAAGGCATCTGCAAATACAGCAACTAAATAAATGTATTCATTGTAATTCCTGTGCCCAACTGAACTAAACCAAATGTCAGTTAATATATAAGGGAAAAAATGTGTCTCATGAAGCTCGTTTTTTGAAGTTTCTCAAAATGAAGGTTTCCCTTCTCCAAATTAATACCTGTAGGAAGGAAGCCTATACCAAAACTGAAACTCATAGCATATGATTGATCTCATGGCCTCATTGTGGAAATGTGCCCCTGATACCCTCATACCTGGCTAACAGGGTCAGGTGGAAGAAAACCTAGTGATTCCGAAGAATCTGCCACAAACTCCATCTAATTCATGCATAGCAGCACCCCACCCCCCTTGGAGTCCTCAAATCTGAAAGCCTATTTTCCATTTCAGAAGCATCTTTTATTTTCCAAGCCGCTCCCCACGCGCACACTCATACACCGGCGCATATATTTAATTTGATTCAGTGTGGCTGACACTAAAACCACTTAGCTGTTTCCCCTACATCATCCTAACTTAATATTCTTGACAGAGATGCGCGTCTGCTTTTTTTTCTTCGTTTCTATTTCAGCGGTTCCTGTTTGTTTTTTGATTTCCATTCGCCCAGTGAAATTAAGTTCTGCCATGAGAAAGTGGCCGCCAGTCCATGACGTTCTGGCTCAGTCTGAGGCTTTCAAGGTCTTCCTTGAGCTGAGCAGGCTGTGAAACCGAAGACCGGGAAACAGAACTGATGACAAACATGCAGCTCTGCCTATGGCATGACTTTGGGCCTTGTGCAAAAGCACAATGCAGAGACAGGCCAGTCAGGGGCCAAGCTAGGTTGCCCTGGGCCCTACTGCGGCAAGGAAAGTGTGCCCTCTTTCCATACAAGACAATTGAAATTGGGGTGCAGTGAGCCCCTGAAGCACTGGGCACCATGCCACTGCGGTACTGTGGCATAATATGGGCAGCTAAAATATCACCCTACATAAACATCAACTCCAGAATATTGACCACCACAATATTGTAAAGTTAAGTACATATCAGTAAATATAGATTTACTATTCTTAACTCCATATCTACATACCTTGAAGCTCTTGCTATCATCAAGGTATATCGATCTACAGTAAAGATTTGTGAATCTATGCTTATCTGGATCTACTTAACTTTACAATACTCTGATGAGTCAATATCCAGGTTATGACATTTTTGTAGGATAATCCTTAAAACTCGATATTCTGCTGCTGCACCTAATGTGCTAGCTACACCCACAAGCCAGAGGTGATGCATTTCAAGGATGATAGTGTTGGGGTACTGTATGTCAAGGTGTGAACGCTTGACATAAGAATTTAGGTTTCCCAGTCGTACTTTCCATTAATTTGCCCTGGCACATCTTTCAATTTTTTTATTTCTCTGCCTGTCTGCCTTTGTAATAAGGGTTTCCTATATCCCTGACTTAGGAAAATGGCTGCTACAAACTGGATATCGACGATTTGGGGATTCTGGCATTGCCTTTAATTATTTTCCCCGATTTATGTTTAATAATACAGCAAAGTGAGGAAAGGCCCATCTTATAATCCCATAGGAACCTCAAGATATTTTAAAGTAAAGCACAAGGCACATTTAACCAGCTCAGCGCGGATAACATTAGAAACTGATGCTCAGGGGTATATTTATCAAACAATCACGCAGCGCAGCACATAAAGTCACCTTGCTGCGCTGCATTACAGGAAAAGGGCAGGAATACACTGTACTTAACAATATACAGTGCATTTCTTTCTTTTCATAGCACTAGCGCACAATGTTCTGCCTAGTGCCAAAGCAGGCTCCCTTGCACCATGATACAAAGGTGCCTACATTGTAAGCAGGATTGTTTTTGGGCAGAAAGGGACACCTACCTGCACAAAAAAAATCCCCTGAGGCATATTTCTCTCTTTATGTGTGCTGCAGAATGAAGCACATATAGAAAGAGGAAGAAACGAGGAGAAATAAAGATATTTCTCTTTGTTACACCTCACCTGGGGAGATGTAACATTCTAATGCATTCCCAGGTTTACCAATAATGGTAGATCTGAGAATGCGTCACAATCCATGGGTGGATGTGTGAGAACATCCACGCTCCATCCATGCAACGCCTCCCTGGGGCAGAGTAATGCAATGCAACGATTTGCGCTGCATTGCGTTACTCTAGATTTATCAAGCCACGCAAAGTGGCCTTGCATGGCTTCATAAGTCAAACTTAAGAGTTGAGTCGCTATTGGGCCCTATTGCGTGGAGCAAGAGCGACGCAACCCTTTGATAAATGTTCCCCTGAGTTGGGTGGAAATTGGGTCTCTAATTTCTGGAAGGAAAGTTAAGATTGTTTTTGAATTGCCTGACGACATTTCTGCCACCACACTTTGTATATAGTGTAGAAAATTCTATATCAGGACACTCATAACATTTTACAATTTCATTCAGAATTCAGACCATCTTCAATAATCCCTCAAAAAGAGGGGCACCCAACAGAGGTCCACAAGGGTAGGACTAGTGCCAGATATTTAACAGAACCACTGAATGCGCATATGATTTGGACTTATATGTTAAATGTATATTGTGTGAAGAACATGAAAACAGCATTCATTCTTTTAACTATTTATGCAATGTGTAGATACCTAACAGGCTTTACAGCACCAAGATAAACACAAGTAGTACTAGAGGTCTTTCAAAAGAGCCACAGAAAGTTAACAAAACAGGAGAGTTTTCAAGGATTTTACAAAAGTAAGATGATTCTTCATCATACTCAATTCCAAGGACAGGCTGTTCTACAGCCTTGGCGCCTGGCAGTGAAAAGAACGTCCACCTGAGTCGTTAAAAGTTTAGAAGGGTGCAATAAGAGAAGATGACCCAAAAGTAGAGAAGGTGTTGGGCAGTTCGCCAATTTAGATCTTTCCAAGGTTTATAAACTTGCATAGGGCACAGTTTCTGAAAACGAATGCAATGCAGTGGAGCAGGCAAAGTGCTGGGGTTCATTGTACGGGGGAGTGAGGACCGCAGAGCTATATCTGGCAAGATATGGCACTGTTGCTCTGAGCCCCAGTGCCGGCGCACACCTTTGCCCTTTGTGCTGAAAGGGTACCCTTCCAACAGACAATACTATGCTTAGACTAACTTTAAAGCTTTTCACAGATTGGATGCGTGCTGTACAGTGCAGTACTTCTACAATTTGGGAAAAATGAAAACATATTTCCTTTTTAACAACTGCCTCATAGGACAACTTGTCAAATCATAGCGCCAGTGTGTGTCTTTTTGCACTGGCGCAAAGTGTTGATAAATTGGGCACTTAAACCGAATGTGTTTCTCCACAGTAAGGCAGTGCAAGTTTGAAAAAAAGGACTGGATCCGACACTGGACTACTGATGACTGTACCTGCCTCTGTAAATCTATAGAGCTCGCCTGCTATGACGGGGCTGAATGCATAGTGCGGTTTTAAGGCCCCGGAGCTTCCGACAAAGGCGTGAAGAGGCTGAAAGGTTGGCCGTAGGGCACCAGCCATTAACAAAGCGGTGGCCCGGTCTTTTGACGGGAGCTGTAGCAAATGGGCGCCTCGCTATTGAATGTACCCCTGAATGAAGCCCGCTCGGAGCCGCCGCGGATTTGCCAAGAGGCGCAGCGTGAGATATCCCCGGCATTGTGCTCCTGTGGTAAGGCGGGAACTCGGTGTTTACTGCACCCGGGGAAGGAGACTCTGCAGGGCTTTTATTTTTAGCCAATTGCGACAAAGGCAGAAGAAAGAGGCGAGCATTGTGTATCCAGGAACGGGAGGTAAAAACGGCGCCCTTCTGGGCCTGTCGTATCAAAGTGCTTTTCACTGAACGTGTCCATCAAGCGACTACAGTACGAAATGATTACTCTATAATAGAGGTGTTTATGGAGACAATTATGTTCCATTTATCGAAAAATGAGTGATGACTACCACGGCTATCCCTCTGCGCTTTTTAAACATAATTCACACATTGTCTTAATTTGGCAGGCGTTGCGCATGAAAACAGCAAATCCAATTAAAATTGCCAATAAGGAGGTTGCCAGGCGTCACCTTCTGAAAGGTGTTTCATTTCTTGCGCCAGGCACCACGCTGCAGCAGATAAGAGGAGACGAAGGCAGCCGGCTGCTGAATTAACCTCGGCTCCTGTGCTTTCTTGGTGTTCTCTCTGCTGTTCCTTCGTGCACACCCTCAAGACGGAAGCACAGTGTTCATATATGACCTCTCGTCTCAAGATGGAGGCCCACTGTGCATACGTTACCTCTTGTCAACTCAAGTTAATGTTTATACTTGACCTCGATATTCAATATGGAGGCAAACTGTGCATACATTACCTCTTGTCATCTCAAGATGGAAGCTTAATGTTTATACTTGACCTCGAATCTCAATATGGAGCCACAATGTTTTAAATGACTTCTCGTTTCAAGATTGAGGCAGTACACTGTTCATATGTGACCTCTTGACTGAAGATGGAGGCACATTGATACCAAAATGGAGGCACATTATTCATTCATGGCCTATATGTCAAGATGGAGGTACAGTGTCTCTCAAGATGGAATCACATTGTTCATACACAGCCTTTCATCTCTTCTCCACCTCTCTCAGTTTTCACACACCATAGACTGCTGGGCTGGGCTCCTTTCTTCCTCCATGTAATTCTGTCCTCTGATCGCTTTGGTATGAGTCATGTCTTTCTGCTCATGCAATCCCCCACCAATCCACTAAGACTTGACAGTAGCACTAGTATCTGTCTTGCTGGTTGCTCTGTAGAACTCATATTATTTAAACTTGTCTCATTTTTCATTTAATTTCTACCTTCGTTCACGTTCTCTCCAGTATTGCTCAGCTCCACCTTTTAACTCACCCCCAGACCCCTCCCTTCAATTGGCCTTTAGAAATCTCTTCCCTATGTATGCATAACCTCTTGTTACTTTAAGCCTTCTTTAACATTTTGGAGTCTCACAATGAATGCCCAGAGTTAATGTTACCGGAGGTCCAATTAACTCTGAGGGAGAAGAGTCAGCAGGTATTTTGAATGCAAGCCAGAAGTTCCTTCAGAATTTGTGTTTGTTTGGAACAATTGTAAGCTTAGAGGAAAACAAGACAGAATTTATATGATTCATCAGACCTCATAATTTCCGATGAGGCCGATAAGAAGGTTAAAGACCTCCATCAGAAACTCTGCGGCAGTCATAATGAGTCTATAAGCTGATGAAGTTGTCTGTGTTCAGCAAGAGTTCAATAATTAACTGTACAGTCATGTAATGCTTAATGCATTTATATAACTCTCACTACTTCTGAGGAGGCGTTGAAGAGATTCACACTGGGCAGCCCTCTGCTGCAGAACTCAAGGGTAGTGTTTAGTCCAGTGTCTTTGGTTATTGTTGGTGGTTATTGTGGGTCATTGGGATTAGTCTTGATTGCGCAACCAAACTATTCCATGCATTTACTCTAGTTTCTTTGTGGTAGATTAAATTAGATGGAGCTAGATGTGATAATTAGTAAGGACAAGGGTTCATGTGAATGGTTGGTAGGTTCATAGATGAGGTTGAGGAGATGAGGTATTGATCGGTTGCAGGTGTACGATGATCTTCAAAGAGGGGGAGGTTGCAATCTTTGAAAAGGGTTGGGGATAATTTGCAGAAAAATATTAATGGAGATTATGGCGAACATGATTGTGACAGAGTAGGCTGTGCTCAATAGATAAGAGGTATGAAGTGAATGGGAGGAATGAAGTAGGCAATTGAAAAGAAATAAAGGAGAAGCAACTATCATTCGCTTTAAGTAAAGATCCAATTTCATGCAGGGTTTTAGTAATATAGATGATACTTTTGGAGATACCATGCACTATGAAGATGAAAAGTTGTAGAAATGTTAGAAATGGGTGTCTCTAGTTGGCAGTTGTTTGCACCCTGTTCAAGTAGGGACCCTTCCTTCTAGTCAAGGTAAGGGAATTACACACCTAAGATAACCCCTGCTCACCCCCTTGGTGGCTTGGCACGATCAGTCAGTCTTATCTCAGAGGCAATGTGTAAAGAATTTGTACATAATACACACAGTAACGCAATCTAAACCAAACATGACCAAAATGAGAAAAATCCAGCATACATATATCAAAATATCCCTTTATAAAAAGGTTTAAATCAGTTCAGTAAAGATAAAACTATGATGCATCACTTTTAGCACAAAGTACCTACTATGCATCAAAATTAAAGACAAAAACAGGAATAGCAGAGGTGAGGATATGGAAAACAAAGCGATGCATCTGTTCCCTACATGCAGGACAGGTCCTTGCTCCCAGGGGAGGTGGTACATTGATTTCTTAGTGCTTTGCAGGGGAGGTGGTGCATTGGTTTCTAACTGCGTGGGGAGGTGATGCGTCGGTTCTCCGGTCCCACGGCCTCGGCTCCTTACTGAAGTCCAGCGTCGATGGAGACTTGCCGCACTAGTGGGATGCATGGAAAATCCAGGAGCTGCGGGTGAATGTGGCATTGATCCAGGCACTGCATCAATTTCTGCAGGTGCAGTCAGGTGATGCACAGATTCTTCCAGCTGCACAGCAGGGCTGCGTCCGAGTCAGTGCAGTGGTCTCGTACTTTGGAGACATGGTGCACTGAACACGGGCTGCAGTGGTATTTTTGATTGTAGGCACATGCTGTGTTATTGTCTTCAGCTAGCTGCATGGCGGTGATGCGAGGAAATTCTTCCTGCACGACGGTACTGCGTCAGAAAAACAGACTCTGGAAGGATGATGTGTGGATTTTCGGCAACAGATGCATCAAATCAAGCTCCAAGGGCCCAGAACTGGAATTGGCACCACAAGGCAGCTAAGACCTCCCATCAGTGGAGTTCAGGGATGCTGCAGGTGAAGTCTTTGTGTCCCTGAGACTTATTAATAGGAGGCCAGCACACACAAGCCCATGAGGAAACTTTTCAATCAGGTTAAAAATGCAAAGTCAGGTCCTTGTTCTCTTCAAGACAAAAGCAGCAACTGAAGGCCAATCCGGCACAGCAAACATAGCAAAGGGGTAATACTCCTTCCCACAGCTCTTCAGCTCTTCTCCTTGGCAGAGGTTCCTCTTGATCCAGAAGTGTTCTAAACGTTTGGGGTTTTAGGTCCAATACTTATACCCCCTTTGGCCTTTGAAGTTGGCAAATTTAAAATACATTTTGTTGTTATTCATAAGTCCTTGTTGTGCCCAGGCTTGGCTCCAGATACACTCCAGTGGGGTGGAGACAGCTTTGTGAGAGGGCAGGCACAGCCCTATTAATGTGTTGATGACAACTCCTCCCACCACTACAGCCCAGGAAGACCCATCAGCCTGGTGATGGCTCATCAGGATATGCAGACTGAATTACAATTATTTATTAATTGATTACTTATATTGAATACAAATATGTAAAATTATTAATTGTTCATATATATATGTGTGTGTGTGTGTGTCTGCCTTAAATGAGAACTCCTTGAATCTGAAATTTACAAGTACTATCAGTGGGTCCCAGGTGTGTTTCCTTGACCTTGAAGTATTTATCAACAATGAGAAGATATATACATGTGCACACAGGAAACCGACGGCAGGGAATTCTATTTTACATTCTGATAGTTTTCACCCGCAGAAACTCAAACAAAGCATTCCTTATGTGGAGCATCTCTGTATGAAGAGAAATTGTAGCGAGCAGTCGTTCTTGAGAGATGCTCAGACTGGACTATCTCAGAGATTTATGGAAAGAGGTTAAAGCAACCCGGTCCTGAACCAAGCACTCTATAAGGTGGAGGGAATCTCTCTAGAGAATCACTTTTGTTCCCGGAAACAGGAGGAGGGACCAAGAACAGTAAGAAGAATGATGACATTAGAATGACCAGGGGATACTATGCTTATCATGTCAAGGTGAGAAATTGCATGAATTGGCATCTAGTGAGGAATGATCCTATATTAGGCAATAATGTTTCATACAGACCACTTCTAACATTTAGGAGGGTGAAATCTATTAGATAACAACTAGTAGTGGGCAGCCCTGAGGTGGTAGAAATGGAAGGGTGGCTAAAAGCAAATCTGGGGCTTAGCAAGTGCCAGAAGTGTAAGGCCTGCCAACATGGTGTAAATAAGAAAGAAATTGAATCACCATTATTAAATAGAACTTGGAGGATTCCTTGCTGTTATAATTGCAAAAGTGATCATGTAATATATATCCTTCAATGCATGTGCCCTAAACTGTATGTGGGAAGTAAAATACACATGGTGCATGTGAGAACCCTCCAACATTTGAGGGCAGTAAAGAACAAAGGCAGGACCTACCCCATTGCAAGACATATGAATGAGGTTCATGAGGTAAATATGAACAAGCTTTTCTATTTTGAGATGAACAGTCGAGGGGGGAACTGAGAATTAAAACTCAGACAGATAGAGTCAATGTACATAATTATGTTGAATACCAAGACACCCCATGGCCTTAAATCAGAAGAAGATATATATGTCCACATCTAGAAGGTGTGTGTCCTCTTGTCCGTCAACTCATATCAAGATACACCATGAGGTTACGTAAAATGAGAAGATGCAATCAGATACTCACGTTTTATGTTCTTGGAAGCTTAGAGGAAAAGAAAAAGCATAGGGAGTTAGATGAATAAGAGTAATTTAATGTTTGTACTTTTTCTAAGTCTAAAAGTGTTGTATTGGGGAGAAATAGCCATCCAATATGATGAGCCGTTAGGAAATTTGCACTTGCACCTTACAACCAAGATTAGGAAAATAAATATTTAATCACTTGCAGGAAATGTTTTATTCCAGCACTTGCACTTTTTCTGAATCCGCCTTGTGATTCGTTAAGAAATCATGCACAATGGTGAGATATGAAAACAGTATAAATGGCTCCCCAAGTGAAGATTCCATGATACATTGCACGAAAGCACTTGCACTTTAATCTGCAATAAGTCATTAGCATTTTTTTTAAATCAAATTACTTTATTCGGTATACAACAATACCATGAAAGTAGAAAAAGGAAAAATTTAAAAACAACAATGTTAGTTCAAATGCATATACACACATATCAGAATTATATTACAGATAAAAATTCATCTTTAAGATTATAAAAACTGGGCCTCAGTGACAATAGGACATTAAAAGTTTGTAAAAATACATTTAAAGTCTATCTAAAACAGTGGCGCTAATGCAATGCCGGCATAATAAAAGAGGGACCCATCTCCCACATAATTCATTATTTAATCAGCGTGACGGCTAGCGCAAAGAAAATTGCATCAAATTCCATCAACCTGTGCTTCTGAGTCTCACGGCCATCCGTCAAAAGTTAACAGTGCCAAAGAGTGTAAAACATCTGCGGACAATTTTAGGAACAGTAGAGCCAGTAGAACCTAGCATTTTTTAAAATACGCTTTAAAAATAACTTTCTGGGGTGTGCATAATAGGGGCACAACAAGACAAAGTGAAGTGTGTCCTGCGGAGACTGTTGGTCGCAGCCGCAAGAACCCCTCAACTCTATTGATGATAAGTACCCCACGGGCACCCCCAGTGTATGCTGCAATAGGTTCAACCTGAACCGGGTCATTCAAAATCTGTCCTGTGAGTTGTAAAAATGCTATAGATAAGGTTCCATACCCATACACGATTTGGTCAGGAGATGGGCTCTCACTGAAGGTTTAGTCAGCTCACTGTCTTCCCTAATGGATGCCAATTTCTTTAAAAAATCTGACTTGAAGAGGGCCTTGTCCCAGACTAACAATTTAGTGGGGTGGTTAAAATAGTCAATATAGCCCAGTCCTGAAAGGGTCTCCCTCATGTATTTTAACCAAGGGATGTTCCCCCCTTGCTCCCGGGCGATACAGTCCATTATGAGCTGTTGAGTTAATACAGCTTCTGGATTTGTCCATATTTTGATCCAACAAGAGAGGGCTTTTAATTGGATCCTATCTCTGATAAAAGTAAGACCCACTTCCTCGTGAATGCTTTAGGAGGGTGTACTCTGCGGAAGTCGAAGCAGCCGCTGCAGGAATTTATTTTCTTCGATTTGGATCCTCTGGGGATCAATGAAGCCCCAGACCTCACTAACGTATAAAGTTCTAGCATTGCATATGGAGTTATATAGTCGTAATATGTGTTCCGGGGACCAGCGACCCAACCTATGTGCAAAATTCATAATTGCCCCGACCAAACTAGTTAGAGTTTTACATTTATTGTCTGTCAGGGTTTTGAAACATAGGTTGCTATCAAATAAGATACCCAAATAGGAAAAGGCCTGCACTTTTTCCAATCGATGGATGGCAATCCTGTAAGAAAAATTCCTGCTTGGTCTTTTTCCCATTTCCATTATATACGATTTGGAGAGGTTGGCAGACAGATCCAGGCTCTCCATAAAATTAACAAAGCCATCTAGGAGTTGCTGTAGGCCCCTCACGGTTCGTGCCAAAAGCACAGCGTTGTCCGCATAGAGCAGAACGGGGATCCCTCTTCTTCCTATCCCAGGGCAGTCCACCCCTAAAACACTGACTGCCTGATCTAAGCCATTGATATATAAAGTAAATAAAAAGGGTGCCAAGATACATCCCTGTCTCACCCCCTTAGAACAGGGGAAGGAATCAGTGGTTTCGCCCTCCTCGTTATACCTAACCTGTGCTGAGGTGTGCTGATGCAAGGCCCTTAAACGGTCAAAGGGGCTCCTTGCTGACAGAAACGGACAGACTATTGGATGCAAAACAGCCGAATTCATCCCTATCTGGAAAACAACTTTGTGTCTGAGAAGCTCCTGCTCGGCTCACCCTGGGGACAAATGTGGCGTGCCTCAGTGGTGTCTCAGCGAAGACCATTGATCGAGTCCTTTTGGAATCCTGGTAGCCGGTAGCTGAGTGTGGGAGGTGCGAGGGAGCCGCGGCGTCCGAGGTGTCGGCTGAGAAGAGCGAGGAAAACAGATTACAGACTGCGGGGATGGCGGAGACTTACAGGGCGTGGAGCGGCGGATGTATGACATTACAACGCATCCTTTTACACCGCATGCCTTTACAACGCAAGTATTACAACGCAGTCCATTACAACGCATAGTGCTTTGGGGTGCTGGATAGTGAATAGTTTAATTTACTATTCCAACTCCAGTCCCCGTGGACACTAGGGAAGGTTATTGGATAGTAAATTAACCTGTTCCCTATCCTAGAGCGCCCCCCAGGACAATGTGTTGTAATAGGTTGCGTTATAATGGTTGCGTTGTAAAGGCTCTGCGATGTAAAAGTTGCGTTGTAAAGGTTGTTTACCGGAGCGGCAGTTGCTGAACGCCGGCCGGACTCACCTGCAGCCATTTCGGGCTCTTGGAGTGGATTTCAGGTCCGTGTGGACCTTGCGTCGGCGGAGTGCTTCACCAGTATGGAGTAAGGCTTGGGGAAAGCGTTTACTGTTAAAATACACGACGTGTGCTGCTTGATAAATGCAATTTCAGCAGCCTGGGTAACGTGGATGTGGAACTGTTCGGTAAAACTATTGTTAGATACCAGTGCATATGAACTTTAGTGCTACAGTATTATAGTATAATTATGGTTTAAAAGCGCCCTTTCCTTTTTTTTGGAAACAGTTGTGAAAAGAAGGACCATTCTTGGCATTATCCTGATATTAGTGGATTTTATTAGTAATTTGGGGGCTTCAATCTTTACCCTACATGACTCTTGCCGACACAGGAGGCATTTTCGCCGTTTGCTGGGGCACCTTTAAATTTGCCCTCATCGCTAGTCTCCCCCTGCCGCCGCTGCCTTTTTAGATCCCGGCACGGCCGCAGTGAGTGGGGGACTCCACATCCCAGCGCCCCCTGCGCCAGGAAGCAGCGCACGCCAGTTCAGCGCCCGGAGGCACATAAAGTCGACAACAGCCCCGCGTCGCGGGATCGTGCCGGGAGAAGCCCGGGACAAGGGCAGGACCGTCTACGGCCGTCCGAGGCCGAACGAGGACGGGACGGGCCCCCTCTCTGTGACTTTTGCTACGGATTCCCGTGAAAAGGTCAGTGCCCTGTGATCTGTTACTACCGGTTGCACAACTAGGACCTGATACTGTACCGGTTAGACCGGCGGGGGAGGCTAACTGTTTGAAAGAGGTAGTAGTGATGCTGCACAGTCCACCAGTGAACAGGGCCACATCAGAGTCTGTCCCAGAAACACCCCTCCAAAGCTCACGATTCAGTAGATCCGGCAAGTCTGCCCGATTGGCCTTGGATACTAATCCAGGGGTGTCAAGTAAAGCCTTCGACCAAGCAGCCAAAAGAAAGCGCGGGGGAGCTGCCCTAATAAATAAGAATACTAAAAGGAAAAAACAATTTACCACGGAGACAGAACCTTCTGTGGCTGAGTTAGATCGCCAGCATTTGGGAGCGGACGAGTCACTTATTGAAGTCGATGAAGCCACGTCGCCATCAGAGAGAGGAGGGGACTTCTGGGCCAAAATGGAACAGATATTTATAGAGTCTTGCCTTCCGATCCATAAAAGACTGGACTCCATCGAGAAAAGACTGTCTTACCTTGAATCACTGTGTATACCGAAAGTGGGAGGGTTGGTTAGGGAGCACATGGAAACAACCGGTAATGGCACAAGAACATCAGGCCCAAGCCAGATAGGTACTCAGAGTATAACTCCTGTGGATACAACCATAGAGAGGGTACCATCTGCCCAAAGTGCCATAGCAGATGTACATCAATCTACCCAGCCAGCGATAGTACCACCAATCCCCCCAGTTAATACAAGGAATACGGGGGGTTGGGGGGTGACAGGAGGAAGTAGCTATGGCCAAAGACCCAAGCAGGTATTGAATCTGGCCCAGGGGGCCGGACCATTGGGTCATAGCAGGCCTCAGTTGCCCCGCCTAGCCTTGCCCCCGGAGTCAGTTCCCAATGGGGTGGTTCTTGTGGGGGTACCCTCACTGAGCCCGGGAAAGGCCGAGAATTACAGAGACCTTAAAAATAAATGTATTTACTGGTTGAATCATCATAGACATAGAAGGGGACTGTATTGTGATCAATTTTAGGAATAGCTGGACAGTTAGGTATATTTGCAATTCGGAGTCAGGTAGTCCAGATACGCCTATTAGAACCCTGCCATTAACTTATTTCTATCCGGGTACACACAGCAAGGACCGCTTTGAGCATAAGTGGGAGGGGATCGACTGGACGGGCGCTGATAACCAGGGAGGTAATCGTATTCCAGGTAATATTAACAGGAATGGCCCTTTAAATAGCCCAATGCCTCTTGATATGTTTTACCATCATAACAGATTTAGCAACCTGGAATCTGTAGACTGACTAATGGAACTAAGGAAGCCCCCCTGCTACAAAGCTGAATGTAAGAATTTGCAGGCAGCAAAAGCTAATTTTATTGAGATGAAGCGCCTTTTTTTTGTGTCAGGAACTGTGGCAGAGGAAGGCACACCAGGGGACAGAAACAGTCATACCAGAAGTGATTTACTGAGTGGGACAGGAGGCGATATGGAAAGTGGATGTTTTAAGGCTAGAGAAATAGGGAGAAGGGGAGCCAGCAGCGTGGGTGAAAGGAACGAATTGACACAGCCGGGTGACCGTCTTTTCAGATCACCCGACTATGGTGCAAGTAGAAGCCTAACACATAGGGAAGAAAACGGGAGTGTCAACATACTTTCCTGGAATGTTGCAGGTCTGAAAAATAAACTAACATCAGATAACTGGGGTCTGTTCATGGACAAACACGATATCTGCCTTATGCAGGAGATGTGGGCCCTGTACGATTACCAGCGGAGTGGGTTTGCAACATTTAATGTTCCTGCATCAAAAGGGGGAAGAGGAAGACCGTCAGGAGGGCTTATTACGTGGGTAGCCACTCTGAGGAGTTACGGCGAAACAGGTGACAGTCAATTCCCCAGACATCCTATGTGTCTTGCTAATACTTCCAGGGAACAAGCACTTAGCCATAATTAACATCTATTCCAGGCCAACACAGAGTGGTCAGGAGTCCTTGGATATTGATCAACTGAGGGGATTTGTCAGGACCCTTGAGCCCGAGGTTGGTATAATTATTGGGGGGGATTTCAACTGTCAGTTTGAACCCCTCACCAATTTAAGCAACGAGGACCCTGACGAAGAAAATCAATATTGGAACATACCGGAACCATCAATTCCCCTAGTAAAAGCGTCGACACCGTTGGTACTCCAAATTATGTCCCTTATATTGCCCCTATCGGTAAGGGGGAACAGCATTTACAACGCAACTTTTACAACGCAGTACCTTTACGACGCAACCATTACAACGCAAGTCATTACAACAACTTGTGCTGGGGGGCGCTCTAGGATAGGGAATAGTTTTAATTTACTATCCAACACCTTCCCTACTATCCACTGGGACTGGAGTTGGAATAGTAAATTAAACTATTCACTATCCAGCGCCCCCCAACGCAAGTCGTTGTAACGACTTGCGTTGTAAAACTTGCGTCGTGAAGGCATGCGTTGTTAAAGCATGCGTTGTAACGACGTACATCCATCAGTAAAACCTTGTAATGGCCGATTAAAATCAGATAGGCCTGGTAAAGTGACATTTAATAGAGTTGGTCAATCTTCGATCATCGATTACATTTTGATTGAATCTAGATTGTGGGACAAGGTCCAGGACTTCAAAATCCATCATCGGTTGGATAGCGACCATAATGCCCTGGTAATGTCCCTGAAGCCAGGGAGTTGGGGATTAAGAAACAATATGCCAGCGTTGAATTCCCCTCCACAGCCTCTTCTCCTGCACAACAACAGGAGGAGAGTAAAATGGCCCTCTATTTTGGGCTCCTCTGAACGGCAGTCCCAAATCTATCTCCAAGTGTTGCCCTTCCTTAGTTATATGGCAGAGGTGGGGTCTAAGGGGGCAGTAGCTGGGATGGATAGTAGACCCATCGAAATTCATAAAGAGTTAGCCTCAATAATGTTGGAGGTTTTTTTCCCACTCCAGACTTTTAGGGAAAATGTGGCTAAGAGTCATCCTTGGTATACTGCTGAATACCGCAAGTTGAAAGGAGAGCTGGTCAAAGCCATCAAAGAAAAAGACGAATTACGTACTAAGTCCCTAAGGGTGCTGTATAAGCAGGTCATATAAAGGGAAAGAAAGTCCTGGGAGGTGGAACAGTGGGAAGATTTGAGGTAAGCATTACAACGCAGAGACCTCAAATCCTTCTGGGCAATTGTTAGTAATGAGGGCAGGGTTGAGAGGAACGCTATAAGCCCAAATATAGCCCCAATAGTATGGGAAGAACACTTTGGTGGTCTCTACGCTGAGCCAAGCAACGGTGACTCCGATTTCGAGTACCTGAGCCTCCTCTACAAGCATCGACTGGCCGGGGCTCCGGAGATATCAACTCTGGAAGTAGAGATTGCCATAAATAAGTTACTACCCAACAAAGCCCCGGGGCTTGATAAAATCCCCGGGGACTTGTTTCGGTCGGAACCCAAAATATGGGCCCCTTACCTTTGTGTCTTGTTTAATACAATACTAATGGGCATAGACCCACCTGAGACATGGAGGGGGGCTGAGATAGTTCCCATTTTTAAAAAAGGCTGTCCCCTGAAGCCCTCAAACTACAGGCCCATCAGCCTGATAGATATCCTACAGAAGGTATTTGGGAGGATACTCTTGGATAGGATTTAGCTATGGGAAGGGGATAACCAGATCTTAAGTAATTTGCAAGCGGGCTTCAGATCTGGCATCTCAACCATTGACCAGATCTTCCGCCTACAGTTCCTTTTCTGGAAAACAGTGAGTGTGGAGGGTGGCAGCCTCTACCTCATTTTTGTGGACCTACAGGCCGCGTTTGATCTGGTGCCCAGGAACAAGCTGTGGAGAGTTCTCCATGACCTTGGTATGCCGCATTACCTACTGGGAGTATTGATCAGGCTCCACACAGGAATTTACGCCCAGGTTAGATGTGGAAAAGCGGGAGAACTGTCTGGACACTTTCCAGTGCAAAGGGGGGTACACCAGGGGTGTGTGCTGGCCCCTACTCTCTTTTGTCTGTATATAAATGGGCTTGTTGAACACCTTCTAGCCATAAAAGATACAGACGCCCGAAGACTAGCCACAGGAAGAGTGCCCGCACTAATGTTTGCGGACGACACTCTACTGTTGTCTCGAACAGCCACCGTCATCCAACGCATCCTTGATGGATTTGCAGATTTTTGCGCCTTAAGTGGATTAGAAATCAAGTAAACCAAAAAATGAGCTGGGAGTGTCAACTTATTTCAGAAACAGTTCAAACATTTAATCGTCACGAAACATTCATTAGGATTTATACACCGAAAAAGGAATATTGATATTAAAATAATATACAATCACAAAAACAATCGAATTCTTGTCTTTCGTGATGTGCAGCAGCCGACGCGTTTCGTCCTAAAGACAGGACGTCATCAGGGCTGCAAATGAAAACATATAGTACAATAACATCAGTGCATATGTTCAAACTTAAATAGAAATTATCCTAAAGAAAAGAAAGAACTAAATCATTCACTGACTATTAATTAAAAACAGCTTATTGTGCCTGGTAGTAGTGAAGAAGAATTCTTGATAAAATTATTGCACTGCTAGAAACTTGCGGGAACTATTTACAACATATTGAAAAAAAGACGATTTCAAAAACTTCTGTTTATTACAAAGTAATCACATCTACATCCTGGGATAACAAGTTGGCAAACTGATGTGTAAGCATAATGAAAAATTCTATAAGGCCAGCTCACCGTGTATAATTATAAAGAGTCTCTTCTGTCTTGGCCTTTAGAATTTGAACCTTGTGTCAAGGGAGTATTCTACATGAGGCCCGAATCGTCCACCGCGTATCAGTATTGGATTTAAACTGGGGTGGGGCAGAAAGAAGGAGAAAACCATTCATTCACCTCTCCATGCTATATTTCATTATGTGGGTGAAAATATTCACCTTCCCGTTTTAAAGCTGCTGCTACTTTCAGATTATCTAATCATTGAGAATTTAAAACTAGCGTCAAAGAAAAATCATACCTTATACTCATTAAATCAATGACTCTCTCCAATCGATTAATCTCTTTTTTCTTTAACCGAGAGTCCTTTAAAAACTGCTCTGCCCATGAAATATTATACCTATAAAGATAGGTGGACTTTAATGCATTGTTTTATACCACAATCCATTATAAAGGAGCTAATTACGACTTTCCTGTACACTCACCCCAAATCAATATATTAATAGACCATGAATAATTGCCTTCTCTTGATAACCGATCATATCAATTTCTTCAAATTTGATCCAGTCTGAAAAAATATATAAGGAATAAACTAAGTATAAAGCTCTAAAGTATCCTTTCATCAATAATCTACCTATTCCTCTCTTCTTACCGTTCGTAAGGTAGCCTCATGCTCCTCTCACCGACCCGGGTACGGTAAATCCCGATGGTGAAATGCCCTGGACTCTATGAGCTTAAGAGGAGCCCAGTGACCAATCACTGCATGCGTAATTTCGCGCGCGGTGTGATTCAACCCATCTGTGCACAAGAACAAGTTCTCAATCAGGTCCGCTATCAGTGTGTGTGACAGTTGTTACTATTGGCCAATCATGCGCAGCCAAGTCTTGCTATTTTATGCAAATTTACCATTCCAAAATGATGTTTCTATTATTTCCGGTTATATATGCCGCATTTCCGATCATGCGCAGCTAGGAGTGGGTTCTCTATCAGGTCCGCTATCAGTATGTTTAACAGTTGATTCTATTAGCCAATCCCGCACGGCTATGTCTTGCTATTTCATGCAAGTTACCACTATAGACTGCTGTTTCTATTATTTCCGGTTGTATATACCGCCATTTCCGATCATGCGCAGCTAGGAGTCGGTGTGTATATCAGTTTCCAATCACGTCGGCTATTAGTAGTAATGCTGTTTTTTCACTCTAAACCACTATTTCTATTGTTATTGGTTATACGTGGCACCATTTCCGTTCATGCGCAGCTCGGAGTAATAGTTGGTACCAGTTCACAATCTGGTCCGCTATTTACGATAGTATCTGACGCTATTACCAAACATGCGCAGACAATGACCCCATCCACTGTTGCTATTCTATCTGATCATGCGCAGTGAGTTCTTATTGAAATAAGAACAGTTGCGTTCGTATGTTCGATCACCTTACAGATTCGTATCTACTGGGCTTAACTAACCCTTGCCTCCGCTCATACGGGGCTGACCCCGTTTCGCCACTTACATAAAATATGATAACCCTAGCGTTGCCTCAATATGTACTATATAATTATTTTATCCGCTATGTGTGTACTAGTGTTGTAGCTATGCAGACGTCCTGCACTGTGCTAGATTGGAATAATTCTTCGTAAAGAGTGAATCTGTGATTTCCTGCACACACGTACCTGAACTATGTTGCCTCAAAGTAGGCATGGATTAGAAATCAATCTGGCTAAAACAAAATTTATGATTTTTAATCCCCCAAGGCAAACAAGACCTAACCCTGCCCTGAACGGCAAACCTCTAGAGAGAGTCAAGACGTTTGATTATTTAGGAATTACTCTCGAAGAACATCTGGGGCGGGATGCACAAATAATGAAATCCTCACTGAAACTAACGCAGACTGTGGGTGGGCTATCCAAAAAGTACATAACATCTCCATTTAAGCCGGCCGCCCCTGTTATTGAAATCTACAGGGTACAAGTCAGAGCAGCCGCACTATACGGGGCAGAATTATGGGGACACTGTCGGCCAAAAAGTTTAGTAAAAGTCAAACATACATTTATGAGAGTGCTCTTTGCCCTACCTGTCAGTAGCCCATTGATCCCACTAAGATTTGATCTGGGATTATTCCCCATGGAAGAGGAGGTTGCCCTGAGGTCTTTAACTTATTGGAGAGGATTCTGATCTGTCCCAGAGCTTGCACCGTACCGTGCAGAGTTCCAGGAGGTATGGGTGGCATTGAGGTCAAGGAAAATTACTTGGTTAGCGCATATCAAGGACCTGTGTGCACGGCTTGATGTTCCTGGGTTATGGGAATTTCCTGAGTCAGCTACTCTGGCTTATTACAGAACTGACCTGTTAAAAAGGTTTAGGTCTAATAACTTGTTGGCCCTGCATGCTAGTACGGCAGTAGGGAGAATGACTAGTGAATTCCTCGAGATTAAAACAGAATATAAGAAGGAGGAATTCCTAGATATGATCTACCCAGCCCAAGCTAGGAAGCTGTATTAAAAATTAAGAATGGGTAGCCTACCACTAAGGTCATTGACTAAGAAATGGGATGTAAATAAAAGTACAGAATGTCCGGCATGTGAACACCCAATAGAAAATGTAAGCCATGTATTTTTCTTTTGTCCAGCATATGGGCTGTCCTGTAATAGGTGGATTAAACCTATCTGCAGGAATCTGGGTTTTCGCAAACATGAGCATGCGCTTAGAGTACTTAGATACGACACCCACCCACCGGTTGTTTTTGCTTTTTCCCGATTTCTGCATGGTATGTGCATTAAACGCAGAACTTTTATAATGATTTAAATCTAGATTTAAGGCTTTTAAGATAGCCATGAATCACTTTGATAACTACTCAGATGGTTTAATTCTATTTTTAGCTTGGAGCATCTTTGATGCCTTTTGATGTAAATTATGTGTATATATATGAAATGTGTTCTTAACTTCAATATGTATTTTAATGTTTTATCTTGTGCTTTAACATGTACTTTTATGGCCCACTGTGGCCCAAATAAAGTTATCAATGATGATGAAAATGTTGACCAGACCTGCATCAACACTCAGGACCCCCATTAGTTCCCAGAGCTTATTCCGATTGACCCGGTCGAGGGCTGCCGTAAGGTCCATGAATGCCAAATAAACCGTCTCATCACTAGCGGCGGTGTATTTGGCAACCAAAAGATACAGGTTGAGGCATTCGTCTGAGGTTGAACGGCCCGGCCTGAACCCATACTGGATGTCCGAGATTATATTGTGTTTGTCTGCCCCGTCCATTAGCCGATTCAGAATGGCCCTCCCCAGAACTTTCACAGTTGCCTTTTTTGAAGATCGGCACTATTGTTGCTGTGGACCAAGACGCAGGAATCCCTGACTCCACTGCAGCGTTTATGACTCTCGTTAAGATGGGTGCCCAGAGGTCTACCTGGCTTTTTAGGAGGTCAGGGGGGATCCTGTCAGGACCCGGGGCCTTATTCCGTGATAAACCCTCAATGCCTACTTTTATCTTGTGCAGGGAAAACAGTGTCGGGAGTAAGGTCATATTTAGCTCCTCTGCTGGTGAGGCTGAATCACTAGTACTGCCTCGATTGTATAGGCCTCGAAAGTGCTCCAGCCAGGACTCCGGTCGGACGTGGCATGCAACTTTGGGATTGTTTGTGTCCTGAAAGCAGGGGTCGTTTATGACTTTCCAGAAAGCGGCCGAGTCCTTTGCCTCAACCGCTTCTCTTAAGTTCTCCCATGCTTGGTGCTGTTAAGAGAATTTTCGGAGTTTGACTGCCTGTTTATATCGTGCCCTACACGTGGACACCAGAGTTTTTACTTTAGGGACTGCCTTTAGGGCTGACCTTAGTTCCCTTAAAGCTGTTGAACATTGCTGGTCAAACCACCTAGGAGTGTCCTGTTCCCTTCTTTATGTTCTGCACCTGAGGAGGCTGTCAATGCGTTGTGCAACGCCTTCAAATACTTTTATTAGGTCAGCCCCCTCTACTGTTAGGTCTAGGCATTTCAGGACCTGCTGTTCCTTCTCTGAGAACAACTCCCTGTAAAAAGTTTCGCTGTTAGTGTTGCCCATCTCAGTCTCCTTCCCCGGTCAACAGCTGTAATTGTGCCGCTTGCCTGCGGTCGCTGTGGGTCCTTTGCTGGGAAGGGGTCCTGTATGGACAACACTAGTGGGTTATGGTCGCTAAAAATACTAAGGTCTATGGTGAAGCTTGTAATCCAAGATTTAAGTGTGTTGGAAACAAAAATGAAGTCAATAAACGTACCCCTTCCTCTCCCTTTAAAGGTTGGGTGGATTAAATTCCCCATACCCACACTAGTTAGGTCCATGGTATGTGCAAAAACATGCATTCCTAGGACCTTGCTTAGCTCATTTCCCTCCCTAGTGTGGACCATATGCAAACCATCTTCCAATGGGCAGGAGGACCATTCCACCTTGCTGGTGATCAGGTAGGGACACAAGTGGCAGTTGAAGTCTCCCACTAATATCTTCTGGGCGCTCATTGGCCCTAGCACTTCTAGTCCCACCAACCTTTGATCCAACTCGACCCATTTGTTTGAGTTCTGGCCCACTGTAATGGCATTGTAAAAATTGATGAGGAATAGTTTTAGGCCCTTGTTCTGATACTGGATCCCCTGCATGTAATCTGAATTACAGCCTAGGTCCACCCATCTCCCTTGAAGCTTCAGGTCTACATAAATGATCAGGCCCCCCCTTGGCTCGCCCTGAAGTGGACTTGCATGCTGGGGCAAAGAACATTTTATAACCCTCCAGGGTTATTCGACTGCTGCTTACCTCCCACGTTTCCTGGAGGCATATGATGTGGAATCTCTTAATATAGACAAGCCAGTCGGGATTTTCTATTTTGTTGGACAGGCCAGCTGTATTCCAGGAGATTATGTTAATGTTTCCATGCCTCACGGCAACTGGGGGTTCGGGCCTCTGGCGGGTATGCGTGCTTGGGGGTGCAAGGGGTGCAACGATGTTCTCCACTAGTCCTGACCCACTAGAATCTTTCTGCCCACTAGCTGGAATGCGAGCATTGGATTTGCGCGTGGGTGTTCCCCCGTTAAATCCACCAGGGACCTCCTTCTCCCTTTCAGCCTCCTGGCTGGGGACTAACCCCCAGTCAGTCAGTCCAAGTCGCTTAAAGCAGAGACGCTAAAGAGTGGGGTATACCTGTTCATTAACGGGACTGGCATCTCTCCCCACTCTGGTCTAACTAGATGTCGTCTGGGGTCGTCACGGTTCAGTGAGTGCATCATGTCTCTATAGAAAAAACTAAGAGGGAGCATTCTGATGTTTGTGCCACCCCTTCCCTGATGCAGCACCTACCGTCGGTTGTCAAGAAGACCTCTTGCCATCTCTGGGTACCGAAAGTTTAAAATTACACAGTCTCCCGGAAAACCCTTCCTGGTATTTCCAATCCAGGATACCCTTCTTGCCATTAAGATGTGCCTGTGATGTTTGATATTACAGCCCGCATAGTTCACCAACCAGTGGGCCTCCTTATTTATCAAGGTGTGCGGGGTTTCTTCCCTCTCATCGCTGCATGAAGGGATCCCTGTCATGACCACCGTGTATGGACTTGATGCTGGTGGAAGGTCACGTATCGGGAGACCCCTGGTGTTCTGTACGTGGTCTAGACTAGGTGGCGCTATGTTTTTTGGCAGATCAAGTCCGAGTTCGGTGGTTCTGGGCACCCTATTAGTGTTGTCTATGTTCCGCCCTTGCCTCCCCTATCTGTACAGGGTTTCCCTTATTGCCTGATGGTCCTGGGTCAGTGCTTTTGTTACTCTCCTCCATTAATCCCTTGGTTGCAGCCTCCTATATTCCAGTGAACTGGTTATACCCCGTGGTTAGTTGCCCCTAGATTTCCTAACGTATTGGCTGGCTTATGAGCCGAGCTAGGCTCTGGATTGCCTGCCCCGTAGGGCACTAGCCCCTCAGTTCTGATGGATACAAAGCTGCCCTTTGCAAGTAGCAGCGAAAGCTTCCCCTCTATCACCTCTAGTCTCTCATACAGGGGCCTCAGCTGGGTGGCTAAGATTGTTTCCAACTCTGGACTCTGTGCTTTATCCACCCCTTTATTAGGCTCTGCGTCCTTGCAAGTTTGACACCGGAGGGGAACTGTGGGGCCCCCTGTTTCTCTTGCCCCGCTCGCCTTAACTGTACCCCTCTGTCTCAACTTTGGTTTTGACGTATGATGCCCCCCCTTTCATCGGGTGCCTGGGGCTTTGATATAAATTGGAGAAGGGGCCATGGATGGTATGGCCTTGGCTTTCGAAGCCTTATTAGAGCGAGTAACCACCTTACCCCTATCCTCTTGGGTTATTCCTGTTTCAGACCCATGTGTAGTGATCTCATTCACACCATCCCCTCCCCCTATTAAGTCAGGTGTCACGGACATGCACCCTGACTGGCACTCGTTTTCAACTATGTAAATCTCTGTCTGGCTCTGGTTTACATTAATTGATTCCAAGTGTTGCGGGGCCAGTCCCCCCCCCGTGATGGCGGAATGGCGTGAATTAGAACCTTTGTGGGGTTGCCAATCGTGTTTTTTGGTTGGCCTAAGGGGATCCTCCCATCAGGTGATTTACAACTAGCTAGAGCACCCATGGAGGATCGCTTGTGCTCTATGAGCATGTCCAGCGAGAGCCTCTTTTCCGTTAGTTGTATTTTGTGGCTCAAAAGAGACTCTGCCCTGGATAAGAAAGTATCCAGGTTCCCCTTGATCCCCCCCCCCTACCACCGAGCTTATGGCTTTCCGCTTACTCATCATACAAAGATAAGAATTTTAATTAACTTAATCAAGGTATTGCAAAAAGTCAGTGATAAACTGCAACAGTCAGTGCCTTGGAGGTGACTAAGTTCTCGTTGAAATCTTACTCACGTATACTCTGTAATGTCCAATGTTCATATAATCCAGGGTGACTCTGGTTCTTGTTTTCCTCCTCATGACTTTCCACGTGGTGCAGGGCAACTGGTTGATATTTATGGTTGGGTCGTCTGTCTTCCTCTCACTGATCAAAAATCCAGCATAACGCGCCCACGCTCAGGAAAGAAGATTAAGGGGGATGGCCCAGCCCGGCCTCTTTCGGCCTCTGATGGCCTTAGACGGCCCCGCCCTTGTCCCGGACTTCTCCCGGCGCCGCCCGCACGCGTTGCGTGGGGGAAGGCGGCACTTTATAGCGTGATGACAACGCCTCTCCCTTCAGCAGCTGTGAGCACTTGGGCCGGGCAGGAAAGATGCAGCAGTGCACCCTGAGATCGAGAGTCCCACCGGGGTAGTGCTGCGCGTGTGTCAGGCGTTCCCCGTCTAAGAAGAAACACCGTCAATCAGCCCCTCAGCATAGAAGCAAAGTTACAAAGGCCCCCGCACTGTGTGGGGGAAGGCGGCGCTTTATAGCACGATGACAACGCCTCCCCCTTCAGCAGCTGTGAGCACTCGGACCAGGCAGGAAAGATGCAGCAGTGCACCCTGGGATTGAGAGTCCCACCAGGGTAGTGCTACGCGTATGTCAGGCATGCTCCGTCCAAGCAGAAACACCGGCAATCAGCCCCACAGCATAGAAGCAAAGTTACAAAGGGTCATTAGTACTTAATAATCTTTAATGTGAGCTAAGGTGTTGAATGAGAAACATGCCAGAGCAAAGATTTCATGATATATTGCACAAATGCACTTGCATTTTAATCCGCAAAAATGCACTTGTTTTTTATCATCATTATTTGAGTTAAGGTATTGAATGAAAAACATGATTAGTATATATGAGTGACACCCAGATATTGGCACAGATGAATAGTACAAAATTCAATACAATATAGGTTACAGGTGAAATAAGATTTCAAAAGTGACTTTTATTGAATTTTTCCCTTGCTTTGAGACATTTTTCATTGAGGGAGCATATATGTGCTCATGACATAGTGGAATATTTTAGTATTATATGGTCAAGGATTTGTCAGTATTCGTACTTGGTAATTAAAAAGACGAATGTCAATGCTATATCAATAGTACGTATGGTGCAGCCCCCGAATAGGGGTTGTCCCCCAGTGCACAGCGTAAGAAAACAAATAAATGTTTAAATCCAATTTGAAGAAGAATTTCATAAACATTCAACTGAAACCTAGTCCATAGTCAATTGTTTTTTAATGAACATTTAGTGTCAATGATCATTCATTTTGATATCCAAAAATGTTCATAAAATCAAAGTATGCATCTCGTGATTTTCATTCAATGTTGATCAGTAATCCCAATGCTTTTAGGGCATTAAATCTGCCCTTTGTCAGGGGACATTCTACAAACAAAAATGATGTAATAGGTCTTAGTTAGGAGACGCTCGCAACGTCTAAAACAGTAAACATCGTGTAGGTAAATGAAGATAAGGGGTGCATGTTAATGCCAGTTATAACGCAGAGTACCAGACACACAATAGAAAACATGCAAGAAGCAGGATAGTACTAGAACACGGGGGGAATAGGTAGTCAAGAAAAGGTGGTAGTGATGAGTAAATCAGTGCATGAGCTATGGAAAAATGCAATGGTGTTGGGTTATTGAGCAGTGATCGATAATCTGTAGAAAATAATATCACCAGAAAGAACCATATGTCTGAAAGTGAAACTGAAATATGGTGCCAAGTGAACGAACCGCAACCAGAAGTTAAGAGTGTGCAGTAAACCGGAAGGCTATATATAACTCGTGGAATGGTGAAAAAGAACATGCGCAAAAGTTAACAACAAACAGTTCTCACATGGTCCACGAAGTTTCAAGAGACTGTAGGCACTGAGAGGTACAGAAAGAAGGAAGAGAAGTGCAGAAAGAGGCAACAGAAGTGCAGAAAGAAGCAAGAGAGGTACAGAAATAAGAAGAAATGTGCATAAAGAGGCAAGAGAGATGCAGAAAGATGCACCCTTTAAGGCTATGTGTACCCTGGGCTTTATTGTTTTAAAATGAGTGGGGGGGCTCACTAACTTTTGACCTCCATCCTCCTGGGATTTACCTCCTGCCCTGGCACCTTTTCCGCCTCCACTGGTTGAAGGTTGTTTTCCACATGTCTTTTTACTTCTTGAAGCTCTTTCTGGAGCGCGCCTACTGACTGGTGATATTTCCAACATCGGAGGCACTGTGACTACAGGAAGGGTTCACTCTTACCCCTGGCAGACAAAGTGAAGGAATCTGATTTGAAGCATAGCGCTTCATCTGAATGTGATTAATAAAAAAAATACGTTCACCAAATAAACCAAAGATTAAATTGACACTGTAGTTAGGTTTGTTAATAAGATCTTAACTTGTGTTAAAAAAGCAGAAATTGACCAACAAGAAAACTACAGTTAAAGTGATGTTATAGTTAGTTATGAGGTGACCAGCGAGAAAAAAAGCCCAATTGGCTAAACAGATCACTCTATTATTTGAAGTTGTGTACCCACGGGAATCTTGCGAGAGTCTGCCAAACCCAACTGTCCAGATATCTTTACACTTTGAAGTTTATTTTCTCAAAAACAAATGAGCAGATTTACACCAACGCTTTCTTGGTAAAGATCTATCTTTTTGCCTAATTTTGTGTAATTACGCTCAGCCATTTAGACTGCAGCAGTGCCTAAAATTCCCTATGGAAATTGAATGGGGAAATTGCTTGATGGATCACCATGAAACGTTCAAAGAAGGAGCTACAATGGATAAACTTTCATTTTGGAAAGTTTTGTGAAGATTTCTCAAATAGTGCCAAAGTTATTAGCAGGCTAAAAAAATCAATGTCCTATGGTATCTATGTAATAACTACACAGTATAAAAAATAAACATTGAAGGAAATGTATGACTAACTTTGTTAATAAGACCTTCATGATACCCTAACATAAATATTAAAAATAAATTCATTGATAAATCCAAAGTTAACCACCTGGGTGCTAAGAACTATGCCTGGGCATAAAATTCCGCTCGGTCATGGAGTTTGCGGAATTCAGGAACTCCGAGCTACTCCTAGCATGGTCATTTGGGGTGGGTGTGGATCTGAGTTCAGTGGGTCACCAGGTGGAGTCTCAAGGTGAGCTCTTACTAAGCATGGGCGGATTTTGCGAATCTGGCATACGCGAACTTGCATATTTATGGATTCACAATCCGCAAAATCCGCGAACTCTCGCAAATTTGCGGATTTTTGTGTTTTTTTGTGTTCGCAAGGGTTTCTGCCAGTTCGCGAGGTTTGTTTACCAGTTCGCAATTGCGAACTTACTTTTCGGCTCGCAACGGCCGCGACTATGATGTTTCTACGTCTGGTTCATCATCACAGGTTCACAGCACCTTCTGTTTCACCACTGCCACCCTCTGGTATACCCATGCCACCCTCTGGTACATCCTCACTGCCACCCTCTGGTTGGTTTATCACTGTAGATTATGGGGGTGAAAGAAAGCAAGCACACCTGCCCTGATTCAACTGCCATGAATTAATTTGGGGTTGATTAATGTGTCACTGATTTTTAAACTTCCAGTCTGGCTGGCACCTGCTTCCTTCCTTATCTGTAATTTGCTTTCTGTTGCAGTGCAATTTTTTTTCACAGGACCTTTATGGCCTACTTGTAGCTATTCTATGAGCCTGCTGTGAGGGTCAGAGAAGGGTCATAGAATAGTTGCAAATAGGCAACTGAACTCTGGAGGGGCCCTCAGGAAGCACTAGAGTGAATGGTTACTAATGTTAAGATTGAACTTTTGCACCTGCTGATTGCTTTCAGTTTAGCAAAAATCGTTTTTCTGCATTTTCGCACGATTTGCGGGGCGCGAATCCGTGCGAGATCGATTTCGGAAGCCGCGAATTCGTGCGAATACACGATTTGTTTTTTGCTGCGTGTTTGTTCGCGTGATTTTTTGCATGTTTGCAAGCCGCTTGTAGCGCAACGTTTGCGAAGTTACCCTAGCGGTCGTACATGGCCGCGGCCATCTTGTTTGCGTGACGTAATTCCGTTTCCGGGCGCTATGTGTAATCTCGCAAAGTGTGCGGCTCGCTCATACATGTTCGCGTGTGATCGCGAGGAAAATCTCGTGCGAACTTACCCACGCGGTCGTGAACGGGCGCGGCCATCTTGTTTCTCATTCATTGCTATGGTTCTGGGCATGCTCTCTGTATCCTTTCTTAATCTCTGCCATCCTTTGCTTGTTTGAAGTTTTTTTAAATCTATTTTACTTATTATCTATCCCTCTATTTTTCTAGCTCTATATTTTTGTGTTTTCTGCTACTTATTGTTAATTTTAAACTACTTTTTTTAACGCTTTTCTTTTCTTCTTCCCTGTTCTATTTCTTCTTTCTTATTTTGCTTCCTTTCTGCCCAGACCATGGCAAAGGGAGCCGGGAAGAAGCCCACAAAGGGGAAGGGTCCCGCACCCCGTGCCCAGCTCCCGTGCGGGCGTTTGAGGGGGGAGACAGTTGTAGCTCGGGAGATTTTTAGTGTGGAGGAGGTGGCCTCACTAGTCTTTCACGTCCAGCGCCGCCTCCCCAGGACCATCATGGGAGGCGGCAGGATCGCTACCGGCTACGGGATCCGGGAGCGCCGGAAGCGGTGGGAGAAGGTGTGCCGGGCCATGTTTGAACACTCTGGGGTCCGGCGCACCTATAACCAGGCCACCCACCGCTGGACGGATCTCATGGACCGGGAACGCGACCTGCTGGACGTGCTCGGCGTAGAGATCCCCGGGCTTGGTGAGTAGTAGTAGCTATTTCTATCTATTTCATCACTACTCTTTTTTATCCCGCTCTGTGTGTTATTATATTGCAAATTTTTGTTTTTTACCAAGAGCAATAATGCTGCTGATTACATTGTAGGTAAATTATATTTCAAAATCTTCTATGCATTTCAGGTGCACTGCTCTCCTTCTCAGTAGCCTTGCTACTATGCTTATTTGTTTTCTATTTTGTGTTCATTTCATTGGCCTGAGAAATTATGTATGAGTGTAGTGTAAAGAACTGCGTAATGCTAGACACTAAGGGTCAGATTTTCAATTACCGGCGCATCCCTGCAAAGTAGCAGGGATGCGCCAGTAATTGTGCGCCATGCCACCACCACCCATGTTGTGCCGTATTTACAATGTGGCGCACCATGGGCCCAAAACGTCACAGAAGCCTTACGCATCTGTGCCGTAAAGGTGGCGCATTGCTGGAGTTGCGTGCCAACGATGGCGCAGCTCCAGCAATGCTCTGGGGTGCCCTATCTCTCCAATGCTGCATCAAGCCGTACGTCGGCTTCAAGCAGGCGCAGGCTTTGAGTCACGCATCATTGTCCTAAAAGTGACTGAATGACATCTTGTAGATTTCCCTCAGCCACTTTTAGGATTCGTTCCTGCGCAGGAACGCCCTCCCTTGCGCCGGAACGCCCCCTGATGGCGCAGGGCTTTACAACGTGATGCATCTCCCATATGCGTCACTTTGTCAATATACGCCGCACCATGGCGCCTCTTTTGTTCTGCCGCGGCGTCACAAAAGTCACGCAACAATGGAGCAAAAGAGCCGCAAGGGGAATCAGCCCGTACAGACTCAAGTCCAGTCCTTCCTTTAGACACATGGCTATAAGAACAAATAGTGGGTGTGGTCGGTGGATTGATAGTTTGAGTATTCACTGATCTGCAAGCACGATGGACTTTGTCTGTCACTTTGCGTGCTGCGGACTGCTGCCTGCCAGGCCTAGGCAAACCTTTTTAATAGTTTGTTTACTGAGTTACATAGGAACTTTCCAAGTCAACGGTCCGCAAATCAAGCAATGCTAATAACGTAGTAGAACACATGAGATTGGTCAATATATCCCGTGGAATAGTTGTCCATTTGCTATTTCGCCAAAATATTTTGTTATTGTTCTTTTGAAATGTTTGATTTGGTTGACAAATATCATCCATGTTTTCTGGTCTTTCTTTCTTTCATGTTGTACATCAGCTCCCCCCAGGGGCAAGAGGACACAGGAGGAGGAGGAGGGTGCTGTTTAGGATGCAGGCCAGGATCGGGCAGGCGAGGGCTCCTTTGCTGGCCCCAGTAAGTTTTAATTTTAATATAGAGTACCTATTTTTTCCTAGCGTTCCTCATTCGATTTTTTCTAAATCGTCTTTGATCTTCTTGTAGACTGGATCTAAATTCTTATCCTGCCTCGACTATGACTCCCTGTGGTATTACTAGATTATTCTTATTAGTCTGTCTGTGTAGCTAACTAAGATTGCACATTTGGCAATTCCATTGGACTCCCATTCTAGTCAGCAATAGCTCTATGCACTGAGTGCAGTCCTCTGGGATTGTCCATAATGTCTTTTCAAGTATTCTAAATGTTTATGCATTGACAATTGCCAACAATAAAAAGGTGAATGACCACCAAGAAAGAATAAGATACTACTTTACTTTGGGTTTGGATAGTAGGACAATCCATTCTACTACTGTTGCAGGGACAAATCTGCACAAACAGAACTATGGACACTAAATAATGCATTGCTTAGCTTATCAATTATAATAGGTGCTGTTAGACTTTCCACATACCTCAGTGATAACAGACTTTGTAGTTGAACCCCAATCTCCTTACTGACTAGATAGTGTGGCAGAGTCATTTAGCTCCCAAAGTCACCGATGATTGATCCCCAATGATGATTAGATTATCCAACGCAGGACAAGAGTACGGAGTCAGAGTCAAGAAGTGTCAGAGGCACGGACTCATGCTTGCAAAAATTCCAAAACCTTTAGCTCATCCACTCTAGTCTGGAGGACCAAAAACCACAGAGTCTATTTAAGTTTAAAAGCTTTATTAAAAGTAAACACATTTATTAAAATCAACTTTGTCATAAAACTAAACGTTTAACAGAAAATGGAAAAGTGCTTAGTGCTGACGATTAATTGGACACATTTCTTGTGGTCGAGCCAAGCTCTCACCTGGTTTGAACTTGATCCTGCTCGTGTTCTTAGAAGTCAAGCTTCTGTCTGTTAGGAGAAAAAGTGGTGCGTGTTAAAAATAAAAAGCAAGCATTCATCAGTTGTGCCAAAAAGTGCAGCAAGACAACAGCCTTCCCTGGAAAAAGGGACGTTTTTACTTTAGAGTAGACAATCACAAATTATTACATTGTATTCAGTTTTTTTCACATTTCTTTATTCCTCCTAGACCAAATATTATATAGTAGTGAGTGGTGTATTCTAACATTCTTAAATGTACTTTGTAGGTGGAACATCTGGTGGCGGGGCCAGCGCGGAGGTGGTGGTATTGGACGAGGGGACCAACTCGGGGGAGGAGGCGGTGCAAGTGCCGGACGTGCCTGTGAGGGTTCACACGGTGGTGGCGGGCAGAGGTAAGCTATATATTCCTTACTTATTGAGATTGAAGACTGCATAGTGTGCTTTCTGCACAGGTGTATTATAAATCAACCAGGTAGTAGCCTCCTCTAAATGTACTTCGACTTAGGTGTGAAGTTTTTGGCGAGAAGAATCCCAATAAGATCTGAGATGAATTTGATGGATGGGATGAACGAAAAGCAAAGAAGGGTGTAAGTAAGTGTGGAAGGACGAGAAATTTAATGATGACTGGCAAAGAAGAAAGATATGTGTTTGCTTGGTCCCCGAGGTGGCTGGAAAGGAAAGAATATGGTATGGTGCATGGCTGGGTGAATGATGAAGCAAGGATGGGTGGAAGGAGAACAGCCTGGGTGGGTGAAACAGAAACTGTATGTGTGCATATACTTTGAATGGATGGATACCTGGATCATGGTATTATCTGACTCTTAGATAGCATATGTGTATCTAGAGAGAGTAGACGGTCACTGGATGAACTAAGTGTTACTTTGAAGAGCATGTAACACTGCACCCGCACGTCCGTTCCAGTGTAGGAAAGGCAAGGAAAAGAAGTTGTAATTTTGTCCAAATACTTCCATGAATAGTAGCAGTAGTTTGTATTGCAACTGCAAGCACAGCATATATCCGGTTATTACTGTGGACACTCCCTACCTCTCTTAATAACTTTAGTTTAGTAGTAGTACGTCATTCATGTGTGGGTGTGTCACTGTTCACTCAATATTAAGCAAAGCACCTAAAGTCATCCCATATGTCATCAAATACATCCCATGTGAAGTGATAGATAATCAGATTATTTAGCTTCTTCATTTTCCTTTTCTAGTACTCATTTGCACTGTAGGGTGAAAGCTAAATTAATTAAGCAGTAGCCCTTTTAACAGAGTATTCTCAGTGCCAACCGTAATAGAAAAGTAAGAGCTTCACCACCTGCATGTACTGGACCGGTACAGTAACGCAAGTCTGTCTCACTCATGATGGTGTGCGTCTGTTTTTCTCTGGTGCAAGTTCACTGTGCTGGCATTATGCCGGCTTGCATAAGATAACGTACCAATTTTCCTAAACAAGAGAGAAGAAGAAGAATAAGACTGGTGTACTGTCATAGTCGACTGTAATGGAAGTCCATAGTGCTCGTAGAATTTGTTCCTTAAACTCCCACTAATGTTAGAGAAAGGATGAAGAAGTGGGAGGTTAGATAGATACTGTCCTCAATAGTTATGTACTGTGCTTTCAATTTGCTACATGTACTGTGACACAACATTCTGCTCAATCATTTTGTGTTAATCTTAAGGAGCATTGGTTACAGACTATGTCTTTCTTTCTTCATATAGTTGCTCCTTCCAAATCAAACAGACCATCAAGGAGGGAGCTGGCTGGAATGGCCCGGCAACGGAGGCTGGATGCCACTGTCGCCGAATATCGGCGGCTGGTGGCCCTGGAGGAGGAGGACATGCAGTCTACCGGTACAACAACAACATCCACTGGGACAGCTGCATCCTCCTCCGTGCCCCCACGGGCTGCCAGCCAGCGCAGTGCTCCAGCGGTACGGAGCCGGGCTACCAAAGCCAACCGCCACCGCCAAGCAGCAAAGACATCAGCTGCCCCCCACAGGAGTTGCAAGGCACGCCAGCGCCGCTTATCCCTCAGAGTGTCCTACCTGGAGCAGGAGGTCTTAACCTATAAGAACTTGGTGGAGGGCCTCCGCTTCGACCATGCCACCCTCCGCAAGGAGTATGATGCCCTGGCCGCTACAGTGAACAGCATCCTGCCATAGTGTCCCTTGCCCCTTTTTTAGAGACTTTTGGGGGGTGCGATTTGGGAGTTGTTTTTTTTTTGGGACTTTTGAAAGACAATCGTTGGGGATAGGAAGGGTCTTGAGGGAGATTATTTTGTTAGGGCTACAAAAATATACTTTTTGAAACTTTATCTGACCATACCTGTTTTTTACTCCTTTTGAGTCTGGTGGGTGGGGGTTTAACAGTAAGTTTGTTTTCCTGAAGAGTCCTAGGACTTTAGTAGTACTACCGTCAATCTCTCGTCTAGTCCTAATACTCCATTATACTTCCTCCCACCAAACGCTTATCTTACCTGTAATTTGTGTTTGAAAGTAGGGCTAGGCCCAGGGCTGGCTCCACGGGAAATGGCGATTAAGGTTGGCAATCCTGGGCAGATGAAATGTCCTCATTGCTGTGGTACTAGTGGTGTGACACAGTGGCAGTTGCATGCCTATGGAAAAAAAGAAAATGAAACCTGGTTTGTCCTTACTCTAGCATTACAACGGTACGATAGAGAATATAGCAGGTGACAGTACACTAGAACAGTGCCACACAGAGCCTAACAAATGGTAAAGTATTGAAAGTTTAACTAGTACTTGCGTTGAATTTCTTTGACATTGGCTACTACTACAAGAAATAGTACTGAAGCTGAGTAAGTCTAGAATATATCCTCGGATTCCTTCACCAGCCTGTTGCTATGACCTTATCCTCCCCAGCAAGTGTGTGGAATTATTGATGTCATTTAGTGACACATCAAGCAAAACCACACAGCCCGGGGGAAGAGGGTTAGGGTTTGGAAAATGGATGGGAATGGGGGTTTCTTTTTGGGTAGGTTTTGTTGAGAGAAAAAAAAAAAGCACAGCATGGACAAACAATAATTGAAGATAAAGAAATCTTTGGGTACAAAGCTAACCATAAATCTTTTAAGTGACATAAAGGAAGTGCATGCCATACTGCATGCATTGTTACTGAAAAGTAAGTGGTACTAGAATGCGACAGTACAGGGCTGTAGCGTTTTCACTTGCCTATCTCTGCACTCAGAGAAACACTTCTTACATTAAATTAGGTTTAAAAATTAGCCGAAGTAAAACCTATAGAATGGCTGTAGGGATCAATTTAGAAGCAGAGAGAGATCCAAGAAATGCAGTCACACTCATAGAAGAAAACAATGGATACTGTATCTGTATGTTGTTGTAGTTGTCCTGTTGAATTTGGTAAGTAAGTTGCATGCAGCAAACAATTCCTCTTATTAGCGGCACTCCTCCATTCCAGCTGACACTTCGTCCATCAATGTTGGTGACCAGAAGACACCCTGTCCACTGCCTGCCTGGTGGATGCTGAATTGCGGCTCGCTAATGTGAAGCCTGACTCCATCCTTTTTTTCCCCTTGCACAGACTGAAACCCGGCCTGTAATTATTGAACGAAAAACAGGAAGTGCTATTACAACACCACTGATAAATAAAATATAAGGTATGTACGCTGTGTAGTGAAAAAAGTCACACTTTGATTTTCCTAATAGACAGTACAATATTTTTGAAAGTGCGTACTCTGTCTGAGTCACCTTTTGAAGGATAAATAAGTATGGGCAAATTAATTTAGCGGATCTTTCCCCTCAAGCTAGGTGTACTGTAAACTGTGTTTTAGAACAAAATTAGACCTTCCCAGCAGTGCTCCCACCCAGACCCTTACTAAAGCCAGTCGCAAAAATGTAGAAGACCCCCAATCAGATCTCAAAAAACGAGGCCTAGCAGAAAACTGGTGACAAAACGTACTTTGAAAGTAAAAGTAGGCCCAAATACCCCCTTACCCACCGTGGATTGTATTCAAACCACTTGCAAGCAAAAGTATCCATAGCCAGCATCGCTCCAAGACTCGAAAACCCCCCCACCCAAACACATGCAATAGAAATACTGCTAACCCTAACGAGCCCTAAGTTAAGAATAGTGGCAAAGGCTTTCTTTAACTATGCCAAATCCCCCCTTTCCCACCATACTACTGCTTTTGAGTCTGGTGGGTGGTGCTTTAACAGTAAGTTTGTTTTCCTGAAACTTAAGTCTGTGTCATTTTCTTCCTTTAAGTCTAAATGGCGAAATGTTTTCAACACTAAGTGCCTCTCACAGAGTAAGTGGTCCCCCCTTTCCCACCATGGATTTTCTTCAAATCACTTGCAACAAAAATTACACATTCCCACGAGTGCTCTAAAACCCCAGAACTCAGTTGCAAAAATCAAGAACACCCCGAAACACATGCAATCCTGCTGCTAGGGCTAACCCTAACGAACCCTAGGTTACAAAAAGTGCCAAAATCTTTTTCCTCATGGATGTTGTTTAAACCAGTTTTATCCGGTATTAGACCTTCCCAGCAATGGCCCCAGAGCCGTCAACCCAGGCGAAAACAAGTAGAAGACCCCCAAACAGCCAAAAAGCAAAAGTACAAAAATGTGGACTTAGTCACATTTCTGAAAATTTCCAAAATCACTCAGCGCGCGCTCTGCAGCTAGGCCCTAACTCCCCTCTGCCTCCATGGATTTCCTTCAAACCTCTTGCTATCTAAACTATCCATACCCAGTAGTGCTCCCAGACCCCGAAACCCACCCACAAACACCAGGAAGGCCCCCAAACACCCCCCGAAAACGCTACATTGAGCGAAAAGTCAGAAAATGCAAAACCTTTTTCCTCATGGATGTTCTTAAAACCAGTTTTATCCGGTATTAGACCTTCCCAGCAATGGCCCCAGAGCCGTCAACCCAGGCGAGAACAAGTAGAAGACCCCCAAACAGCCAAAAAGCAAAAGTACAAAAATGTGGACTTAGTCACATTTCTGAAAATTTCCAAAATCATTTAGCGCGCGCTCTGCAGCTAGGCCCTAACTCCCCTCTGCCTCCATGGATTTCCTTCAAACCTCTTGCTATCTAAACTATCCATACCCAGTAGTGCTCCCAGACCCCGAAACCCACCCACAAACACCAGGAAGGCCCCCAAACAGGCCCCCGAAAACGCTACATTGAGCGAAAAGTCAGAAAATGCAAAACCTTTTTCCTCATGGATGTTGTTTAAACCAGTTTTATCCGGTATTAGACCTTCCCAGCAATGGCCCCAGAGCCGTCAACCCAGGTGAAAACAAGTAGAAGACCCCCAAACAGCCAAAAAGCAAAAGTACAAAAATGTGGACTTAGTCACATTTCTGAAAATTTGCCAAATCACTCAGCACGCGCTCTGCAGCTAGGCCCTAACTCCCCTGTGCCTCCATGGATTTCCTTCAAACCTCTTGCTATCTAAACTATCCATACCCAGTAGCGCTCCCAGACCCCGAAACCCACCTACAAACACCAGGAAGGCCCCCAAACAGGCCCCCGAAAACGCTACATTGAGCAAAAAGTCAGAAAAGACAAAACCTTTTTCCTCATGGATGTTGTTTAAACCAGTTTTATCCGGTATTAGACCTTCCCAGCAATGGCCCCAGAGCCGTCAACCCAGGCGAAAACAAGTAGAAGACCCCCAAACAGCCAAAAAGCAAAAGTACAAAAATGTGGTTAAAGTTTTAATTATATTAACTTGTGCAAAACAAAGAAAGACAGAAACACAGGAATAAAAGTGAATAAGTACGGAAAAGAAAATTTCTGAATTCATTGGCTCCTTTTCAGGCCTCGGTGTCAGGGAAGAAGAGTTCGTCCTCATACTCTGCGAATTCAGGCAGAAGTAGGTCAGTGTCACCTAACACAGAAGAAATTCCCTCATCTAAGTTGCTGTCCTCCTCTTCTTCTTCAATCGTGCGATCTGATACTTTGAAATCTGGTGGTATGAGGTGCTCATTCATCTTGATCATTGTCAATATCTCCACATTTTTGGGCGAGAGGCGGGTCCGTTTGCAAGTTACAATGCCACCAGCAGCACTGAAAACCCGTTCAGAAGACACACTTGCGAGTGGGCAACACAAGTAATGTATAGCCAGGCGGGTGATCTCTGGCCACAATTCTTTTTTCCCATGCCAATACTCCAATGGGTCAGCATTAACATAGACCTCTGTTGAGTCATTCAGATAGTCCTGCACCATCGACTCAAAGTTCTCCACGGTTCCTCCACTTTGCTGAATTTTTGCTCGGACCTTTTGAGAACTATAACCAATCTCAGCTAGCCAATCCTCTTCATCACCCGATATTTCTGTTGTGTCTGGTGCAGATGATGCGGTTGCCGGTGTGTTTAACGGCTGAGAGGTCACTTCTGCCACAGCCACAGGTGCAGAAGTGGAGTCTTTTGACTGGGGATGGCCTGCTGATGCTGATGTACTGTCTTTTCCTTCAATTTCCTTCCGTTCTCTTTCAAACCTGATGGCTGACCAGGCTATCCAACGTTTGTACTTTTTAACATCTTCATCACCAAAAGGAAATAATGCACAGCCTGCCAGTGCCTTTTTGTAGCGTGGATGCAGAATAGTAGCACAAATGTAATGCTGTTCTGAGTGGATCTTTTGAAGACGTTCATCGCCAAGTAGACGCTCTAATAATTTCACTGCCAAAACAAAAGCTTCTTGCTTTTCTTCATTGTTTTGAAACTTTGAAGACACCGCCTTCAGTTTGTGCTCCAGCATGCGCAACAATGGGATAGCTTTTCCCAAATTACAGTCCTCCCTGCTGACTGCACGCGTGAAGACCTCAAAAGGATGAAGCATGTCTGTCAGGCTTTTAACTAGCTCCCATTGCGCCGCATTTAACCTCAGGTCCTCCTTCACAGCTGTACCCATTGTTAAGAAATACTGATCGAGTACCGTAAACTGCTCATACAGACGCTCAAGCATGTAGAAGGTTGAGTTCCAACGTGTTTGCACCTCCTGGATGAGTGCTTTCACTGGCATTCGACGTTCATGTAGCAGGCTCCTCAGATGCTTCCGGGCCTTAAAAGAATGGCTGAAATGATTGCACATTTTTCGGCAGGTGACCACTAACTGGCATGCTGGACTGTCTTTTTCCAAGAATTTTTTCACAAACAGGTTTATACAGTGCGCCAAACACGGCACTCTGAAATAGTCACCCAGTTCCATGGCCTTAACTACATTGGCACCATTATCCGTGGATACATAACCAATCCCGCGTTTTTTTGGAGACAGCCAGTGAAAGACCTTTGTGTTGAACTCATTCAAAATGTTTTCTGCTGTATGACGTAGCTCCAAGCCAAACATGGCTAGTGTTGCATGTTTCAGAGCAGCTTTAAAAACTTGGTCCAGGTCAGCACCTGCGTTTAGCTTTGCTTTAACCCCTGAAAAAGAGACCAGATGCACATGTAATCAGTGCCTGCGCCACTGGTCCACATGTCTGTTGTCAGATGTATAGTGTGAACAGCACTCTTCTGCAAAGCTGCCCCAATCACCTCCAGCACATCTTCATGTAGTGCTAGAACCGCAACTCGGGCAAAATAGTACCGGCTAGGAACCTTCTATTTAGGGCAGAGCGCTGCCACTAATTCGAGAAAACCAACCCCTTCTACAAAAAAAAAAGGGGGAAGATCCAGCGCTAGCATTTTAGCCAGCTTAGTGTTATACAGACGCACCATTGGGTGGTTGCGGTCATATGAGGCGTCTGAAAATAACATTGTTTTAATGTTGCCCTGGACCATTTTACGGGATGATGATGATGACTTCTTCGACCCAGTTACGCTCGCTGATGAACTTTTTCGTATTGGTGTCTCACTCTGTCCCACACTCTTAGTGTGGCTCCCAGGGGTACTGGGTGTAAGTGAAGTGTGTGACACTTCTTCCTCCTCGTCATCATCAGATGGAACATCAACGTTTACTCGACTTGCAATTCGGGCTTTCTTGATCTCCTCTAGGTGCGCCAACCATTGGACAGTGTGCTTTCTGTCAAGATGACCTCTCTGGCCTCCAGTCCCATAGTTGCTACCAAGCTTACCATGACTAACTGCAAGCTTACAAATGCTACAAATGGCTATGTTTTCCCTTCTTGGTGAAACAGTAAAGAAGTCCCAAACTGCGGACTTGTAATGTCTGTGGGGCCCGGAGGAGGCGATACTGGTGGTGGTCGTGCTGCTAATGCCAGATGAAGTGGAGGATGTGTATTGCTGAACTTTACTACGTTGTGCACTTTCACCACCACTAATTGAGGTCGAGGTGGATGGAGGTCCCTTCTGGCGAGTAAGAAATATGGAGCGGTAGGTTGTGGTGTACTAGTTAACATCAATGATTGTGGTGTTCCCATTGCCTCATCGTCGACTTCATCATCACGCTCAGCAGCTTGTCGGGCTAGGGTCAAAATGTCTGTTTGCTGCATGCCCGCTGGGGCTTCAGTGACGTTAGTGACGTCGTGAGAGTCTTCAGCAGCAGGAGTATACGCCACTTCTTGTTGAGCGTCATCACACTCCATAACTTTGAGAGTTTCGACGACCTTCCTTTTACGCTTAGCTACCTTTGTCAGATCATGGTGTGGCTCCTCAACCTCACTCTCAGACGGCAGTGGTGCTGGTTCCCAAGTAAGATCCATATCATCAGAAGGAGGTGGGCTTGAAGAAGATGTAGACACCAACACCCTTGATCTTTTCCTTGCTCGGGATGTGGAAGACAATGAATGATCATCAGGAGGAGTGGCTTCCCCGAATGATACCTCGGCTTGATTGTCAATTTCCAGATGTGCCCCTACTTCTGGAGGAACAACTATTGTGGCCACTTGTTGTGCCCCTCCATGCACCTCTGCTTGCTCCTCTCCTTCCACATGTACTTGGGCTTGTACTTGCACATGTGATTGTTGTTGCGGCTGTGGTTGTTCAACACTTGTCTGATGAGCTACAACAACCTGTGTTGATTGAGGGACATTGCTGCTGCTTTCTTGCGATGAGCCAACATCACTGGTCGATGGTGATTGAACAACTATACTGGCTGCCTGTGCAGCACTCAAGGGCTTGGACCTAAGTTGGCGTGGTGGTGGTGGCACTGAGCCCAATGGAGCGGAGGTGCTGCTCCCAGCTTGGTCCCCAGCAGATCCCGCTGCTGCTGCAGGCGTACTTTTTTTTATCCCAAAAAATGTGGCGGTCGTCATCACACCAGTCTCCTTGGTAAGTGGCGCCACTTCCTTCTTCTGCTCCTTACTGGCAACTTTCTTGCTAGAGGAGCTACGGGCAACTTTTTTTGGGGCCATCTTCTTCAGATGTCACTCTGAACAGCAGGCCGCAGTTGCACAAGTTGCAGAGTTGTCTGTGGCCACGCGTGACGTTGTGCTGCACACACCGCAGCAGGACTACTTCCTGGCACTGGTGGTTCTCTTGTGCACCTACCTACAAGCAATGGAAGACAGAGGAACATCAGTTATACACCCCAAAAAGTCGAAAAAACACACAAAAATCAGCACAATCCCAGCCCATCCATAGCCTCAATGGTGTGCAAAGGGCCCCACCAGCAGCCCCACAAAAACGACAAAAAACACAAAATTCAGCACAATCCCAGCCCATCCATGTACTCAATGGTGTTTAAATTCAAGAAGACACCCCACAGAAAGACTAGGCACATGCAACACTCACCACCCCTGGGCAAAGGGCCCCACCAGCAGCCCCAAAAAAACGACAAAAACCACAAAATTCAGCACAATCCCAGCCCATCCATGGACTCAATGGTGTTTAAATTCAAGAAGACACCCCACAGAAAGACTAGGCCCATGCAACACTCACCACCCCTGGGCAAAGGGCCCCACCAGCAGCCCCAAAAAACGAGAAAAACCACAAAATTCAGCACAATCCCAGCCCATCCATGGCCTCAATGGTGTTTAAATTCAAGAAGACACCCCACAGAAAGACTAGGCCCATGCAACACTCACTACCCCTGGGCATAATGGATGAAAAGTAGGCAAAATAAGTGCAGTCCTCAGACACTGCCTCTCTTCAAAATGGCCCCTTGCACCCCAAGCACATGTTGCCTGTACCAGCACTCAAGATGGGCACCCACCACCACCAACCACATGGCCAGTCCACATCAACAGTACACCCCAAAAAAAAACGAAAAACACACAAAAATCACCACAATCCCATGCCATCCAGGATGTTTACATTAAAGAGAGTGAGACCCCACAGGCAGACTCAGTCCATGCACCACCACCCCTGGGCAAAGGGCCCCATCAGCAGCCCCAAAAAAACGAGAAAAACCACAAAATTCAGCACAATCCCAGCCCATCCATGGCCTCAATGGTGTTTAAATTCAAGAAGACACCCCACAGAAAGACTAGGCCCATGCAACACTCACTACCCCTGGGCATAATGGATGAAAAGTAGGCAAAATAAGTGCAGGCCTCAGACACTGCCTCTCTTCAAAATGGCCCCTTGCACCCCAAGCACATGTTGCCTGTACCAGCACTCAAGATGGCCACCCACCGCCACCAACCACATGGCCAGTCCACATCAACAGTACACCCCAAAAAAAACGAAAAACACACAAAAATCACCACAATCCAATGCCATCCAGGATGTTTACATTAAAGAGAGTGAGACCACACAGGCAGACTCAGTCCATGCACCACCACCCCTGGGCAAAGGGCCCCACCAGCAGCCCCAAAAAATCGAGAAAAACCACAAAATTCAGCACAATCCCAGCCCATCCATGACCTCAATGGTGTTTAAATTCAAGAATTCACCCCACAGAAAGACTAGGCCCATGCAACACTCACTACCCCTGGGCATAATGGATGAAAAGTAGGCAAAATAAGTGCAGGCCTCAGACACTGCCTCTCTTCAAAATGGCCCCTTGCACCCCAAGCACATGTTGCCTGTACCAGCACTCAAGATGGCCACCCACCACCACCAACCACATGGCCAGTCCACATCAACAGTACACCCCGAAAAAAAACGAAAAACACACAAAAATAACCACAATCCAATGCCATCCAGGATGTTTACATTAAAGAGAGTGAGACCCCACAGGCAGACTCAGTCCATGCACCACCACCCCTGGGCAAAGGGCCCCACCAGCAGCCCCAAAAAAACGAGAAAAACCACAAAATTCAGCACAATCCCAGCCCATCCATGGCCTCAATGGTGTTTAAATTCAAGACGACACCCCACAGAAAGACTAGGCCCATGCAACACTCACTACCCCTGGGCATAATGGATGAAAAGTAGGCAAAATAAGTGCAGGCCTCAGACACTGCCTCTCTTCAAAATGGCCCCTTGCACCCCAAGCACATGTTGCCTGTACCAGCACTCAAGATGGCCACCCACCACCACCAACCACATGGCCAGTTCACATCAACAGTACACCCCAAAAAAAACTAAAAACACACAAAAATCACCACAATCCAATGCCATCCAGGATGTTTACATTAAAGAGAGTGAGACCCCACAGGCAGACTCAGTCCATGCACCACCACCCCTGGGCAAAGGGCCCCACCAGCAGCCCCAAAAAACGAGAAAAACCACAAAATTCAGCACAATCCCAGCCCATCCATGGCCTCAATGGTGTTTAAATTCAAGAAGACACCCCACAGAAAGACTAGGCCCATGCAACACTCACTACCCCTGGGCATAATGGATGAAAAGTAGGCAAAATAGGTGCAGGCCTCAGACACTGCCTCTCTTCAAAATGGCCCCTTGCACCCCAAGCACATGTTGCCTGTACCAGCACTCAAGATGGCCACCCACCACCACCAACCACATGGCCAGTCCACATCAACAGTACACCCCCAAAAAAAATGAAAAACACACAAAAATCACCACAATCCAATGCCATCCAGGATGTTTTCATTAAAGAGAGTGAGACCCCACAGGCAGACTCAGTCCATGCACCACCACCCCTGGGCAAAGGGCCCCACCAGCAGCCCAAAAAAACCGAGAAAAACCACAAAATTCAGCACAATCCCAGCCCATCCATGGCCTCAATGGTGTTTAAATTCAAGAAGACACCCCACAGAAAGACTAGGCCCATGCAACACTCACTACCCCTGGGCATAATGGATGAAAAGTAGGCAAAATAAGTGCAGGCCTCAGACACTGCCTCTCTTAAAAATTGGCCCCTTGCGCCCCAAGCACATGTTGCCTGTACCAGCACTCAAGATGGCCACCCACCACCACCAACCACATGGCCAGTCCACATCAACAGTACACCCCAAAAAAAAATGAAAAACACACAAAAATCACCACAATCCAATGCCATCCAGGATGTTTTCATTAAAGAGAGTGAGACCCCACAGGCAGACTCAGTCCATGCACCACCACCCCTGGGCAAAGGGCCCCACCAGCAGCCCAAAAAAAACGAGAAAAACCACAAAATTCAGCACAATCCCAGCCCATCCATGGCCTCAATGGTGTTTAAATTCAAGAAGACACCCCACAGAAAGACTAGGCCCATGCAACACTCACTACCCCTGGGCATAATGGATGAAAAGTAGGCAAAATAAGTGCAGGCCTCAGACACTGCCTCTCTTCAAAATGGCCCCTTGCGCCCCAAGCACATGTTGCCTGTACCAGCACTCAACATGGCCACCCACCACACCAACCACATGGCCAGTCCACATCAACAGTACACCCCAAAAAAAAACGAAAAACACACAAAAATCACCACAATCCAATGCCATCCAGGATGTTTACATTAAAGAGAGTGAGACCCCACAGGCAGACTCAGTCCATGCACCACCACCCCTGGGCAAAGGGCCCCACCAGCAACCCCAAAAAAACGAGAAAAACCACAAAATTCAGCACAATCCCAGCCCATCCATGGCCTCAATGGTGTTTAAATTCAAGACGACACCCCACAGAAAGACTAGGCCCATGCAACACACACTACCCCATGGCATAATGGATGAAAAGTAGGCAAAATAAGTGCAGGCCTCAGACACTGCCTCTCTTCAAAATGGCCCCTTGCACCCCAAGCACATGTTGCCTGTACCAGCACTCAAGATGGCCACCCACCACCACCAACCACATGGCCAGTCCACATCAACAGTACACCCAAAAAAAAAAACGAAAAACACACAAAAATCACCACAATCCAATGCCATCCAGGATGTTTACATTAAAGAGAGCGAGACCCCACAGGCAGACTCAGTCCATGCACCACCACCCCTGGGCAAAGGGCCCCACCAGCAGCCCCAAAAAAACGAGAAAAACCACAAAATTCAGCACAATCCCAGCCCATCCATGGCCTCAATGGTGTTTAAATTCAAGAAGACACCCCACAGAAAGACTAGGCCCATGCAAAACTCACTACCCCTGGGCATAATGGATGAAAAGTAGGCAAAATAAGTGCAGGCCACAGACACTGTCTCTCTTCAAAATGGCCCCTTGCACCCCAAGCAAATGTTGCCTGTACCAGCACTCAAGATGGCCACCACCACCAACCACATGGCCAGTCCACATCAACAGTACACCCCAAAAAAAACGAAAAACACACAAAAATCACCACAATCCAATGCCATCCAGGATATTTACATTAAAAAGACCCCACAGGCAGACTCAGTCCATGCACCACTCACTACCCCTGGGCAAAAGGCCCCAACAGCAGCCCCAAAAAATCGACCAAAAAACACAAAATTAAGCACAATCCCAGCCCATCCATGGCCTCAATGATGTTTAAATTCAACTAAACAGTTGTATCATGCACCCATAACCAACCCTGGTCCTACTGGATACTGTGGCTACCCACAATATATTGTATTTAATGTTCTGAAAAAGTTCCAAAATTGTAGTTGCAGCAACTGTAATGCCCTAAACAAACTTACTTGTGAAAGTTGATTTCCAATCCAAAGGTGATCCAAAGAAAGTCAAAAAGGCCTCAAATCCAAATATCCAGCAGCACCCACAAAAAGTAATCCTTCCAGGTCAAGGTCCAAATGAAAGTGACCAGCACATGAAGAAAGCACTGGGAGGAGCCTGCTGGACAGGAACAGGAAGTTGGAGACTGTGGGGCACTTCCTTCCCCCCCCCCCCAAAAATGGACTCCTTGCAAAAAAAGTGCAGGCAAATGTCAACCTGAGGAGTGATTCTGATAAAAATCATCATTTTCTGAAGGTTTATGCTGTTTGCTGGTGGATTTCTTGTACAGAATTGCAAAATCTCTATTTCGCGAGTGCGAGATTGTTCCTGCCCGCCGCACCTACGTGTTCGCAATTGCGAACTCTCGCGATGCGTGCTGTGCAAGGTAAGGTGGCAAGCCGCGATTACGTATTCGCGGGCGCCAACTCCCGCGGGATCCCGCAGCAAGATCCAAAATGGCGCAGCACTCGCAAAATATCGAGAAAAACAACTCGGCAAACGCTGAATGACGGAAAGTGAACGCCGTGCGCCACGCCGCGCGCCGCAATATTGTATCACCAAGCAAAAAAATCCGCCGCGTGTGAATTGACGGATTTTCGGCAAATTCGCTAGAGTTCGCGGATTGCGAATTTACCGAAAATCCGCAAATTCCGCGAGCGGAACGGATTTTACGCCCATGCTTAGATCTTACTCCCAAAGATCAGCACATTCAATTGGCCATGCTGGTCATGGATTGTTTGAAGTTTTTGTCGGTGGTTACAGTGTCGTCTGAGAGGTAAAAAATGATCTGGGTGATGTCTGCGTAGGAGATGTTGATTCCGTGGGATTTGATCATGTTAGACAGAGGACTCAGGAACATGTTGAAAGTGAGGAGCAACGTGATGATACCAGTGGGACTCTACAGATGAGGACCTTTGGTTCTGATGTGAACGACATGAGTCTGATTTTTGTTCTTCTGGAGAGGAAGAAAGCTATCCACATGAGTGCTGGTCCTTGTATTCCTGCTGTTCATGAATGTGTGGTAGAAGACGGTGTTGAAAGCGGTGGAGAGGTATAACAGGATGAGGGCAGAGGTCTGTCCACAGTCGAGGATCGTGTGAATGTCATCCGTGGCAGCGATAACGACTATTTCAGTGCTGTCGTTGTTTTGGAATCCTGATTGGAAGTCATTAAGGAGTTTGAAGCATTCTATGTGTCCAGAGAGTTGTCTGTTGATGGTCTTCTCTATGACTTTGCCTGGGAAAGGGAGCAGCAAGATGAGTTGGTAGTTACTGAGTACTTCAGGATTGGCTGAGGGTGTTTTGAGGACAGCTGTAACTTTGGCATGTTTCCAGCTATCTGGACAGGGGGCTGTCTTGAGGGAGGTGTTAATGATAGAGGTTAGTGAAGTGCGGATTGTGGCTCTTCCCAAGTTGTAGATATGGTGGAGGCAGAGGTCTATAGGTGTCCCTGGGTGGTCTGTCTTCATTATTGCTGCTGTGTTCTCGATGGATAGAGGATTCCAAGCTGTCAGTTAGTAGTCTTTGATTGATGAGATTAGCAGGCTGGGAACATTATGTTTAGTGTTTTTCAGGGGCACCACAGTATTGGCACAGGTGGTTATCCACTTGTTGAACTTGTTTGCATCATTGATGAGGTTGTTTGTGGTGTCTTGGTAATTTAATTGTAGCTCGCTGAGCCATTCCATTTCTGTAACTTTCTTGCAGCAGCAGCTTGGGGTGCTGCTAGACTCCATAGTGGTGGTTGATGGTTGGTGGCCTTGTTAGGGTGAAGTGAACAATGGAGTGGTCCGTCCATGTGAATGGTGGGATGTGGCTGACTTTAACCTTGTCACTGGGTGATAAGATGGGGTCCAGGGTGTAACTGACAATGTGGGTAGGGCCTTGTACAAGCTAGAAAGCCATGTTAAAATGATTTAATAAATCGTACTCTACATTTCTGTTTGTGTGCTGCATAAATACTTTACACATTGGCTCTAAATTGAGCCTGACTGCTTTTGTGTTAACCTACCAGAGGGTTAAGGGCAGTCTTATTTAGTGACTTATTTTGTGGTTTGCCCTGACAAGGATTGTGGTTATTACTTGAGTAGGGTTTCACCTCCCTCAACAAACGACACAATTTCTCATACGAATGCGTTTTATTTACATTTTGAAGTTCATTTTAGAACTACGTGAAACAATGTCACCCTTTCAACATCTGTGACTATTTTCCTGACTTTAAAGAATTAATTTAATTGCCACTTTGTGGCAATACGCATGTCTTTCATTGTTTGATTAAAAAAGATTAAACAAAACATCTTTAGATTTACTAAGGACTTTTGTTGTCCTCGCATCTTGCAAGTTGATGCAAGGCAACACAGGTCCTTAAGTAATATTGACTGAGCCCCAGAACGGGCGATTTGTGCTGCCTTAAAACATATTCATAAGTTTGTGTGATTTATTAATTTCATAATGAGTTAATTACAGAATGCACTTCAACCTGGACACCCATATTTCCAAGCCATGAGGAGAGGCGTGTGTTAGAAGAACTCATACCAACATTAAAGAGACTAACTTTCCTAGCCTCTATTTTTTTTTACTAGAACAGCTTTGTGAACATGCAATTTCTAACTCTCTTACACCAGAACATGAAAAATGCAAGTGTTCTTCTGGTGCAAGGTAGGAAAATCACAGAATGGGACCTCTGTCAGGGCCATCCATGGCATTTCTTACTACTGGAGTTAAATATACAAAGAAGACCATAACCAAAATCCAAAGATGCAAACACTCTCTGGGGTCTCCCTTTCTGTGCCTCCCCCGCTCTGTCTCACTCACTGTGTCACGTTCACTCTATTATATTGACCTTTAAAACGGTTCTGAGGTAATGAACAGCTAGACTTCAGAGAATAGAGGGAATTAATCTGGACATGTTCTAGGTCAGCCTCTCCTTGTCCCCAGAAGGCACCTTATGCTATTCCTCTTGGCCCTGATGCAGTTTTGTTTATTAGTCACAGTTCGCATTGGATAATGTAATTTACCATGAGTGTCTCATATCCCAAGGTACTTTTTCACTCTAATGGAATAACAAGTTTCCTAACCTTGTGCAGTCCATACTCTAAGTATAAAGAGAGACAGTAGTTAAAGCTTTCTCCAGAAAGTGGTTGAGAGATCAAAATTCAGACATGTGACACAGGTGATTACACAAAGTAAACTACATGAGCAATGAGTGTTATGAAATTTGTAAACAAAAAATAGAGCCATTTCAATTTAACTCGTCTTTGCACCATAAATAGGACTAACAGCTGGGTGCATATTGCTTCCAATGTAGAGGTTTGCCTTCATTATTTTTAGCGGGTATAACTTGCTGCAAATGTCACTCAGTTTTCCTTTGAACACCCATGGACCAGCTGAAATCGTGTGCAAATTACACACTGCTGGAACCTCATTCAGAGTCCCAAGGTCAAGCAAGTGTTACAAGACCCAAACGTGGTGGGTTGATGTCCTGGGTCGACCTACTAAGGGTACTTCAGAAAAGGCCCCTCTGCATTTGATTCTCATTAGTAACGTGGTATAGAAGTCCGACGCTTCCTCGCCGTAGTGGTGAATACAGGATAGTAAACTCAGGCTTGTAACTCAAAATATGTGCAGCAGCAGCAATAAATCATTGTCCAGCCAAATGCTCAATGTTATGAAAAAAAGAGAAGTATGTCATATTAACACAAAGGAAAAATACAGCATTCACAAACAATCACATGGTTCCCCCTGAGGTCATGGCTCTATTGTGTCTGTAGTGATTCCCTGTTCCATTCCCTTCACACTCTAGCTAGATTGGTTATTCCCCATTCACTCTTGGAAACATCCAGGTTGTGCCCTACTAGTAGTCCGAGTCTCAAGAGTCCACTTTGACTTCGATTTAAGTCAACAGTGTTCCAGCGCCACAGTGCTAACTAGCAGCAAGCCCCGCCCCCGCCTCCCCAGGGCTGACAGGTCTGAGAACAGTCTTAGCAGCACAGGCAGGGGTGAAGCATCTGGAGTTCCTGAGCACTCTTATCTGCGAGCACTTGAAGCAGTAGTAGCTGAGTTTACGTGACTTTACGGCACACGGCCCTGACAAGATGCACTCAGTGGGTGGAGAGATCCTCACGCACATCCACTCTCCCGAAGCAACCAGAGGTTCTTAGTAGTACCGCCTATTGGGTAAGTATCTGATTCGTCTTCGGTGGGGTTTGTGGCGATGATTCTGACGAGCGTACCTTGCCTGGGTGATGGTGCACAGGTGTTCCAGCGACATCCTCACTTCTCCAGTGGGTTTGAGATCAAGTCATTCTTATTGCTTCAGGTGACCCCCTCTGGCATACCCAGTTCCCATAGCCTCCCAATACACAGGTTCCTGCCAGATCAGCACAGTGAAGTCCTGAGAAGTGGCCCCTCCTTACATATGGGGTCACAGCCCACTACGACACAAGGATGTGGCCTTTACCCAACTGCAGTCCTTTCATGGTGGCCCCCCTGGCATACAGGGTCACATCTGGCTACTACACAAGGCTACGGGCCTTACCACATAGCGGTCTATTCGCGCCCACCCCTCGTAGTATATGAGGTCACTGGCTCAGCACAATGCTCAGGCTCTTGCATAAGCAGGCAGTGGGACACACAGCTCAATACACTGCAGCCTTTCTCCGGCATGACTTTGTCCTGCACATGGACAACAACTAATCAGTGCAGCAGCAGTCTCCTCACTCCTCACGAAGGGAGTCCACTCGAAAGGATTTTCCACTGGACCTCACTCCCTTCAACACTCTACACCTCCTCCTCCTCACAGAGCACACTGGTTGTGGCAAGCGAGCAGGCCCAGGTGCTTCAGGCTCCAAGCAGGTGGTCTTAGATTCCTTGGGTGATGTCCCCTCACCCAGCAGGGATACTAACAGGCCATGCCCCCCAGTTCTGTGCACAGGCAGAAGTCTTGCAGAGTTACCTCTTCTCATACAGCCCCCATAGCTGTTTGAGAGATAAAACATTTTGGGGTCTCAAAGTCCCTTTCTTATAGTCTATTTCCAGACACCAAATGTGATTTAGGGTGGGAGTCTTTGAAGTTTTATTTTGGGGATCAGCTTTTTTTTAAGTTTCCACTCTCTGCTTCCTCATCCTCTGAAAAGCAGGCTGTCACAGCAGGATCCAATTCATAGCTGGTAGCCCCACAACAAAGGACATGGGAGTGACTAGAGTTCACAACTGGATATCAGCCACAGTGATATGTGCATGCATCAAAAGGTTATCCCAGGGCCCCAGCTCTACTATGACGCGCTTCAAATTCTCGATCAGAATGGTACTTGCTCCTCATCCTACTCGACCTCTCGTCAGCCTTTGATACGGTCAAACATGAGAACTTACTCGATCTGTTGAATCTCAGAATGGGTCTATCAGGTACAGTGCTCAAGTGGTTTACCTCCTTTCTTCATAACCGGACTCAGAAATTCAAGATTAATAATACCATGTCCACACCCGTTCCAGTAACACTAGGTGTCCCACAAGGATCCTACCTATCCCCGACATTGTTCAATCTAGTCATGGAACCACTCACCTCACTGCTTCAAGCATCTAACGTGCAATTTCACATGTACGCAGACGATACCCAACTCTACCTTAAAATACCCCCCCCCCCCGAAGACATCAAACTACTCAACACAACACTTAGGAACACACAGACATGGCAGAGAATCATCTCAAACTGAATGCTCTAAAAACGGAATTCCTCCTATCATTCAGACTTGGCTTAAACATCTTACTGCATTCAACGTTCAACCAATCATCGTGGACTCAGCAAAATCATTAGGCATAACCCTCAACTGCAATCTCAGTATGCAGCATCATATCAGTAATGCAACAAAGGGAGCTCATTTCCAAATCAATACATTGAGGAAACTGAAACCGTTTCTGCCAGCCAATTACTTCAGGACAGCTGTCCAAGCCCTAGTTATCCCTCGAGTAGATTATGGAAGTGTCGCCCTCTGTGGCCTCCCCATATCAACAGCCGCACCCCCTAAGAGCCTCTATTAATGCTGCCGCGAGACTCATCACTGGGTCAAAAAACACTCACACATCTCTCTGGACTTAAAATCCTTTAACTGGCTGCCATACAAAGCTAGAATACACCTGAAAATTGCGTGCATGACGCATGAGGCTATACATCACAACTCGCCCAGTTACCTCGCTCAGAAATTGACAATCTCGGGTGGCTCTAGAGCCACAAGAAGAGCAGAAAATCTTCTATTGAAACCACAAAGATCCCACAAGAAAAAACATATAAACGCTCCTTCTCAGGGATGGCGCCCAGGATCTGGAATGTTCTCCCTCCAGAAACCAGATTTATCTCATCCACGGCATCCTTCAAAAAAGAAGTAAAATCGATCCTCTTGGCTAAATTCACGTGAATATAGGATATGAAAATCTTGAGACTCAATATTTTTTTGTTTATGACAATGACCAGACAGACCAACTAGGCACCTTTGTTGCCTTGCCTTGACTATATGGGTAATCATTTGCTCATCTTTGCACAAAATGCTTTGTTAATGATTCTTTTGTCTTTATATCCTATATGTATGTAAAGCGCTCTGATATCCGTGAGGATCTTGTACGTGCTCTATAAAACTTTCTAAATAAAAGAAATAAATACATTTATGATTCTCTTATCAGACAAACAGCACCCTTTATAAGTGCACGGGTGAAGCCTGGCTCTCCTCTCTCCAGTGTGTTACCTACCCACTATAAAGGAATGCAGCAGTTCACAAATCTGTCTCAGGAAATGTCTGTACCTCCTCTCCATGTTTCACCACACAGGCCTGTGTCTCTCCCAAAATGGAACTTAGGACCCTCCTTGTTTTGGTCCATTCACAGGCACACATACCTCCATGTTTAGTACCAGTCACAGGCACACATACATTGAGTGCATGTTTACAGTATACACAAACTGCATAATACAGTATCCTCTATGTAATGTACCACTCATAGGCACATATACATAGAAAAAGTATACAAAATGTGATGGATATAATGCTTGAATTAATCTCAGCCACTGCTTACTACTCAGGACTCATCACACTACATTGTTTTTCTGCACATCATGCGATCTCAGTTTGGACACAGCCATATGCACCATTGTCTTGACCCATCTCCAATGGGAACAGCCCAGCCGAAACTTCCAGCAATGTCCTCCCTGAGCCAGAACACAAACAAACTAGGACCGGCTTCACTCTAGTTAGGGCAGATCAGCCAGGTATTGCTTGGTTCCAGTAACACAGTGTGTACGGGACCCACAACAAGTAACCCAGGACTGGTTTTGCACAGAAACATCTAGCACATCCACTTACCATACATGCACTGCACAGCACTGTATGCTTCATGTACTGTACCACTCATATGCTCACATACATCCAGCACATGCATTTACCATGCAAGCACTGCAGAGCGCTACAGCCTCCATATATTGTACCACACATAGGCATACATACAGCAAGCACATGCACTCTCCATTGACGCACTGTTCAGTACTGCATGATCCTTGTGATGCATCCTTCTCTGGCACACAAGCCCTATGCAGATACATCACATCTGCGCTGCACAGGACTTCACAACAAACTGATGTAGGCCAAGGATGTTAGGCACCCAGCGGGGGACCTTTGAAAATGAGTGAGCCTTTAGGTCTCATTTCAGTGACACAGTTCAAAAAGGACCTGATTGCTCATACTGATTACTACACGGTATGCTGCCACTACCTCACTCATGCTCCTTAACTCCTGGTGAAGGAACTAGCCTTCCACCACTGAGGGTGGAGCTTTAGTCAGCCCTCCGGGACCAACACAACTGCAATCAATGGAACAGGCCTGTATCGTGGGGGAAACAGCCTTTACTCAGAAGCTTTTATTTGTATAACATTTAACTGCACAGTTTTTACATCATGAAAGACTCAGTAGCAGCCGGTTCAGGTAAGGGCCGTGGGCGGAGCCGGGGTGGGGTGGAAGGGGGGGAAGTCAATGGAATAGGTAAAATTAATTAAATAAATAAAACCTATTCCGTCTTCTGTTGACCCCCCCCTCCACCCCGCTTCACCACTCCAACTCGCTTACCTGCACCGGCCGCAACTGTGAAGACTGTTGGCACGCAAGTCTTTACAATGCAAGACTTTATCACAATTTGAACAGTAGGTGGCAGTGTTTCTCTATGAGACACTCTTTACATATTTTCAGGGTTATTAAAAAAAGGGGGCTTTGGGGTCTCCCCTCAAAAACATACCTTTTTAAAATAGTGCCAGGCCTGTAAACAACAAATGTAATTTGTTAAAAAGATTTATATATTGTTAATAACGTTTTAAGAATGAATGTGTAATTTTTTAACAGTAGGTGGCAAGGTTAGACTGTGACAGGATTTTTCAGTAACAGCGTGGTAAAAGTATGCATGGTAGTGGATTGCCTGGTAAATGTGTTTCAAAAGTGAGTGACTGTAGATGCGTGGTAGTGGTATCGTTGGAAAATCTGCAATGTAAGAATATGTGTGATGAAGGAAGGTGCAGCAATGTCGTTCAACCTGTCATGGTGCACGCACATGATCAGTGTATGACAACAAAAATCAGCATTAGGGTTCCAGACATTACTAAAGTTTGCCACTCAGGGCAGGGGTGCATGCCCATTACCATACGCATGACATTTCCATCTCAAAACCAGTCAACTAGTCATTGGGTGAACTTTGGTTACCTAGGCACAATCCCATAAGATTCCTAGAGCAGCTCACTTCCTAAAAATGATATCTGCCGTCTGTAGAACATTGCTTTTTGCTCTTCTGGTCATGGTCATTCTTTTCTTCACATTAAGGGGTCCAGTAGGATGTCCGCCCGCCACCCTAACGGAGATCAGGACCGCCCGCCTAAAGGGCGGGGGTCTCGACATTGGCATTAGGATGCGCCCGCCACAGTGGCGGGCGCAGTCCCCAATTTAACATTGTGGCGGGCGGTGCTCACTGCACCGCCCGCCACAATGTTAAAAACAAATGCACGCATTTGCATAATCGAAGCTATAGGCACCGCGCGGTGCCTGCCGCTGCGATTATGCAAATGCAGGGGGGTACCACAGGTACCCCCCTGTGTGCCACCCCCCTTTGGCCGTCACTCTGGGGGCCCACAGGGGCCCCCCGGAAGGGAACACCGCATGCCTTTTGCCACGGAAAAGCATTGCAAAATGCCCATTGTAATATGGCTGGCGGTGTCTCATAGACACCGCCACCATATTAAACATTTTCTGCCCCGGCCGCAAGGCGACCGGGGCGGAAAAGTGGCGGGCGGTGTTTTCTTCCACCGTGGTCCCCCCCGCCATACTAATATGGTGGGGGGAAATTCAGTGAAGGATGTCGGGCGGATTGCCCCCGCCAGGCTGGCGGGGGCAATCCGCCCGACATCCTAATGGGCCCCTAAGTATTTCAGTCTTCTTTTCCACCACCAGGAAACAGCATCCTGGTAGATCCAGGTACCAGATGTGGTTGGCTCCAGAAAAGCTCACATCCTACTGATGACATTTGCAGTCTGCAGAACCTTGCTTAATTATTCTGTTTAAGGACATGCTCCTTTTCACAAAAAGTATTACAGACTCCTTTTCTTCCACAGCAGGAAACAAAAGCATATTGGCTCCAGATCCAGCAATTGGTCCTTGTATTAGGGTTAACAGAAGCCTTTAGAGTTCTGTTTCTGGAAAGCAATTTACTATGCTGGTAGGGACAGAGTTTCGTTGTGAACATTATTATTATTTTTTTTAGGATTTTATATAGCACACAGAGCAAGCAACATGAGATGAAGTACAAGTCACTGGCTGGAGAGAGACGCATATATTTTGATTTTTGAGCTCTGTAAGTAAGCCTAGACCACATAAAGTTCAACTCTCTTTACATTTTGACCCAGTTGGATGCTACATCACAGGCGTTCTTTCTAAACATATGCAGGTTAGGGAAGGTGGCTGTTACCAAATGGCCAACTTGCGGATTTAATGGAAAGGTGAGCCAGGCACTGCAGGCCAGGTTTTTCCATTGCTTGTTGACACTCAGTAGGGAAGTGGAGCTAGGGCTGTTTCTGGGCATCAAGGGCATCTGGGTGTTCCACCTAGCCAACAAAAATTAAGGCTCTGCTGGGGTCATCAGTAAAACTGGGAACACTTGGGGGCATGGCCAGCCATGGCAAGATGGTGGATGCGACTTAGATTTCCTCCTGCCGGGCAGCCCACAGTATGACACTATTCGCTGCCATTCTCTCCATTTCTGCTGTGGCTGAGGAGTGGGGGATGAGCAGCATCCAGTGATCCAATTTTTGGGCTGCCAGGACATCAGGAGGAAGTGCAGCACCCTGTGCTTGTCCGAGACAATGAGGCCTGCAAGTCAACTGTCAGATGGTGTGAGTATTCCCTGGGTGGTTGAGGTGTTGTCCTCCTCCTTCTTGTTGGCGCTGTTTAGTGGGGACCTTCCCCCCCTTTCCTCTCACCCACGGCAGGGTTATGATTGACGGCCAGCCTCTGGGATGCTGGTGAGACTGCGAGGCATACGGCTTGCAGGGGATGGTCAGAGGCAGCTTGCGGAGAGAGGGCAGAACATTTGCAGGAGTGGACTGCTGTGGCTGAAGGAGCACTTTGCCACTTGGACAATGCCTGAGGAGAGGCTTTGAGAACACGTGTTCCCCCAGGTACTGTGTGCCTTCCCCATTTGTGTGGGTCTTGGTGAGGAGCAAGTCAGGCCATTTCACTGGTGAGAGGGCCTCTGGGGAGTGACCTCTGAGCAAAAGACATCAACACCCGATGGAGGGGCTACCGGCTTGGGACCCCATTGATTTCTCCTTGTTTTTGGTCTGGTTGCTCGGAGCATAGGCATGGTGGGGGCCTGCCCCTCCCCCTCCCCTTTTCTTGGGGCTGGATTCCTGGTGATGAAAGAGAAGCCAGACTGCGTGTGCCCCCCACTGGGCCTACTATTCTCTTTCGAGACCTGAGGGGATAGGTGGGTCCTGAAAGAAAGGGCACAGTGGAGAGCTCCGGTAGGCTGGGCGCAGACGGAGTGCCCAAAAAAGATGTTCACCGTAGTGGTATACTCACCTATCTGACACAACTGATGGCTCCAGCACAGTCTTGCGATTAGGGACATACTGAGACTACTGATGTCCCCCCGTGGCATCAGAGCTATTTCATTCAGTGGCCCCCGAGAGTGAAAGGTGCCAATTCTGCAAAGTCATGAACCTATCTGCCTGATGGTGTTTCTCTCACTGGCAAAGGCCCCATTTAGGGATCGGAAGCAGTAAGATTTTCAGGTGGCCCCATAAATAGGGCAAGGGGACTCCGAGGGGGCTCCCAGCCAGTCGGGCACCCAGATGTTGTAGTGCTATTGGATGCTAAGTTGGACAAAATCCTTGCAGCCATTGCCAAGACTAGACAGGATTTGAGGGCCAGAGCAGGTGCATTGGTGGTGGGATTAGGCCTGAAATGTACTAGTTGAGTCACGCTAGCTGAAAGCTCCTGAACACTCTCAGACCCCCAGTATTTGATCTAGAAGTGTGGATCAAGAGCCTCACGGTTAAAGTCCACGAACTTGAAACTGAAGCAGGGCAGAAGACTCTGAGGGACGGTCAGGCTGCAACAATCTCTATTGTCTTGACTTTCCTGAGGGTCCTGAGGGCTAAGACTCAGTGGCGTTCTTTGAAACGTGGCTAATGCGCACGGTGGTGCCTGTGGAGCTGTCACCTCACTACTTGTTGGAAGGTGCCCATAGAGTGCTGGTAAGGCAGCCTCCACCGGGGATGCCTCCTAGGATGGCTGTGGCCAGATTAATGAAATACAGAGATAAAGACGTCATCCTATGAGCAGTATGCACCTCAGGACCTATCATGCATGATAATACACACATATTTCTAATTCCAGACTACACCCTGGCCATACAATGCCGCAGAGCCTCGTTTCTGGGAGTGAAGAAGCAACTATAGTCGGTAGGCCTGACTTACTCATTACTATTCCTGGATAAGCTAAAAGTCATAGTGAACAGATCCAGCTATTTCTACTGTGCACTAGCAGGTGCTTGAGATTGGGTAGAGAAGGGCGGGATGATGAATCTTGGTGCCTAATACGCCAACAACACAAACACAGATGAACGGCTTAACAAGGTCGGAGGCACTGTAATCATAGAGGTGGAGATACAGGAGTCAATGGAACTCCCTCCCACCCCAGCCCGGGCCGGAGTGGAACAGATGCAGGCACTATCGACTGCTACCAATGTATGGTTGGAGAGAAGCTCTCTGTTAGTTCAGGCTCTCAATTAAATGCACTCTGCTGTAGGCTCCAGCGCCTCAGCAGGGAGTGATGTATCGATGGTCCTACCAGAGGTCACGCCACAGACTGCAGACAATATAGTTTGAAATAACCAAGGTTAAGGCATGGGGGTCGCATGCAGAAGTCTCTTGCCAGCCCCGTTAGCATGTGGGTGCATGCGTCTGCCCTGTTGATGGAAGACATGCCCACTGTCTGGTCAACCTCATACTTGGCTGCAGCTCGGGTAGGTTTTGAATGAACACTGGGTCCGGCAAACCTCTCCCAGATGACTCTTAGTCCTGACCATAATTAAGACTTAAGGGGTCAAACCCCCCTTTTTTCTCTCTAGTTAGTAGCCTGATGTTTCTTAGCTATGTGTAAGTTGGCCACAGTTGGCTGCCCGCCCCGTATACTCTTATCGAGGAATTTTCTGTACACTGATAAACAACATGGAGATCCCCACCAATGGGACTATTTGTTGCGTGTTTGGACAGTTGGAGGTTGCTCGGCTGCCCTGGGTTGGGAGTTCTATTTTTCTTGTTTACAAAGCTATGCAGCGTGACTGCACCCTGCCCCACATGCTACCTACTCCAGTGCTAGCGACCTGGAGGAGTGTGCATTTGAAACCCCCCTTGCAGGGTAGACACTATGGCTAGGTTGCTCTACATAACATGGAATGTCCAGAACATGGGGACAACGCCTAAAAGATAAGAAGTACAGCAATACATTAAGAGGCGAGATGTCCACATTATGTTTATTCAGGAAACCCATATGTCTAAAGAGAAAAATGCATGTCTACAAAAGCACTGGCATGATCAATGTTACAGCACCACATACTCAGGCTTTGCTAGAGGGGCCCTTACATGGGTTAGGCCCTCAGTGACTCACATTACACATAGAAGGGGAGAGGGTATAAAATAAACTCTACCATCCCAAACCCCCATAAAGTCTCAAGTAAAGACACAACAGGGGGTGGAGAGCACGAGACTTAACAACTACAGAACTCAACACATAATACACGTAACATACAAAAGTGATTAAGCAGTGCAAATCACCAAGTGACTGAAAGTAGTGGTGCGACAAAAAGAATGGGTAATGTCTTGATAAGAAGATGAGGCTTCTCAAGACTTCCCTCCTGGTACTGCTATGGACCATAGCAGTACCAGGAGGGAAGTCTTGAGAAGCCTCATCTTCTTATCAAGACATTACCCATCCTTTTTCTTTTTAACCCTGATGGAGGAACGTTGGAATAAAATGTGTGGGTTGGTATCCTTAAACCAGTTTTATTTATTTCCTATTAACTGCACTTTTTGTCGCACCACTATTTTCAGTCACTTGGTGATTTGCACTGCTTCATCACTTTTGTATGTTACGTGTATTATGTGTTGAGTTCTGTAGTTGTACTTTGTTTTGTGTGGAATTTATTATTTTTTTTCCCCTCCCTTATGTTCCGCCCTGAGTGTGGCAACACCAGGGCGTATTGCAAGCAGGCCCTATGATGAAGCATGTCACACACTCCGGTGTGTGAGTGAGGGCAGGTTTTTCAAACAGATGAGTTTGTCTAGTTTGTTATATGTAAAGTCTCGTGCTCTCCATCCCCCGTTGTGTGTTTACTTAGGCCCTCAGTGCCCTTCAGATGCATGGCTATAGAGATAAACCCCAAACGGCGGTATGTCCTAGTGGAAGGGCAATTGCATAGTAGACCCCTCTTTGCTAGGGAGCATATACAAACTAAATGTGGTGCAACAGTCTTTCCTGTTGAGCTTCTCCGTCATCCTGACAAGATGGGCGCATATACCTTGGAGCATTGGCGGAGCCTTTAATTGCGTCTTATACCCACAACTGGACCATTTACATCCACTTCTGCCGACCTTCCGTGGGGTGGCCGCTGCCCTTGCCTGTCCCAATGGATCATGCATTGGTCCCTGATTGACAGTTGGCGCTTCCCGAACACAGATACCAGGGGGTACTCATAATACTCGCCTCTGCACAATCTGCATGTGTGCCAGGATCGCATTCTTTGCCATCATGCCACTCAGCTGCAGGTTGTGAACTCCAAGTATCTGGGGGACACTATCAGACCATAACTCACTCCAACTATACCTGACTTGGAAGGGACGCTTCCACAGGATCTCTTTGTGGTGATTGCAGCTTGCCAGGCTACAGGATCATATATTTAGGAACACAACGAGTACGGCTCTATCCAACTACCTAACTGTGAACTGGGGTACTGCTACCTCTTGGAATGGGAGGCATGAAGGTGGTGCTCCAGGGCCATTGCATACATGCAGTCGTGATATCGAGGGCTGACATGTACTGGGACCTGGTTGTGGTGGTGGCTTCTCTGGTGGCCATAGAGGTGGCGTTATGGGCAGTCCCACTAAAGGACTAGTGCTAGACGCAGTGAATGAGTGCCATGCTTGCCTGATTGAGAAACTGAGATGCCTAGACTACACAGCGGATCAGGTAAAGATACATGCTGAAGGTGACAAATCTGGTCTGTTGTTAGCATGGATGCTGAGAAGTGCTGTACCGACCATACTCATTGCCATGATAAGATGATCTCCAACTCGACTAGCCATCAGCCAGACAGACGTACATGCAAAATGTACTGTCCTTTATCATGCCCTTTATGACTCCCCCCCACACTCCAGCAGACCATCAAACCCAGATCCGGGTGTTTCTCAGAAAGGTCACATTGCCCGGTATTGAGCCACCAGATAGAGGGGAGCTAGAAATCTCCAATATAGAGCAAGACATCTGAGGAGCTATTAAGGATGTGGCCGCAAGTAAGACTCAGTATTGGACTGATGCCCATCACATTTTACAAGGCGTTTGAAAGCCCCTTGACTCCCAAAGATGTTGGAGTTTTACAAGGCTGCTTTAGCGGAGGGTTGGATTTTGCCAATGCTTCATGAGGCATTGCTGGTCTCACTCCCAAAACCAGGTAGGGAACCCATGGACATAGCATCATACTGTCCCCTATCCATGCTCAGGACAGATTACAAAATACTAATCAAGATCATTGCAGGGTGGCTACTAGAGCATCTTCAAAACAAAACAATTTTATACTTAGCAGGTCCACCACCCTTAATATAAGTATACTCCACAGAGTGCTAGAGTTGGCTCCCACCCAAAGGCTTTAGGTGGCATGCGTACTGTTGGACTTAAAGAAGGTGTTCAACAACATTGATTGGGGATATATGTTCTCAACATTAATGACTATGGGCATAGAGGGCAGGTTGCAGAGCTTCATTAGGCTCTTCTACTCAGAACCCATGGCTTGGGTAAAGACAGGGAAGCGTGTTTCAGTCCCTTGTCCAGTGAACAAGGGTGTGCACTGGGTTGTCCTCTCTCCCTGCTCCTTTTCGTTCTTGCGATATAGACGCTGGCACAGATGCTCAGACAGCGAGCCAGTAGTGAGGCATATGGATGGAGGGGAGGATGCAAGTCATCTCCCTATATGAGGATTGCATCATAAGATATGACTGTGATATACAAGTGGGTATTGCAGAGATAACTGTCATCTAGTCAGGGTTCTGGGTTGCCTCTGGGCTGCGGGCACACTGGATTGAAGTCTTGTCCATTACCAATACACCAGGAGTAGCCACTGCAGTAGTTTGTATTAGAACACACCCTCTCTGTTGGGAGCCCCACACCTTCCAGTATTCGGGTATCAAAATACACTATGCCTCCCGATATTTTATAGATGGGGACCTCACAAGAGGCATTACCTCCCTTTGTCCCCAGTTGGCATTCTGGAGCACACTCCCTCTTTTAGTGCAAGGAAGGGTGTCACAGTCGAAAATGGTGATACTTTCCACACTTGTTGTACTATTTTCACAACCTCCAGTGAGAATACCTCAGAGTACCTTTCACACCCTACATGCCATGCTGGGGGCTTCCTTTGCAAAAAAGGGTAGAAGCCAAGTAGCACTGTATACGATACAGCTGGCAGTGGAGAGACAGGGCCTCAGGCCCTAAACTTTGAACATTATCATTTAGCGACACAGTTGCATAGGTCAGCTAACTGGCTGGCGGGGCAGCTTTTTGGAGGAACTAGGTATGCACTCTGAAGAACATCTGGTGTTTCGAAGGTCTTTCTACCATGTGGAGTGATCCCCCAGGCGTCCAATGGCCTAGTGTATGTGCCCATGAGAGCTTTTAAAGGAGCCTGCACCTTGTGCCGTCGATGCCCCAATATGCACCCGGAATTCCACATGGATCCATCTGACAAGTTAGGGATTTGATTGGGAGAGAAGAGTTGGCAGCATGGGAGGCACTTTGCATGGGAAATGTGTGCAATTTGTGCAAGGATTGTGTGCTCATTCACCTTGAGAAACTGCAGGCTGACTATGATCTCCCGCTGGGCCACTTTCTAGCCCAGGGTCGCTTGGTGGCCCAGCTGGGCTGACTGCTGGTGCACATCGTGAATACCGTAGTAGAGGGCTGTCGCTTGATAATGTGGCTCACACGAGCCCTATCACACACTTTACAGGACCCCTATCGGCAGTCGATAGGTACTGTTAGAGGGACATAGGCTGTGACTTGACACCGATGGAATGGGATAAGGTGCTTTTTCGCCCATGTAAAGTTTCCGCAACACTAAATTTCTATATATCCAACACAACATTCTCCATAGAGCTTATCTCATTCCAACAAGGCTTCACCCAATATTTGGATCTGCCTCAAACTGTTTGCAGTGTCAAGAGCCTGATATTGATAGGGAACATATGTTCTGGAACTGTCCCATGGCTGTGGGTTTGTGGCCCAAGGTCACAAATACACGAGCTGGCATAACAGTCAAAACCAACCTCACAACCATGGCGAGTGGCATCTTGGGGCTGTTTAGACGCAGGAAATCAGGGAGCACTGTGAACTGCTTGCTTCATAGACCTGGCATTGTTAATGGTCTGTAGCTTAATTGTCATGTAGTGGAAGGCTACCACACTGCCCGGGTGGGTACATTGGCATGCAACGATACTTAAGTGGGGCAGGGCCAAGACAGTGGTGCTGAGGCAGAAAGAAGCAAGAGGGGTGCATAAGACACCCATAGCAGCGGACTGGGAAAGCTTGTTGGAGGACTTGCATGCACCCCGAAAGTTCACTGCGCAGGTGTACAGTGCTCACCCTGCTGACAAAGGGTACCATGCCTTTCTCTCCCTTCTTATGTTTGATCGCTCTGGTGATGAGAGATAGAGGGTACAGGTGTGGCAGTCTGTGGGGTCATGCTTCTCAGAAACAAAGGCAACAACACAATGCCTGCGCCCCTCTTATTTAGTAAAACATGATCATTTAAATATAGACCTCACCAATACTTATTTTTGGTCGATCCGGTACCTCAATTTGTACCCTTTACTTTTTATTTTTGAAAGAATTTCATACGTGTATTCAAGCACAGATAAACAGATACACTGACATACCTACCTAACTCACTAGATGTATATACATATTTCATACAAAAAGCGAAATTATATTCATTACATAAACAATACACATCTTAACGACAACATTACGACAACATTTCACATTTCCATCATTGTTTTCACTTAATGATTTTTTGAACTTAATGATTCATCAAATGCCCAGGAACATTAGGAAGTTGTTCACAAAGTCCTATGTATATCTAATATGCTAGTATGTACCTAAGCTGTTTGGCTTATCAACAGGAACATACTAGCATATTAGATATACATAGGACTTTGTGAACAACTTCCTAATGTTCCTGGGCATTTGATGAATCATTAAGTTAAAAAAATCATTAAGTGAAAACAATGATGGAAATGTGAAATGTTGTCGTAATGTTGTCGTTAAGATGTGTGTTGTTTATGTAATGAATATAATTTCGCTTTTTGTATGAAATATGTATATACATCTAGTGAGTTAGTTAGGTATGTCAGTGTATCTGTTTATCTGTGCTTGAATACACGTATGAAATTCTTTCAAAAATAAAAAGTAAAGGGTACAAATTGAGGTACCGGATCGACCAAAAATAAGTATTGGTGAGGTCTATATTTAAATGATCATGTTTTACTAAATAAGAGGGGCGCAGGCATTGTGTTGTTGCGTTTATTCATGAATGGTCCAGCCCGCCCTCATCCCGCTAAGGACCTAACTCCTTTTGGTTTGTAATCTCAGAAACAAAGGGGCAGATTTACAAGCCCCTTGCGCCACTTTTGCGTTACTTTTCCCATTTTAAAAGTGAAGCAAAAGTGGCACACGGGGCTTGTAAATCTGCCCCAAAGATTTAAAAAAAATATGGAAGGGTATGTGGTGAGGGTGGGCTTTGGAGTAGGAGGGACAGTTTTCTCACCCTTGGGTCCTCTTGAATAAGACTGCAGTTGTCATGGCTTACTGTTTACTATCTTCTGGTTGATAATATAATAAACCAGTAACTCCTGATAGACTCGGTATAGTACAACAAATGTACAGTGATTATGGCGGGATCATGCTGCCTTCATACGAGCAAATGATGAACACAGCTATTTATAAACTGTACTGTGATGCTTTAAAACGTAATAAAGATGGTTAAAAAAAAAAGCAGAACAGGGAACACTTTCAATAGCATCACTGATTGTCAAGTCGCCAGGGAAAGAAAAGCAGTCAGGAATGGTTCAATGATGTTAGGTGCTTGCGGCAAAAAAGGAATTTTACATTTGTTTCTCTACATTTTCAAGCAGATTTGGCGCCTTCCCATGTTGGTGCCCAAAAGCAACAGCCTTATCTTGCCTTATAGAAGCATCGGACCGAATCACAAAGCAGATCAGTAAATGTCAAATAAGGGCAGTGCGACACAGCTTCCCATGATAAGTAAAGACTTTCATCTTTGCAAACCAGTGGTCGAAGTGTGCGGGATCGGAAGGGCACAGAGTGCCCCAACTTCTTTTATTAAAAAGATTCTCTTCCCCTACTTTTTTTTTTCAAAACTGAGTCCCAGGATGGCAGAAATAGCAAAGGCATTCAGATAAGGCTCTGCTTGCTTTTGTGGATGTTCGCAGACTGGCAGAGAAGGAAAATTACTCTGTCTCTTCCTTACTGCCCAGAGAAGACACAGACAATGTCCTTTTCTTTACTGTGCTGGCAGCTGCCCCCCCTCTTTCTATTATTCCATCTCTTTCTGTCTTGCTCCTTACTTACTGAAAACCGTGACTTGAAGAAACAGTTCACAACCTCTCTTTCCTTCTTTCATTTGGTTGCTTCCCTGTAAAAATGGATCCAAAAAAGAAAAACACTCTTGCGGGAAATGCCTTTTTTCTGACATTTTGTCTATTCCAAAGTGCAGCCTCCGGGTGGAGAGAAATAAAAGGTTTTAAATATGAAAAAGAAATACATCACTAAATAAAGCAAGACCGAGTGGTTGCAAAGTGGCCAGATTGGTTTTATTCACATCCAAACAAATCACCCTCACTTTACAGACTTTGCAGGGAAGAACTACTTTTGTTTTCCTTTCTTTCTTTGAACAGCTTTGTTGTCCCCAGATGGGGAAGTGCACCATTCCTGGATGTATTGCAATACCTGTTTGATGGGTGGATTGTAAAACAAAATGTGTACCATGCTCTGTGTTTATGGATGTGGTCTTTTTAAACCATACTGCTTACGTTTTGTAAGGATATAAGCAATGGACATTGAAAAGGTTCCCTTCAGGGCCCTGTAGTCATGGCCTTAACTTTTCAGGTAAAATCACTCGCTGATATCTGAATAATGAGTGAGAGATCGTTAAGGTAACCATGTTGTTCCTGCTTACATTTCACATGCTTTACTTAATCTTGCATTCCCTATGAGTGTTTGCTTAGAAGGTCTGATGTCTTAGAACAAGCAGGTGTATCCTAGTGGTGTCAATTGTGGGTTAACCTTTATGGCCTGTCCACCACAATCCATACTGAAGTTCATCTCCAGTCTTGCAGGCAGGCCTACGAAGCAGCATACCCGAGAGCAACAGTGATCGAGTCACTGTGACTGTCACTGAGGTCACATGAACCTTGAGCAGGTTAGGGCGGTGTGAATGGTGTGACCGCACTGAGTACCTCTTTCGGGTGGGTGCGTAGTGTTTGCAAGCATATTATGGTTTTAAAAAAAACTTGCACTTGCTGCCTCCTTCCTGGCCTCCAGCAATTTTCAGCAACAATAAAAATGTCAAGATAACTTCGGTGATTAATGTTCTTCCTTGAGAGTGTTCAGAGTTTTGTCTAGTGGAAGGGTTGACTCCTGGAAAGGTAGCACAGAGGGTTAATATGCCTGCTGCAAAGAACATGTACCATGCAGATCACAAAGTGGACATAATGTTAACTAGGTTAGTAGGTTACTGCTTTTGTCAGAGAGATCCTTTTTTACTTGTAGTTTATAAGTTAAAATCCTAACATAGAACAGTGAGCTATTAAACTATACTGCCTACTAGTATGGTTGTCATGTGGCTTCTACACCTTGTAGTCCTTTGTCTTATGCAACATTTCCTATACAGTGATTTATACAAGTATAAATGATTGTCTCTGTGTCGTGTGTGTGAAGTAAAGTGCTATGACACTCTATACTGGTTGAGTGTCGCTGTAAATCAAATTAAATACATCTGAGAGAGTGCAATTATGGAGACTTGAGGGGCACTGTTAAAGGGTGGTAGTGAGGGAGTCCGAGGCGTAGGTGATCATTGGGGGCATCAACAAACATGGTTGCACAGGGCGCCACCAGCACTACAGCTGGCCCTGCCATCGAGGCCAGTCTGCCTCATCCATTGGTACCTCCATTGGCCTTGCTTCAGCAGTAGTAGCTGTAACTCGCCAAGGATCTGCAATGCAGGATTTGTACGCACACCAAACTAAGGGGCCCATTATGATCGCGGACCCACTTGAGTCCGTCCGCGACCATAGAGGAGGAGGGAACCTCCGCATGGCCTGTGGAGTTCCCTCCTGTCCAATTAGGATGTGACCGCAACCCTGGCGGTCACATCCTCTATTTTTACCATTGCGGCGGGTGCGGCTCCAAGCTGCACCCGCCGCAATGGTAAAAATGCATACATTGCATTTGTATGCAGAAAGCGGCAGGCACCGTGCGGTGCCTGCCGATTTCTACATACAAATGCAGGGTGCACCCCCCAACACCCTTCACCCAGGGGGCCCGCAACGGGCCCCCGCAGTGAAGTTCCACATGCTTTTCCACGGCAGAAAAACCGCCGCGGAAAAGCATTTTTTAAAGCCCATCCTAATATGGCTGGCGGTGTCTGAGAGACACGCCACCATATTAGAGCTTTTCCGCCGCGGTTGTAAGCCAACCGCGGCAGAAAAGCTGCGGACGGAAACCAGGACCCACCAGCCATCCTAATGTGGCGATGGGTCTTTGGTGGGTCCGCTGCGGTTTTTCCGCATCCTCTGGGCCGGCAGTGGCTTCCGCCGGCCCGGAGGATGCGGAAAAACCGCAATCGTAATAGGCCCCATAGTTTGCAAACTTCACAGTCTCTCTACTTCATGCACAAGCACTTTTAACATGTGCTACCTGCTTTGGAGCCACTGGAATTATGCAGCAATGGGGGACAAAATGATGCTGCAGTGTTGACAAAATTATGCAACAAAAGAAAGGCTGCAGCGTAATGCAATATATTTTCTTATACTTTATTATTTAGACATTTTTACCCATGTTAAGTCTCCGCAAAGATTATACCTCATTAGTATCAGTATAACATACAAATGCAGCAGTGAGAAAGGGGATAAGTCAGCCTTTGCAAAGGGCCGTCCACTTTGCAGCACCTCAAGTCATGTTATTTTGTAACTTTTTATCCGTTTGAGCAACAAAAATGATTAGTTAAAACTGTAAGATTATGCAGTAGATGATGTATTATGTGGCAAATATGGCAGAGCCGGATCACTGACATAATATCGACAGACAAAATTTTGACCTACCAAAATATCGAGGTAAAAATATAGAATGCCAGAGTATCGACTGCCTATCTACAAACAGGTAAGTACAAAAATATCGAATCCAAAATATCGGTTGTAAAAAATATAGACTGTCAAAATATTGAATTTTTTAAATGTCTTAAAATTAATTTAAAAGTAATATAATAATAAATATAATTAATTTAAACATACTTAAAAAAATTAAATACATGGAAAATTAATAAATAATTAATGTAACTTTAAAATGAAAAATATATTTTTTAATACATATATGTATATATATATATATATATCATAAGTGATACAAAGATTGAGTTTTTGGACACAACTATAGAGATCAGGGAAGGATTTCTAATCTCGACATTACATAGGAAAGAGACGGCTGGCAACAGCCTACTACATGCCCTAAGCGCTCACCCTGAACCATTAAAGTGGAGCATTCCCTACGGGGAATTGTTAAGAGCAAAAAGGATCTGTAGTAACAACGAGAGTTTCACTCTGGAACAAAATAACATGCTTAAGAGATTCAGAGAGAGAGGTTATCCGGAGTGGGTACTCGAGAAAGCAGTTAAGAAAGTTTCAGAAGTAGAGAGATCCAAAACCCTACAAGCTAAAACTGACGAAGCAAATGGAGAAGAAAACCCAATTAGAATAATCACCACTTTCAACCAAAGATCAAATGAAGTCAGGAAAGTTTTGGTTGATAATTGGAAAATTTTGAGAACAGATCAGGTGATAGGTACCCGTTTGGAGGCAAGGCCTCAAATCACCTACAGAAAAGGTAAAAGTCTTAGAGATCTCTTAGTGAGAGGCGACATTACAGACACTAAACAACACATTCAGGGCCTCAAGGGTTTTTATCCATGCGGTCACTGCAGAGCATGTACAACAAGCTTTATGGTAAAGGAGATAGAAATCCCAGGACGCCATAAAAAACATGAGATCAAACAGTTCCCTACCTGAAATTCTAATTTTGTTGTGTACGTGCTGGAATGTCCATGTAGACTCAAGTACGTAGGCAGCACAAGATGCATGGTTAAGAAACGCATTCAAGAACACCTCAGGGCAGTGACACATTGTGATATTCGTTATCCAGTAGCAAGACACTTTCAAGAATCTCATCAATCGGATAATTCCTTGTTGAGATTCTTTGCACTGGAACAGGTCCACATGGGTAAAAGAGGAGGCAATCGTGACTTAGCACTCAGAAAGAGGGAATCCAAATGGATTATGAAACTGGAAACTAGATTCCCGGGGGGACACAACCAGGATGAGGAGTTAGCAACTCATCTCCATGATGAATGAACTAGAGGAAGAGTTTCCTTGTAACAGCCAGTACCTGCTTTTCTGAATAATAGTGTCTGCCTTAGAATTGTGTTGTACTTAGGAGCAGCCACTTGCCGCTTATGTGTTGTAATTAGACTGACTTAGAATCTGATATCCTGTTGTATAATGTTTTAATCATATAAAAAACAATTTTTAATAGTATGTTTATATGTTTTTTTCAGGAGAAAAAAGAAAGGGAGAACTCACCTTTATGCACTTCACTCTTCCCTACTTTTTTCATCTATGATTCAAAAGAAGATCACTACACTACTTAGAGATAAGGCTTTCACTTCTTTGCACTTTTTTGACATTATTTGGCTTTAATCTTTATTTTTCAGTTTCTAACTATGGAGACCGAACTGTACTGGCCAGTAGTGTGCTCTTTACAAAGATCGACCCACACATCAGATAATTTGTTATTAACCATGAATTATGACAACCCTTCTTTTTGCTCTAAGGCACTAGTCCGAAAGAAACTATTTTTGAGCCTGTTCTTATCTTATCTATATCAGATGTAACTTAAAGGGGCTAATGTGGATTGTTCCGAAAGAATTGAAACCCCCATATGGCAAATTGGGAACTTTGGAATTTCCTCCCGAATGAATTAAGTACATAGGGGGCCTTTTGTATCTCCACATTGGGGAGCGTACAGAATTATGTGAATTTTGTTTTATGTGGCACTTGCCTGGAATTACGAAATTGAACGTTCATTGAACAGTGCAGAACATTATGTTATCAACTTTTGTTTGGCTCTCACAAGTCTATTTTTCATGGAACTTGATATATTTCTGTAGAAATTGGGTCTATCAAATGTTTCTATGCACAAGGTCACACTACAAAATGGCCGACGCATTTACCATCAAAATGTACTGGGTCTAACAAATGTGTAGTAGTCACCTCTTTGCTGTTTAGTCATGCTTGTTTGTTTGAAACTTTATTTAAAAAAGCCATGATGCCAGTTTTGGTTAACGTGTGATCAAGGCAACTTTATTGCCGAAACGCGTAACGTTTACTAAGGAATAAAATCTGTTTATCCATACTCCTGAGTGCGCGCATTGCCTATCAGCAATTTTGGAACTTTGAATTAAAAAAACTCGGCGGTGGGGTCTGCCGATCAGCGCGCCACCTGACGATGGGAGACGATCCCGGAAGGACCCTTGTTCGGAATGTGAATATATATATATATATATATATATATATATATATATATGAAAGCTCCAAATTGCCCACCTGGCAAAGACGCACTCTCACATCCCACGGCAGTAAATGCATTTTAATCGGTAAATACAGGAGCCACTTGCCAATGTCAATTACAGCGTTCTGTCGTGTACGCCTGACGCGTTTCAATGCTTTCCGCATCTCTTCAGAGGTGCGACAGTCTCCTCCCACCTTTGATATTCACTCCCTCCAATGGGCGGCTTGCAAGAGCACACACGGATTCTGGGTCATGTAGTGTGCTCGGCCAGTCTTAAAGCTGTGACAAAAAGTTCAAAGCCCGCAGATGAGCCTCAGCAAGCGGGTCCTGTTTAAACTCCGAAGGGGATGTGTCCATCATGAAGCCATGTTGCATACAAAGCTCCTGGCCCCCTGTTATGTGGGGGTGCGTCTTTCGCGGCTGGGCCGCCGCGTCGATATGAAAGCTCCAAATTGCCCACCTGGCAAAGACGCACTCTCACATCCCACGGCAGTAAATGCATTTTAATCGGTAAATACAGGAGCCACTTGCCAATGTCAATTACAGCGTTCTGTCGTGTACGCCTGACGCGTTTCAATGCTTTCCGCATCTCTTCAGAGGCGCGACAGTCCCCTCCCACCTTTGAAATTCACTCCCTCCAATGGGCGGCTTGCAAGAGCACACACGGATTCTGGGTCATGTAGTGTGCTCGGCCAGTCTTAAAGCTGTGACAAAAAGTTCAAAGCCCGCAGATGAGCCTCAGCAAGCGGGTCCTGTTTAAACTCCGAAGGGGATGTGTCCATCATGAAGCCATGTTGCATACAAAGCTCCTGGCCCCCTGTTATGTGGGGGTGCGTCTTTCGCGGCTGGGCCGCCGCGTCGATATGAAAGCTCCAAATTGCCAACCTGGCAAAGACGCACTCTCACATCCCACGGCAGTAAATGCATTTTAATCGGTAAATACAGGAGCCACTTGCCAATGTCAATTACAGCGTTCTGTCGTGTACGCCTGAAGTGTTTCAATGCTTTCCGCATCTCTTCAGAGGCGCGACAGTCTCCTCCCACCTTTGATATTCACTCCCTCCAATGGGCGGCTTGCAAGAGCACACACGGATTCTGGGTCATGTAGTGTGCTCGGCCAGTCTTAAAGCTGTGACAATATATATATATATACATATTATTAACAAAACATATACAATATTTTTACCGTAGGATAGCGAGAGGGTTACATTTAAGATAACCACTCCAGTGAGTGCAACAGTAGGGAAACATTGGATAGCATAGAGGTAAAAATTACTATTCCAACTCCAAAGAGCGCTACAGTAGGTAAAACGTTGGATAGCGTAGGGGTAAAAATTACTATTCCCACTGCAAAGAGTGAAACAGTAGGGAAAGCGTTGGATAGAGTAGGGGTAACAATTACTATTCCCACTCCAGTGAGTGCAACAGTAGGGAAAGCGTTAGATAGCGTAGGCATAAAAATTACTATTCCCACTCCAGTGAGTGCAACAGTAGGGAAAGCGTTGGATAGCGTAGGGGTAAAAATTACTATTCCAACTCCAGAGAGTGCAACAGTAGGGAAAGCGTTGGATAGAGGGAGGGTAAAAATTACTATTCCCACTCCAGAGAGTTCAACAGTAGGGAAAGCGTTGGATAGTGGGAGGATACAAATTACTATTCCCATTCCAGAGAGTGCAACAGTAGGGAAAGCGTTGGATAGCGTAGGGGTAAAAATTACTTTTCCCACTCCAGAGAGTGCAACAGTAGGGAAAACGTTGGATAGCGTAGGGGTAAAAATTACTTTTCCCACTCCAGTGAGTGCAACAGTAGGGAAAGTGTTGGATAGTGGGAGGGTAAAAATAACTATTCCCACTCCAAAGAGCGCAACAGTAAGGAAATCGTTGGATAGCGTAGGGGTAAAAATGACTATTCCCACTCCAGAGAGTTCAACAGTAGGGAAAGCGTTGGATAGTGGGAGGGTCAAAATTACTATTCCCACTCCAGAGAGTGCAATAGTACGGAAAGTGTTGGATAGCGTAGGGGTAAAAATTACTATTCCCACTCCAGAGAGTGCAACAGTAGGGAAAGCGTTGGATAGCGTAGGGGTAAACATTACTATTCCCACTCCAGTGAGTGCAACAGTAGGGAAAGCGTTGAATAGCGTAGGGGTAAAAATTACTATTCCCACTCCAGTGAGTGCAACAGTAGGGAAAACGTTGGATAGCGTAGGGGTAAAAATTACTATTCTAACTTCAGAGAGTGCAACAGTAGGGAAAGCGTTGGATATTGGGAGGGTAAAAATTACTATTCCCACTCCAGAGAGTGCAACAGTAGGGAAAGCGTTGGATAGTGGGAGGGTAAAAATTACTATTCCCACTCCAGAGAGTGCAACAGTAGGAAAAGCATTGGATAGTGGGAGGGTAAAAATTACTATTCCCACTCCAGAGAGTGCAATAGTAGGGAAAACGTTGGATAGCGTAGGGGTAAAAATTACTATTCCCACTCCAGAGAGTGCAACAGTAGGGAAAGCGTTGGATAGCGTAGGGGTCAAAATTACTATTCCCACTCCAGAGAGTGCAACAGTAGGGAAAGTGTTGGATAGTGTAGGGGTAAAAATGACCATTCCCACTCCAAAGAGTGCAACAGTAGGGTAAGCGTTGGATAGCATAGAAATTAAAATTACTATTCCCACTCCAGTGAGTGCAACAGTAGAGAAAGCGTTGGATAGCGTAGGAGTAAAAATTACTATTCCCACTCCAGAGAGTGCAACAGTAGGGTAAGCGTTGGATAGTGTAGGGGAAAAAAATACTATTCCCACTCCAGTGAGTGCAACAGTAGGGAAAGTAAATATTTCATATATATTTAAAAATAAATTAAATATTAATACCAATTACAAATTAATTAAAATTAATTCCCATTTTAAGATATTATAAAAATGATTCAATTTAAAATAATACAATTAATTTAATTACTAAAAAAGAATGACCTATTAATACAAAATATTTACAAACAACAATAAATTATTAAAACATTTAAAAATAAATAACAAGTAATTCAAAATAAATAGCAATTTATATATCAATAAATTTAATTAATTACAATTAAATGACTTCCCACCCAATTCCCGCATAAACCCACAGCCCACTACAAAAATGAAATACATAAAATTAACATAATTATCAATTAATCAATTAATAAAAATTAATTACCAATTAAAATGAAATAATTACCAATTACAAATTAAATTAAAATTAAATCTAAATAAATACCAATTAAAACAAAATTCTTTAATTATTTAAAATTAAATTACTTCCCACCCTATTCCCCTATAAACCCACAACCCGCTCCAGAAAATAAATAAATAAAATTCACATAATTATCAATTAATAAAAAATAATTACCAATTATATTTTAATTAATTGCCAATTAATAATTAATTAACAATTAATTGTACATAAATACCAATACATTAAAATATTTAATTAATTATAATTAAATTACTTCCCACCCTATTCCCCTATAAACCCACAACCCGCTCCTGAATTATATTAGGCAAAAATTAAATACCATAAATTGACTTAGTAACTTACCTAAAATGCAATATGTTTGTTGTCTATATTCTGTCCCTCGATATTTCTGTTGTCTATATTCTGTCCATTCGATATTCTGTCCATTCTATATTTTTGATTCGATATTATTGTCCTTCTATTCGATATTTTTGTAGTCTATATTCTGTCTTATCTATATTCTGTCTACTCGATATTTTAAACTCGATATTTAACTACCTCGATATTTTTGTTGTCGATATTATGTCTTTATACCGGCAGAGACATCATTATATAGAAAACACTTGCAAACTCGGATATTTTGCCATTCATGTTGGAACTGCTCTTGTGGAAGAAGGGAGGAGAAGTGCTAATGAGAGAAACTGCATGGCTTGGTGACAAATGGCTTGTGATTCCACTTTTAACCGTATTTGGGACATTGTGTGATTGGAACTATATCCCACTTTTTGAATGTATTTAAATGTCAATAACTCCTATTAAACCTTAAATAATCAAGTGTATCCATTGGCTGAATTAAATGACACAATAAGCTGTAACTGGTCGGTGAAATGCCAAACAAATACTAACAAGCATTGGCATAGCCAATAGGTCTCGCTTTTGGGACCTTATCAGTATTTAGTTATGCAGCACAATATCCTTGGTGCAACAATATCAACTGTTGCACGCCTAAACACTTATAAGGTCCCAAAGGCGAGACCTATTGCCTATGCCAAGGCTTGTTGTTACATGGACATTGCTCGGCAGTAAGCTCGCTACATCTGCCAGGTCGTCTAAGAAGGAAGTATGGCATCAGATGTTGGATTGTTGTTAGAAGCAGTAGATTTTGGTGCCTGAAAACACCAACGCCAGCGCCGCAAGGATCCAGAGAAGATACCATATATCAATCCCCCTTAGGTGAGTGAACTAACCCTGCTACGTATTTGTACCACACCCTTTCTCAGTCTGTCTTCCATTTCGTGTTTATGTGACCTTCTGTTCTCTGGATTACATTTAAAGTTGGTACTACAAACACAAACAAGCAGGATTGATTTTGTATCTTGTAACCCAGTTGGACACGCAACGGACGTTTCATAATCACAGCTATTTGCAATAACCGTCTTTGATTTGGGATAAACGTTCTATGGTAGCTGAACACACAACTTGTAGTAATGATTACAACTTGTAAGCAGAAGGCAATTGAAAGCAGTCAAACAACCTGAAGAGTACTTATGTTTTCAGATTCTTCTTGTGAGTAGCTTTGCGTGATGTACTACTCAAATCCTGTTGTTTCCCTTTGAATGCTGGGACTTGTCATGTTTACAATGGAATACACGACTACAAGTCCCTGAATCCAAAGGAAAAACTTGGACTGGAGCAGCACATCTCTCATGGACCTGCTCGTAGATGCAGTCTGCTCTTTGAGAACTCATTTGAAAGATATTTCAGATTTTTGTGGCGAAAATGCTTTAAACTGACATACATTTTGTAAAAAATACAATCATGAAGAAAGTTGAAAACCTATAGCGTTTTAAAGGCAAATATCATCAAAATGCACATAAAAATATAGTATAAACTAGTCCAAGATCACACAGTGGGTAAGCAACAGGCCCAAATTCAGATGAAAGCACAGGAAATGACAGTGACTCATACAAGAACAGAAAGATTGTCAGAACTGGAGATGAGGGTCATGCTATGTCCTTGACTTGGGACTCGTGTATTCCTATGACTATGCTGATGGTGAAAGGTGCATGGGGGTGCACAGACCAGTTAGTGCAGAGGGCTGCAAACAACACTAACATCATGCAGCCTGACACACACAGCGCTGAATAAAGAACACAAACAACTATATGACGCATGAGAATTTCTCCACAGTAAAGACGGCCGGAGCCCGGGAGATCTCCTTGACAGGGCTTTAAGTGGGATGAAGAAACTGGGGGGGTCTCTCAAAGGGGCGTGGACAGTGAAATTAGGGGCGTGGCTTTAAAACACGCTAAAAATCTGTGTTAGCATAGTGTGCCACCTGACTTGTATTTTGCTGTTTCTGTCATTGCATCCAGATATGTGATACAGCAAGTAACATCATACCTATAACAAGTAAGGACTATTGGCTTTGTCAATGGTTATTAGTTGCATAAGATAAATAAGCTGCAACTATGGCTTGTTACATATAATATTGAAAAAGCTTCCACTTAAAGCCCTGGTGACACCACGACAATGTTGCTTCTCCTGAGTTTCAAAAAGAGAAGGGAAATCCAGAAAGAAAATGACTCTTTAAAGGATTTCCCTTCCCCCACAATGCTCACCTGGCATGACCTCATTCCGTAACTTCTCCAATAGTGAGAAGTGAGCAGTGCCCATCGATGTGCTTGCTGACTCGAAACAGGTCTCTATCGGGCTGTTTAGCACCCTGGCACTTTGTTCCGGACTGCAGTGACTGCAAACTGCTGTCACTGCAGCCCTGAAATTAAACTGGACTGCCTGTGGCAGGGCTCAAAACAGAGCTCGATAGAGACCCGTTTCAAGACCCCTTTTAAAAAACTGCTGGTGCTCAGACCCGGTGAGATCCGACCCACTTAAAGCCCTGCTCCTTGAGCAACACCGTGGCGCATGTAACGACTGCATCAGAGGGCTGGCCGGTCCCCGCACACCGGAAGTAATGAATGAATCACTACACCAGTGGAGGCAGGGATAATATTAAAGTGATGCACGTTGCATAGTAAGCGGGTGCCGCACTGAAATCTAAAGCATGACGCCCGTGCAGAAAAACTAATGTGAAGCGGCTACCATGCAAATGATTTTTTTTAAATGAACCTCAGCGTCGGCTCAACATCAAGTGATTCTGGGTAAATCACTTAATCTCCCCATAATCGCCCCGTGCCTACCAAATAATTAATGTGTCCTTCAGGTCCAGTTTATGGCATCCACTATGTAGGACGGTCACGAGCAAAGGCATAAAGCAGAAAAGTAGCGAGGAGCGTCGGAAGAAAGGTTTTCCTGGCTCGGTGTGTGCAACCTACGGCCAGGACAGCATCTGATGTCAACTTGCCCTGCAACTTGCTCCCAAACACTGGAACTCCGACACAAAGTGGGAGAGGGCTGGGCGCGGAAGCTAAACAACATGAAAGCGCAAGATTAACAACAAGCATTTGCCGCGCGCGTGCCTCGTGCTCAGTATAGAGAGGGGGGGGTGGAGGCCTGCGGAGTGTGTCTAAAGTACTAGGTATGGGTAGAGATGTGACCGTTTCCTTTCCTGGCAAAGTAGGTCTTTGTTATGCATAAATGTTCAGATAATTAGGGCTCAGCTGCAGGCAGTAAGTGAGACTGGAGCACAGGCCCAGTAGCGGCTTTTATTGGGCTTTGAAAGACGCCCGCGTCGCCTCCTGCAAGGGTTGTTTGAGTCGAGGGCTCAGGATTCAAGTAATTTAATTCTGTCACAGGTTTCCAAACACAAAGGCATTTTGGACTCCGCCTATAAATTCAGAGAGTGAGGTGTTGCTTGAACAATAATGTAGCAGATGAAAGAAGACAAGAACAGTCAGACGTAATGGCTTGTGAATTCTAACAGGGACGCATAAATTGTTATCCTTAAAAAATTGTAATGTTTCTAATTTACAAGGTACAATTGTAAAAAAGAGCGCGTGGTGTACTCGTTAGCGAAGGTGGGCGACATTTCAAGGGATTCCCCTCAACGAAGGCCGGCATATTCACAAATGTCTCACGAGATTCTAACGAGATTCTAACGGAAGACTAGTGCAATATTAAAACATCTTGAGGCCGGAGCTCACGTTTTACAGGTCTCACAAGACCTTTCTGATGGCCGCACGGGCGTGAAACTGACACGGCCGCGCGGCCCGAAAGTCAGATGGCAGCTGTGCACGTCGCGCGCGCTTGTGCGCGTGACAGCAAGCTGGTGGCCGGTGAAAGTAGCACATTTAAAAGCCAGCTACTAAATGTCTCGCTAGCTCAGCGTATGCGCCGGCTCTAGCGAAACCTAAAAATTGGGATGCTTGGCACATTTTGGCCACACCTCTGACTCTGACCACTGATCCAATCCTTGGGTTATCCCCACCCTCAGAGTCTCCGCCCACCATTCTCCTACTTTTTTCCCCCCACTTCGACTACTGATGCAACCTATACTTTTGTGAAATTTCTTCGTTAACAGACACTATGTCATGGACCAGGCTTCAGGTCAGGTGATGCTCATTTACTTTGACTACGTCTATTTGTATTGATGTTTCACATGAAAGCTCTTTGGAAATGAACGAGGATGATAGTAAAACTCCAAATTCAATGTCAGTTCAGTTGTTCTGGCATCAAAGACAACCATGGGTTACTTTGGGGTGAATCGTGGTTCGAGTCAGAGGTGATGTTGGTCCTCTACCAGGATTAGGTGGACTGGTTGTTTTCTGGCACATGAAAGACAGGTTGCAGGGATGTATTACCAGCTATGGATTGGCGTTCATTTGAAAAACAGTTTTTTTTATGCCAAGGGTGCCAACCTGATATAAATAGTTGTGCCCAAATTCCAATTGCCATAATGTGACGCTAACCTGTTGAAAACGTTCTCAGTTTTCCGACAGCTCAATCTGACTGTGGAGAAAAAGAGAGGAAGACAAGCACAGAGAGTAAGAGAAAATGGTGATGACCTAGAAAGTGAAGGCAAGGGAGAAAATGTGAAATTTGATGGAAAGAGGACTGACGGATACATCATGAAGGTTTGGGTTTTGTGGAATGAAATAAGCGGAGGAGAGAAACGCAGAAACAAGAACTGATGAGAAACAAGCATTGGAAATGCAATAGGTCTCGCAGCATTAGAGTTAGTGCTTTTAGAATTGTTTATGGGTTTTTGTGTAAATCTTTAGCATTTTTGTTTCCTGTAGCCAATGCTAAAGAATTAAAAAAAAAGCCATAAACATTTCTAAAAGCTCTAACTCAAATGCTCCGAGACCTATTGCACTGTGTGAGGGTGAGGGGTTGAGGGTGAGTGAGGGTGAGTGAGGGTGAGGGTGGGTGAGGGTGAGTGAGGGTGAGTGAGGGGTTGAGGGTGAGTGAGGGTGAGGGGTTGAGGGTGAGTGAGAGCGAGGGTGAGTGAGGGTGAGTGAGGGTGAGTGAGAGTGAGGGTGAGTGAGGGTGAGAGTGAGTGAGGGTGAGGGTGAGTGAGGGTGAGTGAGGGTGAGTGAGGGTGAGGGTGGGTGAGGGTGGGTGAGGGTGAGTGAGGGTGAGTGAGGGTGAGGGTGAGTGAGGGTGAGGGGTTGATGTTGAGGGGTTGAGGGTGAGAGGGTGAGTGAGGGGTTGAGGGTGAGTGAGGGTGAGGGTGAGTTAGGGTGAGGGGTTGAGGGTGAGTGAGGGTGAGGGGTTGAGGGTGAGTGAGGATGAGTGAGAGTGAGGGTGAGTGAGGGGTTGAGGGTGAGTGTACAGCCTGCTTCAATAACCACGTTTTCAGGTAGTTTCTAAACTTCACACTTCCATACAGGGAGAGAAACGAAACAATTCAGAAATATTCAGAATATTGGAAGAGCGGAAACTGTGGAGGCTGGGAGGGAGGGGGGAGGCGGGGTTCGAAAAATGGTAGACATTGTGAGAATTGGCAGAGTACTACAGAGAATGAGAAAAATAAATTGTGGGCGTGGAGGGTAATTGAAGAGCGCAATCGGAGAGGCAAAGAAATAATGACTAGAACTAAAGCGACCAAAGGAATTAAAATGAACGGATTAAACAGATATGAAATAAGTGCATCCATTGCATGTGCTTGTACTATCAAATTAACTGTGCAGTTCTACGCTGTTCCCCTGTAAACACTTGTAAAGCACGCAAAGTCCTTCTTAGATTTAAAGATTTACTTCTCAGCACGAGCTTTTCTTGGTCGCAGTTTTCGATTTTCTGTATATTCTGATATTTCGATCCATTAGCTATTTCTGGGAGAGTCCAACAACATATGACAGGCTGTGAAAGGAAAGTAAAAGTTAAAGAGACAGAAAAGCACGAGACACGGAGAGAATTTCGCGTGAACTAAATCCCGCGGGATCCGAGTTTAAGAGGGCCTGCACGAGGAGAGCGAGCCGAGCCGTTCCATCTGAATGGAAACACTTCTGCAGTGCTCTGAAGCTGGCTATAAATATTTGAAAACATCAAAGGCGGTTGTGTTAAATTAAAAATGCTGTCGCACAGATAGGAACTAGCCGCGGGGGCTGCCAGCTCCGACATGTGAGCCTGGGATCAGACACAAAGAGGCAGAGCAGCAGCAAGGCAAGAAGAGAGCCGGGGAGTGAGCGAGAGAGAGAGCGACAGCAGAGGGGAGAGCAACGGAGAGACGTGGGGAGAGACCAGGGGTGAGGGGATACAGCAGGGGGGGGGGGGGGGGGTGAGGGGATACAGCGGGGGAGGCAGTCACAGCACGCTAGGAAGAGAATAGACTCAGAGCTTCATATTGTCTGTTTGGTCACGGATTAGCAGCGTAAACTGTGAATAATCACGTTTTTATCGAAAAAACAGTGGTGTGGAAAAATGTATATTTACGACTTGGCTCTGATTTTAACATGGCCATAGCAAATAGTTAAGGCAGCACAGTATCCCATGCTTTCTAGCGGCAGGCAGGCAGGGGAGGAGAGGAGGAGGGGGGAGGAGAGTAGGGGAGGCACGGCCTAGCGGCCGTGCAATCAAGTAGTGAGGGGGCGGAGCTGGGGGAGGGTGCGAGAGAGAGTAGGCAAGGCTAGCGGCAGGCAGGCAGGGGAGGAGAGGAGGAGGGGGGAGGAGAGTAGGGGAGGCACGGCCTAGCGGCCGTGCAATCAAGTAGTGAGGGGGCGGAGCTGGGGGAGGCTGTGGAAGAGAGTAGGCAAGGCGACACGGCGGGAGGGGGCGGAGCGGGTAAACAAAGACGGACATGCACGCGCCCGTGACTTTTAAGGTCAATGCGCATGCGCATAAGCTTAATGCGCATGCGCATTGACCTTAAAAGTCACGGGCACTGCAAGGAATCGCCACGATTCCTTGCAGTGTGGATAAAGAGTGGATGAGCCCCTATAGTCTCGCTTGCTCGATGCGCATGCGCATCGACAGGCGAGACCTAAAAATGAAGCACGAAAATAGTCGGTTCTATTGAAGTGCCGGAGAGAAGAAAATTAGAGATCAGTAGGGAAGGGGGATGATGAGCAGAGGAAGAATGAGAACAGAAAGCAATTTACTGACCTTGTTCAATCGTTTAACATAATGCATGTAGGGATGTTTGCAGTGTTTGCACAACCAGCAATTCGCTGTGAAATTGAACTTAATGAGGTACGTGGAATAAAGGTGCAGGGGGAAGCATCAGGCCCATGTATAAGTGAGAGAGAGTGTCAGCGAAAGCGAGGGAACGTAGCACGAGATGGTGGGGGCTGTTAATACAAGAAAGAGAGAGCAATGGAAGGGAAGAAGGCGAGACAAGAAGGTACCACGACACCGCCATATAAAGCGTCCCCAGAGAATAGAAAGATGGAAAACATTTACTCCAAATGTGCTTTGTAGCCCTTATCATAGCGTGCTTCTTAAAGCCATCATATTGTCGCTTGTCTTTATTCCCTCACAAAAAAATGGGTTGCTTTTGAGTTTTCTATCACGAAACATGAAAACAGTTCTAGTCTGTTTCTGTTGTCGGCGGCCTGCTGTGTATACACAGCGTCCCTCCCTCTTTGTAGCACACAAGAACACCGCAGCCGCTTGGTTCCCCTAAAAGTGTGACTTGCTCAGAGCAAATTTGGGCGGGAAATTGAGATAACTGACCTACATGTCTAGGGAAACACTAGTTTTAAATGGAAAGTGATTATATTTGCTGAGCACTGCGCACGCCCATCCTTCGTCCAGTCTTGCCTCAACATAGGCTCTCAAATGTCTGTGTTTATTTTGTAAAATATCCCCAGTGTGGATTGTTCGTCACCTCAGTTTGCAAGCCGTCGTCACTTTTTACTGATCCTAAATATGCATTCACAATCCTTTCATGCATTTATGTAGTGCATGTTGATCCTGATGTAAAACAGTCTGCATTCACAATGAAACTGATAGGACAACGACAAAAAACACTCACATTTCAGATGTTTTGACGTTTTGCCTCAGCTTTCAAACATTCCTGAATTCTAACCCAGGCAGTCCCAGTCAGTATGAACATTTACATATATTTCCTTCTCCCTAGATCTAGTTTTGTCTGTGTTGTGCCTGACACCATCCCTATGTATTAGCACATCCCTATGCATTCGTCAGCTTCCTGCAATCTCCCCAATTAAGGATCAACGTTTACAAAGATTTTCTAACCGCAGGCACAAACTTTCTTGAAGGTTCCAACAGACTCAAGATAACTCTGTGTTGCTTGTTTCCTCAAAGCGACAGTGTGCTTGAGTCTCAAATGTTTCAATGTTTTTCCAAGTGATTAGTTCTAGATTTTCACATTCTCTCATTAATACCGTAGATTTGTCTTACATGTTTTATACCACCAGCAGAAGCGTGTCACATCTGGCACATTGGTGAGTTCTCTCCGAAGGCTGGTACACCTGAAAGTCTAGAAGGCAGTGCTTAATTTGCACTGGCGGTTACAGGTGGGACCCAGGGGCGCTTATATTTTTGGGAACGAGTCTTATTTTTACTCAACAAGCTTTGATCCAGAGCAAGAGAGAGAAAAACACAAAAAGGGGGAAGAGGGGGAAGAGAAAAAAAACTGAAAAACAGTGACAAATGGTGAAAGCAGGGACGTAAAGGGACCTGCAATACTGAGTCAGGAAGTGTCTGGTGGATTAAAGTGGCATGAGGCATGAGGTGGAATCAAGACAAGGCAGCCTTGGTATTCAGCTCCCCGACATTCAATAGTGCCGGCCATAAGCTTCTGAGAAAAAGTTTGGGACTCAGCACTTATCCCTTTACCAATAAAGCAGTGTAGGGTAATGGAACAGTAAGCCATGTGTCATCTTTTTTCTTTATAGTACTCTTTTCATTGCACACTGATGCATCAGTTATGTCATGAGTGATGTCACTGACCATGTCATGAGTGATGTAATATGTGACGTCATCAGCAGTGCATTGCACGCGCAAGTTATAGTGAGTCCAACTAACTATAACGTGGGAATTTCAATGGTTTTATGCGAGTAAAATTTCCACCTAACTATAACTGGTGTGAAACCTATGTTTTTTCAGTGAATTTAATAGGTTTTTTAAATGCTAATTCCGAACTATAACTGGTGTGAAACCTATGGTTTTTTCAGTGAAAAAAAAAAAAATTATATATATATATATAAAATTTCTATGGCAAAATAAAACCCCTCATTTTGTTCCTTTTCAAATTAAATGTATTAAGTGTTACCACTTTATTCCAATCCCGATGACTTCAGGTGTGCCTTACTTTTGTCATAAGTAAGACTGTTAGCGTTCTAGTTGTTCTTTAGAACACTCTGGGACATTCTGTCATTGGGCTATAGTTGGGCTACATCTGGCTGATAATTGGGCTACATTTGGGCTCTTTTGTCTCTGGTGGCCATCTTGGGAGACTGCATTTCAGAATTTTTTTAATGAAATATAAGAGGATTTGAGAAGTCACTCAAAATGTGCCCTAGTTTTTCTTTCTTCAGCACTAATCATAATTTCTATGGCAAAATGAACCCCCTCATTTTGTTCCTTTGCAAATTAAATGTTTTAAGTGTTAACACTTTATTCCAATCAAGATGACTTCAGGTGTGCCATACTTTTGTCATAAGTAAGACTGTTAGCGCTCTAGTTGTTCTTTAGAACACTCTGGGACATTCTGTCATTGGGCTATAGTTGGGCTACATCTGGCTGATATTTGGGCTACATCTGTTTTTTTTTGTCTCTGGTGGCCATCTTTGGGCTACATTCGGCTACATTGGGCTACATTTGGGCTCTAACATATATATAGCCCAATGTAGCCCAATATCTATTTTTCAAAGTTAATTTTCGTAAAAACCACTGGAGCATATATCTTGAGACATAGCAAAGGCACATCAGGGTACCAGTCCCTACAATTTTGCCAAGTTTGGTGGAAATCCATTCAGCCGTTCGGGCTAAAAGTGAGTCCAACCGCCCTATGGAAATTAACATGGGGAAAACACGTTTTGGGACCCCCCTTTTATCTCGGCCCCCGCTTTACGGATCCCCCCAAACCTTTCAGGGAAGGAGCGGAGCACAGCGAGGCAAAGTTAAGGAAAATTACAGGCAGATCCCTCATTCGGCGCCAAAGTTATTCCCAATAGAATGTTGCGGATTTCCTATGGAAAACGATCCTAACTATAACTACCTACTGGCGACCGACAGTAGGTAATATATATATATATATATATATGTATAAATATCTACACTAATATAATAAAGAGAGAGCCCAAACCTTTGAGGCGGGTAATCTCAGGAACCACAGCACCAATCACAACACCCAATACAGCGTTGGAAAGGGCAGTTGCAGCAGAAGGACATAGGCTATGCAGACACCCACCATATACATTTAAAAGGTAAAAGAACTGTGCCAGCATAGTAGTCCCTTGTGATCGTGTCTGCGTTGTGCTGTGGGCGTGTGCTGGGGGCGTGACAAACGCTTGGGGCGTTTGGTACGTTCCGCCCTTCATGCCATGTCTCATATCGTGTGCTGTGGGCGTGTGCTGGGGGCGTGGGCGTGTGCGGGGCGCGGGATTACGGAAAGCGAGCGTTGTGCCCAATATTTCATTGTTTTTTCTTCCCAGGTTCTGTACATTCCAGCTCTGGGTGTCCACCCTGCTCCCTTTAAATACCCCTGCACCCCATAATCATAACCCAACCTTACTCATTAAAATACCCCAACACCCTTAAACACTAACCCATCTTAACCCTATAAATATACCCTGTACCCCAAAACCCAAACCTATCCCTAAACCCTAAACATACCCCTGTACCCCAAAACCCAAACCTAGTCCTGAACCCTATAAATACCCCTGTGCCTCAAAACCCAAACCTACCCCTGAACCCTAAAAATACCCCTGTACCCCATAACCCAAACCTAGCCCTGAATCCTAAAAATACCCCTGTACCCCAAAACCCAAACCTACCCCATATCCCTAAAACACCCCTGTACCCCAAACCCCAAACGTAGCCCTGACCGCTTAAAATACCCCTGTATCCCAAAACCCAAACCTACCTCTGAACCCTAAAAATACCCCTGTACCCCAAAACCCACACCTAGCCCTGAACCATAAAAACAACCCTGTACCCCAAAACCCAAACCTACCCCTGAACGCTAAAATACCCCTGTACCCCAAAACCCAAACCTACCCCTGAACCCTTAAAATACCCCTGTACCCCAAAACCCACACCTACCCCTGAACCCTAAAAATACCCCTATACCTCAAAACCCAAACCTAGCCCTGAACCCTAAAAATACCCATGTACCCCAAAACCCATACCTATCCCTAAACCCTAAAACTACCCCTGTACCCCATAACCCAAAACTATATCTGAACCCTTAAAATACCCAAACACCCCAAAACATATACCTCAGTACCCCAAAACATATACCCCTATAACCATACTTTCTTTATCCAAACATTTAAAAAAAACATACTTTTACCATTCAAGGATTTACAACGAATTTCGTTGTAAATGTATGCGTGGTAAAAGCATATATAATGTAATGCCATGCGTTATAATGGCATTGCGGAGTCATGGTACTTTCGTAATGAAAGTATGCGTAGTGATGGTATGCGGAAAGAAAGTTGCGGAATAATGGGTGTTTACCTCCCCCTGTAAGTACATTGGTGGCACGGCGGCCCACATCTCCAGCAACATACTCATATTTTTTCACCACCGATTTGAAAAATGGACAGGTCTCTCTCATTGATAGCCAGCACCGACATACACTTTTAGACACACCTCCCGCCACAAGTTCTAGAACTGCTAACTGTAGAGCTGGGGAGCTACGTTCGAATCTCGGCATCAACTCAACATCCTGTGATTCCAGGCAAATCGCTTTGTCTCCCCGTGCCTACCACAAATGAATGTGTTCTTCTGTAATGTAAATTGTGCTCATGCCATGTTGTCGAGTTCGTGCTATATAATATTGCAAGGAAAAATAAAGTAGGAAAACTCGAGTTCACACACTACTGAACGCGCACTCTTAAGTGTATCAGCAGTGCACTGTGAATCGGAGCATTTCACAGGCCTGTCACAGATAAGAAATGCTATCAAAATTAAATCCTACAAAACAATATACTACTGGCCGGCAGCAATTCATACCCGGACAACGTCGGGACAGGCTGCTAGTATATATATATACTGAAAAAAACATAGGTTTCAGGGACGCTACAGTTAGAAATTTACATTTAAAAAACCTTGGACATTCACTGAAAAAAAAAACATAGGTTTCAGGGATGTTATAGTTAGTTGGACATTTCACTCGTACAAAACCAGAGAAATTCTGCCGTTATAGTTAGTAGAGCTAACTATAATTCGCGCCCCGGCAATGCACTGCTGATGACGTCACATATTACATCACTTATGACATGGTCAGTGACATCACTGATGATCATATTCGACACAGGCCCCCTTCGAACCCAGTGGCACAGCACATCGGAGTTATGTCTGTACAGACTACTGCCTTCGATGTACACTGTGGACAGCCAGGCTCACAATTCCGATCAAGTCGCGATTGTAGATGATGCAGTCCAGTAGGCAACAGACATTGCTACTAGTGCGGCCCGCACGGACCACGCATCATTGCAGGTTGCGCACCTGTTTAGTGCTTCAAGTTCCACTAACTCAGTGCAACACAAGTCATTGCCACGTAGCCTTATTAAGGCAGAATTCGTTAGCCAAAGGACATTTCTACAAGTGCGGCCCGCCCGGACCACGCATCATCGCATGCAGTGCACACACTGAGTGCTTCAGGTGCCACTAACTCAGTGCACCACAAGTCATCGCCACATAGCCTTATTAAGGCAAAATTCATTAGACAAAATACATTTCTACCAGTGCGGCCCGCCCAGGCCACGCATCATCACAGGCCGCACATGCGCTGAGTGCTTCCGGTGTCACTAACTCAGTGCACCACAAGTCATCGCCACATAGCCTTATTAAGGCACAATTCATTAGACAAAAGACATTGCTAACAGTGCGGCCCGCCCGGACCACGCATCATCTCAGGCTGCGCACACGCTGAGTGCTTCAGGTGCCACTTGTTAGGATGTGACATGGGACGCCTGCCTTATGGGCCGTCCTTCATTTGTTTTCGTTGCACGGTACTACATGTCCCAGAATGCCATGATGGCAGGAGCCACATGGTATTTGAGGAGGTGGTGCGCATAACGCAGCATGTTTAATTCTGTTTAGAGGAGAGAACCCGTCCGTACTGAATTAAGGAGTGGAACCTTCTTTGCCCCACGGTTGCCGTTTTGACCTTGCAAGCCGTTCTTTGTTCCAGGGCAGACTTGCGGTCCTCTTCCGCACCGGAGTCTGCCGTATCCAGTATTGCGAGCACCGATGGAGGTGTTCCTGAGGGAGAGGCGTTAAGGCTTCTGCAATGCTGTTCCGGGTAAGACTGTGTTGAGGTTTCATGGGCTTTTGAAGCAACGGGATTATCATGGTGTGTGGAGCGCGGTGTTGAAACGCTCTGTCATTCTTAACTCTTGACGTGGCTGTTGTTATCAGTACTTTCTTTTTGATACTTTCACTGAAGCGGTTACATTTCTAGAAGGAGAATTTTCTGGATCTTAGCGTTTATATTGAATTAGGGGAATTCATGTTCAGGCTAATGAAGTCATTGGCTTGATAAGATATTCAGAGACAACATGGGTTATCGAGTACCCTCAAGACTGGAAAGCTGTACCTTCTCTTGGATCTGATTTTAGAAGGAGAATTTCCTGGATCTTATTGTTTATATTGAATTAGGGGAATTCATGTTCAGGCTAATGAAGCAATTGGCTTGATAAGATGTTCAGAGACAACGTGGGTTATTGAGTACCCTCAAGACTGGAAAGCCGAACCTTCCCTTGGATCTGATATTTTCTCCCTTCCCTATCTGCTGGTGGCAATTCTCATTTTGGCTCATTTATGTTATTAAAAAGGGAATTGAACAACCAGGCTATGTATGAGTATTGGGAGGTGTTTGATAAGACAAGAAGGAGTGGTGAATGTGGAAGAGCATGTGGGCTTTTTGTTGTAGGTGTATCTTCCTCCTGTGCAAGACAAATCGTGCCTGAGGTAGTAAAGTTTGAGGAACACCGAGACTGGTGGAACTTGTGTTACAGGTACTATTTCCCTTCTAGTGAGACCATAATGAGAGTAGCTAGGATTAAGGGCCTGTATTAATTAATGTGTTGTTAGGTTACAGGTTTCCCCTTACTCTCTGTTCCCACCCTAATTCCTTTCCCTCACTTTATCGCCCAAAAACTTTTTAACTCATGTGTTGGAATTGGGAATGTTGAGAGGTGGACCCCTTTTTGCATCGATCGGATCCTGAGGAGTTCCCGTGGTTTTGAAACCACTATCTCAGTGCACCACAAGTCATCACCACATAGCCTTATTAAGGCACAATTCATTAGACAAAAGACATTGCAATCAGTGCAGCCCGCCCGGACCACGCATCATCGCAGGCTGCGCACGCGCTGAGTGCTTCAGGTGCCACTAACTCAGTGCACCACAATTCTACACCGCTTGGCCTTCTTTATACAGTCTTTATTAGGGAAAAGACATTGCTACCAGTGTGGCCCACCCGGACCATGCATCATCGCAGGCTGCGTACACGCTGAATGCTTCTCATGACCCTACCTCAGTGCACCACAATTCATGGACCCTTTATGATAGAATCTTTTGTGTATGATTTCAGATCCGCTGTCCCTACCTCAGTGCACCACAAGTCATGGATGCTTTGTGATAGAATCTTTTGTGTATTATTTCCCATCTGGTGCCCCTACCTTAGTGCAGCACAAGTCATAGACCCTTTATGACTGAAACTCTGTGTGTGATCCTATAATGACTGTTGCACTTGTTGCCAGCACTAACAATTCTTGAGGGCTGGTATACACTCACCCCCACACGCATCAAGCACAGACGTCACTGGACGTTTTACCCTGGTAATAAAAAGGAGCTGAGCGCACGTGCCCGTACCCAGTTCCACTATCTATCTAACTGTGCCCGTGTGTTAATTATGTATGAATGATGCTGCCCCTGGGCCCTACCACATTACATTGTACTGTGGACAGCGCACACAACCATGTTACCTCTGGCAGTGGGGAAGACTTTGGTTATGTAGCTTTGTCTGGGTCATTGTATAAGTACATAGGTAGAGACAGGATCATTAGAATACTGCAAGGAGAGTGTATGGTGAATTTAGAAATGTTTGGGGATAGGCGGAGTAATTGGATAAGCTCATATGTTGGCGGAGCCTAATCCCCGAGCACGATTTTGGCTCTAATTGGCTGCCCTCCATGTGCCAAAAACTAAAATTTGGGCTTTGCTTGGCCTTGTCTTGCTATAGCTGCAACACTCCACTGAATGTGCAATAAACATTCATATCCACACAGATATGTCATGTCCATGATCTTTCTTGTGTGGAAGTATGGATGAATGTAGGGTCAGTGATTCCCCCTACCTTCCATGTTGGCCATATTGTGGGACTTGGGTCAAAGGGTGTCACACTGGCGCTTGCGGCCCGGGTGGTGGCAACACTACAACAGAGACACCCACATCAGTTGATTCCTCATACTGCCCAGGACGGAACCATGCCCAGAGCTCCGGAGTCATTGTTCACAGCCTCACGCAGGACTGGCATACGCCAGGCAGGCCCTCTCCGCTTACGCTTACAGGGAGGAACATCAACGCTACATGTTCCAGGTCTTTCCTGTGGTGATCTGCTGATCACAGGTCTAGTTGTCAGCTTGCCACAGCCACTCCCTCATGGCTGGTTTACACACACACCACAGCCATGCAGCACAGGTGTCACAGAACATGTGACCCTGCCAATAAAAAGGGCCGGGCGCATGTGCTGGAGGCCATTTACTTGTCTCCCATGACTTGCAGTACACAGAGTTGGCAGCATCCAAGGCACTTTGCCCGATATGGGCCTCCCTCCAAGTGGCAATGACTTGAGTTCCACTGAGTTAGTGCCGCCAGAGCTGAGCCGATGTGCAGCCTGCGATGATGCGTGGCCTCGATACACTATCCTGGCAATCAAGACCCAATTTGAATTGTGAGCTCGGCTGGACCACGTGTACGTCAAAGGCAGCTGGATGTACAGACATGACTCCTCGGTGCGGTTCAGCAGGATGCGCTGGGGGCCTGTGCCGTGGAATCCAGCGACAGCTTAGGAGGTTGCTTCGGCATAAGGTGGGCCCTCTTGGACACACGCTGGTGGCAGGAGTTGAGCAGAGAGGTCTGTTTGCGCAGCGGCAGGCAGTCACCTCTGGGCGGGTTGAGTGGATGGTGTGCAGCAGCCTGGGTGCGCAGGGACAGGCAGACACCTCTGGGCGGTGGGAGTGGATGGGGTGCAAAAGCCTGGGTGCGCAGGGGCGGGCAAACACCTCTGGGCGGCGGGAGTGGGTGGGATGCAGCAGTCTAGGTGCGCAGGGGAGGGACAGCGATGAAGGCGTGTGCAGTTGCATGTACTGTACCGTTACTGATTCTATACTATGTTTCAGATGAGTGAGCTTTAGGGCTGCAGTATGTCCCAGGACACGGATGGAGACACACCGGTGGCGTAAAGGTGAGCTGTGAGGGTTTTGACCGGTGTCGGCACTCACTCTCCCTCTCCATCTCTTTTTTCTCTCTCTTCCTCTCTCTTCCTCTCTCTCTTTCTCTCTTTCTCTCTCTCTTCTTCTTTCCCTCACTTTCTGTCTTCCTATCTCGCTCTCACTCTTTCTTTCTTTCTCTCCCTCTTCATCTCTCTCACTCTTTCTCTCTCTCTCCTTTGATGGGTGCATGATGCACAATCTTATCTTGCTTTTTGTCTTGCAGACTGTGATTCACAGATTGTCGACCCCCCGGCACGGGCCTCCTGCCACGTGGCGATGACTTGAGTTCCACTGAGTTAGTGCCACCAGAGCTGAGCGGGTGTGCAGCCTGTGATGATGCGTGGCCTCGATACACCATCCTGGAAATCAAGACCCGATTTGAATTGTGCGCTCAGCTGGACTGCGTTAACGCCAAGGGCAGCAGGCTGTACAAACATGACTCATCGGCGCAGTGCAGCAGGATGCACTAGGGGGCTGTACGGTGGAATCCAGCGACAGCTGAGGAGGTGCTTCAGCACATGGTGGGCCCTCTTGGACACACGCTGGTGGAGGAAGGTGAGCAGAGAGGCTTGTTTGCACAGCAGCTGGCAGTCACCTCTGGGAAGTGGGAGTGGATGGTGTGCAGCAGCCTAGGTGCTCAGGGGCGGGCGGACTCCTTTGGGTGGTGGGAGTGGATGGGGTGCAGAAGCCTGGGTGTTCAGGGGCGGGCAGACACCTCTGGGTGGCGGAGTGGATGGGGTGCAGCAGCCTGGGTGCGCAGTAGAGGGACAGCGATGAAGGCGTGTACAGTTGTATGTACTCTGCCATCTCTTCCTTTCTCTCTCTCTTCCTCTTCCTCTCTCTCTCTCACTCTTTTTCTTTCTATTCCTCTCTCTCACACTGTTTCTCTTTTCCTCTCTCTCTTCCTCTCTCTCTCACTCTTGCTCTCTCTCTTCCTCTCTCTCTCACTCTTTCTCTCTTTCTCTCTCTCTCTCTCCTTTGATGGGCGCATGACTCACAATCTTATCTTGCTTTTTGTCTTGCAGGCTGTGATTCACAGATTATTAAGGGATGACACGCCTTGGCTGTACCTACTTTTATTTTTTTGCTTTGTTTAAATAAAATGTTTTATATGTAAATCTATAGATGACTGTGATTCTCATTTGTCCAACCTCACATGCATCATGTTTGTTATAAATGTGCGACATCAGCCGATTTGTTACGTTCCAGATTTCCGAAGATTGCTGTCACATTTGTTTGTCGGGGGGGGGCAGGGGGGAAGGCGGACAAGGGGGTGGTGGCGGGGGTGTCGGGGCACTGTTGGGTGTCCGAGCTGCCCGATTGTTGGCTCCATCGCACCTGTTGTTGTTCAGGTGTGGCTGTAGGCTGAACTCCCTTTCATGTTGTAGGTTGTAGTCCAACTTTACACCAGGTCAGAGCAGGTGTAAACTTTCTGGTGCTAACGCACCTTGTCGCCTGTTTTGTATTCTCTTTGCCAATCTTGCTGGTGGTTGAGAAAGTTGTGAAGTGGTGTGTGCGCTGCTTTTTGCATGGGGACGCCTACTCTGCATCTCATTAGCGATATTTGCCGGGGTCATCCGTGGCGATGTTTTTTTAGGCTGCTATCGCTGGTAAACTGCTGATATGGGCTGTTTGCACCAGCTTGTGAATGATGCGTTAAATTTATCACCATTTTGGCTGCGATAAAGTGCTGTTAACTCGGCGGTGTGTCCTTGAGAATATGCCCCTCGTTTTAAAGACCTGAGAAGTAATCGAGGGGCCCGCTGAGAGCTGCGCACCCAGTGCATTCACACTAGGGGGCCACGCTGAGAGCTGTGCACCCTTCGTATTCACACTAGAGGGCTGCGCTGAGAGCTGCGCACGCCTTCGTGTTCACACTAGGGTGCCGCTCTAGGGTTGCGACGCCAAACATTTTTTGAAAAAATGAAAATAAAAAGAGATCACTTTCATTAATTTCCATTTGCCTCGTAGACCCTATCCCCGAGTCATGCCCGCATCTAAAAAATTTTTTAAAGGGGAGGGGGGCCACATGGCCCCCTTCTCAGGCCAATTCTGGCCCCTGGGACCCCATCCCCCGGGGCCTGGCCTCTCTGTTGGGGACCGTGGGGGGAGCCCCAATGCCGCCACAGTCCCACCGGCTCACCGTCTCATGTGGGAGCCGGCATTCCTTTTGGGCAATGGGAGCTGCTAACATGCAGTTTCCCTTGCCCAAAAGCAATTCTCTTTTCCTTTATTGAAGCAAGAGGAGGTTTTCCCTCCTCTCGCTTCAACAAAGCAAACCAGGGTTTGCTATCACAGGGTGGAAGCATTGCTCCTGCCCCATCATAGCAAACAGCAATGTCACGGTGGTGGACACCCCAGGACATTGCAGGACTCCCCCTGGGCTTTGACGGTCCCCAGGGACATCAAGCGCTCCAGGAGGGAGGCCGCGAGCCCCCCTCCCTCTATTTTCGAAGCCCGGGGTGATGAAGGTCCCCGGGGCTGCGTGATGGCCTTGTGCCCTCTCGCACCTAATTTACATAGCCCTGAGGAGGTGGTGGTATAATTATACAATTGCCCTCGAGACCTGGCCCACCTGGTGGCTCATTTAAATGAAGTATGGGAGCCCGCGCGTAATTTTATTTAAATTTTTTCGTCCAGATTTACGCACCCGCAGCGCATTTGCACGTTTAAAAAAAATATATTATTATTGGGGGGGGTCCTTGTGGGACCCCCTAAGCAGGCCTAAGGGGTCAGGGTGTTTCAACCCTGACCAATTTTCTTCATTTTTCACTTTCTTTTACTGTTTTCTTGTGACGCGGTTCATTCAAGAGAATGAGTGACCACCCTGGGGCGCGGGCGGGGCACTGTCAGCAGTGGTCATGAAGTGGCAATTGATGTAAAGGAGGAGAATGACCAGAGTACACACCCTAAAAGGAGAAAGAAGACAGCCAACTTACCTCTGTAGTATGACCTGGGGAAAGAGGGCAGAAGTGACATTGGTGCCTCTTATGTCAAGAGTCTGCATATACAGCTACCATGGGTCGTGACAACAAGATAAGAGGCTAATGCAGGAATCAATGAGTCTGGGCCCTGGGGCCATATGGCATGAATAGTGGGGATGCTGGCTGAAGTACATACTAGTAGAGGCGGCTTGTGTGCATTGGATCTCTTTTGTATATTCTAACCCAGCCAGACTCGATAACATTACCTTCATATAAGCAGTGTTTGTCTGATGTTGTTGGGAAAATGTCAGATATTCTTTCCATAATTTTTGGGGAGTATATCTGGGATGTGAAGTAAGAGGAAAGATGAATGGTGAGTGATGGTCAAGTAAAAACATTACTCATAAAAGCATCTTCATGAACCCACAGCTCATCATAGCAAACATGGGCAGCATTTGAGATTTTTTTCGATATAACAGAGTTTTTAGACATCCCAACCTTATGGCATAGCCATGCTATAGAACCAAACTTAGGAATAATTTCTAGTACCAAGCAGCCCTCTTTAAGGCAGTTAATAGCAAACAGATCTAATGCTCCTGCTAATCTCTGCACCAATGTAGGGTTCTTCAATGCAGTAGCTCAGTGGGTGCATGCAGAGTTCCGTAGATTAGATGGCACACAAACAAACCATTGATAAACATTTTGTAGAATCTTCATGGAATGATTAGGAGTAAAGCAGGAAAGGAAAATGGGTAAAAGGACTATGACTTTTCATCCCTACAATATAGGCTTGCGTAGTTGCGTTCCCAAAACTCAGCATTCAGATTTGGTTTTCGCATGGCATTGAAACTACATGATTGTAAATTCTGACTTCTTCATAACTTTAGCACTGGACAGAGCTTGTGGTTCATGCTAGAATCAGATCAGAGGATCTTACTTTCAGCAGTGGTAGGAGAACTGGTGATCCATGGGAAATGGTCATCCTAGGGGGGACAAAATGCTCACAAGGAATTGAGTAAATACATCAAAAGCAACACATGTTCCATATGGGAGAAAATTCTTCCTTAATTGTGGCTGGCAGAGTTACACTCACCAGTGACTCATAGATATGCTAGTTGTCTAAGAGACCTGCAAATACTTCATGAGCATATTTGTTGATATATAGTAACTAAATATGAAGTATTTATCAACATTTTCCTAAATAACTATATGGGATGCTGTACATGGTGACTAACTGTGAAGAAGACGTGGAAACGGTGCTGTGAGAAGAGGGCGCCGTCTTTAAACAAATGCAAGGCACTGACTAGTTTAAAACAAATTCTAATGGGCAGATTTACAAGCCCCATGCGCCTCTTTTTCGCCACCGTTGCGTCACTTTTGTGATGCAGCGGCGGTGCAAAAGATGCGCCATGGTGCGGGGTATTTACAATGTGCCGCATCTCCCAGATGCGTCACGTTGTTAAGCCCTACGCCAGAAGGAGGCGTTCCATCGTGGGGGGGGGGGCGTTCCGGCGCAGAAACGCCTAACAAAAGTGGCTGAGTGAAATCTACAAGATTTCACTCAGTCACTTTTGGCCCATGCTGCGTCAAAACCCTGCGCCTGCTTGAAGCAGGCGTAAGGATTGACGCAGCATTGTGGAGATGGAGCCCCCCAGAGCATTGCTGGAGCTGCGTCACGCTTGCGATGCAACTCCAGCAATGTGCCGCTTTTACGGCACAGATGCGTGACAGATCTGTGCCGATTTTGCCCCATGATGAGCCGCATTGTAAATGCGGCGCATCCAGGGTGGCGGAGCTGGGGCTCACAATTACTCGTGCATCCCTGCTGATATGCATGGATGCGCCAGTAATTGTAAATCTGCCCCTAAGTTTTTTTTAGAATCGGTTCATTTTCCCACATTCCTTGATGTTTCATCCTCAAATGTCGTTAATTGGACACAGTCATCATCAGGACCAAATGTTAACCCACTCATTCAAAACATTCTGGCACCATTGTCAGTGGATTAAGAGAAACACATGAAGCAGCATGTATCGTAATGATAAAAAAACACAATTAGCAAGCAATAGATGCGTCATTTAAATTATTTCATAATATCTAAAGGTGATATGAGTTTGTCATGCCACAGGTTTATGTACAGAATATAATTTGAAACCTAGCGGATCTATAATGTCTAATCCACGATAGCATTACTCTGCCCTGGGAAGCCATTCTGTGTGGGTTGTGTGTGTATTCCCATGCAACTGTGTTCAGTATACATTTGTGCCCTATAATGCGTGGCCTAATCAGGAGTGATTTTGACCTTTTGGAATGCTCTGAAAAAACAGTTCACATAAGTATCTCACAAAGGGCCCAACACGCATTTTACAAGACCAGTTTTGAGTCAACGGATCCATGATGTTATGCGCCTACTGTTAACCTCTCATCGCCGAGAGAGTTCCCAAACCACCATTCAGATAATTCGTAATATCACATCATAAAGATTACAGACCACAACACCTCGCAGAATGTACCGGCTCCTAAACGGACTCCTCTAGGGCAAAATTCGGTTGGGGGAGTGTGAATTAATCAAAAGCTAATTTCCTCTGACCGGGAAAACGACAAAAGATGAAGGCAAAAAATATGCTGTGAATTAAAACAAATGGGGAAGAAGAAAAGCAAGGAACGTGAAATTGTCCAATAGAATATATTAGCAGGTTTTTATAATACCTTGAGCGGGGAAAAGCAGGACACGCTTGAAAGCACAAGCAGACGTGCAGCGGCTGTGGAGGCATTGGGCAGGTGCGCAGGCGAGGTTTTCGCGCGCAGGTAACACCTGCCCTCACAGAGGCTGACTGGCGCACATTGAGCCGTAAAGGCCCCCCAGCAGGAAGATGAAGGCGTTTCATCGGATTAGAGAGAGTGTAAAAGCACATACGAAGATCAGAGCATGGTAGCTCAGACGTAAAATCTGCTCCCCGCCTTGGAAAATGGGTGTCCGCGGAAATACTGCATAGCAACTGTAAAAGGCCAAATCCGTACCAGAAAATAATAGCCTGCGGAATATGAGCTCCAAGAAGGAGGCTGATGAAAGTATATTACGCCTCCCGGCAGCGCGCTCCGTAAGCTTTCACGCTAAAGGTTTGAGACATATCTTTCTGAAAAAATGCTGTTACAGACAGCGGGCTGTCAAATCCTTGTTTAATTTTACTGGATAGGGGCAGAAGTTGTTTTCCTTTCATAAGGAGAAAATTGATTTTTGGAGTAAGGTAAATAAAGTAGCAACATCTTCTGGTATGTTAGTACCATCCCCTGCCCGTCTATTCATGAGGCATTGAGGTATGGCAATTCAGATCATATATCTGGTTCGTGTACATTATACAAGAGTCATTATTGTGGCAAGAAAAATCTTCAAACTCCTTGTTCTGAGTCTAACAGCACAGCACAGTCCACTGTCCTCCAGGGCTCCAAAGGTCCCCAAAATGGACTCTTTGCCAACAGCGCCTTTAACCCTCAAACCCACCATGCCAAAGAGTTTCCAAGTGAAATTTGCAACTATGTCAATTTTGTGATGGAGTCAGAAAAGATGAAATGTGTTATGTGAACTCTACTGGTGGTACAGCGCTGGCTGGCATGCTTCTCTCACCTGGTAGCCACTGGCATTTAGCTTAGGACTGCTCCCCTGGTCGCTCCCCATAACTTACAAATCGGCACGATATGAGCTTGGCCTTGATAGATGTGTCTATTTTGAGCATGTTTTTCTTCTCCCAGCAACACTTATAGGAATCCCAGAAGTCAATGGGACTAGTCCTAACCTCGTCCCAACCCAAGATGGCGGACAACTCCTTGGATTCCATGCCTCATACCCAATGCAGGATTGAGATGTGCATGGTTCTAATTTTCTTCAAAACAGACTCTCAATAACCATAATTTCTGAGGAAAACCCTCAATTCATCTCACACTTTTGGAAAACATTTTACACGATTCTTCATATTGATGCAGCTTTAATCATCTGGTTTTTATCTAAAAACAAAAGGACACATTGAGTGAGAACATCAGAGCTTTGAACAATACATAGAATGCTTTTTTAAATATGACTGAAAGCAACTGGTCCACTTACCTGGACTTAGCAGAATTTTCCTATAATAAGACAGTCCATAGTGTCACACAATTCTCACATTTTACCGTCAATATGGGCTTCACCCAAGAGTCTTTTGTACTTATCTCTTTCGGACCCTAACTCTAGCAGCAGCGAGGAGTTAGTTGAATGTCTGCAAACCCTGAGACAAAAGGTGCAAGCTAGTGTTCCCAATGCTAGGGGTAAGATGAAGGGGTACATTGTATATTGTGGGGGATAGAGTGACTATCCTCTCAATTTCTCCCTTCCTCACTCTCAACAAATACATGTAAATTTCACTTTTTTGGGCTATTCAAGGTAATCCAACATATTAATCCTGTGGCCTTGAATATTCAACTTCCTTTAGCTTGGAAGATCCACCTAATCTTCCATTCTTCTTAGCTCGAACCATTCCAGACAGAACTTTTTTGGCATTTTTACCCAGGTCACAAGGTTCTAGAATTTGAAGTCAAAGTAATTTGCGACTCGCAGATATGTAGAGCATGGCATATAAAAGAAGAGGAGGCAGAAAAGAGTGAAAGGACAGAAAGCAGATGAAGGGGCAGAGAGAGGACGAATGAAGGCATGTAATTGCGAACTGCTGTTACAGTGTGTGATGATGGATGCTTCCAAGGTTCACAACCATGTGTTAATCCATCAGTGTCTGTAAGCAGCTCCCAGACAAACATGAAGCACCTAAAGTGGGTTTACTGTTGGTTCGGTGTCTGACTCACCCTGCCCGGGAGCTTTTCATGAGTTCACTAAATATTTTACACATGGGCTGCATTGGGCGCCAGAGTAGCCGTGCTTGGTGGTAGAGCACTAGTGGTCTACCTATAGCAACATGGTAATTGCTGGTATTTACCTGAGGACTTCTCCTCCAACTCCCTTATTGTTTCTGGAACCTCAGCATGAGACACGCTTGGCCTTCTTGGATATGTCTGTTTGGGCCAATGTGTTACTTCTCCCAGCAACACCTTCAGGAATCCGAGAAGGCAATGGGCTGTCCTAAAGACCTAGTCACCATCCAAGATAGAAGTTATCCTCCTGGATCTCATGCCCCATACCCAATGCAAGATATATATGTGGATTTCTGAGACAGCTTCCTGCCTTGCATCTGTAAAATGTGGTTCTCTGAAAACCTCTGTGCCACAACGCATATAGGAAGTATTTGTTGTCACGTGTTTACTTATTCCACTCACAGAATCTCTTTTTATTCTTGGTTTTGGATGAAAATTCCAGAACACATTAACTTTTGACCTCCATCATCCTGGGATTTACCTCCTGCCCTAGCACCTTTTCCTCCTCCACTGGTTTGTTCTTCTTCAACTTGGAGGTTTATTTCCACCTGTCTTTTTCCTTCTTGGAGCTCTTTCTGGAAGGCAACTGTTGACTGGTAATATTCCCAACAGCGGAGGGACTGTGACTACTGGAAGGGTTCTCCCTTACCCCTGGCAGACAAAGTCAAGGAATCTGATTTGAAGCATGGCATTTCATATGAATATGATTAAAAAACACATAGGTTCACCAAATAAACCAAAGATTAAAGTGACATTGTAGTTAGGTATGTTAATAAGATCTTAACTTATGTTAAAAAAACTGAAATTGACCAACAAAAAAAACGACAGTCAAAGTGATGTTATAGTTAGTTATGAGGTGACCAGCAAGATGAAAAGTCCACTCGGCCAATCAGATCACTCTAATTTTTAAAGTTGGTGCCCGCGGAAATCTTGGGAGAGTCCACCGAACCCAACCATCCAGATATCTTTAAACTGTGAAGTTTTTTTTCTCAAAAACTAATGAGCAGATTTACACCAACACTTTCTGGGTAAAGATCTACCTTTTTGCCAAATTTTGTCTAATTACGGTCAGCCATTTTGACTGTAGCAATGCCTAAAATTCCCATTGGAAATTAAATGGGGAAATTGCGTTTTGGGACCCCCTTTTTTCTTAACCCCTGCTTGATGGATCACCCTGAAACGTTTAAAGAAGGAGCTAGAATGGATAAATATTCTTTTTGGAAAGTTTTGTTAAGATTTCTCAAATAGTGCCGAAGTTATTAGCAAGTCAAAAAAATCATCAATGTCCTATGGTAGCTATGTCATAACTACACACTATAACAAATATACATTGAAGGAAATGTATGATTAACTTTGTAAATAAGACCTTAATAATATCCTAACATAAATATATAAAAAATAAAAAAAATTACTGATAAATCCACAGTTAACCACCTGGGTGCTAAGAACTAGACCTGGCATAAAAATCCGCTTGCTCATGGAGTTTGGGGAGTTTGCGGAGTTCGGGAACTTCACGCTACGTGAAAAAGTTGAGTTACTGATAAACTCCACTTTCCTCCTCCTGGTGGAATTTTATTTTGGTTGGCGGGACTTTTTCAAGTACCTCCAAATAAGGGATTTCTTAATTCATAAACTTGGGGCAAGGATACCTGTTGAAAAATCTACAGTAGTAGAGATTACACTCTAAGAAAGACTCAATAGGCGGGGTGTATGGTTCACTACTGGATACACTCTCGGACGATTTAGATAAAACTGCAATGAAGTGGCAAAGTAAACTTAATATTTCAAAGGAAGGATTTCTACATTCCTATCAGTTAGCCCAAACCATTCTTATTTCCACCAAACTCCAAGCACAATTTTATAAAACCTGCTTCTTTCTCTACTATACGCCGGATAAGATTGCAAAATGGGGAACTGGCAAAGGGACTCGTTGCCCTAGATGTAATTTATTTAAAGCAGATTCTGTTCATATTTTTGCCTCTTGTCCAGTACTATTACCTCTAATACAAGAAATAGAGAGGTTCTTAAGCTCAGTTCTTTGCAGAAGTGTTACTTTGTCACATAAAGCAATAGAACTTGGGTTGGAAGATCCAGATAACCCTGAGAGTGGTCACTGTTTTATATTCATTGCTATGGCAGTTCTGCGGCTATATCTAGCCTCGGCCTGGCTTGACCCGCTAACACCCTCCTTTCAACAGTGGTTAGCCAGGCTTTTAGCTGTGTATAACATCGAGATAGCTATATATAAACGAAAAGGAAGATCGCGACGTAAAAGAGGCATGAAAATTTGGACCGCTCTTACACAATGGAGAGACGCACAAAACTAATTAATATTGATGCTGTCATGTATCTATGTTATTGTTTCTTATTTTCTGTAAATTCTATATAATGATTATGTACATATGTTAAAAACAATGTAAAGAGTATCTACCTGTCCAGGGGAGGTGGGGGGAATAAATATGCAAAAAATCCAATAAAAATATTTATAAAAAAAAAATGAAGTTGGTGCCCACGGAAATCTTGGGAGAGTCCACCGAACCCAATCATCCAGATATCTTTAAACTTTGAAGTTTATTTTCTCAAAAACTAATGAGCAGATTTACACCAACACTTTCTGGGTAAAGATCTACCTTTTTGGCAAATTTTGTCTAATTACGGTCAGCCATTTTGACTGTAGCAGTGCCTAAAATTCCCATTGGAAATTAAATGGGGAAATTGCGTTTTGGGACCCCCTTTTTTCTTAACCCCTGCTTGATGGATCACCCTGAAATGTTTAAAGAAGGAGCTAGAATGGATAAACATTCTTTTTGGAAAGTTTTGTTAAGATTTCTCAAATAGTGTCGAAGTTATTAGCAAGTCAAAAAAAATCATCAATGTCCTATGGTAGCTATGTCATAACTACACACTATAACAAATAGGAAATGTATGATTAACTTTGTAAATAAGACCTTAATAATATCCTAACATAAATATATAAAAAAAAAAAAAATTACTGATAAATCCACAGTTAACCACCTGGGTGCTAAGAACTAGACCTGGGCATAAAAATCCGCTTGCTCATGGAGTTTGGGGAGTTTGCGGAGTTCGGGAACTTCACGCTACGTGAAAAAGTTGAGTTACTGATAAACTCCACTTTCCTCCTCCTGGTGGAATTTTATTTTGGTTGGCGTGCTTGGTAGGCAGACAAAGTATTGATTTTTAAATATCGACATACAATAATGTCGATGTTTAAATATCGAAGGGACAGAATATAGAAGGTTAGTAATATTGATATTTTTAATATCAATGGGACAGAATTTTGAAGGTAAGTAATATCGATTTTGTTAATATCGATGTTAGTAATATCGATGTTACTAATATCGATGTTAGTAATATCGATGGTACTAATATCGATTTATATATGATTTTTATGAATATTACTAGCTTACCGTCGCGAGTTGCTGCGATCTCCGAAGAAAGGAAATTCAAGGAAACTCGTTAGGATAACATTCAATTTACATTGTGTCATTTGTATTGAAACTTATTCATTTTAATATGGAAAACATTTCAAAATGTCGTTTTAATTCTATTTATTTATTCGAGTGCTTGTGGATAAACAATTTTTAGTTTTTCCGTCTTGTGCGTACATCACTATTCGCAAGATTATGAGGGCACTGGGAGGCCGATATTTTTTTTTTTTTTGAAAACCTTTATTGAGAAAAAATAGAAGATACATGCGCAAGCCCACAACCATCATGGCCGGCCGCAAAGACAGTCAATAGAAACAGGAGAACCGTAGGTCAATCTATAATCAGGATATTACAAAGTACACCAGACGTGACTGCGGGGCGCGCAACACAGGATATGAGGTTTTCATTTTTAAATTTAGAAGAAGAGAGGGGGCTGCAACAACCAGGACTGCACACCTTACATAAAGGGACACAAAAGAAACAAGGGGGACGCCCCCCATGTACAATCGGAGATAGGCTATGAATACAGCAACCATACAATAAGCAGCCGCAACAATAAGACTGGATAATAAGCAGCATCACAGAATGCAACAATTCCAAATATGATCCCAGAGAGCCCACCCCCAAAAACAGGAAACAAAGGTTAGTTGAGACGCAGGAAAAGAAAAGAAAAAAAGGTGCGAGATCCAGAGACAGCCAACCCTATTAAAGAGGAAGAACCCTCCCAAAGCCGGAAAAGAGCGATAGGGACCATAGAACAAAACAAACTAAAATAACAAACCCCCCCCGCGCCCTCCACCCTGCAACCCTGTAATGGCTACGGCCTAACCCACTAACAGTGTGCCTGTCGCCCCGGAACTGCCCCAAAGTAGGGAAAAATATAGGAAAAGAGAGATAGAATGGTCATAGAAAATAACAAAGGAAAAATAACCCCCCCCCCACAACCCCCCACCCTACACCCCTGCCAATGGCTACGACCTAACCCCACTAGCAGCGTGCCTGTCGCCCCCTAAACTACACCCCAAGGAAGGGAAAAAGGTGGAGGAGGAGAATATAACAAATCAATTCGAGCTCCCGGAGTCCCATCCCCCCGCCAAGAGCAGACATTCCCTGCCATAATGTTAAGCAAATTATAGCAAAGCAAGAGGCATTTTGCAGGGGAGCCGCAGGCAGAAGAAGGACTAACCCGCCCGATCCCCGGCACTATAGAGGCAGCAAATCCCGTCCCGAACACATCAGACACTTAAATATCAAATACTTAGAACCACGTCTGGCCTGCACTCCCACAGATATAATCCAGCAAAAACAAAAGAAACATTGCATCAAAGTCTATTCAGGTTTAGCCCCAACCCTCACGTTCCTACAACAGCAAGAGCCAATACAATAGAACAATTTACAAGGGACAGACTCAGCCCAAGACAGAGTATCGCATATCCCCCACAGCCCTAAAATCAGAAAATGTCAACACGGAGGAAGCATCCTTTATCCTTGTCCAGTCTTGCTTATACCGCCAAAGCCCACCAAATTACCATCCTCCAAGTCCATAGCTGTAGGGAATCGGAATGCCAAGGCAAGCCCAAGCAGCAACACATTTGCAACACTTTGATGCAACCGGACCTCATCCAATCCCGTTTCCTGCAGGTACGGTGGATCCAATCTGGCACAGAAACATATCTTCCACACTTCCTTCGGCGGGGTAGCGCAGGGGGAGAATGTCTCAATGTCCAAACACAGCTGGAGTAGCACCAAAGTCACTAGCAACATAACGTGGAGAGAGGTTCCATCACTCAGGTCCAATCTAGAGCCTACAGGTTGTCCAAGGCATCCGACATCGCAGGCTTGAAATGGCACGAAGACCAGCGTCTCTGGCCCTCCAGTATCAAGGACGGACGCCATCTTGTTGCATCTGGGTATTGAGTAAGGCATCTCGCTGTGTAGCAACGGTCCAGCCGATCTCATTCGCCCAGCCGCGAGAATAACATCATCCATCTTACTCCCCAATGATCGGGCATCCTGCTCCAAGGTGTCGTGAAGGGCAGTTAGGGCAGCCATAAGATCGCCAAGGTGTAGTTCTGCCCCGTGCCCCCCCTTTGTCATGCTCCCCCTCTTCATATGTCCCGCATTAGGTCGAGACTCAGTCTCCCAGAAGCTGCACTCTTCCCTGCCCACTATACTCCGGGGCAGCACTACTCTGGAATGGGGCCGAGGCACACACAGTGGGGCACTGGGCGTCATGTAACCACCGTCGGGGTCACCAAGACCGATTCAATGTGACCAGATCGCGGCCACCGATGGAGTCAGCCCTGCTCGATCGCGGCTCGGTGCAAATTCGGGATCCTCCCGCCGAAAGCGGGACGAGTCTCAAAGCACTTCCCGGCGGCGAACGATCAAAATATTAGTAATCACTTGATCCACACAGGGGCACAACGACAGGCTTGTACTCGATTCGTGCCTCCAATCGGTCAGTGCGAGCGCTGAGAAAATCGGTCATTCCCTGCCACACCGGAGCCGACCGGTCCCTCCCAGCCTCCGGTGGCCGCTGTTGTGCACTTGGTGACCGGCCTTACAGTCCAATCGAGGCCCCTGTCATAACGCTGCTGCGGGCCGCAGACGTCGTTGGCTGTTTCTCCCTTTATAAAGCAGGCAAAATTCTCGGGATTGCGCCATCGATGATCGGTCGTGTTCATGTATCCGTTTGTGCCATTTTGCGTCAGGATAATAAACAGGATGAAAGCACCGGAGGAGATGGTACTCGGAGCCGAGGGACTAGGCGGCCATCGCGGTCGCCGGCTTGGCTCCTCCGGGAGGCCGATATTTAAAAAAAAATTATGCCAGAAACCTTTGCGGGAGTGTACTCAACAACTTCCCAAAGTTTCCTGGCGATCGGATGAATGCTGTTTTAATTCAATTTATTTATTCGAGTGCTTGTGGATACACGATTGTTTGTTTTTCCGGCTGGTGCGTACATCAGTATTGGAAAGATTATGAAGGCACTGGGGGGCCGATATTAAAAAAAAATGTTATGCCAGAAACCTTTGCGGGAGTGTACTCAACAACTTCCCAAAGTTTCCTGGCGATCTGATGAAAACTGTTTTAATTCTATTTATTTATTCGAGTGCTTGTGGATACACGATTTTTTGTTTTTCCGTCTTGTGCGTACATCAGTATTCGAAAGGTTATGAGTGGCCTGGGGGGCCAATATTAAAAAAAACTGTTATGCCAGAAATCTTTGCAGGAGTGTACTCAACAACTTCCCAAAGTTTCATGGCGATCGGATGAATGGTGTTTTAATTCTATTTATTTATTCGAGTGCTTGTGGATACACGATTTGTTGTTTTTCCGTCTCGTGCGTACATCACTATTCGAAAGATTATGAGGGCACTGGGAGGCCGATATTTTAAAAAAAATTATGCCAGAAACCTTTGCGGGAGGGTACTCAACAACTTCCCAAAGTTTCCTGGCGATCGGATGAATGTTGTTTTAATTCTATTTATTTATTCGAGTGCTTGTGGATATACTATTATTTGTATTTCCGGCTGGTGCGTACATCAGTATTCGAAAGATTATGAAGGCACTGGGCGGCCGATATTTAAAAAAATGTTATGCCAGAAACCTTCGCAGGAGTGTACTCAACAACTTCCCAAAGTTTCATGGCGATCGGATGAATGGTGTAGTAATGCATAAAGGACAAACAGACAAACAGACAGACAGACAGATATACATTCGTTTTTGTATATATAGATTATGTATTAAATATATTTTTTTTTTATGTCATTTATTTATTTTTTCAATTTTAGTACCGTAGCGGATTGTGGGTTTATAGGGGAATATGGTGGGAAGTAATTTAATTATACTAATTTAATTATTAATTTTTAGTAATTATAAATTAATTTTAATTAGTTGGTAATTAATTTTTATTAATTGGTATTTAATTTAAAGTAATTGATTAATTGGTAATTATGTTCTGTAGCGGGTTGTGGGTTTACAGGGGAACAGGGTGGGAAGTAATTTAATTATACTAAATTAATTATTATTTTTTATGAATTCGAAATTAATTTAAATTAATTGGTAATTAATTTTTAATAATTGGTAATTAATTTAAATTAATTTATCAATTGATAATTATGTTCTGTAGCGGGTTATGGGTTTATAGGGGAATAGGGTGTGAAGTAATTTAAATGTAATTAAGTAATCATTTATTTTAATTAATTGTTTTTGTTAATTATATAATTGTTAATTAATTTTTAATTAGTAATTAATTTTTATTAATTGATAATTATGTTCTGTAGCGGGTTGTGAGTTTATAGGAGAGTAGGGTGGGAAGTAATTTAAATGTAATTAAGTAATATTTTATTTTAATTAATTGTTTTTGTTAATTATATTATTGGTGATTAATTATTAATTGGTAATTAATTATCATTAATTGGTATTTATTATTAATGTATTTTTACTTAATTATTCATTGGTAATTATGTTTTTAATAATTATGTATTGGTATTTGTAAATAGTTTAGATTTATTTAATAATTACTTTTTTCAATATTGTAAAATATTAATTTATTTATAAGTGTGGTATTTTTAACTTCTACGCTATCCAACACTTTCCCTACTGTTTCACTATCTGGAGTGGGAATAGTAATTTTTACCCCTGAGCTATCCAACACTTTCCCTACTGTTGCACTCTCTGGAGTGGGCATAGTAGTTTTCCCCCTACGCTATCCAACACTTTCCCTACTGTTGCACTCTCTGGAGTGGGAATAGTAATTTTCCCCCCTACGCTATCCACCACTTTCCCTACCGTTGCACTCTCTGGAGTGGGAATAGTATTTTTTACCCCAAGGCTATCCAACACTTTCCCTACTGTTGCAGTCTGTGGAGTGGGAATAGTTATTTTTACCCCTACGCTATCCAACACTTTCCCTACTGTTGCACTCTCCGGAGAGCGAATAATAATTTTTACCCTTACGCTATCCAACACTTTCCCTACTGTTGCACTCTCCGGAGAGCGAATAGTAATTTTTACCCTTACGCTATCCAACACTTTCCCAACTGTTGCACTCTCTGGAGTTGGAATAGTAATTTTTACCCCTACGCTATTCAACACTTTCCCTACTGTTGCACTCTCTGGAGTGGGAATAGTAATTTTTACCCCTATACTATCCAACACTTTCTCTACTGTTGCACTCTCTGGAGTGGGAATAGTAACTTTTACCCCTACGCTATCCAACACTTTCCGTACTGTTGCAATCCTTGGAGTTTGAATAGTAATTTTTTCCCCTAGGCTATCCAACACTTTCCCTACTGTTGCAATCCTTGGAGTTGGAATAGTAATTTTTACCCCTACGCTATCCAACACTTTCCCTACTGTTGCACTCTTTGGAGTGGGAATAGTAATTTTTACCCCTATGCTATCCAACACTTTTCCTACTGTTGCAATCCTTGGAGTTTGAATAGTAATGTTTACCCCTACTGTCACGATCGGCCTCCACAGGATCAGGGCGATGCTCAAAGGGGTCCACCTCCTGATTTCCCGAAACTCTGACTGAATAAACATACACAGAGCCTCTAGGTAATCAAGCGAGGGAAAGGTAAGGGAAGGGACTGGAACGGAAGGGACCACTGAAACGAGAAAAAACAAGGCACAAGGTTATAGCAATTATCTCTGACTACTCTCATTAATTTCTCACTAGTAGAACACCTACCCCAGTCAACTTTCTGGATGTCGACCCTTCTCTGGATTGTATGTAGATACGTCTCTAACCATACACCTATCAATCTGAAAGAATGAAACACAATTATATTCCTTGAACACCGTTATAGAGACTCATGTATCCCTGTAATACCACATACATACCAGTCCTTTTTCCCCAGAAAAACAAATATAAATATCTCTCTCCAGCAACCGGCAATGTTGAAGAATAAAGGAGGAATCACCAAAGTCCTCAAGGAAAAATGCAAACCAAGGAAAGAAAGAAGACCGGCCAAAACAGATAAGGTCCAATGAACTCCAAACGGAAAGTCAATAATGGTCACCATTAAACATAAAAGTTCAGAAACAGCGTTTATAGGTTTGCACAGAATTTACCAGCAAGGAACAAAACACAAAGAAAAACCAAGTCACTTATCTGGCTACCGAACCAGCGACTCAGTTCATTATAACCTCCTTGGATCGGTAGTACAATCCTTAGGTTAGCGTTGAATCCATGTAGCATGAAACGCCAAAAGTTCGGGCAGTGCTGCAGCCGCAGCAACGGATGGCTCTAGCTTTGACAGGAATAATCTCCGCCTCAGAAGAACGGTACCTGTAACCGCCGCAGCCGCAGACGGTGTAGAAGCGAGCACCTTATCGAGTGAGGCAGCCGCCCCCTCCAGTGGAAATTTCCACGTCTCAGCCGAGAACGCTGCCAAGAGTTTCCAGACTCGACCGCCGCATCCGCGAACGGTAACTTGGCAATTTCAGGAATGCACCCAGGAAGGCAGCCGCCTCCTCCACAGTCTCCGCGTCTCAGCCGAGAACGCAGACAGGAATATCAGAATATGACCGCCGCAGACGGTCACGATCAAGTACAGTACTGGTTCAGAGAAAGGCAGCCGCCTACTCCGAGTGGAAAGATTCAGCGTCTCAGCCGAGAACGCTAACCAGGAAAGCTCAGGAACACCAAACACAGGAGCAAACACAGTTCCAGTGTAACAAATCACGTACAACGCGCGCCTGCACTGCAGAAGCCTTTAAGCCATAGGCTCCTCCCTTCTACAGGGCCTTCTGGGAGATGTAGTCCGTAGGCGCAAATCTGCAAACCGTGACAGTATGCCCTCCTCCCAAGCGCCTCCTAGCCCCAGGCTTATCCGGGCAGCGCTTGTAGAAACAACGCACCGCATGGGGGGCATGAACCCCCGAGCATGGCTCCCACGAATCGTCCTCCGCAGTGTAGCCCTTCCAGGACACCAGAAACCACAGCTTACCCCGTCGATATCGGGAATCGAGAATCCTACTCACTTCATATTCCAACTGTCCATCCCGCCTCACCGGAGGTACAGCCCTGCGGCGCGCAGACTTCGCTGGTTTCAGAAGGCTACAGTTGAACACCGGATGGATCCGCAAAGAGGCAGGAAGCCTCAACTTATATGCCACAGGATTGATCCGACGCACCACCTCGTAGGGACCGATGAACCGGGGATGAAAGATGCTATGGAAACGAAAGCGAATGTTCCTGGTGGACAGCCAGACCCTGTCACCCACATTATACAAAGGACCTTCACGCCGATGCTTATCCTCCCATTTCTTATAGGACGACTTGGCCTTCTCCAAGTGAGCACGTACCCTTCGATGCATCCGCAGGAGAGCCTTCACCTGACCCAATACCATAGGATGATTCGATACTTCACTAGGGATCGACAACGGCAGGGTGTTCGCATGGTAACCAGTGTTGGCTTGAAATGGCGACACACCTGTCGAACTGTGCCACGCATTATTATATGACAGTTCCGCCAACCATAACAATGACACCCAGTAGTCCGCCGCTTCCTCCGCATAACAACGAAGATATTTCTTAAGAGTCTGATTAAGTCTCTCAGTCTGTCCATCTGACTGCGGATGGAAGCTGGTGGATAAAGCATCTGTGATATGTAAAGCCTTGCACCACATATGCCAGAACCGAGCAACAAACTGAGGACCCCGGTCCGACACAATGATTTGCGGGATACCATGCAAACGCACCACCTGAGTTAGTATCAATTGCGCTGTTTGAGCAGCCGTGGGTAAATTTCTACATGGTATGAAGTGTCGCATCTTGGTGAAACTGTCGATCACAACCAGAATAGCATCGCTGCCTTTATCCAAAGGCAAACCCACAACAAAGTCCATGCTGATCACCTGCCATGGTCGTGAAGGCGTAGGAAGAGGCATCAGCAGACCTTTACTCTTGGCTTGCTCGCTCTTCGCCCTGGCACAAGTCTCACAACGATCAACCCACGCTCTCACATCATTAGCCATGCCTTCCCACCAGAACTGTCTTTGCATGGCGTGTAAGGTCTTTTGTTGTCCAGGATGACCAGCCACCATAGCGTTATGACACCAGTTGAACGCCAGCAGCCGCAATGCACGGGTAGGTAGATATAGCCGGTTCTTGTACAACGGTACACCATGGTGCAGCGATCGATGCACATCTGTCTTGGCCCACTCTGCCCATTGGAGAGGAGACCGATTGCTAGACACCTCTCCCAAAAACCTGTCAGTTGCACTAGCACATACAACTTTGTCAGGAGACAGTATGGGTCTTGATTCATCCAACACTTGATTAGCTGAGTCTGATAGTCTGGAAAGGGAATCAGCCTTGCGATTCTCAGCACCAGGACGAAAAGTGATGGTGAACTCGAATTCTGCAAAAAAACACATCCAGCGCATTTGCCTTTGAGACAAAAGACGGGCGGTTTTCATAAACTGTAGGTTTCTGTGGTCCGACTACACTGTTACAGGATGCTGTCCCCCCCACAGATAATGCCTCCACTCTTGGAAGGCCTTTTTCACAGCCAAAAGCTCCTTTTCGGCTATAGTGTAGTTCACTTCAGCTGAATTAAGTTTTTTAGACAGAAAGGCCACTGGATGGAGCTGTCCTGTTTGTTTGTCCCGTTGAGACAACACTGCCCCAATTGCCACATCTGACGCATCAGCTTCCACGATGAAAGGCACGTCCATTTGCGGATGTCTCAATATAGGTGCTGTGCAGAATGCTTCCTTCAACTGGGTAAAAGCTTCCATAGCATCAGCAGTCCAACAAAAAGGCGCCCCCTTTCTCAACAACCTGGTTACTGGAGAGATCAACTGGGAGAAATGAGCGATGAATCTCCGATAATAATTGGAGAACCCAAGAAAACACTGAACATCTCTCACATTTCTTGGAGTAGGCCATTCACGCACTGCTAACACCTTTCGCTCTGCCATTCGAAACCCACTTGGCGTTAGTATCACACCCAAAAACTCCACTTCAGTGACATTAAACTCGCACTTGCTAAGTTTGCAGTATAAACTGTTTTCCTGCAGTCTTTTGAGAATCAGTAGAACCTGACTGACATGCTGAGCTGGAGACTGGGAATAAATCAATATGTCATCGATATAGATAACAACAAATCGATCTATATATTCTTTCATGATATCGTTTAAAAAATACTGGAATGCCGCCGGGGCGTTACACAACCCGAACGGCATCACCAAGTATTCGTACAAACCAAAACGAGTTTTGAAAGCCGTTTTCCACTCATCACCCGCCCGAATCCGCACCAGATGATAAGCACCACGGAGATCCAACCGAGTATAAATGGTTGCCTCTCTCACCTGATCCAATAGGACGGGGATGAGTGGAAGTGGGTATCTATTTCTCACTGTGACTTTATTCAATTGCCAAAGTCAATACATGTGCGCAGATCACCATTCGCTTTCGAAATAAAGAAAAGAGGAGAAGCTGCGGGTGAACGGGATGGCCTTATGAATCCTATTGAGCAAAAATTATCTAAATAAGTCTTCAAATGGACAGTCTCTGACTCAGATAAAGCATACACCCTACACGAGGGCACCACCGCCCCCTCCACGAGGTCAATCCGACAATCATACTCTCTGTGAGGGGGAAGGATCTCTGCTTTCACTTCACTGAACACATCCTCATACCCTGCATATTCTCCTGGCAAGACCACCTCTTTTTCTGCTGCAGTAGCAACCCGATAAGCACAGGCCAGAGAAACAGTAGGTGATTCCTGTGCTAACATACATTGCGTACTGCAAGTCTCGGAATTAAACAGCAGAGTCTTCTTTTTCCAATCCATACAAGGGTTGTGTTGCCACAACCACGGCATCCCCAAAATAACCTCATAATGAGGAGCCTCTATAATATTTAGCACAATAGTCTCCACATGATTCAGTGGATCTCCAGGCAAAGTCAACTCCAATACCTCAGTATGCTCAACTACAGGCCCAGACTTAAGCGGGGTGCTATCAACCGCTAAGACCGATTCAGGTTGTAGAGTAGGTACCTTCTTCAATCCCAACCGAGTCACCAACCCACTATCTATAAAGTTTCCAGTTGCCCCTGAATCTATCATAGAACACACCGGGCTTTGATGGAGCCCCTTCCCCAGAAGCATAGATAACACTACGTGTGATTCGGTGTTCATACATAAGGCCACCTCTAATGATGGAATCCTCCATTCCTGTTGAGGAATGCTCTTATTCTCTATCCTCTTGCTGTCTACCTGTACCTCCGGAATCGGTGCAGTTGCCATACTCGCCACTTGTTTACCGGGGTAGAAGGGATTTCTTTTCTTTGGCTTAAGCGTGCAATCCTTAACATAGTGCCCCTTTTTGCCACAGTACATACAGAGACCCTGTGCTCTTCTGGTCTCTCTTTCTACTTTAGACAGTGGAGGACGAATGGCCCCTATATCCATAGGTTCGGAAGCACTAGCTTTAGGACTGTCTTGACTAACCTGAGCCATACCACCTCCTGCTCTATCACTTCTCTTCCGATCCCCACCTCTCTCAGACATACGGTGGTCTAATCTTAAAGTAAGATTAATTAAATCGGTACAGGTAGTAGGCTGAGGGTCTATTTGGGCAAGGACATCCTTGATGTCCTCGTTCAATCCTTGATAGTATAGCGCCATTCTTTTGTCTTCTGGCCATGCTGTTTCCACTACAAGCCGATTGAAGGTAGTCATGTACGACACTAAATCTTTTCTTCCCTGCCGCAACCCCAACAATTCCCGATCTGCACTAAGAGTAGTTGCACGCCTGTCAAACACCCTCTCAAATTCTTTTCTAAAATCATCCCAGTCAGCCAATAAAGGATCATCATTCCGTACTAAAGGTACCGCCCAATTGGCAGCATCCTCAGTAAGATAAGAGATAGCAAAAGCCACTCTCGACAGATTGGTGGGAAAAGAGGCAGGTCTACAGGAGAAATGCAGGGTAATTTGCGTCAGAAAAGACTGGATCTTTAATGGATCACCTGAATATCTCTCGGGACTAGCCAGGGGTATAGGCGGAGGAACAGTCACCTGTATTTGTGGGGCACCAGCTGAGGCATCAAAAGGGTTTCTACCTTGCCTGTCCAACCTATCCTTTAAAGCGGCTGTTTCTGCTTTTGACGTAGCCAGTTCCTGTTGGACCAAAACCAAGGCCTGTAACACATCGTCTAACGTGGCCATCCTTCAGCAACCCCTGACCAGGTGGAGCCCACAACTTGGGTACGTGATTCTGTCACGATCGGCCTCCACAGGATCAGGGCGATGCTCAAAGGGGTCCACCTCCTGATTTCCCGAAACTCTGACTGAATAAACATACACAGAGCCTCTAGGTAATCAAGCGAGGGAAAGGTAAGGGAAGGGACTGGAACGGAAGGGACCACTGAAACGAGAAAAAACAAGGCACAAGGTTATAGCAATTATCTCTGACTACTCTCATTAATTTCTCACTAGTAGAACACCTACCCCAGTCAACTTTCTGGATGTCAACCCTTCTCTGGATTGTATGTAGATACGTCTCTAACTATACACCTATCAATCTGAAAGAATGAAACACAATTATATTCCTTGAACACCGTTATAGAGACTCATGTATCCCCTGTAATACCACATACATACCAGTCCTTTTCCCCCAGAAAAACAAATATAAATATCTCTCTCAAGCAACCGGCAATGTTGAAGAATAAAGGAGGAAACACCAAAGTCCTCAAGGAAAAATGCAAACCAAGGAAAGAAAGAAGACCGGCCAAAACAGATAAGGTCCAATGAACTCCAAACGGAAAGTCAATAATGGTTCAACATTAAACATAAAAGTTCAGCAACAGCGTTTATAGGTTTGCACAGAATTTACCAGCAAGGAACAAAACACAAAGAAAAACCAAGTCACTTATCAGGCTACCGAACCAGCGACTCAGTTCATTATAACCTCCTTGGATCGGTAGTACAATCCTTAGGTTAGCGTTGAATCCATGTAGCATGAAACGCCAAAAGTTCGGACAGTGCTGCAGCCGCAGCAATGGATGGCTCTAGCTTTGACAGGAATAATCTCCGCCTCAGAAGAACGGTACCTGTAACCGCCGCAGCCGCAGACGGTGTAGAAGCGAGCACCTTACCGAGTGAGGCAGCCGCCCCCTCCAGTGGAAGTTTCCGCGTCTCAGCCGAGAACGCTGCCAAGAGTTTCCAGACTCGACCGCCGCAGCCGCGAACGGTAACTTGGCAATTTCAGGAATGCACCCAGGAAGGCAGCCGCCTCCTCCACAGTCTCCGCGTCTCAGCCGAGAACGCAGACAGGAATATCAGAATATGACCGCCGCAGACGCAGACGGTCACGATCAAGTACAGTACTGGTTCAGAGAAAGGCAGCCGCCTACTCCGAGTGGAAAGATTCAGCGTCTCAGCCGAGAACGCTAACCAGGAAAGCTCAGGAACACCAAACACAGGAGCAAACACAGTTCCAGTGTAACAAATCACGTACAACGCGCGCCTGCACTGCAGAAGCCTTTAAGCCATAGGCTCCTCCCTTCTACAGGGCCTTCTGGGAGATGTAGTCCGTAGGCGCAAATTTGCAAACCGTGACACCTACGCTATCCAACACTTTCCCTACTGTTGCACTCTTTGTAGTGGGAATTGTAATTTTTACCCCTACGCTATCTAACACTTTCTCTACTGTTGCACTCTTTGGAGTGGGAATAGTAATTTTTACCTCTACGCTATCCAACATTTTACTTACAGTTGTTTTTTTTGGAGTTATAATAGTATTTTATTCCCTCTGTTATTTAATATTTTTTGTATAGTTTTAGCTAATGTAGTATATAATTAATTTAAAAATTATTAAAAGTAAATTTCATTTTTTTAATTAGTTTTGCATAATTATGTAATTTTTATTTATGTTAATATTTTATGTGTATAGATGAATTTGTAATTTATAATATTTTTAATTATCTATACTTTATTAAAATAATTATTTAAAATATGTATTAAGTAAGTATATATATTATATATTATATGTATATGTTTAATTAATGTTTTATTAAATTATGTATATTATTATTAATTGTAAATAATATAACATATTTTTAAGTATGTTTATTATATTTTTTAAGTATTATTTAATTTATTTTACATATTTTTTTAATAAAAAAAACAATATTTTTTTTTAAACAATATTTTTGACATCATTATTTTTTTTCTCAATATTTTTTTACTTACCTTGTTGTAGATAGGATGTCGATATTGTTGACATCGATATTAATGCTCTGATATTTTTGTACCTCAATAATATGTCTTTCTATATTTTGTCAGACATTTGACGTGCGTGTGCCTGCACGCGTCAGCGAGACTTGCCAGATGTCTGCGAGCAGTCACGAGATTTGACAGCCGCTAGTGCAGCTTCTGTTGCCTTTTTTCTGATGACAGCGAGCGCGAGAGAGCTCCAACAACCGAAACTGCATCTTCAAGCAGATTTTCTCCTCGAGAATCCACATAATCTATTTGAAAATAAGTTTTCGAGTTAATATTCTTCTCCAACAGATTGTTCAAGTTTGTTTTTAGTGCAAGCAGCCTTTTTCAAAATTTACTTTTTATTTTCTAACAAGGAGGAAGTGCCCCAGAGATGCCAACTTCCTGTTCCTGTCCAGCAGGCTAATCCCAGTGTTTGTTTGATAGAGGGCATGCACCAGGAATTATATGATGTTTAACATTTATTGTGGTGGGTGGCCTGCAGTTTCAGTAAGGGCCTAGTTATTTCTTTCAATTTATATTTTCTTCTTTTGTAAAGGAAAAGTGTTGCACAGTTCAGTACATTTCCTCTATGTATTTTAATACAGTTGCAATATTCATTTATTTTACTATGTGGATGTGTTCGCAAATGGCCTTCCCAGCCAGGATACTCAGAACTAGTCATAAATGCATGAAACAGCTGCTTCAGTGGTGTCTGTTGAATTGAAACATCATTTACGCGAGGGATGGCATTGGATTCAATTTAAAAAAATGTGTATTTTTTCTATCCATTTCACTGTTTTCCCCATGCAAAAGGTGTAGAGGTGGGTTAATGTATATTTGTTGCCTTTGGAGAATGTGATGTGTATTGATGTGATGTGTATTGTTGTAAACTTTTACAGCTCAGTTAATTTTCATTTTTGGCATTGCCGAGTTAATGCTGTTTTCTCCATTGTTACCATGCCTCCTTTGTCTGGCCAGTGTAGGAGTGTGTTTACCGTAGGCTATCATGTATCTTTTTTCCCCCATGCCATGTGGCCAGGTGCCATTTTCTAGAGTCAGAGTTTATATGCCGGCGTGTGTTCTTTGTTTTCCATGCCTCCTTGCTTGTTGTTTAACCATGTGGCAGATGGCCATTTTGTATAACCAACCAGTGTGCTTTTGCCATAAGCCTGCATGTGCATTTTCTTTATGGCCATGCCTCCATGCTTGCTGCTGTTGTTTGACCATGTGGCCAACAGCCACTTTGTGTAGCCAGCCAGTGTGCTTTTGCAATAGGCCTGCATGTGTTCTTTGTTGTGGCCATGCCTCCTTCCTTTCTGTTGTTGGTTGACCATGTGGCTGGCGACCATTTTGTGCAGCCACCCTTTTTTCCAGTTTTGAAAGAGAGATTGATAGGAGAGGGCTATGCCTTTTATTATTTGTTAATTTTTTGTACTTTTCCCTGATTTTAGTTTTTATATTCTGTTTGAGGATCATTGTAGTATTTGCGTATTTATTAACAGTTTTAGATTTTAGGATTTTTGCCTTTTTCACCTGCACTCCTTTGCCTTCCAATGCGTTTCTCATAGCCCCCTAGTGTCCCCCAGTACACCAGCAATTAATTATTGTTATTTTAGTTATATTTTTATTGTTTTATTTAAATGTTTTATATGAATTTACTTATTTTACTTCTTTTTCATTTACAATTTTAAATTCTTTTTTAAACATTTTTCTACCATCCATTCACAACCTACTCATCATAGGAGCATATACACTCAACAGAATACATTCTTTAAGGATTATCACATTTTCCCCTGGACCCTCTGCCTGCCATAGGTGCACAACCCACACTAGCATTAATGTTTTAAGGATTATTTAAATTTCCCCTGGACCCCCTACCTGCCATATGTGCAGAACACACATTAGCATTCATTTTTTTAAGGATTATTCCATTTCCCCCGGACACTTTGCCTGCCATGGAATAGACGCGCACCTGCATTTATTTTCCAACCATTATTCAGTTTTTCCCTGCACCTCCCTTACTGCCAAAGGTTTCTCCCTTAGAAGTACACAAAGCTAGAGTTACACCTGTATGTTGTTATCCTGATTGAAAATAAATATTATGTTCTAGTGGTGTAGTTTGACTTTGACGTTGGTGTTAATTATTGAGGATGATAATGATAGCTTAAGTAACCACACTAAATTAAATTGTCTGTACTAATTCAAACTGAAGCAATCCCACGTTTCACAAAAACATTTTCTTGCTTGTTTGCTTTTAGGTGCATAAGAGGCATTACCCACAGTGGTGCCAGATAGTCACATGAGTCCTACAATCTCTTCTGCTCATGCAGCTCAGTGCCACTGCCAACTGACAGCTTCAAGATGGCCCCAAAGAGAAGTGCTGCAAAGAAAGTGGCCAGTGGGGAGGAGAAGAAGCAGAGTTACACCACGGGCATGTCAGCTAAAATCTTTTTCAGCAAACTTGTGCCAGCTGCATTGGCCTCCGAGAAGCACGCTGGGAGCAGCACTCCCACATCAACGGCACCACCCTACCTAAGCCCAAACCCATGTCTCTTAGCAAGGCAGCCACTGCCATCATGTCTACACAGACAAGCAGTGACATTGAATTGGTTTTGTCTCTTTCACAAAGTAGTATCTAATCGTTGCAGGAAAGTGGACTAAAGCCACTGCCAGCAATGGATCTTATCAAAGTTAACCCTGGGCAAAGCACTACGCTACGCTCACGTAGTTTGCAAAGTTTGCGCAACTTCGCACTACGCGAACTGCACTTAGCACAGTGCAAACATGCGTAGCGTATAGTAGCGTAGTGCAGCGGTCATTTTTTGCTTGCTCTCGGTCCTCAATGTCAAGTTGGCGACCGCGAGCAAGCAAAATGACATCCTCGCGAGACTTTTTCCTTGTTCGCAATCGCAAGCATGGATAATAAACCTCCCTGCCAGATTCGGGTAGGTCAGGTTTCTCATTGCGAGTGGTCGCGCATGCTCGCGACCGATCGCAATGAGAAACTACCAGTCCACGTTGAGAAAACTGCAGCTCGAGTAAAAATCTAATCGAGCGGCAGAAAAGTACAGCTCGCACTGTGCAAGATGCCCTTTTCAATGATTGCACAGTGCCGGATGCTTGTCCGCACTGTGCAATCATCGAAAACGACATCTTGCACAGTGCAAACATGCTACTACACAGTTCGCGTAGTGCTACACGTAGCTCGCGTAGTGCGAAGTGCACTTTGCGTAGCTACGCGTAGCCCTACTTCGCGAACTACGCCCACCACTAGGAGAAGAACAGGAGGTTCAGCATCCTGCTGAGGAAGAGCCTTCTCTTTTACATATATTATATCAATAGGAACTAGTCTATCAAGACGTGATATGAGACTCAAAACTGTATGTTGTCAGTGAAAAGACTTTTTTCTTTTTATGAAGCCCTCACCCACCAAACTAGTTGATGGCATGCTACATCCTCGGGCCCACCTGGTGACACTGAATGTGTCCCTGGTGTGCTACAATGCCTGTATTACAGCGGAGCAGGTATATTACTGAGTGTGCAGTGATACTGACGTGAAAGTGGGAAGTTTAAAAACTGTCCAGTGGTCCCATTACCCAGAGGGATTATCTTTAATGTTTGGGCCTCTGGCAGTAGTAAAAGCAAGGCAATGGATGTAGGTGGAGTAGTATTAGGGGACTCCTGCATTCTCTTTTACAACCATTGGCTTCCAAATCTCTAGCAAGAAAAAGGAAAGGTACTCCACCATCTTCTACAATCCCCTTTTCTGATGATCTGGGCACAGATTGGACCGCGGCTGAATCCAAGACACGCCAAGAGAGGCTCAGGAGAATGAAAGTTCAGGAAAGCCTTACAATTATTGAAAGTGGTGAGGATAACAATGAGCCAGTCATTTCTATCACTGCACACTGGATCTCTTTTGTGGGGGTTAGGCAACAGCTATCTACAATTCTCAGTGCTGAAGAAACCTTTGAGGCAGTTCGGTGACATGAAACAGTGGCCATGTTCGCCGTCGACAAATCCCATACAGCAGCTAACATCTTGAATGAATTTAACAGCAAGGGCTTTTTTTCTGCATCCCAGACCGGCCCGGAGGATGCTGATTCACCGCTGCGTTCAGAGAAATTACCCCCCGCCGAATTAGGATGGCTGGGGTGTCATCTGCGGACGGGAAGACCGTCCGCCGCTTTTCCGCCGCAAGACCGCGGCGGAAAAGCTCTAATATGGTGGCGGTGTCTATCAGACACCGCCAGCCACATTAGGATTTGCAATTTGAAATGCCTTTCCACGGCGGCAATGCCGCCACGAAAAGGCATACGGTCTTTTCTTTGGGGGCCCGTTGCGGGCCCCCAGGGTGAAGGGGGGGTGGGGGTGCACATGGGGGGTACCTATGGTACCCCCATGCATTTACATTCACAAAGCGGCAGGCACCGCGCGGTGCCTGCCGCTTTGTGCATGCAAATGCACTGCTTGCATTTTTAACATTGCTGCGGGTGCAGCTTCAAGCAGCACCCGCCGCAATGTTAAACATGCAGGATGTGACCGCCAGGGTGGAATTCACATCCTAATTTGCACGGAGCGACCACCGCTGCCCCTGCGGATGGTCCCTCCACCTCTGGGGTGGCGGATGGACGCAGGTCCGTCAGCCATCCTTATAGGGCCCTAAGTTAGCAGCTTACTCACCATATGCTGAACAATCTGCACTCACTTAGCCATTCTTTTAAAGCCCAGAAGAAGTTGAGGATCATTCAGCATGCTAATGGATTACTAGTTAAACCTCTCATACAGGAGGTGCCAACACCTTGAAACTCAACCTATTACATGTTACAATGTCTGTTTGAGCAGTACAAACTGTTTAATGAGTATGTCAGGCAAAGAGGAGGGGATGTAACTAAAAGCACGACCATTGGGATGGACACATTGAAACTAGTCAAATGCATGACAGAGATGCTATTTCCTTCTAAGGATTTCACATGGGAAGTCAGCAAGTAGGAAAGTACGATAGGCCAAGCTATCTCTTTGGTGTATCTGATAAGGAGAAGTTAAAACGTGTCTGACAGGTTCAATACAAAGATGTGCATCCCTTGGTTACAAGTTTAACCCTTTGCTTGACTGAGAATAGAAGGCGGCCAAGAGACATCATGTCATCCAAAGATTACATTGATACCAAAATACTGGATTCACGCTACAAAACAAATACTGGCAACTTTCAATCCTTTTTTTACAGAAGGGGATGTTTCCGAATACAAGAAGTGGATTGTTGAGCGAGCCAGTGTCCTTGAAGAAGAATGGCTGGAACATAGAGTCCCATTCATGGAAGGAAGCTCTGAAGTGCTGCCTTTGACTTTCAAACAGGGAATTCCTGTTGTCTCACAGCAGCAAACACCAGCAACAAGAACACCAGTGGCAACAACAACAGAAACATAAGATTTGTCCACAAACCCTGCATTGCCTTGGTAACAAATGGCAGGGTTAGTATATAGACCGTCCCACATAAGACTGCAGTAGACATAGAGAGCATACTTTCAATGATGTAATTTGAGATGTCATCAGTGACGTCATCAGTGATGTCACTGACCACGTCATGAATGATGTAATATGTGACATCATCAGCAGTGGATTGCGGGCGCGCGAGTTATAGTTAGTACAACTAACTATAGCGGGGGAATTTCAATGGTTTTATACGAGTGAAATGTGTAGCTAACTATAACACCCCTAAAACCTATGTTTTTTTCAGTGAATGTCTAAGTTTTTTTAAATGATCATTTCTAACTATAACTTATCTGAAATCTATGGTTTTTTCAGTGAATTTCAAAGGTTTTTTTAAATGCTAATTCCTAACTATAACATGTCTGAAACCTATGGTTTTTTCAAAGATTTTTTAAATGCTAATTTGTAAATATTTTAATAGGTTTTTTAATATTTTCGAACTACATTTTTTTAATCTTTTTATTTTTAGATGTTATTTTTTAAATTACATTTCACGTTTTTTTTAATTAATTTTGTATACATTAAAATATTTTTTTTCCTTATTTTATATTGTTTATAATATACTTAAATTATGTATTTTATTTTTTTATTTTTTTTGCAGTTTCGCACCCTACAAACACCCTACTCATTTTCTGCGCGAAACGTGTCCGCCATTTTACGGTCGCTGTCTAGGATCCGCGAAGGGTGTGCAATGGGTACAACTTTTCCCACGCGGTTACTGTGTGACTTGTGCGGGATGCCTTGCGCATATGGGAGATGTACGTATAACGCGACAAGACGAGACGGACGCGCGTTAGCGTGTGACATCATATACATATCAGACGCGGTGTGTGCGCAACTTCCGCGATTTTTTCAATGTTGAAAAACTTATTTATATATATTTAATATAAATATTAAGACAAGAGATTATCTGAGGTTATTATTTGAAAAATTTTCTTTAACTTTCTTAAAAAGTACATCACTGTTATCCTATGGGTAAAAATTCACTTAGCAGGTAAATAGTTTTATTGTTACCTTTTCTTACTCAGTGGTTGATCCTGGATTCAGCACTGCTGCATCTCCTCTAAACAGTTGATAGAATGCAAATTACCATAGACGCGCGGAAGCCCACGTCTTTTTAAAAAAAATATCGCTAGAAAGCGCGGATCATACGCGCATCCCGCGATTGTTCCCAAAAAAAGAAAAAAAAATTGGGGTCCTGGGAGACCTTGTGGGACCCCCTGAGGAGACCTAGAGGATCAGGGTGTGTCTACCCTCCCCCTTTTCACGTTTTCAAACACACATTTCACACGCTTCTTAAGCCTCCCTAGTACCGAGACATAAAATGGCTGCCAACAGTTTCTAGTATCGATTGTTGACATCCACTTGACAGCCAATTAGCCTTCAGCGCATGATTGGAAGGGTGCGCTTATGGTACGAGGACAATAAGCGGAGTATACTTATTCAATGTTTTTTATGGGAAGTGAGCCGCGTGGCTCCCCTCCCGTGCCCAATTCTGGGCACCGGGGTCCCCAGCCCCCGGGGCATGGCTAATTATATATTATTATTTTATGAAGTAGGGCTGCAAAGTCCCCCTCCTGAAGCCACTTCAAGACCACGGGGACATCCGAACTCCATCTATGTATGTACTCCGTAGGAGTTGCCTTCACTTTGCGCATGCATGTTTGTGGTAGCGCAAGCGTGTTAATGTTACACATGCGCACAATACGTCCCACCGTCTGGCTATATACCCCTAACGTATTTCATTTTATTTGCGCATGCTCAATTACAACATGCCCAATCACAGCTCTCACGCCCAGTGACATCATGCTCAACCAATCATCCTTCTGCAAAGCATTTATAAGCTGCCATCTTTCTTGAACTTTTCCTGTTCCCCAGTCACAGCCATTGAAAGTGTTCGTATCCACTTCTTCGTAGGTGAGCACTTTTTTCAAGAGTAATTAAATGAATTAATCTGAACAATCTTTAAATACCGCGTAAATGCAAATGTATGTTCGATTTGGCAATGCTGTTTTTAAGCACGCTTTCCTGCTTTTTTATTTCGTTAAAGTTGACTTTGTAACTTTTGTTTCTGTGCAAATCACTTAATCCTGGTGCGTTTGTTTAATTTGCCAAGCACCACGTGGCCGCTCCTACAGCTGTGTGCTATGTGCTGTTCAAGTGAATGCGATGTAGTTTTTCCGTGTAAATAGTGTGTCACGTGCCCCATGCATTGCAAAAGTAATGTTTTCGGCAAAAGTGTATTTTAGCACGGTTTCCAGCTCTTATAACTTAAATATTTTGTCTTGGTAGGCGATGTTTCTTTTGCAAATCACGTAATCCTGCCGCATATAATTTTTTAAGATGTGCGTCACGTGCTGCTTCCTCTCCATGCACTGCACATGTAATTGATTGGTCAATGTTGTATTTTAGCACGCTCTCCATGTTTTTTAATAACCTTAAACTTCATTTGCCCCCTGTTCTATCTCATTATACAGAAATCTTAACCATGAGACGTACTGGTCGCCACAAGCTGTCCTGCCCCTACACTATACCACGTGGTGGTGAACAACTGGACACACCAGATCCACTGACTGCTCTCCATATTTTATCAGCCGAAAATTGCAATAGACCTAATGGAGTTATCAGGTTAGTCTTCAACATTTCCTGATCGAAACCCATTCTGAGAGAAGCATTTGTGTATTTCATGTGTTTGCAAACGGATAACTGTAATATTGTCATGTTTTACTAAAATTCGTAGGCATTCTGAAATCAACCAAACGCAAAAAAAGCATGTCCTCCCGATTTTATTGCCCAAATATGTGATTTAAAATTGAATGATGTATGAGTTATAATTTTTCTTGCTTCTATAAATATTTTTATAAAATATAAATCTGTATAGTCTTATAGACGTTTCTTTCTGAAACCCATTTCTCATTTAAATGCTCATTACAAGTTTTCAGCCTGTACTTCAGATACAAAGTAAAAATTTTGTTTTTATTTTATTTTTTTTGAAAATTTGTCTTTTAATTTTCCTTGCTCTTTATTTCTGAATTTCTAGATCATGGAAGTCCAAAAAGGGTTCTATCAGATCAAGCCCAGGAGTTTGTGAATGAAGTGAGTGATCAATCTCGGCCTAACATTTGTATAATGCAATACTATTTCCTATTTTGCTGTCCAAATATAACCTCTGACGATTACTTTTCATCCCCAATCCTATTGAGAACAATTGTTTTATGAACGTTAAAATTAAGCTTGGACATATGTACAACATATACATTTTTAACTCTTTTTTCAGTTACCACAATGTTACATAAGTCAGCAGCAAGTTACCAACATTGAAGAAAGTATATCTTCGTTTTCCAGTTAATTTCACCGATGTCGCAAATATGGCATGAACTAGTTGTATAACGCCAGAGAGATTCACAAATTTTTAACTGACAACTTTAAGGTAAATACTCACAATACGACTTCTCGACAAAGTTAAAAAGTAACGGATATAAGTACTTGAGGGGTTTTCGGTGGCAGATAATCTCCAATTCACACTTATACGGATATGTCTGATACAGGGTAGATCTCTGTATAAATAAAGGACGATTAGGTATTAGGATGGCATACAGAGCTCCCAACCTTTTTACTTTTTTTCCTAAAGGGTTCCAAATTGGGGACGAATATTAGACTGTGCCGTAGAGGTTGGCGGTGTTGCTCCATTGGTACTTGGGCATCCTCATGAAGCAGGAGGAGCCTCTCTCAATCTCCTTAACTCTTCCCTTGCAAAGTTGACTGGATTCTTAGTCTACAAGTGCTTCCGCATATTTGCAGTTCCACACCAGTCCGCTTTATTGGGTTCTCCTCTTGAAAGCAGTCTTGCATATGCGGCAAGTAGCTTTTCTTGCATTCACCTTTTTTAAGACTTGTGAAAATTAATTTCAAAACATTCAATAAATACGGTTTCACTATGCATTGTGTCAAATGCTTTATTAAAAATATGCAGAAAACGTTGGCTTTAAATGTTTTTAAGGTCTTTACAAGAAAATTTGAAAAGAGAAAGTAGGAGATGAATAACAGAGGTTGGAGGTTATATCTCAAACTGCAAAAATTGAAAATAAGGGTGGGCCAAAGTCTGCATCTACAATGCCAGTGAAAGCGTTTCAGGCACACTGCAAACATTAATAAATATATAAATATCGTCAAGTGTTACTTTGATTTGTAATTTTTGACCTCATTTTGTCACATCAATCTAATTTTAAACACTAAGGGCCCGATTAGGATCGCAGTGAATCCGCATCCTCTGGGCCGGCGGAAGCCACCGCCGGCCCGGAGGATGCGGATTCACCGCTGCGGACACAGAAAAGACCCCCCGCCAGATTAGGATGGCTGGGGGGTCATGTTTCCGTCCGCCGCTTTTCCGCCGCGGTTGCCTTCCGACCGCAGCGGAAAAGCTCTAATATGGTGGCGGTGTCTATCAGACACCGCCAGCCATATTAGGATGCCGGCGGAGACATGCTTTTCCACGGCGGGTTTTCCGCCGTAGAAAAGCATGTGGACATTGGTGTATGGGGGCCCGTTGCGGGCCCCCAGGGGTATTGGAGGGTGGGGGGTGCACTTGGGGGGTACCTATGGTACCCCCCAACATTTACATGCACAAAGCGGCAGGCACCGCGTGGTGCCTGCCGCTTTGTTCATGTAAATGTAAAACATGCAGTTTTAACATTGCGGCGGGTGCTGCTTCAAGCAGCACCCGCCGCAATGTTAAACATACAGGATGTGACCGCCAGGGTGGCGATCACATCCTAATTTGCACGGAGGGACCGCCGCTGGCCCTGCGGACGGTCCCTCCACCTCTGGGGTGGCGGACGGACACAGGTCCGTCCGCCATCCTAATCGGCCCCTAATTTTCTTTTTTGTTTTGCATATTAACTACAATACTTCTTTTGTTGTCCATATTATATTTTGTTTATTATATTGTTTTGTTAGTTCTAGTTCTAGTAATGTATTGTTATCTTTTAGTTCTAGTTCCAGTTATTGTTTTAATAAAAGTTAATTAAAAAAGTACATACGTCTGTTTTTTTTTGTGGGGGTAGCAGTCATCAATAGAAATGATATTTATAATTTGAAGTATGATTCTGAGGCTAACTTATTAGCAACATAGTGTGGTGAACTTTTAACCTCTGTGCTCATGTAAGTGTTCCATGAACTGTTACAATGGTAACAGGTGGAAAGCCATTTGGGGGTAGGGTTAAAAGTTACTGGCTGTACAAAAACTGTTATATTTACCCAGGATCTTCTACATCACAGAAAAGAAAGCAAAGTAAAACAAAACACTGTGTACCAGATTTACAACCCCCTTGCACCACTTTCACGTCCAACCTCCCCACACAACATTACAAGTATGTGGGCTTCATCGACCACCCTCAAGCCCCGGGAACCACCACCTCCTGAAATGTGTGTATTACGGGAGGCAAACTGTGTGGCCTATGTTTATATTTATTCACATGCCACCTTGCGTGATGCACCACTAGGATGCAGGAGGCCTTCAGCCCCAGGAGCGGCAGCGTCAACCTGACCGAGACCTGGGATAAAAGCTGAAAGATCAGAATCAGAGCCTAAATATCCCAAACCCGCTGTTCAGAGTGAAAAACTCGAAACTGAGCCGAGTCCAGAATCGCTCCGATGAAGAGGAGCTTCTGAGAGGGGCACAGGTGCGACTTCGGCACATTGATGGACAACCCCAGCAGGTGCAAGAGGTTAACCATAGTCTGGAGGTGGGAGACGACTATCTGGGGCGAGCCCCCCTTTAACAACCAGTCGTCAAGATAGGGGAAGACTGGAACACCTGATCTGTGCATATAAGTAAATAAACATGTGAATAAATCTTTCGACTTTTCTACGAGACTATAGAATATTGTCCATATACCACAACAATATGTGTTTCAATATGTATGGCAACTATTAAAGAGATAGTGTACATTTTACAGATGAAGGAAACCGAGTCTTCCTCATGAACTTTAGACTCTGCATCGGTACTTACTTGTAATTACTAAAATCTCTCCATAAACACAAGGGCTCTTTGTAGAACCACCCAACATCTATACACATAAGCTTGATATATATCTCAAAAATACATGCTTCGTTTTTTTCAGCGACCAAATGTGCGGATCTTACGCGCATCTCGCAACATTTTTTGTTAAAAAATGTTCTTACTTGTTTGCCCTACGGCTCCCTATGTTACCCCCTGAGCAGGCCTAGGGGGTCAGGGTGTGTCTAACCTGCCCCTATTCACATTTTTCCAACATATTTCACAGATTTCTTTACCCTCGCTTCTACCGAGGCACAAAATGGCTGCCAACAGTTCCTGGTTTCAAATGTTTACAGCCGCTTGACAGCCAATTAGAATTCAGCGCGTGATCTGAACGGTGCGGCTTATCCTACGAGGCCAATCCTCGCACAATCCGCGGATCTCAGCGCCCATAGATATATAAATGACTTTAACCGTAATTTTCAAATAAACTACTGAACAGATTGACACCAGATATGCTAAAGGCACAAGTCGGAACTGAGGACTACCTCTCTGCCAAATTAGGTGTAATTCCGTTCAGCCGTTCGAGCTGTACCCGTGGCTAAAGGTCCTATTAGAAATTGCACGGGCAAAATGCGTTTTGGGACCCCCCTTTTTTCTGACTTCACCAATCACCCCCAAACTTTCAAGGAAGGGGCGGAACTGAGCTGGCCAAAAGTTTGGAAGATTTCAAGAAGATTCATCAATCGATGCCAAAGTTATTTGCAACAGAATATTGCGGTTTTCCTATGGATAATAGATCCTAACTATAACTACCTACTGGCGACCGCCAGTAGGTAATATATATATATATATATGTTTAATGCTTACGTGTGCAATAGTTATATTTTCATAGTAAACACATGCATGAATAAGGGATATATGTAGTAAATATTTCCATGGTAAGGACATGCATGGTAAAGACACATGCGTTGTAATGGATGCAAGGTACTGGTTTTGCGTGGTTTTGGCCACATTGTAAAGGCTCTTACCAAATTGCAATTGCAATTGCTTACCAAACTTGAATTAGGGTAAGCAAATTAAAAAGGCCCCCTCTTACCCTCCCATAAGATGAAGGAGGAGCTGGGACAACAAAAAAAAGATATGCATTGAGATAAAAATCTGAGGCAGCATCCTGAGTCTCTTATAAACAGCCAATATTAACTTTTTAGTAGAGAATCATAAAAAAACATTGTTTCTCTTTTTGTTGTAAAGACCTGCTCCAGCTGAGAATTTGCGGGCATATTATCAGGACAGGCGATAAAATTATCGCCGCTTTAGCGGCAGAAAACTGCCGCTAGAACGGCGATGATGGGCTTGATAATATGCTCTATGGAATTCCAATTGAAGCCCATGTTAGATGTCCTTCACATTTAACATGGGCTTCAATTGGAATTCCATAGAGCATATTATCAAGCCCATTATCGCCGTTTTAACAGCAGTTTTCTGCTGCTAAAGCGGCGATAATTTTATCGCCTGTCTTGATAATTTGCCCCCTAGAGTGTATCAGTGGTAACCTGGCACTGCAGCATATCTCCTGAATTGGAAGACAATCTCTTGTCATCAATGATGGGCAGTCTGCCATTGTTGTCACACAGAGAACTCAGAAGAGCACATTGAAAGTTGGTATTTTACCATCAAGCATAGATATGCTGACAGTACTGGATCAGTGGCCTGGTCCAGTCTAATGGCATTTATTATTTGACTTTACCGTCTGTATTTATCCCTATTGTTTTTTTTTAATTTTACCTGTGTTATTCATATTTATTATGTCCTTAGTGTTAAAATTAAGGTGCAATGATTATATTTTCACATTTATTTAACTGACAAATCTTTACTCATATTTAGATATCAAAATTGTTTTGTTAATTTACAGTACAATATAGTCATCTAAAATATTTAGCATTTTAGAACAACTTAAACAGCTATTGTGCTGCAGTTATTTAAGCCTAAACATGTTTTTTTCTTTTAACTCCCCCACCTGTTAGTCTGCACAGCTATTTACTTAGCACACATGACTGACAGTAGTGGGAATCGTCTAAAAGAAAATTATTTTCTGTATTTTTTCCATATTTAAAAGTAAATACAGACAGGAAAAAGACTATTTTCTGTCTGTATGTATCTGCAAAAAACTGTAAAAACAGGAAACTGGGAGACTTAGGTATGATATAAGTTTATTTTTATTTTTCATTTTACATAGCATAAACCTGGCCCGGGGCATCAGAGCACTGTAGAAGAGCATAATTAACAAACAATTACAGCAATAGTGTATTCAAAATACAACAGAGGAAGAAATAAGAGCAGATAGTGGAAGGTAAATGAGAGATAAACAGCACATGAGTACAGTTCCCAAAGAATTAGCACAGAAGTACATTTGAGATACAACACAAGAAACATTAAAAGCAGGCATTTGAGAGTGGGGGAGAAAAGTGTCTTTCATATGGAAAACCTTTTAGATCATTTTTGAAGATAGCATGCCAAGTGGTCCTGCCCAGGAAGTGATGGAACTAGAAGATTTACTTTGTCCAGGCAGGGAAAGAACAACAAATTGCCATCCAGTCACTCTAACGTCACCCTGCATGAAGTATAACCAAAGTTCCCTACAGAGAGCTCTTTGCTTCTTTAACAGTTAAGACAGGAGATAATCTACTTCTGTCTGCCCATTTTTTTGTCGATCCGGAATTGGCTGTGTGATGATAACTAGGCAATAGTGTGAAGACAGGATGTACGTTAGAGCAGCACAGGAAGTGGCGTTCCTGCTGGGCAAACTGTTCGCGAGGCAGGCACAAAGTGAAAGTGTTTAGAGTGGTGGGAAAAATCACAGAGAACAGAGACACTGGAAGCCCAAGCTGCAAAAGCTAATAATCACACTTGTGGCAACGGGGGGCGGGGGGTTATCAATAATGGCTAACTTGCTGGCATTGAAACCTGACAGGCCTGAGTGTCAATCACAGCTTCCCGATTTGAGCGAAATTGTGCAATCTTGGGTATGTCATAATATCTCCATGTGCCTCTGTTATATTATTTGTCAAAATGTGAGTGCTTAACAACAGACTGCATACCAGCGTGAAGTATTAAAATGCTGACAATTTCCTTTGCAAAGAGGTCCCTAGAGGCTATTTCGGTCAATGTGTTGAACAGTGTGATTTCCCTCACCCATATCATTTGAAATTGTTTTATTTGCTGCAGTGCATACGTTCTAGGCAGTTTGGCATGCATAGAAAATAACATACATTGTTTTTTCCCCCTTCCAGCTTACATAGTAGATGTGATGATTACTCAACTAATTGTCACACATTTGATCAACCCTGAAAGGAGAAACAGCGGAGTGACTCTGGGACTTGTAATCTCTGATCTTCAGGTTGCACATTTTGAATGTGAGGGAACAGCAGATGCCCCCCTGTACGAAATGACAAACAGAGTAGCCCCACATAAAGTGATGATCTTTCTGATTGTATTTTTGTGGCACAGCGGCCCCATTTTAGAGATGAAATTAAGATAATATTCTACTTATGTGAAGTCACTGACCCAGAAGCCGACTGTTGTAATATCATGAAAATATAGGTGTTGAAAAAAGATAACAATTGATATGTAACAGATGTGTAAGTTAATCCAGTTGGTCCCTACAAACCATGGCAGGCATCTGACTTTGTGCTCTTGCTCAAGTACAATGTCCTCCAAGGGAGGGAATTATTTAAACTCAGATTTGTTCTGCTTTTAATTGCCTTGTTATTGGAAATACTACGTAATACCCAGGAAATATTGAACAACCAGCTTTCTCCAATAGATGGTAGGCAGTGAGGAAGCGTTTGTATGTTTGAACTAAAATGTACATTAATATTATTTGCTTTACACTTAAATTCACGCATGTATTGATGTGGGTTCTTACAATTGAAACAAAATCATTATGATCTGTTGAATTATGTTCGCTGGTTTTTATGAAACTAGGATTCAAAGCCATCTTGTTTAAAATCGATTCTGAATCATGATATTCGTTCTGTGCTTATGTTTGGTGTTTGACACTACGTGCAGCAAGACATGAAAAGTGTGTTTCTGTATGACATTTTGATCTCAAAGTACTTCATAAAGGAAGCCGTTTGCTACATCCCAAGGTCTTTCTTGTTAACACCCTGTTTTGCATTTTATCCAGCGGAAGTGGTTTTATAATTTAATATATTTACTTTTTACTCTCTGAACTCCCTCATTTATCTCTCTAAACATACTGGGCCCTCTAAGTTGGACGGATCACACCATTACCTTTACCACAGAGGCAAATGGTCCTCTGATGGATCCTTCTCCACCAATGGGAGGGGTGGGAATTTGGGTTTCCAAACCACGTTAGCCACCCAATGAGGACTATGAATTGGTAACTAACTCACAAATTTGAGATCAAGTTCAAATGCACCACTTTCAGGACCAAGCTATAGAAATTCAATATTGCAATGGGAACCTCCTAAGGAAGTTAAGTCTAACCTAAATTACGCACACAAGAAGCTCTGCTAATGCTGCACAAAATAAAAGAAGCAGAACTTGATATTCTGAAAAGATTCACTGATTTTCCCTACAGCACATGAAACTAAATAGAAATACAACCCACTTAACACTGTCCACCCCCTCTAACCCTCTCCTTCCCCCAGCTCCCTTATTTTGATCCCCCCACAGCTCAACTAATCACTGATTCTTGGTACAAGTAGAATCCCTTCCTCCACAGTCTCGCTCAGGCCCCAACCGCAACTTACCACTATCTGCACCTGCCCCCCCCCAAAAAAAGTGCCCAAAATCCCTCTCCTGCATGCTGGTTAACTGCCAATCTGCTGTCCTACATTCGACTGACATCGCGGAAACCATCCTAAGTGAAGACATTGACATCGCCTTCCTCACGGAAACCTGACTCAAGGCTCATTCCACATTTATTCTAGACCTGCTCTCTCCCCCTGGGTACTCCATCCTCAGGAAAGATAGGCTTGGCAAAGTTGGAAGTGGTCTAGCCATAATACATAAAAAGGAACTTCAACTTTCTCTCGTTCAGAGCTCCGACCATACTACTTTTGAATACCTTGGAGCGGAACTTAAAGTTCAGGGTTCCCCCCATACGTCTACATAATATTTATCATCCTCCTGGTGACCCTCTTCCCTTTGCTTCTTAGGAATTATCTGACCTACTTACCCAATCCTCGCTTTCCAACTCCAAAAACCTCTTCCTCAGAGACCTTAGCCTCCACTGGAACAAAAAGGAAGAACCATCGATTCACCTCCTCAATGATCTACTCGACATTAAAGATTTAAAACAACTCTGCCATCCTCCTACACATAATAAAGGGGCCACGCTTGACGCCATCATCACTAGCAATGATCTGGCCTCCCTTTCCTGCATCGTCCCCATAGACTGATCCAACCACTACCTTATCCTCTTCACGATCTCTGGCTTATTGCCTCTCCTTCCCCCTAAAACCATCAACCACAGGAAATTGACTGGAACTCTCCATCTTATTCCTCCTGGGGAACTGGAGACCAAGGTTAAAGCTCAACTCCTGCTTGCTCCTCCCTCCCAAAGTCCTAATGCCCTCACTGAGCATTTTAACCAATCCATCATCAAGGTCCTTGACCAAATAACCTCAGCTAAATTAAAACTACAAAAAAATGTCCTCCAAATCCTGGTTTAACGCTGATCTCAACAATGAGAGACGCTCTCTTAGGTTGTCTGAATGTACGTGGAGGGAACATCTGCCCACCCATAATCTTACACTCCTCAGAGCCGCTAGGGCCAATTATAAAAAACATATTCTCAATGAAAAGGGCTTCTTCTTCCGCTCCCAACTTGACCAGGCCAAAACAGACCCAGGGAACTATTTAACATTGTAAAAAATCAAACAGCCTCTGCCCCTCCTAAGTTGTCGGCCACTGTTGAGAGATGCGAAGTAATTGCGAACTTCTTTTCTGAAAAAATCTCTAAGATTGATCAATCCTTTATCCCTATCCCCCCCTTAACCCATTCTCCTCCCATGACCCACCAGAAATGCACCTGCTCCACTCACCCCTCCCCCTGGCGCCCCACATCTCCCTTTTGTTTTTCCTCCTCTCGACCTCTACTCCACCAACCACCACCAAAAAACAAAAGAAATGCCTCCTGGCATTTCTTTTGCCCAGTCACTGAACATGAAGTCCTCAGCATCATTACCAAGCTTAAACCTTCCTCTCATTCCAGTGATCCTCTCCCTGCTAACCTGGTTCAAGACTTAAAGTTCACCATTGCTCCATATTGGACCTCGATCATCAACTCATCCTTTGCCTCCGGTTGTGTCTGTGTCTCCCTTCAGCTGGAACAAATCACGCCTACCCTAAAAAATACCACAGTCGACCCCAACGTCTTAAACAATCTTCGTCCTATTTCTAACATTCTGCTGCTGCTCTTCAAAGTCCCGGAAAAATGCACCCTACTCCAATTGGACAAACATATTGATACATTCAACCTCCTAGACTCATTTCAGTCTGGCTTCAGAAAGGGTTGCAGTACAGACACTGCCATGCTTAACATAATCGACGACCTTCATCACTCCCTCGATCAGGTGGAGTCCAACCTTTTCATTATCCTTGACCTCTGTGCAGCTTTTGATACGGTCAACCACGCCACCTTGCCTAACAATCTGAAAGACCGTTTTGGCTTTAACAGTTTAGTCCTCAAATGGTTCTCCTCCTTTTTCCAGCACAGATCCCTACAAATTAAAATACTTGACTGCCTTTCTAAACCCTTGCCGGTCTCCTTAGGTGTCCCCCAGGGCTCTATTCTCTCTCCTTCTCTATTCAACCTCTTCAAGGAACCCCTCACCCTCATCCTTAAGCAAGCAGGAATCGATTACCACCTTTATGCTGATGACACCCAACTTAATTGCAAGAATAAATCCCGTGCAGACGATCATCACCTCAATGAGACCCTGGCCAAGATTCAATCCTGGTTTCATCACAACCACCTAAAACTCAACCCTAAAAAAACTGAAGTCATTCTTTTCTCTCCTAAAAACAACCCACTCCCAATTCAACACTGGATCACTGACCTTAAAGCCCTCAACTATTCTCTCACCATATCCAACTCAGTCAAATCCTTCGGAATCAGTATTGACCAGAATCTCAGTCTTACTTCCCACATCCAAAAATTTGGCTAAAGGCACACTCTACACCCTCCATCACCTTAAGAAAATCAAACCCCTCATTCCTACAGATTTCTTTAAATTAGTGGTTCAATCTCTGGTCCTGTCCCAAATTGACTATGGTAACGCCACTCTTTTTGGAACACCAAAAGTCCACTTAGCCCCAAAGAAGTCCATCCTTAACCTCATTGCCAGGCTCATTACGGACTGGAAGCAAACTGAATACATTTCCCCCGCTCTCAAAACCCTCAAGTTGCTTTCCCTTGAAGGCAGATCCATCTACAAGACTGCTTGCCTTACGCACAAAGCCCTCCATCAAAACACCCCTCAGTACCTCTCAGATAAACTCCACAATGCCGGCTGCTCCAGAGCATTAAGGAACATGAACGTTTTTGTTCTAGTCCCGTCTCTGTTAAACAAGAAATCTACTCTATCACGATCCTTCTCCAGAAATCCACCTTCCACCTGGAATTTCCTCCCTAAAGAGCTACGTTGTAACCCTTCCAACCCTATCTGTCAATAAGGAACTCAAGCTGCACCTTCTCAGCAAATATTGGGGCCCCTAATTCTTTTATCTGGACGCTATTCCACACCACCCTCCCTACTGCATAGGTTTCCCCCTTTCGATGCTCTGACTCCCTCTCCCTCCCCTCTCGACTTATCTTCGAAGACTACTGTCTCTCTCCCTTCGATTCCTCTTATTGTTTTTGCCCTTACACTCAGACTATATCCCTAGCCATCACCTTCCACTGTTTCCCCCAACCCTTACTCCCCTCCTCCTCTCCATCCCCATTCACCACACCCTCTAAACCCACTGTACATCTCCCCCTGTTTTTCCGTACTTTTTTATGTCCCCATGACTTGTATATTTCCTTATTGTCCAAATGTTTAATGTTTAATGCAATCTTTCCTGTCTTATCCCTTGTAAAGCGCTCTGATACCCTCGGGTACAGCCACCGCTAGATAAAAACTTTTAAATAAATAAATAAATAATAAATAAGTTCAATAAAACAAAAATCTGGACGCAATAATAGGCTCAGACAATTTAGATAGTTTAGTTATTGTATTATTGATCAGAAATCAATACAATTAAGCATTCTTTTGAGCATTTCAGTCAGGAATATTAAAGCATGTAGTGCACGACTAAGCTTTTAGGCAACGTTTGATAAATAAAAAGAATATGGTTACAAAATAGACATTAATCACAAGTTACAGATTCCTACCACCATTTAGGGTACCACAATTTGGGTACCACAAAATTATGGTAAAAAGGAATCACATTAAAGTCCTCTATGGGCAACTCTATAAACATAAAGAGGAAATAGGCAACATTTGGTAGTTCGGCAAAGAAGGAATCAAGACCAACTTTTCTAGGCAACATTATCAGCAAAAAGGTAGACCAAAATAGGAGATCAAATGATGGTTATGAAATCAGACGGAAAGCATTCAGTCCTCATGCAAAGAAAGAAAAAGCATGGCGTTGCTCTCATATTCAGAGAGTAAGTAATGGCATTTAGAGTGGGGGTCCCATGGAAAGAAAACATAATAGCATTGCCCTTCCTTTGAGGTTTCTTCTTTTATAGTCTGTATGTCACCTTAGGTAATGTGGTATCACCCCACGTGGCTTGTCGGTCACATAATTCATGTATGTATGAAATTACTAAATACATTTTGTTATTCCTACATACTTTCCCATGCTGTTCATGAGAAAGAACTGGTTTTCAAGGCCTCACAGGTTTATCAGCTGTTGAAATATACAATGTAACTGTTTATGGCATTGGGTTAGAGTTGGCTTTCCCATCGAGCCATGTCTGTGTGAATGCTGAAAAAATTTCCTTTAACCATTAAGGGCCGTATTATGATCTCGTTAGTAAAGCCTCCAAATCGGTACCGGAACGTGCAAATCCGATTCGGAGTCTATGTTTCCGACCAAGTCGTCACCCGCTCCGAACGTCCAAGTATGATGTGAAGATGTCATCTACGTCGACCGAATCATAGTCATAGCTTCTTGACATTGAACAAAAGATCTTAAACTTCGCAGAAAATTATTGATTTTAACTTATACTTAGCGAGGAATCAAGAAAGGAGTCCTTCACAGGCTTGGTCTCATCGGCTCCTGAACACCTTACTTTGATTCCTCCCACTAACCACTGTAACCCCGTAACTATGTATAACTCTGAGGGGGAAACGGTTAAGATGTTAAGTTGGAACGTTGCTGGCTTGAGTTCCAAGGGAGAGGATTGTAACTGGTTGGATCTTGTTAAGCAACATGATATAGTGGCTCTTCAAGAGACATGGGACAAGGATTGTGATTTCTGGTTGGACGGTTTTACCTCTTACTTTGTCCCTGCACTAAGATCTTCAGCCGGGAGAGATAGAGGGGGGCTGGTGTTACTGATATCTGTGAACGTAAGGGGGAAAATTAAAAGAGTAGACTGTGCCTCACATAATTTTCTTATTTTGGAGCTAAATCCCACAAATAACACTAAATTAATTCTAGTGAATTGCTATAATTCGCAGCAAGGGGATTCCCCAAATGAACATTTGGTATGGTTGTCAGAATTTTTAAAAGTTCATAATGCAAAGCAAACCACTTTTTGCCAATATATCTTGTTGGGTGATTTTAATGTGCATTTATGTAGTCAGAATTGTTTATTAATTGATAATGATGGGCCAGACCTCACATCCCCGCAACATTTTGAGCACTCCAGTGAGGGCGAAGCACTGGAGAACCTTCTGATTAATAACGATCTTTTTGAAGCAGGGTTTCCCGACAAAAGTACTCGTGTTGCTACCTATATAGGCAGGGATTGTGAAACAATAATTGACTACATATTTCTTTCATCAGGACTTTTAAAATACGTTATTTCCTATAATGCTATACCGTCTTCTTTTAGTGACCACAATCCAGTGGTAATTGAGTTGATTAATGTTTTTTTTCTTTTAAACAAAACAGTTTCGTCACTGGCTGCAGGGGAAGTTAAAGCCAAAGACCAGGGGAGGAGGTTAAAGTGGAGTAAGGTGGTGCCTGAGGACTTTTTTAATACCATCATTGATAAGGCCGCTTACGATTTAAACATCTGCGGAGATCCCTTTTTTACTGGGGAGGAGGTAATAACCTCTTATGAAGCTATTTGTTCCCAAGTAGCTAAAGAACTCACGGCCAATTGTAGACCTACCAAAAATAAACCGGTAAAAGGCTGGTTTGACCATAACTGCACCAAATCCCATAATCTCCTCAAAAAAGCTCTTTAGGAGCTACTAAGGAACAAAGCCTTGGTTGCTCAGCGTAGAAGAGAGTACGCTAGAGCAGTCCATGAAAGGAAAAAGGAAATCAAACATGAAGCGTGGGAGGAGCTTATGGATAAAGCAACTTTAAAAGACAGTGCAAAATTTTGGTCTATCATTAACACGGCCCTGTTTTCCAATAATCAGAACAACGTTTTAGAAGTAAATATAGCAGAGGAGGACTGGCTAAGCCACTTTGAACAAATCTATGGAAGCCATCTTGAGTTAGATATCTTTGTGGCCCCAGCCTCAGAACCTCCTGTCATGCCAGTAAGATTTTATCTCGTGGAAGTTGTTAAGGCAATTGAAGGCTCAGCTGGACGAAAGGCACCAGGCCCTGATGGGGTTCCCACAGATATGTACAAGGCTAACCCGTTGTACTGGGCAAACATCTTGACCAACGTCTTTAATTCCTCGGCCTATGTAGGATTCCCTAAATCTTGGTCTCGATCGACTATAATCCCAGTATTTAAGAAGGGCCAAAGGGGAGACCCCAAATGCTATAGGCCCATATCCTTGTTGGACTCTTCCATAAAAATCTTGGGGAAGGTCATTTTAGAAAGGATAACTGGGTGGGCTACTGACAATAACATACTTCAGACGCCCAGTATGGCTTTAGAGCGGGGAGGAGCACGGAGAACCAATGTCTGAACCTCCACTTGATATTAGCGAAATACACTAAGGCGGCTAGGGGCTCTATTTTTTTGGGTTTCATGGACCTATCCACGGCCTTTGACCTAGTCAATAGGTCAAAGCTGTGGACAATGCTCCTGGAACTGGGCCTCGATCGGCCTCTTGTGTATTTTTTGGCCGAGCTGCACAAAGACTTAAATGCCTCAATTAGGATGACAAATGAGGGGAAATGTACGTCAAATTTTAAGTCCGGTAGAGGGGTGCGACAGGGATGCATCTTGGCCCCCATGTTGTTTACACTGTATATAAACTCGTTGGAGGTAAACCTGTTAACAGCGACTCCTGACATTCCACGCATGGGAGGTACACCGGTTCCGGTGCTCCTATATGCGGATAACGCTGTTTTATTAGCTAGGACCCCTTTGGGCCTGCAAAGATTGCTGGACTCATTTGGGGACTTTATGAAAAGCTTGGACCTGGTAGTTAACTATGGCAAATCTCATGTCATGTCATTGGGTGCCTCAAAGAATAAAATGAAGTCCTTTTACTGTGGCGGAGAAGTAATCACCAGAGTGAAGGTATTTACCTACTTGGGAGTAGTTTTCGATGATAGGGGCTCATGGTTCCCACAGCTCGCCATAAAGGTAAATGCTGTGAGAAGTTCTTCAGCCGCAGTGTTAGGTTTCGCCAAAAGGTTGGGGGGAAACCTTTTGAGGCGATCTTGGCAATTTATAAAGCCAAGACCATATCTATAGCAAGATATAGGGCATCAATATGGGGTTTTACCAAATCCGACCTAATACAATCAGAGGAAAATAAATTCTTACGGTCCCTTCTAGGCCTCCCTCAATCCACAGCTACCCACTCCGTCCATCTTGAATTGGGGATAGGTTACATAGTAGACATAATCAAAATAGCCCCCATACTGCTTTGGATCAAAACCTGGCTGAATCCGAACCTTTCCCTAAATCATAAGATTCTAATGGACTGCATCAACCTTGACAATAGGAAAGAAATCCAGTGGCTGTCCTATATAAAAACGTTAGCGATGTATATGGGGCGACCTGAGATCTTTTCTAATCCAGAATCTTTATGCAAGGCTGACCTAGAGTGAGTTAAAATTAACTTTTTTAAGTTAAGGGAGGCAGAGCGGGAAGCGGCAGAATTAGGTAAAATATCTGTTAGGGGCCATGCCCTGGTCACTTTGTCAATAGCGATGCCATCCTATCTATCTATAGTGACTAATTCTTTTCACAGATGGCTACTGACAAAATTCCGGCTTAACCAAATTCATTCTGTACTTTGGGATCTGGATGGTTGGAGAAAACCGGAAGATGCCGCCCCATGTAAATGTGACGATTTGTCGCCCCAAGACACCATGCACTTTATGTTTTTTTGCCCTTTGTACCATGAGGCAAGGAAAAGGTTCATCCTTCCACTACTAAAGAATATGAATTTTATCCAGTGCAAACCTGCCTTATTGTTTTTACAATTGTTGGAATCTCCAGTATCTATGTTTTGTGTTGCTAGCTTTCTTGCCGCGTCAGTAAGAAATAAGAGGGATAGACAGAAAGCCGCACAAGCAATCCAACTTTTTAATACAACGACTTTTTAGTTCAATTTATTGCCTTAATTTTAGAAATGATTGTTAATTTTGGTCTAATGAACTTGTACTGTATTCTTATCTTTTGTATTACAATTTTTATCAATTTTTAACAATTTTTACATGTATAGCATACTTTTATGATTTTAAGTAATCGAATAAAGTGGTTTGACAGATCGACTGAACTTATGCTTTAGGTATCCAGATTAAGATAATGTGGTTCCAGAACTCAAAGCCCTGAAAAAAAGAAGAAAGCATTTTATTCCTGATTTTTTACCTCAAAATGTTGTACTTCGTTTTGGACCTTTTTATTTTTCCTAAATAGAAGATGGCATAAGCAAATACAGTAAAATATTTGGCATTATTTCTTTGAAGTTCACACTAATAATTGGTTTAATGTTGTGCATGGATATGTTCAACCTTCACAGAGTAAATTACCTATTACACAGAATGACATAAAACACATGAGATTTACGCGAAGGAATCTGGAGTGAGCCAGGTACATTAGAAGATAGTTGAAGATAAAATGCGTATTAAAAATGGTTAAAAAAGGATATACAGATATGAATATTAAAGACTTCTTTATGTGTACATTTCTTGGTGCAACAAGGATTTAATGGAACTAGATCACTGAGGTTTGTTGGAGAGTGTATGTAAGAAGTTGTCAATGGTGAGTGTTTAGTTGGTGAAGACCCAATACCTAGAGAAATGTATTTTGTGTGTGGTGTGGTTGCTTATTTTAACCTGCCTCATACTTGGCTGGGTAGCTGTTGCCTTTCTTTGGTATTTCCAAGTGATTACCATGTAAATAAGATGAGTGATGCCATTTGTTTGAGTAGAGTAAATCGTGGATTTGGGCAAATTGTGCTAGATGTGTTGGTGCTTTCATTCCATCTGTTGCAGTGGGTATGCTTGTAGTTTGCCTTGCTTCTGACAAAGCCAGAGCATTAACCCAGATAAATATTGAGTTAATGGCAATGCGTGCTATGATTATGGAGAACTGCCTTATGCTAGACATCCTTCTCGTGAAGGAGGGTAGAGTCTGTCAGGTTTTGAGGGTAAGGGAGCGATGTATCTTCATTCCGTATAGCAGTAAGCTTATTAGTACATTTATAATAAATATTACTAATATCTCTCATAAAGAAAAAGGTTTTGAAGAATATGGCTTGTGGGAATCATTGAGTTCTTGGTTTGGTATGATTGGAAAGGACTCTAAAAGGGTTGGAGAATATTTGATGGTTGGGGGGGCATGCTGCCTGTTATAGTAACCCCTGTAAACATTGTGTTAATTTGTCCAATTGTTTTGTTGTCCTTTTTGAATTGATAGTTTTCAAAATGGGTCTAAATTGTGGGTGCAAGAAGAAAGAGTGAATGATGTTTAAGAGGAAAATAGAAGAAATAGAGTTGGAAGATGTCAAAGTACAAGTCTATGATCAGTTCAAGATGTTGGAAGAATCGAGACGCAAGAAGGAGGAAGTGATACATACTGTATTGTAAATAGTTTGGGCTTTAGTGATGATGTAATGATCGTAGAGGGAACATTGAGGAAGATTTTGCGTGGTTGAACTTAAAATGTGCGTTAATATTAGTTGCTCTACACTTGAATTCAATAGTGTGTATTGACATAGGCTGTTGCAATTGAAACAAAATTACTATTGTGTGTTAACTTGTGTTCCCTGGCTTGGATTTAACTTGGCCTCAGTTAATCCTCAAAGCCATCTTGTTTAATATGAATGCTCAATTATGATGATCATTCTATGTTTATGGATCTCGTTTTACACTACATGTAGCATTAAGTAAATTGTTTATTTCTGTATGAAGTGTTGTTCTCGAAAGAACTCTAGAGGAAGTATTTTGCTATCACAAGGTTCTTCCTGCTAACACATTAGATTGCATTAATTTACAATGGTTTTCTGTTGATGATGCAACTCTTGCGTTCTTACGCTGCCTTGTAGCATTAAGTGAGAAGGGGCAATTAATATTCATGTAGTGGTTTGGTGCTAAGAAGGTAGGGTGGTGTGATTTTTTAAAATGAGAAAATATGATTTGTTGGAACAATGGGCCTGATTGCAAGTCTGGCGGTCTTACGACTGCCTGACTGGCCCAGGCGGTTCATCGCATTATGACTGGTAAACTCGTATAGCGATGGACCGCCAGCTGTGCCAAGGAACAGTCATTCCCTAGTGGTGGCTCACCTGCGCCACAACGCGATATGCTGAGTGGTGACTTGGGCAGTTCCGCTCAGCATATTACAAGTTAGTCCTCCACCAGTATTTTATTGCTGGCAATGGAGGAACAAAGGGGGCTCTATAGGACCTTCATGGACCCCTCTCCATGGGGATACATTGTGTGCCCCCGTCTGCATTCCAACAAATTTCAAGCACAACATAGACGTTCACGTCCATGCCTTGCTTAAACATTTTTGTTGTTCCCATTGGGATGCCTGTTTTCCAGGCACTGCCATGGGGAAGGCAGAGGACCACCGACCGCATCAAGAGTTGAACTCATTGTAATACGTGTTCAACTCATCATATGGTTGGCGTTCCTTGTGCATGTTTTTTTCAGCAGAGCCGGCGTTGAGCTAGACCCGATGTGCTTAACTCGTAGGCAGGCCCAATATGCTGAGAGGGGACTGGCGCAGTTCTGCCAGCATATTACCAGTTTGTTCACCAACAGTATTTCATGGCTGGAGGGCTGCTATGAAAAGGGTGGTGGACGAGGGACAAAGGGGGCCCCCTGTCTGTATTCTCACAAAGTTCCCGTACAGCATGGACGTCCACATCTATGCCGTGCTGGAACTTTTTTGCCTTTGCCGTGCCTGTTTTCCAGATACTGCCATGGGAAAGGCAAAGAATCACCGACCATGTCACAGGTTGAACTTGTGTAAAACGGGTTCAGCTTGTGATATGGTCCGTGGTCCTCACGGGGTTTGTTGCAGTGGAGCCGGCAGCGTTGAGCCGGCCCCACTGCGCCAAACTCGTAATCAGGCCCAATGAGCGCACCATGCTGACTTTGTAGTTTATGGAATTTTCTATGCAAGAAACCTCGATATAAGCCTTATTTCTGGGTCGTGAGTACGATTTTTATGGAACTTTCCTTAGCCTCTAGGTAAGCTGCCAAATTTAAGTTTTGCCAGATGGCGTTTTCTCCAAAAGCCTGGAGGTGGACTTACAGTTCACTAGGCGAAATGTACTCCGCCCACCAAATTTAGAAATGACCTCCATCTTGGCTGTCATTTTAGCAGCATTGGGACCTGTTTCTGTCAATGCTTTTTAAAATGTGGTGCACGGTTCCATCAACCTGGTAGAGGCGTCCCTCAACGTATTTATTTTTTTATTTTTAAAAAGAAAATACTGAAATGGAATTTTCTTTTTTGAAAATAATTAAAAAAATGCTCCCCTCACCGTGGCCGTTTTCTGCCATAGTGAGGGGAGCATTGAGCAGTTTTCACTGACTCTTAACACCAGGATTTTGTGGCAGTGACAGGCAGTGAAAACTGACCTGTATAGCAGCACATTTAATGTAGGTGGGCAGACATAGAAGTCAACCTCAGATGGGGCATCAGAGGGGTATAACCATGGCAGAGACAGAGTAATATCTGCCGTTGTAACACCAAAGAGTTACAATTGAAGGGTTGACCCAATGGTGCTGGGACCTGGGTATCGATTGGTACATAGATAGGGGTCCCAGACTATGTAGAATTTACGTGCACAAAAAAATTTTCATAGACTTTTGATACATATCACTCGTACCATAGTTTTAAGACGGATGTTGTTTATTCACATCCTCTTACTCATACATCTTATGTACAATACATAATCAATATTCACATATGTGCCCATAGAATAGAAAAAAGAGGGGGGTGTTGTGAAAGGAGGTTTAGTGCAGGTAGAGGTAGTGGATAGACCATTTAAGAAGGTGACATGTGATAGAACAATATTCAATAAGTTTAAATCACAAGGGTGCTAAGGTCAGTCACCCCATACATTGATGAACATCCATTCAATCCTATCCCATATAATATGTAACACAATGATTAATCCATTGTTGAAAAATTGGGTAGGTCACATGTAAAACAGTCGACGTTTCGACCCCTGTTGTGTGTAGGTTGGTTACACCTTACAGTGGGGTCTTCAGCAGGACGTGATGTGAAAGGAGGCACCTAAGGTTAAAAAGGGGAAGTTTAGAATGACGGAGCGTGAGATAAATAGTTTCAAATGACTTAATCTACCATAGGTTAATTACCGAAAAACTTGTAAAGTAATTTCGTATAAGGGCCGGCAGGCTCCTCTTGAGGGTGAGCGTGGAGTTGTACCTGTGAATGGGAAGGATGGCATACTAATGAACAATGGTCCCAATAAGGGTTGGATACATAAATGAACCATGTCTATCCTAAGCCACAAAAAGGGGAGACATTTCATACAACACATACAGAGGCAAAACACTAAAAATAATGTGTTGATATCAAATTATTGAAACAAAAGGAAAAGAATCCGCATCACATATATCCAACTGGTGGAACCTAGTCTAGATACACAGTGAGCCAAACCGAGTCATGTGTACTAAACTGTGACCCGTTCTTTATTGTGTCTACCCGTCCGGGTTAAAAACATTCATGCGTCTAAGAAGAAAATGTCCGTACTCATTCCATGACTAGTGAAATGCCTGATTTTGAGGTAATCAATCAGGACACGTACCGAGATTAAGCCATACACAAAACCCATCTTGTGTCCAAAACATTCGAGTTGCAGGAAAAATACAATCATCAGGGGGGCGGAGAGACTGTATCACGCTAAAACAAAGGACGGGGTCGCTTGAGAAAACATGTCTTACTTGTATCAAGAAGTAGTACTGTTACACTGTGACACCCATAAAAAGCAATAGACTAGCGGAATATTTACCTATCCAAGGCCTGTCAGTGGCAATGTCCACAAGATGATTTCGAGACGAACCCAAGGTGCGGTTTTCCGTGTATTAATCTGTAAATAATGCGAATTGTCAGGATCTTGTTCATGAGGGCCATATATTAAGAAGCGATGGAAACCACATGGCGTTCTTACCGCGAAAAAGATTAGTTAAGCCCAGCAACTCGGTCAAGGGGACAGCCGCTCCCTGGCGTGGTTGGGTGTTTGTGAACGGCGCGCGCGCATGCAGCAGCTAGATGCTGGTGCCGCGTGGCCAGTGAGAAAAGACTAGTGTTTCGGATCGTATTGAGAGTGTGTTATTAGAAAAAGGACCTACTATTGCCAAACACGATTACTATAAAATATAGCATTTTGGTAGGTGGGGTTAGGTAACCGAATGGATAGTTTACACCATATTACAAAATACATTAATAGAAGCAGATATTCAACAGATGCCTCATTTTCGTGTGGCATGAGATGGTGATGAATAAACATGTAAACAATTCAAATATTCACAAATAATTGAAACATTCACAAAAAATTGCTGTAATGACAAAGCCTCTGTGTCTTGTTCTGTGCCTTGTTCTGTGGGAAAAAAAGAGATGAAAACATTCAACCCAACAGTTACAAGCATTGTTCAATATATAGTGTAAACAACAAGGACCCCCTGTTAAAATTATGATAATCTCAAAAACAGGGAAAATAATCATGTGTACAGTATCATAATGATATTTTTGAAACTGAGAGACATTGATATATCGAACACCAAAACACCGTAATTTTAGAAAATATATTTCCGTTTTTTTATTATTAGTATTCTTTGTCAGGATTAAAAACCATATAATAACTATACAGATATAAACAAATTTAAACCAAAATAGACACAATTAATTTATATAAAAGAACATAAACATATCAATACCCAATAACGATCAAAATTTATCACAAATGTTAAAACAATCAATAAACTGAAGAGGAGAAAATTTTTGATAAAAAGTGGCAGTTTGTATTTTCTCGACGCGCGTTTCGCCGTTTAGACCAACGCCTTCATCAGGAGCCACATAAACATTTCTGCAAAAAATAAATTAACATAAAATACAGTCAATTAATTACAATAACAATTTAATTCTCAAGAATTTTTTCCCAAATCGTTTTAGTGTTCGACGAGAGTTAAGGAAGGAATTACCGATTTTCATTTCCTTCTCTTTTTGTAACAAATAAAAACAATTACGTCTCCCATATAATTCACAGCATATAGTATTCATAAGACAATATTTATATTTATATATACATATTCAAGCAGTTGCCAACCTTTAACTTTGTAGGTGAGGGGGTTTAATGTGTTATCATTGCTAAGCATAAAGAACATGTAACGTAGATTGTACCTAAAATTATTAACCTCTATAGACCCATTGTATCGACGATCGGAACCCCCACGGAGGCCCTGTCAAAGTTCATTGACCATTTCTTGAGACCCCATATACCAGAAATTCGATCCTATGTCAGAGATTCTGGACATATGATCAATAAAGTTGAAAATCTAGAATTCATACCTAATAGAGACATAATGGTCACTATGGACATTGAGTCTCTTTATAGCAGTATTCCTCTAGATGAAGCGATTAGAAGAACTGACCTGTTTATTGACAGGCATAATATAGCCTGCCCTAAAACATTTCTTATTGATTGTCTTCTGATTGTGTTGACAGACAATATAATTGAATTTGGAGATTTGCTCTATCGCCAACTCAGAGGAGTAAGTATGGGCGCTTCGGTGGCCCCCTCGATAGCAAACATATACATGTCTGCGTTTGAGGAAAGGTTCATCTACAATGAACTGGCACCCTTCTTTGAATCGGTTTCCCATTGGTCCAGATATATAGATGATATCTTCTTTATCTGGACCAATGGGAAAGATTCCCTGTTGGAATTCCTGGAGTGGATTAATCTGACCGACGATAGCCTAAAATTCACTGCTCAGTATAGTACAGATCAGGTTGAATTTCTTGATTTTTGCAGAAATGTTTATGTGGCTCCTGATGAAGGCGTTGGTCTAAACGCCAAAACGCGCGTCGAGAAAATACAAACTGCCACTTTTTATCAAAAATTTTCTCCTCTTCAGTTTATTGATTGTTTTAACATTTGTGATAAATTTTGATCGTTATTGGGTATTGATATGTTTATGTTCTTTTATATAAATTAATTGTGTCTATTTTGGTTTAAATTTGTTTATATCTGTATAGTTATTATATGGTTTTTAATCCTGACAAAGAATACTAATAATAAAAAAACGGAAATATATTTTCAAAAATTACGGTGTTTTGGTGTTCGATATATCAATGTCTCTCAGTTTCAAAAATATCGTTATGATACTGTACACATGACAAGCATTGTTCAATACAGACAGGCTAATTGCGCATAGCTTGAGTCCTGCTCATTGAGGTCACTAAGGATCGTGTCAAGTAACAACATCCATTTGCTTTCCCTGAGGTTCAGAATTCCTGATACATTTCCTCCTCTCGGCCCTAAAGTGACCTTTTCAGGGACCACCCACCTCAGATCATCCGGTGTATGTTTGTGTGTTTTACAATGGTCAACCAAAGGAGCCCCAAAGACCTCACATCTAATCCTACTATGGTGTTGTAGAATGCGTGCCTTTATTTTTTGTTGCGTCTGGCCTATGTATGCTAGTCCACAGGGACATGTGATGCAATAAATGACACAGCTAGTGTTGCAGTTCGTAAGAGACTTGAGACTGATGGTATGTTGTCGGTATACGAATTGTTGTGTTTGGGTAGTTGTGTCACAGGCCTTACACTGTCCACATTTAAATTGACCCACCACTGGTGGTAGATTCCACATTGTTCTCAGAGTGGGCTGTTCCGGGGTGTCCAAGAAGGAACATACTACATGGTCTCGAATGCTCTTTCCTCTTTTAAAAGCATGCATGGGAGGATCACGTTGGTCGATCAAAATGCGATGCAGCGCGCGCTACGAAATTAGTTTTATTAATTAAATTGTTTTCTTACCTCCAATTATCCATATGCCGGTTTTAAGCACTCCCCACCCTGCCCCTCCCCGGCTCTGCCTCTCTGCCCCACCGCAACTCCCTTCAAGGGCTGCGGCTGGGAGCACGCTTTGTGTCTGCTGCATTATATATCATTGGATTTGAGGACTTTTGATTTTGAGATTTCACAAGTAAGTTTGTCAAATGGTGTTGTTTCTTTGATTGGGGCATTGAACCTACATTTTTTCATACTTTTCATTGTTTTTTTTTATTGTGGTAGGTGGCCTGTAGTTTCAGTAGGGGCCTAGTTGTTTCTTTGTAAGTAATTTTTCTTCTTTATTAAAGAAACCATTTTGCACAGTTCACTACATTTTCTCCAACTTTTGAAATTAATTTGCAATATTTATTTAATTCACTAGCCCAGTAGTCTGCAAATAGGTCTTTCAGCCAATAGGCCCGAGCTACTCATGGGTGCATGAAACTGTTTCTGTGGTGTCTGCGGAATTTAAACATCATTTAGGGCATGGATGGAATTTAATTGAATTGCAAAATGTGGTTATTTTCGTATTTCACAAATCTTTCAAGTGTGGTTATTGTGTAACTTGCAAACCTTTTTTAGCCCTGTGGATTTTCAATTTGTCTTTGTTGCATTAAAGCTGTGTTGTTTAGCAAGCCTCCTTTGTCCGGCCAGTGTGTGAGTATGTTTATAATAGTAGGCCAGCATTTGCCTTGGCTGTGCCTCCCTGTGTGGCCAGGGGCCATTTTGTAAAGCCTGTGTTCATCCATATATGCCTACTTGAGTTCATTGTTTTCCAGGCCTCCTGCTTGTTGTGAGTTACCATGTGGCTGGTGACCATTTTGGGATTGTAGTTAGTGTGCTTCTGCATTGGCACGCATGTCTTTCTTCTGTTCCTCTTGGCTTATTGCTTCTTGTTGTGGTCGACTGGCGATGTGGCTGTCGGTCATTTTGTGATGGCAGCCAGTGTGATTTTGCCATAGGCCTGCATTGTCTGTCTACCCTTTCTTGTTGTTGAAGCCTGGCCATGTGGCTGGCGGCCATTTTGTGAAGGGGCAGCCAGTGTGCTTCTAAATTAGGCCTGCAAACCTTCATTGTGGTTGCCATGTCTTGTTGTTGTTTTGGATGCAATTGTTTCTTCTTTTATCCAGCAAAAAATGCATCACAGTGTACTATGTCATTTTCTAACAAATTTGCAATATTATTGATTTGAATTGATTGACTATGTGATTTAGTCTGCCAATGGGTTTTCCAACCAAAATGCCCAGAGCTACTCATGGGTGCATGAAGCAACTCTTTCTGTGGTGTCTGTTGAATTTAAACATCATTTAGGGCATGGATGGCATTGGATTGGATTGAAAAATGTTTTTTTTTGGTATTTTACTTGTTTTCATGTGTGGTTGTGGTGTAACTTGCAAACCTTTTTTAGCCCTGTGGATTTTTGTTTTGGCATTTTTTTTATTATTATTTTTTTTTTTTGGTTAAAAACTTTTATTGAGCAATCAAATAAAAATTACAAAGATGGGCCTACAACCACACGGGCTGGCCGCTAATAGCAACGCACAACATAAGAAGCAAACGATCACTTCCGTGGCCAGGCACAAATCAGATACCAAGTATTGCTCAAAACATAGGACAGGACATTACAATTTTCTGTATTAGACATAAAAAACAACGAACTCTAAACAAGGCGAATGCACATTAATCAAGGTCAGCCCAGAAGGCGGAGGGGTAAGCCACTAATCAGGAAGACAAAAGCACAATCAATGGGACTCGGCAAGGCTGGGGGGGGGGGACAGCGGGGAGAACAGGAAAATCCTAGAACAGCATGAAAAATTTCGGGAATGCCAGCCTAGGGAGATAGGGTAACATCGGGAGTGTCAACCAAGGGAGGGGTACAGATGTCTCCACGATATTCGTTCCACTGACCCCAAATCTTCGTCCACGCCCTGGGTCTGCCCCTAGCTACATAGACGGTCTTCTCTTGGAACATGGACCAGTCCATGTTATCCTCCCACACCGAGACGTCGGGAGGTCTGGACGCGCCCCAGAGCTGCGCAATGTTCCGCTTCGCGACCATGTTCCCAAGGTCGCTCATCTGGTCTGGGCCACAGAATAGTCGGTAGGTTCCCACACGTTCAACAGGCATCGTCGGGCCTCAGGCCGCAGGGTAATACCAGTCACAACAGTCATCACCGCAAGCACATCAATCCAGTAGGCTGCTACCACTGGGCACTCCCAAAGAATATGCAGAAATGTAGCACTCATCCCACAACCACGTTTGCATAAGCCATCCGGGGAAAAACCCATTGCTACCAGACGCGGACCAGTTACATACACCCGGTGGAGGATCTTAAGTTGAACCAAACGAAGACGGGCGGGGATGGCGACCTCTTTCGGAGAAGAGAGTGCCGACTGCCAATCCTCGTCATCCAAGTCCAACCCGTCACCGACCCAAACCTCCCTAAGTCAGACCAGTAAGTCAGCGCGATTATTAATCAGTTTCTTATAAATCAGGGAGATAGTGCTATCTGGCAGGTGTCCATCCAGTATGCGATCCTCAAGGGGGGAGGACTCGGGTAGGGTCACATCAGGAGTCAGAACTGAGGCCAGAGCGTGCCGGACCTGCAGATATCGAAAAAACTCTCTATCACTCAAGTCATATTCGGTCTTAAGGGCCTGGAAAGACTTCACTCTACCCTTCACACAGACATCACCCACTTTACATATCCCAATCATATCCCAGCGGTCAAAGCCCTTAGTAGACCAGAGACATCCCAAACGTTCGGAAGCATAAAGCGGAGTCGCCATTGTCAGTCGGTCCTCCCATCCCAAGCTCACATTCGCGGCGCGCCACACATTGACTGCGATCCTGGACGGGCCCGTAAGATGGCGCCCAGCCGATCTGGAGTAAAGCGCTCTATTAAAATCCCCTCCCGGCAGCTGGAATCTATCCATCTCAAAGGCCGGATCTCGACCCGGGGAATACATTGCGTGGTTAATGGCAGACAGCTGGGTAGCCCAATAATATCTCTTGATATCGGGGAGCGCCATGCCCCCGTCGTACCAAGGGATAGTAAGTTTCGCAAGAGCGATACGAGGACGCCCGTCCCAGATCAGTTGCCTTTGAAGACTCTCGATCTCTCGGAAATAGGTAGCGGGAACGTCGTCAAAAGAATTTTGAAGTGCGTATAGGAATCGTGGCAAAGACATCATTTTAAAAAGGGCAGCCCTGCCCAGAGGAGACAGGGGTAGTTTACGCAAGCGGGACACATCCAGTCGAAGTCTAAGAAGCGGGGGGAGGAGATTACGCTCGAACCGGAGTGAAGAGTCCAGCGTAATAAAGATCCCCAAATACTTGAAGCCAGACTGGACAACCTGGATAGGAAATCTGTCCGGTAATGGGGGCAAAACACCCGAGAGAACATACACACAGGACTTAGCCCAATTAATAACCAGACCTGAGTTAGCACCAAACGAAGTAAGAACGTCAAATAAGACATTTAAAGATTTACGCGGGGAAGTAAGATACAGAAGAATGTCATCCGCGTAAAGCGAGACGCGGTCTTCAAAATCCGGTGACCAACGGATCCCTTTGAGTGAAGGTTCCCATCGAAGCCACGCAGCTAACGGTTCCAGGGAAAGCGCGAAAAGCAACGGAGACAAGGGGCATCCCTGACGGGTCCCTCTACCAAGGCAGAAGGGGACAGAAACCCGACCGTTTACCACTACCTGTGCCAAGGGTTCAGCGTATAACAATTACACCCAACCAATAAACTCAGGTCCGAAACCAAATTTCTCAAGAGCTGCCCAAAGATAGGGCCACTCTACCGTATCAAAGGCCATCGAGGCGTCTAGCGAAGCCAAAATGGCCGGCTCCATCAGAAGCCCCGCCCTCGCAACAGCTCCGTGGAGACGACGTAGGTTAAGAGCCGTGTTGCGATGCGGGATAAATCCGGATTGATCCAGATGAACCAAGCCACCAATGACCGTCAAGAGGCGGGTAGCCAGAAGCTTAGCCAGAACCTTGGGTTCAGCATTCAACAGGGAAATGGGCCTATAAGACGAACAAAGGTCCAGAGGTTTACCTTCTTTGGGAATAACAACAATCGTAGCCAGACGCTGATCATATGGGAGAATACCCCGCTCCTGGGATTCCAAAAACATGGTGCGAAGATAGGGCGCCACTTTATCAGGACGTAGCTTGTACAATTCAATTGGCAATCCATTCGGGCCCAAAGCTTTGCCCGAACGGAGTGAGCGAATGGCCGTCGCTATCTCGTCCGTAGTAAAAGGGGACTCCAAAGAGACTCGGTCTAAATCGGAAACACTGGGCAGAGCTATATCACGCAATAAAAGGCGAGAGTCATCAACATCCCGGTCAGACACAGGGGAATAAACCACACGAAAATAGTCCGCAAAACATTCAACTATTCCAACCGGGTCAGTCACTCTCACACCATTCAAAGTCTGAATCACTGGCACCACACGATTCGCCCTCTCCTTCTTATCCAACCATGCCAGCAATTTACCCGCTTTGTCCCCCACATCATACAAACGACCCTGTTGCTCCCGAAACATCAGTTTAGCCACATCTGTAACCAAAGACCTATAAGCAAATTGTTTCAGACCCAGGGCGTGGAGTTTACCAGGTGTAACATCCGACTCCAGGTCAGCCTCTATCTCAGCAATCTCCCTCTCAAGGTCCACCACCTCCCGATTCCTCGCCTTTTTAGATTCAGCAATATGGGAAAGGGCCTGCCCGCGAATCACTGTCTTAAAGGCCTCTCATAGGGATACCGCAGAGGAGACGGACCCCTCGTTGTCTAGAAAATAGTTGTCCAAAGACTTAATCAAGAGACCGCGGGTCTCGGGGGAGGTGAGGTACCATGGGTTGATAGGAGCCACCCGGCCCGCCGCCTCCACCCCCACCTCAAAACAAAGCCAGAGTGGTGAATGATCAGAGATGCCCCGGGGGAGGTGTCTAATCTCGCGAACCGCCGGCGACTGCGCCGCAGGCATCAGGAAATAATCCAGTCTAGACAAACTCCCATGGGCCCCAGAATGGAAAGTGTATTGAAGCTGAGTAGGATGCATAAGCCTCCAGCAATCCACCAAGCCAAACGTATCCAGAAACCCACCCAGCCACTGTTGGGCCGAAGGAGTGTCGCTAGGGGGGTGACGATCGCGTAGACCGGAGAACACCGAATTAAAGTCCCCTGCCATGAAAAGAGTACTATCAGGGAGGTTCAACAACACCCGGCCCAAATCGGAAAAGGTAGAGGTCTGTAGACCGGGGGGCACATAAACGGCAAACAAGGAAAGGGTCCGACCCTCATAGCGTCCCACGAGGACGGCGTAACGCCCCCGATCATCAAGGATCACATCATCAATCGCCAGGGGGAGGGAAGCCCGAACAAGGATACCCACCCCCCTGGAACCCGTGGTAAACCCCGAATGTGCGGCGAGGCGATAGCCCCACCTATTCATTGCACGACATGTATTGCCCACCAAATGAGTCTCCTGTAGAAAAACAATATCCGGAGACAAACGTCGTAGACATCGCAACACCACACCCCGCTTAATACGATCCCCCAGACCATTGACATTCCACGAAATAAACCTCAACCCGCTACCCCCCACCCCACACAGCAACGCCGAAACCCCCCCAATGAGCATGACATCAAAAACATCAGTAGCAAGATAGAATCGCCTTGATAAAACAAAACACAAACATCAAACTTCCCATCCACCCACCCCCAACAATCAAGGAAACACCCCCCACCCTGCACCCCTGCAAGAAGCTAAAAAGCCACCCCAACATGCAGTGTGCCTGTCGCCCAAGAACCCCCATTCTACAAAAAGACCCCGGAGGAGGAAAGGCCCTGGTCCACCCGCCACCCCGATCAAGACAAATAACGAGGAGAACACACAGACAGTAGAGGTACTTAGGCATAAAATCCCAGAAGAAGTTACTCTACACGAAGACCCGGGCATAGACAAGTAGTTCAGCTCTCTACACCACCCTCAGCACCACCCGGGTGGTCGGCGGGCTCAGTCGCAGGAGGTCGGTCCGGCAGAGAGTCCAGCCAGTCATTCACAGAATCAGGCCGATCAAAGAAAAAGGTTCGGTCATTGTACTCAACTCGCAGCCTGGTCGGAAAAAGCATAGCATAGCGCAATCCCATGTCCCGGAGGCGCTTCTTGACTCCACGGAAGCCCATACGCTGTTTCTGCACCTGTTGAGAAAAGTCCGGGTAAAAGTTCACCGTGGCATTCTCAAAGGCCACCGGGCCCTTCACGCGCGATGCCTGCAGGATAGCGTCCCGATCCCTATAGTGGAAGAGTTTCGCAACAATAGGCCTCGGCGGGGCGCCCGGCTTACCCTGGCCTCCCGGAACACGATGGGCACGTTCCACTGCGAAGAATTTACTCAACCCAGACGGAGAGAGGTAGTTCTGGATCAGGTCCTTGACCAGGAGATCAACAGAGTGCGGGTCTGGATTCTCCGGAACGCCAACCACACGCACATTACAGCGACGTGCCCTGTTCTCAAAGTCTTCCAAGCGCCGGGTCATGAAATCGTTCACCCTACGGCGATTGCCAATCTCCGTCTGTATCTCCGAGACGTCTGCCGTGAGGCTGGATGACTTGAGATCCAATGACTTCACCTTCTCATTGGTTTTAGACAGGTCAGCCCGAATCAAGTTCACATCAATGGCCACGGTGTCGATTTCGTGGGCCAAGGCTTCATACTGTTGGCCTATTGTTTCCTTCATGCCAGAAATGGCGCCCATGATGTCCTGCAAGGACGGCTCCGTTGACGCGTCCACAGTGTGGTCAACCGCACTTGGGCCAGGCAGGGCGGCTCCAGGGGACCCCTTCGAATGGGTGTAACGGTCCATAACATTAGACTGGACCGGGCCCCCACGCAGGGGCGTCTTGGTCTTTCGTGTCTCTCGGTCCCCTCTGCCCGCCATGTCGGAAACCGCGTCACCAGGAGACTCACTCGACCCGATGGAAATGGCCGCAGGAAAGTAGGGCGTCGGGACCAAGAAGCAGCGGCGAGGGTACCACTAGGAGTGAACTAGCCTGGAAAGAGAATAAGCTAGCCAAGGGCCCGACAGCCGTCTCGTGCTCCGGACCCAGCAAAGGCCAGATTCCCCTGCCAGATATCTCAGTCTGAGGCAGAATCGAAACCGAAACTTAAGAGGGGGATCCACAAGTCCAATCCCCCTGCCGCTGTTGTTCAACTCCAAGACGGCCACAGTGCCGCACCCAGTCCCGGGCGCACCTCAAGGGCGGACCCCGAAAGTTCGAGTCGTCGTATCTTCGGCGCCCCGGGTCCAAATCAAATACCAAAAATCCCAGGAAGATCAGCCCAGCGTCCTCTACACAAATCCTCGTGAAGAATCAGGATATGTTCAGGATATCATGCCGGGAGTGGCGGGGGTCCGGAGAGCGCTGTGCTCACGCGGCCATCACGGATGCCCGCCAAGCTCCTCCTCCTGTTTTGGCATTGTTGTATTAACGCTGTGTTGCTTAGCAGGGCTCCTTTGTCTGGCCATTGTGTGAGTTTGTTTGTAATAGTGGGCCAGCATTTGCCTTGAATGAGCCTCCCTGTGTGGCCAGGGGCCATTTAGTACATCCATAAAGGCCTGCTTGAGTTCATTGATTTCCAGGCCTCCTACTTGTTGTGAGTGACAATGTGGCTGGTGGCCATTTTGTGGTGGTAGTTTGTGTGCTTTCTCCATAGGCCTGCATGTCTTTCCTTTGTTCCTCTTGGCTTACTGCTTCCATCCATTGTCAGCTGCAGCTCCCTGAATGCTGCAACCCATGTGATGCATGATGGCAAACAAGTTCTGTCACATTTGTATTTTTGTTGTTGTTCTTCCTCTTTCCTATCCTTCCTAAGTGTACAGTACACCATGAAAACCCTTGCTGTCAAGGTCTCACAAATGGCTACACTGTATTGTTATGTTTTTTTAAATAACTGAGGTAATAAATGTAATAGTATTAATGACACTAACAAGCGTGACCACACTTTAAGTTATATATTATATTTGTTTGTTTGTACTCGTAGTAACTAAACCACAACACTGAATGCCATGTTCACTGATGTTCTTCTTGCTTCTTTGCTTTTAGGTGCACAAAAGAGGAGGAGACAACATCACCCATTGTACTGCCAGACAGAAGTCCTGCTGCGCACAAAGTCATGTGACGTGTGACCGCAGACATCTCTTTAACTTGTGCCACTGCGTGCTGCTGACATCTTGAAGATGGCGCCAAAGAAAGGTACCAGGTCCAGTACCAAGAAAGTTGACAGTGAGAAGAAGGCTCTGCAACTTACCAAGACTAGTATGTCGCCCAAGACCTTGTATGGAAAAAACAGAAATTTCACCTGCAGCAGCGTCATCCGCGAGCAAGCTGGGAGCAGCGCCCCTACATCAGTGGACCCACCCCACCAACCTAGGGACAAGCCCATGTCTTTGGCAGCGGCAAAGAGTCTAATCACGAGTCCAACTCCGACGAGCAGTGATGTTAAAATTGACTTATCGCAAAGTAGTATCCAATCAATGCAGGAAAGTCAGATAAGTGGACAACAATAGATGCAACCACCACCCCCAATAGTAGTTGTTCCTCCTGAAGTAGGGGCAGTTCAGGAGATCAAGCTTCCTGCAGAGGAAGAAGAAGAGCAAGCCAGTCTTTCAGAAGATCCATTGTCTTCCAGAACCCCAGGAAGGAAAAGGAGGGTTGGTCCATCAATTTGTTTTGCAAGCCCCCTTCTGATGATCTTGATGCCACTTGGATACCACCTCAGTCTGAGAGTGAGACATGCCATGAGACAAGTCTAGGGTATAGGAAGGTTCCAGAAAGCCTTAGAGTTATGTAGGTAGATGTAGAAGAGGAAGATGATGATGAGCCAATCATCATGGACATTAGTCCCGCCCCAGTGGAGACCGGCATTGCCCCATCCCAAATTGCTGTGAGGGATTTGGCACAGATACCACCAACACAGATGATACCACCAATACCACCTCTGGCTTCCATATTTCGCCGCAGCAACCTACATCCACCACAACCACCTCAGTAGTAGTAGTAGGTACTGCAGGGAGTCAAATGTCACGCCCACCTACCATTTCATTCGCCATTGCAAGTGGCAACAGCAGTGCCAGAAAATGTACCTCCCCAGTTTGGGACTTTTTTTCAATTAGGAAGAAGGAGGTGTGGATTGCTATAAGCTCCATTTGTGAACAAGGTGTTAGTGGGGCTAAGCTTGGTACAAAGTATGATGCTGGAGGCCAAACAACCCATCTGAGAAAATACCACTTAGTCCAGTGGGAGGCTCACCTTAGCGGCCAAAAAACTGCACCCATTGTTGTTGGAGGGGATGAAGAAGTAGAAGATCCGAACACGGTGGAAGGTGAACAAGAGGGAGACATTTTCTCTGGAACACAAAACAGCCCTGTCCCAAGCAGTGCAGTGGTACCACCCACATCTTCATCAGCAACATTGCAATTTTACAAGAACACCAACGGTTCCAAGGCAAGAGTGTACTGCAATGAAAAAATGTGCATAGAACCTAACAACGTCCGGCGTCTAGAGTTCACCTGCATTAGTGGCACCGGAAAAGAAAAATATCCAGGCTACCATTATCACCATGTTTAGGTCCGAGGGGCAGTACGAACGCAACCACCCAACGGCACGTTTATACAACACGAAGCTGGCTAAAAAGTTACAGCTGAACCTCCTCCCTTTTTCTTTTGTGGAAGGGATGGATTTTCTTGAATTTGTGACAGCCATCTGCCCAAAATGGGAGGTTCCCTGCCGGTCCTATTTCGCCAGAGTTGCTGTTCCATCCTACATAACGACATGCTTGAATTGCTTGGAGAAGCTTTACAGCAGTGTACTGTTCACACTATCTACCTGATAACAGCCAATTGGACCAGTTGCCAAGCCACTGATTACATGTGCATCACTGAACACTGGATCACTTTTGTGGGGGTTACAAAAAAGATATCTGCAGCAGGTGTTGTTGACACTGCTGAGATTTTTAACACCACTCGGAATCATGCAACTGTAACCATGTTCGCCATGCAGAAATCTCATACTGCTGCAAACATTTTGGAAGACTTTGAAAGCAAGGTCTTTGAATGGCTGCGGCCAAGAGGGCTAAATATTAGTTTTGATGCCAAGGACAAAGGCAGTAATATAGTTAAGGACATGGCCGATGGTGACTATTTCAGGGTCCTGTGTTTGGCTCACTGCATTAACTTCATTGTTCAAGACTTTCTGAAAAAATAAAAAGGAGTCAGCAAATTACTGACCACCTGCAGAAGAATCTTCACACATTTCAGTCATTCTTTTAAAACCCGAAAGCAGCTGAGGATCATTCAACGTGATAATAGAATGCCAGTTAAAGCCCTCATCCAGGAGGTGCCAACACGTTGGAACTCAACTTATTACATGCTTGAATGTCTGTTTGATTAGTACGGACCAATCAATGAATATGTCATGCAAAGATGGAATGCTACTGTGAAAGGCATGATCATTGAGATGGCCCAATGGGGCCTAGTTAAATGCCTGACTGAGATGTTACTTCCTTTTGAGGTCTTCAAATGTGAAGTCAGCCATGAGGACTGTACTATGGGCCAAGCTATCCTATAGTTGCACATGTTAGAGGAACAGCTGAAGGGGGTGCCCACAATGTACGCAGTTTGGAGGACAAAAAAGAAGCATATGAGTTGATGGAGCACTTAACCCTTCGCTTATCTGAAAATACAAGAGTGCAAAGAGGCATTGTGTCATCCAACTATTACATGTGTGCCAGCATTCTGGATCCACGGTACAAACCATTACTGCACACTTTCATTCCTTTTTCAGACAGGGATGTTGCCAGCTACAAAACTTGGATAGCTGTGGGAGCCAGTCAGCCACAAAAAGAACGATGGGGAATTAGAGGCCCTCTACTCCAGGGCACAACAAGTACTGCAGGGCAGCCTTCTTCAAGTTCAACTTCAGAGCCTGAGGGCAGTGCGGTTGGCTCACAGCAGCCCAAACAACCAACAAGAACAGGAGCATCAGCCCCCAAATCGGCACAGGAATGGTTTCTAAAGCAAGTGCTTAAGTCCAGTGCAGAGGCATAGGCAAAAGAGGCCGAGCATAGCGGAGCATCCTTGAGTATTGAGCAGATGGTCCAGGCCTATCTGGATGACCAAACAGAGGTCTACTTTGGTCAAAACCCATTGCTGTATTGGTATGGGAAAAGGCGCCAATGGTTAGTGCTCAGCCGGCTGGCGATCAATATCTGGCTTACCCTGTCTCAAGTGTCTCTTCTGAGAGTGTTTTCAGTGCTCCTGGTGCCGTTCTGACTGTAAGAAGGACAAGTCTCTCACCCTAAAACATGGAGAGGTTAATCATGATGAAAATTAATCAGCATTTTATACCGCCGGTTTACACCATACCTGAAGTAGCACAGCAGGAAGATGATGACGTAGACTTCTGGGTGAACCACCAGAGTTTGAGCGCGAGCTTCACTTACCTGCAAACTAGGCTTTTGAATTGACTCAAGTTACTTTATTTTTTCCTTTTTGAAGCACAATTTTAAAAAAACATATAGCTGAGGAACATCGTTTACTTTATTATTTGTGTATGTCACTGTCTTTCTGGTTCACAAATCCATCCCGACCGTCTTACTCTTTTATTGCCAAATTGGAGTTGCAACTGCAGTCAGTGAAGAAGTAAGCACTAGTTCACTCCTGACTCTTCCTAGAGCCATTTCCTTCATGCCAGACATTGGATGGATAATACAACAAATGTGAAATGTGTGCCTGCTTCCAAACCTGGGCTCTAACTATATCTATCATTTCCGATCCCAGAGGGGATGCCCCGGGAAGAGCAGGTAAATGATGGCATGCATTGCACGCTGAGTGATTGTTGTTTGTTGTGAATGATGTCTACTATTCTGAATCTACTCACAAAAAAGAGACTCGAGTCAATCTTTCCATTCTTGTTGTTCAATAACAAAATTGTACTACTGCAGGCCGTTCCATTGCATTTTTGAGTTGGGACGAGTCTGGAGTATGGAGGACTCACTCTGGAGTCGGGACACTGTTGGTACAGAGTTGGACACCATACCATACTCACAGTCAGACTCAAGAGGATCAGAGATGATTGATGGAACAAATAACTCAGGGCGTGAAGTGGCCTAAAAGTAAACAACAACACCAGACCAGACCTACATGTCTGTGTAGTGGTGGTAGTGTGAATCACAGTGGTGCATTGATTTTTTTTAAACTTAATTTAGAAGATGCTAAGTTGCTGTGTGTGTGTGTGTATGAGTGTGCTCAGTGCTACTGCTGTCTAGCTCAAATTCGGAGCTAAGTGGAGGTTGGAGATGGGGGCCTGTTGTTGGTGGTAACTAACTGCTGGAAACAGACATGATTTAGTCATGGCGCCTCTGAAAGTCTTCTTGTTACAGTCCTCCTTAATTATGCAGTTTAACTTTTCTCCTTGATTTTTCAATATCCTTTTTGTTTTTCCATCTACAGGCTCTTTACCTGCACCGTGCTGGGAATAATTTCTCACACTTACCATACCAAACTGCACACGCCAGGCACCCAAAATTGACAGATGGACAGTCCAAGGAAGGACCAAGTGGAATGCGGAGATGCAACTCCAAATTTGGCAAAAATATTATACAGTAACAGTATCCTTTTCATTTGATTCATTCATGCGCCTTTACTGACTGTAATTGCCCTTGAGGAAGTAAGCATACGAAACGCATCTGCACTGGTCAGGTGCTTTGAATTGCCTCTAACCACGCATGCTCATACCAATAAAGGTCATGGGGAAAGGCAACTTGATTCCGAGTGCGACTCGTTCTTTGGTCACATCCCCACCGGAGCTTCATGTATTAGCAGCCGGCCTGCCGCTGGGTCTGCACCACCACGTGTTCTGGGGGCCACAAGCTTGCAGAGATAGCGAGCCTTTGAAAGTGGGAAGCAAGCACGGATTGAGATCGGGCGTTGGTGGAGGGTCTCATGTGAAGCTTTGATCTGCACAACATTACAAGGTGCATCCATTCAGGATAAAAAATGGACTTTTGTTTCCTTAAGGCGACGTGCAAAATGAATTATGTGGCCCATTTGGGCAAACATGTACGCCGAACTACGGAGATCAAGGGACCAGCATACACCTTTACTGACTGTAATTGCCCATGAGGAAGTAGGCATACGAAACGCATCGGCACTGGTCAGGTGCTTTGAATTACCTCTAATCACACATGCTCATACCAATAAAGGCCATGGGGAAAGTCAACTTGCTTCCGAGTGCGACTCGTTCTTTGGTCACACCCCCACCAGAGCTTCATGTATTAGTGGCCAGCCTGCCGCTGGGTCTGCACCACCCTGTGTTCTGGGGACCACAAGCTTGCAGAGATAGCAAGCCTTTGAAAGTAGGAAGCAAGCATGGATTGAGAGCGGGCGTTGGTGGAGGGGCTCATGTGAGAGCTTTGATTTGCACAAGGGGCTTGGATCTATCTAGAGAAAATACATTTTCTTAATTGTAAAAATCACCAGTGTTGTGTCTGATATGGACAATGGCCATGAATGTATTCCATGACCTCGGCCTCCCTCATAGTAATGTGGTCTTGTTAGGCTGCGAGGGACAAACCAAACACTCCCCTTTCGATGGTTGAGGGCTACTGAACTTACCAGTGGTGGGGGCAGTGTACCCGTTTTTTGTTTCATAGTGATGAATGTTAAGGTTAATAGGCCTTTTTACCTGCACCATGCAAGTGATGCCTACTGGCCCACTCGTTTAAGTTCTTTGGCTGTGTACTTAACTCAACCCTGGTCTGCATGGATCGTGTGTAGCGCCAGGCATCACATGATACTTGCGGGTGCATGCTCTGATGTCCCCTTTGTATGGTACTTAACTTTTTTGTGTGCCTATGTGTGAGACATAACATGGAGGCCTGTGGGTTCCATATCTGGACTACAACCTCAGACAGGAGATGTGCAGTTCTGACATACCTGAGGGCTAGTTTGGGAGCACACATTGAATAATTGAGAGCAGAGTCTTCTCTGTTCACATCAAAGCTCTTTTCAATTCCAGGAAGGGTTACTGATCATTGGAGCATGTACTCTTTTCAGGGAGATGGTGAGACTGATAATGTTGGAAGTGTAAACCAAACCATCTGCACAGAGAGCAAGGCGTAGGCCTTTGAAACTTTGTGAGGTATTTTTAAGTGGAGTCTGACAGCCAGATGTGATCCCACGTTACTCCCTTGGTCTGTGTTGTGGACAGGTCAAAATTGGAGCCTCAGCTACTGTGGCAGATTGTCCCTTTGACAAATGGCATTGCAGAGGAGAGAGCACTTCAGAGGAGCTGAAACCCTTTGCTCTAATTTCAAAGGAACAAACACTAAATCACATTTATATGTCTGGAGTTTGAGGTTGGGAGTATTTGACCTACATGTTGTTCAACAGCATTGTTCAACAGAAGAAAGAAGATCGCCAAGACTTCTAGCTACTGGAACCCGGACCAGTGATGCATGCATGCCAAACTACCTGCAGGGTGAGAGGCCATTACACAGAAGGTCAAGACCACTTTACCAGAGCTTCTGCCAGTCAGCCAAGTCCAATGGACCGTGTGAGGAATAAGAGAGCTCCTGGAGAGGGGCAAAACCCAGTGGTGTTCCTGACGTGTGGATTTTAGTCAGTGAAGTGTGATATTTTTAGTCGGGACAGCAGCAAGAGTTCAAGCTACCATCCAGGTCTTGCCAAAGTCTTTGACCTCTGTGTCATGAGGAAGGGGGCACTGTGAGATGTGGGCTGTTGCCCGTGTGAGCATCAAAGTTGGCGACTCTCATGTTACCTGGCAGTGGGGCCACCATGAAGTGCAGGCCATCACCAATGTAGAATCAGCAACATCCATATCATTAGGAAGGGGTCTCTGAAGACAGGACGTGTGCAGGATGTCAGCAACCCCTCACCGAGTATCACCAGGTGTGGTGGAGCCAGAGTGAGATATGGGGCCTGCCTTGGTTCGTCGTGCTGAGAAAGGCAGGAGGAAGACTTACCAATTGCCACAGGAGCTGGGAGAGGACATCTGGCACAGACATGTGCCATCGGAGGACTGAAGAGGTTAACACGTCTTTGGGGAAAGAAAGCAAGAGGTTGTGGTCCCTCTGACCAGGTGACCATAGTTCTTGAAGGAGCACCACAGTCCTCTCAGGATAGCTTACTGCCATCTGCTTTGGTAAAGATGTTTGAGGCTGTCAGTCCTGCTAGTGACTTTCAAGAACGTAGCACATAAGATTGTGAGCACAGTGAGCATGGGGCCAGTGTCTGGGCATGCCCTTACCACTCAGGGTGGTACATCTAACACACAAATGTGATTCCACTGGAACCAAGCTATACCTGGCTAATGAGCCATTATCCGGGCGATTCAGGCCCTATATTGGTTGTGTTTGTGTTCAGTGAGGGCTTGGCAGTTTGGGCTGCACTATTCCCATGAGGAACAGGCTTGATAGTGATTTGCATATGGCTGCTTCCAAACGGAGGTATCATGCTGAACAAAACAACAATGGGTTGTGATGCTACACCAAGCGATTGCCAGTGGTTAGACAAATTGCAAGCATTCCTTCCATCTCCTTTTGTGTGTTTGATGTACTAGGGACAAAAAAGACATGAGACAAATGTCTTGGATAATAACATTCTCAACAGTTAAAATTGTGCTAAAAGTGAATCATATTCAGGCTTTTTGTAATTTTGATCTGAATTTATAGAAATGCCCATCCCCTCATGCTGGCCATTTCTGCCCCATTACATGATTTCAGATTTCCATTTAAATCAGACAGCTCATCTGTCTTGTGTATGTTGCTAATTCTACAGCTCGAGTAAAATAGTCATAGCATACCAACTATGTTAAGCAGATACAAAACTATTATTTAGAGGAAAAGAAAATGTAGAATTTTTAGAACAACTTTGCGTCTTGGACAACTGGGGCACAAGGGCATCTCTATTTTGGCAAACCATATATAGATGAACATTTTTATTGAATATGCTTCTGTTATCAAATTGCAATTACACAGCTTTGTGGTTTGGGATATTGATCTCTTACCTTTATTTCCCTCAAACTGTAAAGCGCTCTGATATCCTTCAGGATCAAGTTCGCGCTATATAAAATGTTATAAATAAACAAACATTGCAAGGTGCATCCATTCAGGATTAAAAATAGACTTTGGTTTCCTTGAGGCGACGTGCAAAATGAATTTTGTGGCCAATTTGAGCAAATGATTATACCGAACTACAGAGATCAAGGGACCAGGATGCACCTTTACTGACTGTAATTGCCCATGAGGAAGTAAGCATGCGAAACACGCCGGCACTGGTCAGGTGCTTTGATTTACCTCTAACCACACATGCTCATATCAATAAAGGCCATGGGGAAAGGCAACTTGCTTCCGAGTGCGACTCGTTCTTTAGTCACATCCCCACCGGAGCTTCATGTATTAGCAGCTGGCCTGCCGCTGGGTCTGCACCACCCCATGTTCTGGGGGCCACAAGCTTGCAGAGATAGCGAGCATTTGAAAGTGGGAAGATTCTCCAGCGTACACCAGTTTCAATCGTTACAGCCTGACTTGTTTCGAAGCTGGATACTTCTTTATCAAAGGTTTGAGCTTAGTGTGCTGGTTGAGACACACCTTCTTTTTAACTGATGCCAAGCCCTCTGATGGGCGTTGTATTCTGGGTCATGTAGTGTGCCTCCATCATTCTGCCCTGCATGGGTGCACACCGGTGTATATTCTTACTGTATATTTCAAAGTTCTGAATGGACCTCTGTCCTCGGGTGCATTCTCAATCCAGAGTCAATGCTCCACAAAAGTTAAAATGTATCCAAAGTTCGTGACGCCCACAATTTCACACGCTGGTGCATTCTCTCCCGGCAAGGGAAGCCGCGTTCCAATGTTCGCTCCAAGTACCCCTAGGGCAGTGACGCACTCGAGCATTGACTCCTAGTGGTAAAAACGCAGATTGATTCTCCAGCGTACACCCGTTCCAGCACATGGTCACTGACATCACTGATGACATCACTGATGACACCTCAAATGACATCACTGATGACATCATCTACTTAATCTCTGATGCACTTCCTCACACCATAACATATCCTTTCATACACCCCCTCTAAAATACACATTACCATTCTCGAAACCATAAACACACCAATACCAATTAGTACATACCCACTCACGGATTCATAGGTCTACACACACATCCACTCACCCCTGCAGTCACTCATACATGCAGTCACTCATTAATACAGCCACTGATATATGCACTCATACACCTATACAAATACTCACACCTCCACTCACCCATGGAGTTACTTACACACCTAGTCAGTCAGCCAAAGAATCAATCACACTGCAATTTACTCATTATACAGTTATACACACACACCACCTCACTTATTCATACAGATACTAACACATACTTACTCTCTTCTACAATCACTGACACAAGCACACACTCATCCATACAGCCACTGTCAAAATCACTCACTATCGCATATAGTCACTTATATACTCCAACACTCACATATACGGGGCAGTGAGAAGAGATTGGGTTTGAGTAGAAGACAGGAAGAATTGGCACTCTAGCATGTGGGATTATAAGTTAGAATCGTTTAAACACAGAAATAGCGGTGCAATCAGGTCAGGGGAACAAACCCAGACAAAACAGCCCCTGCATAGGCAAGGGAACGAGTCCCATACCCCAACAATATGAATATAGGGCCTGTGCACACGTTTCAGAATGGTAGGTTCTTATGTCAGAACCAACCAGTTACGTACAGTTCATTGGAAGAGCATTAATAAAAAGTCGAGATCCAGCAATGCATGAAGGGTGATTTATAGTTCCGTCTTGATCAGTACATATGAAAATAAAACAAGCCGACACGTGTTTCGTCACATTGTGAAAGCATGTGACTCTTCAGGGCTTAGATTCTCTATGTTGAGATGAAGGGACGCAGAGCCGGTGGAAATGCAGAAACCGGCTGCGTAGTGTGGTTGATGCAGATCAAACTTAGTGGAAAATGCTAATCCCGGTGGGCCGTTCTGCCATAGGGGAAGCCTAAGAACGGGTGCGTCCAAAGACAAAACGATCTAAATATCGTATCTGGAGCGGATGATGTGGCGGTTGCAGGTCTCTCACGGTCCGGGTGTTGGATCTGATCTACACACACTCACCCACCCATACAACCCTTCACAGAGGCACTCATGAACCCATACACCCAATGAATCACCCACTCACACATCCATGAAGGGAGTCCCATACCCTACACCCACCCACACAGAGACTCAGGCACCCATACAGGTACTCAGACAACCAATCATTAACCCATATAGACAGTCATGTAGCTACTCTCCAATCCATGCAGCTACTTACACACCAACTGAAAGACTGATACAGACATTCACACAGATTAGTCACTAACATATGCATTCACTAAGACACATTTAGTCACTCACTTATACAGTCAGTTAATCACCAACTAAATCATGCATTGAGACACTCATACACCCACCCATTGTTCAAAACACCTTTGCATATATATATATATATATATATATATATATATATATATATATATATATATATAAAACCTACTTAAACTTTTCAGAAACACACAGACACTGCATGATGTCATCAGTGATGTCATTTGAGATGTCATCATTGATGTCCTCAGTGATGTCACTGACCATGTCATGAGTGAAGAAATATGTGACGTCATCAGCAGTGCAGTGCGGGGGCGTCAGTTAAAGTTAGCTCAACTAACGGCCGAATTTCTCTGATTTTGTACAAGTGAAATGTCCAACTAACTATAATGTCCCAGAAACCCGTGGTTTTTTTCAGTGAATTTCCAATGTTTAAAAAAAAGCTAATTTCTAACTATAACTTCCCTGAAACCCATGTTTTTTTGTGTGAATTGCTAAGGTTTTTTTTAAATGCTAATTTCTAACTAGAACGTCCCTGAAAACTATGTTTTTTCCAGTGGAATTCTAAGGTTCTTTAAGTGCTAATTTCTAACTATAACGTCCCTGAAACCTAAGGTTTTTTTAATGCTATTTTTTAACTATAACATAGTAGTTGCGTTTGCAGAGTGGTGCAGAAAGGGGCCTGGGCCTCTGACCAGTGCTCAGGAATTCTACTGCATAGGACTTACAGGAGGTACCAGGAGGGCTACTTGGCCACCAAAGTCCCTCAGGAATAAAGTGGACTTCATCCCCCAACCAGTACTGTGCCAGGAGGCACGTTTGCAGAGTGGTGGAGAAAGGTGAGCGTGGCCTCCGGAGACCTCTTAGCAATCCCACTGTGTGGGACTTACTGGAGATAACCGGAGGAGCAGTTGGCCCCCAAGGTCAACCATGGGGGACAACTATCCCTCTTATTACCTCCAGTAAGACCCACACAGCAGGATTGCTAAGTTCTCATAGCAGGCCACTCCCCCTTTCCCTACCACTCTGCAAACACACTTCCTGTGATGCTCTTGGATGGGGATTAAATGCCTCTTCACTGCTGGGGTCCTTGAAGGCCAACTAGCCTACCTGATACCTCTAGTGTGCCCCAGATAGTGGGATTACAGAGAGGTGGACACAGGCCATGCCCCTTTCTCCACCACTCTGCAAACACGCCTCTTAGGGTGTTATGGGTTGGGGGGTTAAGTTCCCGTGAATCCTGAGGGTCCCTGGAGGCCAACAAGCTCACCAGGTACCTCTAATAAGCCCCACCGAGCTGGACTGCTGAGAGGGGTCCGGGCCACGCCCCCTTTTTACACCACTCTGCAAACGCACCTCCTGGCGCACTGCTGATCATGGGATGAAGTCCACTTTACTTCTGAGGTCCTCAGAACACAAGAGGACCTCTTCACCCCACCAGCAATGCTAATGTTTAATAAAGGGTGTCTTCTTGAACTGTTCACAACAACTTAGTCTCAGCAGCAGTACAGTGTACTGAGTGTGCACCTTTGCAGCGAGGGTATTCATCATTCTCAATAAGTAAGGAATATGACTTACCACCCCCCGCCACTGCTGCTGGCTCACCCCCTGCAGTGCGGCATCTGCTCCTTCCGGATCGGCGTGGCCTTCGCCACTGGCCCCGGCTCTGGTGGTCGGTACACCTGAAGAATAACATTTCACATTTGTTTTAGATGCTATATTTGCCTAACCTATTTGTTCTTTTCATTAGCAAGATTGAAAATACATAATAATACATACACCACACACATCACTATCTACATATCAGATAGTAGAGTAGAGTAGACAGTATGTCCTATCAAAAATAACAAAATATCCAGTTGGGCATTTTGTTGGTGGCAATTTTTGACAAGCCTCTCAAGAAGAGGACAACCCAAAAGACTGGACTTAGTGGCTAAAGGTATTGGTGCATCTGAGTTTTTTAAAAGAAGAAAAAGTGTGGTCAACTGAGCAGGCAATCAGACATGAGATCTCGCTTGATTGGAAAATAATGGTGCCGTCCTCCTCCTCATACTTCCTTCCAGCCATGGTGTGCGGTAATCAGTTGTTCAGTGTTCACCATCAACTGCTGCTAATAAAAAAAGTACTAGGCCTAGACGAGAAAAAGTAAAATAAACCACTTTGGGGTGTCCAATGTGAGTGACCATCATGTACTGATTGAGCATGAGACAGTAAAAGAAAGCCTTCTCATCTCAACAAACATGCGTAGAATACCTTACTTGGGCATGAAATCTGCACAGAAAATTAGTACTGCTAGTAATAGTAGTAGTAAGGAGTCCTTACTACTACTAGTACTGGTAGTAGGACCATTGGGTTATATGAGTCTTACAGAACCACCACTATGCAATCCACAAAGTATATAAGGGAAGAGGTAAAGCTGAGTGGAAAACCAGAAGAAAGCAAGCTACAGGCTACAGACAGACTAATACAGAGTCAGAGGCAGTTTGATTTGTCATAGCTCGCTGAGTTTGTTTACAAAGTCACGGAATTCCACGTAGCACTGCTAATGGAACTCCGCCCTGGCTTACTCTTAACCACTTAACCCAATCTCCCAAATCCTTAACTTAACCCTTAACCTCTATTCCCTTAACCCCTAACTCAATACTCTAAACCACCTATAATCTTGGGGCCTTGTTTATGAAGGCCTGCAACACTTTTACGCTGTCATTGTGTCACTTTTTGTGACACTTCAGCGGCATAAATAATTTGTCACATTGCACCATATTTACTAAGTGACACATCTAAGCAGATGTGCCATTTTGTAAACCCCTGCGCCACATTATACTTGCATCAGGTATAATGTATGCATGGTTGGTGTTCCCCATAATAAAGGGTCATAGAAGTGGCGCAGTGAAATCTATGAGATTTCATTGCAACACTTCTAGGACTCTACTGCATCATTATTTTACGCCTGTCTCACAGCAGGTGTAAGACTGACGCAGGCCCTTTCACATTGCGCTTGCCCCATATGAAAGGACACATTGCTGGAATTGTGTCTGTTTTCAGACACACTTCAGCAATGCTCCACTTTTGCGCCTACAGATACGTCAGAAATATTGACATCTCTGTAACTCCTGGCAACATAGAGCACGGTAAACTAAATACGGCACATTCATCCTGTCACAAGGAAGGTGCAGTGAAAACTGTTGCATCGCTGTTTTCATGCAGCGATGCAACAGTTTTCATAAATGAGCTTCTTAGCATCTAAAACATAACCCTTTACCCAACCCCATCAACCCTATGCCCCAAGTACTTAGTATTATACCTATCTAATCATAGGTGCCTAATAACAACTATTACTACATAAACTGAATCCTTATACCCTATATCCTTCACCCTTTATAATTTAGGTTATTTTGAAGAATATGTACACAAAATAAAATAATATAATTATGCCCAATCTAAAGCATGTAAGGTGAGAATTAACCCATTACAGTCAATGAGGCAATACGTAAAGAATTGGAAAGGAAACAGTAGCCGGATTAATACAACCTGTTGAGGTCACAGAATGGTTGTCCTCTATGATTGTGATATGGAACCCAGTTGGAGGTGCATACGATAATGCATAGACTTGCACAAGCTAAATGACTGCGTGCAGTAACCAGACCATTGAAAGGAAGTGGGAGGTGGGAGAATTTGAAAATGCAATAGGTTTCACCTCAATAATGTCACAGAATGTATAACTATGTTGAAAGGCGCAAATATATTTTCTACACTTGATTTAGCATTGGGCATGCTATCACGCATAGTTACAAGCAGAATTCTGAGGTCAGTGTTAATTACTCCCAAAATTACATGTACTTAATTTTAAAAAAAATCTTTTTACTGAACAAGCTCATAGAACAGTACATTTGTAAGCAAATATACATGCACATCACTAGGTCCATTTGAAACATTAGTACCTCGTCAGAGAGGTGAGAACTATTCTGTCTTCGAAGGCATAAAAAGAGCAGTATCACAACAACACTTCTGTAGAATCAGGAAATGAGTGAACACAGAGGGCATATCATACCTTACATATTGGTTGAATCTATGATGTAGGTCTCGGATCCCATTAAGCCCTCCTGTACTTGATTTTATACAAAACACAGGAACACAAAGGTATAGCACTAGGGACCTTGGGCAGTAACGTATTACAAAAAACAGGGGTCCCTAGTAGCTCAGGGATCTTTCGCAAAAATGATAGACATACGCTCAATAGTATGTATGACCTTTGTCCAGCCGGACAGGAATTTTAATTAAAGTGATAAGCAAGAATAAAGAGGATTTTTTACACAGTGGGTGCAGCCAGCAACCCACAGGGGACAAGACAAAACAAGGGGATGGGGTTAGAACAAACAAGGCGGTCTGTATACTAGTAGTTCAGTGAACAGACAAAAATACATTTTAGAAGCATCATTGTATACAATTTATACTTTTCATTTTACATATGACGCTAAAATGTCTTTTTTTTTTTTATGTATGACCTTTGTCCAGCCGGACAGGAATTTTAATTAAAGTGATAAGCAAGAATAAAGAGGATTGTTTACACAGTGGGTGCAGCCAGCAACCCACAGGGGACAAGACAAAACAAGGGGATGGGGTTAGAACAAACAAGGCGGTCTGTATACTAGTAGTTGCTAAACCTGCTGCCAGCGCCAACCAGAGACCAACATACCTGGATCTACCTGTCTCTCCTCAGATCATTAGAAGGAGCCATTTGGCGTCCATTGGGACCTCTGTTCCCAACACTTTTGTCATTATTGTTGTGACTCTTTGCCGAAACTAAGTAACCTTGGGCACTCCCATAAGATATGAAAAAAGGAGCCCTCTCGCTGGCAGCCCCTAATGCAAAGCGCTGTTTGTGCCCACCCTCATTTGTATAAAAGTGTGTATGAGTAGTATGAGCGGTGAAGTATCTTGAGCTGCACCAGCCTAAATCTTGTGCAGATTGTAATTTCCCTGGGGCTTTGCAGTACCTCTATCCATTCCTCATCATCTATATTGCCTGGGTCATCGATCCAATCAGCACAGAGGGCCGCCAGGGGGTCTGGCATATTGTGTATGAGTTTGCGATATATTGTTGCGATCGAGTTATCAGGAATGGGGTCTGTCAGGAGTCTATCCTCCAATGGGCAATGGTCAGGAAGGGTTGTGCCCCATTGTATGTGTCTCTGCAGGACGTGTGTGAATCTCAGATAGTGAAATCTTTGAGCCAAAGTCAAACTATATTCTACTTGCAGATTTTCGAAGGGAAGAGGAGCATTGTTCCTCCACATGTCACCGAAATGTGAGATGCCTATGGACTGCCGGCCCTTGAAGTCCCCCCAGTGCGGCCATTTCTCTCAGTCGGTCACGCGCCAACATGGGCGTCAGCTTGGTTAATTTACCCTGCCATCCCAGAAGCCTGTTGGCCTCCCTCCATCACACCACTACAGTCGCAGTATGGTGCGACCATTCTGGGCATGCCCTGCTGGCATATAGGAGTGATTCGCTGCTCTTCCCGACATTGCATCTCTGTCCACCCTGTAGGCTTGTTCTTTCTGGTCTACATAAACCCAGTCATTTATAACCAGTAGCTGTAGGCCCAATAGTATAGCCTAATATGTGGGACATCTAGGCCGCCGTCATAAACCCCTTTCTGCAGTTTATGCAGTGCTATTCTGGGTGGACAACCCCGCCATATCAACGCTCAGACTTTTCGAGCCACGCATTTGAAAACTGTCAAGGGGACTGGGAATGGGGTATTCTGCAGGACATACAAGACAGACCCCCCAGGATATAGCGGCATGGATTAGCAAATTTAGTAGCACAAAAATGAAAATTTAGCGGCACAAATATGGAAATTTAGCGGCAATTTTGCGGCATTTTATGTGGCCATTTTTCCTACAACAAACACAGATATCTTCGTTTTTTTAGTTATTTAACAACATGAAGCTATGTATAATTGGTTTCTTTACAATGTAGACACTTTGGGGCAGATTTACAAGCCCCTTGCGCTGCTTTTACGCCGCCGTTGCGTCACATTTGTGACGCAGCGGCGGTGCAAAAGATGCACCATGGTGCAGGGTATTTACTACGTGACGCATCTCCCAGATGCGTCACATTGCAAAGCCCTGCGCCAGAAGAGGCGTACCATTGCAGGTCAGTTTGTGTCTTGCAATAGCCTTAGAGCTTGGTGCCACTGTACCTGCTGCACTAATGATGGCTATACCTATCCATCCCTTCATCCATCCCCTCATCCATCCTTTCACTCATCTCCATTATCCATCCACCCTTTCACCCTATCCATCTGTACACTTATCCATCCACTCTTCATCCCATCCATCCATTCACTCATCCATTCAGCCATTTATCCTTTCACCAATCCAGCCATCCTTTCACTTACTAATCCTTCCACCCATCCACTATTTTAGTCATCCATCCATCCTCCCTTTCTCTCTCCATCGACCCTTTCACTTAGCCATCCTTCCTTCCATCCATCCTTTCACCCACCCATCATCCATCCATCCATCCATCCATCTGTCCTTCCCCTCATCATCCATCCTTCCCCTCATCACCCATCCATCCTTTTCCCTCATCATCCATCCATCCTTTTCCCTCATCATCCATCCATCCATCTACCCACCCACTCTTCATCCATCCATCCTTCCCCTCATCATCCATCCATCCTTCCCCTCATCATCCATTCATCCTTTCACCCACCCCTTCATCATCATTTGAAGAACCGAGGTTTGCTTACAAGTTAGTGACAGTAATTACGCTCTGTGAAGAGAACCACGTGCTGCCTCTGTGTAATCAGGGGTGTAATCTGGCCGAGTCTCGGATGTTTGGGGCCCTGGGTAGAAATGGAATGTGTGAGCCCCCCTTCCATCCATCCATTCATTCATTCCTCCTTCCGTCCTACCTCTCATCTTCTCTTCCTTATTTCTTTTCTCGTTTCCTTCCCTTCCATTTTCTTCCCCTTTTTTCTTTTCTCTCCGTATCTACCCATCTTTTGTCCCTCATCCTTACTTCCTCTCTTACCTCTCTCTCTCATGTCGACTTTTTTTTCCCCCTGTCTGTATTTTCCCCAATTACCATCATGTCTCCTACTCCGTTTCCTTTGCTGTGCATGTCAGTCCACCTCCCACCCTCGTCAATCAAGCCTGGCGACCCTATCAGTATTATTTATGAGCAGTTAGTCAGCAGCCCAGCAGGCAGAAGAGGCCCATAAACAACTAATTCACTATTTAGGGGGACTCAGTTCACCAGCCAATTAGGCGGAGTGGCGGCCCTCACTTAAGCTGTTTAAGTGGGGGGTTCATTACAGCACTGATGGGTGATTGGTTGCTGTCATGGCGAGGATGGATGACGGTGCTCGAAGGTTTGCAGGTATTATCGTCCAGTTCTGGAAGGGGGAAGCAGAGCCGACCCTGATGGAACTCGATGAAAGACCAGTAAGTTCACACGGATCTCTGCAGCAGGCTCTGTGAAGAGAACCACGTGCTGCCTCGGTGTAATCAGGGGTGTAATCTGGCCGAGTCTCGGATGTTTGGGGCCCTGGGTAGAAATGGAATGTGTGAGCCCCCCTCTAAATAGCAGAGACATGACACATTCAGGGCTGTTTGCATGTGAATAGATGTCTCTGCTCCTGAACCTGCAGCCCCTCCCTGTCAGTCACCCTCGAGCACCTCTTAACAGGTCATCAAGGGCTGGAGGTGTGAGGGTTGCCATCCCGCTGTGCCTCTCCAATGCTGCTGATAAAGCAGACCCCCCAGGATATAGCGAAAAATGCCGCGATTTCTACAAAAATGCCGATTTCGCGGGCATTTTTGTAAAAATCGCGGCATTTTTTAAAAAGCGCCGATTTCGCGGCAAATCGCGAAATCGCGATATCCTGGAGGGTCTGACAAGAGGCGTGGCAGGCCCATTACTTTGTTTAAGGCGCCTCTGCCCATGAGGGACAGCGGCAGGGTGTGCCGATGCAGTTTGTCCGAATGAAGCCGGTCAAGCTGGGTTGTGAGGTTTCTACTTTGAAACAACTGGTGGTCATGGGTAATATGGACGCCCAGGTACTTAAAACCTTTCATCACGATTGAAGCTACACACCTCACCGGCAGCCTCGGGGGAGGGCCCGACAGAGGAAAGACCACTGACTTGGCCCAATTTATAGAGAATCCAGAATATCTCCGGAACAGTTAAAAAAAATGCAGTGCCCGTGCTTTGGAGTAGTATGGCCTTGAAAGGTATAGGATTATATTGTCGGCCTACAACAATATCCTCTCATCCCAGCCCCCTTGTGTTTCAATGCCCCAAATCATTTTCTCCATCCTAATCCAATGAGCCAATGGTTCTAATGCTAAGGCAAACATCAGTGGTGACAGGGGCCAGCCTTGCCTTGTGCCCCTTCGCACCTGAAATGGTGCTCCATTGGCTCGTACTCGGGCCAGAGGGCCTTGGTAAAGCAGTCTCACCCAACAGTGGGACCAAAATCCAACTTGGTGAGCATTGCTAACAAGTATGCCCATTCTATATTATCGAAGGCCATCGAGGCGTCTAGTGCCATCAATGGCATCTGCTGGGAGGTGGAGTCCTCTCTCAGGTGGAGCACTCCGTAGAGTCTCCGCAGATTGTGATGAATAGTTCTACTGGGAATAAAGCCAGATTGATCCACATGGATTACAGTAGTAATGACAGAGACCAATCTTTTGGTTTAGGCCTTTGCCAACACCTTTGCCTCCATGTTGAGCAATGAGATTGGCTGATAGGAACTGCACTGGTCCGGGGGCCTGCCGGCCTTGTGTATGACCATGATGGTGGCAGCACGCTGGCCAGCAAGTAACTGTCCATCCTCATGGGCCTCTACCAGCATATTTTGTAATGGTGGTATTATTTTGGAGGCAAGGCTTTTATATAATTCAATTGGGAGCCCATTTGGACCTACTGCTTTCCCTGATTTTAAGGATCCCAGAGCATCAGACTCCGCTGTTAGATCGGCATCTAAGGCCTCACACAACTCTGCAGACAAAGTTGGCAATGAAAAGTCTTACAGTAGCTCGGTGCAATCCCTCTCGGGTCTCGCGCACACCGGTGCATATACGCCTTCATAGTAAGAGGCGCAGGCCTCTGCTATTTCCACTCTAGATGTTTGAAGTGCCCCAGTTTTGTCTATAATATCGACCACCCACGATCGTTCACTTCTTCGTTTCTCAAGCCAGGCCAGTAGCCAGGAGGCCTTGTTGCCCACATCAGACAACCAGTGTTGCATTGCCAGGGCGTATGCCCGCACTTCACCATCAGCCAGAGCAAGAGCATGCAGCTCCTGCTGACGCAGAGCTAACCTGTGCTGCCTGCCTGCATCCTCCCAAGCTGTCACATCCCTTTCAATTTGAAGTATTTCTTGTTCTAATTACCTCATTTGTTATGCCTCCTCTTTCCTCTTGCCTCCTATAAGCACCTAGACCTTGCCCATCAGCACAGTTTTGTAGGCCTTCCAGATAGTCTGGTGTGATTCCACTGATCCTGTATTTTCTTTGAAATAAAGGTCTGTTCCTTCGCAGAGTTTAACTTGGAGTACAGGATCTAGTAGCTGCCAGGGGTCAATCTTTGGAAACTGGTCTCTGTTGATAATCGGACCCCGGACTGTAACACCCACTGGGGAATGGTCAGAGATGTCCCTAGCCCTATGTACTGGTGAAGCAAATTCTCCCACCTTGTCATTTTGCATGAATAAGTAATCGATTCTTGAGAAGGAGCCATGGCTTGCCGAGTAATATGTATATTGCTGCTTCTGGGGATTGGGCGTCCGCCAGAAGTCTACCAAACCCATGGCCAACAGGAAGTCTGAGAGGGCCTGCTCTCCTTTCTGACCCGCCTGTGCACTGAAACGATCCAACTCAGGATCTAAAGCTGAGTTAACATCTGCTCCTATGATAAGGGTACCCACGGGGAGCCCTACTAGGATTGTGGTGATCTTTGGGAAGATAACTGCTTGAAGCCTCAAGGGATGTAAAATGAGCACAGCAATTTCGAGTACCCCTCCCATTTGTCGCTACTGCTATGCAGCAGCCGGCATCATCAGACCAGGTACCATCAATAGCGAGGGGCAATGTGTTTCAAATCAAAATTCCTACCCCCTGACCGTCAGTCGAGTACCCCAAGTGAGCAACCACTCTGTACCCAAAAAGGTCTAGGTCCCTATATCGGCTCCCTCTTGCATCATTACTATGTCTGGGGAATGCCTCTTAATATACTGAAGAATAAGCATCCTTTTAATTTTGTTCCCCAGACAATTTACATTCCAGGTCCAGACATGGCTGTTTCACCTATTATAGTGGCCATAGCAGTTGGCAGCCATGGATCGTCCCCCCTCCCCGACTGGTCCATCGCAACATGCATTGTGATGCAACTATATCTGTCCTGAGCAACAGTACAATAAGAAACAAAAAAATAAAACAGTTTACCCAACTCCCAACTCCCCACTCCCTGCGACCCTGCTAGTTGAGTAAATAACCTCCCCAACATGCAGAGTGCCTGTTGCCCTAACTGTGTAATGATAACAATTAGTGAGGCGGTGGTGAGGTAGCCTCCAGCATGAGGTAGAATAATTCCACAGTCAGATGATACCATACCGTGTAGCTCCTCATGAGAGCTTCTCTGCCCGCAGGTCCTGAGCAAACAAATCATGCAAGGGCGTTTGAGTCTCCATAACAATTGTTCTCTAATGAAGTCCCTCTGTGCCAGTTTTCAAACATTTCCGCCCCTGAATCCCCCCGTTCAACCCCATACCCAGAAATGGGAAGGGAACGTCCCTGGTGGTGATAGTTATACACTTACATGTTTGAGAATGCTATTTGGCATGAAATCAGCAAAGTTTCAATAAGCCATGAAAAAATACTAGGAAATATGGAAGATAAAACAAATATATTCATGGATATCTTGGTGTTTGCCATTGATGAGGAAAAATATAATAGAAGAATGAGACCCTTTTACCTAGGTTACAAGAAATTAGATTGATAATAAAGGCGGAAAAGAAAATGTTTGGATGAGTAGAATGTAATTAGTTAGGACATAACACGACTGGTGATGGAATAAAGTAAAGGAGGAGTCAGTTAGGACCATTAGGAACATGCCTGCACCACAAACAAATGATGGAGTAACTATTCTCTTTGGAATGACAGAATATTACAGGTAGTTCATTCCTAATTTTGCAAGTTATGCAAAAGAGCTGAGAAATTTGCTAAGGAAGAGAGGACAGTTTAAATGGGATAAAAAGTGCAATACAAGGGTGTGACAAGCAAATTTGAGAAAACTCCTAGTTTATAAAGTTTTGACCCTCATATATGAATTATGATAGTTATAGATGGCAACACTAAAGGTTTCAGTGCCATACTGCTGCAAGGAGAAGGAAGGAGGAGAAAACCATCATATTAATTTCTATAAGTTTAAAAGGGAGCAGGAATGAATTAGAGTGTAGAGTCTTAGCACAATATTAGCCAATAAAAAGGTTGATTTTTTTGTGAGGAAATAAGTTTTTTACTACAACTGATCATAAACCCACGAAATTGATTTATTTGAACAAGAAAATTGATTTATTTGATATCAAGTAGCATTTGTAAATGAGTTGTGGCCTTACAAGAATACAAGTTTGAAACTGAGAACATTCTAAGTATGAACAACGAAACTGCTGATTACTTATCCAGATTAGCAGAGGCAAATTATCTAATGGAAAGCACAGTAGAAGAGGACGAGGTAGAAGAGGACATGATAGTAAGGGGGTCATTATGATGGCAGGCGGATAACCACCGCCCGGCCGGCCGTGGCGATCTGCCCTCCATCTCAACTTGATTTACCCCGCTATATTATCGTGGCAGCGGTACCGCGCTTTTCCGCCAGTCGGCAATCGTTATCGTTGCCGGCCGGGTGGAGCTGGGGCATGATATGGTAGCGGTACCTGGAAGGCATCGCCAGTCATATCATGATGCTGGGTTGTTAAGGCCTTTCCATGGCGGCTTTGCCGCCATAGAAAGGCTGGCGGGAATTGCTTTGGGGGACCCTTGTGGGCCCCTGGGGCGGTAGGGGGTTGCACTTGGAATTGCCATGCACAAGGTGGCAGGCACCGCGCGGCAATGCAAAACATGCCATGCCTTTTTGGCATTGCATTGCAGCTGGTGCTGCTTACAACAGCTCCCGCCACAATGTCAAGATAGTGGATTGCGACTGCCAGGGTGGCGGTCGCACCCTAATCAGTGGTGCGGGACCACCGCACGTCTAGCACTGCTAGGGTGGCCCGCCATCCTAATGGGGCATTAGGTGTGAAAACGAAAGGAACAATCAAAGACGATGCGTCGAGAATGGAGGTATCAAATAATACTATGTTTACAGAAGATCTGTATGAATATGAGGGAAAATTGGAAGCAAAAGAATGCTTCAAATGAAAGTGCAAAACTTATTGATGGGTTAAATGACAGCTACCTTAGAGGAATCACTGAAAAAATATCGGCTACCACAATATCGAGGTACAAAAATATTGTGACAAAAATATGGAAGTCAAGAATATCGCCATCCTATCTACATCATGGTAAGTACAAAATTATTGAGAAAAAAATATTGTGTCTAAAATATTGTTGTTAAAAAAATTGTTTTTAAAACAAATGTAAAATAAAGTAAATAATACATATAATTGAAAGAAACAGTTAAAATATTTTAAAATGGTTAAAAATCATAAATTATATATATAATGTTAAAATAAATTAAACATATACATATAAAAATAATATATATATATATACTTAATAATATTAATAAATAATTATTTTAATAACTTATAAATTGTTTAAAACATTTTATAAATTATAAATACATATATACACATCCAAAAATAATATAAATAAACATTAAAAATATGTATAACAAATTAAAAAAATACAATACCTGTAATCTTTTTAAAATAAATTATACACATCATTAACTAAAAACAATAAAGAAAAATATTGAATAGCGGAGGGCAATGTTCCCTCTAATTTTTTTCCTCTGTGTGCGGCAGTGGAGGGTCTCTGTGCGCTGCAACCATGGCTATGTGCGCCAGGAACCAAACCGCGCGCGTCTGCGGCGTCAAATGGCACTCCAAAATTTTTCTTTAAAAAGCCAAAAGATAGTGCGTTGTCACACATACAGCGCCACAATAAGGGTCTTAAGGGCAGTTTGCAATATTGGATAAGCACGGCATGACATGAACTGGTTACACTGGCAAGTACACTTCAAGTTTACAAAAGCACAAGACTTGGTGGTACCATCATTAGATTTTAATAAATATTCTTAACTGGAGCACAGTTCATTGGGTGGGGAAATGCTGCGAGCCTATACAATATCATATACACAAGAAGGTAGAGGGCTGTTCAGACACGTCAAGTGGCGTCACTTGATGGGTGACAGGGTTGCTTCTCACGGCGATCCTTGCCATTTTTCCAGTGCTGATAAACTCTGTCTAGGTCAACTTTCCCGTTCAGGAGGTAGGCCTTTGTCCTCATCAGCATGTCCAAATGCTTCTGCTCTAGTCTATTCCTCAATTTGCTCTTGATAGTATTCATGAGGCTGAATCCTCGTTCACAGTCTGCACTAGATGCTTGAAATGTTGCGCAGACATCAACAAGCTGAGACACGACACTATACTGAGCAGCATTGCGTACAGTGAAAGTCACCATGTCTTGAAAGGTGGTAAATAACCCACCCTTAACATGTTCTGCCACCACATATTTATAGTCTCTGTACTGTCGAACAACATCTTCTGGTGTTTCACAATCACCCAGGGCCAAGACATTTTTATACTTTTCAACAAGTCTTTCAATATTCTCAGTCCCAAAATCAAAATGAGATTGTGTGGCTATTGCCTGGATCTCAAAACTTGCCCATTCTTTTAGCTCACCTTCAGGGAACCTTTTTTGCATGTGCTCACAAAGAAGGGAAACAAAAGACAAAATAGGCCCACTGTCAAACTCTTGCCTATCCTTGTACAAAACCATCAGCTCTCTTACATTGCTGCTCCAAAAGACAGTTTCCCCCAAATACTGTTGCTTAATTTGGCCAATCTTTGCTCTTGCATACTGTACGGCTTCAACAGTAGTTAAAGAACTTTTTTGGAATAGTTTGCACAAAGATGCAAATTCACCCAGAATGTCATTAAGTACTGCAAGGGAAATATGGTAGTTGGAGTCCGATAGCTTTTTATAACAATATTTAGCAATTGGATCATTCTCCTCAACTTTCTCATGCTCAAAGTACTTAAGAACAGTTTCGTAATTACGAATTAGTGCACCAACAGCAAAATGCCTTGAAAGCCACCGGACTTCATTCAGTGGTCGAAAAGAGACAACTTCACATTCAGTGACCGATGCAATTTCATCCAGCTTGGACTTCCTTGCAGGAGATCTGGAGAACACAGTGTAGACAGTCCTCAATAATGTCTCCATCTCTTTAATCATTGGAACCCTCTTCCAGGCATCATCAACTCCCAAATCTTCTCGATGGGCGACACAATGCTGCTCAACTAGATGAGGAATGGATTGTTTAAGGCGAGTAGCAACACCATTATTCTTCCCCAGCATCACAGATGCACCATCAGATGTGAACATGACCATTTTCATGAGGTCCAGTTCATTGGCAGTGTAGAATTCTTTCACAGCAGTAGTGATAGCCTCAGCATTACAGCTAGTCAGCTTCACTATGCCCCCAAACTGCGTTTTATGCTCAGTTGATGTTACAGGTCGGAACTTGAAATACAGGATGAGCATTTTTGAAACAGAAATATCTGTGCTCTCATCAATTATCAAGGTGTGATACAAAGCTTGCCGAAGTTCTGTCATAGCTTCACAGTGTATCACGCTATTGATGGCCTCAAGGAACTCAAAGGCATAGTTCTTGCTCCTCCAGCTGTCTGGTATCTTCACATACAAAGCTAAGTGGTCATGGATGTCTTGTACAGATAACATTGAAGTGTTCATCTTGACTGCCAGCAACACGTTGTTGATGAGAATCTTTATCTCCTCAGGAATAGATCTTTGGCGTTCAACTACTTCCATTCTATTTGCTTTGTCTGTGGCAGTTTCTGTCAGCATTGCCCGTACTCCAAAACCAAACCTCGCAGCAGCACTTCTGTTTCTCAATATCACCATGGCAGACTCGTGTACTTTGCTAAGTAGATGGCGTTTCATGTAGTCCAGTTTCCAGCCATCACTCCATTTCTTCCCTGTGGAAAAGTCCCCAACAATCTTGGCTTCGGCACATGCTTTGCAAATCAAGCCCACATCCGGACTGTATTGAAATAGTTCCCCGAGTTGCATGCGGACCTTGCTTCGTGACTTCTGTGTCTCAGCCTCCACAATTTCCTTCATCCACTCTTCCTTGAATACAAGGCAACATTTCTTCCTTTGTGGTGAAGCACCGGACTCTCCCAAAGTTACAGCTTTGCGCTTGAACATTTCCGTACCCGCCGGTTTGAGCCTGCTGTCCCACAAAGCCTGCAAAATAAGGAAACATGGCTTACGTTGACGCCTAGCTCATGAATGCAAACTGTTATACTACAATGTTCAAGATGCACCACAGTTTAACTCAAACCAACAATTACCTCTTCTGCCTGCACTCACGTGCGCCTCTTTAAATGTATGGGGTTCTTGCTGTGAAACCTGAAACAGAAGAAAACATCGGTAAGTATATATGGTACTACAATGTTCAAGACGCAGCACAGTTTAACTCAAGCCAACAATTACCTCTTCTGCCTGCACTCACGTGCGCCTCTTTAAATGTATGGGGTTCTTGCTGTGAAACCTGAAACAGAAGAAAACATCGGTAAGTATATATGGTACTACAATGTTCAAGACGCAGCACAGTTTAACTCAAGCCAACAATTACCTCTTCTGCCTGCACTCACGTGCGCCTCTTTAAATGTATGGGGTTCTTGCTGTGAAACCTGAAACAGAAGAAAACATCGGTAAGTATATATGGTACTACAATGTTCAAGACGCAGCACAGTTTAACTCAAGCCAACAATTACCTCTTCTGCCTGCACTCACGTGCGCCTCTTTAAATGTATGGGGTTCTTGCTGTGAAACCTGAAACAGAAGAAACCATCGGTAAGTATATATGGTACTACAATGTTCAAGACGCAGCACAGTTTAACTCAACCCAACAATTACCTCGTCTGCCTGCACTCACGTGCGCCTCTTTAAATGTATGGGGTTCTTGCTGTGAAACCTGAAACAGAAGAAAACATCGGTAAGTATATATGGTACTACAATGTTCAAGACGCAGCACAGTTTAACTCAAGCCAACAATTACCTCTTCTGCCTGCACTCACGTGCGCCTCTTTAAATGTATGGGGTTCTTGCTGTGAAACCTGAAACAGAAGAAACCATCGGTAAGTATATATGGTACTACAATGTTCAAGACGCAGCACAGTTTAACTCAACCCAACAATTACCTCGTCTGCCTGCACTCACGTGCGCCTCTTTAAATGTATGGGGTTCTTGCTGTGAAACCTGAAACAGAAGAAAACATCGGTAAGTATATATGGTACTACAATGTTCAAGACGCAGCACAGTTTAACTCAAGCCAACAATTACCTCTTCTGCCTGCACTCACGTGCGCCTCTTTAAATGTATGGGGTTCTTGCTGTGAAACCTGAAACAGAAGAAAACATCGGTAAGTATATATGGTACTACAATGTTCAAGACGCAGCACAGTTTAACTCAAGCCAACAATTACCTCTTCTGCCTGCACTCACGTGCGCCTCTTTAAATGTATGGGGTTCTTGCTGTGAAACCTGAAACAGAAGAAAACATCGGTAAGTATATATGGTACTACAATGTTCAAGACGCAGCACAGTTTAACTCAACCCAACAATTACCTCGTCTGCCTCCACTCACGTCTGCCTGTGCAATTGTGTAGTACGGTCTCACGAACCTGCAAAAGAAAAAAGGGTGCAGATTTTGAATCTATTTACCCAGCAACCCCCAACCCAACGAGGAACGTAAACAGAATTACCTTGTCTTTGTGGTACTCGCACCTGACCACTGTAATCCAAATACCGTACAGACTGGAAACCTACAAGTGAAGACAAGTAAGTCAGCAAACGCCCGAAGAATTATAAACTGTGCATGGGACCGGTCAAGAGGCCCAAGACAAAAAATGACCAAATAATTACCTGGGATTTCACCCTAGGACAAACAGGGGTGTGCCCATGTGTTCCATTATTAGCATCCATTATCTTAAACTGGTCTATAAATGTGAATCCCAGGGGGAAAGCGGCATTACAGAAGGTGTAGCACAAAATACAAACCGCAAATGGTTGAGGTGGGTGAACAAGGTAACCCACAGGATGGCTGAGAAGCACACAATCCATCAAAAGATCCCACCTGAAGCTGCTGCAGTGGTGCACCAAAAATATGATTGACTACGTTCAAGCAATTTTCAGGCAATCATAAATATGTACAGATAACTGAAGAATGATGGACCTGCTGCAGAGAGATCTCAGTTTTGCCTACTGGAAGTTGACTCAATAAGTAGCTGAGGAGGTTAAAATGCCTGATGAAAAGCTGGTGAACCATGCAGGATTGGAAGCAGAACTGGAGTACATCATGTTGGCTTGATGCCAACAAAGTCTGTGTTTTACTCTTAAAGCCAGAACCAGGGGTTTTCTTTTGAATAACTACGCCCTATCGATCACTTCACTCGCAGCTCGAAGAGCCATGAGTTGTTTAGGTATTTTAAGCAACATGTCACCATTCTTGAAGTGGTTCCTTTTACAGTCCCTCACTCTCCCTTCTTTCCCCTCCCCTCTCCCATCTCTCCTCAAGGTACACACGATTGTCAATGAGCACTAACACAGCATCATTTATACCATTTCGGCATTAGTCAACACCACTAGTTTTTCCCTGTTGCTCTCATCTTCGTCTGCCCCATGGTTACTCCTTTCCCAGGTCTATCTCCATTGCTCTGCCTTTCACCTCTCATGCCTCTCTCCCAAACTCATCTTCTCCCTTTCTATGCTCAACTCTCTCCCTTTCTATAATGTCAGACTCCCTCTCCTGCTTCTCTCTCTTGCTTCGCTCTTGGGCTCCCTGTCCGTACTTCTCGCCCCTGATACACTGTCTCCCTCTCCATGCTTCTGTCCCCTGCTGCACTCTCAGGCTCCCTGTCCGCGCATCTCACCCTTGCTTCACTCTTGGGCTCCCTCTCCGTGCTTCCCTTCCTTGCCGCACTCTGTGCTTCTCTCCCCTGCTGCACGCTCGTGCTCTCTAAAGATGTGGCCTAACGACCAGAGCTGCCATCTAAGTCACGTACATACAAAACATGTTGCACTCCAAATGCTATAGGTGTCACATTCGCGAAAGTTATAGCTATTGGCATTGGAAATGACAAAGCTATCCATTTAGCTATTTTAAAAACCAACACATAAATAAAATATTTGTCATTTACAAGACCAAAAGCTCCAACTTTTCTAATGCGAGACCTATTGCATTTCCAATGCTTGTTGTGCCTTTCTGTCCTGTGTCCAACTCATTTTTGGTGCCCTTCTGCCCCACTCGTTTTTTGTGCCTTTGTGCCCTGTATCACCAATGATGAATCACTTGTTAAAGTACCTTTAAAAATGGTATGTAGAATTTAAAGGTATGTGTCTTTGTGCAAAGCCCACTTGTAGGTGGGGTGTTCAGGATGCAGGTGTTTAACGACTAAACCACACACTGGCACTCGGTTTCCTCCCAGCCCTCCCCCCACATACCTTTAAATAGGCAATATTTTTGCGGATTAAGGCTTATGTTGCTAAGCTGGCATCATGTCTTTGACATAACTTGCCCGGGTGGAAAGGTTTTTGGGTTTCAGTGATCTGCTACAGTTTACCTTTATAACATTTATGTACAAGACATTATTGTGTACCAAGTTTCCTGCTTTACACTTTTGTCTAATTGCATGCATTATTACTGTCTTTTTGTCAAGTACCCTTGTTTAGTTTCCAACCTTGTATGTAATCTCTGTTTTTCCCTCTAAGGTCTACTCCTCCCTGCCCCATTCAAAACAATGTCTCTTTATCCATAATTTTGTCCAGAGTAGATCTACCAGGATCACTGCCTTGACTTGTAGTTTGAAAGGTTACAGGCAAACATATGGAAGACAACTACCGCACATATTTCAATCTGCATAAATTTAATCCGCAGACATTCCCAGAGCACATACACATTGACGTGCTACAATGCAGGATTCAAAACCATTATTTAAAATCAAAGCCTCATTTAGAATGGACAGGGCTCCATCTTCCCGTTCTAGTATGTCATCTGCTAACAATCAACCACAATGCTGTCCTCCTCATGGGGCCTGCTGTACCAAAGGGTTTAACCGATTTTAAGTCTATAGGAAATGCGCTCAACATGTGGGCCTAAATGACTTCGATAGCCTGCGTTTTTTCACCTCACTTGATGTTGGGATAGAGAATAGTGGCAGTGACGTAGCAAGGAATCTTTTAGATCTAACAGGAGTTAATGGCACAAGTAAGAATTTGGAGAACCTTGTAAACATTTGCATCCATTCTTTCTTCCCTCTCAGCTCTCTCGCTTTCTCACACACACTCACTCACATTCTGTATATTCACAATCTTTATGCTTGTTTTTTGGTTAGTTTCTTTTTTGCAGTTTTCTAGAGATCCGAATACACCCGATGAATGCCAGAGCGCTTTACTTCAGAACAGTTAAAAATGGATGTACTTTTTTAAAGTCGATGCCCCCCCCCCCCCGCCCCCCGCCAGTTACCCCAGAGTTTTAGTGCCCGGCTTATGATGATGCTCACACAGCTCACACAGTTAGACGGTGCAGCACAATCTTTTCTTTCCCAATCTGCTACCCTCACACATTCTCCAGCAGCTCATAGGATGCTGACTAATGCAAAACCGAATTCTAATGGGTTTTTCCTCTAGAGTGCCTCGCTGTGGCCCTCATACCATTGCTATTCATCAGCTTGTCACCCCACCCTTCATGTTTCCATAAGGGACTCATGCAGAGAAATACCTATGCCGACACCCTCCTTACAGTCCACACTGTTAGTGATCCCTGAACCCTAAGACCATGACACCCTCCACAAATTTCAGACGTAATTTAAGAGGGTGACATTATCAAAAGTCAGGCCTTCATGCTTTGTCATGGTCACCTCATTCTTAAAAGCAAAAGCATAGCCGAACAGATCAAAACAACACCATAAAACCTGTTAGCGATAGTACCACCTTAGAATGACATTCTTTACAACATGTAATGACTCCCTGCAACCTGGTCATCATGAATAAAACACTCCTTTGACCGTAATATGAAATATTAACTAAATGATTGCCAATTAAGTATTATAAGTTGACTAGAGTGAGTATTTCTTTCACTTTCAGCATGCTGCACGCACAGCTGTAGAACCTGCGAGCAAAAATTCCCGTACCCTAGAGCCTCCAGGCAAAACCCCAAGCTCTGGGAATGGTTGAAATTGTCTCAATTTAACCTCCTGGGAGACGTAAGGCAATTTTGTTTAAAAAAAACAAAAAACTGACCTACTCTGAGCATCTCCACAAGCATCTGTTGGTGGTTCTCACGCCCTTTGCGAGGCACGCACAAATGCCCCCGTTTCATTGCTCTCATTTTTGGGAGTATTTGGTGTATAAAAACGGATGTCCCCCAGGAGCGGGACCCGAGAGGCCAAGAGCACTGGAGGGGTCACCTGGCTGGGGCGCACTCTGGGAATCAGACGCAGTCAGTGGAGCCCAGAGCGCTTCAATCTCCGAGACCAGCTAAAACACAGTTTTACCCGCGCCCCCATAGAGGAACCACCCCATCCATCCCTCACACCAGGGCAGGGGGCGGCACGCACGAGAGGCCGCCTGGGCTACGGTTTCAGTTTATCAGCATATAATTCCCGGTCAGATCAAACATAGCATACGACTTCTCCCGCTCCCACAGCACCATAACCCCCACAATAAGCACCTCGTTCCTCGTTCCTCCCGCCTCCCGCCGCCTCCCGCCTCCCGCCGCCTCCCGCTTCCCGCCGCCTCCCGCTTCCCGCCGCCTCCCGCTTCACGCTTCCCGCTCCTTACCTGCAACTTCGCACGCCCGCACCGCCGCCGCCACCACCACTGGAAACGAGCTGCATGTCATGTTCGCGCCGCTCGCTTTTTAAAAGCGGCGGGCGGCGCGAATCTCTTGCGACGGCCTGTGTGCGCGCTCCACGATAGGGGGTGCGCGCTGACGTCAGAGAAGGTGCACGCGCGCGCGCGCCCTAGAGGGAACAGTGGCGGAGGGAATAAAATTACTATTCTAACTCCAGAGAGTGCAACAGTAGGGAAAGTGTTGGTTAGCATAGGAGTAAAAATAAGGTTTGCATCTCCAGAGAGTGCAACAGTAGGGAAAATGTTGGAGAGCGTAGAGGTAATAATTACTATTCCCACTCCAGAGAGTGCAACAGTGGGGAAAGTGTTGGATAACGTAGGGGTAAAAATTACTATCCCAACTCCAGAGAGTGCAACAGTAGGGAAAGTGTTTGATAGCGTAGGGGTAAAAATTACTATCCTCACTCCAGAGAGTGCAACAGTAGGGAAAGTGTTGAATAGCAAAAGGGTTAAAATTACTATTCCCACTCCAGTGAGTGCAACAGTAGGGAAAGTGTTGCAAAGCGTAGGGGAAATAACTTCTATTCCCACTCTAGAGAGTGCACCAGTAGGGAAAGTGTTGGATAGCGTAGGATTTTAAAATTACTATTCCCTCTCCAGAGAGTGCAACAGTAGGGAAAGTGTTGGATAGCGAAGAGGTTAAAATTACTATTCCCACTTCAATAATTGCAACAGCAGGGAAAGTGTTGGATAGCATAGGGGTTAAAATTACTATTCCCTCTCCTGAGTGCAACAGTAGGGAAAGTGTTGGATAGAGTAGGGGTAAAAATTACTATACCCACTCCAGAGAGTGCAACAGTAGGGAATGTGTTGGATAGCGCAGGGGTACAAATTACTATTCCCACTCCAGAGAGTGCAACAGTAGGGAAAGTGTTGGATAGCGTAGGGGTTTAAAATTACTATTCCCACTCCTGTGAGTGCAACAGTAGGGAAAGTGTTTGATAGCGTAGTGGTAAAAGTTACTATCACCACTCCAGAGAGTGCAACAGTAGGGAAAGTGTTGGATAGCGAAAGGTTTAAAATTACTTTTCCCACTCCAGAGAGTGCAACAGTAGAGAAAGCGTTGGATAGCAGAGGGGTTAAAATTACTGTTCTAACTTCAGGGAGTGCAACAGTAGGGAACTTGTTGGATAGTGTAGGGGTAAAAATTACTATTCCAACACCAGTGAATGCAGCAGTAGGGAAAGTGATGGATAGCGTAGGGGTAAAAAATACTATTCCCACTCCAGTGAGTGTAACAGTAGGGAAAGTGTTGGATAGCATAGGGGTTATAATTGTTATTCCAACTCCAGAGAGTGCAACAGTAGGGAAAGTGTTGGATAGCATAGGTGTAAAAATTACTATTCCCACTCCAGAGAGTGCAACAGTAGGGAAATTGTTCTATAGCGTAGGGTTTAAAAATAACACACTTATTAAATATTTTTTTTAAATTAAATAATGAATTAATAATAAATTAACAATAAATTAATTATAAATACCAATAGAATACAATTATTACTTCAATAACAGTACATTACTTCCCACCCTATTCTCCAATAAACCTACAACCCCCTCCGCATAAAAATGAACGCAATTAGTATAATTATCAATTAATCAATAAAAACAAAATAATTACCAATTAATAATTAATTAATAACAAATTAATTAATCAATACCAATAAATAATATATAATTACCAATTAATAATTAACAATACATTTATTATCAATTAAAATAAATATTAATTAATAATTACTTAAGTATAATAAATTACTTCCCACCCTATTCCCCGATAAACACACAACCCACTCCTAAACTAAATTAACACAAATAATATATGTATCAATTAATCAATTAATAAATATTAATTACCAATTCATAATTAATAAGCACTACTTTAATCATCAATATCAAAAGATACAAATTATTAATTACTTTATTATAATTAATTTACTTCCCACCCTATTCCCCTATGAACCCACAACCCGCTCCAATAAAAAATGAACACAATTAATATAATTATCAATTAATCAATTAATAAAAAAGAATTACCAATTAATAATTAATTAACAGTAAAATAATTATCAATATCAATAAATAAAAATGTATCATTACTTAATTACAATTACATTACTTCCCACCCTATTCCCCTATAAACCCACAACCCGCCGAGGTACTAAAACGCAAAATTTACTTTAAAAAACATTACTAACTTCTAAACATTTAAAACATATATTAAAAAAAATACATAACAAAACATGTGAAACACATACATATAAAATACATACTAAAATACATAACACTAACATAAACATCAATATTATTAACATCAATATTTTTGCTATCGATTTTACTAACTTCGATATTAACAAAAATGATATTTCTTATCTTTAGGTCAATATTCTGCTCACTGATATTCTTGATGTCGATATTCTGTCGCTACGATATTTAAAACTCGATATTTATGTAGGTTGAAATAAAAAAACTCAACATTATGTCTTTGCACCACCTCATGGCAATGGTCTAAGCCCTCATTATGAGATTGCCAGAATTTCATGTACAGAAACCAGGGGCCTGGAATCTCTGATTCTGACCAGTATTCTTGCACCTAATTCCAAAAAACACAGGTTTTCTCCCTGCTATGGGCTGTATTTATATGGACCCAAATATATAAGGCCTTTTGTGATTCTCTCTAATTTCTGTGAGAAAACTATAGACATTTTCTGCCTGATCTGTGTAGAAGGAAAATGTAGCAAAAGGGCTGGTGGAGATTGTGAGTTACAGTGATCAGGAGATGGTCACGAAGGGTCTCTGTCCATCTCAGGGAATCATTGCCTGCTGTCCACTAGCGTTGCAGGGGCCAGGGGAGCTGGTCTGTGATTCTCCTTGCAACCCCTTCTCCTGGAGCTGAAAACAAACGCCTGGTGTCTCACTGTCCAGATATTTTGGATCTGGAATTCGCTGACTCAATAAATCTGGGTCCAGTGAGACATAGAATTGTGGGTGCCGGAATTCCACCTAGAGTTATCATTCCAGATGAAATTCCAACACTCATAATGAGGCCTCTAATGTTCAAAGGCACCAGACTAGTTCAACTATGTACCTTAAGAGAAAATTACTTAAACTAGAACATGAATGACATATGGGGATCTGTAAGAATAAAGAAAGTTTGTGTCAGGATGATAGGTTGCCCGGTTTAAATCGACAAGTCGAATGAACAAGTCGAGAGGCTATTGAGGGAAAGCCTGGACTATTGTCTAAGACACAAAATAAGCAAGCCAAAAGTACAAACCATGATTGAATGGAGTTTACTGAGTGATATGAGAGAAGACATAGCACGTAACAGAATAGGATCTCTGCCCAGAGAACAGCATGGTCAATACTTGGTGTCATTGATAGATATGTGTTCAAGATGGTCAGAAGTAACCCCAGTTAATGACATCGAAACTATAAACAAGTTCCTTCATGATGTCTTTAGTAGGGATAGATATCCCCAAACTATTTTTTTAACAATATATTTTATTGAGTTTACACGGTATATACCGGGCAGTTGCCCGAAGAATGCCTTTTGATGAAAACATGTGACAGTGTATACATCTGATCGTAATTTCTGGAAAACTTGCATAAACAACAAGAACAACATTGCGCAGTTCATCTCAAATCCCACAGAGTTATAGCTGTACACTTGGATATATGGTCTGGAAGTCTTAAATAATGTTCCTGGTTGTACAATGACCAATCGCATGAAAGGAGCACAGCCCCTCAGGGATCTGGGGTCACAAGGGGAGGTACGTCTATACCCCGGTAATCCGCCCAAAGCTGCCAAATTTTCCTGTGCTTTTGGGGGCAACCACAGGCTTGAAACACAGCGATCTCTGCATTCATACATTCATCAATGGCCTTTTTCCACATGCCGAACATCGTCGGGGACACACTTTTCCACAGCTGGGCCCTGTCCCGTTTAGCAATAGTGATGGGTAAAAACAATAGGTGTTGCTTGTACCGGTTCCCACCAATACCATCAGTACTATGCAATAACAGTAGTTTCGGCTCAAAGGGGAGATCCCATGACAACACCTCCCCTAGGCATGCCACAATCCTCTGCCAGAATGGTTGCAATGATGTACAGCCCCATACAGTATGCATGAAGGTCCCATCTTCCACCTCACATCACAAACATATGGGGGACTGAATGGCGCCCATCTTCCATAGCTGGAATCGGGTGTAGTTATGCGGTGTAGGTATTTAAACTGTGTAAGTAAGTAGTGTGTTGAGACCGCTGCACCTCGCGGGCTAGCTAAGGCTTCAGTCCAATCGTCATCAGTTATGTCTGGTGTGTCCTCTAACCATGCTTTCTTGGTTTTATGTAGTTTGGTGTGGTTGTGCATCATCAGGGTTTGATATTTCGGGGGGGTCTTTTGGGCATCCAATTCGCCCATCAATAAGCGCCCTTCCAGACGCTGGAATTCAGGCAGCATATCAACGGGCTGCAATAGGGGAGTAAGAGCATGTGTGAGCTGAAGATATTTGTAGAATTGAGTCTTTTTTTTTGTGTTGAAATTTTTTATTGGATTAGGCAATAAAATACATAGTAAATATCAAGATGGTAAATATCATAGTAACAAAATACAGATAATAATAATAAAGCTTATTCGTAACAAAATACATTCCTAGTTAATAGCACATATACTGTGACCTAGTATGAGATAACAATAGCAAAAGATATAAACTTAGCGTAGCGTGAAAAATCAGAGTGGATGAAAAGAAAAGAAAAATATGTGAAAGTAGAAGCAGAGAGAAGAGAAAATAAGAGGAATGGAAAAGAAAAAGGAAAAAAAAGTAAGAAAGAAAATAAGAAAGAGAATACCAGAGTAACAGGAAGGGGGGAGAGGTAAGAATAGGGAAGGAGGGAAAAGAGAAGATAACCAGAGTATAATGATATAGAAAAATCAATGAAGGGACAAAGCTAGGTATATATAACCTATGTAGAAGAAGAAGGAGTAGGTGTAGAGTCGTTGTCTACCGTGGTTTCTAGAAAGGGGGACCAGGTTTGAAGAAAAATGGCAGCTTGGTCGTGCAGATTATAAATTATGCGTTCATGGAAAGCCACCAACCATTCTTCCTGAGAAGGAACTGAGGGAGATTTCCAATGACGCAAAATGCAAATCTTGGCTGTGGCCAAAGCGGTATGCAGAAGGCGAAGTTATGGTTTAGAAAGTGTTGGGAAACCATGAAAATCATGTAGAATAATGGTGGCAGACGTAAGTGGCAAGGTTAATGACATAGTAGAGTTCAATGTTTTCCTCACAAAGAGCCAGAAGGGTTTGGTACATGAACACTCGCAAATGATATGTGTTATGTCACAACCAGGAGTAGAACATCTCCAGCAAGAGGTATGCGATAATAACTTTGCTTGATGTAATTTAACAGGAGACCAATGCCATTCATGAAGGATTTTAAAAATACAGAATTTAAGACAAGCTTCTCGAACACCTTTATGCAATCCCTCTAAAAGTTGATCCCATTGAGTGTTGGAGTACTGAATAGATAAACGGAAGTGCCATTTCATCTGAAGGGAATGTGAGAGAGGTTGTGAGAAGATAGGGTGTAAGAACGTTTTATAGAGACCTGAAGTCACTCCTTTGAAATTCCCCCACAATTGTAAAAAAGACAAAATGGGAGATACCTGAAGCAACCAGGGAGGAGAACCTAGGTGTTTTTTAATGCATTGTTGAAGTTGGGTGTATTTAGAAGATTGTAAAAGTGGAAGACGAAATTCCTCACAAAGTTGGGGAAAAGTTTTGAAATCTCCATCATGCAGAAGCTGATCTATGGACGAAATGCCAACCTCTTTCCATAAAGGCCAAGACAAGGGACGGCCACCAATACGAATTGCTGAATTGTTCCACAGGGGAGCTTTAATATGAATACGCGAGTTGGAACTTAAGATGCGATGACTTCTCTGCCAGGATTTGTGCAGTGCGGATAAGATAGCAATTTTAGGGTCCGCAGTGCTAGTCCCAGTTCCGTATAAAAGGGATAATCCCAGATCTGATGTTAAAAGGCTATGTTCAATTGTTACCCAATGTGGAATATCTCTAGCTTTGGGTAGAAAAAATGAGAGTTGAGAAATATGGAGAGCAAGTGAATAATGCTCAATAGAGGGAAAACCCATACCCCCATGTAGCTGATGGGCTTTTAACTTAGCAATAGCAAGTCGCGGCTTGGCTGTGTCCCAAAGAAAGAGTTTTATTTTGGAGTCAATGGATCGAAGAGTAGCTAAAGGAATATGAAGAGGGAGCATACCTAAAATATATAGGAATCTTGGTAAAGTGACCATTTTTACCGCTTGAACCCTTCCCCAAAAAGATAACCCCAAAACTTTCCATTTGTCAAAGTCCCTCTGCATTTGGGTAAGTAAAGGAGTCAAATGATCTGTAACCATATTGTCTAAACCTCTATTGATCAATACTCCTAAATACTTAAGACGTGACGGTTGGCAATGAAAAGGGTATCCAGAGATTGCTGACTTAGTAGTACCAATGGAAATGGGTAACACTTCACTTTTATCCCAGTTTATTTTATAACCTGAGAAGGAGGAAAAGTCCGTAATAATCTGAAGAGCAGGAAGAGAACGAGGGAGATCAGTAAGAGTAAGGAGAACATCGTCTTCATATAAGTAAATTTTGGAATGGACAGCTGGAAGAGGAACACCTACAATTTCATTAGATTGACAAATTGTTGCAGCCAAAGGTTCCATTGCCAGGAGAAAAAGAAGAGGGAACAAAGGGCAACCTTGGCTGGTACCTCTGCGAATAGGAAAGGGGGTAGATAAGAAGCCTCCGCAGTTGACTTGAGCTAGTGGGCTATCGTAGAGTAAACGTATTTTATTGATAAATTGATCACCTAAATCAAATTGTTGCATTATGGTAAAGAGATATTCCCACTCAATGCGATCGAATTCTTATTCAGCATCAAGTGAAAGAACCAGAGCATCTTCTGTCAGATGTTTAGCTGTCCATAACGTGTGGGACAAAGTGAGGAGATAATTCCTGGATGAACGACCGGGAACAAAACCCACTTGAGAATTATGGATTAAAGGAGGTAAAATTTTGCGAAGAAGGGATGCGAGAATATTGGCTAGTATCTTGATATAAGAGTTATAGGCCTATAACTGCCACACAGCAGAGGATCTTTGCCAGGTTTGGGCAAAACAGCTATAATTGCTTTGTTAGAAAGGCAACCTAAAGAGGACTCTTTATCAGCTTCAAGGAATGAAGCATGTAAAGTATCTATAATATTCTGACTGGTCCATTTATAAAATTCAGGAGGGAAGCCATCCTCTCCTGGGGCCTTATGGTACAGTAAGGCAGCAATAGCCGAAGACATTTCGTCTCTCGTGATATTACCATCAAGCAAAGCTCTACCATCATCAGAAAGGCGTGGAAGAGATACCTGGTCTAAAAAGGTGGACATTTTAGTTAAATCTAGTTGATTGCTTGGGGAGTAAAGAGATTTATTAAGGAGGGAAATTCCTCCACTATTTCTTGAGGTCTGGAAAGTATTTCGCCGTGATTGGACTTAATAGCTGGAATTGCCATAGCAGCCTCCCTCTGACGTAACTGTGCAGCCAATAATCGACCAGCTTTTTCTCCCTGTTCATAATGTCTCCCTTTCATCTTTTGTAATGCATATTCAGCCTTAGATGCAAAAAGACTATTAAGAGACGTTCGTGCTTGTTCTAACAGTTTGCGGTTCTGTAAGGTAGGATTTGAAATATACAAATGAGTATAGTGTTGGATGTCCTGTTCAAGGTCTTTTTGTTTAGCAGTATTGTTTTTGTTAATAAGAGCAGCATCACGCATTAATTGTCTTCTAATAGTAGCTTTAGCTGCTGCCCAGACTGTTCTCTTGGAAGAGATTGAATTTTCATTAATAGTAAGGTAGTCTTGAAGATGAGATTGTAAAAGAAGTTTACTCCCAGGCGTCTTATATTTCTGCAAACTCATTCTCCATGGTTTACGTCCCGGTCTAGATAAACCCAAATCTAGAGACATAAGAACAGGAGAGTGATCGGATATGGCAGCTTCCAAGATTTCTGAATCTGTGACCAATTGAACTGCCTTATGTGATAGAAGGAAATAATCTAAGCGAGAAAATGTAGAATTGAGTCTTGTGTAATTGAAACTCTGTCTGGAGCTGTTGGAATGATTTTAATACGATGTCCTGTACTACATCTCCCAGCGTGGATATTCCCACTAGATCAGACTCCCGGAATCCCACAAGAGCCGCCACCGAGCGCAGAGGGATACCGTGCCACAGCGGGGTAGCCTGAGTCAGGCGGCCATGCCATCCCATCTGCCTAACCATAGCCAGCCAGAGTCGAATCACTGCACTGCTGGCAGGTGGTATGCAATCTAGGTTCTGTGAACTATATAGGAGTTAAAGGAGGGGAACAATTCCCATTGCTGATTGCTGTTGGACTTGGCCCTTTTTTGTAGGATCATCCCCGACGCATCCCCTCCCCTGAGTGTAAGGCACCGACTAATCACCTTTCCTGTGACCCTTTTGTTTGTTCTGCAATACGCATCCAAGGTACATTGAGTGTAAAGTGTTGCATTTACAACTTGAGAGAACTGAGCTATTTCCTACCAATTTGAAGTCTATTTTTGAGTACAGTATTGTGGATTTTTGTTATTTGGTCTTGTGTTAAGTCTATATAAACATATTTATTTTTATAATACAACCTGTGTGGTGTCCATCTGTAGTGTTGTCACTGTATTACTGTATGTGCTCACAAATGCTTTACACACTGCCTCTGAGATAAGCCTGCCTGCTCGTGCCAAGCTACCAAGGGGGTGAGCAGGGGTTATTTTAGGAGTGTAGCCCCTTACCCTGACTAGACGCACGGGTCCCTATTTTGTCAAAGGTACCTACCTCTGCCAACTAGTGACCCCCAAATCTAACATTGGTGGTCAGTGGTGAGGATTTGGACTTGCATTTGAGATTCATATACAGTGATTGGTGTACACTACTAGTGAGTGCTGACCATAACGCAACAACATACATTTTGGTAGAGTTTTTCCTTGGAACTTCTTTTCTTTTTTTGATTCCTGAGAACTTGAAGGGGCATATTATCAAGAACTGCGATAAAATTATCGCCGCTTTAGTGGCAGGAAACTGCCGCTAAAACAGCAATAATGGGCTTGATAATATGTCCTTGTGAATTCCCATTGCAGCCCAGGTTCTGGTGTTAACCTGGGCTGCTAAGGGAATCACAAGGGCATAATATCAAGCCCATTATCGCTGTTTTAGTGACAGTTTCCTGCCGCTAAAGCTGCGATAATTTTATCGCAGTTCTTGATAATATGCCCCGCAGTCTTTTCTACCATGAGTAAGTCAGCATCCATAGCATATGTATACATTGAATTGGAAGAAGAGAGAATTGATGCTTACACTGTGCCTGATCTCAAAGATTTGTGCAAGAAATGTAAAATCTCTGCGAAAGGCCTCACAAGGAAAGAGGAATACCAAAAGGCGCTGAGGGCCTGGTTGGAATCTAGGAATGCCAGCAAGCATCCTGAGGAACCGGTGGTGGAGGCAGAGGATTTAGATGGGCAGCTTTAGAGGCCAGTGGGCCCAATTGGAAGAAGAAGTAACTTCCAGGGTGGGCAGCAGTGTGGCTTCCAAGAGTCTGTCCCCAGGAGAGCTGGAGGACAGCGAGAGGGAAAGAATGCCCGAGTTAGAGCTAGTCAGGTTTAAAATAGATGGTCAGAAAGACATAGAGAGCAAGAAAATAGAGCTTGGGATAGAATTAGAAATGAAGAAGTTAGCCTTAGAGGAAACTAATAAAACTAATAAAACTTGATTTGAACCAACATGCTGCTTAATAAGCCCTGAAACTGAAAGGATTGGAGGGAGAGGGTGATAGAAAACTACTGAGCAAAGTCGACAACTTCCAGTTATGCAAAGCATTAGCCCGTTTTTAAATAGTGTAAATATGCTGCAGCCTGTTGTGTCTCTGCTGATATTAGTGCTTAAATTATATTAAAAAAAGAGCAAGGGCTTAAACGTGTTCTTAGAATCCTGTTGTAGGCAATGTTGAAAGCCTGGGTTGCTGAGTATGAGGGCTGCCTAGAGCAACAATCTCTTGGCCTGGGCACTAGGATTCAGGAATGGTCCCACTGTGTGCCTTTTATCTTTTGAGGCAACACACTGGCTCCTTCTGGGATAAGCTGTGGTATGTCCACTTTATTATCGAAGCCCTTTCCCCCTGACTATGCAGCCAATATCCAAGTGTCTCTTGGCTTACCAGGATCCCATGTATTAATTTGCTAGATATTCATATTTGTTGGAACTGACACACACTGGATCTAAACTTTGAGATAAGTTACTCTTCCTATCTTTTTTCATAAAATACTATGACACTTTGGGGCACATTTACAAGCCCCTATCGCCACAGGAATGTCACGTTTAAAGATGCTCCTGTGGTGATATGGGCTTCGCCTTATTTACAAGGCAGTGTTAAGCCGCTTAACGTGGCTCAAAGACACCTTGTAAATAAGGCCCCCTTCCACTCTATACTTAGCGTGAAAGGGGTGGGCAATGGGTGTTGCTGTGGGCACTCCGCCTCAACACCCATTGATTTTGACGCTGCCCCCTATTTACAAAGGTGGAGTAAATAGGAGGCAGCGCCAAAATTAAGACAAAAAAAACTGGTCTTAACATAGCGCAATGAGAAGAAATGTTTTTTTCTCCTCGTTTTTGCTGTTTCTATGTGTGCTGCATTGTACAGCACACATAGAAACAGCAAAATGCCATTGATTGATTATGTGCAGGAAGGTGTACCTTGCCCTCACAGAAACAATTGTTTTAAAAATGACAATTTGCAACTACTATGTGGGCTGCACAAAACAGCACACATAGAAGTTACAAATCGCCATTTAAGATTGTTTACGTGAAGGGACATCTTCCTGCACAAAGGCACAAGTTACTACTTGTGTAACGATATATCTGTAAGAGACATTAGTTAGTGATAGATTCCTTACCTTAGAATATCCCCAGGCGTCAGACTGGATCCGGAAATGTTTTGCGTAGCAGTACCCTTGCGCGTCGGTAGGCGTCGTCTGCGGCTCTGCGTCCGTCGTCGTGGGCGCCGTGATGACGTCGTCGGAGTACTTAGACGCCGCCTCCGCGTGCTGACGTCAGTTCTTAGACACAGCTTTTCCGCGCCAGAAGCACTGAGCCATGTTAAAAACCAACACTGGTGCCATTGAAACTAGGGCCCTGAAAGGGGATAACCCTAACCCTAGATATCAGGTTCCAAGAACGGGGAAGATGGGTGAGTCGGGAAGGAATCTATCACTAACTAATGTCTCTTACAGATATATCGTTACACAATTAGTAACTTGTGCATCTGAAAGAGACACGTTAGTGATAGATTCCTTACCTTAGAATAGATACCCCAGCAATACCAACCCCGGTGGTGGGTCTGCGAACCAATAATCACACCAGAAAGTCCTGGAGGACAGAACGGCCAAAGAAGCCATCCCTCCGGACTTGGCTGTCCAGGCAGTATTGTCTTGCAAACGTGTGCAACGAGCCCCACGTAGCTGCCTGACAGATGTCTTGTAAGGGCACTCCCCGGCCCAGGGCAGTTGTAGTCACCGTGGCTCGGGTGGAATGAGCCCGCAATACAACAGGGGGCTCCTTTTTAGCCAAGGAGTAACATGCCTGGATACACAAGATGATCCACCGGGAGATGGTCCTCTTGTGCACCGCTTTCCCCTTCTTAGCGCCCACGTAACCAACAAAGAGTTGGTCATCCACCCGGAACTGGCGTGTGCGATCCCAATAGAATGAGAGCGCACGTTTTGGGTCCAGACGGTGGAGCCGCTCTTCCTCTTTAGAGGGATGCGGGGGCGGGAAGAAGGTTGGCAAGGTGATAGACTGCCCGATGTGGAAGGCTGTGACAACCTTGGGCAGGAAAGTTGGCTTAGTACGCAACACAACCTTGTCCGGATGGACAGAAAGGAAAGGAGAAGTACAAGAAAGGGCCTGGAGCTCACTCACTCTCCGGGCAGAGGTGATGGCAACCAGGAAAGCAGTCTTCAAAGTAAGAAGACGGAGAGGACAGTTGTGAGGTGGCTCAAAGGGAGCGCACATCAGAAAAGTAAGTACACGGTTCAAGTCCCACTGAGGCATCACAAATGGAACAGGAGGGAACGTGTGTGTGATGCCTTTAAGAAAACGATTTACAATAGGGGACTTGAACAAGGAAGGTTGATCAGGCAGCCTTAGAAAGGCTGAAAGGGCAGAAAGGTAGCCCTTGATAGTGCCCAGAGCAGAGACCTGCTGGGCAAGAGAAAGAAGGAAGAGAAGAACCTCTGAGAGAGGGGCAGCAAGAGGATCCACAGCCTTTGCTGTGCACCATGCCACAAATCTGTTCCACCTGCAGGCGTATACCGACTTTGTGGAGGGACGCCTGGCTGCCAGAATGACGTTACAGACTTCAGGAGGCAAGTCAAATGGCCTCAGCTGTCGCCGCTCAATCTCCAAGCATGGAGGTGGAGACTGGACAGGTTCTGGTGGAGGACCGTCCTCTGCTGCTGCGACAGAAGGTCCTCCCGAAGAGGCAGACGAACCAGGGGATCGACTGACATACTGAGTAGCTCTGGATACCAGTACCTTCGTGCCCAGTCCGGAGCCACAAGGATGACTTGGGCTCGGTCGCGCTTGATCTTCTTCAGCACTCTGGGCAGAAGTGGTATAGGCGGAAAGGCGTACAATAGACCGCAACTCCACTCGCGACGAAAAGCGTCTCCGAACTAGTGTCGCCTTGGAAATTCCAACGCGCAAAATTGATGACATTGCGCGTTCTCTTCGGTGGCAAATAGATCTAACCAAGGCTCTCCCCATCGCTGAAAGAGGCCTTGCGCCACGTCCGAGTTCAGATGCCATTCGTGATCCATCATGCACCGACGGCTGAGCTCGTCCACCCTGGTGTTCAGAGAACCTGCCAGGTGTTGAGCCACCAGGGTCACGCCCTGGCGTTCCAGCCACTGCCAGAGGTGCAGAGCCTCCTGGCAAAGGGTCCATGACCCCACCCGCCCTGTTTGTTGCAGTACCACATGGCGGTGGTGTTGTCCGTGAACACCTGCACTACACTCCCCCGGACAGAGGGGAGGAATGCTTTCAGTGCTAGACGAATCGCCCGCAACTCCAAAAGGTTGATGTGGAGCAGGGCCTCCGCCGGAGACCAGATGCCTCTGATCTCCGCCTCTCCCATGTGGCCTCCCCAGCCGTGATGCACCAGTAGGATGCAGGAGGCCATCAACCCCAGAAGCCGCAGAGTCAACCTGACCGAGACCCGGGATAAAGGCTGAAATAGTGGAATCAGAGCCTGAATATCCCGGACCCGCTGTTCGGGAGGATAAACCCGAAACTGCGCTGAGTCCAGAACCGCTCCGATGAAGAGGAGCTTCTGAGAGGGGCACAGGTGTGACTTCGGCACATTGAGGGAGAACCCCAGCTGGTGCAGGAGGTCTGCCGTTGTCTGGAGGTGGCTGACGACTGTTTGGGGCGAGCCCGCCTTCAACAACCAGTCGTCGAGGTAGGGGAAGACTGAAACCCCTAACCTGCGCAGATGAGCTGCGACCACCGCCATCTCCTTTGTGAACACCCGTGGGGCGCTGGTAAGGCCGAAGGGGAGCACAGTATACTGAAAGTGCTCGTGGCCAACCGTGAACCGCAGGTAGCGCCGGTGGGCCGGCAGGACGGGGATGTGCAAATAAGCGTCCTGCCAGTCCAACGCTACCATCCAGTCTCCTGGCTCCAGGGCAGCGAAGATCTGAGCCAGTGTCAGCATTTTGAACTTCTCCTTCCGGAGGAAGCCGTTGACGTTCCTTAGGTCCAAGATAGGGCGTAGGCCCCCTTTGCCCTTCTTGGGTACCAGAAAGTAGTGGGAGTAACAACCACACCCTACTTCTGGCCCAGGAACGCGCTCGATGGCCTCCTTGGCCAAGAGGGCCGTAACTTCCTCCTGCAGAAGCCGCAAATGATCCCCCGATACTCGGTGGTACTGCGGTGGCAGGCATGGCTGGAGGGGTCGCCTCGAAGGGGAGGGAGTAGCCCCTTCGGACGGTTTGCAGCACCCACCTGTCCGACGTGACAGTGCGCCAGTGGAGGAGGTGATGGCGAACCCTGCCCCCCACTGGCGTCACATGGACCTGAAAGCACAGACTAGGAGGGTTTTGAGGCGGATGCCGCGGGGGAAGGTGTGGACTGACCTCGCCGTTGTCCCCGACCGCCTCCACGGCGGGTCCCACGGCCGCCACCCCGTTGGGTATTACCCTGCGGAGCGTGGCTGGCAGCACGTGTGGGTACACCCCTTCTGTGGCCATGAAAGGAGTGAAAGGCAGCCGATTGCTCGCGCAGGGCCGGGAGGCCCAAGGACTTGGCCGTAGCCCTGGAGTCCTTAAAGCGCTCAAGCGCATGGTCTGCCTTGTCGCCAAAAAGGCGACGGCCTTCAAACGGCATGTTCATCAGTGTGTTTTGGACATCGGCCGAAAAATTGGTGGACCTCAACCAGGCATGACGTCTGACCGCCACTGTCGTTGCCATCACTCTACCTAGTGAGTCGGTGGTATCCAGCCCACACCGGATAGAATATCTGGCTGCATCCCGGCCCTCCACAAGGGCTTAGCCGAGTTTGGCCCGTACCTCCAACGGACACTCTGGCAGCACTTCCGCAACCGTATCCCACAGAGAGTGGGTGTAGCGGCCCAAGAGGCAGGCGGTGTTGGAAGACCGCAGTCCCAGGCTAAGGGTTGAGAAGATCTTGTTGCCGTACTGCTCATACCTCTTGGATTCCCTGTCCGGCGGAGCTGACGGGAATGCGTTCTGAGAATTGGAGGCCTGGATGACCAGGCTCTCGGGGGTGGGGTGGCTGGACAGGAAACATGCGTCACCCGGAGCCGGGCGGTGGCGTCTGGCCACGTTCCTATCTACAGGCGAACCTGTAGCGGGCTTGGACCAAGTGCCCAAAAGAACGTCGGTCAAGGCCTCATTAAACGGCAGCAGAGGCTCAGCTGAGCATGACTGCGGCTTAAGGACCTCAGTGAGGAGGTTAGTCCTCACGGCCACGACGGGGAGCTCAAGGCCCAAGGCCTTGGCTGCCCTCATCAACACCACACTATAGGTTGCCCCCCTCCTCCGTAGTCACGGTAGGAGGTGAGACAAAACCAGTGTCGGGCGAAGTGTCCAGACCACTGGCATCCCCAAGTTCACCTGTCCAGTCCTCCTAGGACTGACATTCACGTGTCAGAGGGTCCTCAGACCCCTCCCAATACTCCTCATCACCCATCTCCTGGTATTCAGGGTCAGAAATTGATGGGGCCGGTTCATGGAAAGTAAACTCTCCGAACGGCGCTACGGCGCCGGAACCGGGTCGAGGCAGGCATTGGGGACAGCGCCGCTCGAGGGCGGCGCCGGGGGTGACACCTGGGGGCCCGGCGCCGGGGAGGTCGTCAAGTCCACCGGCAGCAACCCGGATCCAGGACCGGAACCAGTGGGGCCCTGCAGCGCCGGGCCCGAAGGCGCCAGCGTCGTCGGAGCCGAAGCACCCGACGACGTCGGGACCGAAGCCCCCGACCCGCTAGACCCCCCAGACGGGTCCGCTGGGCCCGGAGGTGCCGCGGAGCCCGTCGGAGGAGAGAGGGACCTCATGGCCATAAGGAACCGCTCGATCTCCTCCGGCGTCGCGTTAGGCCCAGGGACCGGAGGGTATAAGGCCGGACGCGGCGCCTGCGACTCCGAAGAAGCCGCATGGGCGGTGTCACCAGAACTCCCGGCCGCGTCGTGCGTCGGGGGGAGGCGGAAGAGCGATGACGTCTCTTCGACTTCTTGTGCTTACCTGACGACTTCGACCCGGAGGAGTGATGTCGACTTCCGTAGCTCCGATGGCTCCTCTCCCGCGGCTGGTCCCTCGACCTCCATGCGGACCGGGACCGTTCTCGGCGCGGGGCCGACTGCCGGAGTTCGAGCCGCTTACGGGACCGCTCCTGCCTAGCTTTCGAAGTCAGGGCCCGACAGTCGGAGCAGGTCTTGTCGTCGTGATAGACGCCGAGGCAGTGGAGACACCGACGGTAAGGGTCGGTGACCGACATCAGTCGGTCGCACTCCTCACAGGGCTTAAAACCTGGCATTCCTACCGGCACTGTTCGGAGTCGAAGACTTCGAAAAGGAAGATCAAAAAAGAGTTAGTCAAAAAGTGACTAAGGTACCACTTTTTCCGGATCTGCGCTGCTGGTGCGGAAAAAAGAAGAACTGACGTCAGCACGCAGAGGTGGCGTCTAAGTACTCCGATGACGTCATCACAGCGCCCACAACCCCGACGCTGGGACGCGGAGCCGCAGACGACGCCTACCGACGCGCAAGGGTACTGCTACGCAAAAAAATTCCGGATCCAGTCTGACGCCTGGGAATATTCTAAGGTAAGGAATCTATCACTAACGTGTCTCTTTCAGATACCATTATTCCCCCTAACGCAGGCACTCTTGCACTATGGTGTAAGGGTGCCTGCATTGGCGCTAGGCAGCCGAAATCAGCGCCGGGGGAAACGCAGGGCTGCACTGTATTGTTGCAAATACGGTGCAACCCTGCATTTCAGAAGTAGCGGAACGCTGCATTAGGCCAAGAAGGCTAATGCCACGCTCCGTCACTTCTTTATAAATATGCCCCTTTCTTTCACTTTGCAAAGTGCAGTGGCATTGATTCAACATTTGCCACAGTGTTTCTTTTCTTCAACTACCATTTGGTGCTTGCGATCACTAGAAAAAGCAACTATGCAGATTTGAAAACCCAAAACAATGCAAGCAGTTTTAGAGGAAGGAAGGCCACCCTCCATTTTACAGGACGTAAGAATCATCTAGCCATCTCTTACTGTATATGCATTGTGATACATTGAATTTTATTTGTGTGTGATATTTTGCTTCAGGGGGTTCCGTTGTATAATGCTTACATTCAGGGACCCCGGTTTATTAATGTATTCATCTATTAATTAATATATTGCCACTACATTACCCTTTTAGTCTGTTTTCGATTTCTATTGCATGACTTCTGTTGTTACTGTGCATATATTCATTTAGACATTATAAAAGTGTCTTCACAAAAACGTACAATCCTGTCTTGACATTCACATCTTTATTGCAACTGTAAAACTGTATTGTAATGCACCCCGATTCACCCCACATCACATTCTTTGAGCTAAGCCTTCAAAGCTCGCCTACAGCTACCTACTGAGTCAAAGGGGTTTATAAGCCAATTTTCCATCGCAGAACAAGTAATCAAGTTATCAGCAGTAATCTCACCTCGGATAATGCTTGGCATCCCTGTAAGGATCAAAGAAACAATTTGACACCTTTCATTTAAGAGTCTCAAAGCACCATTGAGGAGAAAATGGCATCAAAAGGTTCTTATTTCATATATTGCACTGACACGCAGTTAAAATAAATCAAAATAGTCAGCAATGGTTAAGCATATCACAGAATGAATGCATCTTCTGGAAATATGAGATGGGAGATCAGTGTTGTAGGCAGTGTGTCCAGGGCCCCAGTGCACGAAGAGAAATAGGCCCCTGAGCCTCTGCTTGAACCGTCAAATACAACAATAATCAAGGTTCAAGAGGCCTCTCGGGTCCCGGTGCCAAGGAACCTGTTGCACCAGTGGAAGCTGCACCCTGTGGGAGATGCATCTCTGTCCTTCCCCTTGGGAATATATGCGCCGAGGTTTCTTCAGGTAAATGGACTGAGTTTTGTGTTTTATCTTTGTGGACAAAATAGCCTAATTGTGTATTTCAAAAGTGTGGGGATGAGCTTTGTCTGCATGGAGCTGCTTTTCAGACTGAAACGCTGGCCTGCAGAACAGTGATATCCAGAGCTCTGGCTAGACTGGAACAAAGAGGGAATATGAATTAGGGACTAACTCACAGTCAAGTATTGCCGCATATTAGGAGGTTTAAACGGAAGATGGTTGTCTGTGGTTTGTGATGGCAGGGTCTACTGTGACATCCGGGCTTCTAGACCCATAGTTCTTCAGCAGGCTCCACAGACCTTTGAGAGGAAGTGGGGTGGTGGGGGGTGCAGACATGCATTTGCGGATCCGGAAAACACTGGCAAATACATTTGTGTTGGTTTTTATCGAAGAGGTTAGCAAATCATGGTAAGTAACATATATTCAGTTAGACTCGTCCTTCTCTTCACTGAGTCAGCCTGAACTCTAATGTATTTAGAAGTACATTTGTGCCTTGGCACCAAAATACCATGTCTGCCCACAATATCACAGGAATTACCACCAATGTGACACGGCCTGCATGTTTCCTTAAATTGCCACCAATGTGCCAGTGCCAGCATGTTGCCAGGAATTACCATCATTGTGCCAGGGCAGCCATTTTAGCAGGAAGTATCACATTTGGGCAAGGGGCAGTATGTTGCCAGGGAATACCGCCATTGTGCAAGAGCAAGAATGTTTCCAGAGATCACCACCATTGTGCCACAGTGAGCATGCTGCACAGCCGCGGCCCGAGGAGGGAGTTGCGGTGGGCAAGCAGGCGGGGCAGGCGGGCGGGGCGGGGAAGGGGCAGGGTGGGGGGTTGATAACGACCCGAATCAGGGTGATTGCAGGTAAGTAAACAATTAAATTAATAAAAATAATTTCGTAGCGCGCCCAGCATCGCATTTTGCGATGCAGGGCACGGAACGAAATTCGTTTTTATTAATTTAATTGTTTACTTACCTGCAATCATCCAGATTCCGATCTTTATCACCCCCCACCCTGCCCCTCCCCTGCCCCGCCTTCCTGCCCCACCGCAACTCCCTCCACTGGCCACGGTTGATGCTGCATGGAATATCACAACTGTGGTTACTGCCTTTGAGCCAGGGATTGCATTTTGCCAGAGATAACCACAATTGTGTCAGGCAATCCTTTTTACCGGAAGTTACCGGCATTGTGCCAGTGCCTGTATGATGCAAGCGCATGCTGCCATAGTTCCAGGGCAAGCAAATAGCAAGCCAGTTATTATAGCTGTGGCAGTGCCAGCACTTTACGGGCAGAGCAGTGGACAGTACACTTATTCCTCATCCACACACAAACACATTCACACACACACACAGCCACACAGATATGCACTTGCACACTCACAGATATACTCACACAGATACAAAGACACAATCGTAGACACTTGCACACATATGCACAGAAACACACAAAGACATGCACACATGACACGTGTGCACACCTACACACAGTGCAGACATTTTTTCAAAACATACCTTTCTTCCTGGCTTCTCCTGCTCTGTTGGGCCTGTCTCTTGTCTTATCTCCCGGCCTCACATAGCTCCTGATCGATGCTCCCAGTAAAGGTGGGACAGGGCCTGGGAGAAGCTTGGGAGAGTGGAGAGAAATAAGCAAAGTAGGCCCCGGCCTATAGGCAACACTCCTTTTAGGAGCCCTGTGTTAGATCTGAGGGTCTCTAGTTGGCAGAGGTAGGTACCAATGTCCCAATAGGGACCCTTGCTTCTAGTCAGGGTAAGGGGGATACACTCTTTAGATAACCCCTGCTCACCCCCTTGGTAGCTTGGCACGAGCAGACAGGCTTATCAAAGGCAATGTGTAAAGTATTTGTACCAACACTCACAGTAACACAGTGAAAACACCACAAATGGACTCCACACCAGTTTAGAAAAATAAAGTATTTTTACCTTAACTACACAAGACGCGACGATCTCACCCAGCGACGACAGGCTCTGCGACGATACTTGCAGCAACAGGAATCTTCCTGCACCGGGGCGATGTGCTCCGCAAGCGAACAATGCATCGGTTCTTGCAGTGGCAACAGGCGATGCGACGATCTTCGCGGCGGCGGGAATTTTCTCGCACTGTTGACGATGCGCTCCGCAAGCGAGCGATGCATGAACATTGCAGATCTTCTTCTTTTCTCCTTGTCCAGCTCCCCAAACAGCAGGCAACAACTTCCAGAGACTCCCTAATTGGATCAAACACTCTAGGAAGGACAGAACTCACTCAGCAGAGTTTAGGGGGAAGCTGGGGGTGAAGTCCTTTTGTTCCTGGGATTTCTTAACAGGAGGCCAGTTCTCCTCAGGCCCTTGGAGATCTCTTCAAGCAAGGGGACACAGCAACAGCAAAGTCCTTCCCCTCTCCTTGGCAGCAAAGCAACTGCAGGTCATCCCACAAACACACAGCAGGACAGTCCTTCCTTTTCAGTCTTCCAGCTTTCTCCTTGGCAGAGGTTCCTCCTTGATTCCAGGATGATCTAATTTTCTGAAGTCTGGGTAGCCCTTTTTATACCAATTATTTTCCCTTTGTTCTCTGAGGGCAGAAAGGCCTTGGCCTAGTCAGAACCAGGTCTGTTCAGTCCTGGAGCACTTTGTTTACTTGACTTCTTCTTTCTTTTTAGGGAGAGGGGCAGGGTTGTCAGCCGCCCAGCAGGAGGTGGAGCCAGCATTGTGGAAGGCAGGCACAGCCCTATTCAGGCCCAGGTGCTATCCCCTCCCACCACTCAAGATGCAGATGGAGCTATTCATCCTAGGGATGACTCACTCAGCCACTGGGAGCCACCCCAGCCCCTGTCACTCACAAACCAGACAGTCAATTCACAAACAGGCCAAGGCACACAGAAAGGTCAGACAAGAAAACAGTCACTTTCTAAAAGTGCTGTTTTCAAACACAGTATTTAAAAAACATCCTTACTAAAAGATGTGTTATTAATTTCTGAGTTCAGGGATACGGGATTTTAATTTTTTATCTTGCTCCTATGGGAAGATATGCAGGTAAACATTATACACAGCTTTCCCCATTATAGTCTATGAGCAAGATAGCCTTTCAATAGTGAAAATAAAAATGGCTGTAATTCACTATCAAAGCATGTCACCCACACTAGTACATGCTCTACCTTTCACATCCACTATACCTTGCCCAGGGGGGTACCTTGGGCCTTCCATAGGGGTGTCCAATGTGTACAGAAAGGGAAGGGTTAGGCCTGGCCAGTGTGGACACTGGTCAGGTCAACATGGCAGTTAGCAACTGCACACAGGCACTGCGGTGGCAGGCCTGAGACACCATTTTAGAGCTACTCGTGTGGGTGGCACAATCAGTGCTGCAGGCCCACTAGTAGTATTTGAATCACCAGCCCTGGCACACTCAGTGCACTTTACTAGGGACCTACTGGTAAAACAAATATGCCAATCATGGATAACCAATCATAATAACAATTTATACAGAGAGCATATGCACTTTAGCACTGATCAGCAGTGGTAAAGTGCCCAGAGTCCTATTTCCAACAACCACGGGTCAGGAAAAACAAAGGAGGAAGAATTAAAAACTTTTGGGGGTAACCCTGCAAAAAGGGCAATTTCCAACACAACCCCCTTCCAGCCTGAAGCCAGGGTAGACCAAACGATACCTCGATGGGATTCCCTATTTGGGGCGATAGAACACAGAAACTGGCCCAAACAGCAGGGGACTATTCCTGTTCTATGCCTTCCTGAACCCAGTTGGATCCCTCTATCTATACTCTCAGGGTCCACCAAGTCAACACATGTGGAACCCTTCTCCTCACTTGTGGACACCATCTGTGCAGCACCTAAACTTAACTTGCTCACAGGTGTGTCCCGACAGACAGCAAGCCACAGTGGCCACTGACAGTGGTCAGGGATGAGACCCAGGCCTAATGCCTCGCAGGGCTCTCAAACCCCTATGGCGTCAGATGGTGGGGGGCAGTAGCCCCAGGTGTTTGGCACCCTTTGTCCACTCTCCCTCCTGTCAGGTCAGGTCTGACATCCTGGCACTGACCCACCAGTCCCGGGCCTGTATATGGCGGCTGGACAGGAGGCTGGGGTGGGCTTCCCCACACCCGGTCCCCCCCTTCCTTGGGGTTCTGTACCCTCCCACCTGGAGAGGTACTCCCTTGTAGAATAGTCAGGGCACCTGTGGCAGTTGTCCTGCACTATTCACCTACCAGTTCAGGGGTTCTATCCTGCAACTGGGATTCCAGGTCAGGGGGGACAGCCCGGACCTGGCCCTCCAACCTAGGGTCTAAATCCTCCAGGTCCGGCAACACATTAATCTGGCTTCCCCACCCAGGGACCAATCCCTGTTGTTAAACATTTGACTGGCACACCAGGACTTCTGAGGACTCACACAGTACCCACCTGGCCAACACAACAGTGTGGCCCAGTCCACCCCAGGGTGTGACTGCTGCCCCCCTTCCAGGGGCAACCCTGTCCACCAGGACAACCAGTCACAGGGGCCACTGACAGCTGTTAGTTATGAGAGCCAGGCTGCATGCCTGTCAGGCCTCTCTAACCTCTGTGGCATCAGAGAGTGGGGGGGCAGTATCCCCAGGTGCCTGGCACCTTTCCTCCACTCTCCCTCTTGCCAAGTCAGGTAGGGCATCCTGACACTGGCCCGCCAGCCCAGGGTCTGTACCCTCAGGTTGACCAGAGGTCACAGGCGAGGCTCTCCTCCCCCTCCCCTCTCCTTCTGGGGTCCTGCCCTCTCTTCCCAGGAGAGTCACCCTCAGAACACAACTCTCCCACCAGTTCAGGACCTCTCTCCAGCAACTGGTCTCCCAACCTGGGCTCTAAACCCTCAGGTTGCACCGGGGTCAGAGGCGAGGACTCCCTCCCTCTGCATCCCCTTCCAGAGGGCTGCACCCCCCCCCCCAACTGGGGTGGTACCCCTGGAAGCAAACCCCGTCAAGACACTGCTTACATATATCCTTCCCTCCAGGTCAGGCAGATCCTGAACCTGGCCTCCCAACCTAGGGACCAGTACCTGCGTTGCGCACTTGCCCGGCGCACCAGGACTTCATTAGGATCACACATGCCCCCCCAGGGTGACACACAACTCAGGTATCATGTGACAGTCTGCCTGGCACAGATCTCCTGACCCCTGTCCATCTGACAGCGCAGGAAGATCCCCCAGGACAGAAGTGAGGTCACCATGGTCACTCACCGGTGACTCAGCCTTCTGGCTGGCCCTTGACTCACTGGTTCCCCCACTGGGGACTACTTCCACCTCTCACCCCTCAGTCTGGACTTCTGCACCCTTCCAACTGGAGTGGCACTGCCAGACACCAGAACTGATGGAGGCCTGGTTACAGGATTCTCTCTGAACCTATAGGTTTACCCAAATGATTCCCCATCCTATTATCCATATTTGTAAAACACAAACATGTCACCCCTTAAGGTATCAAGGCGCTGGGGGCTGTAGGGGAGATTAGGGGAGCTATTACCCAGTGTCACATGATGCTGAGCTGAGCTGCTGCTGGGGATCAAACCATGAGCCCCACACTCCAGAGTCAGCCTCTATGGCCACTGTGCCACACCTCTCCATTATAAGACTTAAGTATGGGATTAAACAACCTTTTCATGACCTAAATATGGGTGAAGTGGTTTGTAGTGTCAGGCCTTCCCCTAGTGAAATGTTAACGGGGGAGGGGAGATTCCGGGAACTTGAGGCTTTTGAACCTAAACTATGTAGATGTTACCTATCAAAGCTTATCTCACCGAGCTACTTCCAGCGAGGCTTCAGCCTTGCACCCTCCCCATCTAACCACGTCAGCAATGGCTTTGTTGTAGCCTCTTGCCTGTGCCGTCTCCTCGTATGGCTGCATGGGTGCAGGATCTCTGCTGTTGTGTGTCAGTGTCTCTTTTCAGCAGGATGGTGCTAGCTATTCTTGCCTGAGATGTTTGTTCAAGAGCTAGGTTCCGAATGAACCGAGGCCACTCTAAATGCTTGTTCTCTTTCTCCTTCTGATTGGGACATAGAGCCCCTCTTTTGACTATCTTTTCTTGTTTTTAACTTTCTTGTCCTTGTGTTCTTTGAATAGCATTCCACAACATGGTGTGACAATGTGTTAAAATATTCCTAAACCCGTTTTACCTTTCCCCATGTGCCTCTAGGCCCTTCCCCCTTGTTTCACTGTTCACCAAGGTCATTGACTCTGTCACATGTTGCAAGTGCAGCGGAATCAAACCCTTGGCTTGTGCACACGACCTGCAACCAATCCCCGGGTATTTACGCGTGTTGTGGAATGAAACCTTTTATCTGTGCATAGAATTGTGCCACACGTTCTTTGCATATTGCTGTGTTTACTACTTCCCTGGTTTCGCTTCTTGGTGTCATTTATGCCTGTATACATAATGTTGTCTTCTGGTTCTATTTTTTCCCAAAAGAATGTTCTTCGTAGGAAGGTAAGGCCTAGCAACAGTCCACCAAAGCCTGTTATTGTGAACAGTTTATCTTTGAGTACAGTGTATGTTTTAATTAAGGGTGGGCAGAGTTGCTTATCTTTTTTGCATAATTCCTGCGAAAACTACAGTTTTCATTTGCTATTCAATGGCTGATGATCGTGTAAAAATCGGTATTTCCACGGTGTTTTTCACCACAGATCACTGTTAGACCTGGCATCTTTGGCGTAGTTTCCCCCTATCTTTTGCCTCTACCTCCTGTGTTTTTGATGCTGTGCTGGATTTAGTTTTTGCTTGTTTAGATGCTTTGGGCACTTTGCCACTGCTGTCCAGTGTCAAAGTGCAAGTGCTCCCTCTGTAAATTGTTATTATGATTGCTTATCCATGATTGGCATATTTGTGTCACCCAGAAGTCCCTAGTAAAGTGCACTGAGTGTGCCAGGGCTGGTGATAACAAATGCTACTAGTGGGCCTGCAGCACTGATTGTGCCACCCACATGAGTAGCCCTAATATGGTGTCTCAGGCCTGCCACCGCAGTGCCTGTGTGCAGTCTGTGAACTGCCATGTCCTCCTGGTCAGTGTCCCCACTGGCCAGGCCTAACCCTTCCCTTTCTGTACACATTGGTCACCCCTATGGAAGGCCCAAGGTACCCCCTTGGGCAGGGTGCAGTGTATGTGGAAGGTACAGCATGTACTTGTGCAGGTGCTATGCTCTGGTAATTACAGCCATTTTCATTTTTCACTATTGTAAGGCTATCTTGCCCCATAGGCTATCATGGGGGATGCTGGCTACAGTGGCTACCAGCATATCTTCCCATAGGAGCAAGATAGGACATGAAAGTTGCTTATCTTTTTTGCATAATTCCTGCGAAAACTACAGTTTTTGTTTGCTATTCAATGGCTGATGATCGTGTAAAAATCGGTATTTCCACTGTGTTTTTCACCAAAGATCACTGTTAGACCTGGCATCTTTGGCGTGGTTTCCCCCTATCTTTTTGCCTCTACCTCCTGTGTTTTTGATGCTGTGTTGGATTTAGTTTTTGCTGGTTTAGATGCTTTGGGCACTTTGCCACTGCTGTCCAGTGTCAAAGTGCAAGTGCTCCCTGAGTAAATTGTTATTATGATTGGTTATCCATGATTGGCATATTTGTGTCACCCAGAAGTCCTTAGTAAAGTGCACTGAGTGTGCCAGGGCTGGTGATAACAAATGCTACTAGTGGACCTGCAAAAAACAACAAGTGATGGACTGAATGTGGATCAATGTCACACACTCCCCCAGTCAAAAGATCTGGGCCCAAATCCATCGTTTTTTTGCACTCCACACCACCCTGGGTCAGATAATGGCTTTATGCAAATCAGCTCTGACCCTGTTGCCCCATGGGAACAGTCCAGTCCGAACTACAACAGCCATATCTTTCCCAGACCGGAATCAAGCATCCGAGGACCGGACCGGTTTCGAGGTAACACCTCTCTTCAGCCCGGCTAGCTTGACTCCAAGTGGTGTGGAGTGCCTGGGACCCACGTCTGGGCATCCCCAGCGCACTTAGGGCGGCAATTGCAAAAAACAACAAGTGATGGACTGAATGTGGATCAATGTCACACACTCCCCCAGTCAAAAGATCTGGGCCCAAATCCATCGTTTTTTTGCACTCCACACCACCCTGGGTCAGATAATGGCTTTATGCAAATCAGCTCTGACCCTGTTGCCCCATGGGAACAGTCCAGTCCGAACTACAACAGCCATATCTTTCCCAGACCGGAATCAAGCATCCGAGGACCGGACCGGTTTCGAGGTAACACCTCTCTTCAGCCCGGCTAGCTTGACTCCAAGTGGTGTGGAGTGCCTGGGACCCACGTCTGGGCATCCCCAGCGCACTTAGGGCGGCAATTGCAAAAAACAACAAGTGATGGACTGAATGTGGATCAATGTCACACACTCCCCCAGTCAAAAGATCTGGGCCCAAATCCATCGTTTTTTTGCACTCCACACCACCCTGGGTCAGATAATGGCTTTATGCAAATCAGCTCTGACCCTGTTGCCCCATGGGAACAGTCCAGTCCGAACTACAACAGCCATATCTTTCCCAGACCGGAATCAAGCATCCGAGGACCGGACCGGTTTCGAGGTAACACCTCTCTTCAGCCCGGCTAGCTTGACTCCAAGTGGTGTGGAGTGCCTGGGACCCACGTCTGGGCATCCCCAGCGCACTTAGGGCGGCAATTGCAAAAAACAACAAGTGATGGACTGAATGTGGATCAATGTCACACACTCCCCCAGTCAAAAGATCTGGGCCCAAATCCATCGTTTTTTTGCACTCCACACCACCCTGGGTCAGATAATGGCTTTATGCAAATCAGCTCTGACCCTGTTGCCCCATGGGAACAGTCCAGTCCGAACTACAACAGCCATATCTTTCCCAGACCGGAATCAAGCATCCGAGGACCGGACCGGTTTCGAGGTAACACCTCTCTTCAGCCCGGCTAGCTTGACTCCAAGTGGTGTGGAGTGCCTGGGACCCACGTCTGGGCATCCCCAGCGCACTTAGGGCGGCAATTGCAAAAAACAACAAGTGATGGACTGAATGTGGATCAATGTCACACACTCCCCCAGTCAAAAGATCTGGGCCCAAATCCATCGTTTTTTTGCACTCCACACCACCCTGGGTCAGATAATGGCTTTATGCAAATCAGCTCTGACCCTGTTGCCCCATGGGAACAGTCCAGTCCGAACTACAACAGCCATATCTTTCCCAGACCGGAATCAAGCATCCGAGGACCGGACCGGTTTCGAGGTAACACCTCTCTTCAGCCCGGCTAGCTTGACTCCAAGTGGTGTGGAGTGCCTGGGACCCACGTCTGGGCATCCCCAGCGCACTTAGGGCGGCAATTGCAAAAAACAACAAGTGATGGACTGAATGTGGATCAATGTCACACACTCCCCCAGTCAAAAGATCTGGGCCCAAATCCATCGTTTTTTTGCACTCCACACCACCCTGGGTCAGATAATGGCTTTATGCAAATCAGCTCTGACCCTGTTGCCCCATGGGAACAGTCCAGTCCGAACTACAACAGCCATATCTTTCCCAGACCGGAATCAAGCATCCGAGGACCGGACCGGTTTCGAGGTAACACCTCTCTTCAGCCCGGCTAGCTTGACTCCAAGTGGTGTGGAGTGCCTGGGACCCACGTCTGGGCATCCCCAGCGCACTTAGGGCGGCAATTGCAAAAAACAACAAGTGATGGACTGAATGTGGATCAATGTCACACACTCCCCCAGTCAAAAGATCTGGGCCCAAATCCATCGTTTTTTTGCACTCCACACCACCCTGGGTCAGATAATGGCTTTATGCAAATCAGCTCTGACCCTGTTGCCCAATGGGAACAGTCCAGTCCGAACTACAACAGCCATATCTTTCCCAGACCGGAATCAAGCATCCGAGGACCGGACCGGTTTCGAGGTAACACCTCTCTTCAGCCCGGCTAGCTTGACTCCAAGTGGTGTGGAGTGCCTGGGACCCACGTCTGGGCATCCCCAGCGCACTTAGGGCGGCAATTGCAAAAAACAACAAGTGATGGACTGAATGTGGATCAATGTCACACACTCCCCCAGTCAAAAGATCTGGGCCCAAATCCATCGTTTTTTTGCGGGGCACAGGGTCAGCGCTGATTTGCATATGCCATTGTCTAACCCAGGGTGGTGTGGAGTGGAAAAACGATGGATTTGGGCCCAGATCTTTGGACTGGGGTGAATGTGTGACATTGATCCACATTCTGTCCATCACTGTTGTGTTTGCAATTACCGCTCTAAGTGTACTGGGGATGCTCAGACGTGAGTCCCAGGCACTCCACACCACTGGATTCAAGCTAGCCGGGCTGAAGAGAGGTGTTACCTCGAAACCGGGCCGGTCCTCGGATGCTTGTTTCCGTTCTGGGAAGGACATGGCTTTTGTAGTTCGGACTGGACTGTTCCCATGGGGCACAGGGTCAGCGCTGATTTGCATATCGCCATTGTCTAACCCAGGGTGGTGTGGAGTGGAAAAACGATGGATTTGGGCCCAGATCTTTGGACTGGGGTGAATGTGTGACATTGATCCACATTCTGTCCATCACTGTTGTGTTTGCAATTACCGCTCTAAGTGTACTGGGGATGCTCAGACGTGAGTCCCAGGCACTCCACACCACTGGATTCAAGCTAGCCGGGCTGAAGAGAGGTGTTACCTCGAAACCGGGCCGGTCCTCGGATGCTTGTTTCCGTTCTGGGAAGGACATGGCTTTTGTAGTTCGGACTGGACTGTTCCCATGGGGCACAGGGTCAGCGCTGATTTGCATATCGCCATTGTCTAACCCAGGGTGGTGTGGAGTGGAAAAACGATGGATTTGGGCCCAGATCTTTGGACTGGGGTGAATGTGTGACATTGATCCACATTCTGTCCATCACTGTTGTGTTTGCAATTACCGCTCTAAGTGTACTGGGGATGCTCAGACGTGAGTCCCAGGCACTCCACACCACTGGATTCAAGCTAGCCGGGCTGAAGAGAGGTGTTACCTCGAAACCGGGCCGGTCCTCGGATGCTTGTTTCCGTTCTGGGAAGGACATGGCTTTTGTAGTTCGGACTGGACTGTTCCCATGGGGCACAGGGTCAGCGCTGATTTGCATATCGCCATTGTCTAACCCAGGGTGGTGTGGAGTGGGAAAACGATGGATTTGGGCCCAGATCTTTGGACTGGGGTGAATGTGTGACATTGATCCACATTCTGTCCATCACTGTTGTGTTTGCAATTACCGCTCTAAGTGTACTGGGGATGCTCAGACGTGAGTCCCAGGCACTCCACACCACTGGATTCAAGCTAGCCGGGCTGAAGAGAGGTGTTACCTCGAAACCGGGCCGGTCCTCGGATGCTTGTTTCCGTTCTGGGAAGGACATGGCTTTTGTAGTTTGGACTGGACTGTTCCCATGGGGCACAGGGTCAGCGCTGATTTGCATATCGCCATTGTCTAACCCAGGGTGGTGTGGAGTGGAAAAACGATGGATTTGGGCCCAGATCTTTGGACTGGGGTGAATGTGTGACATTGATCCACATTCTGTCCATCACTGTTGTGTTTGCAATTACCGCTCTAAGTGTACTGGGGATGCTCAGACGTGAGTCCCAGGCACTCCACACCACTGGATTCAAGCTAGCCGGGCTGAAGAGAGGTGTTACCTCGAAACCGGGCCGGTCCTCGGATGCTTGTTTCCGTTCTGGGAAGGACATGGCTTTTGTAGTTCGGACTGGACTGTTCCCATGGGGCACAGGGTCAGCGCTGATTTGCATATCGCCATTGTCTAACCCAGGGTGGTGTGGAGTGGAAAAACGATGGATTTGGGCCCAGATCTTTGGACTGGGGTGAATGTGTGACATTGATCCACATTCTGTCCATCACTGTTGTGTTTGCAATTACCGCTACTAGTGGACCTGCAGCACTGATTGTACCACCCACATGAGTAGCCCTAATATGGTGTCTCAGGCCTGCCACCGCAGTGCCTGAGTGCAGTCTGTGGACTGCCATGTCCTCCTGGTCAGTGTCCCCACTGGCCAGGCCTAACCCTTCCCTTTCTGTACACATTGGTCACCCCTATGGAAGACCCAAGGTACCCCCTTGGGCAGGGTGCAGTGTATGTGGAAGGTAGAGCATGTAGGTAGAGCATGTACTTGTGCCGGTGCCATGCTATGGTAATTACAGCCATTTTCGTTTTTCACTATTGTAAGGCTATCTTGCCCCATAGGCTATCATGGGGGATGCTGGCTACAGTGGCTACCAGCATATCTTCCCATAGGAGCAAGATAGGACATGAAAGTCTGGTATCCCTGAACTCAGAATTTAATAACACATATTTTAGGAAAGGTTGTTTTTAAATCCTGTGTTTGAGAACAGCACTTTTAGAAAGTTGCTGTTCTCTTCTCTGACCTTTCTGTGTGCCTTGGCCTGTTTGTGAATTGACTGTCTGGTTTGTGAGTGACAGGGGCTGGGTGGCTCCCAGAGTCTGAGTGGGCCATCCCTGGGCTGAATAGCTCCATCTGCATCTAGAATAGTGGGAGGGGGTAGCACCTGGGCCTGAATATGGCTGTGCCTGCCTTCCACAATGCTGGCTCCACCTCCTGCTGGGCGGCTGACGACCCTGTCCCACTCTCTGAAAGGAAAGGAGAGGCCAGGAAAACAAAATGCTCAAGGAACACCCAGAACTGGTTCAGACCGGGCTCAGAGACCTCCTGCACAAAGGAATCAAAGACTTATAGGGGTATAAGTACAGGACCCCTGACTGCAGAAAATTAGATCATCCTGAAATCAAGAAGGAACCTCTGCCAAGGAGAAAGCTGAAACCGAAGAAGGAAGACTATCCTGCTGTTGCTCTGCTGGACGACCTGCTGTTGCTTTGCTGCCAAGGAGAGGGGAAGGACTTTGCTTTTGGTGCTGTGTCCCCTTGCTTGAAGGAATCTCCAAGGGCCTGAGAAGAGCTGGGTCCCTGTTAAGAAGTCCCAGGAACAAAAAAGACTTCACCCCCAGCTTCCCTGAACTCTGCTGAGAGAGTTATGTCCTTCCTAGAGTGCTTGGGCCAGTTGTGGTGCCTCTGTAATTTGTACCTGTGTTGGGAAGCTGGGAACCAAGCTTTTAAAGACCCCCTGCAAGTTTTGTCACATCGCTCGCTTGCGGAGCGCATCCCTGACAGCGCAAGGAAATTCCCGCCGCTACGAAGGCAGAGATCGTCGCAGCTCCTGTTGCCGCTGCCAGAGTCGTCGCATCCTTCGTTTGGGTGACGCACCAGACCGATTCGGGAAGATTACCATTGCTGCGAGTATCGCCGCAGAGCCTGTCATCGCTGGGTGAGATCGTCGTACCACTTGTTGCGGACCACATCTCGTCGCTGCGAGTGTCATCGCAGAGCCATCGCATTGAGGAGCTGCGAGAGAAAGATCACCGCTGATCCGCGCATCGTCACCCCGGAGATCGTCGCAACTCCAAAGATCATCGCATCGTGCCTTTGCAAGCTTCTTTCATTACGGAACCTCCGCACTTGAATCCATAAAAGGTCGCATCACTCCCCATACAGACCGGAGTCACCGCATCACACCCGCAACATCCAGCCTGGCTATTTCATCGCCTCCCCAAGGTCTCAGGAGTGACTCATCGCTTGTTTTCCACCGCACCAGTTTCTGTTTTGGAACTTTGTCGCATTTAAAGGTACTGTTGGCTAAACGTGACGCAACTGTGAACTTTTCACGCAACTGTGGATTATTTTATCGCAACCTTAAGAACCCTTTTGAAACCATATTCTTGAACTGTGTATGTTGGATTTTTGTCATTTTGGTCTTGTGTAGTTTAGATTAAATACCTTTATTTTTCTAAACTGTTGTGGAGTCAGTTTGTGGTGTTTTCACTGTGTTACTGTGAGTGTGGGTACAAATACTTTAAACATTGCCTTCGATAAGCCTTGACTGCTCGTGCAAAGCTACTCAGGGGGTGAGCAGAGGTTATCCAAGAGTGTTTCCTCCGTACCCTGACTAGAAACAAGGGTCCCTATTTGGACAGTGGTACCTACCTCTGCCAACTAGAGACCCCCAGTTCTAACAATCACTATTTCACAATTTACCCAAAAGCATAAGTTATCTTTTGTAGCTTTCTCTCGACTCCCCATTTTCCAGTTTATTTAAGTTGTGCAGTGAACGTTGCTAGTACAGAGCGCAGGTGGGCACATCCGAATTTTACAGTTCGAGAAACATTTTCTGCTCCAACCAAATTTTTTTCAAGAGAGAGCTAAGCGCTTAGCACAAGCATAAGGAAAACATTACATTATGCAGTACAATCATCGGAATATATTCGAAATTAAGTTTGTGTTATAAAACAAATATAATAATCAAATATAGGATTGTTGTTATGCCTACCAGGTTGTGAAACGTGCACCTTTTTTCAATATCGGTGTAGTCTATGTCGCACTGTTGCTGTGTTTCTTGCATGTAATATGCAACACTTTTCATTGGTAAAGTAAAGTATTGCAAGTGTGTCTTCTCAGGCTCATGTTCCAAGTGTTCCTAGTGAGTGGGGCATGTAGTTTCTGTGGCGTATTTTCAAAGTCCTCATTACCCTGGTGTTAGTGTTCTCCCAGACAGTTAGGTATTTTCTTACGGTCTGTGACAGCGCCAATGTATGTGTAATATTAATTTTCTCTGCTATTTCAGTCGCTGTCCCAGGGCAGGTGTCTTTCTAGCACTCTGCTATAAACAACTAGAGTGGCATGCCTCATCGCTCTAAAATTTGAGTTCTTAAACTTGGTTGCAGAGATTAACCTTTGAGCAATAGTTTAGGTGAGGTGGAGATAGGTGAGCGTCTGTCGTCCTCATTTTTGGGAAAAAGCCACCAGGACTATCAAAATGGTTGGGGAAAGGCGGGTCATTATTTGCTCACATCCAGACTTTTTTCTGTGCCCCGCAGCCGTGCTGCAACTTAATTTAAATCGAAGCGGTCCTAGTTATCAATGAGGAGGCAGCTAACCTGGCTAATACCACTAGATGGTTCCAGTTGCTAGATCGGACAGATTTTCTCTTTCCCTGCTAGACATATGTTTAACCTTTGAGATAAGTTACTATCCTAAGAGAGGCCTGCTCCAGATTGTTGACCCCGGGACCCTATTGACATGTCTGCGTAACAGCTGTGTTATAAAAATAGAATGGCACACAAGTGGTTCAGGCACCCCTCTAACATACAATGTAGAGTAGGGAAGAGGGGCAACACCACCCTGGGTACCACTCTCCTAAGACATGTCTCTGCAGACACCAATATGTATCAAATGTCAGTGTATTGGGGAGATAAATCTGAAGGGTTCTACCTTCTGTAGGTCGGAAGCACTCACCCATCCGAAGACTGCGTGCTGCATCATAGGTGTCTCCCTCATAAAGATATAGGTTGATATCAAAGTGGGGTACAACCCTAGATAAATATAGGAGAGCACTTGAGGTATGACTTATAGATAAACTCAAAGATATCTTGAGATACTTCCTGGGATGACCAGAGCTCTGTAATCTGTTGAGGTTATTCATATTGCAAACAAAGGGATGTGAATGATAGTAGGCTAACATTATTGGTGGACTAAGTGATCCTTTATACTGTGCCCCACAATAAACAAGAATCTATACTAATATTATAAAGAGAGAGCCCAAACCTTTGAGGCGGGTAATCTCAGGAACCACAGCACCAATCACAACACCCAATACAGCATTGCAAAGGGCAGTTGCAGCAGAAGGACATAGGCTATACAGATACCCACCATATACATTTGAAAGGTAAAAGAACCTTACCAACAAAGTAGTCCCTTGTGGGCGTGGGGCGGCAAGACGACAAAAAAAAAGCATTCCTTAAACGTGTGCGTTGTGCTGGGGGCGTGTGCTGGGGGCGTTAACAAGCCCAATGGGTGCAGCAATTTCAATTGCGTGGCAGCAAGGGGTGTGGGCAATGGGCGCGGCAACAATCGCGCAGCACATCCCCCCAAAAAAAAGCGTGCCTTGAGGGCGTGTGGAAAACAAACGTGTGCGTTGGGCCGGGGGCGTGGCCAAGGCCAATGGGTGCGGCAATTGCGCTGGAGCAAGGGGTGTGGCCAATGGGCGCGGCAATTGCCGGGGCTTAGGCGGGGGCAGACGTGACTGATCGTGCCTGCGGGGACAATAACTGCGCAGTATCCTGCGCGCTGTCAGCCAGTCAACTCTCTGCATAAAGGACCGTGCCTGCGGGGACACTAACTGCAGCGTCTCCTGCGCGCTGTCACACACTCAACTCTCTGCATAACCGAATAACCGAATTGACACCAGGCGCACAACATCAACCAGGGCTGGAGCCGGGCTCAGGCGGCGGATGACGCGACTAAGCGCGCCTGCTGGGACACTAACCTTTGAACTGACTGCACTTTCCCACACACGCAGCATCTCCAGCACGCGCTGTCACCCACTCAACTCTCTGCATCAACGACTTTACACCACAAGCACAACATCAAACAAAACTGGAGCCGGGCCTCAAGTGGGGGATGATGCAATTCAGCGTGCCTGCGGGGACACGAAATTTACAACTGAATGCACTTTCACACACGCTTACCTACGGAAGTGGAGTACATACACACTAGAGACATCTACTAATACTTCTTACTCCGAGGTACACACAGTATCTGCACACACATGCCTAACTATTCTGACACTTCATGCTAAAAGTGTTCTCTACCGCGAGATTTTAAAATACATTTCCCTTGCCTATTACACACATTCTATTTCATACCCATACAACGTCGGGATGGGCTGCTAGTAGAACATAAGAGGGATGATTTATCCTACAAGAAGGTCGACATGCTCCGGCTTTCCTGGAAATATTAGCAAAAAGGGACAATGGGCCTTCATCAGAGCCTAACCATCTGTCTCTCACAAAATTGACAGTATGCTACATACTGATTTCCTCACATTCCATTTCAGGGATTTCCATTACTGACTTAGGCATCCTTTCAGTTCAAATTGGAAATATGGCATCCCATTGGTAAAAAAGAACATGAATGGTAAAAATGTGAAACAAGGGGCAGGAAGCATTAAATACCCTAGTAATACTTTTAATTGTAACATTTAAACTACAGAAGTCAGCATGTACATCTTTAATATATCTCAGAGCAAACATATGGGTATTTTTCGCATTACATAAAATTTGGAATTTTACATTCCAAGAAATGTGAAACATTTCAGACAATCTTGCGTTACACAATTTTGTGCATTTTTCACCCACCAGAGTATGGTTCTCAATAAAACTTTCCACGCAGAGCTATTTCTTCAAACCAGTGTCGTGCTGATATGTCACACTAATTGTTATGCTAGGTAAAACAATCCCACAAGATACCTACAAGCAACATTATGCATCATATGCAAAATCTCGAAAATGTTTTAAGAAATTTGATTAAATATCACTGAAATTATTTATGGAATTTAGCACACTTCTAATCTTCACAGCCTTTTTTTCTCTGGAAAATTGGGCATGGAGTTGGATAAGGGTATATGTAGTTACAGATACCTCTCTACATATTGCAAAGCAACATCTAGGGCCAGATGTAGGAAGCCTAATTCCGGTCGGTAACGGCCGGAATTAGGCTTTTCAGATGTAGGTGGCCATATTGTAGGATTCAGTAATTTACCGAATCGGTAACTTAAGGAATCGGTAAATTACCAAATTCTTAAGATACCGATTCGGTAAATTACCGAATCCTTAATGTAGAGAGCACTCAAGTGAATGCTTTTTACAATTAAGGATTCATTATTTACCACCAACTATTAGTTGGTGGTAAATTCCGAATACCTTTTAAAAAGCAATTTTGTGCTTTTTATTCAGTGCCATGTGACAAACTTCGGCCATATGTGCACCCATGCACTATACAGAGGTGCAACAGGGTGTCAATGTGACACTCTGCCACCCTTGTAGGTCTACCCCTATGAGCGATTCAGTATTTACCGAATCGGTAATTCTCATTCATTTCTATGGGCCTCCAGGCCCATAGGAATGAATAGGGAATACCGATTCGATAAATACCGAATCGGTATTTACCGAATTTTACCGATTCGGTAAAATTTACTGAATCATTAGCTACATATCATTTACCGATTCTAAAATACCGAGTCAGTAAAATTCGGTATTTTAGAATCGGTAAATTATATTTACCTACATCTGGCCCCTAGTATTCATCTTGCAGAGGGGCAGAAACTGTGTTATACCCATTGAGAAAGGCCATACTGAGGTGCACAGGGAACAGAACAACAAATTATGGTAATTTGGATATCAAAGTTCAGAGGAAACTGCTCTTTTACAAGCAGATTTCTACAGTGGGCTAGGAGGTGACTTCAAGGTGGTGAGAGATAACCATTGTATGATACGAGGTTTCAATACCTCATCTCACCGACGACAGTAGGCCTTTAAGAGGAACATCTGAGGTTTTTCACTGTGGGACTAAATGATCTGGGAAAGAATGGAGCAGGAAGGGGGCAAAGGCTGTACATGTACTTCAAAAGTACCATTTGTAGCCTATTCTGTACACTCTATAATCTGGTCCACCACAATGGACATGAGGAATACTTTAGAGAAGTCTTAAAATGTACTGTTGCTTTGCAGACTGTCTCCAAACTCCATAATATACACCTCCCATGCACCAGAGTTTCAAAATGAATTCATAGACTGCCAGAGTCAAGCACAGTGCATGTGCCATCTGTGCCCCACATAGATAGAGTGAAGGACGTGGTTACAGAAATCTGACAGATGAACTGAAACAGGAAAGGCCAGTAGGTAGAATCAGTTGCTGCTAAGACTGTCACTCCTCTACAGCCCAGTGAGCTAATAATAGTCACTCTCAGTAATATGGGGATACATATGATATGTTCCCCTGACACACAGATCCCAGCTGTGGGTCACATCCAGTGTGTAACAGTAGCTCCTCAGAATGTACATGCCCTTGTTGTTTTCATTAAGGACAAAAGTCATAAATCACCATGGCTTGCTGTGGAAACTCAGGACAGTGGAGCCCACTTTCTGGTGCTTTTTCCATCCCAACAGCATGAGAGTGTTTTTACTGGGTGACCCTAGTCCTGACTTGGGTAATATGCCAGCTTTAGTACCTTATTAGAGGGGGTGTTGGCTGTGGAGTCTCCCCCACTTTTATGTGGCACCCCATCAGTCTTATGGTAAAGTTGCATCAAATACTGCCAACAGAGTGGGCAATGCTGTCTTTGTAAGGACCAGAAAAGACTAAGACCACAATACTTGAGTGACCCACGCTCATGGCTAACGCCTCAATAAATGGCATCATTATTTATGCTTTGGATTCATTCCACTACCTTTGTGCTGCAACCAGTCAAAGATGCTTGAGGAATTGTAGCCCTGCCATAAATAGAACATGTATATAATGTACCTGTGACATGAAATGTAGGAAGGCAGTGACATTTCAAGCTTTAATGAATAAATATATCGGCTGACGACGTGCTCACATAGACGGTCAGTCCACTGTCTTTTTCTTTTTCAAATTCTGAGTCCAGCTCTTATTTCCTATTACCCACTAGTAATACAGACCTGACAACTTAAAAAAGAAATCACCATGTAGGAGGGGGTGGGGCCTTGGAGGCGGCAGGGCTTCATGCTCAAAACTGCCTTAGAGGCACTACTTTCTTCTCCTCCCACAGCCTGACAAACCTACAAAAAAAACACAAAAGCTTGCTGGGGCTGTCACCAATTTTGTAGGTTGTTTTCGCACCCCTTAATGGACATCAGCTGCTGAGAGCCTCCAAAGACGAGGTAGAAACTCACACAGTGGAGCGGTTTCTAACTCGCCTTCTCTGCTATCATGTAATATTGAGATCAGCTCTTTACCAGATAAGGGAGTCAATATCGTGTAACACACAATGGTAATGTGGGAGTTGGCATTTCTGCTGTTTCTCCTTTCCCTGTGTGAGCAGTGGTTGAAGTGGGCAGGATCGGAGGGGTCCGACGTGCCACTACTTTTTTAATAAAAAAGAAAAACATTCTCCTAGTTTCTGTGAAAAGATACCCTCCCTGGACCATTAATTCCGAGAGCTGAAATGCATCAACTGAAGTGCAAGTTAGAAAGTCTTCTGTGGTGTGAAACCAAATAGATGATAAACAATCCTTCTGGCCATGGTGCCTGCTTGTCTGAACAAAATGTAAATATGCACAACGGTTTAATCTGCAAATGTAAATGGAGTTTGTTGAACTTGGCCCTTTTGGCAGGTTCACCCCAAAACTTTTGGCGCTCTCCTAGCCTGTTTCTGTAACCTGGTGTTGGTGATTTTAGGCCTCTACGCACTTTAGCACTGTGTTCCAGTGTAAAGTGCGTGCGCTTTCTGTGTACTGGCCTGCATTCCATAGGAATGCATGGGGGATGTGTGTGTCCCTGGTAGTTCCTGATATGAGAGGAGTGCAGGGGGCGAGTTTAGTATGTGCGAACTCGTGAGAATAAACACTGCGCAATGGTGTGCGCAGATTTATGGTGACTCGTGGAGAAGTGCCACTTTTAGAAGTTAGCATTTCTGTGTACTGTGTGTCTGCCTGCCTGATGTGAATTGCATGTCTGGCTTGTGATTGACAGGTGCTGGATGATGTGGGTTACTCCAGGAGCCAGGATAAGTCTGCCCGCTGGTGAATAGGGAGATCTGCATGTAGATGGGAGGGAGGAGTTGCACCTGGGACCTGAATAGGGCTGTGCCTTCCCTCCACAATGCTGGCTCCACCCCCTGTGGTGCGTCTGAGCACCTAGCCCCCACCTGACAATGGAGAGAGGAGCTGAGCACAACAAAGTGCTCCAAAGCTCCCCCAAACCAGTTGCTTCTGGTTTTCCCCCCAGCCCTGTGCTGTGACACAAAGGGTTTTCTAAAATAAATATAGGGGCTGTGTTCCCATGAAATGGTTCAGTTCTGATGTGCTGATCCTGCTGGGGGCGTGCTACTGCTGGGGACCAGAGGGGCTGCCATGAGGGCTTGCCTCCCTGGGCCCTGCATTGCCCTTGATCCATAAAGGAACTCTTGCTGGACTTGCTCTTTTTGTTTTCGGAAGGACTGTTTTTCTGCAACTAGCACCTAGCGCCTCGTGAGCGCTACTGTTTATTTTAATTGTCCCCCCCAGAGGAGCACGAGGGCTCCGCAGCGCTGAGCTGCCCTTCAAGGATTCCCCCGTGCTTCGTGAACTAGCAGGAGCCCACCCCGACTCATGGTTGTTTTGGCCGCGTTGGGCCAGGAGTAGCGGGTGCCCACCCCATGTGGTCCGCCCTAGCGGGTGCCCATCCCACATCCTACATGGCCAAGGCATCACCGCCATGGCCCGGGGAGAAGAAGCGCTGCAGACGCCACACAGCAGCTGGGCAACCTTGCCTGTAAGGGGGGTGGGGCCTGTCAAGCCGGCAGGAACGCCTCCAATCTCGAGCGGGACTTCCGTGAGTTGAAGGAAAGCCCTGTGTGTGCTGAGGAGGAGTGCTTCAGGCGGGATCCCACCCCGCAGTGAGGAGCGCGTGGTAATGGAGACGGAGGGGACCCGAGGCACATTGTCGGTGCCTGCCCCCGCCGCAGGAGTGGAAGCGCCACCGGGAAGGAGAAACACCAGGAAGTCTGGCCTGCGCCTCCTAATGGGGGGGGGGCGACCTTAGTGATGGATCCAGAGCCTAGTGGGCTCCAGTTCGGCATTCCTCATGGTCGGGTGAAGCAAGGTTAAAGAGTGAGGCCGTACGGAGGACCGGAGCCTACTCCGCCTCCATGAGATGCTGCTGAGCTGTCCACGCACTGGAGAAGTCCCGGTCCCAGGGAGAGGGGACCGGGTGAAGAAAAGTAAAGACGGCGAGCGCTGCGGGTCAACGGGACAGAAAAAGAAGAGACATTAGATTCTAAGATTTACAAGACTAAATACACATTGTACATGCTTTGTTTGTAATAATTGTTTTTTGTGATGCAATATATTTTGTAATGCTTGATGCAGGAATGTTTTTTATTGTGTAAATAATGTTTGTATTGAATGTATGTACAAAGTGTATTTAGTCTTGTAAATCTTAGAATCTAATGTCTCTTCTTTTTCTGTTTTGAGTTTTTGAAAACATAAAAAAGTATAAAATAATGGATACACAGTAACGCTGTCTAAGGGAAGTTACATTAAATTGGCTTCTTACTCCTTCAAACTAGTCATTGATTAATTGTGGTGTGGGCACTGTGTGTTGTTTGCTATTGAGTGGTAGTGGGCAGCTGCCTGGAGCCATTCCACATATCGGAGCAGTTTTTGCAGAGCAGGAATAGGGTAAACCCCGACGGAGGCCCCAACTGCATTTTGATACGGAGCACGTTGTGGTACTCCCTAGGACCGTCACAAAGCGCCTTGGGCCCAGAATGGTGGCATGGTGATTTCGGACTTCGGGGCTGATCTATGTGGTACCCTGACATAGGTGCACCTAGCCAGTTGCTAGAAGTTGCCTGTTGCACTGGTGTGGTGTGAACCATCCCAGTGTTATTTGGGGGGCCATCAGTACTATATTGGTTAATGCTCATGATCTATGCCTGAAGGTGATTTCTGCACAAAGTGGTATAGGCGTATGGTGATAAGGCATCCTGTGTTTATGCTGATGGTCTATGCCTAAGGTGTTTTGTTCCTAATGTGTTCTATGCCTAATGCGTAGTGTGGTTTAGGCGTAGTGTGGTTTAGGTGTAATGTGAGTTATGCATAATGTGACAGACCTAATGTGATGCCTGTGGCATAATGTGATCTATGTGACATGATGGATGCACCCTGGTCTATGCCACTAATGATCGTTATGTCCATGAGGTTCTTACATAATGTGTTTATGTTGGTGAGGTCTAATGCGTAATGTGTTTATGCTTAGGAGGGTGTCTATGCTAATGAGGTTTGGGCCTAATGTCATGCTATGATGTTTTGGGGTAGTACCTGTTTGCGTAATGTGTTTATGCTGATGAGGTTTGGGCCTAATGTGGGTTTATGGCTAATGCGGATGTATGACACTAGGGAAGGTGTTGGATAGTAAATTAAACTTATTCCCTATCTTAGCGCGCCCCCCAGCGCAATGCGTTGTAATGGTTTGCGTTGTAATGACCGCGTTGTAATGGTAGTGCGTTGTAAAAGTTTCGTTGTAAGTGATGTTTACCGTCTAATGCTAATGTGATAATGATGGTACCAGTAGTTACTGGTTGTGTTTAGATTTGCATTTATCTACCTGTTCTGATGGTTCTGACCGTGGCCCGATTGGCCTGGTCCTGTATATAATCCCCTGTGAATATTGCCTATGCCAGTTTGCACAGTGTGTATTATGTGATTATGTTTCTAATGTGTTTATGACAATACAAAGGCTATTTTTTATATAACCTTGTGCGGCGTTCTTTTTGTAGTGTGCCTGGGATGTTTTTGCTGTGTGTGTGAGCAAATGCTTTGCACATGGCCTCCGGGATAAGCCTGACTGCTCGTGCCAAGCTACCAAGGGGGTGAGCAGGGGTTATCTTTGGCGTGTAACTCCCTTGCCCTGACTAGAGTGGTGGTTTCTGCCTGGCTTTGCCGCAAGCCTTAGCCAACCAGAAATCCCATTTCTAACACAGTTTGACGGATGGTATTTGCTTAAATTAATGGAATCACGACTCTTCCGAAAAAAGTTACAGAATATTTCATTATTTTAGCCACGCCTTTGGCCCCTCCCCCACTGTGCACAGCATCACAGTTCCCTTACTTCTATTAATGCACTTCCACAGCTGCCTGTGAGAATTGATTCAGATCGCAAGGAGCACAGACATCTTGGATTTTAACAAAACAGCTTGTTTGCTGGAGGGTTGTGAGCAAAACAAATTAGAAGAACATGTAAACTGTGCTGGTTTCCGGAAATGTAAATTGGGCGAAGATTAGCCATCAGAAACATCAGATCCCCAGCATTAATCTCCTCTTAACATCCTGCCTGGAAACTTGCCTCGCGCCCGTGGCATTAGATATGCCGGCTGAGTAGAGATTATTCCGTGGGATGCTCCGGCTGCTCCCGCCTCTGAGAGGTTGAGTTAAGATTTTGGTTTTTTATGTAGCTGAAAGCCCAAGTGTTTTCTCTTTCTCTATATTTGTGCCGGGGCTGATCGCATCCATCATCCTAGGCTGACAAATGCTTCAGCAATATTTTTAGAGTACTCCAGCACTGGAAGAAGGAATGGCGTGGGGCTCGGTGTGACCCACTTTACTTTCTTCACGAATTAAAGAAAGACAAACGGTGTGTCTGTAGGAAAATGCTGTGAGAATAGAGACACACACTAAGCTGACAATGCTTGTTACTTTGGACAATTTACGGACAACCGCAAAAGAAGATGTGACGTGTAAGGAGGGATGTATCAAAATGGAAACAGAGGGGCATATTAGCAAGAACCGCGTTAAAATTATCGCCGTTTTAACGGCAGAAAACTGCCGCTAAAATGGCGATAATGGGCTTGCTAATATGCGTTATAGAATTCCAATAGAAGCCCAGGTTAAATGTGCAGGACATCTAACCTGGGCTTCTATTGGAATTCTATCACGCATATTAGCAAGCCCATTAGCACCGTTTTAGCGGCAGTTTCCTGCCGCTAAAACAGCGATAATTTTAATGCAGTTCTTGCTAATATGCCCCTGAGAGACCATGTTAGTGAGAGAGGTAGTTGTTTGAGCAAGAGTAGCAGCCACTTAGGTTAGTAAGAACGCAGTGGCGCGCGTCAACTCCTTGCCACCCTCATAAGTAGAAAAATAAAACCAACTTATTATCGTTTTATTTTTCAACTTGTATGTGCTGCGTCCTGAGGCTAGGCCATCGTAGGGCAGTCATGAGAGAAACCCTTCCAGGTGGCGAGTCGTCCCTCCCTGCCCCCCCACCCTGCTTTTACCATCCAACTGTATGCTTTTCCTCTTAAATCACCACCCACAATGTTCTTTGGTGCCTGAAAAGGTTGCAGTTTATTTTCAACACAAACATTTTTAACACAATTTTTTTTTCACATTTAACCCCTTCGCGGCATTCGGCGGACAACGGCCATCGCAAGCACTACCTCCGTAGTGCTGCGCACGTCCGTTGGCCGACGCGGCCCCGCCCACTCCCCTAAACGGCCGCACCGCAGCGGAATTGCCGCCGCAGTTAAGCGGTTAAATCGCATGGTCATACTCATTCCATGTCCATGTTTTAGCTTTCCTGTAGTACTCTTTGTAATTCCTTTCTTTGTATCCTGGACCCAGCCTCCTCAATATTCTGGTAGAGGAGGGAGAGGCCCCTTTTTGTTTTTTTGCTTCACGGGTGTAGGCTTCGACTTGCTACCAATTTGGAGGGTGTCCGTTTGACCTGCCCGGGCTGCAAGTGCCGTCACACATGCCCTGTGCCCTTTCGTGGTGGGCCCTCCATTCTCCCAGAGGTCCCTGCCGTGTGGCATCCCAGGGACCTTACTTGAGCATCTACTCTATTTTCTGAGGCTTAGTCCTTGCCATCTTCTCCTTCTGCCCCCCCCTGCCATCCCAAGGGTCCTGCAGGAGTGTTACTTCTATTCTTTCTCTGGTGGCACGCCGCCCCCTGGCTCCCTCTGTGACCTTGCCGTGAGGCAACCCAGGGGCACTGTGAGAGCCTTCCGTATATCTTCTAGTAATTTTGACTCCTACTAGGTTTGTTGTGTTTTATCTGCCATGCTCCCTACTGTTCCTCAATCGGGGGTCACCATTACCTCACTACTGTCAGTAGCCCGGGATGCTTTTCATCTTGGTCTGTATAGTTGGGGGGAGACATCAGTACTGTGCTGGCATGCAGTGACATAATCGCCTTACAGAAACCGATTTCTCGTTTGCCATAATCGCCAAAATATATTTGATTCCGACTTATCCACGTCTGCCTTCTGAGTATATCATGAGGTGGAACAACAGAGATATATAGGGCCATATATATCATACAAATTCGCATTCGCAAAGGCTGAAATTCACAGAATTTAGGCCTTTGCAAATGCGAATTTGCTAAATGGGATGTATGAATGAAAATCCGGTGCAAAAAAAGGAATCGCAAAATTTGCGATTCCTTATTTTGCAAGTGCATTTAAGGAATCGCAAATTTTGCGATTCCTTAAATGCAATGTATGAAGCTAAAAAAAATGCTAATTGTCCCTAAGGAATCACAAATTACCACCAACTTCAAGTTGGTGGTAATTTGAGAATTTCTTGAAAAATGCCCATTTTCGCATTTTTCAAAGTGCCATGTGATGCACATACATGCCCTTAGGGCATGTATGTGCACCACATGTGCACCCATGCTTATTTCAGGGGTGCAACAGGGTGTCCTTTGGACACCCCTGCACCGTTGAAATTATTCTAAATTTGCGATTAGCAAATTGCGAATCGCAAATTGAGAATAAATTCCCATTCCTTCCTATGGGCCTCCAGGCCCATAGAAATGAATGGGAAAGTATTGCTTAATTGCGAATTCGCAATTTGCAAATTCGCAATTTGCAAATTCGCAATTAAGGAATATCAAGAAATCGCTAAAAAATTGCAATTTTCTTGATACATACCAATTAGCGATTCTGAAATTAAAAATCGCTATTACAGAATCGCTAATTGGTACCTTGATACATATGGCCCCTAAATGCTGGGACAGTGCTGTGACTGTGTGTTAAATGTCGTAGGTATTTGTTTCCGCCCTTGTGAAACATTAATTAAAAAAGGCAGCTATAACACGGCTGGCCCAGCGCCCCGATGCCTGTCAGGAGCCGACATGAATATTCTGCCTGAGGGCCTGTCTTTCCCCTTATCTATCTCTTGCTCTCCTTCTCTGTCCCTATGCGTGAATATATTATAAAAATAACTTATCCTAGGCAACTAGTAGGTCCTACAATAAATAGCAGGTACTGAACAACATCAATTCTAGTAGCCAATCTATACAACAACTAATGTAGTGCACATTAAACAAATGCATTAACAATCGACATCAATGATATTCATGGTTCATTTATTAAAAATACAAAAAGATATTCAAGCATATTACTAACACAGTTAAAAAATTCCTACAATCAGTTTTTCTTTGATGTTACAAATAACAATATTTCAGATAACAGTCATAACAATTTATACACATATGTTTAAAAAAGAGTTTTTTTCAATAAAAAAAAGTCAGACAAGTGGAGTTAGTGATTTTCTACACGCGTTTCGGCGTATTCACGCCTTCTTCTGGAGACCACTTGACATTTCTAAAAGAGAATAAAATATATATTTTTTTAATCTTATATTGAATTTTTCATAAACATAACCCACAACAATGAAAAGTTACACATAAGCATATTTCCACTTTCTATAGCTGTTGGAATTACAATACCTTTTTTTATGTTAGGGTATCTACTGATCTCATCAGTGTTGGTGGTCGGTGGAGCACACACTAAAGTCAAAGTGAGATTTCAATGGACCTCACATTATTATGTTTGTGTGGGTAACCTTGTAGTACTTACATTGTTTTCCTCTATAACTGCATACCTATCCATGTCCCGCAGCCGAGTCTTCATCTGTGGGGCTGTACAGAATGTCCAACGTTTGCCTATAATGTGCTTTGAAAATAGAAATCTCAACCCAACCAGTATCCTAGCACATATTGGAAATCCTTCTTCCTACATATTCCATAATTGTGCTAATTTCTGGAACAATGTGATAATAACCTGCAGCACATCCATTAATGTCCTTGTTATTCTAGACCAATATTTCCAGCTTATTGGGCAAGTCCATTTGAAGTGAAAAACATCTCCAGTCTAAGGGCCTTATCATGAGTTTGTTGGCCGTGGACCGCCGTACCTGTGGTCCGAACATCACGAGCTCGACAGTCTGACCGCCATATTATGAGATGTGCAGATTGCATTTGGAAAGGCCGCGGCTGAACCGCCAACACCGCCAAAAACATCGTAGATCTTCAGGGTCGCGGTTGGGGAAAAGCAGCTGCCAGAGGGCGGTAGAGGGGATTTCCACCACTGTTCATTTTATGAGTTGGCTTTTCCACGCGGTGGCCAGCTTCAAGTTGGCAGAAGCAAAGGATTTGGGCTGCGTACTCACTCTTTTCCTGTGATTTCGGTCAGAGTTTCACATGGATCCCTTTCTTCAGTTCCATCCTTCACAGAGGCATCCTCACCCGAGGATTATGACCATGTTTGCTGCGATATACAGTTGAGTTTTTTTGTGCCATATACCCATTGCCTGGACTGTCCACATATAGGCCCGACTCCGGCAAGGGGTAGACAGTATTTTTCCACATGTATCATGCATATGTTTCCATCCGACACACATGCAGTCGAAATGCTCACCCAGGCATTGATACATATGGAAAAATAATAACCACTGCTGCAAAATCTCCGCAGCCACACACAGGCACTCTGATACTCGTAATACAGCGGTCTGAAGATCACAGGTGCTGCAGTCTCCTGGCGGCTGTAGCTGCAGTGTTCGGTCGGTCACACCATCCAACTCATAATCAGGCCCTAAGTTTCACATCTCGGGCAATTCAGGGTATGAGATTGCCACAAGTGCCAGAGGCATTTGAGTGCATAGTAGTTTTTGCACATCTACCTATCTATATTGGATGAGTTGGAGTGCGGAAAAAAAATATGTACTTAACTTTTAATTCGTCAGCAGAATCTTGAATAACAGTGATGCAGCATTGTGCTTTGCTTTTGTCTTTTAACACGTTTCCGAAATGATGTTTTTTTTCATGAGAACTATCCATCTATTTAAAAATAAAGGCGCCAAAATACAAATTTTCTGGTTTCAAATGTTAAATTCTATAGCTTGGATTCATTTCTCACGTTGTTACATTCCCCTACTTCCTTGTTGAAATGCACCCTCTTCCTAATACTTACGACACCAGTTGCATGTCAGGCCAGCCGAAGAATGCTACAGTGTCAAGTAAAATAATTTACCAATGCCTTCTGTTGCGCTTTCTCTCTGGCCAAGCAAAGACTTCAATGTTAGGGCCTGGACTCTCAGTTGATTTTTTTTGTTCTGTATATGAGAGCCTTGTTTCCTGGTCTTCTGTGCTTCAGATTCCATTCTCGCCAGGGCCAGTGGTATCTAGCTTCTTTGACAGAGGTTAAAGGGTCCTACAGGACTTCTTGCTGCAGGCGTAAGGAAATAATGAGACAAACATGAGCTAGATTAGACCTGCCACCTCCTCCGCAGTAAATTGGCAGCTGCACTGCACAGTTCAAAAATAATAAAGAGAAACAGGATAACTACTGGAGACAGAAAAGGAAGACGGTCATCAAAATAAAATATGAAAGCTTGTGAAGATCTCTCTGTGGTTTAATAAGGGACAGCATGCCACTGCACACATTGCACAACGAAAAGTATTACAGAGTACAGTCCTGGTTAGTTGGATATTCCTTCCTCATGCTCCAACACTGGAAAGTCTTGCAAAAAAAACAGAGGATATTTTTCTCTCCAACTGTCCATTTTGCTGAGATTCTTTAAATCAAAGTGGCAATGCAGAGGCAAAGCAGACCAAGGGAGCGGGAATTTCGAGTTTAGAGGATTCCCTGTTCTACCTGGAGTCTAATTTATGCTGGTTTTTACATCTGTGTCTTTCAGCTGGTTACAACAGCATAAACCTTTGACCTGGTGCCCCACCCTCCACAGGTGCATGAGGTCATAGAAAAGCTTTCCCCACCATATAAAGGGCATGGCATCCATCACTAGATGTCTTACCCAGACCATCCATGCAACTTATGGAAGTCCAAGGGAGAGAAAATTCACAATGGCTTCCAAGCATAGGGAGTAATCTTTCTGTGTGTCGGGCCGTTGTTTTTGAGGTCTCACATACTGACCGCACTTGGAGTCCAACCATTGCTTACCATTCCTTGGCTTCTTTGTCACTCTTATTTGCTCCCTCCTAATTGGTTAGCCCTTGACAATGTTATTCCTGTCTATTCATTTTGAGCATGGATCTAATATTGATTTATTTACTTTGATTAGTCTCCTTCTGTCGTCCAACCACTGCTTAATGAGTTTCAGGTACTTTTTTTTTCTTCTTCCTATCTGTGTTGCTTCTTTCTGTTCCGCACCTTGTTGATTCTTCCCCACCCACCCCCCACTTGCTTTCAGTGTTTCTTTTTATACTCCCACCCTTATCTGTGAGGCTTCTTTCCTCCAATCTCAAACCTCCCACTGTCCGTGTTGTTTCTTTACTTCCATCTCCCACCCTCCCATTGTCTGTGTTGCCCGCCACCAACCATAGGAAATAAAAAGCCTGTGATGTGGCCGCATGGCCACATCATGGTGCTTTTTTTTACCACCCATTGATGGTTCCTCTGGTTTTCCTTGTTGCCCATTACCACCCTCCCTCTGGTTGTCCGTGTTGTCAAAATCCACTAACCATGACAAAAAAAAAGTTTTATGGCGCAGGGTTTGTCATAGCATTTTTTTTCTAACCTTACTTTTAGGGCTGCTGTACAACATTGCTAAAAGACATTGGCTTTGCCAATAACTTTCTCATGGGAGTGACTTATTGGCTTTGCCAATTCGTTCTTTGTTTTTTTAAAACACAATCCCGCTTTGGTAGTTTGTTTTAAAGAAACAAAGGGCATTATTTATGAGGCCCATACGCCACTGTAGCATCACTTTTTGTGGCGCTGGGGCAGCATAAAAATTGTGCCACACTGCGCCATATTTACAAAGTGACACACTTAGGCAGATGTGTCACTTTGCAAACCCCTGTGCTACATTATACTTGCAACATGTATAATGTATGCAAGGTGAACTTTCCGGTGCAGAAAAGACCCATAGAAGTGTTGCAGTAAAAAATATGAGAGTTCACTGCAACACTTCTACAGCTTCACTGCATCAAATCCTTACGCTTGCTTGAAGCAGGAGTAAGAGGTGACGCCGGCCTTTTCACATATGGCTTCCCCCATGTGAAATGACACATTGATGGAGCCGTGTCTGTTTCCAGACACCCTCCAGCAATGCACCATTTTTGCACCGACAGATGGCAGGATTCCTGACATATCTATCAATCCTCGTGACATGGTGCGACGTACAGTAAATACGGGGATCCATGGTGTCGCAAGGAGGGCAAACTGAAAAGTGTTGCATTGCTGTTTTACCTCAGCGATGCAACACTTTTCATAAATGAGGCCAAAAATATTTTTCATAGGTGGCACATCAAACATGGTGCCTACTCGACAAAGGACCAGCTCTTTCTGTGGAACTGCCTCAGAAGCAGCTTAGCTGAAAGCACAGCGATCTCGGCCTGCAAGTCGGGGATCTCTAAATATGAACAGGTGGCCCTACACCTGGTAATCAGAGGTCAAAGCCATTGTTGACTGGGTGTACTGATGGGCTGCCTGCCAGGCTTATTTGCCCCCCTGAATGTGTTTACCAATTTGTATATTTCCTCCACAAATTCTTAACATTAAATAATGATACATAAACGGTCAAACTCCTATCAAAGTCCAATATTCACATTTAAGTTTCTAGACTAAAATCATCAAAACTTTGGCGAAGTTTCTGAAGACTTCCATAAAACTTTTCAGAGTTCGTGTAAACAAAATGTCATAACCTTTCAGAACCTCCCTCCCTTCCCCTGTCCCCAGCCCTCTTGTGCCATTTTCATGGAAGTTATCAGTCCTTTCAGATATCAGTCAGATTGTGCAAGAATCAAGGGTATTTTCAAAGCACCTGGCGCCTTTTCACTGCACAAAAAGCAAAATGGAACAAAAAGTGAAAGCCTGCAAAGTGTTAATAAAACAAAACGCATTAAACATGCTCTTTTCCTTCAGATTGTCAGGCTTTGTTCCTTTGAACAATACAGAATAGATCTTTTATACATTGTTAAATCGCCACAGTCACGAAGCACTGATAATGGATTTCACGATTATCTAACTGAACGGTATTCCTTGTTCCAGCTTCAGCAAGAGAAATGGTGAATTGGTTCAGTTAGGACTGTAGGTGGTGATCAACAGCTGGAAAGTATTTATGAAAGGAACAGCAGTGTAAATGTCAGGGAAAGAGTTTGGGATGATGTTCTTTGTAGGCGATGGGGATTTCTGATTAGATTAGATATACTTTGGTTTAGATGAGGTAGGGTCATAAATTGGGGGAGAGGAAAAGGATTAGTTAAACTATTGTGGATATTCCATATGCACTCCTTGGAATTTGGTTCCTTGAATTATAGATGTAGGTGGAGATTTACTAAGATTTTACACCGCGTTAGCTTCACAAAAGTGACACAAAACGGTGAAAAATCTTTTTTTTCTGATTTACTTTCCAGCACTAAATTTGTTTTCTTATTTACTTTCCAGTGCCTTGCGACCCTCGTGGGTGAGTAGCTGTGCTTTACCAACCCCTGATTTATTGAAATAAGGTGAAAGTAACAAAAAGCTACGCAAAGCGCCTCTTTGCATTACTTAGCACCAAGGGTGCGTACCATGGGTGGAGCAAGGGCGTTCCAGTGCAACCACCAAAGCTTTCTGACACTAAACCCAATTTACTAAATAAAGTAGACAGGGTTTAGAGTGCGAAAACTGCGCCCTTTTAAAGTAGGCACAAGTAAAGAGAAAAATCCTTTCATTTCTCCTTCCTTTTCCAGCTTTGTACATGTGCTTCACTATACCTGACACATACAAAGAGGGAAAATGTTATAAGTCAGTCTATGCATAGTATTTTGTACTGGAAGGGTATCCTTCGAGTACAAAACCTGTGTGTTTAACTGCCTGACATGACGGTTGTAGGCTTTTACCTCAACTGTTAATAAATACTTATGACAAGAACAAGGCCTCCGCGTATGGATTGAACTAGGACACTATGCTAGACTCACGGAAACACCCTTGCACCATGGCACACAGATGTCTCCCTGGCACACAGTATCTGATTTCAGTGCTAGTGCTAGGGAAAGGGGAGGAGAGTCCCATATTTCAGTAAATTTGCCGCTCTCCTTCTCTCTCCTTTTCATGCAGCGCAGGGCAGCTTTGCAGCTTCTGCAATGCTCTGCATGAAAAAGCATAAATCTGTCCTATAGAGTGCAAAAATAGAATATCTCCCAAAAAAAAGAAAAATTCAAATACCAACAGAAATCAGTATGCAACAATTACACACCAATAGCATTTTTCCAGAAGCAATAGAAAACAATTGGCATTTCTCCTGGTGTGGGGAAGGTAAAGAATAGATAGAGGTGGGTGCAGTTGCAAAGTCTCTCGATTTGAAACTGCACATTTTTTTAATAAATTCGCACCCACATTTACTAAAAGAGTTCACACAATGCGCAGCTGCTAGTAAAGCTGCTGCTCTGCTTTGCATGAATGGGAGAAAGCAGATCGGCTCCATATCTACTAAAAACTGGCAAAGTTCTACTCTCTGCTGGTGCTGGAGCATTTCTGGCAGCCATGTGCCAACACAGGCACCCTTGCGTCATAATGCAAGTGTGTCTGCATTGTGGTCAGCACCGTTTTTGTGTTGGAATGTGTCTCTTCCTGCAGACAACTACGCTTTAAGGCAATGTGCCAAAAAATGCAACATACATGCAAGAGTGAAAACGAGGCGAAATAAAAAATATTTCTCCTCAGTATGCCAGCTTCAAGGAGGTGCAGGATTTTAGTACAAATCCATCCCTATGATTCATTAGATATTCAGAGATATAGATTTGCATCAAAATCCATGGGTGAATGCACAGGAATGCCCATGCACCACCCATGGAATGCCCAGGGGCATAGCTTCAGGGGGTGTTTGGGGTGTTACGCCCCCCTAATAAATGTATTATTTAGCAAATAGTTTGGTACAGGAGCTATCAGGTTGGCATGGTAAGGTGTCTGTCAGATTTCACCAGAGATTTTTAAATACTCACTCAGACAAAAGCACACACACTCTTCTTTTTTGGTGGTCTTAAAACATGGGTATTTTACAAAATACAGTATTTCAATTACGACTCACAAATCTGCACTCATTTCCCTTTACATTGGCCCTTAAACCTCCTCATTCACTGCTTCTCATTTAATAATTGGAGAGGATGTGGCCTTGCAGACAGAGCTGCCGACTTTGGAGCTGGGGAACCAGGCGCCAGCTCAGCACCCTAGGCGTCCTAAAGTTAGGACTCCTAACTTCTGTGAATACCGAAAGTCTTAAAATTAAGATTTTTCTCAGTTTAGTAGTAGTAAAGTTAGGAATCCTGGGGCAGATTTATGAGGCTCTTGCGCCTCCTTGCGCCGCGTAATGGGACACAACTGCGGCGCAAGCAATGCGCCCTATTTACAACGATGCGTCACATTGGAAACCCCTGCGCCATAAGGAGGCGTTCCTGCACAGGGGGGGCGTTCCTGCGCAGGAACGCCTCCTAAAAGTGGCTGAGTGAAATCTATGAGATTTCACTCAGCCACTTTCTACGTCAATTCCTTACGCCTGCTTGAAGCAATTCATTGGATAGGTGGCTTCTGTGCATTGCAGGAGTCATGTCGCACTTGCGACATGACTCCTGCAATGCGCCGCCCGTATGCCGAGAGCTGCGTCACGCATCCTCACTTCCTTGCACCATGGTGCGCCGCAACATAAATGCGGCGCACCATGGGTGGCGGAGCAGTGGCGCACTGTAGCGCATGTTAACTGGCGCATCCCTGGGGATGTGCCAGTTAACATAAATCTGCCCCCTAAACTTTAGGACTCCTAAACTGAGAAAAATCCTAATTTTAAGACTTTCGGTATTCACAGAAGGCATTAAGGAGACCTAAAGTAAGGAGTCCTAACTTTACTACTACTAAACTGAGAAAAATCCAAATATTAAGACTTTCAGTATTCACAGAAGGCATTTAGGAGTCCTAAAGTTAGGACTCCTAACTTCTGTGAATACCGAAATGAGTAAGTGCCTTCTGTGAATACCAAAATGAGTAAGTGCCTTCTGTGAATACCAAAATGGTAGTAAGTTTAGGATTTTGTCTTAAGTTAGTTCTGTGAATCAGGCCCATAGTAACGAGGCCCAGAAGTCATATGTGATATAAATGGTTCCTTACTGAGTACTGACCCTAGAATATCGTAGTACAAGAATATACAAGAGAGAACAACGAAGAATAAGCTATTGAAATATAAGTGCATATTGAAAATTAAAGATTTAATATTACTAACTCCGTATCCACGTTTCTTGGAGCTATATATGTCGAAAAGATACATATGGGGAGTTAGTTATGGAAAATCTAGGTTTATTTAATTTTTTATATTTTATTTTTGAAATTTGTCATTGATATGGTGTCCCATAGATATTCTGGTGTCCATATTCAGAGTGCACACCAACTTGAATACGCCTTCAACAATTATACTACACTGCGTGTCTTTTCCTAAATTTAGACCACATGGTGGGTTGGCCTCTGTGTTTTTTCTGGCAAGTCTGTGTGACTTTCACTTAAAGTATGTGCAGTGTCATGGTCAACAACAATCTACTAGCCTATTTCCTTGCCTTCTGCTCTGGCACTCTTCAAACCTTTTCCTCCTATCACAGTAGAGCAAACGCATTAGCCGAAGTACCACTGAAGGACCTCCTCCTTTGGCGAGGCACTCATGAAGATGCACAATCAGGAGGTTCATGGCTTTCATTTCAAGGTCAACTCACACATTGTACATGCCCTTCATGCAACATGACTCTTTCTGCAGCACTACCCTCTACAGGATTGCCGTCCAGAGCCTCTGTGTTGTTTCAGGTCAAGCGGTGGAGACATGATGGTGATAAAGCCTGTTGCGCTCCTGAAACAAGCTCCATCTTGTTAAATTATTTCTTTTGGCTCCATCTTATTAAATGAATGTTTTTAGGCCTGGCTGCCATTTTTTGAGTTTAACTGGGGGCTTTCTGCATAAGGTAGAGGGGTGGATCAGGTAAGCCCTGCACCTTTGCACCTCTAGCTTACAGAAGTGAAGTTAGTCATATGAGCTCACGTCTACAGATTGGGTCCCTCGACTTTCGCCTATAGGCTTCCTGCAGCCTCAGGGAATGCCCTATGATCTTCTGCACTTTTGCACAGTGCAAAATTTGATATTAGGATTTTCGATGCTGCTGGATCTAGTAATACCAGAATGTCTCTTACTATATATGGTAGCATCGGATTTGCTACAACCAGATGCGCTATTTGCATTTCCACTTTATCGCTGCCTAAATGCTTATAGTGGACATTTTTGACTGCAAGTCTGAGCCCCCTCAGTAGTATTTATGGCCCAAGTTTTTCCCCAAAATTCTAGCACATTTTTTAATCCCAACCTTTTCGATGGCAAGTCACTTTCCCACAGACGCTTTGTGATCCTGGCCCTTAGATTACAAAACGATGGAATCAGATATGTGATTGGTTTCTTCCTTGATTACCATCTAAAGCAAACCACCTTTAGTTACATATTGTGCGAAGTATATCATGGCGCAGCATCAGATACATTGTTATATTTCTGCGAGCCCATTGCATTCATTAATTTCTTCTTTTAATCCATCCAGTCTTCCATTTTCATTTCGCTTTTTATCATTCCTCGTTCTCTCTGCATCCATGTTTTTTTCCCCAATCTTGGCTCACACCCACAATTGTGTCTTGGTATTCTTCCGGTTATTTATTTTGGTTTGCTTCTCTTTCTGTCTGAACAAAAAGTCACAGTTCAATGTTAAGAGCCATAACGCGAATTTAGTCCGTTCACTGACAGCCCCGCTTAAGCTGGTATTTTTTTCCATCAGATTTCTATTAATATAAACAAAGGAGCAGCAACTCTGCTGAGCATACAATAAAAGCAATAAGCCAAAATGCAATAGGAGCCATCAATAGTGCAATATTCGTTTGGAAGAACCCAGGTCAAAAACATAGGCAATATTATTGACAGCAATATAGTCAGGGTGAAGCGAGGTCCCAGAGTAGTTGTTGTAGTAAGGGTTATGAAAGTGCAGCGAGTGACAAACAAACAAAACAATCAACCAATTCCACTCACGGCATCTGCACCCCCTCCCCCTCACGGAAGTGTTCACAGAGCAATAGAACAGGAGACTTCCCCCTCCCCGGACGCTACGTATGTCCTGCACCACAGCCCAATGGGCAATCGCAGAGGAGGGATGCTGTGGTCCAACATCAAAACTTAGGTATCACTGTAGCAGGGATCCAATAGGGGCATATACAGGTCAGGGGGGACCCCCTAGGCAGTAACATAATCCTCACTTTCGCTCTCATCCCCCTGAAAGTCAGCCAAGATGGTGTCCCATGCTCTTGCGAACTCGATGGGTCTCAGACCCGGACACGCTTCATGGACCAAAGCAATTCCTACCCACGTCGCCTAGAGCAATACATCCTCCCGCCAAGTGGGGGCCCTCAGCATGTTTCCAGAGCATATTAATTCTACGCTTTGCCAATTTCAAGGCTAGATCAATGATCCGGGTAGTGACCCTATATTTGGCAGGGCGAGGATAGATGTTCAAGATGCAAAACCGGGGCGAAGGTGTGAGAGCATTGTCTATAGCCTCTGCTAAAAGACGCACCACCTCATCCCAATAAAAAGGTTAGCTGAGTACACCCCCAGAGCATGTGAAGCAGAATGCAGGAAGCAACACAACAGCAGGGACAATCAGGTGGGGGCGGTAGAAAATAAACACTAAGGGGATCATTATGATGGCGGAAGGACTGCCACTCCTTCCGCCATCACATAGGATAATCCCACTGACGAATTAGGATGGCGGTGGGAATCCAAATCTGTCCCCGGCGGACGGAAAGTCCGTCTGCCACGGTTCCGCAAGGCGGTCCTTTTCCGCCCACCTTGAGGGAAATGCACAGCATGGCATTTTAGCATTGCGTACGGTGCTGCAGCCAGCAGCACATTCCTTAATGTTAAATGCCCTGGATGCGCCCGCAAGCATGGCAGGCACATCCTGATTGCAGAGGTGGGACTGCCGCAAATCTGGCGGGCAGTCCGAGCACCGCGACGATGGTGGGCGGACTGATGCACGACATCGTATTGAGCCCCTACCTTTCAGGGGTGTGAGGTATGCCCGGTGAAGAACGTAAACATTTATTAATCTGAAATGGATATTCTGAGTGATCTTAGGCACCACCTCTCACAATTTAGCCCAGTCTCTGTCAGTCAATGGAGTCTCCAGATCGGTGTCCCAACACTTCCATAGTACTGCAAGGGTAATACAGGCATCTTCCTGCAACACGGCATGCAATCCCGCGACCAGGTGGCGGGTTTTTGCGGATTCACACAAGAAACAGTTACTATGGAGGTACCCAGGCTCCACTCCGCACTTGCCCCAAAGTGTGTGTACAGCTGAAGTCAGAGTACCATAAAGCAGAGACTGACCCACCAGGATGTCAAACTCTAAGCATAAGTTAGCAAACGGTTGCAAGACACCATCTGCCTACAACACACCTACTGTATCCAGACCTGCTGCATCACAGTCCAATAGTCATCTCTCCTCCACCCCAGGTAATTGCATCACCAGTGTCCCCAGAGTAGAGTACAATCCAGAGAGCATGGGGAGTGAATCCTCACCCTACTAAGAGCCCTCATCCAGCATGCTCTGAGAACCATGATATCATGGCGACCCAAAGGGGCTGCCCACCTCGGATTTAGTATAAGGGTCCAAAGCTGACTTGAACCTAGGACTCCGACAAATGCATTAATCCCTGGTCCTCCCTCTCTGGAAACCAGCCCATACACCACTGCAACTGCGCCGCCAGATAATATGAATAGAAATCAGGGGCATTCATCCCACCATCCGACTGACGAATTAGGATGGCGGTGGGAATCCAAATCTGTCCCCGGCGGACGGAAAGTCTGTCCGCCACGGTTCCGCAAGGCGGTCCTTTTCCGCCCACCTTGAGGGAAATGCACAGCATGGCATTTTAGCATTGCGTACGTGCTGCAGCCAGCAGCACCTTCCTTAATGTTAAATGCCCAGGATGCGCCCGCAAGCATGGCAGGCACATCCTGATTGCAGAGGTGGGACTGCCGCAAATCTGGCGGGCAGTCCGAGCACCGCGACGATGGTGGGCGGACTGATGCACGACATCGTATTGAGCCCCTACCTTTCAGGGGTGTGAGGTATGCCCGGTGAAGAACGTAAACATTTATTAATCTGAAATGGATATTCTGAGTGATCTTAGGCACCACCTCTCACAATTTAGCCCAGTCTCTGTCAGTCAATGGAGTCTCCAGATCGGTGTCCCAACACTTCCATAGGACTGCAAGGGTAATACAGGCATCTTCCCGCAACACGGCATGCAATCCCGCGACCAGGTGGCGGGTTTTTGCGGATTCACACAAGAAACAGTTACTATGGAGGTACCCAGGCTCCACTCCGCACTTGCCCCAAAGTGTGTGTACAGCTGAAGTCAGAGTACCATAAAGCAGAGACTGACCCACCAGGATGTCAAACTCTAAGCATAAGTTAGCAAACGGTTGCAAGACACCATCTGCCTACAACACACCTACTGTATCCAGACCTGCTGCATCACAGTCCAATAGTCATCTCTCCTCCACCCCAGGTAATTGCATCACCAGTGCCCCCAGAGTAGAGTACAATCCGGAGAGCATGGGGACTGAATCCTCACCCTACTAAGAGCCCTCATCCAGCATGCTCTGAGAACCATGATATCATGGCGACCCAAAGGGGCTGCCCACCTCGGATTTAGTATAAGGGTCCAAAGCTGACTTGAACCTAGGACTCCGACAAATGCATTAATCCCCGTTCCTCCCTCTCTGAAAACCAGCCCATACACCACTGCAACTGCGCCGCCAGATAATATGAATAGAAATCAGGGGCATTCATCCCACCATCCGTCGTCACTTGTTGCAATTTGTCCAAAGCGACTTACCTTCTCATCTTATTCCAAAAAAGGTCAATATCAGCACCCAGATGCCCTGGGGTAACAGTGTTGCACTTTACAATTGCTGATTGATTGATTGATTTAAGGATAGAATTGAGGTCCAGAAAGATAGCACATGGTAACCCCAGTGGGGGTGGCACAAATAATACTAACGGTGGGGCAATGCCACCATTTTAGCCAAGCGATGCAACCTGCTACTGAGAGACGCAAGGTCTTACAAAATCCCATGCTCACACTCAGGGCAGTCACAGCCCTGTGAATATTGCCCTGTAAGAGGTCAGGAAGAGTCCGGTATATGCAAACTCCCAGATATTGCACCACAATTGGTTCCCAATGCATGCCACTCAGTTCATGAGGCTCTTATATGTCACCACTGATAGAAAACAGACTCACTTTCAGACTGTTCACCCAAAGGCCTCCATAAAGGCCATGAGGGGATTAGCTGCCCGCTCAGAGTCTGCGCCCAGATCATGTAGGCAAAGCACCATATCATCTGCGTAGAGGGAGATGAAATGAGTCAAAGTGTGGGCCCAAATCCCAGTAAATAACAGGTCACTACACGTCCTGTGTGCCAATGGCTAGACTGCAATGGCACAAAGCAAAGGGAATAGTGGACAAACCTGACAGGTGCCAGGTCACACAACACACTGTTTTGAGATTGTGCAAACCTGTGTGAATCCTGGCAACAGGATCAGCACACAATAAGAAAGGTCTAGTAAACAAATTGGGGCCCTAATCCCATCTAAAGCATGACAGCACAGAGAAAATCACGGACCCTCACTGAAGAGAGCCAGGAGTTGTCTGACATTGAGAGCCATACTTCAGCCCCAGTATAAACTTGAACCAGTTAGTGTGTATTAAACGAGGCATGAGGGAGAGCAGACAGTGTGCCAGAATGCCACTAAGAATCTTATAGTCAATGTTTAAGATTGACAAGGGTGAAAGGCGGTGACGTCTGTGGCAAGTTTTCACAGGCTTGAGTAGGGGGACAATAAGGGCCTCTCGCAGAGTGGGGGGCAACATTCCAACTGACAATGTGTGCTGATAAAAGACCACCAACGGGGGACGGGCAAGAATATCAAGATAAGCAGCATAAAATATTACCGGGTGGCCATCGGTTCCCGGAACTTTACCGCCGGCCATACGCAAACCTCAAACCGGATCTCCTCCTCTGTGACGTCCTCCCCCAGTGCATCTACTACCTCCAGAGACAACTACCGAGGCAGTAAGGCAGTAAACCAGTCAGGAATAACAGAGTTCCTGAGGGACCTCCTGGGCCGCACATAGGTAAGTGTAAAAGCCTGAAGAGGTGTGATTGATCTCACCCTGGGTGTAGTGACGGGTAATGTTTGGAATGATCAATTCCAGGATAAGCGATCCACAGCAGGAGGGGTATCCAATGAAGCCAGAAAGGGGGCAGGTCTATCTCCTTCAGTGTGCGCCCTGACCATATATAACTGGTGATCTAAACCATGGAGAAGCTTCACATGTTCCACCACTCTCTCCTTCTTGTCCTGTATCTCCTGCTGGAGGTTGGGTCTCTCTGGGCATAAGCTCTCTAAATTCTGGAGGGTCCGCTCATGGACGACAAAATTCCACAACAGGGCTGTCTGAACCCCCTCAGGCTCCCAAAAACAATTCCCCATAATAACAACCTTAAAGGCCTCCCACTTCACAAGCAGGGAAGAAGCTGAACCAGCATTCTCATCAAAATAGTTACCCTACCAAACTGTCTCACGAAATGTGGGTTCTTCGAGGCTCATCACCCGTAGGCACCAGATAGGAATTCAAGGGTGTGTCCCACCACATTTTACCACCATCAAAATTAGATCATGGTAAAAGAAGGCGTGGGTGATATATTCAATGGACGAAATAGCCCCCAGAATATCAGGCGAGCATAAAAATTAATCAAGTCGCACATGCAGATCATGTATGACTGAGTGGAAGGAGTAGTCCAGGTGTACTGGGTGACAATGTCACCAACTATCAATCAGGCCTCAGTGACCCTGCAAACCAACACATTTCTGAGCCAGGTGAGCAAGAGGGGACTCTTAGAGTGGAGGGTGAGAGCAATCTAGATCAGTGTTGGCCACACAGTGGAAATCAGCACCAATATTGAGCGCATGAGGTAACAAAGGAGCCAAACAGAGGATAGTTTGTCCAAAAATAAAGATTTATTAATATTAGGGGAAAACATTTACAAAGAAATATTCAGATCATCCAATCGGCCTAACAAGACTGAGTAGTGCCCCTCAGTGTCTGTCCAGTTACTGGTGAGTTGGAACGGGACCCCGGGTTTCACCCACACTAAAGTTCCCCAGGCAAAGGCTGAATAAGTGGTGTACTCCAAGGCCAGGCCACCTCCTGCAGAGGGCAGCCCCCTTCTTAGCATCTAAGTGAGTTTCCTGCAGTAAGGCCACATGAACACCCCTGCATTTCAATTATGCCATACCTTATAGCACTTGGTCATACTATGCAGACCACCGACATTCTAGGAGAGGAATATGTTGTCACGTGAAACTTCCCCCATCAAACAACATTAAAGTCCAGTACCACAGGGTGCATGTACAGCAGAGGAAGTTTGCAAAGTAACACCCTGGTAGGGGAGGAGCAAGAGCAGCCAGCCGAAGGACCCCACACAACCCAAACAAACAAGAAAACCATCCAACACCCTCTCCACAAGACAGCAAGGCAATGACCCCCGATTCAAACAAAGAAACACAACAAAATACTTCTGTAGGCGAGGAACACACCCACATTTGAAGCAGAGGGGATGTGAAACCAAGGCACAGACCTTCAAAAGGGAAAGGGGATTCCCCAACAAGGCACCCAGAACCAAGTAGCAAATGAAAGAAACTATCAGGGTCCAACAAGGGAGGGAAAAAGGGAGCGCTTCCTTCGCGTCCGAGAGGCAGAGGGCAAAGCCCCCTGCTCGCAGGCACAATAGAAAGGAAGAAACAGCTGAGGGATCAAAATGTGAAGCACATACACAAACATTCCCTATAAGATATTACATCCATGAACCACATCTGCAGTTTGTGGAGCGACGTAGTTGGGCCCCAGCTCCGATTGTTATGCACGGAAAAGTCAGACTCCTAGCCCATGTCAGGACCACTGGGCTTACAGCACAGGCGAATGCCATTCATAGCTGGAAGTCTCAATGTTATCTACCACCTGAAAAGCGCACTGGTGATCCCTGTGCACTTGATCCAATGTCAGGGCGCCACTGCACCATCTACAATTCCAGGGTAAACTTGGAAGATACCTGGTAAAGCCCCAAGGACTTCAGACTCCGGTCAAGCCAGTCCCACACCTCACCCGTTTCTAGGAAGAATCTTGAGCCCTGGTCAGTGACAACCCACAGACATGTGGGGTAAAGCATGATGCATTTAATATCTAGGTCTCAGACCTTGCATTTGGCTTCCATGAATGAAGCTCTCTGTCATTGCTCTGCAAGCATGAAATCCGGGAAGAGCATTAATCAACTGTTATCCACTTGCAACTCCACAATGTCTCTGCCACATTTAAGGATATGGTCTCTGTGCCCTGAAGTGGAGATGGTTCGCCACTATAGGCCCAGGCACTCCTCCAAGAGGCAGCAGGTGGGCTGGCACCCTATGGGCCCTCTCCAATGCAATAAAGGGGGATAAATCTTTAGGCGCCCCCCTCTCCTGTAACAATGTTTTCAAGAAAGTTTACCATGTCCATGCCCTATGACCTCTCAGGCATACCCAGCACTCGGATATTTTTCCTGTGGGCATGACCATCAAGATCTTCCACACGGGCTTCAAAAACACGTTTGCGGCCCACCTCCTCCTCCATCTTGGTTGTCAGATCTTTAATAATTAATTAATGCATTTCCCAACTTGCGGTGTTCAGCCCTCGGGAGGCCGCGGTCAACCACTGCTATATCTATTTTATGTTTAAGGGTTTCCTTAGAGCGTATAATACACAGATGGATACAGTCCAATGTGTCCTTGAAGATCAGCACCAAATCTGCAGCTGCGCAAGATTCCTCAGTAGGCACAGGAGATTTTCTGAGCCCGGACCTTGGACCTCCTTCCCACAGCCCGGGCACAGTATATTGACAGGTGACAGAGTGGAAGCAGAGGGAGTTAGAGAATGCCAGTGCAAGCCACCTGTTTGTAGAGTCGCCTGAGGCAGGAAAGGAACCTGCACAAAACCTATTGGTAGACAATACCACACAAGGAGATTTATCAAACAGCAGGGATCAAGAGGTCAAGGCCAAGCGAGAGGATTCACAAATTCAATAGCAAAGTGGCACCCCCACCAGCATTCACTACAGGGGACACAGGAGGGGGAAACCAGTGATTGTGTGGGAGGGAAGCCACAGGGACCCCTAGAGGCCGCACAGGAGACTCCAAATGTCATCTGCCATTGCCACTAGGCAGCACCAAACGGTTGCTCCCTCAGGACTCACTCAGTCAGCACACAGTAAGGCTCTGCAGTGCAAAGGGAAGAGATCACATGCTCCTCACACAATATACTTCTGGGGTAACTGGCAGTAAGGGTCCCCCACTGCGCCACCGGTGCTCTCCCTCTCAGTCCTCCAGGGCAGTCAAGAAGCAAGATAGAGCAGTGATGCAGGCTAAGAAGCCTTCCAGAGCAATTAATTCCCCAGCCATAGACATGAACTCTGGCTACAGACCAGAGACACAGGACAGCCCCTGTACTTCACAGAGATTTTCCCCCAAGCCGGTCAGGGAGAAGAGAAGGCCAGAAGGAGGCGGCAGCAGTTTGTCTGTAGCCGGTTGAGTCCCTGGGCCCACACAGTTTAGGCTGCAGTCTTCGGCAAAGCGTACAGGGCCCAGAAAGTCCAGAGGGCTGCTCCACTATATCACTCCAACAGTAAAAGGGGCCCTCCATGGCAGCCCCAGTAAATCTGGATGACCCCCTCCATCTTGAGGAGTGAGCTGGCCTAAAGAACAGGGCAAATGCAGAGAGCAGCCATCTTGGCAGCAGCGCAGCCGGGCCCAAAAACTTAATTAGGGTGCTGCAGCCAGCATTCTCAAGGTTTCCTGGAATCAGAGGGGGCTCCCCAATCCCCCTGCAAAAAAAATCATGGGGTTTGGGTTTGGGTCCCCAGGGGCCAATATCACCAACAGAATTGGGTCAGATGCCAGGAGCTCCCGCAAGGCGTACTCCATCAGGCTTTGGCCACGCCACCCAATATTGCAAGTTCTTCATTAAACCATTGTCCAAGGTTACTGGTTTCTTGTATAAGTCGGGGACTCACATACTCATTGAGAAGCTGTAAGGGGACAGTTGAGAAACTGAGAAATTGACTGCAGCAGGCAGGATTTGCATTGGAGGAGCCTCCAACATAAGCCAAAGACTGACATTGTTTATTTATTGACAACATATCCCAACTCGTCTCTGCAACACTGTGGCATTTAATCAAAAGGCAACTTGATTGGTATGAGCGGAAACAGAAATAAGTGTTCTCTATGAACAGCTGGCTCATAAACCATCATAGGTTCTTGAATGAGTATTTGCATTAGAGGAATAGGGTCAAGACTGATTTGCATATATTTTGATCTAAGCTGAGGTGACATGGTGGTAAAAAGAACAAATGGTTGGAATGTTACCCTTAGCAATTGCCAGTTGGTAGACTTAATGCAAGTATCCCTCAAATCACCTTTTTTTCTGTTTGCTTTACCGCCGTAAGCGGGGAGGATATTCCCAGACTTGGGCTCTGTGCTCACTGTGCCACTTGAATCAAGCTACACCCGACTGATGAGCCCCAGTCCAGGGCTAATCAGTCGGGTGTAGCTTGATTCTGGTGGCACTCTGGGGTTGCCTGTGTTAATTTCCAAGAAGGACCTGGCCTGGCACCACTTCAGGATGGACTGTTCCTGTCAGAGCAGGGTTTGCTTATTGCTGGGTCCAAACTGAGGTAATATGGTGGGCAGAAGAGCAATGGGTTGGCATGCTACCCTGAGCAATTGCCAGTGGTTAGATTTATTGCACACATTGCTTCCATCTTACTTTGTCTGTTTGATGGACAGTCCAAGGTGGCAAGTGTATGCCCAGATGTGGTTCCAATACTCACTGTACCAATGGAACCAAGATACAACTTACTGATGAACCCCAATCAGAGCAAAAACAATCTTGGCTTGCATGTGCTCTTGTTCAGGGAGGACCTGGCCTGACAGTTCAGGCTGGCCTGATGCTCTTGGAGCAGGGTCAAGACTGATTTGCATATGGCTTGGTCTAAACTGAGGTTTAATGGTGGGCAACAAAATGATGTGTGGTTGCGTGCTACGCTGAGTGATTACAAATGGTTAGAATTATTGCAAGCATTCCTTTAATCATGTTTTGTCTGTTTGCTGCATTAGAAGATGGGCATTGCATTCTACTGAGAGAGCTGGGTAGTTTCTTTGAATTAATTGTGCTTTTTCTCTACCATGGTCCTTGGATAATGTATTTATGATATTCTTTGGGGCTCTCTTGCTTATTTTTTTCAACATTAATTTCATTCCTAGAAGTTCACAGCTTCTACTTTATGCTAATAGAAATTGATAGAACTGCTCACTAAAGAAGGATTGAGTGTATGCAGTAATCATCAACAATATGTTAGCACTTAAAGTAATCCAGAAGTTCATAATAGCCGAGGTACAAAACAGCTTTTCCCATGCCATAAAACTAAAATATGCTTTTATTTTTCACCATGAGATTGTCACACACTGAAAGAAACATACATGCCTGTCCAGTGGGCTGCTGCCAGACCAAAGGAAAAGTGAGTAAGAAATAATTTGGACTTTTAGCTGAGACCTTATCAACTAGTACTTGTAAGGTAAGGTACTTGTACATCCATATAGTTTGCACAGTATTTCAACATTTGATGTATTGAGTGTCATAAATTAAATCACAGGACTGTGCTCTGTGAATTGGGAAAGCAATTACTAATTAGTATCACCTGTCAAAAAGGGCTGTTTTGGCACCACTATTGATGAACTAATAAGCACACTGATTTGAAGCTTAAAAGGCTCCCGAATTTCCTACCATATGGTCTACCAAATTCTACAATCACCTTTACCATGGAGGGGAATGTTATGGCCCTCCTCATTTGCCAAAAAACCTATTGAGAAGCGATATAGCAGCATGTGTCGTAAATGCTTCATCTGAATAAATACGGTCATGGTAAATGAAATAACATCACTTTGGTAGAAGCAATGTTTATATATACACCAGAATATGGATAATTGCAGGTAAGTAAACAATTAAATTAATAAAACGAATTTCGTAGCGCTCCCTGCATGTACCAGGGCAAGTAAATTAAATATTAAAAGTGGGCGTGCTTCACTTATTGTGCCACCCACTTAAGTAGCCCTTTAAACATGTCTCAGGCCTGCCACTGCAGCCTGGTTGGGCAGTTTTAAACTGCCATTTTGACCTGGCAAAATAAACCTTTTGCCAGTCCTATAACTTCCTTTTCAATACATATGTCAACACTGAGGGTAGGCCCTAAATAGCTCTTAAATTCATTTTTTACTGTTGCAAGGCCTGCCTCTCCCACAGGATAACACTGTGTTAACTTATTACATTTAATAAGTGATAACTTTCAATTGGAGCAGGTAGAAATATCAAGTTTGATGTCTATGGAATTGTAATTTAATGGTAAAGTCTGATTTTAAATCACAGTTCTGAAAGTGCCACTTTTAGAAAGTTGCCATTTTCCTGGCTTAACCAGTTGGTGGCTGCTGCCTGTATCCTGGGTTACATGACTAGGTGAAGCTGGCAGTTTTTCTTTGTATATTGCTCCCAGACAGTGAGACAAAGGGCAAAAGATGTTGGTAGGATGGGTCATCTATGACTTGATGAGCAGCAGAATCTGTCACTTATTACACTTTTACATCACAAATGCTCTGTCCAGTCACAATCGCAAAGGGTTTGACACTTGTCTTTTGTGAACCCAGACACGCTAGAGCCAGGGCATGTACCATTAGTGGGGAATGGATGGACACACCCAGAAGGACGACCTGTGCATTCAAGGAAACCTCAATATTTAGCACCAGCAGCATCAAACAGTGCCACTCTATTTGAAAACTTCTCTGTCCCCAATGCAAACAACAGCATTACAAATCTGTAGAAAACTAGACTGCAGAGGAAATTGAAGGTCTCCATCAAATTGCCCTCCACTTCAGACCCAAAGACAGTAGCCACTCATAATTCCCTTCCCACTGTAACTGATTTACAAGAGGACAGCTAAACCCCACCCCAAACTCCCTCCCCAATCCTCAGCCCCCAACTAGTACCTGTATAACTTTAGTTGTTATAGTTCTCTGACCTGATCACCAGGTTTGTGGATTCCTGCAAGACCCCAACAGGGACCCGGCAGGGTATCACGATGTGGCGTTTGGACCAACTTGTTTGGGTGTTTGGCCTCAGGTCCAGTGTCCTGTCAAATTCCAGCAGTCCGAGATCCATAGCTAGGCATATGGCACTGAGTGGAGACACATTCGGAAGGTGTGCATTGTCGGACTCAGACACAGTATGTATTCAAGTGTGACCCCCCTGAGACCGGAGCTGTGAAAAAAATTATCTACCAATTACAGACAGTGACCTATTGTCATGGTTGCAGTATTTCTGCCATGTCCCAGTGAAGCTTTGTTATATAACAGTTCAGCCTAGGGGCACTGTGTCTACCAGCATCTCTGGGACTATTTCCAGCAGTGCATAAGAGTTCTTTGTCTCAATGGGTTCATGCACTACTCATCGAGTACCATTCATGCTGACTAGAATTAATCATTGCCTTCTGTACGAGTGTCACTCTTTTGTTGAGAGGTCCCCTGACATCGCTGTGGTTGCCGATCCTTTGCTCCTCTGTTTCCTCCATTCAGGTCCCCAATCGGCATGTTGTAGGCCAATAGAGTCCATCCATTCAAAGGCATCTTGGGGAGTCTCATATAATAGAACCCTTCCTTCATACTGGACCCGGAGCCGCACGGGGAACATCAGATTTATTTTATATCTGTTGGACTTTGGCCCTTAGGGCAGGTTCACCCCTAGACTTTTTGTGTAAAATGGTGACCTGGTGATGGTGATTTTTGGGATTTTGCGCACTTTCACTGTGTCCCAGTGGAAAGTGCGTGCGCACTCTGAGTGCATGTGCTGAGCTAGGCCTGCCCGCCCATAGGAATGCATGGGGAATGTATGTGTCCCTGGTAGTTCCTGATGCGTGGGGTGTACAGGCTTGAGTCTGGTATGTGTGAACTCGTGAGAGGGAATGCTGCGAGATGGTGTATGCAGCATGTATGTGTCTAGTAGGGATGCGCCATTTCTAGACATGGCTGTATGTGTGCTGTGAGGGTGCTGGCGCGTGATTGGCTGGAGCTGGCTGGCATGCCAGGCTCCAGGAAGTCTGGATGGGTCTGCCCGGTGGTGAGTGGGAGATTAGCATGAGTCATGTGTGGGAGGAGTGTACCTGTGTCCTGGATGGGCTGGGTTTTCCCCACACAATGCTGGCTCCGCCCCCCTGTGGTGTGTCTAATGACCCAAGCCCTGCCAGTGAATAGAGAGGGTGGTTGAGGTAAACAGAGTACTCAAGAAGCAGCTGCGACTGGTTCCGCCCCTACTCAGCACCCTCAGACAAAGGAATGCACTGTATAAAAATGGGGCTGTGTCCCCACTGAAGTTGTTCTCTTTCAGGATCCTGAGGGGGCTGTTGCTGCTGCTGGGCCAGAGGACCGCCACTTGGGGTGTCTCCCTGCCTGGAGACCCAGTGTGCTGGCTCTGGGCCCAGCTTTGCCCCTCTGCCTACTTCCCTGAACTTTTGCTGGACTTTTGGCTGTCCTCTAGCACTGGGAGCGCTGGAATTGCCTCTTAGCGCTTGGAAGCGCTTTTGTTCTGCTATAGCGCTTTGGAGCGCTTTCTTGTGGCTTGTAGCGCTGGGAGCGCTTTATTTGAAGAGGCCGGTGCCCACCCGGCATTGGCCGCCCCAAGCGAGTGCCACCTCGCTTATTTTCGAGGGTTTTGTCGCCTGGCAGGTGCCCACCCTGCTAGGGACCTTGCCACCCGTTTTTCGTATTTTCCTCGAGGGTGCCGACCCCTCGGTTTATTGAGCCCCCGCCTAGAAGTGCCGGAGACGGGCCGCCGCGCTGCCCGCAACGACCCGGAAGTGTTCCTACCGGCCGGCCAATCCGAGAGCGGGCCGACCGGAAGTCCCGCCCCCGCAGCCGCGACCTGGAAGTCAGGCAGGCCGGGGGCAGGAGAGAGGCAGGCGGAAGCTGCTGCCTACAGGGAGAGCCCCGGGGAGAGAGGAGCCCCCGGACCTTCACCAGAGCCGGTGAGTGTTGCCCCACGGAAGCGAATGGAGGGGCGCCGGGACACGTTGTCGGTGTCCGCCCCCGCCCCCTCAGCAGCGCGACCTCGCGCCCTTGTGTGTAGAGCCTGAGAGGCTCGTGGGACACGGGTATTGGATTCAGAGTCCCCCGTAAGAGGTTCCCTGCCCGCATCTTGGGTTGTTGGAGCCACGAGGCTCCAGGGGCAGCATCCAATTGTTTCAGAGCCCCGAGAGGCTCGTAAAGGCGGCATTTGTTTGTTGGAGCCTGCGAGGCTCAGGGGCAAGTTGTATTCACGAGCCCCAGAGGCTCAGAGGGCATTTGGTGTCTGTGGGGGAGTGGCCCCAGAAGGCCCCACCTTGCCCCCACCTGGTTGTGAGCCCGGAGAGAAGGCTCGAGGCGCCAGATTGTTTTGCGAGCCAGAGAGGCTCAGGGGCCATTTGTTTCACGAGCCCAGAGAGGCTCAGGAGACAGTCAGTTGGGCAGAGCCTAGAGAGGCTCCCACGTGGCCCCCTCAATTGCACCAGTTGCCCAGCACTTTGTGGGCAACTGCCACGTTTAGGACCCTGGACACTTTGGACACAGGGCGTCCTAGCCCCAACAAGGCCAGAGGGCCTAGGGACAGTCACAGGTGGTGACTTACGTGAGTTTGGCGCAATTGTACTTTTCTATGCACCTCTGAATGTAGGTTATGCTTCATGTGCTTTACCTTTACACCTCTGAATGTTATGCATTGCATCATGTGTTCTGTTTTTACACCCCTACAGGTATTGTGATACATAGGTGGTTGTTTTCTCCCTAGTGCAGGTGGTGCTAGTGAGATCCTGGTTACCAGTAGTTACTGGTTGTGTGCTATTTTGTGCTACAGTGATTTTACATGCAAAAGTATTATTTCTGAAAGTGTTACTTCTGATTCCTGACAGTGGTCCAGGTGGCCCTGTCTTGTACATATCCCCTGTAAATTCTGCCCGTGCCCCTGGCACATTGTAAAGTGTGTGTTTTATCTAATGTGTTTTGGTGTAATACAAAGGCTATTTTGATATAACCTTGTGTGGAGTTTCCTTTGTGGTGGGCCTGGGTGTTGTTGCTGGGGTGCGTGCGCAAATACTTAACTTACATCGCCTCCAAGTTTAGCCTTGCTGCTCGCACCACGTTACCTAGAGGGTGAGCAGGGGTTATCTTGGCGTGTAACTCCCTTGCCCTGACTTGGGGGGGTGGTCTCTGACTGACTTTGGCGAAAGCCCTGGCCAGCCGGGGATCCCATTTCCAACAATATCATACTCATGGAGTCTCCGTTTGATTGGCAGAAAAATATTGCGCAAGTCCTTCACTTTTTGGGTATAATCAGGATCAATCTGGATCGGGGCACCTTCCTATTTTGGGGGGCCATGCTTGCGGACGTTGCAATATTATGTCCCTGTCTCAGTAGTTGAGAAGACGGGCGATAACAGCTCGTGGGGGTGCCCCAGGGAACGGCACTGGGCCCAAAGCCCTATGAGCCTGTTTATTAGTAAAGAATAGGTTTATCGGGTGCAAGGCCGTGGCGAGCCCTTCCTCTAGAAACAGATCATCAGAGGGACCATCAGCATGCTCTGGGAATCCAAGAAAACACAGGTTGTTACACCAAGATCTCATTTTGGCATCTTCCTGTTGGAGGTCAAGCTGTGTGGTACTGCACGTAAGGCCAGCCACGATTGTTTGCAGCTCACGCACTGATGTTTCTAGGGAAGCCACATACTCCTCTGTCACTGTGACCCTGTCTGCCACTTAGCGCAGGTCTAGCCAGAGGTAGTTGATGTCCATTGCTATCAAATCCATTTTGGCCTCAAGTGCTACTCTGGACCCCCTTATGGCCTAAGTAATTTTTGGCGTACGAGGCGCATGTGCTGCATGCCGTGGTGGGATGCAGCCCCCTGGTCCACCCTCGCCCCCCCCCACCCTCCTGGGACAGTGTACTGAACAATCTTGTTGATCTGTACCCCTCTAGGGGGTTTGTCCTTCTCATATCTGCGTGATCTCAAACTGGGAGCCCCGCTCAATTAATCTCTTCATGTCCAGGAGAAAGGGTGAAGCCACCACCCCTCCAATCCCTCTGAGTATTCTCCTGAAGTCTATGGGGTAGCACCTGCATCCTGCGCACTCTTGTTCGACATCTCCTCCTCTGGGCCTGGGTTGCTCAGGATTCCGTACGCGTCCACTACAGTCTGCAGGTATTATTCCTGTCCCATATTGCATGGCTCCATCTCCGGGTCATAGTCTGGCTGCCCCAGTGGCACCACAGCAGCATGACTGGGCCACTCCTCTGTATACAGTTTTATTGGTTCACTCATGTCCACTAGGCCACATGCACCTCCCTCTGAAAGCACCATCTACCTTGTGCTTCCCTCTGCAGCTTTGTACTCTATGGGCTCTCCTTCGCTGGTGACTGTTAGGGCGTCTTTCCCAGTGCAACAGTCCTGCCTCCTTACTGCATGTCTGCCACAGTAGCCCTCATTAGGCCCCTCCAGCAGGCCTACAGCACTGTTCCCTCTTACCCGGGCCCAGCACTTGCATTCGTTGCTGCCTCAGAGATCATCCAAGTGGTTCACCTCCCAGCCTTCCATCATGCTATTGCTATTGCAATCCATCTGGTCTCTTCCTCTGTAGCAGCCTGGGCAGTCCAGCACAGGCTCCAGCATAGTTTTTTCATTCAGAGTTCTCTTGGCACCGGTGATCTAGAGTAGGCCCTCCCCATAGAACTTGCCACGTCACAGAGTTTGTAGTTGGTCTCAGTCACCTGCCCCGCCCTCCTCGTGGTGGTCTCATGATTTGTTTGCACCCAGGGCTGGCTGTCACCTCACTGTCCAGGCCCTGTGCTCCATTCCATTCCGCTGTGGGTGTGCCAGGCAGCCATGTGTCAGGCAGAGATTTGGGATCCCTGGAGGTGTTGGTGTTAGCAAAAATATTTCTTCCCTGCCTCCAAGTAATTGGAAAACATCTGTTTATTTTGGTTACCTGTCTGATGTCCTCACTAGTCCTGGGTAGAACTCACGGAATTTCACAGTGGAATTACACGGAATTACCAAAAACTCTTTGATATTCTGCAAAATGGGCAAAAATGCATGTCTTGCCATTCACAGTGCTTTTTCACACCAGTAGCACACGTTCCAGGCTATCTATCTATCTATCTATCTATCTATCTATCTATCTATCTATCTATCTATCTATCTATCTATCTATCTATCTATCTATCTATCTATCTATCTATCTATCTATCTATCTATCTATCTATCTATCTATCTATCTATCTATCTATCTATCTATCTATCTATCTATCTATCTATCTATCTATCTATCTAGCTATCTATCTATCTCTCTATCGATCTATCTATCTATCTCAAGTAGGATAAAAACATTTTTGTTTGACTCTACTGCCTGGCTTTTTTAACATGTTGTCAACCAATAAATCACCCAAGGCGATAGTTTTGATAGAAGATAGTGCTAACTGAAAGTAGTGTAAAATAACTGCTTAGGTGGCTAATCTGGTGTCTAAAAGAGGTAAATTATGTTTTTTTCTTGGCACACAGATCAACAGTGCCATAGTCACTGCCAGCATCCAGGAAAGGATGGAGGAGGCCCAGGCGGTCAGAGAGTGAGCAGTCCCAGTGGCAGCAAGGACAAGTGGAAGTCACCTTGCTTCTTACTGACAATATTGTATTTCTTGAGACAGATATCCCACCCATGGTTCCTTGCCCACTGCATTTCACCACCTAAAACTGCAGCATGGTTTAATTCTGCACTGCAGTGTAGGCAGTGTAATGTGGGTCTGCTTCATTTAAAACTACTGCATTGCGAAGTTCACAATGCATTACAAACTGAAAACAAGATGTGTTTCCCAGAGCCAACGGAGTCACCTACTACTAGTACTTCACTTTATTATTCTTCCCTTTGTCCCGGCCTACCAAAAATTCCATCTCGTCAATGCATGTGCCACATTTTTCTGCCAAAGTGACTTATATTTCATGGCTTCCATGAAGGATTTATATCTGTTCCAATTTTTCCCTTCTGTCAAGTCGTCATTCATCAGCCATTATGACTAAGCAAAAATGTAGCACACAATCAGTGACAGCCAACCAATGCCACCATAGCTAAACCTCTACCTAGCTTAATCCCTTTACTTTACCTTTCTGTAAAATAACTTTCCCTATTGTCAAGTGAAGGTATTTATTGAAAATACCTTCACTTGACAATAGGGAAAGTTTGGTAGATGGGATGCTCTGTGATAAACGTGCCACATAAAATATATCCAGTTTGCTGTACTACTGTGCATCATTTATAATAATCTGTGCAATGCCTACTTCACATGTGTGAGGGCATATCCAATCTGCCCCTAAATTTGGAGTCAGCGTAGAATTAAAGAGTGAGCCGGAGAAGAGCAGGGTCAATGGAATTAATTATTATAAATGAACAAATTATCATGGTATTACAGCTGCCCCAAAAACATGCTGCAGAGTGTAAGACTGGCTAGTATGCCTTTATTATTGTTGCATATAAACTATAGTCAAGTATACTATTAATTGTGCGGCAGATACACCTTCCTCATTAATAAGAAGTAATTTTAAACACACAAAGCGTCTGTTCAGTTTCCCTATGAAATCCTTTAAACAAAAATAACCTTTTTGATTATGTTTGTAAATTCATTGCAGTCAGGGCTACTGCATTATGTGGCATGTATGGGAAAATGTGACCTTGTGTCTAATCAGTTCAAAACATCCAATTGCCCTGGGGGGCAGCAATATACTTCTACTGTGCCACTATAGTATAAATACGTGTTTGCACAGGTCATTACAATTTGTGTTTTTCATTTTTTTTCTTTCTTGATATAGATATGCCCGCTGCTGGAGGTCAACCATCCTGGCAGGAGATGGACACCCAGCTGTTGCGCTATAGGCTGCCGGCTGTCATGTGTAAACTATAAATGGGGTTTTCAATGCATATCACTCGTTATCTGTCTTTTGTCTTTGCATTGCCAGTTAGCGTAGCATTGTGTTTTTTTCATTGATGAAAAGCTGTCCTATTATACTGTACATCGACTTTTCCCCCTAGACTTTCTCTACCTGAAGTTCTTCGCATTGTAATTCTTCAGTAGGTTACTTTACTTACATCTTCCTTCAATTCAATATAGCTAACTGCCAGAGTGAGAATAGAATAGTTTTTGCCGCACCCAGCCAGCCACCTATCAAAGTGCATACTCGTTAGTTAATGCCCTTCTCCTACTACCCTTTGGAACTATTGACCTCTAGGGAGGTATGCAAACATACACAAAAATCTTAATCTTACTCACCTATCTCTGCTTCCTAAGAACAATTTCAATAATAAGCTCCTAACTAGTTTGCTTCATAGTTTTTACCTGAACAGATGAAGTGACGGCTTCTACCTCTCGCAATCTTCCCAAACCTTATTTCAGGGTTTCCCAAAGGGTTTTCTTAATGGCGATAGTATTAGTGGGCTAGCGCTAAAAGGGAAGACATCACAAACCAAGGTCCCACTCCCACCTATTCAGAAGGAGGTGAACTCCAACAGTCGTATTATTTAGAAGATATATCAATCACAGGCAGCTAGGCTGAAATAAAACACATAATTAGTGGGTTACCAAAGACTGAGAACAGACCACCATGACAAAAAACGAATACTTCAAAAACAGCAGTAGTAACTTCTAAACAATCCGGGGAGCTAGTAACTATTTTATTTACGTAAATAATTCAAACTTAGCTTACTAAATCCCCAAGTCAGGACTCAGGAGATAGGTTATTCCATGTTGCATTTAAATAATACAAGGCCTGATTCAAAAAGGTAAAGTTTGTTACACTTTTGCTGTTAGTGTTTATTCTTGCAGTGTAAGTGAACAACTAGTAACTTTTCCATCAGTAACTTTGAGTATTAACTTTGCAAGTAGTAAGTATACTCTATCACTTTAAAAGGAGTTACTATTCCTACTAGTTAGTTACTACTTGTAAGGTTACTACTTTTAAAGTTGATGAGTTACAAAGCAAGAGTAAACTCACACAAAAGTGTACCTTTCCATTTGTGATTCTGGCATAGTGCACACCAGTGCTACCTATCAGGTGACAGACAATGCTGTAACTAAGACTCTGCACTATGATGATGTTTTCCCTTTCATGCCTGGGTGGGTAAGTAGTGTTAAAGGAACACTGGTCCCAACAAAAAGCATACACAATTTAGAATAAGCATAATTGTTATTCCTACAAATGTTATAGTCTCAGTTTCATATTTAAGAAAAATATTTATTGCGTATTAAAAAAATAGTGGGTAGAACCACAGGAAAAGGATTTTCCTTTTCTTTAAAAACCCAGGCAATTATTACCAGGTGACAGGAAAACACAATTATCCATATGTCACAATAAATCAAATCAAAAACATGTACAACAGAGGGCCAGTGTGTGCACTTGTTGACGTTTCGATCTCCTGACATAAAAAAGATCATAATCAGGACATTACATTTGAAATGCCTGAGACACAACTAATATAAAAAAGAATGGAGAAAAAGATGTCGAGGAAGAGAAAGGGTAGTACAAATTAAAACAAAGGGTTACTCAATTGTTAATATGAAGCTGAAACATAGCCCATTGGTGACAATAAAAGTAAAACATTATGGTGAGTGCCCAACTAGGCATACCAAGAATTAAAAGGAGTACGTTCTAGCCAGCAAGCTTAGTAGGGAATTCATTTGTATGATCTCAGTGACCTAATATGGCAATCCTACAAGGATAAGTATATTACAAGGAACTGAGGTGGTGATTTAGTAACATTTTGCACTGCCTTTGCATCATAAATGTGATGCAAACCAGAACAAAATGTTTTTTTAATTTATTTTCTTTCCAGCTCAAAACTTGTTTTGCACTGGAAATTAATTAAAAGTAACGTAAAGCTACACAAAGCGCTGCTTTCCATAACTTAGGGCCCATTACGATTGCGGTGAATCCGCATCCTCCGGGCCGGCGGAAGCCACCGCAGGCCCGGAGGATGCGGATTCACCGCTGCGGAGAGAGAAATGACCACCCGCCAGATTAGGATGGCGGGGGGTCATCTGCGGACGGCAAGACTGTCCACCGCTTTTCCGCCGCGAGACCGCGGCAGAAAAGCTCTAATATGGTGGCAGTGTCTATCAGACACCGCCAGCCAAATTAGGATGCATCGGGAAACATGCTTTTCCACGGCAGGTTTTCCGCCGTGGAAAAGCATGTGGACTTTGGCGTTTGGGGACCCGTTGCGGGTCCCCACGGTGTCGGGGTGTGGGGGGTGCACATGGGGGGTACCTATGCTACCCCCCAGCATTTATATGCACAAAGCGGCAGGCACCGCGCTTTGTGCATGTAAATGTTAAACATGCATTTTCAACATTGCGGCGGGTGCTGCTTCAAGCAGCACCCGCCGCAATGTTAAAAATACAGGATGTGACCACTAGGGTGGTGGTCACATCCTAATTCGCACGGAGGGACCGCCGCTGCCCCTGCGGACGGTCCCTCCACCTCTGGGGTGGCGGACGGACGCAGGTCCGTCCGCCATCCTAATTGACCCCTTAGTGTCAAAGGGGCATTACATGGGCATTCCCATGCAAATTATCCACACTTTTTGATGGAAAACCCTATCTACCAAAAGTGTGAGACAGGGCTTTGTCTAAAAAAAAATAATGCCTTATGAAACCAGGCGTTAAAATGACAATTGTTGTAATTTCTCCTATCTTTTCTGACTTTACATGTGTGATGCACTGTACAGCACACATACAAAGTAGGAACAGTGTTAAATGTTGTCTAAGCACACTATTTTGTACTGGAAGGATAACATTCCAGTACAAAATATATGCTAGACTCTTGCACACACCCTTGTGCTATGGCGCAAAGGTGTGAGCATGACGCACGCAGCAAAATTCTACTCCGGCACTATGGAGAGGGGGAAGAGAGTCATATCTTTGTAGATAGGGCACTCTCCCGCTCCCTTCCTGTCACACAATGCAGCGTTGCGCTTTTGGCTGCTTCTCTGCGTTGTGTAAAACTTAAGCAAATCTGCCCCTGAGTGTTCCTCTTAAGATTGGGGCTAAATGGGAGGAGAATTATCACAGCCGTCGCAGGGCGCATGTCAATCTAATGCCCCATATAACAACAAGGAGGAGGGGGTGGGTCTTAGTGGCAGATGAGCCAATTCCTAATGAAAAGGAAATATCAAAGTAGCAACTGTTTAAACCATAGAATACCCTACACAGTGATTGGGCAAGCTGGGCCAATTGTGATCCTAGCAATAAAAAGTAAACACAGGATGCGTACCAGAAAATAGGAAATTATAGTTGCACCAGGGTGTGAGGCACACATGTGTCCTGTAATCAAGGAGTCGCGTTAATTGGCGAGCCAACAGCCCGAAATATCAAAGCCCAATGGAGAAATTAAATAAAAACAAGGTCTATGGTGTGACCCTTTTCAAATTTGGAAAGTGGTCTAAGGAAGAAATTCCTTCTTATTAATAACTGAAAAACCCTCTCTTTTAATTCTTACTTCCCTTTTACTTCATTGTTTTTCTCCCTTGTTTTATACTTGTTGTTTCTCAGACATTTGAAATGTAACGTTCTGATGATGATCCTTGTAAGGTTAGAGGATCGAAACAACGTCGATAGCTCGGACTGATCTTGAATTGTGTATGTATTAAGGTAGGGCTAATTTGTGATTTTGTGTCATATATAGATATTTGTGTTTTTCTGTCACTTGGTAGTAATTGCCTGAGTTTTTAAAGAAAATAAAACATTGTTTCATTCGTTACTACCCACTGCTTTGTGATTACGCAATAAATCTTTTTCTTAAATATGAAACTTAGGGGGTCATTAGGATGTCTGGCGGATTGCCTCCGCCACCCTGGCGGAGGCAATCCGCCAGACATCCTTCCCTGAATTCCCCCCCGCCATATTACAATGGCGGGGGGGACCGCAGCGCGAGAAAACACCACCCTCCTGTTTTCCGCCCCGGTCGCCTTGCGGCCGGGGCGGAAAATGATTAATATGGTGGCGGTGTCTGTTAGACACCGCCAGCCATATTAACATGGGTTGTCTTTCATGCTTTTCCGCGGCGGCAATGCCGCCACAGAAAGGCAGGCGGTGTTCACTCTGGGGGGCCCCTGCGGGCCCCGAGAGTGAAGCAGAGTGGGGACATGCACACGGGGGTACTTGTGGTACCCCCCACATTTACATAAACAAAGCGGCAGGCACCGTGCGGTGCCTGCCGCTTTGTTTATGTAAATGCTGCAAAGCATTTTTAGTATTGTGGCGGGCGGTGCAGAGAGCACCACCCGCCACAATACTAAAAATACAGGATGTGCCCGCCACTGTGGCGGGCACATCCTAATACCCCCCACGGGACCCCCGCCCTTATGGCGGGCGGTCCCATTTACCACGAGGATGGCGGGCGGGCAAAGTCCGCCCGCCATCCTAATGAGGCCCATAGACTCTGACATTTGCAACTATACCAATTTTGTTTATTCTAAATTACATATGTTTTTGTAGGGACCACTGTTCACTTAAAACAGCTTATACCCATGGCCCCTATGCACCCTTGGGTTCCCTTGTTTTTTGCACAGTTGGGTGGGTAAGGAGGGCTGACGTGTGCTATTGTTCAGGTATGGATTGGAGATCCCGCAGTAAGCTGGAGCTCCTTTCACCACATCCACGAGACAAATTGTGTGATCAATTTATGGTGTAACTTATTAAGTCACACCTCAGTAGGTCACAAAACCGGGGGGAAGAGTATTAGATCTGTTATCCTTAGTGTGGTCTTTCCCCAGACATTTGGCCTTTGCCTCCCATTTGATGCTGATTCTTTTTTCTTTGCACTTACTGTTTTATGTGCCTGACAGCCTGTCACCAATACCTCTTTGCTGGGTGACAGCTACACTTTGTGCATTCCAACTAGACAGCCACAAAACAGGAAGGTAGGCTCATCTACATTCTGAGCACTCATTTGCATTCTGATGGATCTTCCTGGACAAAGCGTAATGGGAGGGGCTGACACTTACAATTCAATAGGTAGTGTCCTTTCCACACACAAAGCACTGCTTTACCCTCAACAGACAGCCCTACAGCCAGGACTGGGTTGAAAGGAATCTTTGTGCACTTCAGAGAGCTGCTTTGAAGTCAACCCCTACATCAAAGGCATTTTTGGGTATACGTACTGTGTCTCTAACCCCCTGAAATTAAACACTTCTGGATCTTGAACTGAAACTCTGTCTGAAGGACTGCTGGGCTGCTTAATTGGCTTAATGGATTGCTTTTCTGGAAGGAATTGCTTGTCTGCTTGATGACCTGCTGGCTTCTGCCTGCTGCTCCCTGGCTGAGCTGAAGGAGAGCCTCCCTCCAAGTGATCTCCAAGGGCTTGCATGCTTGCCTCCTGTTTTTTTATTTCTCAGGGATGTAAATGACTTCCTGCAATTATGCTGGAGCTGCCTGGACTCTGCTTTCTGTGAGTCCTACCCTTGCCTGAGGTGCCCCTCCACAAGGGGCAGATTTATAAGCCCCTTGTGCTGCCTGTACGTCACTTTTTGTAATGCACTGGCAGTGCATTCCTTTGCCCCATATTTACAAGGACAGGAAAATCCACCCTGCGTGGCTTTTCCGGTCCTCGTAAATATCGCCCCTTTACATGCAGCACTTTGCGTGAAAGGGGCGTGCCATGGGTGTTGCTGTGGGTGTCCCCAAGCAACATCCATGGAACCAGACACATTTCCAGATTTACGAGAAATTGTAAACCTGTAAATGAGTCAGTTTGCTATGCCACCTTAGGGGTGGCGTAGCCAGGTGCAACGAGGAGAGATGTTTTAATTTCTCCCTGTTTTTTCCTCTTTCAATGCGTGCTGCATTCTATGTGTCAGTTGCTCTGCTGTCAGTGCCGGGACGCCCCTCTGCTGGGGCAGCTGTTGCTGTTTACAAGTTGTGGTAAAATAACATAACGTAACAGCACGCATTGAAAGAGGAAAATGCTTATAATGATTGTTTTTGTGCAGGAAGGTACCCCTTCCTGCACAAAAACAATCTCCTCATGGCGCAGGCATCCTTGTACCATGGTGCCAGGGTGCCTGAGCCGGCGCATGGCAGCTGTTTGTGCGCCAGCGCCGGGGAGAGCACAGGAATGCAACATATCATTGTAGATATGTTGCATTCCTGTGCTCTGAATGTGCCACAGCGTGGCGCAGCCAAAGGGCTTGCGATGCAGCGCTGCAGCACTTTCCAATGGATCTTCCCCCCAAGTTCTGGTCCTCAGAATTGGGTTCTGAAGCAGTTTTCTACAAAACAAACACATCGTCACCACTGTGCCTTCCGGAACCGATGCATCGCCCTTCGACACAGAGGCTGTTTGGCGACAGAGGTTCCACAACCGGTGCGGCCCGATGATGACAGTCTGTGTGGTTCGAGGACAACACACTGCCTTCATTCAATCAGAAATCTTTATTCGGCTATATTCCAAGCCAAAAAAGAATACATTTTAAAAAACAAAGAATGTCTGATTTTAAAAGATAAGCAATATAGGGCCATATGTAGGTAAATGGCATTTACCAAATCGTAAATACCGAATTTTACCGATTCGGTATTTACAAATCGGTAAATACCATTTAGGTAATTATTCGGTAACAATTACCGAATCGTTAAGATTCGGTAATTACCGAATCGGTATTTACCGATTCGGTGATTGCCATGGATTCCTATGGGCCTTGAGGTCCATAGGAATCAATGGCAATTACCGAATTGGTAAATACTGATTTGGTAAAATTACCGATTTGTCAAGGGGGACAGGGTGTCACTTTTGACACCCTGTTGCACCCCTGATTCTGGCTTGTGTGCCATGTGACACACATGTGTGCCACATGGCACAGGTGTACCTGCACAGATGTGCACGTCCACAGGAATTCGTTATTTTCCATGCAATAGTATTTCATGGTAAATAAGGATTCCTAAAGGCCTGTGGCACTGTTTTCAGTGCCACCTACATCCCATATTACCGATTCTGTACATTTACCGATTCGGTAATTTACAGATTCGGTAAATTTACAGAATCGGTAATTATCTGGCCCCCTACATCTCAAACTACAAATACCGGTCGGTAACGGCTGAAATCGGCCGTTACCGACCGGTATTTGGCCACCTACATATGGCCCATAGACAATATTTCTTACTAAGAAATGAAAAGACAGTTTACAAATATCCAGGTGAAAAAACTCATGATATTCATGTCACCGCACTAGACACAACAATAATTATATTAGATTTAAAAAAAGAAAAAATCTATATTCATGGTGCCGTATGGCATCATTTTTACACATCAATAAATATGTAGTGCAATGATAAAATATAAAACAAGCTCATTTCCCAACAATATTCCTAAGTCGAACTGAAGAGGCGATATAGCTAGACACATTGCCTTCATTTCAGCTAAGCTAAATGACGATGCAATGGCTCGACTGCATGGAAGAAATTGACGCATCATGCCCTCAGTGTCGATGCTTTGCTCCTTTCCAAGATATATTTTCAGCGGTTCCTGCATGGGTTCTGTAGTCGGCCTGCCCTCCATAGCGATGGACCTGAACTTTGGATTTGCACTGGTCCCTTGCAACCTCAAGTAAACTTTTGACTGTGATTGACTTCTAATCACTGTTTTTTAATTTAAACTTTAAAAAAAACATATGTCTACTTCTACAGATTGGATTATTGTTGTTTTTGTCTTATTTTGCTCTTATAAATATTCTTTACTTTTCTAAACTTGGGTGGAGTCTGTTTGTGGTGTATTCTCTTTGTTACTGTTTGTGTGTGTGTGTGTGTGTGTGTGTGTGCGTGTGTGTGTGTATGTGTGTGTGTGTGTGTGTGTATGTGTGTGTGTGTGTTACACAAATCCTTAGCACATTATCTCTTTAGATAAACCTAACTGCTCTGTGCCAAGCTACAAGAGGTTAAACATAGGTTATCTTTCAGTGTGTGTCTAGCTTACCATGATTACAGTGGTGGTTCCATCCTGTCCTGGGTGCATAACTCAGCCAACCAGGAATCCCATGTCTAACATTGGTAATCAGCAGTGAGGATAGGACTTGTGCTTGTGCAATACCATATAGTAACTCATTGTTCACTACAACTCTATACTTTGACAAATTCAAGCCTTTTCAAATGCTCCCTGTTCTGAAATCTTTAGATTTTTCCAAAGTCCTTTTTTCCAATTCCCATTTTCTTAGAAATATCTGTGGTCCTGCCTGGCAATAAGGAATTTGAGCTGTCCAACCTGAAGGCATATACAGTGGCCCAGCTTAAGGGGTTCTGCCGGGAGAGAGGGGTATTCCATAAGTGAAGTGCCAAGAAGGCAGAGCTTAAAAAAGCCTTAAGGGCATCAGTAGCCCACCCAGAAGGAGAAATGGATGAGGGGGAGGGATCTGTGTCGAAGAAAGGATCAGAGGATGGACCAGACAGAGGGTCTTGTTATGCAGCCCAAAGAGGGGGGGGGCAATTTCCTCCCAGGACTTGAAGTTCACTCTAGAGCAGGCAGCAGTGTATCCTCAAGGATCCTGTCCCCAGAGGAAATGGCAAACAGAAGAAAGGAGAGAAAACTGAGACTAGAGCTGGCAAAAAATGACAGGGCGAATGCCCTTGCAAGATTGAAAATGAAAAGGACCTTGCCAAACTGGAGAAGGAGCAGGCCCATTTTAGATTGTACAAAAAGCTCTAGAAGAGAATAGATGACCATGGAGGAAAGGAAAGTAATAAATGAGCTTAGCCTCAGAGAACTGGATACTAGAAACCTCCAAGTGGGGTTCAGTAGAAGTATTATTGGTGGCATCATACCAGCAGTGTTTTCAGATGATTCCAGATTTCATATCCCAAATGATATGGTGCAAACTGGTGGGGAATAACATGTATACAGGGTTGGAAGTCTATGAAGTGGCTTTGAAAGAATCTCAGAGGAGTTTTGGACGATAGTCTTTAGCAGTACATACCCACAGTGGGGAGGGACATACCCCTTACACTAGAAGGGCCAGAACAACTACACTGCCATGAAGACCATTTTAGTCAGTATGTATGGGTTGACACTAGGGGTGTGCTGTGGAGTTTTGCAGCTCCACACTCCACTTAGTCCAGGGAGTTTGTAAAAAATAACTCTACTGCTCTACGGTGGAGTGGAGTCTACCAGTACACTGCCACTCACTCCTACTTCCAGATCATATGACATCGGGTAGTCACTTGGCACTGGGAGGGAATGGTATTTTGTAATGGTCCTCGGTTTGGGCCATCTCAGCCAATTTTAATGTGCTGCATCATTCTGATGTAGTGATTGGCTGTGGAGTATACAAGCATCTCTTGCAGCGGTGCAACCCTCTAACAATACTCCGGTGATTCCCCCCGTATGGAGCGGTTTAGCATGGCTGGGTTTGTGTGGGAGCATAATGGGTATCAAGACTCACCGGAAGTTTCCACAGGAGCGAGAGGCAAGAGACAGATGAGTAGATCTCCACTTCCCGCTATGACCTAGCCCGCCCAACAAAGTCAAAGCAAACCAGTGTACAGGGGAAAGAGGGGAAACAAAGGAAGGAACAAAGAGAAGAGGATTCTTTGGGATGACCTGGATCGCCAAGTTTCGTCACTGGACAGGTACATGACCCTGGTGCCTTCCCCTCTTCCATTAGCAGCCAAAATAAGTGTTTCAGGAATCAATGAGTAATTCCTGAATAGGAACATAGAAAAAAGAAAGTTAGCCCAACAATGATAGCCTAGTCATAACCCATAGGGATGTTTTGAGTAAGCAACACAAATATAAAAATGCACACAAAAAATGCAGGCTAATGTATTTCTAAATATCCTTAAATCTTCAGGAATCTAATGTATTGACTGCCGTACTTCAGCATAGACAACAGCAACAAAACAATGAGGAATGCAGATGTCCATTACAATCATGGAAACCCCATCAGATAAGTCTTTTAAATACACTCTGTAACTGATTTTTCAGTAGCTAGGCACAAGCACATTACCACCTTGTCTACGCAAGGCTTTTCTGAATTCTTTTCTTATTTTTCTGCAGGAGGTATTCCCGCAGAGCTGCCAAGGAGATGAAGCAGCACCAACCGAGAACCCGACGCTGGGAAACAGGAATCAATGGTGCCACGGGACTCGGAAGCAGCGGAGTGGTACTGGGCACAAAGGAGATGCTCACATGAACTAGAACACAAAGGGCTCCTTCTGTCCGGACGAGTCCATTTGTTTGTGCACGGCTCCACCCCTGCTGCAACTAGTGGCCTGGGCAAAACATTTACAACAGTTGGATGCTGATAGCTCAGTAAACACACCCTGTCTCAGCCAGGTCAAGCTTGCTGCTGCCGTCAAAGTCTCTGTGTAGGAACGAAGATGGATGGAATGAGAAAGTACAAAAGGGAGCTGGAGCTGGTCCCACCAATCCCACCTCTATAAAAATGGAGTGCCCCAGGAGAGCACTCACAGCACTGCAAGTTTCTGCAGGTGAGAGGAGCTTCTAACTGTACCCTCTCCCCGTATATACTACACACTCAGACTGTCATTATCCCCAGGTTGGGTGTTGTTCAGATCACATTTGGGGGCTGTGGCAATCACACTGAATTCTGTCATATTGCTTCAGCATTCTGAGGCAGTGACCATAATTGACCGAGGGTAACACTGTTCAAAAGAGGTGAGTTGAGATTAGTACAATGGTAGTAGCTGCTTGTTGTGTAGCTGCTATCCTACTACAGGCAATACATTTCCTGCTTCCAAAGACTTGCCTCAAAGTCAATGTTCATACCACAGCCAGTGCTTGGAAGTGTGTGAAGAAGAGTCAAGGCACACCCTGCTTGCACATGGCTCGCCCAGGAACAATCCTGCTCACATCACGCCAATACCTCCACTCTCCCCACACCCACTACACTGATCCGGGAGTTGGATTCTACATTCAACGGGTCTTTAAACTATCAACCTGAGCTGCAAAGCACTGGTTGTTAGCCACAGCTGACCCTGCTCGCTTCTTGCCTAATATCCATTACATACTGCATGCAGTAGCAGCCTGTGCAGGTAAGGGCAATGGGGTCGGGTGGGGGTATTTCGATAAACGATGAAGAGGGAAAAATTCTGAATTATTTAATTTTCCCTCATGGTCGTCGCGTCTGTCAAAACCCCCCCCCCCCACCGAGCCTCACCGCTCTTACTTGCACGGGCCGCTGCTGGCTGCATGTGAACAAGCTTTGTAAATCCGAGCCTGGATGAAAGCAGCCATAAACTGACCAAAAGGTGTTAATCTCCACTGTTGTTAAAATTGGATGTATGTAAGTACTAAGTAGAGGTGGTTGACTGGTGGCCAAGCAATATTCCGCCTGTGGGTGAAACTCGGCGGAATTCTGCAGATTTGTTTGCTAACTCAGAGGAATTCTGCAGAGTGAAACTCCGCAAGATCCACCCAGGCCTAGCTGACACTTGAAAAATACACTTCAAAAAAGGGTTAACCCAAACGAAGTCACTGGGACCTGGGTAAGTAGTGTTACAGTAAGAGGGATCCCAGACAAAAAGGTCAGATAGACTACTAGATCATAAGAAAATAAATTAAAGTAAATACAATAGAGTTTAGCGAGAACAATGTTATTTATTCACAAAGTACTCAAGTTTCAAGTTTATTTTTATTTATGTTTTGGAACTCATGACAGAGGTCCACATAACGTCATCAAACATTGATATTTGTACCATTTTCAACAACTTACAAGGAACAAATCTAATATATATCCAAAAAGCTTTTAAAAAAAATAAAAATTGTACAACAAAACCTCTCATTTGGCGGATTACAGATAGCATCCAAAAATGCAGAAGCGGAATGGATATTTAGTCTTAGACAAATAGGTCTCAACCATTTGAGGCGGTGTTGTTTTAAGGCCGGACATACAAATAGCACATGTTTAACATCCTGTTTAAATTTGTTACAGAAATTACATATCACTGATGAGCCATGCCATTTTGACAATCAGATATTTAAAGGGAGTAGGTCCTGCCTATAGAGAAACAAAAAGCGACGTACCCCATGGGGAAGATTCCAGGAAACGTAAGGTTGAGAATCCTAATTTGATAAGAATTAATGACTGGTAGGGGACCTCTTTTTACAGTGAGGGCCTCCTTATCTAATTCAAAGCTTAGGTTCCATGAGGCCAATTTTAGAGTCAGTTTTAACTGATAGGTGGATAAATTAAAAAGTGTCAATTCATCTAATTTCAAAAGTTTAACTGCTAATCTAAAATTCTTTACAATAGAGGAGTGCTCTTTTAGGGATCTGAGAAGTTCTTTTTGGATCAAATATCTTAAAGTGCCAGGTTCACCATTCGCCAAGATGGAAACCCACCTTACTACCCCAGCAAGGCCCTGGACCCAAGCACTTCGTATACCAAATTCCAGCCTAAAAGCCGCTATATTACACGCGGTATTAACCATACACAATTTCCGTAGAATTTTTCCCTCTGTGGTGTTCAGAAAACCCCATTTCCCCACTTCGAGTAATTCTATGCCATATAGTAAGGAGGACGGGACTTTAGCTCTAAAAACCTCCAGTAGGTAAGAAAAATGTCTCTGACCAGTAGATCTATAGAGGGTATTCAGTCCCCTCTCATGAGCCATTGTTTTCCGAATATTGTTAGCTATGTGGGCCTTATCACTTAGTGTGCTAGAAATTATTTTCCCCAGAAAAATATAGGATTGAACGACTTCCAGTCCAAGGCCCCCTATATTCCAGAAAAAACTCCCATATTTTTGCTTTTTCCTTCCTACAATGCACATGACTTTACTCTTGGATACATTTATCCTTAGATGGTGTGTTTCTGCAAATCCGTGGAGAGCTTGCAGCCGATTATTCAATCCAGTGGGGGTCAAGTCCAAAATTAGTATATCATCTGCATATATTTATTTGTGTATTTTATAAAGCGCACAGCTGCCCCGACGGGGCGTCCCGGCGCTGATATAGCAGACATACTAGTGGTTTGCCCCCCAAAATTGGGGCAATACCAACACTTGACGATAAAGTTTGCGGAAGATCCGATAGGTATAAGGAAAACAATAATGGTGCCAACAGGCAACCTTGTTTTAACCCATTGGCAGACGGGATAGCTTGAGAGAGGCCTCTTTCCCCTCCCCGAAGCACTCTGCACCATGTATCGGAGTGAAGCTCCCGGACCAAGTCTAAGAGCTCAGATGGCATGCCCAGATCCGATAGTTTTCTCCACAGCAAAGGACGATCCACCTTGTCAAAGGCTGTGGAGAAATCTATGAATGCTGCATATATTCTCCCTCCCCGGAGCTTGATGTATTTCTCCGATAAGACTTGTAAAGCGGTCAAATTGTCCATGGTGCCATGCTTTTGTCGGAACCCCGTCTGCTCAAAAGGCAATACATTGTTCTCGGCTACCCAATCATTAATTAATTACAAAAGCCATTTGGCAAAAACTTTGCCGATGGCATCGAGGAGGGCAATTTGTCGGTAATTTTAGGGAACATTTCTGTCGCCCTTCTTATACAGGGGGACCAGTATGCTGCCCTTCCAGGAGGGAGGAATTATGGTATGCAAAAAACAAAATTTAAACACCGGGAAAGGGATCTTACTCCAGATGACACTATTCTGTTTTAATACAGAAATGGGAAGCTCGTCCGGGCCCATTGCTCCAGATGAACGCATACCCTTGATGGCTAATTCAAAAAAAATTTCAGAGGGTGGAACAAGGCCGGAATTGTTCTCTTTTTTTCTATTGTGGACAACTACCATTCCGTTTCCGGCATACAAGTTCAAAATGTATTCTACCCATTTTTGTTCTTCAATCGGGACTGGTAAGGATCTGGATCTAAGACCACAACCTTCCCCAATCAGAGACCAGAATAGTCTGGGTTGGCCGCTGAAGACGGCCTCCCGCAGTTTAATCCATACCGAATCCTCGCTTTCCTTTTTTAGCTTAATTTTCAGCCTTTTCCTCCTTCTTTTTAATAGAGCCAATCTATGATGTCTTAAGATATTGTTCTCTTACAAGTTTATTTATTTCTAAGTTAAGCAACTTCTGAGAGATAGGAAGTTTTTTAGTTTGTTCTTTCTTTGGTGTTTTTTTTGCGACCAATAACACCTTATTCAAGAAGTTAGCGAAGCAAATTAATTCGGAACCCTTCCAATTGATCAAGTCATTCACTGCAATATCTAGAAGGCTCTTGATACCCTTAATTGCTTTAAAATTCCAAAAGCATCTTCCACTTTGAACTCCAAAATTGACCAGATTACCATCCAAGGACCAGTGATCCGTAAGAGGAGGATTTAAATCTAGTGAGAGAGTTATCTAAAATAGATTCACCAGTGATGGACTTGTGCGTAAAATTTGCAGGAGTATCAGAGTGAAGCCTACCATTTACTATAATTCCATCAATTTCCGAGAGCTCTTCAAGTAATATTTTCCCTCTCTTTGTTGTTTTGATGTTCCCGGGAAAAAGAGTTTGGGGTATCTGAAGGGAATCCTCTTTATGTTCGTTACGAAAAATCTCCAAACTTAAGTTGGAGACTTTACAATTGAAATCCCCTAATAAAGTTATATGGGGAGAGGCATCGTTTACCAAAAGTGTTTTAATATAAGAGAAAACGCTAAATAAAATTTCATTATAACAGACATACGGTGGAATATAGACATTTATTAAAATGATAGGTTTGTTTTCAGAATTGGCAGAATTGAGTAACGTAACTATTTGAAAGAGGTTACTAGAGTCTAAGAAATGGGAAAAATTCCATTGTATTTTGGTGGACAAGAGGCATGGTATTCCCCCTTTAGCGTGTCCTCTCCTTGAGGGGCTTGCTTTGCCTTCCAAAACAAAATAGTCCTTTCCTGTAGGAAAACTCTCTATACACCAGGTTTCTTGGAGGCATATAACACTAAACTCTAATGAAAGTAAAAATAGTAGTTTTTCAGGGCTATTTCGTATTCCTGCAGCGTTCCAGGATAAAATCCTAAAATCTTTGTTAAAGATACGGTTGCAGTTGGGATTTGTTGGAAGATTTACTCGCTAGGATTCAAGGCAACCAGTTCCATTGATGACACTCCTCTGCTGGAACGCTTTGGAAGTGAGAGCGAGGGGGATTTGGATACTCCACATGCCGGCCATTTTTTGCGATATTAATTTTTAAATCTTCAAAATCAGAGGGATAGACCCAATTTCCAACTACAGCCTGAGAAAACCAAGGCTTGCCCATTAATCTATTAGATTGGGGTTTTACCAAAAAAGGCATAACATCAATCCCTCTGCACTGAAAACATTCAATTTTTTGGAGAATAAGGTTAACAACAAATTTTGAATAGAATCTTACTCTAGTTAGGGTCCCAACATCAGTTTTCAAGATTTTTACTAAATCTATGTCGATTGTCTGTAGCAATTTCAAACCATCCGTCTCGTGGAGACATTGAAGAAGCGTAGATCTATTTAAAATAAAATCAGAATCAAATAACGGAAAAAAATCTAAAATTAAAGTATCAATATTTTCCTCCTCAATTATCTTAGTTGGCCTTATTGCATCTATTTCCCCTCCTGCAAAGGCGGGGAATGGCCTCGCTAAGGGGTTAAGGCTAGATGACACTTGATCGACAGGTTTTATCAACTCCACAGGAGGAACTATATTAGCAGATCCCCCGGGAACCGGACAGGAAAAGCCTGATATAGGCTGCATAGAGATAGAGGGAAGGGGATTTTGGGAGGGATTTTGGGGGGAAGAGGGAGCAACCCCCGTAACTGTGAGACCTGGTGTCTCATGCAACGACTTATCCGCCCGAGTTTCCTCAGGGGAATTATTAACAGTGATATTGAGGTGGTTTTCGAAGTTAATTTTCCTCCGCCTCTTTTTAGCAAATCTACGTAGCTGTTTCCTCCTTTTTCCACCATTCTTTTTTAAATGCGTTATCTTTCCCTCATTGGATAACACCGATGCCTCCTCTTTTCCCACTTTAACAGGAGGATTAAAGATGGGAAATAAATCTTGACATATTCCTTTTCCTGGGACACCTATAGATTCAATTTCCAAAACACCCTCCACCACACAGTTATTCCTGAGAGCTTCCGCCTGATTTATTGGAGAAATCTTCCGAACTGATAGTACCTTCTTTATATCTAAAGATGGAGAATTCTCCACTAAATCGGTTTGGACTGGAGCGATAGTCACATTCTCTTCCGATGGAACCTTTGGAATATCAGAGACAGGTTGAGCAGTCACAGAGAATGGGCTAGCATCCTCCCCCCCCTTTCTATCTAGTAAAACCTTCAATATTTGGGTCACAGTTTCCAAGACACAATCGCAACCGCCAACAAATCTTTCCAGCAGGGACAGAATAGAAGAGAGCAAATGTTCAAGGCAAATCAATGTTTCTGAAACTGGATTATCATGCCTAACAGGCCCATTTGGGTCAGTATTAGTTATATTAAATTGTGGACTAGAAGAGATATTTAACTGGGGCATAGAGAGGAGAGAATTATTGGAGGGAGTACTGCTATATAATAGGGGCCCAGATGGAACAGGTACTACCGGGGTATTTCTTGGATCTAATGTCACATCAGTTTCATCCTCTATATACCTTTTGCATAGGTCCATATCTATATCAAGACAAAGGGGATCGATATTTTGTGCCACCCCTTGCAGTGAGGTACCAGAAGCATTCTCTAGAGGAGTTGGGGAATCACCGGAGTTAAACATTTTATTATGTACTATGACATTCATAGTTTTTAAACTTGGTGCAGATAATCAATGAGAGGGGGAAAGGCCGAGTTTATTTGTGGAGTCGACAATTTGCCGAGATAAAGTAGAAATTTTTGATAAAACTAGGGAACTCCCCAACTCCTCTTGCGGGGGGCCAATACTCTCCACCCTCGTGGGTACAAGAGTAGGGAAAGAAGGAGTAGTATCCCTATTCTCTATGTATTGGACCACATCATCTCCGACCTGTAAACTATCCTTTAACGAGGGTATTCCAGTGAGGATTTTATCCTTGCCCCTTTCCCATAAGCTAAATAGCTGAGATTTTCCCTTTACCAGAGAAGCCTGGCCATCATTATTTCGTAAAGGGTTAGATTTACTTTTTGAACAAGACCTGCCTACCAAAAGTCTCCCAGACCTCAATTTCTTGGCAGTCATAACTTAATGAAACTTAGCCGATTTAACCACAATAATGCTAACACAAGAAAATGTAATACAATATATTAAAAATAGTGCAGGGGTCCGCACAGCACCAGCCTTTTCAGCCTCTGAGGGCCTTAGAGGGCCCGCCCTTTGCCCGGGATTTGCCCCGAGCTTCGACCCGCGCGCGTCCCACGTGCGCGTGATGGGCGCTCCTTTTTAGGGCGGAGAGGCAAGAGGGGGCGGGAAGAGGACCAGCTGCGGCCGAACAGCGCCGCTGGGCAGGCTGGTCCTCGCAGTCCCGCCTCTGTCCGTAGATGTCTCCAAACAAATCCTTGGGGTTCTAAGTCCGGATGTAACACTGCCACAAGGTCCAAGTTCCACGAGCGGCTCCCGCGAAGCGGGGGCCGCGAGGGGTGGCGTAGTGGTCAAACACTGCAGAGGAAGCAAGAGGGTCCACAATAGGGTTTATCACAGCAGCAACCCTTCGTCGAAACAGCTTAAAGAAAGAAGCTCCCAAGCCGGAACACTCACTGCAGAGTCTTATTGGCAGGAGGGGGTGGGAAGAGGACCAGCTGCGGCCGAACAGCGCCGCTGGGCAGGCTGGTCCTCGCAGTCCCGCCTCTGTCCGTAGATGTCTCCAAACAAATCCTTGGGGTTCTTAGTCCCGATGTAACTCTGCCACAAGGTCCAAGTTCCACGAGCGGCTCCCGCGAAGCGGGGGCCGCGAGGGTTGGCGTAGTGGTCGAACACTGCAGAGGAAGCAAGAGGGTCCACAATAGGGTTTATCACAGCAGCAACCCTTCGTCGAAACAGCTGAAAGAAAGAAACTCCCCACAACTCCTTCACAAAGTACTCAACCACAAATTACTTTACATTTGCATAGAGACATCAATCGGTAAATATTCGTGCCCACGGAGGTAAGGGGATTAGGAAGGGAAACGTGAAGTGGTAGGAAATGTAGTTGGGTAGGGAACATGATACATGTAAAACATACTCATTTATAAATACACAAAATTTACTTTGGCTTCACAGGGGAGCCAGACATACATATCAAAAATTATCATAGTGTTACAGAAGACCAGACATCTGAAAACAGCAGTACAATTCGTGCTGGGGTAGATGCTGGTACGGGGAATGGTAGTCTACATTTCGACCCTGAATATTGTAGGGTGGCTATTCCCTTACACGCGGGTCTTCTTCAGGACGGTTGAAACAGGGGGGGCTGTTGGGCAAGTACCTAATGAGGAGCATATAAAAAACACAATTAGGAGGGTCCATACACGATCTCAGTAGTAAGTGGAGAGCAAAAGATTAAATAAGGGGGATGTGACATGATACGGTACAGGAATTAATCCAGTAATTATGAAATGTGAATTATCAGAGAGCCAAACGTAAGGTACCTACGACAAAGTTACAGACTAATATTGTCCAACAAACATGCAAAGAAGAGTATTGCCTGGAAGAAGATCAGGCGACGTAGAGAGAAGGGAGGTTTGGCGGCTCCTGATTTACAGCTTTACGGGTGGGCCTTTCAGATGTCCGTTGTTAGGATGTTGTTAAAATCCCCGATATATCTGGGTTGTGGGCATATGTTTGCTGCATTACTCAGAGGAGAAAAGGTGGCTGATCGAGAATTTTTGTTTAAGTTTGGGGACCCTACGTTTTTTAAGAAAATAAAGCTGAAGGTGCTTAGAGATTCATGTAGAACATGGGCTAAATTGAGGTGCACCATTAGAATCGACTACTACTCTGGTAAGGCTCCCTTATGGAACTCTCCTGGCTCCCAGAACTGGCTTCTGGATAGTCTTGCAACACCATTGCGCGAGTCAGGTTTGGCAGTTTGGGGGGATATCTTTGTTGAGGGAAGCCTACTGCCGTGGGAGGTATTAAGACTAAAAGTGGGGTCTCGGTTCTCCAGGTTTAAATACCTTCAAATGCAAAGTTGGGCACATTCACGGACCTCTCTTAAAGGTAAATTTCAGCTGGGAGGGGACAGTACATTAGTGTCTCTCCTAACAGATAAGCCTCCATTCAAGAAAGAGGTCTCATTCTGGTATAATCTTTTACTGGATGAAGCAAAGGGTGAGTTCCAGCTACCAGAGCAGCTGTGGTCCACACACATTATTGATATCAGTGCGGAGAATATGTGGTACGATTCTTTTAAGATCATGTGGAGCATTGTAAAACCATCTTGGTTACGTCGTAACCACTTGTTTACATTACACAGGGCCTACTACTCGCCCCAACGTTTGTCGAAGTTCTCGGATAATTCACCAGTTTCATGCCCTAAATGTGGCCTGGCAGAGGCTTCGGACTTACACATGTTCTTTGACTGCCCACTCTTATCATCGTTTTGGACCTCTGTTACTACTTTAATATCCACCTCCTTGGGATCCCAACTAACTCTATGTTCTGCTCTTGTTATTTTTGGTATCTCTCCAGAGTTTCATGGTCCAGCAAAATATCTAATTTTCTTTTGTATTTTGTTGGCAAGGAGAGAAGTATGTAAGAAATGGAAAGACCCTTTACCTCCTACCTTGCTTGATTGGCAAACGTCAGTACTACAAACATCAAAGATGGACCTCTTAAGATCAGGAAACCAAAATAAGAAAAACTTCTGGAGGCTACTAAACTGGTAATGGGTTCTGGTTTGGTCTTGGTTTTTTTGTGGTTTTTTTTCCCCCCAAGGTCTAATGATTACGCTGCTTGGCATCTTCTCCCCTACTTGACTATACCCAACAAAGTTGGAATCGATACAGGACTGGGTATATGAACGCAGCATGTGTCCCAGACGGTTGTTCCAAACTGGCTTAGTTGGATTATGACACTACTTACTGTGGGGCAATTAGGGCGGTTTCTTTTGAGCTCCTTAAAGATTATCTGAGACAGTAAGGTCATTTTTCACATGCTACTAGTTGATCACCAAGGGCGAAAGATGAGGACACAAAAAAAAAAACATGCAAAGAAGAGTATTGAATATCCAGGTTACAGAGCAATGGGGAATCCCATCAAACAACACCATGGCAGACCTCACAGACAGAATCAGGGGGCCGAAACCCAATCACACATGGAGTATGGAAACTTACTGCTTGTCTCATATAGTGCTCATAGGTAGTCGTCTGGGCTAACAAGAAAAATCTAGGGTGGTGGGGTCCGCTGGGGGAGTGACCAAAGCCTCATGTTACTGGGAAGCACTAGTAAGCAATGAAAAGAAAAACGGCGAAACCTGGCCATAAATAATGTACCTTGCATGAATCGAAATCATTCGCGGGGGACCATGCCTTCAGAAACAATATCGCACAGGACTGAAAGACAAGTGGAACATATATGAAAAAACCTTTTGCCTCGGATACAGAAGTCGAGATTAACAAACGGGACAGCATGGTCACTGTGAAAGAATCGTGTACTGCACACTGCTAGGGAGCATTGGGATTACAGATAAAGACACCGAAGTGTGTACCAAGAGCCAAATAAAAATAAAAACAGCGCGTGGGTCATAAAATGACCTGGACATTAGGATGAGTGTGTCAGAACCTCCGATCCTGTTCGGTCGGATCGGAAAGGGAGTACGGGCATGAATTCCCGCCGAGTGGCTAGAACGAAAAAGGGGATCAAAGGTTAAGCCAGATGGGGCCAAGGTGATCGAAATAAGTTAAATTCAAGGGAGGGACACGGCGGAGGTCCTACCTCAAAGAGGAAGTCAACCCACTGCTCGTTACTGCCAAAGAGGGTTCCTTGTGGGTAGCAGGACATAGTCGGAACTAGGGGCGTGTCCGATAGAACGTGTGTCACGTGCACGTCGGACAAGGAAGATAGACTCTGATTCACAGAATACTACCTGCCTGGAACTTTGCTGAGACATAAGGTGATGTGGTCTAGTGCGCCAATACAAAAATACGATCAGTATTGCAAAGTTAAAAGGGTAATGTACGGTACCAGGCCCAGATGTAAAAATATAAAAAATATATTCGGGCACATAAGAAGATATGGAGGATATGCTCAAGGCAAAGGACCATATTAAAAGAGAAAGACATTTTTTGTACATGAGTCCAACAGTACATCTGAAAGTGCGGTCAAGTCAAAATGGTACACAAGAGGCACTTGCGAGTATAGGCAACATATGAGGATTATGCAAAATGAAATGTTTGATTCCCAATCGGGTCGCAAATGACCTGCCTCATCAATATTCATGATGCAGGTAGCAATTTGCAACCCATAGGGTATGGGCAATAACACAGGGATGGTGGCCTGCTGTGGACAGCAGACCGCCATGTCTGTGTTTGCTTTTAAATTAAGCAACTTTTTTTTTAATGCTGTCCGTTTTCCTTAAAGAAAAATGGGATGCATTTTTATGAAGAAAAATGAAATGTTTCTGTTTAATTTTTAAGGGTTGGCAGTGGTCAATGGGACTACAGCCTGCTCTTAAAAACATTTTTGCTACCATTCACAGAGGGAAGGGGATCCCTTGGGGACCTCTTCCCATTTACCACTAGCTTACTGTGAGATTCACCTTTCACCCCAAAAGATGCTAGGAGCCAGGTCTTGGTGCGCTTAAGTATTTATTCACCCGGAGCGCCGGGGTATGCGTGCACTCGCTCTGAGCCAGCAGCGCCACACAAAATGGCCGCCTTCCGGTTCCGGTATCAGGCTTCCGGATCCTGCGCTCCTAACAACAACTAGAATGATGCCACATATCTCCCCCCCCTTTATGCAATTGGCAATTGAATTATGAATAAACCATCTTACTTAATGTCCATATCAAAGTCCTCGTACTTCTTGGGAGTTCTCACGATTCTTCCTATTCTCGTTCTCACCACTCCCTCCACCTTCTCTCCACCTTGTGTGTCCGGCATGGCGGCCATTCCTCGTGCTTCTGTTCCTTCACCATCTCCATCATCCCTCTCTTCATTGTTTCCTTTCCAGTTCGTACTGCCACCCTTCTCTCTCTCTCTGTTGCTCCCGCCGTACGTGTTTTCCTTCTCCACCACATGCCGTGCCCCTCCTTCTACCTGCTCTTCTCTCCTTCCTCTACATTCCTCGCCCATCATCTCTGCATCTCATTCTACGCCCTCCTTTGCTCCTGTTGTCCACTTCAGGATTTTGCTGCATTTAGCCATTCGGTCCTGCGACCATACTTTGCCGTAGCTGAGTAATGCAGATCGGGTATATGGTTCCACAACTTGCAGGGGGGGCGTGAACTTGCTCTCTCCTTTACTCCTCATGGTCGCTACCTTCACTCTCACCCAGTCACCTTTCTCTAGTGACACTCCTTGCACGTTTCTTCTCTTGTTGAACTGTTCTGTGTAGGTCTCCTGCGCTTTCTCCAGATTCCTCCTTACTACTGCCGGCGACCATTTGCTCTGCACCACCATTTGCCTCCATGCAATGTTGTCCTTGGTGAACGGTTCTCTACCCCTTAAAACCTTAAAGGGGCTGTAGCCTGTGCTGCCTGGCGTGATGCGGTAGGCCCACAGCATCTTGGGTAATTCCTTTTCCCAATCTTGACCGTCGTTTATGGCTGCTTGGATTGTTCCCATTACCACTCGATTGAAACGTTCCACTAGCCCGTTTCCAGCTGGATGATATATGGGAGTGTGCTTGACCTCTATCCCATTCCTGGACATGAAGGCCTCCCACTTGGCTGAGACGAACTGTGGGCCATTGTCGCACGTTATCACCTTAGGGGATCCCTTCCTTTATGAACACTGCGTTCAAGAATGTTATCACTGCATCGGAGTCCACTGTGTCCTTCACTTCTACCTCCGGCCACTTGGAGTACCTGTCCATTAATACTATGGCATAGCGCTGTGTTCCTTTAATGTTCAGGATCGGTCCAATGATGTCGATGGACACCATTTCCCATGGTCCTCCTGGCATGGGGAACTTTCCTAACTGTGGTCTCAGCATGACCTGGGCTTTGTCCGCCTTGGAGCAGGAGTCACATTGTCTCACGTACCTTTCCACCTGAGCATCGATTGCTGGCCACCAGTACGCCTGTCTGTCCCATCCCGGTTTCTCCTGTTCATTCGCTCCTTCTTTGGCTGCCACCCTGCTCAGGAAGTCTGCTACTTTGTTCTGAGGCCCCGGCATGTACTCCACCTCGTACACGAAGTCTAATAGCCTTAGTGTCATCTTTGCTATTCTCGGGGTGGCGTGCGCATGTCCACTAGACGTCAGGACTTTGATCAGGGGTTTATGGTCCGTGTGGACCAAGAACTTGGCTCCCCACAGGTATTGTCGGAAGCGCTCCATCGCCCACACCACCGCTAGCATCTCTTTTTCGATGACACTGAACTTCTCTTCGTTGGGTGCCAGGGATCTCGATGTGAAGCTGACTGTTGATAGTTCTCCCTTGTCAGATCTTTGCATCAACACTGCCCCTAGGCCTCGGTCACTGGCATCGGTGGTAAGTATGGAAACTGCTGCCAGATCAAATCCTTCAAGTGGTATGGCTTCGCCCATTTCCCGCTTTAAGGTCTCAAATTCCTCCTGCTCATCTTTGGTCCACTTGAACCCATTTTTCTCCTTCAGCAATTGGCGCAGGCAGTGCGTCTTGGTGGCAAAGTTGGGGATAAATTTACTATAGAACTCGGCCATGCCCAGGAATGACCTGACGTCTTCCTTTTTTCCCGGGGCCGGTGCGTTATGTATCGCCTCCATGTTGGCTCTCTTTGGCTCGATGCCCTTCTCGCTAACTTCGTGACCCAGGTAGGTAACTGAGGGGAGCCCAAATTTGCACTTTGTCCATTCCGCCGTGAGTCCGTTTTCCTGTAATGTGCGCAGCACAGTGTGTAGTTTCTCGTTGTGTTCCAGCTTGGATTTCCCCATTACGAGGATATCATCTTGGAAAAATTGAACTCCTTCCACCTTTTGAAAGAGTCTGTGCATCAATTTCTGAAATACCGCGGCAGCGGATGCCAGTCCAAACGGCATTCTCATGAATTTGTAACACCCAAAAGGTGTTATGAAGGATGTAAGATGGTTGCTGGATGGATGGAGTTTCACCTGGTGGTCGGCCGATGACAGGTCCACCGTTGAGAACCACTTAACCCCTTTTGTCATGGCCAGCATCTCATTTATGCGTGGGAGTGGAAATGTGTCTATTAAAATGTTTTTGTTAAGCTCCCTGAGGTCTACACATAGCCTCACCTTCCCGTTGGGCTTCTGAGCAACCACTAAAGCCGATAACCATTCCGCACTCTCTATGGCTTGTATCACTCCGCTTTTTTCCAATCTGTCCAGTTCTTCTTGAACTGCCTCCCTGCAGCGGAACGGTATGTTTCGGACCTTGTGGATGACAGGTTTCGCTCCTTCTTTCAACCTTATCATGTGCTTAAACTTGGCCAGCTCTCCTATCTGTCCACTGAACACCTTTGGATATTCTCTGTGCCATGCTTCCTCTTCCTGCCCTCTGTTCATGTTCATCAGGAGCACTTTTTCTATGACTCCTGGGTTCAACTGTATTCCCAGGGCGCCTTGATCCTTCCAGCTGAGTACCGAGGGTTCCTTTTCAGCTATATACAGTTTGCAGTTGGCTTGTCGTCCCCTGAATTCGAACAGCAAAGGACAATAACCTAGCATCGGTATCCTCTGTCCAGTGTAAGTGACCGGTCTCACGTCCATTGGGCGTAGTTCTTCCTTTACCTTAGTTATGAACTTCTCTTCCCACACTTGTCTTTGAACAATCGTGATGGGGGCTCCTGAGTCTGCTATCATTTCAATCGGTACTCCTCCCATGTGCATGTTGAGTCTTGGTTTGTCCGTCTCCTTGCATCCCACATCCAGGACTTGGACATCTATGTAGAGGAGTTCCTCAAGGTCTTCCTCCTCCCCCTGCGTTTCTTCTTCTTCCAGGCCTCCTTGGTCAATGTACTTGACTGTGGCTCCCTTGGATTTCCTACGGCACACTTTCTCGTAATGCCCGAACACACCGCAGAACGCACACTTCGCCCTGAACGCTGGGCATATCTTGTCGTTGCCCAGGTGCGATGCGCTTCCACATCTGTAACAGCTTGGTCTTCCTCCTCTACCTGTCTTCGGGTTTGCTCCCCCAGTCTGTTGGTTTCTCCTGGTGTCTGGGCCCCTAGGTGGTTCTCGTTGCCGGGTTTTGTCCCCTTTGTTTTGCGTCATGACTCTGCAGATTGTTTGCGTGCTTCCGCTGTCCTTCCTGGCTGCCTGCGCACATCGTGTGGACATTTCTGCCTTCTTCACTAAGGCCCATACCTCCTTCAGGGGAGCGTCCCATTCATCCACAGTTTTTCCTGCACGTGTGTGCTCGTCGTGTGCATGATGATTTGATCCCTCACCAACTCGTCGTGGAGGGTCCCGAATTTACATGTGAGCGCCAATTTCTGCAGCGCCGCCACGTATTCATCCACTGTCTCTCCATTCCCTTGTTTTCTCTGGAAGAAGTTGTGTCTGTCGATAGCCACACAAACCACTGGTCTGTAGTGCGCATCCAGGTCCTCTATGGCATGCCCAAATACATCCGTATCAGTCGCGGCCCTTGGATTTTTGACTATGGAGTCAAATACTCTCAGCCCCTCCGGGCCCAGATTGTGTAATAGTTTCTTTCTTCTCCTCGGGATCGTGTAGGCAACCTCGCTTTCTTCTTCTAAGGCTTCCAAATAATTAAGGAAGTATCACTTCCAATCCTCCCAAGGCATCGTGGGTTCTCCTCTTTTTGGAAGGAAAGGTTCCATGTGGGTGAGGGAAGTGGATGGTGCCGCCATCCTGCCGCTGCCCCTCGGGACCGCTTGGGCGGGAACAGCGTGGTTAGGCGGGCTGCCTGGTGCCTGTCTGGTGTCTCCGTCTTCTTCGTCGTTCTCCCTGCTGCCTGCGCCACCCGCAGCCCCTTCTGCCGTCGGGTTCGCTCTTGGCATGCCTCCGTCTGTTCTGCTTGGGCCCTCACCATGCTCCAGCTGATCTGCCAGCGTGCTGTGGCCGTGGCGTGGTTAAGCGCTGGGTAGTGCGTACCTTTCTAGGCTGCGTCTGGTGACGGGCTCGTCGTCGTCCCCGTTCTGTGCTTTGCGGGCACTCTTCCCGCGCTATCACCATCAGCCGCCACCTGGGCGGGCTGTGTCCACGTTCTCATCGATGGTTTGGGGTGTTCGTATCCCGTGTTGTGGGGCGTCGTGGGTACAGACTTTGCGCCTGGCCAACACTCCGACTCTCGCCCTCTGCCGCGCTCCGGGGATGGTGCCTGCTGCTCTGTGCTGGGGTGGTCCGATGGGTTCGTTTTATACACCAATGGTCCTTTTTCCTGTTTTCTTTTCGATGTTGGACCAATGTTATTAATACTGGCTCTGGTCCCGCCTCGTCGCCATTGTGAGATTCGCCTTTCACCCCAAAAGATGCTAGGAGCCAGGTCTTGGTGCGCTTAAGTATTTATTCACCCGGAGCGCCGGGGTATGCGTGCACTCGCTCTGAGCCGGCAGTGCCACACAAAATGGCCGCCTTCCGGTTCCGGTATCAGGCTTCCGGATCCAGCGCTCCTAACAACAACTAGAACGACGCCACACTTACCACCTTCTTGAAGTAGGTTGCAAACTGTAATTGTTTTGCAACCGCATTCTGGTCACAAAACAATCATACATCCCCATGTGGCTCACTATTAGGAAGGGACACCCTTGGCACACCCCTTCGTAATAGCGACTTGCAAACCATATTTTTTGAGTCTGTAATAGTTTATTGCCTTGCAAATAGGGCTTTGTATATTTAAAAATGCTAATTTCCGGACGCAAAAAGCCTGATTGTGGGAATTGAGCTGTTTGCAAGCTGAAAAAGGATTTGTACATCGAGCCCTTAATTTGCTAATGACCTGGAGCATACTATCTAGAAGAAAGTGGAGCTCATGTGGAGATGTAGGGCTACCTGAATTGATCTGTGCCATAACAAGGTCCATGGCTGCCCAGGAAGGGAGTCAAGAAGGGCATGGCAATCTGGTCTCTGAATATATCTCCAGTGAAACGGACGGGGCACCTGCGGTGTCCGCCCCGGAGACCAATGAGGAGGATGTTCCTTTACTTGGTGCTGTGCCTGAGCTTGCTGGATGGCACGTGGAAGGAGGACCTTTCAATAAGGAGTTCTGTAGGGCACAATGGAAGTGCCCAACCCTTGTGGACCTAAGGCAACAGGCTGAAGCTAAAGCATCAGGTGATGCATCTGGTAGTCACCATATTTACTGAGAAGACAGCCTCCTGTACAGTGAGCCTACGGCTCCTGGGCATAGAACATCAAGAGCCATGGTGGTCCCCCAAATGCTACAGGGCCTTTGTACTGGAGCTGGCTCACAACCCCCCCGGCAGGACACCTAGGCAAAGACAGGACATTTGCAAGGCTTGTCCCCCACTTCTATTGGCCTAGGATCAAGAATTACTTAGATGCCTTCTGCAGGACTTGTGTGACCTGCCAGGCCAGCAGGAAGACAGCAGCAACACTTAAAGCCCCCCTTAACCCTTTGCCTATCATTAGCACCCCCTTTCAGAGGGTGGTCATCAACATTGTAGGGCCGATGGATCTTGAGCCTGCATCAGGCATCAGGTTTATCCTGGCTTTGTTGGACCATACCACGAATTACCCCGAGGCAATCCCTTACTACTGCACCCATAGTGGCAAAGGCCCTGGTAAGAAATTTTACCTGAGTGGGATCCCCAAAGAAGTTGTGTCTGATATGGGTACAAGCGTTATGTCTGCTTATATGCAGTCAATGTAGAAGAAGTGTGGGGCAACATACAGGTTCTCCACCACTTACTATTGACAAACCAATGATCTTGTTGAGAGGTTCAACAAGACTCTTAAAGGCATGATCAGAGCCCTGTCTGAGCCCTTGAGATAAAAGAGGGCTATCCCCTTACCATGCCTGTTCACTTAAAGAGAGGTGCCACAGAGATGAGTGGGTTGTAGCCCCTTTGAACTGTTGAATGGGCACCCAATCATAGGACCACTGAGTCTGGTGAAAGAAGGGTAGAAACAAGCTCCCATGAAGGTACCCCAGGATGCAGTGAGCTATCTGCTGGCCTTCAAAAGCCAGATTGTTAAGTTTATAGAAGCAAGCTTCCAGTAAACTTGAAGACAGCCAAGAAGTCATGAAGGAGTGGTGCGACCGAGATTCTACCACTGTGGAATTTCAACTTGGTCAGAAAGTGTGGGTGATAGAGCTGGTAGAGCCCAGGGCACTCCAGGACCACTGAAAGGGGCTATACGACGTGATTGAAAAAAAGGGTGAGACCACATACTTGGTGGACCTCAAGACCCACAGGTAACCCCACAGTGTTCATCATTTAAATTGCCTTAAACCACACTTTGAGAGGTCTGAGATCTCCATGCTGTTGGTGACTGATGGAGAAGAGGAAGGGGAGAGTTAACCACTGCCTGACCTCTTGGACTCCAAGTAGAAGGATGGGTCTGGGGAAAAAGTCATCCTTTTCCCCACGATGACTCCTGAACAACAGAGAGACTGCCTCCAATTATTGGGGCAAAACCTTTGTACCTAGGATGGGGACACAGGGGACACAGGGGACACCCTCCCTGTTAAGAGTGGATCTTACAGGTTGTCAGATATGGTGAGGTCCAGCATTAGGCAGAAGTGTCTAAAATGCTGGAGTTGGGGGTGTTAGTGCCCTCCAGTAGTTGCAGGTCCAGTCCTGTGGTTCTGGTATCAGAAGCAGCCCCACTGGGTACCACACCTAAACTGAGGTTCTGTGTGAATTAGAGAGGGCTAAATTCTGTGACCAAGACCGATGCTCATCCCAACCCCTAGCCTGATGAGTAGGGGTGGGCGGAACTCGCGGACTTTCACTCTGCGGAGTTAAGAAAAAAGTCTATGGAACTCTGCATGCAGGCCGAGTTATTGTTAGGCAAGGAAAACATCCCCTAAACTTCACTGATAACTCATCCAGCAGTGTGGTACAAGGCATTTACCCACTTAAAAGCACCCACATCACCTAATTATAAATCTAATTACACATTATCATCAACTCCATCTTGGAAACCTATATAGCCACATTAGAATTTTAAGAGTGTAAGTTAGCACATCTGACTACAGTATGTAGCGAGTCACTTAACGAGCAGCACGTGATTAACTACATTAGGTGTATCAGGTACCACTAGCACTATGACCCACGCTGGCTCCTAGCAAGGGCCGAAACATTTGGCAGTTTAAAAGGGGCACAACTGAACAATCATATTCAGTAAAACCCAATAAATGCACGTTTTTATACACACCCCAGGTACCCTCCAAATAAAACATAGTGTTTGGGTTTACCTTGAGTTAATTTTAAACATCGCTCATCTGGATCCCTGGATGTCCAGTATTGCTTTATCTAAGAACTCCCATTCCATCTACAGTTGAGCCTGCCCGGGTAGTATCATCCCACCCGGGTGTGGATTGGTACCGATGATGAAGCATGTCACGATAAGTGAGTGAGGCATCTACTCCAATATCTTTGGATACCCATACCATCCTAGATAAAGCGGAGGGAGATTACCACATCCTAACAAGTCCCTTTTAACAACAAAAACAGAGTTCGAAGGAGAATTCTCAAGGCAGCGGTTGCTTATATGTGCTAAGACTATAAACAGGAGATTGCAACTGACCTGCTCTTCTCTCACTCTCTATTGTGAAAAAGGAACCACTAGCACTATGACAATGTTAATTTCCTGCAGGCCTGTGGAGAAGGCTTACAAAATACAGAACATAGGGTGCTTACACACACTACATATTTGACACTCACCCTATCGCCAGTGATGTCCTCCCTTTCCCTGTCACTGCAGTATCCTGCTCTACTCTGCTCCTCGCCCCCAGGGAAGGGTGGCAGGAGTTCTGTGTGGGCTAACTGCGACTGTACTGTGGCTGCAGCTACTGTCGGTTCCGGCAGTTGCTATCTTCCTCATCAGTGCGTGAGGGAGCTGGAACATCACCATGCTGGGAGGAAGGGGGAAGGGAAGAGGGTGGGTTCACTGGCACGAGCTGACAGAACAGGGCACGAGCGTGAGGATGAGATTTCAGGATGGTCAGATAGGGACCCTGACAAACTGGGGCAGGAGAGGAAGAGCAGGAAAGGGCTCAAAGAGAGGCTGGCCCCAACCAAATGTGTGACTTGATGGGAGGGAGCAGAAGCAGGCACTTTTCTCATTGGGCAGAGTCAGCCACAGTTTTTTTTATACAGACCTGTGATCCTCCAAGCCCTCTGACATTTGTTTCACTTCCCCTAACACAGCCCGAGTGCTGCATCACACCGGTAAACTCCACTCCGTCTGTGGAGGTTTTGCCAAACTCCCCGCTGCGAGCAGAGCGTGGAGTGGTAAAAACACTAAGAACTCCACCAGCGGAGCGGAATTTCCCACCCACCTCTACTGATGAGCTGATCTACAGGTATAGGGGTGCCCAGTACCTCAGTACCTTTGACTTTACATCAGGATACTGGAAGATCACCCTAACAGAAGTTGCAAAGGAGAGATCAGCCTTCTCCAATCCAAAGGGCCACTATCAGTTTAGGGTAATGCCCTTTGGATTAAAGAATACTCCTGCCACCTTCCAGAGACCGGTGAACCAGGTTCTTGCTGGCATGGAGGCCTTCTCTGCTGCTTCTCTGGATGACATAGCTGTCTTCAGTGTCAGCTGGAAGGACCACTCTTTTCACTTGCAGGAAGTGCTTCAGGCTATGCAACAGGCAGGCCTGACTATCAAGGCAAGTAAGTGCCAGATAGGGCAGGGGTCTGTGCTGCGCTTGGGACACCTAGTGTGCAGAGGGAAGGTGCAACCCCTTCAGGCCAAGATAGAACACATCATTGCCTGGTTTCCCCCAAAACCCAGAATGAGGTCAGAGCATTCTTGGGCCTCACTGGGTAGTATAGGAGGTTTGTCAAGGGACTTCCAAGAAACAGCTCCGAAATGTGATTTGAAAAGAGGCATGCCAAACTGCATTTGACTCCCTGAAGCAAGCCATGTGCACAGCTCATGTGCTCAAGGCCACTGATTTCTCTGAGGAGTTTATTGTTCAGACAGATGCCTCAGAGTATGGCATAGGGGCAGTACTATCCAAACTTAATAGCCTGGTGGGCACAACTGGGTTGAAAGGGATCCTTGTACACTTCAGAGAGCTGCTTTGAATTCACCCCCTACATCAAAAGTACTTTTTTGCATAAGTATTGGGTCTCTACCCTCCTAACATCAGACACTTCTGGATCTTGAACGGAACCTCTGTCAGAAGGACTGTTGTGTTGCTCAAAGGCTCAATGGATTGCTTTTCTGGAAGAACTGATGTTCTACTTGTTGCCATGATGCCTACTGTTTGCTGCTCCCTGACTATGCTGAAGGAGAACTGGACTATAATTGTAAACAAAAATTCCTAGGCAGTTCAATTGGTAAACATTATATCAACATTTTTTCATTAAGAAAAGACAACTGATAGTAAAGTACTCAGTGTAAATAGAGAGAGTTTGTAAAAATGTACAATATTTCATTTTATTCGTATATTTGATAAACAAGAGAAAATACATGTTGATAATGGATTTGGATTTTAAGTCTGTTACACAGTTAGTATTATACATACATGATTAAGAATGATGGTTTAGAGAACAGTATAATATCAACAATGAAAAGATACAAACATATAATACTAGAAATATTAAAACAAAGACTAATGCAAAAGTGGCTGTAAGATGTCAATGGACTATGCCTTCTCTCCAAGTGGTCTCCAAGGGCTCGCTTGCTTGCCTCCTGTTTTATGAAGCCTCAGGGACACAAAAGACTTCCAGCAATAATGCTCATGCAGCTGAATTCTGCATTCTGTGTTTCCTAGCCATGCCTAACATGCCATCGGCATCTACACGTTCTGGGCTTCAGAAGGGGGTTCTGCAGGAGTTTTCTACAAAACCAATGCATTGTCACCACTGCGCTGTTCAGAACTGATGCATCGCCCTTCGACTCAGAGGCTGTTCGATGACAGAGGTTTCACAGCCTGTGCAGCTGGTGATGCTGCTCTGCGGGGCTCGATGACAACACATTACATTCACTTCAGTAAAACCTGACAATGATCGGACTGCGTGGAAAAGATCAACGCATCGTGCCCTCAGCTGTAACACTTTTCTCCATCCAAGAACTTTCTCAGCTGGACCTGTGAGTCTGCCCTCCATCGCAGTCGGCCTGACCTTTGGATTTTGTACCAGTCCCTCAAGACATCAAGAAGCCTTTTGACCACAAGTGACTTCTAAGCACTGTTTTCACATTTAATCTTTAAGAATTCATATTGCAACTTCTACTGATTGGATTTTTGTTGTTTTGGTCTGGATAACTATTCTTTATTTTTCGAAACCGTTTTTGAGTCTTTTTGTGTTGTATTCATGGAAGTACTGTGTGTGTATGTTGGTGTGTTACAGACATACTGTACACATTGCCTCTTTAGTTAAACCTGACTGCTCTGTGCCAAGCTACTAGAGGGTGAGTATAATAATAATAATAATAATAATAATAATAATCTTTATTCGTTTTTTTAGCATTGCAAAACCATAAAAGATATCATAGCATATAAAAATTCACAATAAGATTTGTTTAAAAAATACAGTTGAATATACAGTTAAAAGGTAAAAAATGCAAACGATTGGATGATATACAAATTAATCCTCTGTTTTACAAGTTATTTCTGTGCCTCATAATACACTTTAGGAAATTCAGTACGTGGTAGACAGTACATTCGGAGTCCAAAGTTTGAAGAGCCAGCATAGCTGGACGGCATTGTCTATGGCCCCATTTTTTTAGTAAAGGGATTAGCCAGATTTTTCGGTGGGAGTCGAAAAACTTGCAAAACAGTATGGTGTGCATGGTGGATTGTTGGGAAAGGTCATCGCATGGACACGGGTCCATCTGAGTGTTCCAGTTATTTTTTCCGGGAAATGTCACTAACCTGAAGAAGAGATTCATTCTGAACCTTGTTAGGAGCATCTTTTCATATGCTGTATTCTCCAAAGTCAAATATAACTGAATTTTCAGGGACTGCTGTGTCATAATTGCGTGAGTCACAGATTTTTTCGCAATCATCGAAGTCAGTCTCAGGAATTCCAAATGTCTCAGTGCAACTAGTTTCAGCTCTTTTTTGGATATTTCTTTCAAATTTTCTGGCGTGTGGTAATATTTTTGTAGGCCCAGGTCGGAAAAAAAATGTCTTACATAGGAGAGCCAGGCTATTTTGTGAGTGTGGTCCAAATGCATAGTGTCCTGTAAAATACTTTTAGTCAGGCTATTTTTTTCCGACAACCAAACTCTCCTCCAGAGTAAAAGAGGTTGGATTTTCAATAAATCTTCAATATATGGGATTCCCAGTTCCATGTGTGAGGCATAGATGGAGGTGCCTCTTGGGGTTGATAAAAGGAATCTGATGAAGATATTCTCCTCTTTTTGTATAGAGCCGGTGAGTGTATGTCCCCAGATCCCTGCACCATATAGTGCGATTGCTTGGCATTTAGCAGCGTAAATCTGTAGCAGTTCTGCTGGGGGTCTTTGTCCGAGCTTGTTAGAAAATTTCATCAACGCCATAATCGCTCGTTTGAAGAGATGTCTCCTGGCCTCAACCGCCGCTTTCCAGTTTAGGGCGTCATCGATCATAATGCCTAAGTAGGGATATTGTGAGGTCTTTTCAATTTTTTGATCTTTCAGAAAGATGGGCTTAGTTGCTTTTCTTGATCCACCAACTACCATGGCAAACGTTTTTTTAACGTTGATGTGCAAGTCCAAAGCACCCATGAAGTCTGCATATTTAGATAAAGATTTCTGTAGTTCGATGGGGGTACGTGCCAAAATGACTGCATCGTCCGCGTAGAGCAGAGCGGGGATCGGGCGATCTTTTGCTCTAGGGAGATCCCTTCCCCCTCTCAGCATGGTCTCTTCTAGGCCATTGGTGTACAAAGAGAAGAGGAAGGGGGCCAGGACACAGCCTTGCCTCACTCCCCGCTCTACCCTGAATGGTGCTGTCAGTTCTCCTTTTATCCCGTACCTCACTCTCGCCGTAGCTTCACTGTATAGCTCCCGCAAATAGTCTAAAAGAGGAGGGTCTACCCCCATTGCGCTCAGCAGTGACCAAAGCTTTGCGTGCGACACACAGTCAAACGCGGAGGACAGATCCACGTATACCATATAGATGGAACCAGGTTTAGCATGGGTGTATTTTGATGTTAACAAGCTTAGGTTTAGGGCCTGTTCAATAGTTCCAAAGCCCTCCCTGAACCCAAACTGTAAGTCCGAGAGGATGTTTTTATCTTCTGCCCATTGCTGTAACTTTTCAAGAAGGACTCTACCGACTACCTTGCCCAAAGAGTCGAGGAGCGAGATTGGTCGGTAGCACTTGGTGTCTTGTCGGTCCCCCTTCTTGAATATTGGGACCATGATGGAAGATGACCATGACTCTAACAGACCGAGTTTCGTTGTTGCAATACAGACTCTTGTGAGTATTGGTACCCAGAGGTCAGGAAGATGTTTAAATAAGTCGACTGGGACCCCGTCAGGGCCGGGAGCTTTCCCACTCTTGCTTAGAAATAGCGCCATTTCGACATCCTGCAGATCAACATCCATTGATATTGGATATGCTACTGGGTAGATGTTAGGATGGTGTTCTTCACTAATGGATGTTAATTTGAAGATTTTTGAAAAGTGGTTCACCCACGAATCCTCGTCGATGGCCACGTCTATTTTTGGGCCGTTGGAGTCCATTAGCAAGGGGGATTTAACTATTTTCCAGAATGCCTGGCTATCTTTCAAAAGTGCACTCTTGTGCAGAGCGTTCCACAGAGATTGTTTCAGTTCTTTTTTCCTTGCTTTTCTAGCAGTATTATACTCCCGTCGAAGAGCTTGGATGTTTGTTTTGTCTCTATTCGAGTTGCCAAGAGCTTTCCTCAGATTGGTCTGTGCCTTGGTACAGTCTCGGTTGAACCAACCTATGGGGCTTGTTTTATTTTGCTTAGGTGTTTTTGTTAGTAGTTTTTTAACTTGCTCTATTATTATGTTGAAGTTTTCCAGGATTTGAATCGGCTCCGCATGAGGATCAAGACAAATCAAAATGTTATTATAGGCAGATTCTACTAGCCGTTTTGTGAGAGTATTGGGATCCACTTTTTCCCATTTTATGGTATATCCGTTGTTTTTGCCCAGTTCTAGCCTATTCTGTGTTAGAGTATCTGCTATTGTTGCCATCAGTGTTTTTGGTTGATTTGTTAGAACGATTAGGCTTAGAGCAGAATGATCGCTGAGATTGTTTTCCAAAATTTTAAAATTATTAATTTGATCTTTAAGGCCTTCTGAGACTATAACGTAATCAACGGTGGTCTCGTGACCCCTTCCTCTGTAGGTGGGTGCTAGTTTGTTATTTGAGAGTTGGATGGGGTTTATAATTTGCAGATCCAGATCAGAAAGAATTTTGTTCATGGCTGACCCCACTCCTGAATGGATCAAGTGGACTAAAGAGTTGTCATATTCGTCCACCATTCCACAGGTATCGATATTGGGGCAGGGATGTAGATTGAAGTCTCCTCCCCAAATTATGTGTGCATTTTCCATTTTCTGTTTGGGGTGCCGATGTTCAGTTATTTTTTCTTGAATTAGGGAAAGGACACTCAGAAAGTTGTCATCCTCTAGGTTGTTATATAGGTTGATTATTGTGATGAGAACTTTTTTCCCAATTATAAAGGTGAGGATCTGGAAATTTGGTAATAAGTCTACCTTGATGATCTTTATGTTAGAAATTGTGTTTGCTAGGTAGGTTACCAGTCCCCCTTTAGGTCTACCTGAAATGCTAGGAAGGGCGGAGGATGTAAATGTCCTGTAACCCTCAAGATGTAGGGGCGTCGTTGCCCAAGTTTCTTGTAAGCAAATGATTTGGGCGTCCTTCAAGAAACCAGCGGCTGAACCGTCCTCTATTTTGTATCGGAGGCCCGCCACATTCCAAAAGATCACGGGGAGCTGTGAGAATGTATTATCTACTGCTTGGTTTTTCATTTGTGGAGGGGCAGGAATAGAGATGGATGAGCCAAAGTTGTTTGTTGAGACTCCTGGGATTTGATTATTGGTCAATCGACCATTTCCAGGCCACTAAACCGATTCATAGTCGGTATGCCTGACCAGTTTTGCCCGTTGATGGAATCTGTGTAGTTGGGTCCGTATAGTTGGTGGAGTGGTCTCTCCCACTGCTCCCAGTTTCTAGATCTATTTTGTGGGCCCATGATCTGCCACGGGACTTCTCTTTGCTGGTAATTCTGGTTTACTGACCTCCAGGAATGATCAGGGTCACTATGACGCGGGAATGGTCTTGGACCAGCGACGTCTAGCTCCCACGGCTGTGGGATTGGTTTCCGCCAAATGTTATCAGTGTCACGTATGTAATTGTTCTTATTATATCTTTTTGGGTAAAAATAAGACAAGGATCTTGTGGCGATCCCACCTGTGATGTTATTATATTCCCAGGAGCAGATGTACTCAGCTATACTGGGGTCCTCAAAAGTGATTACCACACAGTCTCCCCAGATAGTTTTTTTCCTATGGCCCACCCACGAGGTCCTGCAGACTGAAGCTATTCTGCTTTTCCATGATGGCGGGACGGGGCGGTTTGCATTCAGCCAGTGCTGAACTTTGTTCTTCAATGACCAATTGGGTTCCGTCCCCTCACCTGTAAGTTCGGAGACCCCCGTCATGACGACCACGTATGGACATGCCTCAGGTGGCATGTTTAATGTAGGTCTTTGATCAGTGGTCCCTTTCGGGGCTCCCTTTGTTTTTGGTGGGTGAGTATAGGTTATCTTGTAGAGTGCTTCTAGATTACACTGACTAGAGTGGTGGTTCCTGCTTGGCCTGGATGCATAACTCAGCCAACCAGGAATGACATTTGTTAACAAAAAGGGTTAGGGGTTTAATGATGGATGGGCCAAGAAGTTGGAGGAATGGCTTGACAAAGACAAAACCAACATTCATCAGGTCAATGAACAGCACGTCATCACCATATATGTTGTGGGAGGAAATCAAGGCATGAATAGCACAGTTCAGTGCATTGCAAACAATCCTTAATTCCCAGAATCCCAAGTTATTTAATTGTTCTGTCACCTAGGTTTGAAAAATACAAATTAGGGAGGATCCACACAGTTCTTAAAATTATGATTGTTAAGAAAAGAAAAACTATACTGTATATTAATGGCAAAATGGACAATGCATCTGCATTCTTCTTCTCAGAATATCCTTCTTGGGCCAGAGTTGAACAGGACCAGTGAGCAGGAGTGTCATACAGTTTAGGGCACAAGATAAGTAGGCCTGCGTATTGCAGGAAAGTGAATGTCAATATTCTAGAGTCAAGAAGTAGGTAAGCTTTATGGTGAATGAAGAGGATCAAGAGGGCAGAGCAATACCATAAGCTGGTGCAGTCACATGCGATTAACTGAGAAGTCAGTCATTTTAGTACCAATCCCACATAAGTAGCTGCTTGTACTTGGCTGTTCAGTTTCACAACTGTCATAACATTTAGCAGAGTGCATCCATTATGAAACAGTGAAGTTCCCCAAAGAACACAACTACTTTATTAGAGAACTTTGACATTTGAGCCAGCACAATACTCCCATTTTCCAAATCAACACACCTCTCTCCAGTCCACAGGGCTGAGAAGGACTCTTTGAGTCCTATTGTTTCCCACTGAAGTAGATAGACATTGTTCATAACTTCCTTCTTCTGGCTGTTGGGGGGGCAGACATAGGACCCTTAAATATCCACCATCTGCAATGATCTTGACTATATAACTATCAATATCTGTGGCACAAAATCCCATTTTGACACCTCTGGGTTCAAGCCATTCGAACACATTCCAGTTAAACTCCTCCAAGATGTTTGCAGCTGTATAGGATTTCTCCATGGTGAACATTGCTGCGGTTGTATGTCGCCAAATGCCCTTAAAACTTTCTTCAGAACTGAGACCTACAGTCTGAGTCCCGACATAAATGAGAGATAGAGAGATAGACCTATGGTGATTTGGATGAACAAGAAGAGCAAAAGAATTTCAGCATTTTGTGAATTTTCTTAACTAAACTAAATGGAACTCGTCTGGTCTCCAAACAATCCAATAAAAAAGAAGTACAGTAAAGGAATGGACCACATAAGTAATTTTAGTGAAGTGTAAAAGCAAGGCAATCATTCAGGCAGAATCACCTATCATGAACCAAACATTACAAATCACGTTTAAAAATTAGATGAACAACACCCTCCCAGCCACCACAGGAATCATCATCACTCACTCACTCTATTACTCATTGGTAGTTATTGCCTGTCCCAAGCATGGTGGTGCACATTTGTGATTGTATCTTTTTTATCCCATTATGGCAACAAACAATGGCAGTCTTGTATAAACTTAATGATCTAGTTTATTGGCCGCCTAAGTAGGGAATGAAAAAAAAGAAGGATGGAGATGGGATGGGAGGCATTGTCTTCTTCATGTCCTTTAAGGGAATGGGGAGGCTTCTTCTGTGCACACTGGTCCAAATTAATTTTTTTTTTGCAGAGCAGTTTGACGTTCATATATATGAAAGTTCTGTTGTGCCTTCTTAGTCAGGGAAGTAGGGGTTGTCCTCAGATTGAGGTGGCTTACCCAAAAGTTCATCAGCTAACACACTTGAGTCTGATGAATTGTACTCCTCCTCCTCCTATGGTGTTTTGGGTACGGTATAATCTTGAGGTATAAAGTCTTAGTTCATTTTAATCATGGTCAATCTAAAATTTTGAGGCGAGAGTCTGGTCCTTCTGACTATAACAATTATGCCAGCTGCACGGAACACATGCTCAGAAGTCACACTGGTTACCAGACAAGCCAGATACTTTACTGCTAGCCTGCTGAGCTCCGGCCATTGGTACATCTTCTCATACCAATAGACCAATGAGGTTTGATCCAGGTAGACCTCATTTGGGTCATCCAGATTATCATGGAGCATCCTCTGAATTGTCATTGGTACTGCTGCTTACTCACCTGCAGTTGCCTTTGCCTCTGCCCTTGACTTAAGCCCTGCTACTTGAAAACAAGCCATTGCAGAGGCTGTGTCAGATTCTTCTGTAGAGGGTGTTACTTGTGATGATGGCTGTGAGACAACAGCTCTGCTATCTTTCTAGGTTTAAGGCTGCATGCCAGAACTTCTGTCCAGGCCTCTAAATTCCAGGCATTCTTCTTCCAGGTCTCTAACTTGGTCAACAATCCAAGTCTTGTATTATGAAACATCTCCTTCTGAAAAAGGGATAAAAGTGGCCAATTTGTTTTGTACTATGTATCTGACATTGTGGAGCATATGTATTCTTTGGAGGACATGATCTCTCTTTACAGCCTTGTACTAACAGCCAACCAAAGGCGTAAGCTCTGAACCAACTCATATGCTTCTTCGTTCACATCAGAAAACCTTTGTGACACCTTTTTCAACTGGTCCTTTGTCAGATTAAACAACAGGTTTGCCTGGTAGACGGTCCAGATAGGGTAAAATAATGGTGGTGCCTAGCAGGCACTGTCCACCCTATTGCGATACAGGCGTCAGCCAGCGTTTCCATGGCAGTAGATTTGCCATGGAAAGGCTGGCGGGAATTGGGTTTGGGGGCCTGTTGCAGGCTTCGCTTGTGTTTGAGGGAGGTGTTGTTGTACCATGGTAACCCCTGCATTTTCCTGCACTAAGTGGCAGGCAGGTGCCTGTCACGCAAAGCAGGGAAATAGAAAACATGCATTTTTACTATTGGGGCAGGTGCTGCAGCCAGCAGCACCCACCGCACGATGCACAATACGAAACATGCACGATGCGACCGCCACAGTGGCGGTCGCATTGTAATTGCATGTGCAGGACTGCGACCATACAGGTAGACGGTCCCACTACAGCAAACAATGGCGGTTGGACAAAAGTTTGACTGCCATTGTAATTGGAACCTATGTCTTCTTTTTTTAGAAAGTCCTGCACAATCATGCTGATGCAATGCACGAAACACAGGACCCTGAAAATTCCACCTTCTGCTAAGGCCTTGACTATATTACTCCATTGTCCGTGGCAACAAATCAAGTTCTGAGATCTTTGGGTTGAAGCCATTCAAACACCTTGTTGTTAAACTCTGCAAAGATGTGTGCAGCTCTGTGGGATTTCTCTATGACCAACATCACTACTCTTGCATGTCACCAAACACCCTTAAAACTTTCTTCAGCACTGAGACTTGCAGGTAGCTGCTGCCTAACCTTCACAGAAGATTACATGTGCATCATAAAGTGATACACATGTAATCAGCTGCTTTACAACTGGTCCATATGTCTGTCATGAGGTGGATAGTGTGAGCAGCACTCTTCTGCATAGCTTGGACAACCAAATGCAGCACATCATGATGGAGTACTGGAAGGGCAATTCTGGCAAAGTAGGTACAGCTGGGAACCAACCATATATGCTAGATGGCCACCACAAATTCATAAATTGCCAATTCTTCCACAAAAGATAAAGGGAGGAGGTCCAGCACTAAGGTTTTTGCCAACGTCCCATTGTACAAATGTGTCGTTGGGTGGTTGCGTTTGTAGGGCACCTCCTGCTTACACATGCCTGTAACAGTAGCTTGGATTTTTTCTTTTGGTATGCCACTGACACAGTTAACTGGCAGAATATCAACACCCAAAATATCCCCTTACCACAATATCAAGTTCTAAATATCGAGGTCAAAATATGGAAATCCTATATTTAGAAAAGTAGGTACAAAAAAATATCGGAAGAAAATATTTATGTCATAAATATAGTTGTACAAAATACTGTTTTATATACATGTAAAATACAATAATAAATATTAATATATTAAATAATAAAATTAATTTAAGAAAAATAGATTTAATATACACTTTTTACATTTTAACAAATAAAATTATTTAAAAAAAGTCAAGCACACATATATAATAATTAATATATGTATTTACTTAAAAACAATTATAAAAGTAATCATTTTAATGTATTTTATATTTTTAAAATAATAAAACGTTAAGCACACATATATAACAATTATGGATACGGACTCCACTTGCCGTGCAAAAACAAACTTCATTTATTCAGATGTTACCCGCTCCAACTCGCCATTATGCGTTTCGGTCACTGACGTGACCTTGATCACCTGAGTGAGCACTGCCAATCCCGATCTTAAATTCACAGTGTCGTCATATCACTATAAATCATATGATAAATACATATTCAAACCAATAAGTATACATATAAATATGTACATAAATATACTCAGATTACCAACTAATCCAATCATTAGAAAATGCAATAAATATATAAATAAATATGTAAACATATTTATTGAAAGCCCTCATATATCAAATCGATTTGAAAACTCAAATATATTGTTTTAGTATTTATCTCCTTACTTCTACGGGGACTCCAGTTTCTAACTGCATAATGTGTTATCTCAGTGCAAACCCATATGGCGTAAATTTAATACAAAAAGTATTACCATCATTGTTGATGATGTGTTGGCATCAACTTTAAATCATGCCCTGTGGTTGTTTTTATATCTGCCTAAATGCTTGACCACCATTGAAATATCCATACTTACAATTGTACAAACTGTGTATGGTAATTGCATGTATAAGCAAAATAATTTTTCCGCCAATTTATAAAGTGCTCATGTGCTAATTTAACATTAAAGTGCTAAGTGCATTAAGTTATAAAATGCTAGTCTACTCTATAATTTTGTTAAAACCCATGAATCTGCTATTCGTCTTATAAATTCAGATATTCAATATATTGCAGACCCTGTATTAAGAGCAGAGGGCCATATTTTTTTTATTCAAGAAACGGTACTGATCTCCTTAGATTTGCACTAACCCATCACAATTAATACTTGAATACTTGTGACTCATGGAGTGGTGCATGGTGGGAACTGGAGTCCATTGTGGTGCCGCATACAGTGATGGGGTTGACCAAAACACCAGGTGGTGTCCCAAATTCATGGCGCTGGACTGTGTGCCTCCATATCACTCCCAGGTTTGATTTTCCAGCTTAAACCTCCGTTAGCACTCTTATCAGGCAGTAAAATACCACCTACTCTCTCCCCTTACCGAAATGACCGCCTAGTGGCAATAATAATAATAATAATAATAATACTGACATTTATAAAGCGCGATCAGCTACCTCACAAGGAGGTGTCCCGACAATGACTTTTGCTTGGGGGGCGCCGCGTTATGCACTCCTCGTGCTTTACCACAGTTTTGCCTTTAAATGCAGAGCACCAGATCGAGAGGGTGTGTCCGTGTACCGGTATCGGCAACCCGGTACTATACATCCAAACCAAACACTCACCTACAAAGAAAGTAAGCAGGACACAGCTCCGAGTGCCAACAGAGGATTTATTTAAGCAAACACAGCTTTGTCCTCGCAGTCCGTGAAACGCTATGGCAGACGCGTTTCTAGCCGGAAATGGCCGTCATCAGTGCCGGCTTCACAGGCTGGTTAGTAAGTCCTGGACAACGAGACTGCCCCCTAAGAAGCAGTCTCATATATATATAGATTGATAGATAGATATATATGTAGATAGATATATAGATATATACCAATAACATAAACTCTATTATAAAAAAACATTCTAATTAAATTAAAACATTAAACTATTTAAAATTCTTAAATTTAGTCAAAATAATTTCCTAATTAAAACAAAACTAACTCAAGACAAAATCCTGAACTGACTACCATTTTGGTATTCACAGAAGGCACTTACTCATTTTGGTATTCTCAGAAGGCACTTACTCATTTCGGTATTCACAGAAGCTAGTAGTCCTAACTTTAGGACTCCTAAATGCCTTCTGTTAATACCGAAAGTTATTTTTTTCCTCAGTTTAGGAGTAGTAAAGTTAGGACTCCTAACTTTAGGACTTCTAAATTTCTTCTGTGAATACTGAAAGTCTTAAAGTTAGGATTTTTCTCAGTTTAGGAGTAGTAAAGTTAGGACTCCTAACTTTACTACTCCTAATCTGAGAAAAATCCTAACTTTAAGACTTTCAGTATTCACAGAAGGCATTTAGGAGTCCCAAAGTTAGGAGTCCTAACTTTACTTTACCAAATGGTAGTAAGTTCAAGATTTTGTCTTAAGTTAGTTCTGTGAATCGGGCCCCTAATAATTTAAATTATAACAATATGAAATGAATTATAACATTTAGGGGCTGATTCCGATCTGGGTCGGAAAGAACTCTGACCGAGCCGGACCCAGGCTGTTTTCAGACCCATCCGGACTCCTACAGTCCGACTGAGTGAGTGCGATGCTGCCGTATGCTGTCGGACTCAGTTCGGTCGGACTCCCATAGAAGTCATTGGGAGCCGGTCGTACGAAGCGTACATGGGCTCCCATTGACTGAATGGGTACGTCGCGGACAAGTGTGCCCCCTACAGTGGGTACACGTCGGAGCCATCTGCACCGTACATGCCTGTGTTGGGGAGACCCATAGGTTTCCCCCTGTGTCTGAGTCGTAAGGCTGTGGGTGACGGGGGTCTGACGCGGACCCTCGAAGTCCAACTCCGGGAGCTATTGCGAGCCAGACGCTCCGACTCGATCCAGCAGTCTGAATCGAGCATCGTGCTGGCTCGGTTGTGAAATGTCTCCATTGCGCGCCACGGTTTGCATGTGACCGAGTCGTATGGAGCGGTTCGGACCTGGAAACGATTCGTACGGAGATTTCGCGCTTGTTCACATCGTTCTTCGACATCTGGAACTGTGTACGACTCGGATGGAAAATCAGCCTCCAAATCGGATTTGTTAATGGCGATCCCGATTTGGTGCCCTTCTGACCGAGATCGGATTCAGCCCCAAGATATATATACTATTCCTGCTACAATATAAACAATACTACCTAAACTAATAACATAAATCTATAAACAATTTACCACTCCCACTTAGCACAACACATAAATATTAACACTGGATAAAAATAAAATTTAAAAATCTCCCTCCAATAAATGTAACAGTAGTAAAAGTGATAAAATTACACATAGAAAATATTTACAGCACCCATTCCAGCCAATCCAACACCAAGGAAACGATTAAAGAGCAGAGGGGTAAAATGTAAAACTCCCACTCCAGTCAGTGCAACAGTCGGGAAAGCTTTGGATTGCGGAGGGGTAAAAATTACTATTCCCACTCCAATGAGTGCAACAGTAAGGAAAGTGTTGAATAGTGCAGGCAAATAAATTACTATTCCCACTCCAATGAGTGCAACAGTAGCGAAAGTGTTGGATAGTAGAGGGGTAAAAATAACTACTCCCACTCCGATGAGTGCAACAGTAGGGAAAGTATTGGATAGTGGAGGGGTATAAATTACTATTCCCACTCCAGTGAGTGCAACAGTAGGGAAAGTGCTGGATGGTGGAGGGGTAAAAATTGCTATTCCCACTTCAGTCAGTGCAACAGTAGAGAAAATGATGGATAGCCGAGGGGTAAAAATTACTGTTCCCAATGCAATGAGTGCCACAGTAGGGAAAGTGTTGGATTGTGGAGGGGTAAAAATTACTATTCTCACTCCAGAGAGTGCAACAGTAGGGAAAGTGTTGGATAGCGTAGGAGTTAAAATTACTATTCCCTCTCCAATGAGTGCAAAAGAAGGGAGAGTGTTGGATAGCGGAGGGGTAAAAATGACTATTCCCACTCCAGTGAGTGTAACAGTATGGAAAGTGTTGGATTTCGGAGGTGTAAAATGTACTATTCCTACTCCAGTCAGTTAAAAAGTAAAAAAAACAAAATATCATCAACAAAATACAAATATTTAAAAAACTAAATTAATTAAAAAAATATATAAATATGTTACAAATGTAAAATAAATATATTTAAATTTAAAATTAAAAAAAGTTAAAACATATTATAATGTTAAATACATGTCACAAATACCAACATATATTATATTAAATGAGACAAAAAAGATCTTATTTAAACAAATAAATATTTTTATTAAGAAATTATTTAATAACAAAAACATTAATTATTACATAAACGTAGTTTCTTTAATTCCTACTCAATAGAACCACATAAGTTCCAACCCACATCTAAAATGAAAAAGGTACTTGTAAAATTAACATAATTAATTATCAATTAACAAAAAATATTATTAATTAAAAACAAATTAAAACACATAAAAAACAATTACCTATAATCCCTACAATCACACATAAAATTAAACAGTAAAATAAGTTACACAATTAGATTTTATTTTCAATTAAATAACTAATTGTATTTAACAACTAACTATAAATTAAGCAAAATTAGTTTACTTCCCACCCTTTACCCCTATAAACACAAAACCCACATATAAAAAAAACAATTACCCTAATTGATTATTAATTAATTATTTTAATGACCAAAAAATTATTAATTAATTACAAATAAATTACTTCCCACCCTTTATACCTATGAACCCCACAACACACATCTACAATTAAATACAGTATTTCTATTTTTAATTGTCAATTCATATATTGGTATCAATTAACAACTAATTACTAATTAATTAAAAATAAATAACTTCCCACCCTTTACCTTTATAAACCCAAAACCCACACCCCCCAAAAAATATAATTAAACAATTAACAACATTAATAATAAATTATTCATTATCAATTATCAAATAATTATTCCTTAATTAAAAATACATTACTTCCCACCCTTTAACCCTATAAACCCTACAACCTGCACCTAAATACACATTACACAATTACCATAATTAAATACCAATGAATTAATTAATATTAATTAACAACCAATTATTACTTAGTCAAAAGTACATTACTTCCTACCTTATACCACTATAAACGCCACAACCCACAAAGAAAATTTACCCAAAAATGTATACACAATTAACACTATAAAATCACAAATAAATAAATATTATTTAATAAAAAATAATCTTTATTTATTATAATTAAATACTTTCCACCCTATTCCCCTCTAAACCCACAACCCCCTACTGAACTAAAAAACGCAAAATGTAATTAAATAAATGTAATAACTATTAACAATTTAACACATACATTAATTTTTTTTTAAATATATACTAAAATACATAACACAAATTAAAAAAACAATATTTTAAGCAACCATATTTTTGCAAACAATGTTATTGACTTCGAAATTCGAAATTGCAAACTCGATATTCTGTCTGAATACTCACTGACAGAGGGGACTTCCTGATAGGACCAAGAGATGGTAGACTCATTGTGCATCTTGGGGGAATCACTGTATGCGGTTGTGTCTACAACTGAGTCCTGTTCCTTTTGGAGGTACTAATGTGGTTGATGCTGTCACATGGCAGAAAACAGGGCTGCTTTGTGTAAAGCTGTAATCCTCTTCTTCCTCATCACCTCCTTCTTCTATCACTTTCATCGGAGCTGCGTCCCCTCTCTCGTCACCACCACCACCACAAGTTTTCTTTTTAAGGTTCTCCTCTCACCAGATTGCATGATGTTTTTTCATATGGGATGTTTGGCTCCCGTACCACAGTGTGAACATGAAATACCTTGACAAACACTTTTGTGGCAAATGGAGCATATTGCAATGTTGTCCTCCTGCTTGCTAATAATAACAAAATCCCAAATTGGGGAGAAGATCGTTTTTAATGTACCACTGCTTATGCCTGAAGAATTGGAGGGAAGTGGGTGTGTCATTTGCCTCACTGCGGTGCGTTCTTCAACTAAAGGATTCAAGTCTCAGCACGGGCCTTACAAATATGGAAGCTGGAGGTGGTGAAAACTCATTCCTTTGAGCAGGTTGAATAGGAGGGTTCATCTCTGTGTCATTTGAGCCACCCTCCATACTGACAGTCCCTGGCTCTTGCTCATTACTTTCAATTTCCAGAATCCTAAGGCTTTCAGGAACTTTTCCCTTTCTCTTGTCTCTAGTGGCAGGTCTTAGACTCGGCAGGGGCCCAATCCATGTCCAGCTCATCAGAAGGGGGCTTGGTGGAGTAACCTTTCTTTTTCTTGTTGGACATCATGGAGCCAATGGTTCAAGAGTTGAATCTTGCTCAGCAGGAAGCTCAACTCTTGTTCTGCTCCTATTTCAGGGAGAACTTTTGCTGGCTGAGGCTCCTGTTATCCACATTGCTCAGTTTCCTGTGATGGTTGGATACTTATCTGATGAGACAAATCCAATTTAGGCTCACAGCTCATAGCCATGACTTCAGTGGCTACCTCACTGGGAGACGTGGGCTTGGGCTGAGGTTAGGATGGTGTTGTTGATGCAGGCGGTCTGCTCCCAGCTTTCTGCTTCCCGGAGGAGGGTGCAGCAGGCATACCACGTTTCCTGAAAAAGATGGAGGGCGACACACCAGTTTTGGCAATCTCCTTATTCTTCTCCTTTCTTTGGGGCCATCAATTTCTTAATTTTGCCAGTTGGCATTTACCTGCACAAGTGGAAGCAGAGATATGGAGGACTCAGGTGATGTCACTCAGCACTGGCCTTATGTCTGGCAGTACTTTGTGTGATGCAATCTCCAGCTATGCTGAAGACATGGTCTTGGTAAGCCACACACAGGTGAGGCTGCAGCGATTGCTCACTGAGGACCTACTCTGTCACTAACGGCCTAACCATCAAACTTGGGAAAAGCCAAGACCATAACATATAACAACAACAAAAAACAAGCCCCGACACAGTTCTGGGGAGGTACCGGGATTAAAAATACGGAAAATACAAATATTTAGGGGTCAATATTGATCAAAATGGCCCTTACATTGCCAAGAAAGGCGCTATCAAAAGGAAAGGTTTGACCCTGGCATGAATACTCGAAAACCTCAAAGGGAATTTGGCAGGGCCTTCAGTGGCACCCCTTCTTGAAGTAGTACAAGCTAAACTTATACCGATGATTTCATATGTGAGCCAATTACTAAAAGGCAAAGATGCTACCGTTTTGGACCACATAATGATGCACTCATATCAAATCATATTCTTTCACCTCCCCGGCACAGATTCAGCTGGAGTATTTGATTTGATTTGATTTGATTTATTGACTTATAGAGCGCGCGAATGCTCAGGGGCGTCTTGGCGCTAGATCGAAGAAGGAGTTCTGAACGAATCAAGACCTCTAAGAGGCGGCCATGAAAAGCCAGGTTTTCACTGCCTTTCTGAACGAGAGCAGTGAAGGACTGTTTTTTATGGAAATGGGGAGCAGGTTCCAGATCTTTGCTGTATCTAAGATGAAACTTCTGCCTCCCTATCTGGCTCTTTTAAATCTGGGCACCACGATCAGTTTGGCTTGACTAGATCTAAGAAGCCTGGAGGGTTCATATTGTTTCAGGCGGGTCTTTAAGAACTGAGCGCCCGACCCCTGGAGCGCCTTATAAGCCAGTCACAATGATTTAAATTGAATCCTTTTGGCAATGGGGAGCCAGTGCAGGGATTTTAATTTATGGGTGATTGGATCGTGTTTAGGAATATCTAACACCAGCCTTGCAGCCGCATTCTGCAAATGCTGAATTTTTGAAAGGACTTGCTGCTTGGCTCTGACATACAGGGCATTCCTGGAATCCATCCTAGACAGAGCAAGGGCAGTTACCACCGTTTTCCTGGCGTCTGTTGGAATGAAGGGCAATAGTTTTTTTATCATTTTCAGGACATACCAAACTGCCGAAACTAGTTTGCTGGCCTGGGCGTCGAAAGAGAGGTTAACGTCTAAGGTCATGCCCAGATTTCTAACCTTCTCTACAGGAACCGGACAGCTGCCCAGGCTATCCGGCCACCATTCAGGGGACCAGATAATCGGGTCACCCCCTAGCACTAAAACCTCGCTTTTGTCCCCATTCAATTTTAGACAATTGAAGAGCATCCATTGTCTGACCTGTACCATGCAGGATCTAAATTTCTCCGCCGTCTCTTTGACATCCTGGCTAATCGACACCACTATCTGGGTGTCGTCGGCGTAAGATACCGGTGTGAACCCGGCTGCCCTAATGATTTCAGCTAGTGGGCCTACATACAAATTAAAAAGGGTCAGACTTAAAGATGACCCCTGGGGCACTCTGCAAGGGGAACAGAGAGTTTTTGATCTGGCTTCCCCTACCTCGACCGAAAAAATTCTGTTACGCAGATACGAGGCTAGCAGGGCCCGTGCCGAGCTATGGACTGCAGCTTCGGCCAGCCGGATCAGAAGTGTCTCGTGATTGACCGTATCGAAGGCCGCCGATAGGTCCAGAAGTACCAAGGCGGCCTTCCCTCCATCGTCCAAGACACCCCTGAGTTCTTCCACGGCTGTTAGCAGCGCCGTTTCAGTCCCATGACCTTCTTGGAAGCCAAACTGTGAGTGATCTAGTGTGTTTGCCTCCGAGAGGAAACATGCCAGCTGTTTGTTTAAGAGTTTCTCCAAAATTTTGGCGGCAAAGGGTATCCTGGCAATAGGTCTGTAATTGCCCGGCTCATCGCCATCTAAGTTTGATTTTTTTAATAGTGGCATCACTGAGGTGACTTTCACGTGTCCGGGAAGGTTTCTGATTTTAATATTTGCGAAAACAATTTCTCCAATTGAGAGCTTAGCAGTTCCGGAAAGAGCTGCATAATTTTCGGCGGACAAGGGTCCATAGGATTGCCTGACCTAGTAGACATCACTTCTTTCAGTATCTGCTCAGCAGTTGGAGGTCTAAATTGGAACCTTGGGTTCTGTGGCGATCCCTCAACTGCACTAGTGAGTTCCAAAGCTGCCTGTGCAGGTGTAGCTAGAAGGAAGCTTTTAAAAGATTTGTATACTGATGCTACTTTATTGACAAAGAATTCACCAAGCAGATTGAAGAACTCGGACGTCATTGCTATTGCGCTCTTGTTGTCTAATTTTGTTAGCTTCTTTACTGTAGCAAAGAGGGCTTTGCTCGAGTTTTTAGTCTCATTAATCTTTTTCGTAAAATAGCTGCTTTTTTCCGCCAATATCAAGTTTTTATACGTGGTCAATGCAGCTTTATAGTCTTCTCTTGGCCCTGCTTCATAAGTGGATCTCCACTTTTTCTCAGTTCTTCTGCATTTCTGCTTTTGAGCCCTAAGGGTTTCCGAAAACCATGGCTGGGAAGGAGACTTCCGCTTAAGGGTGACCTGTTTTAATAGGACTGCAGCGCAAACTGCATCTTTAATCCAATCCCCGATTTGGTCATATGCAGCATTGCTGTTCGGGATCAGGACTGGGCAGGATGACTGAAGATTATCTACCAGCTCCTGAGTGTTGATTTTTGACCAGTCCGGAAAAGAGACCTTCCTAGGGGGCTCCAGTGACCTGCCCGTGTCTTCCTTAGCTTCCAATGAAAAAGTGACCCCCTTATGATCAGACCAGGGGACCTGAAGGATGGCCACTTTATTTAGACCTCGACAGGAAGAAAAGATTCCGTCAAGGGTGTGTCCTGCACAATGCGTGCCTTGGAGGACTCTTTATTTTAAGTCAAAGTTAGCCAGTGAGTCTTTGAAAGCCGCAACCGTAGGGTCCAGACTTTTCTCTAGATGTATCTTAAAATCCCCCAGAAAGGTATAGTCAGAGCCTTTCACACTCGGTTCTAGAAATGGACTAAGAGAGTCGATCAGCGGTGTTTTGGTTTTAGGAGGCCTGTAAATTAAGAGCCCGTTAAAGGTGTAGTTATTGGTGATTTTAATCTGAAAGGAGAGTGCCTCGCAGTCTCGATTGCTGCCTTTCTCCGAGCTTTTAACCTTAAAACTGTCTCTAAAGATGATCGCCAGATCGCCTCCCCGTTTCCCTTTTCTGTCTGATCTACAAATGGCGAACCCTTCTGGAATAGCCAAAGCTAAATCAATATCCGAGGCCTCATCAGCCCAGGTTTCAGTAACAAACAACATATCTAGGTTTTGGCTCTCAATCAGCTCAGCCGTATGGGTATTGTGTTTGACTAATGATCTAGCGTTGATCAGGCCCACATTTACAGTGTGGAGATTAGGTCCTGTTCTATTCGGACGTGGGTTAAAGGTGGACAGTTGAGCAATAGGGGAGAAAATGAAAGGATGTGAACATGTTGGACAGTTTTTAGTTTCCAGGTGCATATCCATAGTAGGGCATCTGGCCGGAGTTCTTAGGGATCGTAACTGTGGACCGGAATAGCTAATCCTCACCTGAGCTGGTTGAATTTGCCCAGGGGTTGTGGCTCTAGGCCCGGTCCCGGCGCGGACGGGCGCAGACGGGCATGTCTTTGGCACGCCTTCGGCGCGCCCGCTGCGCAGTCAGGTGGAAGCCGTCATTTATGCTGGGTAAGGGCGGGGTCTCCTGAAAAGCTAGTGCACGCCGCAAATTCCTCTCAATATGGCCGCTCCGCCCAATGCGTGTCCCGGCAGCATGTACTCGGCTGCGGGACCAGGGTTCGAGCGCGCTATGGTGTCAGGTATGGAAAGTGCAGAAGAAGTGCAAATAGCAAAGGTAACAATCAATGGTTAAAACAGAATTCTTTTTAAAAATATAAAAGCGCTCTATCCTGGCTTCCCTGGCTTTTCGCCTCAGGGAGTAGAACTTGCCTTCTGTAATCGGCCCGCACCCGTGGTCAAGTGTGACTTAAATAACAGTGGGGCGGGGTCTCCTGAACAGCTAGTGCACGCCGCAAATTCCTCTCAATATGGCCGCTCCACCCAATGCGTGTCCCGGCAGCACCTACTCGGCTGCGGGACCAGGGTTCGAGCGCGCTATGGTTTCAGGTATGGAAAGTGCAGAAGAAGTGCAAATATCAAAGGTAACAATCAATGGTTAAAACAGAATTCTTTTTAAGAATATAAAAACGCTCTATCCTGGCTTCCCCGGCTTTTCGCCTCAGGGAGTAGAACTTGCCTTCTGTAATCGTCCCGCATCCGTGGTCAAGTGTGACTTAAATAACAGTGGGGCGGGGTCTCCTGAACAGCTAGTGCACGCCGCAAATTCCTCTCAATATGGCCGCTCCGCCCAATGCGTGTCCCGGCAGCACCTACTCGGCTGCAGGACCAGGGTTCGAGCGCACTATGGTGTCAGGTATGGAAAGTGCAGAAGAAGTGCAAATAGCAAAGGTAACAATCAATGGTTAAAACGGAATTATTTTTAAAAATATAAAAGCGCTCTATCCTGGCTTCCCCGGCTTTTTGCCTCAGGGAGTAGAACTTGCCTTCTGTAATCGGCTAAAACAGACCCTGGCCAGACGGTTAGACTATCTAGTATACTGGAACAAAATCAGGAAAGTGGAGCCCAAAACACAGAATTGCCTCCTAAGGAAGGAGGTGCAGGATCCAGACTTTTCGCCAATATGGGCTTATCTTTAGGACTCGTAAGGGCTTATCTTTAAGAATCACTCACAGTCACTGGGCTTATACTTCTTTGGGATGCACCTACTAGCCACCTGGTCTGCTCTTGCAAAGAGCTGCTGTGCAAAAGGAGACATCTGTTAAAAGTCCATTTTAACTAAAGAGGCATATGCATATGGAGGCAGGTGGTACTGGCCTGCTTTGATCCAGGGGCCGAACAGCTAAAATGCCATTTTGTTAAATTCTTGCTGAAGGTGGGAAAGAAGATGCCTCACAACCCACCCAATTACCTTGCTATGCAGGTGCCAGCAATGACATGAGCTAGAGTAGAATGGTACCTTTCACCAGGACTGCCCTGCTCGGACCAGTGGAAAACGAGTCATGTGCATGGTTTTGCTACTATCGAGGGGAATGGTTTGCTTGGCTTTGGTCAATTTACGACTAGGATTTTGTCTCAGTTAAACTTAAGTTTGTCTTAAGTTTAACTTAAGACCAAAACTTAAGTTTAACTGAGACAAAATCCTAACTTTAGTACTCCTAAATGCCTTCTGTGAACACCAAAAGTCGTAAAGTTAGGATTTTGTCTAAGATTACTTTTGTGAAAAGGGCCCAATGTCTTTATGTACCTCGTTATTTTTCGACACTTATAACACATATCAAGAGTGTGTTGTGGATGAAGCATATGAGTTTATTGCAAGTGTAAGCCACAGCGAGCCATCGGTAGGCACACACGGCTGCAATGGTCTTAACCATCACCTCAACACTCGCTAAAGGAACATGGAACCACATGTGGCACCGTTCAATTTCATAACATTCTACCTAGGCCACTAAATGGGGTTTCCCTTTTATATATAAACAAAGATATAATTCATAACAGAGGAATAAATGACCAATAAATAAACTCGAAATAGGAAAGCTACATATTAACAATTATTGTCTGCACGTATACAGAAGACAGTAAATGCAGACAGCCGCGGTCAGTAGGGGAGTACCTACCGGGGCGGTGACGTGGGGAGGGGTAGGGGCAGGGATGGGGTTAGTAATGTATGGATAATGGATGTTTGCAGGTAAGTAAACATATAAATAAATCAAACGAATTTCGTTGCCTGCATTGCATTTGGGTATGCAGTGCACACAGCGAAATTCGTTTGATTTATTTAAATGTTTACTTACCTGCAAACATCCATTATCCATACATTACTAACCCCCACCCTGCCCCTCCCCCTTCCCACGTCACCACCCCGGCAGGTACTCCCCTACGGACGGCAGCTGAATGCAAATACACTACAAATATTATGAAACACAGTAATACTGGATTTCTCCTACAGGACTATTTTGAGGAACTCTTCAAGGCAACAGGCACACCGAAGCACAACCTGAATCACTCTTCAAAATCCAACAGTACATTTTTTACCCTACTGCCAGTGGCGAAAAAGCAGCCCCCGCAATCCCTGCGTTGCGTGAGGGCCCAAGCTTTAGTGGGCCTGCTCCAGCACTGTGCAGGTTGAAGCCGAGAACTTCTGACTGGGTCCGGAGTGTAGGGGGTGGGGGTGGGGGTGGGCCTTTTTATGCTTTGAAGGAGGGCCTGAGTTTTGTTACACCACTGCCTACTGCTACATCTTGTCCTCCCACCAGCACTTGCTCTTTCTAACTCATCTCCAGCATTTCCCTCACATTCCTTGTCCCTGCCACTCTTTCCCCTACATGGTCCACCTTGACCACCTGACAGATATTCCCCCCACTGACCACTTGCAATCTGAATACTGTTGCCTTTTACTTCTAACACACTAACAGGTGCGCCAAACTTCCATCCTCCCTCCTCACATGCCGGTAGGCGCTCACGGCAGCAGCTGTCCCAACCGTCACCCCAAAACTCTCTAAAGGAACATGGAACCACAAGTGGACCCATTCCATTTCATAACATTCTACCTAAGCCACCACAGAGTACTTTCAGCAAGTCGTAAAGGACCACTGTCACTGTAGACAAGGTGAGACTTGGGTTTGGAAGGAATATATTTTAGGATCTCTATGGCATAACAGGGGAAAACCCAATTGTACAGGGACAACTAACCCTGTGAAGACTCAAATGTCCCATTTGGTTAGCAGTGCGCCTCTCTGTCGCTATCCTTATGCGTTGAGGCATGTTCTGTGTGAGAGGGAGTCTTATGATGTTGCAGTGCTTGCTGTTCCTGAGCTTCTTTTTTTAACAAACCCTGCTGCTGGTGAGGTTTTGTAAATTCTAGGGGGATATTATCAAGCCTGTGCGATAAAAATATCGCCGCTTTATCGGCCGAAAACGGCCGATAAAGCGGCGATAATGGGCTTGATAATATGCTCTAAGGAATTCCAATCGAAGCCCATGTTAGATGTCTTCACATCTAACATGGGCTTCGATTGGAATTCCATAGAGCATATTATCAAGCCCATTATCGCCGCTTTATCGGCCGTTTTCGGCCGATAAAGCGGCGATAATTTTATCGCACAGGCTTGATAATATGCCCCCATGTTTGTCATGAAAGCTTCCGGCGCCGCCGCGCAAGGGTGTACCTGTTATGTGGGCGGGGCCGCGTTTGCACTAGTGCTGCTCATACACTACTTGTTATGTGTGTGGGAAACCTGCTAAGCTTCTGAATGTGTCAAACCTGTCTGGTGTAGGAGGTGAGCTGTCATCCATCTTATTCGTCATCACTGTCTGAGGAGGTTGCACTGCTGATGACTGTGTTGTACTCATGAAAGCAAGCCCTGGAAGATAATGCCGTCTTGTCTTTTTTCTGTGGGAGTGTGACAGAAGCGTGCACTGCTGCTACCTGTGCTGCATCTATTTGCTGTGCACGTGAGCGAAACTGCATAGATGATGCTAAAACGAAACTTTTCTGTGTGCTTTGATTAGAACTGGCATTTATCCTTAGCAATCATTCCTTCAAAATACTGCACCATTCTTGGCAAAACATATTGTATTCTGAACTAATTTTATAGGACTTTGGGGGAGATTTACTAAGATTTTGCACTGTGTTTGCACCACAAAAGTGACGCAAATCGTCGCAAAATATTTTTTGCCCTATTTCCTTTCTAGGGCTAAACAAATAATGGAAAAGTTTGCATTACTTTGCGGCATGGGGGCATACCAAGGGTAGAACATGGGAATTCCCATGCAACCACTCAAGGTCCCTGATGCTGAACCCAATTTACTAAATAAAGTAGATTGGGTTTAAAAAACTGTGCCCTTTTCAAATAGGCACGGAAAGGAGAAATGCTTTCATTTCTCCTTCCTTTTCCGACTTAGCATGCGTGCTGCACTGTGCAGCATGCATACAAAATGGGAAACTTTGCATCGTGTCTGAGCATGGTATTTTGTACAGGAAGGGCACCATTACAAAACCTATGCTAGACTAATGCACACACACTAGCGCTGTGGGTGGCACTAAGTGTGTGTGCGACGACTGCCCTGCGTGAATTTTTTGTAAATCTCCCCCTTTGAGTCAGCCTCCTTTGCTTTGGGCTTCTTTTTTACAAGATCATTTCGCAATTGATTTGAGATATTATCAAACACATCTAGGGTAAGCACTTAGAAGTACTTTAGTCTTTCCGTTTTTCAATTTACTATTTGGGTGTGTTGTTCCGCCGCTGTTGGATTGCATGGAGGATTATATTACAGTCAGCGAGTGGTAGTACTAGGGAGCGAGTGCTAGCAAAAGTATCAAATAGGTAAATGCTGCTAGAAAAGTGAGTTGCTTTATGTTATTTAGTTTCCATTTAACCCCTTCGGGGCTGATGACGAGCTGGGCTCGTCATGGCGTAGCCTCCTCGCACGCTCATGACGAGCCCAGCTCGTCATGAGCCCCACCCTGGCGCTTCCCCCGAGTCAGCCCGATTGTTTTAGTTTCTGCGGGGATGGCAGGGGAAGACCTTCCCCTGCCTCCCCCCGCCCTCCCCGCCCGCGTCATCAATGACGTCAGCGCGCGAGGCGCGCTGACGTCACCGGAGGCTCCATTTGTTTACCGACGCGCAGGGAAGCCATTTGCTTCCTGCGCGTCGGATTGCAAAGAGGTTAGTTTTGCGGCTGGGGCGGGGGAGATTGCATTATAACTTCTAAGGAGGGAAAGGAAAGGCTTTTCCTTTCCCTCGGTGGCACTTTAGAGGTTTCCTGCTGCACGATCGTGCGATCGTGCAGCAGGAATGTTAGGGATTTTTTTTTTTTGTTTGTTGATCAATTTCGTAGTTCGGGGAGCGGCCCCTTGGGGAAGGGTCGCTCCCCTTGTTGGGGGAACATTATCTATGAAGTCTTCTCTTGGCTGCAATGTTGTTGAAAGGCCGTTTTTTCTACAAAAATGCTGATGGGGGTCATTTATAAAGTAAAATAATAGTGCTCATTGTAATGAAGGATGCAAGTGCCTCTGTCCTTCATTACTTATACTGATGTGTGTTTCTGAAGTGGCTAAAAAACACACCTGTGCTGCCTAGGCAAAGCTCACTAGTGTTTTTGGCCTGATGAATGTTTTTTTTTGTGTGCTGCTTTTCAAACACATGCTTTGTCTCCAGTGACCATGTGTGTGTTACTATGCCATGTGCGAAGGGGTCCCTTGAGTGAGCTGTCCATCATAGTGGGAAGCTCACAAATGTTTTTGGGCTGTTGATTGTTACCTGAATTTGTGCTGCAACTCTAGCGCCATCTTTGTCTCCATTGACCATGTGTGCGTTACTATGCAACTGCACAACTGTGCGCAGGGGTCCCTTGAGTGAGCTGTCCATCATAGTGGGAAGCTCACAAATGTTTTTGTGTTGATGATTGTTTTCCTGAGTTTGTGCCGCAACTCGAGCGCCATCTTTGTCTCCAGTGTCCATGTGTGCGTTACTATGCAATTGCACAGATGTGCGCAGGGGTCCCTTGTGTGAGCTGTCCATCATAGTGCTTGGGGTATGCACGAAACATGTCGACGATAGGAGTTGATAGGTACATCTGGACACATTACGTTTAGGGCAGCCTATCTTTCCACCCCGTTTATTACCACCTAGAGGCAAGAATAAAGTTTATTGTAAACCTACTGGGTAGGTATTTTTAACACACATCACATAGTCCACTCCTCAAATACACATGCACCACACATAGTCTAATAAAGTGCTCCTACGTAACTTTCGCAAGTCGCAGCACGCCCCAGCCCGTAGAGGACTGGGATGGCCCCAATGATGAAGCATGTCACCGTAGGGCAACCCTGGTGAGTGAGGGGACACCTAAAAGAGGAGCATTTCTCCCCTTTTTTGTACACAATACCATATTTTCACAATCGACCCCAGTGTGTGTTGGTTGTTATCTGAATAAACTAGCAAGGCTCTTAGGTATCTGGAAACAGAGACCATTTGTTCATCATAGTGGGAAGTTCACAAATGTTTTTGGGCTGATGATTGCTTTCCTGAGTTTTGTGCTGCAACTCGAGCCCCATCTTTGTCTCCAGTGTCCATGTGTGCGTTACTATGCAATTGCACAGATGTGCGCAGGGGTCCCTTGTGTGAGCTGTGAATCATAGTGGGAAGGTCACAAATGTTTTTGGGCTGATGAATGTTTTCCTGAATTTGTGCTGCAACTCGAGCGCTTGCTTTGTCTCCAGTGTCCGTGTGTGTTACTATGCCATCGCACCAATGTGTGCACAGGTCCCTTGAGTGAGCTGTCCATCATAGTGGGTAAATTTAGGAAAGATGGTGCACTCCGCTAGTTGGTGGGTGTTGCCAATAGGGGATCTTCTGTGTGAGTTCACATGCCTCTTATGTGTATAAATGGTTAGAGACTGTTGAGAGCAGCAGATGGGGAGAAAGAAGGTCCTGGTCATAGGAACTGTTTTAGGATTGCGCTTGTGAAAATCAAGGATGCAAGTGCCTCTGTCCAGCATCGCAGTTAACCACAGTAATTCTGTTGTCCCCCTCCCCATGAGAATCCCTGATGACGTCAGCGCGCACAGCACGCGCCAACATCTTCAGGGATTCCCAGGCGGTCGGGAAGCCATTTTCTTCCTGCGCCTGGAGGTGTTAGGTTGGTTTTGAGATATTTGGGGGGGTTTGCAAAGAGGCATCAGGGGAGAGGTAAGTGATTTTCCTCTCTTCTGATGTCTCTTTGCAGGGCATTTCTGCCTCACGGTCGCGCACAGCATTGCGATTGTGCGGTGGAAATGCCCCCACTAGCACCAGGGATTTTATTTTAGATTGTAGGAAGTGACCCATTGGGCAAGGGTCGCTTTCAGGTGGGTCGGATTTTAAATTTAGATTTTCTGGCCTCCCCCCCGGTGGGCAAATCAACCCGTACTTTTGTCCGTTTTGCCCTTTTTGATGGCCCATCTGTGTGGATGTGATTTTGGGGGTAAATTTGTGTATTGTTTATTCATTTGTTATGTTGTTTGTGAAATGTAGTATTAAATTATTTTTTTTCTTCTTTGTTTTTGATCCAGGCTTTTGCTGTTTGTATTGGTGTAGGTTGTGGTTCGGTTAATGCTGGTTTTGCAGCTTGTGTAGTTGCATGTGCTTGGTAAGTAAATGTTTTTTGTACTATTTTTCCTAGATAAATGTATTGTTATGAAAAGTGAAGTTATTGCTGTTTGTGTGGCTTTGTGTTTCTTGATTGTTAACTTTCTTTTTTGTATTGCTGCTTGATGTGTACTTTGTCTAATCTATACTTTTTTTTTCTTTCCAGTGGGATTTCCTTTCTTTTTGCTGTGTTTCAGCAGAGTAGGTGCTGGTGAGTCTTCTTATATTTGGTTAGATTTGAATTGTTTTTGAGTGTATTGATTTTTGTGTGAAGACTCTACCTTGTTTACTTCTTCCTTTGCACAGTGTAGGTTGTTGTTCACTTGTGTGTGTAGTCTTCTTGATTTGTAAGGATAATGGCGGCTCGCAGGATTACTGCTAAGCAGGTTGTTAGTTTGCTTTTTGAGTCTTCCTCTGACCATGGTCCAGACACTGACTCCGATTCGGAGCATGAGGTAGGTGCAGAAGATTCAGGCAGTGAGTTTTCTCTTCGCATGGTATCATCGGATGATGATTCTTCTTCTAGTGCTGATGAAGTGCCTGTGGTAGAGAGGGACATTGATGTGCCGGTAGAGAGGGAAGAGCCATGTGAGCGGCAGCCTAGGTCCTCAAGGTTTCCCTTTTTTTCTCGTCGGGAACAGGCAAGTGTGGTAAAGGCTGCGCCCAAAAGGTTTCACATTGCTGTGGTGCGCCAAAGGTTATCTGGTGCTGCTAGTCTTCCTGTTGTTGAGCAGCATGAGGCATCTGGTGCTGCTAGTCTTTCTGTTGTTGTTGAGCAGCAAGTGGCATCTGGGGATGCGAGTTCTTCTGTTGATGTTGAGATGCAAGAGGCAGCTGGGGATGTGAGTTCTTCTGTTGGTGAAGAGATGCAAAATGTATCTGGGGATGCTAGTATTCCTGTTGGTGTAGTGAGGCAAGAGGCATCTGGGGATGCTAGTGTTCCCATTGATGTAGTGCAGCAAGAGGCATCTGGCCTGCAGGCTAGGGTGGCTTCTTCTCCTCATGTTAGTGATGACGTCTGGGTTGCCCCTGGCATGGTGCAGCCGGAATTGCCAGACTTCACTGGTGTTCCAGGGTGTAGAGTGAATACTGACAATTTTTTGCCAATTCAATATTTTCAGTTGTTTTTTGACGATGAGTTTTTGCAGGAGATTGTGGAGCAAACTAATTTGTATGCAGAGCAGTATTTGAGGGACCACAGTGCCAGCCTTAAGCCCCATTCCAGAGCTAACCATTGGTCTCCCACATATGTTGAAGAGATGAAGAAGTTTTTGGGATTAACTTTTTTGATGGGCTTGCTAAGGAAGCCATCAATGTCTTCTTATTGGTCCACTAGTCCCTTGATGGCAACATCTATATTTCCAGCAGTTATGACTCGTGATCGATATATGCTTCTTCTTCGCATGATGCATTTTGTTGATAATGATTTAGCGTTGCCACGCGATCACCCTGATTGTGACTGTCTTTTTAAGATTCGGCCTGTCCTTGATCACTTTGTTGATCGTTTTCCTGAGATGTTTGCACCTGGAAGAGAAATAGCTGTGGACGAGTCTTTGGTATTGTTCAAGGGCCGCTTGGTTTTTAGGCAATACATTCCTAGTAAGAGGGCACGCTATGGCATCAAACTGTATATGCTGTGTGACAGTGAGACTGGATATGTTTATAATTTCAGGGTGTACACCGGTAAGGATTCCAGCATTAACACTTCTGCTTGTCCGTCCACTTTTGGAGTGACTGAGAAAATTGTGTGGGAACTAGGTAGACGATTATTTAACAAAGGCCACCGTTTATATGTAGATAACTTCTACACTAGTGTGCGTTTGTTCAAGGAGTTGGCCAAAGTGGGCACTGTTGCATGTGGCACGATGCGCAGTAACCGGAAAGGTTTCCCAATAGAACTTGTTTGCAAAAGGCTTGTGCGGGGACAGTCTACTGCATTGCGATGTGGGAAGCTTCTAGCTGTGAAGTTTTCAGACAGGAGAGATGTTTACATGCTGACTACTATCCATGACGAAAGCACTGAAGCTCTGCCAGTTCGGGGTGAGACTGCTGAAGTGCGTAAACCTGTGTGCATTTTAGACTATAATAGGCACATGGGTGGTGTTGACAGAGTAGATCAGAGGTTGGAACCTTATGCTGCTCTTCGAAAGGCTTACGTTTGGTACAAGAAGTTGGCTATCCATCTTTTCCACTTGGCATCCTTTAATGCTTTTGTTGTTTTCCAGAAATCTTGTCCTGAGTCAAAGATGCCTTTTGTTAAGTTTCAGGAGACTATAATAGGCAGCCTTGTACTACTGGAACAGGCAAGTGTGCCAAGATTTGGAGTGGTGGAGGAAGTGGCTAGACTGAAAGATCGCCACTTTCCAGAATACATTCCTCCCACAACTGCAAAAGACAATCCCACTAAAAGATGTAGAGTCTGTTGGCGAAGAGAAGTGCGGAGGGAGTTTCGTATGCACTGTCCTGACTGTCCTTCAAATCCTGGATTGTGTGTGCCAGCTTGTTTTAAATCGTACCACACACAAAATAAGTTTTGGGAGTTTCATTGAGCTTGTAAGTGTACTGTCTGGACTGTTTTCTGTAATATTTTTTAGTTTGCTTTTAGGTTTGCATTAGTGCAAAGCATTTAGGTTTTGAATTTGTGTTAGCAGATTTGTAGGTTTCTACATTTGATTTGTGGTATTTCTTTATAAAATTCTAATTTCGATGGTGGTGTGTGCAGGATTGTGCTTGGATTGTTGGTGTGCGTGGACTGGCGCTTGGCTGGTGGTGTGCGTGGTCTGGTGCTTGGCTGGCATAGTGCATGGATTGGAGTTGTGCTGGGGGATGAGTGGATTTTTGCTTGGCTGGCGGAGTGCATGGTTAGGTGCTTGGCTGGTGGTGTGAGTGGTCTGGTGCTTGGCTGGCATAGTGCATGGATTGGAGTTGTGCTGGGGGGGTGAGTGGATTTTTGCTTGGCTGGCGGAGTGCATGGTTAGGTGCTTGGCTGGTGATGTGAGTGGATGGCGCTTGGCTGGTGGTGTGCGTGGTCTGGTGCTTGGCTGGCATAGTGCATGGATTGGAGTTGTGCTGGGGGGGTGCGTGGATTTTTGCTTGGCTGGCGGAGTGTATGGTTAGGTGCTTGGCTGGCGGTGTGAGTGGAGTGGTGCTTGGCTGACGGTGTGTGTGGAGTGGTGCTTGGCTGGCGGCGTGTGTGGAGTGGTGCTTGGATGGTGTTGTGTTTGTGGAGTGGCGCTTGGCTGGTGGTGTGCGTGGAGTGATGCTTGGCTGGTGGTGTGTGTGGAGTGGTAGTTGGCTGTCGGTGTGCGCTGAGTGGTGTTTGGCTGGCAGTGTGCATGGTCTGGTGCTTGGATGGTGGTGTGGGTGGACTGGCGCTCGGCAGGCGGTGTGTGAGTAGTTACTTTCTGTTGGTCAATACACACACTGCTAGTTGAGTGACACTCCACACAGTCCATCATTTTGTGTAGTTGCAGTGTCAGAAATGTGGGCGTGTGAAAGTGATGGGCCCTTGAATGGCGCTGTTTGCTGGTGTGAGTGTTGAAATGTGATGGGTCCGCGGCTGGCGGTGTGAATGTTTTGTATGTGTCACACGTACGAAAGGTGTATGAATGGCCTGTAAAGAGGTTGGTGCCTTGACGTGGCTTTACAGCTCACGAGCTGCGAGTCAGTGGTTCAGTTTATCATACTTTCAATTATACGCAGTGTATTTCATTTTTGATGAAATTACTTGCGTATCCAATTGTATGTACTGAATCATCACTCACCCTCGTGCCAAATCCAACCAGTATGTGTGTGTGCTTGCGGATTAGATGGGTGTGCAGTAATAATTGTTTTTTTTCTCTTTCTGCAGTAGGGTGTACCTTGCCCCTTATTGTGATTGTTGTTATGTGTTGCTTTTCCATTCGGATGGTGTCAATGGTCTGGTTTGTATCAGGTATGAAAGGTGCGTGAATGGCCTGTAAAACGGTTGGTGCCTTGTCGTGGCTTTACAGCTCACGAGTTGCGAGTCACTGGTTCAGTTTTTATGCATTTATTTATTGACAGAGCATTTCATTTTTTTGAAATATCTTGTTAATAAAATTTTATGTACTGAACCATCACTCGCCCTCGTGCCAAATCCAACCTGTATGTGTGTGTCTTTGAGGAATACATAGCTGTGCTTGAATGTTTGACTTTTGAGTAACTCTGTTAAGGTGTGGTATCCTTTTACTCGGGAGAACAAGGGGAACGCAGGGTAGTAGGATTTTTTTGCCAGCACGGCGATCCCACGCCAAAATGTTTGGAAAAGTGCTATTTTTACCTATTTTTAAGGTTTGCAAAGAGTTCTGGGTAGGAAAACATTGGGGGACCCACACATGCCATACCTCCCTGGACTCTCCCGGGTGTCTAGTTTTCAGAACTGTTTGGATTTGGTAGGTTTCCATAGATGGCTGTCTCGCACGGGGCCAGAAACCCAGGTAACCCCTCTTGCAAAAGCAGTTGAATGTAACAATGGTGAAAATCTTAAGTCCACCAGCTTTTGCAAGAGGGGTTACCTGGGTTTTTGGCCCCGTGCGAGACAGCCATCTAGGGAAACCTACCAATCCCACACATTTCTGAAAAGTAGACACCCGGGGGCTTCCAAGGAGGTATGGCTTGCGTGGATCCTCCAACGTTCCTTTACCCAGAATCCCTTGCAAACCTCATTTTTTGCATGGAAAAAATCAGTTTTTTCACACGTTTTAGTGTAGGAAAGCGTGGCATCACTGGGCACACACCAATTACCTCCCACCCAGCGTTCCCCAAGGTCTCCCGATAAAAATGGTACCTCACTTGCGTGGGTAGGCATAGCGGCTGCTTTAGGAAAAGGCCCAATTCATACTGTGGAGACGAAAACATTACCTTTAGCCAAATAATCTTATTTTTTGAGGGGGTCACCTGAGCTTTTGGCCCGGGGCTTGGCAGGCATCTTTGGAAACTACCAAACCCAAACAGTTCTGAGAACTAGACACCCGGGGGAGTCCAGGGTGGTATGGCATGCGTGGGTCCCCCAATGTTTTCCTACCCAGAAACCCCTGCAAACCTGAAATTTTGGTCAAAAAACCCACTTTTCCATACTTTTTTTGGGTGGAATCTCGCTCCCGGAACAAATTTCCTACCACCCAGTGTTTCCCTTGTTCTCCCGAGTAAAATGATACCTCACTTGTGTGGGTGGGCCAAAGGCATGTGACTTAGGCTGGGGTGCTTAATTTGTAAAACGTAAATATGAGTAAAAACTACTTTTTTCAAAATTCATTTTTGGCGTGTTCTGCTTTGGGGCACCCACACAAGTGAGGTATCCTTTTACTCGGGAGAACAAGGGGAACGCAGGGTGGTATGATTTTTTTGCCGGCCCAGCGATCCCACGCCAAAAAGTTTGGAAAAGTGCAATTTTTACCTAATTTTAAGGTTTGCAGAGAGTTCTGGGTAGGAAAACATTGGGGGACCCATGCATGCCATACCTCCCTGGACTCCCCCGGGTGTCTAGTTTTCAGAACTGTTTGGGTTTGCTACTTTGCAAAGAATACCACCGAGCCCCGGGCCACAAACTCAGATGCCCCCCCCCCCAAAATCAAGGTAGTTTTGCAATAAGGTAATGTAAATTCACCACCGTACGATTTGAACCGTTTCCTGTTGCAGCCACTATGTCTACCCACACAAGTGAGGTACCATTTTTTTCGGGAGACCTGGGGGAACGCTGGGTGGGTGGAAATTTGTTGATCCACGCAGATTCCAGAACTTTCCACCACAGAAATGTGAGGAAAATGTGTTTTTTTGGTCAAATTTTTATGTTTTCAAGGGATTCTGGGTAACAAAACCTGGGGGTAGGCAGGCGAGTCACCCCATCCTGAATTGCCCTGGGTGTCTAGTTTTCAAAAATGTATAGGTTTGCTAGGTTTCCCTAGGTGCTGGCAGAGCTACGGCGCAAAAACAAAAGGTAGTCTTTTTGTCCGAATCGTGCTAAATTTCACTGGGAAATTGAGGTGAGACCATGCTGCGTTTTGCGCTGTTTCATGTCGCAGCCACTATGCCTACCCACGCAAGTGAGGTACCATTTTTTTCGGGAGACCTGGGGGCACGCTGGGTGGGTGGAAATTTGTTGATCCACACAGATTCCAGAACTTTCCACCACAGAAATGTGAGGAAAATGTGTTTTTTTGGTCAAATTGTTATGTTTGCAAGGGATTCTGGGTAACAAAACCTGGGGGTGGGCAGACGAGTCACCCCATCCTGAATTGCCCTGGGTGTCTAGGTTTCAAAAATGTATAGGTTTGCTAGGTTTCCCTAGGTGCTGGCAGAGCTACGGCGCAAAAACAAAAGGTAGTCTTTTTGTCCGAATCGTGCTAAATTTCACTGGGAAATTGAGGTGCGACCATGCTGCGTTTTGCGCTGTTTCATGTCACAGCCACTATGCCTACCCACGCAAGTGAGGTACCATTTTTTTCGGGAGACCTGGGGGCACGCTGGGTGGGTGGAAATTTGTTGATCCACGCAGATTCCAGAACTTTCCACCACAGAAATGTGAGGAAAATGTGTTTTTTTGGTCAAATTTTTATGTTTTCAAGGGATTCTGGGTAACAAAACCTGGGGGTAGGCAGGCGAGTCACCCCATCCTGAATTCCCCTGGGTGTCTAGTTTTCAAAAATGTATAGGTTTGCTAGGTTTCCCTAGGTGCTGGCAGAGCTACGGCGCAAAAACAAAAGGTAGTCTTTTTGTCCGAATCGTGCTAAATTTCACTGGGAAATTGAGGTGCGACCATGCTGCGTTTTGCCCTGTTTCATGTCGCAGCCACTATGCCTACCCACGCAAGTGAGGTACCATTTTTTTCGGGAGACCTGGGGGCACGCTGGGTGGGTGGAAATTTTTTGATCCACGCAGATTCCAGAACTTTCCACCACAGAAATGTGAGGAAAATGTGTTTTTTTGGTCAAATTTTTATGTTTGCAAGGGATTCTGGGTAACAAAACCTGGGGGTGGGCAGACGAGTCACCCCATCCTGAATTGCCCTGAGTGTCTAGTTTTTAAAAATGTATAGTTTTGCTAGGTTTCCCTAGGTGCTGGCAGAGCTACGGCGCAAAAACAAAAGGTAGTCTTTTTGTCTGAATCGTGCTAAATTTCACTGGGAAATTGAGGTGCGACCATGCTGCGTTTTGCGCTGTTTCATGTCGCAGCCACTATGCCTACCCACGCAAGTGAGGTACCATTTTTTTCGGGAGACCTGGGGGCACGCTGGGTGGGTGGAAATTTGTTGATCCACGCAGATTCCAGAACTTTCCACCACAGAAATGTGAGGAAAATGTGTTTTTTTGGTCAACTTTTTATGTTTGCAAGGGATTCTGGGTAACAAAACCTGGGTGTGGGCAGACGAGTCACCCCATCCTGAATTGCCCTGGGTGTCTAGTTTTCAAAAATGTATAGGTTTGCTAGGTTTCCCTAGGTGCTGGCAGAGCTACGGCGCAAAAACAAAAGGTAGTCTTTTTGTCCGAATCGTGCTAAATTTCACTGGGAAATTGAGGTGCGACCATGCTGCGTTTTGCGCTGTTTCATGTCGCAGCCACTATGCCTACCCACGCAAGTGAGGTACCATTTTTTTTGGGAGACCTGGGGGCACGCTGGGTGGGTGGAAATTTGTTGATCCACGCAGATTCCAGAACTTTCCACCACAGAAATGTGAGGAAAATGTGTTTTTTTGGTCAAATTTTTATGTTTTCAAGGGATTCTGGGTAACAAAACCTGGGGGGAGGCAGGCAACTCACCCCATCCTGAATTTCCCTGGGTGTCTAGTTTTCAAAAATGTATAGGTTTGCTAGGTTTCCCTAGGTGCTGGCAGAGCTACGGCGCAAAAACAAAAGGTAGTCTTTTTGTCCGAATCGTGCTAAATTTCACTGGGAAATTGAGGTGCAACCATGCTGCGTTTTGCGCTGTTTCATGTCGCAGCCACTATGCCTACCCACGCAAGTGAGGTACCATTTTTTTCGGGAGACCTGGGGGCACGCTGGGTGGGTGGAAATTTGTTGATCCACGCAGATTCCAGAACTTTCCACCACAGAAATGTGAGGAAAATGTGTTTTTTTGGTCAAATATTTATGTTTGCAAGGGATTCTGGGTAACAAAACCTGGGGGTGGGCAGACGAGTCACCCCATCCTGAATTGCCCTGGGTGTCTAGTTTTCAAAAATGTATAGGTTTGCTAGGTTTCCCTAGGTGCTGGCAGAGCTACGGCGCAAAAACAAAAGGTAGTCTTTTTGTCCGAATCGTGCTAAATTTCACTGGGAAATTGAGGTGCGACCATGCTGCGTTTGGCGCTGTTTCATGTCGCAGCCACTATGCCTACCCACGCAAGTGAGGTACCATTTTTTTCGGGAGACCTGGGGGCACACTGGGTGGGTGGAAATTTGTTGATCCACGCAGATTCCAGAACTTTCCACCACAGAAATGTGAGGAAAATGTGTTTTTTTGGTCAAATTTTTATGTTTGCAAGGGATTCTGGGTAACAAAACCTGGGGGTGGGCAGACGAGTCACCCCATCCTGAATTGCCCTGGGTGTCTAGTTTTCAAAAATGTATAGGTTTGCTAGGTTTCTCTAGGTGCTGGCAGAGCTACGGCGCAAAAACAAAAGGTAGTCTTTTTGTCCGAATCGTGCTAAATTTCACTGGGAAATTGAGGTGCGACCATGCTGCGTTTTGCGCTGTTTCATGTCGCAGCCACTATTCCTACCCACGCAAGTGAGGTACCATTTTTTTCGGGAGACCTGGGGGCACGCTGGGTGGGTGAAAATTTGTTGATCCACGCAGATTCCAGAACTTTCCACCACAGAAATGTGAGGAAAATGTGTTTTTTTGGTCAAATTTTTATGTTTGCAAGGGATTCTGGGTAACAAAACCTGGGGGTGGGCAGACGAGTCACCCCATCCTGAATTGCCCTGGGTGTCTAGTTTTCAAAAATGTATAGGTTTGCTAGGTTTCCCTAGGTGCTGGCAGAGCTACAGCGCAAAAACAAAAGGTAGTCTTTTTGTCCGAATCGTGCTAAATTTCACTGGGAAATTGAGGTGCGACCATGCTGCGTTTTTCGGACAAAAAGACTACCTTTTGTTTTTGCGCTGTAGCTCTGCCAGCACCTAGGGAAACCTAGCAAACCTATACATTTTTGAAAACTAGACACCCAGGGCAATTCAGGATGGGGTGACTCGTCTGCCCACCCCCAGGTTTTGTTACCCAGAATCCCTTGCAAACATAAAAATTTGACCAAAAAAACACATTTTCCTCACATTTCTGTGGTGGAAAGTTCTGGAAATCTGCGTGGATCAACAAATTTTCACCCACCCAGCGTGCCCCCAGGTCTTTCTGGTGGGAGGGGACATAAACTTGGTCATGGACAACGAAGTGGATAGGTCCGGGAAGAGGTTCGGGGACACAGGGGCACTTTCGGAGTCGGGGAGGCAGTGGCTGAGAGACAGGGGGCTGGTCGACGTCTGGCGGGAGAGGCATCATACCGCCCCGGGATACACTTTTTACTCGCATGTGCACCACACCTATGCTAGGATAGACCACTTTCTGGGCTCCACAGAAATGAGCCCCATGATTCAAGACATTGACATCACACCTGCAGCGCTTTCAGACCACGAGGCGGTGGTCCTTCAACTGACAGTCCCGCGCACGCCTCCACATAGGGGCAAGTGTCGACTCCGGGAACGCCTGCTCTCCCGCGAGGGGGTGGTACAGCGTCTGTCACGAACCATCGCCGGATACCTGGAACTGAACGACACGGGAGAGGTGGCCCAGGCGACACTGTGGGGGGCACTCAAGGCGGTCGTTAGGGGCGACATCATAGCGATTGCAGCGGCAGACAACAAGGAGCGCATGGACCGGAGGCGGGAGCTGGAGACGCAGGTGTTAGAGCTAGAGCGGGTTCACGGCCGAACAGGCGCCCCCCGGATATGGCGCAAACTGAAAGCTGCCAGGGCACAACTGGCGGGTCTGGACCTGGACAGGGCGGAATATGCGGCGCTCCGTCTCCGCCACACGTACTATGTGGGGGGGGACAGGACTGGCCGCTTGTTGGCTAGTAAGCTTAAGGCCAAGACTGTTCGCTCCCAAATCCCCGTTATACGCGGAGACGGGGGCGAGGAGGTTCGAGAAGACGACCGCATTGCGGAGGCGTTTCGGGCCTTCTACGCTAAGCTTTATGCTGCTGACCCGGACCTGAGGGGGGAGGAGGGGAGGGCCTACCTGGAGACCGTGGATGTCACGGCTCTCAACGACACGAACGCCAAGGCGTTGGATGCCCCTATCCGCCTGGAGGAGGTTATAGCGGCCATAGCCCGACTGAAATCCCTGAAGGCCCCGGGCCCAGACGGCTTCTCCGCGGGCTTTTACAAGGCCTTTTGCCCTCTCTTGGCGCCGGTCCTCACGAAACTTTTTAACTCATTTGGGGGCCCGGGCTCGATTAAGCATGGGCGTAAAATCCGCTCCGCTCGCGGATTTTTTTGATTTTCGGCAAATTCGCAATCCGCGAACGCTCGCGAATTTGTCGAAAATCCGTGAATCCGCTCGCGGCGGATTTTTTGCTTGGTTGCGGCGCGCGGCGTGGTGCACGGCGTTCACTTTCCGTCATTTTAGCGTTTGCCGAGTTGTTTTTCTTTGCGAGTGACGCGCCATTTTAGATCTTGCTGCGTGTTCCCGCGGGAGTTTGTCGCCCGCGAATACGTACTCGCGGCTTGCCACCTTGCACAGCACACCTCGCGAGAGTTCACAATTGCGAACACGTAGTTGCGGCGGAAAGGAACAATCTCGCACTTGCGAAATAGAGATTTTGCAATTTTGCACAAGAAAATCACCAGCAAACAGGATAAACCTTCAGAAAATTATGATTTTTATCAGAATCACTCCTCAGGTTGACATTTGCATGGCCTTTTTTTTTGCAAGGAGTCCATTTTGGGGGGGGGAGTAAGGAAGTGCCCCACAGTCTCCAACTTCCTGTTCCTGTCCAGCAGGCTCCTCCCAGTGCTTTGTCCATCTCCTGGTCACTTTCATTTGGATCTGGAGCTGGAAGGATTACTTTTTGTGGGTGCTGCTGGATATTTGGATTTGAGGCCTTTTTGACTGTCTTTGGATCACTTTTGGATTAGAAATCAACTTTCACAAGTAAGTTTGTTTGGGGCATTACAGTTGCTGCAAGTACAATTTTTGAACTTTTTCAGAAAATTAAATAAATTATATTGTGGGTAGCCACAGTATCCAGTAGGACCAGGGTTGGTTATGGGTGCATGATACAACTGTTTTGTTGAATTTAAACACCATTGAGGCCATGGATGGGCTGGGATTGTGCAGATTTTATTGTTTTTTGTCGTTTTTTTGGGCCTGCTGGTGTGGCCCTTTGCCCAGGGGTGGTGAGTGTTGCATGGGCCTAGTCTTTCTGTGGGGTGTCTTCTTGAATTTAAACATAATTGAGGCCATGGATGGGCTGGGATTGTGCTTATTTTATTGTTTTTTGTCGTTTTTGGGGGGCTGCTGGTGTGGCCTTTTGCTTGCCCAGGGGTGGTGGTGGTGCATGGACTGAGTGTGCCTGTGGTGTGGTCTCACTCTCTTTGATGTAAACATCATGGATGGCATTGGATTGTGGTGATTTCTGGCTGTTTTTCTGTTTTTTGGGGGTGTACTGTTGATGTGGACTGGCCATGTGGGTGGTGGTGGTGGCCATCTTGAGTGCTGGCTGGTACAGGCAACATGTGCTTGGGGTGTAAGGGGGCCATTTTGAGGAGAGGCAGTGTCTGAGGCCTGCACTTATTTTGCCTACTTTTCATCCCTTATGCCCAGGGGTAGTGAGTGTTGCATGGGCCTAGTGTTTCTGAGGGGTGTCTTCTTGAATTTAAACTCTATTGAGGCCATGGATGGGCTGGGATTGTGCAGATTTTATTGTTTTTTGTCGTTTTTTTGGGCCTGCTGGTGTGGCCCTTTGCCCAGGGGTGGTGAGTGTTGCATGGGCCTAGTCTTTCTGTGGGGTGTCTTCTTGAATTTAAACATAATTGAGGCCATGGATGGGCTGGGATTGTGCTTATTTTATTGTTTTTTGTCGTTTTTGGGGGGCTGCTGGTGTGGCCTTTTGCTTGCCCAGGGGTGGGGGTGGTGCATGGACTGAGTGTGCCTGTGGTGTGGTCTCACTCTCTTTGATGTAAACATCATGGATGGCATTGGATTGTGGTGATTTCTGGCTGTTTTTCTGTTTTTTGGGGGTGTACTGTTGATGTGGACTGGCCATGTGGGTGGTGGTGGTGGCCATCTTGAGTGCTGGCTGGTACAGGCAACATGTGCTTGGGGTGTAAGGGGGCCATTTTGAGGAGAGGCAGTGTCTGAGGCCTGCACTTATTTTGCCTACTTTTCATCCCTTATGCCCAGGGGTAGTGAGTGTTGCATGGGCCTAGTGTTTCTGAGGGGTGTCTTCTTGAATTTAAACACCATTGAGGCCATGGATGGGCTGGGATTGTGCAGATTTTATTGTTTTTTGTCGTTTTTTGGGCCTGCTGGTGTGGCCCTTTGCCCAGGGGTGGTGAGTGTTGCATGGGCCTAGTCTTTCTGTGGGGTGTCTTCTTGAATTTAAACATAATTGAGGCCATGGATGGGCTGGGATTGTGCTTATTTTATTGTTTTTTGTCGTTTTTGGGGGGCTGCTGGTGTGGCCTTTTGCTTGCCCAGGGGTGGTGGTGGTGCATGGACTGAGTGTGCCTGTGGTGTGGTCTCACTCTCTTTGATGTAAACATCATGGATGGCATTGGATTGTGGTGATTTCTGGCTGTTTTTCTGTTTTTTGGGGGTGTACCGTTGATGTGGACTGGCCATGTGGGTGGTGGTGGTGGCCATCTTGAGTGCTGGCTGGTACAGGCAACATGTGCTTGGGGTGTAAGGGGGCCATTTTGAGGAGAGGCAGTGTCTGAGGCCTGCACTTATTTTGCCTACTTTTCATCCCTTATGCCCAGGGGTAGTGAGTGTTGCATGGGCCTAGTGTTTCTGAGGGGTGTCTTCTTGAATTTAAACACCATTGAGGCCATGGATGGGCTGGGATTGTGCAGATTTTATTGTTTTTTGTCGTTTTTTTGGGCCTGCTGGTGTGGCCCTTTGCCCAGGGGTGGTGAGTGTTGCATGGGCCTAGTCTTTCTGTGTGGTGTCTTCTTGAATTTAAACATAATTGAGGCCATGGATGGGCTGGGATTGTGCTTATTTTATTGTTTTTTGTCGTTTTTGGGGGGCTGCTGGTGTGGCCTTTTGCTTGCCCAGGGGTGGTGGTGGTGCATGGACTGAGTGTGCCTGTGGTGTGGTCTCACTCTCTTTGATGTAAACATCATGGATGGCATTGGATTGTGGTGATTTCTGGCTGTTTTTCTGTTTTTTGGGGGTGTACTGTTGATGTGGACTGGCCATGTGGGTGGTGGTGGTGGCCATCTTGAGTGCTGGCTGGTACAGGCAACATGTGCTTGGGGTGTAAGGGGGCCATTTTGAGGAGAGGCAGTGTCTGAGGACTGCACTTATTTTGCCTATTTTTCATCCCTTATGCCCAGGGGTAGTGAGTGTTGCATGGGCCTAGTGTTTCTGAGGGGTGTCTTCTTGAATTTAAACTCTATTGAGGCCATGGATGGGCTGGGATTGTGCAGATTTTATTGTTTTTTGTCGTTTTTTTGGGCCTGCTGGTGTGGCCCTTTGCCCAGGGGTGGTGGTGAGTGTTGCATGGGCCTAGTCTTTCTGTGTGGTGTCTTCTTGAATTTAAACATAATTGAGGCCATGGATGGGCTGGGATTGTGCTTATTTTATTGTTTTTTGTCGTTTTTGGGGGGCTGCTGGTGTGGCCTTTTGCTTGCCCAGGGGTGGTGGTGGTGCATGGACTGAGTGTGCCTGTGGTGTGGTCTCACTCTCTTTGATGTAAACATCATGGATGGCATTGGATTGTGGTGATTTCGGGCTGTTTTTCTGTTTTTTGGGGGTGTACTGTTGATGTGGACTGGCCATGTGGGTGGTGGTGGTGGCCATCTTGAGTGCTGGCTGGTACAGGCAACATGTGCTTGGGGTGTAAGGGGGCCATTTTGAGGAGAGGCAGTGTCTGAGGCCTGCACTTATTTTGCCTACTTTTCATCCATTATGCCCAGGGGTAGTGAGTGTTGCATACTTGCATGTCCGTAGTCTTTCTGTGGGGTGTCTTCAATGTAAACATCAAGGATGGCATGGGATTGTGCTCATTTTTCTGTGTTTTGTCGATTTTTTGGGGTGTATAACTGAACTGATGTTCCTCTGTCTTCCATTGCTTTTAGGTGCACAAGAAGACTCAAGAGAACCACCAGTGCCAGGAAGAAGTCCTGCAGCGGTGTGTGCAGCATAACGTCACGCGACGTCACGTCTGGACACAGAACCCTCTGCAACTCGTGCAACTGCTGCCTGCTGACCTGCTCTGAAGAGGATGGCCCCAAAAAAAGTAACCCGTAGCTCCTCTAGCAAGAAAGGTGCCAGTAAGGAGCAGAAGAAGCAAGTTACCAAGGAGACTGGTGTGCCGCCCGCCCCTTTTTTTGGGAGTAAAAAAAAAAGTATGCCTGCAGCAGCAGCAGCGGGATCTGCTGGGGACCAAGCTGGCAGCAGCACCCCCGCTCCATTGGGCTCAGTGCCACCACCACCACCACGCCAACTTAAGTCCAAGCCCTTGAGTGCTGCAGAGGCAGCCAGTATAGTTCTTCAATCACCATCGACCAGTGATGTTGGCTCATCGCAAGAAAGCAGCAGCAATGTCCCTCAATCAACACAGGTTGTTGTAGCTCATCTGACGAGTGTTGAACAACCACAGCCGCAACAACAATCACATGTGCAAGTACAAGCCCAAGTACATGTGGAAGGAGAGGCAGCGCAAGGAGATGCGCAAGCAGAGGTGCATGGAGGGTCACAAGTGCCCACAATAGTTGTTCCTCCCGAAGTAGGGGCACATCAGGAAATCGACAATCAAGGCGAGGTATCATTTGAGGAAGCCACTCCTCCTGATGATCCTTCATTGTCTTCCACACCCCTAGCAAGGAAGGGATCAAGGGTGGTGTCTACATCCTCTTCAAGCACACCTCCTTCTGATGATATGGATCAAACTTGGGAACCAGCACCACAGCCGTCTGAGAGTGAGGCACACCATGATCCAACAAAGGTAGTTAAGCGTAAAAGGAAGCTCGTCCAAAGTCTCAGAGTTATGGAGTGTGATGAGGCTCAACAAGAAGTGGCGGATACTGCTGCTGATGAAGACTCTGCCAACGACGACCCAGTCATCATAAAGGTCACTGCAGCCCCAGCGGGCATGCAGCAAACAGACATTTTGACCCTAGCCCGAAGAGCTGCTGCGCGTGATGATGATGATGATGATGTTGTCGATGAGGAGGCAGTGGAAACACCACAATCATTGGAGTTAAGTAGTACACCAACTCGTCCCGCTTCCATATTTCTTTCTGGCAAGAAGAGACCTCCGTCAACCTCGACCTTAATTAGTGGCGGTGAAAGTGCAAAACGTACAAATGTTGGGCAATCCAGATACTCCACTTCATCTGTCATTAGCTTCATGACCACCACCACCAGTATCGCCGCCTCCTCCAGGTCCCACAGACACTTCAAGTCCCCAGTTTGGGACTTCTTTACTGTTTGTCCCAAAAATCCAAAGTTTGCCATTTGTACCCTTTGTAAGCTTGCAGTTAGTCGTGGTAAGTCAGGTACCAACTATGGTACCGGCGGCCAGAGTGGTCATCTTGAGAGAAAGCACGCTGTCAAATGGTTTGCGCACCTAGATGCGATCAAGAAAGGCCAAAATCAAGGAAACGTTGATGTTTCATCTGATGATGACGAGCAGGAAGAAGACGTGTCAAACACGTCCCTTACACCCAGTACCCCTGTCAGCAGCACACCCAATGTGAGGCACACTAAGAGTGTTGGAGCGAGTGAGACACCAACGCACAAAAGTTCACCAGCGAGCAAAATTGGGTCAACGAAGTCATTATCAGCCCGTAAATGCTTGGTCCAGGCCAACATTAGAACAATGCTTACTTCAGATGTGCCATATGAACGCAACCACCCACTGACGCGTCTGTATAACACTAAGCTGGCTAAAATGCTAGCTGTGGACCTTCTACCTTTTTCTTTTGTAGAAGCGGTAGGTTTTCTTGAATTAGTGGCAACGCTCTGCCCTAAATGGAAAGTTCCGAGCCGGTTCTATTTTGCCAGAGTTGCGGTTCCAGCACTACATGAAGATGTGCTGCAGGCGATTGGGGCAGCTTTGCAGAAGAGTGCTGTTCACACAATACATCTGACAACAGACATGTGGACCAGTGGCCCAGGCCATGATTACATGTGCATCACTGCACACTGGGTCTCTTTTTCAGGTGTTAAAGCAAAGCTAAACGCAGGTGTTGACCCGGACCAAGTTTTCAAAGCTGCTCGGAAACATGCAACACTAGCCATGTTTGGCTTGGAGAAAAGTCACACAGCAGAAAACCTTTTGCAAGAGTTTAACAAAAAGGTCTTGACAATGCTATCCCCCCTAAAACGCAAGATTGGTTATGTTTCCACGGATAATGGCTCCAATGTAGTTAAGGCCATGTCGGAGGGTGGCTATTTCAGAGTGCCATGTTTGGCGCACTGTATCAACCTGGTAGTTTAAAAATTCTTGAGTGATAGAGACAGTGCAGCGTTCGCGGTAATGGCCACCTGCCGCAAAATGTGCAACCATTTCAGCCATTCTTTTAAGGCCCGGAAGCATCTGCGGAGACTGCTACTTCAACGTAGAATGCCAGTGAAAGCACTCATCCAGGAGGTGGCAACACGTTGGAACTCAACCTTCTACATGCTTGAGCGTCTGTATGAGCAGTATACGGTACTCGATCACTATTTCTTCACAGAGGGTACATCTCAGAAGGAGGACCTGCGGATGAGTGCGGCGCAATGGGACATAGTTAAAAGCCTGACAGACATGCTTCGTCCTTTTGAGTTCTTCACGCGTGCAGTCAGCCAGGAGGACTGTAATTTGGGAAAAGCTATCCCATTGTTGTGCATGCTGGAGCACCAACTGATGGCGGTGTCTTCTGAGTTTGAAAAAGAAGATGAAGAAAAAAAAACCATTTCATTTTGTCAGAGAAATTATTAGAGCGCCTACGTGGTGATGAACGTCTTCAAAAGATCAAGTCAGATCAGCATTACATTTGTGCTACTATTCTGGATCCACGCTACAAAAAGGCGCTGGCAGGCGAAGCATTCTTTCCTTTTGATGATGCAGATGTTCAAAAGTACAAACATTGGTTAGCCTTGTCAGCCAAGAGGTTTGAAAAAGAACGGCAGGTTATTGAAGGAGAAGCCAGTACATCAGCATCAGCAGGCCATCCCCAGTCACAGGAATCCACTTCTGCACCTGTGGCTGGGGCACAAGTGACCTCTCAGCCGTTAAAGACACCGGCAACTGGATCATCTGCACCACACACAACAAAAACAGTGGCTGTTGTAGAGGATTGGCTAAGTTTGCTTGGGTATGGTTCTCGAAAAAATGTCACAGCCACAGCAAAAAGTAAGCAAAGTGGAGGAACCGTTGATGACCTTGAGTCGATGGTGCAGGACTATATGAATGACTCAACAGTGGTCTTTCTTAATGAGGAGCCATTGCAGTATTGGCATGGCAAAAAACAATTGTGGCCACAGCTCTACAACCTGGCTATAAACTATTTGTCTTGCCCACTCGCAAGTGTGTCTTCTGAACGTGTTTTCAGTGCTGCTGGTGGCATTGAAACTCCCAAACGGAGCCGCCTCTCGCCCAAAAATGTGGAGCGGCTGACAATGATCAAGATGAATCAGCACCTCATACCACCAGATTACAAAGTACGAGAAAGCACGCCGCATGAAGACGAGGAGGACGGCAACGTAGATGAGGGGATTTTTTCTCTGTTCGGTGGCACTGACCTCTTCCAGCCTGAATTCGCAGAGTATGATGACGAAATCTTGTTCTTATTCCCTGACACCGAGCCCTGAAAATGAGACAATCAATCAAGAACTTTCTTTTTCGTCCTTATTCACTTTTATTCCTGTGTGCTTTGTGTCTCTCTTTCTTTGTTTTGCACAGTTAATTAAATTCAAACTTTAATCACCTAATCCCAAAAACAAGACCATCATCAGAACTGTCTTCACTTGTTTGCTTATTGCTTTGAAGGTGCCGCAGTCTACATTCCTCAGGTTCACAAGTTCCGAAGAACATGCTCCTCTATCCTCCTCCTCCAGACTGCGATTTCCCTCCAAGCAGAGTGCTGGATTACGCCCAATGAAGAAAGACTCAGCACTTGTGGGGGTGTTGTACTTCTTTGCGGGTGAGTTGACGGATTTGGGCCCATTGCTGTGAAGCTCTAATAATGGACAAAAGTGTTTTGGACCAAATATGAGGTGGAAATTTCTTGCCGTTTTTGCTGACTTGCTTGCCTTTGAGGTGCTCTTTGGCGGGGTTCCGGGGGTTTGTGGGTAATTTTTGGTATCTGTCGAAGCACTGCTGCGACAGTCTAATCTTGATTGCATTTGCTTTTCAGGAAATCCGTGGTGGAAAACAGGAGTTATGATGATTGATGATGATGACCTAGCTGAACAGCGCCGCATTTGGACCGAAGGCCGAGAGATATTGTAAGTATGAGATTTAGCTTTTTCGCTGGTTGGGGGTGTTGTCGGGTGGTTTTTTGCAGGTGGGTTGGCGCCGGCGGGTCTTGCCTGGGGCATTCCTGGGAAGGTCTAATACCGGATAGAAGTGTTTTGGACAAAATCCATAAGGAACAGCCTTTTTTTTGCTATTTCTTCTGACATCTTGCTCAATGTAGCGTTTTGGGGGGCTTCCTGCTGTTCGTGGGTGGGTTGCGGCCGGGGTCTCTGTCGAAGCACTGCTGCGACAGTCTAATCTTGATTGCATTTGCTTTTCAGGAAATCCGTGGTGGAAAACAGGAGTTATGATGATTGATGATGATGACCTAGCTGAACAGCGCCGCATTTGGACAGAAGGCCGAGAGATATTGTAAGTATGAGATTTAGCTTTTTCGCTGTTTGGGGGTGTTGTCGGGTGGTTTTTTGCGGGTGGGTTGGCACCGGCGGGTCTTGCCTGGGGCATTCCTGGGAAGGTCTAATACCGGATAGAAGTGTTTTGGACAAAATCCATAAGGAACAGCCTTTTTTTTGCTATTTCTTCTGACATCTTGCTCAATGTAGCGTTTTGGGGGGCTTCCTGCTGTTCGTGGGTGGGTTGCGGCCGGGGTCTCTGTCGAAGCACTGCTGCGACAGTCTAATCTTGATTGCATTTGCTTTTCAGGAAATCCGTGGTGGAAAACAGGAGTTATGATGATTGATGATGATGACCTAGCTGAACAGCGCCGCATTTGGACAGAAGGCCGAGAGATATTGTAAGTATGAGATTTAGCTTTTTCGCTGTTTGGGGGTGTTGTCGGGTGGTTTTTTGCGGGTGGGTTGGCGGGTCTTGCCTGGGGCATTCCTGGGAAGGTCTAATACCGGATAGAAGTGTTTTGGACAAAATCCATAAGGAACAGCCTTTTTTTCAAGGTCAAATTTTGTTCTAAAACACAGTAGTACACCTACCTTGAGGGGAAAGATCCGCTATAATATTTTGGCCATACTTATTGATCCTTAAAAAGGTGACTCAGACAGAGCACGCAATTTCAAAAATATTGTACTGTCTATTAGGGAAATCAAAGTATGACTTTTTGCACCACACAGCGTACATACCTTTTATTTATTTATCAGTGGTATTGTAATAGCACTTCCTGTTTTCCGTTCAATAATTACAGGCCGGGTTTCAGTCAACATCCGCCAGGCAGGCAGTGGACAGGGTGTCTTCTGTCAGTGGTCACCACATTGATGGACGAAGCGTCAGCTGGAATGGAGGAGTGCCGCCAATAAGAGGAATTGTTTGCTGCATGCTTATTACTTACCAAATTCAACAGGACAACTCCAACAACATACGCAATACAGATACAGTATCCATTGTTGTCTTTTATTCTATGAGTGTGACTGCATGTGCTTACCTTTAGTTTGTAACCAAAGATTGTCTGTATCTTCAATTATTGTTTGTCCATGCTCTGCTTTTTTTTTCTTCTCTCAACAAAACCTACCCAAAAAGAAACCCCCATTCCCATCCATTTTACAAACCCTAACCCTCTTCCCCCGGGCTGTGTTGTTTTGCTTGATGTCTGACTAAAATGACATCAATAATTCCACACACTTGCTGGGGAGGATAAGGTCATAGCAGCAACAGGCTGGTGAAGGAATACGAGGATATCTTCTAGACTTACTCAGCTTCAGTACTATATCTTCTAGTAGTAGTAGCCAATGTCAAATAAATTCAACGCAAGTACTAGTTATACTTGCAAGCAAATACTTTACCATTTGTTAGGCTACATTATGGCACTGTTCTAGTGTACTGTCACCTGCTATTTTCTCGATCGTACCGTAACCGTTGTAATGCTACAGTAAGGAGGACAAACAAGGTTTCGTTTTCTTTTTTTCCATAGGCATGCAACTGCCACTGTGTCACACCACTAGTACCACCGCAATGAGGAAATGTCACCCGCCCAGGATTGACAACGTTAATCCCCATTTCACCTGGAGCCAGCCCTGGGCCTAGCCCTAATTTCTAACACAAATTACAGGTAAGATAAGCGTTTGGTGGGAGGTAGTATAATGGAGTATTATTTCGGAGTAGACAAGAGATTGACGGTTGTACTACTAAAGTCCTACGACTGTTCAGGAAAACAAAGTTACTGTTACACCCCCGCCCCCCACCCACCAGACTGAAAAGCAGTAAAAAACAGGTATGGTCAGATAAAGTTGAAAAATATATTTATTTAGCCCTAACAAAATAATCTCCCTCACCCACCCTAACCCCAACGATTGTCTCTGAAACGTCCCAAAACGATCCCAACTCCCAAATCCCACCCCCCAAAAGTCAATAAAAAAAGGGCAAGGGACACTCCACTACTGGAGGGTGCTGGTGCTGGTGCATGATGCGGCATGGGCATCATACTCCTTGCGGAGGGTGGCAAGCTCGGAGCGGAGGCCCTTAACCAAGTTCTTATACCTCAGGACCTCCTGCTCCAGGTTGGACATGCGGACTCGTAGGCGGCGTTGGCGGTCCTTGCAGCTCCTGTGGGGGGCAGCTGGTATTTCGGTTGCTTGGCGGTGGCGGTCGTCTTTCTTAGCCCGGCTCGGTCCCGCTGGCTTAGTCACGGAGGAGGATGCAGTGGTCACAGTCGAGGATGTCGTTGTTGCACCCCCGCTCGACTGCGTTTCCTCCTCCTCCTCCAGGGCCACCAGCCGCCGATATTCGGCGACTGTGGCCTCCAGCCTCCGTTGCCGGGCCAATCTAGCCTGCTCCCTCCTTGTTGTTGATTTGGAAGGAGCAACTATATGAAGAAAGAAAGACATAGTCTGTAACCAATGCTCCTTATTAATAACACAAAGTGATTGAGCCGAAAGTTGGGTCACAGAGTACAAGTAGCAAATTGAAAGCACAGTACATAACTATTGAGGACAGTATCTATGTAACCTCCCACTTCTGCATCCTTGCTCTAACAGTAGTGGTAGTTTAATGAACTAATTCTACGACCACTATGGACTTCCATTACAGTCGACTATGACAGTACACCAGTCTTATTCTTCTTCTTCTCTCTTGTTTAGGGAAATGGGTACGTTATCTTATGCAAGCCGGCAGAATGACATGGACAGCACAGTGAACTTGCACCCGAGAAAAAAAGTTGCACACCATGATGAGTGAGACAGACTTGCGTTACTGTACCGGTCCAGTACATGCAGGTGGTGAAGCTATTACTTTTCTATTACGGGTGGCACTGAGAATACTCTGTTACAAGGGCTACTGCTTAATTAATTTACCTTTCACCCTACAGTGCAAATGAGTACTAGAAAGGAAAATGAAGAAGCTAACTAATTTGATTATCTATCACTTCACATGGGATGTATTTAATGACAGATGAGATGACTTTAGGTGCTTTGCTTAATATTGAGTGAACAGTGATACACCCACACATGAATGACGTACTACAAGTAAACTAAAGTTATTAAGAGAGGTACGGAGTGTCCACCGTAATAACCAGATATATGCTGTGAATGCAAACGCAATACAAAGTACTGCTACTATTCATGGTAGTATTGGACACATTTACAATTTCTTTTCCTTGCCTTCCCTGCACTGGAACGGACGTGCGGGTGCGGTGGTACATGCTCTTCAAGGTAACACTTACTTCACCTGGCGACCATCTACTCTCTCTAGATACACATGTGCTATCTAAGAGTCAGAGAATACCATGCTCCAGGCATCCATTCAGTCAAAGTATACGCACACATACAGTTTCTGTTTCACCCACCCAGGCTGCTGTCCTTCCACCCATCCTTGCTTCATCATTGACCCAGCCATGCACCATACCATATTCTTTCCTTCCCAGCCACCTCGGGGGCCAAGCAAACACATATCGTTCTTCTTTGCCAGCCATCATACAAGTTCGCGTCCCACTTACTTACACCCTTCTTTCGCTTTTCGTTCATCCCATCCATCACGTTCGTCTAAGAACTTATTGGGATTCTTCTCACCAAAAACTTCACAGCTAAGTCGAAGTACATTTCGAGGAGGCTACTACCTGGTTGATTTGTAATTGTAATACACCCGTGCAGAAAGCACACTATGCAGTCTTCAATCTCAATAAGTAAGGAATATATAGCTTACCTGTTTCCGCCACCACCGTTTGATCCCCCACAGGAACGTCCGCCGGCTCTTGTACCGCCTCCTCCCCAGAGGCCTCCGAGTCCTGGTCCAACACAGCCACCTCCGCGCTGGCCCCGTCACCAGATGTTACACCTACAAAGTACATTTAAGAATGTTAGAATACACCACTCACTACTATATAATATTTGGTCTAGGAGAAATGTTAAAAAAACAGAATACAATGTAATAATTTGTGACTGTCTACTCCATAGTAAAAATTTCCCATTTTCCAGGGAAGGCTGTTGTCTTGCTGCACTTTTATGCACAACTGATGAATGCTTGCTTTTGATTTTTAACACGCACCACTTTTTCTCCTAACAGACAGAAGCTTGACTCCTGAGTCCTAAGAACACGACCAGGATCAAGTTCAAACCAGGTGAGAGCTCGGCTCGACCACAAGAAATGTGTCCAATTAATCGTCAGCACTAACCACTTTTCCGTTTTCAGTTAAATAGTTTTATGACAAAGTAGATTTTAATAAATGTGTTTACTTTTAATAAAGCTTTTAAACTTAAATAGACTCTGTGGTTTTTGTTCCTCTAGACTAGAGTGGATGAGCTAAAGGTTTTGGAATTTTTGCAAGCATGAGTGCCTCTGACACTTCTTGACTGTGCTGTGACTCCGTACTACTCTCTTGTCCTGCGTACGATAATCTAGAGATCATTGGGGATCTATAATCGGTGACTTCGGGAGCTGAATGACTCTGCCACACTATCTAGTCAGTAAGGAGACAGTGCATAGAGGTATTGCTGAATATAATGGGAGTCCAATGGAATTGCCAAATGTCCAATCTTAGTTAGCTACACAGACAGACTAATAAGAATAGTCTAGTAATACCACAGGGAGTCATATTCGAGGCAGGATAAGAATTTATATCCAGTCTACAAGAAGATCAAAGACGATTTAGAAAAAATCGAATGAGGAACGCTAGGAAAAAATAGGTACTGTTTATTAAAATTTAAACTTACTGGGGCCAGCAAAGGAGCCCTCGCCTGCCCGATCCTGGCCTGCATCCTCAGCACCCTCCTCCTGTGTCCTCTTGCCCTTGGGGGGAGCTGATGTACAACATGAAAGAAAGAAAAACCAGAAAACATGGATGAGATTTTTCAACCAAATCAAACATTTCAAAAGAACAATAACAACATATTTTGGAAAAATAGGAAATAGATAGACAACTATTCCACGGGATCTATCTCATGTGGTATACTACGTTATTCGTATTGCCTGATTTGCGGAACGTTGACTTAGAAAGTTCCTATGTAACTCAATAAACAGACTACTAAAGAGGTTTGCCTAGGCCTGGCACTGCAGGCAGCAGTGCGCAACACGTGACAGACAAAGTCCATCCTGCTTGCAGATCAGTGAATACTCAAACTATCAATCCACCCGCCACCACCGCCACTATTTCTTCTTATAGCCATGTGTCTAAAGGAAGGACTGGACTTCAGTCTGTTGGGGCTGATAGAAGTCCCTTGCGGAAGTTGCGGCTCATTTTCCTCCATTGTTGCGTGCCTTTTCTGACGCAGCGGCAGAACAAAAGACTCGCCATGGTGTTGGTGCGGCGTATATATTAAAAAAAAACACATATGGGCATATGGGCGATGCATCACGTTGTAAAGCCCTGCGCCATCAGGGGGCGTTCCGGCGCAAGGGAGGGCGTACCTGCGCAGGAACGAATCCTAAAAGTGGCTGAGGGAAATCTACAAGATGTCAATCAGTCACTTTTAGGACAATGATGCATGACTCAAACCCTGCGCGCTTGAAGCCGACGTACGGCTTGATGCAGCATTGGGGAGATAGGGTACCCCAGAGCATTGCTGGAGCTGCGCCATCGTTGGCACGCAACTCCAGCAATGCGCTGCCTTTACGGCACAGATGCGTAAGGCTTCTGTGACGTTTTGGGCCAATGGGTGGTGGTGGCATGGCACACAATTACTGCCGCATCCCTGCTACTTTGCAGGGATGCGCCGGTAATTGAAAATATGACCCTTACTGTCTAGCATTACGCAGTTCTTTTCTTTACACTACACTCATACATAATTTCTCAGGCCAATGAAATGCTTCTGAACACAACATACAAAACAAAGAAGCATAGTAGCAAGCAAGGCTACTGAGAAGGAGAGCAGTGCACCTGAAATGCATAGAAGATTTTGAAATATAATTTACCTCAATGTAATCGGCAGCATTATAGCTCTTGGTAAAGAACAAAGATTTGCAAATAACAGAGCAGGATAAAACAGAGTAGTAAATGTACTACTACTACTACTCACCAAGCCCGGGGACCTCTACGCCGAGCGCGTCCAGCAAGTCCCGCTCCCGGTCCATGACATCGGTCCAGCGGTGGGTGGCCTGGTTATATGTGCGCCGGACCCCAGAGATCTTGTACATGGCCCGGCACACCTTCTCCCACCGCTTGCGACGCTCCCGGATGCCATAGCCGGTCGCGATCTTGCCGCCTCCCAGGATCGTCTTGGGGAGGCGGCGCTGGACATGGAAGATCAGTGCCGCCACTTCCTCCGCGCTGAAGATCTCCCTCGGGACCACTTGCTCCCCCCTTAAACGCCCGCACGGGAGCCGGGCACGGGGTGCGGGACCCTTCCCCTTCTCAGGGTGCTTCCCGGCTCCCTTTACCATGGTCTGGGCAGAAATAGAGTTAAATGATAAACAAGAAATAGAATAGTGAAGAAGAAAAGAAAAGAGTTTAAAAAAGTAGTTTAAAAGTAACTAAAAGCTGCAGAAAACACAAACATATAGAGCTAGAAAAATAGAGGGATAGATAATAAGTAAAATTAGATCAAAAAAACTTCAAACAAGCAAAGGATGGCAGAGATTGAGAGAGGATAGAGAAAGCATGCCCAGAACCATAGCAATGAATGAGAAACAAGATGGCCGCGCCCGTTCACGACCGCGTGGGTAAGTTCGCGCGAGATTTTCCTTGCGAGTACGCGCGAAATTGTACTAGCGAGCAGCACACTTTGCGAGATTACACATAGCGGGCGGAAACGGAATTACGTCACGCCAACAAGATGGCCGCGCCCGTGTACGACCGATAGGGTAACTTGGCAAACGTATAGCTAGAAGCGCCTCGCGAACACGCGCAAGATCACGCGAACATACACGTCGCAAAAAAAACAATTTTGTATTCGCACGTATTCGCGGCTTCCGAAATCGATCTCGCACGGATTCGCGCCCCAAAAAACGCGCGAAATTGCAGAAAAAAACGATTTTTGCTAAACTGAAAGCAATGTGCAGGTGCAAAAGTTCAAACTTAACATTAGTAACATTCAAGGTAGTGCTTCCTGATGGGCCCCTCCAAAGTTTGCAACTATTCTATGACCCTGCTATGACCCAAACAGCAGGCTCATAGAATAGCTACAAGTAGACCATAAAGGTCCTGTGAAAAAAAAATTTCACTGCAACAAAAAGCAAATTACAGATAAGGAAGGAAGCAGGTGCCAGCCAGACTGGAACTTTCTAAATAACTGACACATTAATGAAACACAAATTAATTGATGGCAGTTGAAGAAGGGCAGGTGTGCTTGCTTTTTTCAACCACCATAATCTACAGTGATAAATAAACCTAATGGGTGGCAGTGAGGATGTACCAGAGGGTGGCATGGGTGTCCCAGAGGGTGGCAGTGGTGAAACAGAGGGTGCTGTGAACCTGTGATGATAAACCAGACGTTGAAACAACATAGTCGCGGCCGTTGCGAGCCGAAAAGTAAGTTCGCAATTGCGAACTTGTCCCAAAATCGGCGCGAACGCGCGCCAACACAAAAAACGGGAAAATCCGCAAATCCGCTAGAGTTCGCGGATCTTCGCGGATTGCGAATCCGTAAATCCGCAAGTTCGCGTACGCGAGATCCGCTAGATCCGCCCATGCTTAGGCTCGATCCCAAAGGAGATGCTGGAGGCCGAAGTCGTAGTCCTGCCGAAGCCGGGCAAGGACCACTCGCGATGTGCAGCATATCGGCCGATATCGCTCCTCAATCTCGACCTCAAGCTCTTCACGGGCATCCTGGCCTCCCGTCTGGGCCCTTGCCTCCCAGGCATCATCGAACCGGACCAGGCAGGCTTCGTCCCCTCCCGGCAGTGCGCGGACAACACTAAACGCATCATGCATGTCATAGACAAGGCTAACTTCAATGCCTCTGATGCAGCACTGCTGTCGGTCGACGCCAAGAAGGCGTTCGACAGGGTGGAATGGAGTTTCTTGGACCATACGCTGACAAAATTCGGGGTGGGCCCCCGTTTCCGCTCATGGGTGGCGGGCTGTTATACGTCACCGAGGGCGACGATCAAAGTCAATGGGGTGAGCTCTAAGCCCTTCGACATTCAGCGGGGCACGCGGCAGGGCTGCCCGCTCTCGCCGCTCCTGTTCGCTCTCTACATTGAGCCCTTTGCCCAGCGAGTTCGGGACAATCGCTCCATCACGGGGATCAAGTTTGGGGGGGTGGAACAAACGATGAGCCTATACGCGGACGACATTCTTGTGGCGGTGGATAGTCCGAGGGTCGCTTTACCGGCCTTCCTGGTGGAAATGGAGGCGTTTGGAGCGGTGTCGGGCTTCAAAATGAATGTACAAAAGTCCGTGGTCCTCCCGCTGGGTAGCAACACCCGGCCGGCTAACAGAGAGTCGCTGCACATAGGGGGTCAGGAGGTAAGCACCACGATACAGTACCTGGGGATAGACTTGACGCCAGCGACTGCCCAGACGGTTGAACTTAACTACACCAAGCTCCTGTCCCGTGCCCAGGGCGACATCGCACGGTGGAAACAGCAGCCGCTTTCGTGGCTGGGACGAGTGGCCGCCATCAAAATGTCCCTTCTGCCCAAGATCCTGTACCTATTCCAGACCATCCCGGTCACTCCCCCATTGGGGATGCTGAAGAAACTGCAAGACGTCCTAAACCAATATGTGTGGGCTAACAAGAGGTCCAGGATGAGACGCGACTTGGTCACGAGGGTTACGGCAGAGGGGGGCCTGGGCGTCCCAGACTTGCGGCGCTATTTTCAGGCGGCGCAGCTCAGATACCTGCTGGAGTGGTCTAGGCCGTCTTCAGAAAAGCACTGGTTATTTCAGGACAGAGCCATGGCGGGCCTGCCCCTATGGAAGGTCCCCTTTTTGGCACGACCGGATAGACCAGCGTACCTCAAGAAATCCCCTATTACCAAAACTCTCCTACAGGTGTGGGACGCAACCGCGGTTCCGAGGGGCCTGACGACTTTCCCCTCCCCCATGACGCCCCTGTTAGATAACCCGGCGTTTCCCCCAGGCAGGTCTCCAGGCTCGTTCCCCCAATGGCGACAATCTGAGTGCCGCTCTGCGGGCCACCTGTTTGATACAGAGGGCTTTCTGATGTGGGACATAGTGACGGCGGACTACACACTTGACAAGCCGCTCCGCTACCAGTACTTCCAACTTCGGCATTGGCTGACCCACGCGGACGTGGCGCCTCTGGCCAGCCGCCCACTCACCCCATTTGAGAGGTGGATTATGACCAAAACATCGGACTCACGGTCCATTACGGAACTCTACCTCATGCTGTCCCCGCCTCCCCCCACGGAGAGGTCTGCCGGACAGAAGCGGTGGGAGAGGGAGCTGGGGCGCGCCCTCTCTGACAGGGAATGGCAGGACATATATTACCGGGCTCACCACACGGCTAGAAACGCGGCTAGCAAAGAGGCGGCGGTGAAGATCGCCTATTATTGGCACTTAACCCCGGAACGACTGCACCGCGGGAACCCGAGCAAAGACCCCAATTGCTGGAGAGGGTGTGGACAGACGGGTACTATGATACACATTCTATGGGAGTGTACCGCGGTGCGGGAATTTTGGGAGGCAGTGCTTAAGGACAACGACACCCACTTTGACACCGACATTCCTCGCTTCCCTGCTTATGCGATACTGGGGCTCCCCAACAGATTGACGTTCCCGCTCAAATCCATTAGGGGTAAACAGATGGGGTTGGCTATGGGGGCGGCGAACCAACACATCCTGACGCTCTGGGGAACTACGAGGAAACCCACTCACACGGGGTGGTTACATAGACTGTGGTACATCATGGGGATGGAGAGGATACAGGCCTCATTAACACAGACATCGGAATCATTTAGAGAGGTGTGGCAGCCACTCATCTCCCTGCTCTCCCAAGAATTCACGGAACTCACATGCCTGAAGTATCTCAGGGTTCTGAAACTGGCGGAGGGATTTCGCGACGAGAACACCAAAGGAGGCCGCAAGGGTTAGGCTGCATCCCGCATGGACACCTCTGGGCGCTACACGGAACACACCGAGTGGGGAGGGCGGGGGAGGGTTGGTGGGGACGAGGGTCGAGCACGGTTGGGGAATGTTGGGATGGGTGGGGTTCCGGGGGGGGTTGGGTGGAAAGGAGTTCCAAAGGTCAAGACGAGGTTTGTCTAACACCATACGAGCATGCATGGACTCCTGGCAACCCCTCGTTTCACAGGTGGCAGGTTCGAATGTGCGTTGCATCCGGGGGGTGCTGCAGCTTTGTTCTTCTCGTTTACTGTATGTATGGTATTGCTTTGTGGAACTCAATAAAAAGACATTTGATCAAAAAAAAAAAAAAGGGCGGCTCAGCACCATAGTCATAGGCTGGTGCAGATATTGTAATTTTTTTTTTTTAAAAAGGATAAAGCACCTAGGAACCAGGGTCATACAGGCCAATCACTTTAATGAATAGTGATGTTAAAATGTTCTCTAAAGCCATGGCGACAATATTAAATTATATATTGGGGAAAAATCCACGCTTGTCAACATGGGTTGATGTCAGGGAGGGGAAAAACTCAGCATATCCGCCCGGTAATTACTACATTGATGCAACTGAGGTCTCAGGGGACCCTATGGCTGTTATGCTTTTGGATGCTGAAAAAACATTTGATAGGGTCTCCTGGGACTATTTCTGGGAGACTTTGAGATGGTTTGGCCTTGGGACAAGATTTATTGAAGCCATTCAGGTTTTTTATGGAGCACCCACAGCCTGGTTAAGACTGAACGGGGGTTATATTGCACCTTTTTTCATCAAGCGTGGGTCCAGACAGGGCTGCCCGTGTTCTCCTCTTCTTTTCGCTATCTATATAGACCCCTTAATACAATTGCTGGAGACTAATAGGGGAATTAAGCCTATTGTTCGTCTGGGTTTGGAAACCAAGGCATTGGCCCATGCAGACGATGTTGCCATCATTACTGCAAATCAATCAATTGCAATAGCTGCTGTTGAAGTGGTAGCACAAGACTTTGGCAGATTCTCAGGGTATACATTAAACAAACAAGACTCAGATAATCAAGAACTGGCATGTGGATATGGATGACCCGCGAGTAACTGAATCAGCTGTGTATATCAGTATTGTTATTACGCCGGAATTGGGGAACCTAGTGGCAAGGAATATCGAGTCTGTAATCAGGAAGGCAAACATAGACTTTGACAGATTTAACAACTTACATATGTCATTGGTGGGCCGCTGCAATGTGGTTAAAATGGTGTTATTACCTAAAATACTCTACCTGTTTAGGGCAATCCATCTAGAATTTGAAAAACATTTGTTTACTGCACTGGAGGGCATAGTAAACCGGTTGGGTGTAGGTTCGGAGAAGTTTTTTGATTCTTTAGAATTGGGGCAGATGGTTGTTTATTTGGCTCGGCTTCCAGCTCAGCACTATAAAACATTGTTTGCACTTTATTGCACTCCGGCGAGGATTGCACAATGGGGTGGGCAGGTAGGAGTCAGATGCCCGCACTGCGACTCACCGGATGCTGATCTAGCTCATATGTTTGCGTCCTGTTTACATCTCGAAACACTGATGAACTCCATTGAGAAATTTCTTAATTTGACGTTGGGCATGAAAGTCAAGCTAAACCCCGGCTTTGATACTCCATGGGGTTAGCAGTAATTGAGGGCAAGACCCATCTTGCTTTTTGTTCCTAGTCATGGCCGTAGAACGGATATGCATCGCTTCTGATTGGTTAGATCCTGCACCCCCACCTTTTCAGCAGGGACTTATAAGGGGGTTAAAGTCCTTTGCCAATTGGGGTTCCCAATCTCCTTTATAGGGAGAGAGCACTGACACTGGGGTCTGTGCAGCAACCTCCAGTAAGTATTCAGAGTCATAACTATCAGCATTGGGCAAAAGTGGGGGACAACCATACGAAAGGGACACTTTCCTACAAGTTGTCTTTGCTGCTCCTGTTCACTATTTCTATAAAACGCTTCAAAGCTTGCTTTACTGAACACTGCCATGCTCTGACATCTTAAAAGATGATTGGTGTGTTTTGGGAGAGGTGGGGAAGTTGGGGTAGGAAATATTCATAACATTTTTTAACCTCACCTTTCATAATAATTATCAGCAGTTTTTGCATTAAATTTAGCAATAATGGCTAGCCTTTTATTGACGGGTATTAATAGTAAGCCAGTTCAGAGGAAAGTATGCTTTTGTGCCCACTCACTGTTGCAAAAAATCTATAATACTTAAGCCCAGATTTATTAAAGGCTACCATTGCCCTTGCATCATGCAAGGTGATGCAGAGCAACGCAAGCCTGTAAGTCTAAGCCACGCAAAGACACCTTGGGTGGCTCTGCGTAACTTAGTAAATCTAAACTAACGCAAGGCAGCACAAGTCGCTCCCTAGCATTATTCTGCATTGCCAAGGGGTTCCATGGTTTGACTGAGAGTATTCCCATGCATCTACCCATGGATTTGGCTCATTCCCAGATTTAATAACCATAATAAACCTGGGAATGTGTCAAAATGGCACGCCTTTCAAATAGAGGCGTAACAAAGAGAAATATGTGTATTTTTCCTTGTTCTTTTTTTGTGTGTGTGTCCATTCCTTTTTATATGTCCTCATTCCACCATCAGTTTTCATACCCAACTTGAATGCATGGGCTTAGTTCATCCTTGCCAAAGTACTGACTGCATGTTCTTGTTGAAGTAGTTCTTACTTTAGCAGTAACACAACCTTGTCTCAGCAAAGCTGTGGAGTAATCACTAGACTGTTTAGGTTCTCTAGCCAGGTTACAAATGGGTGCCAACATCTTTCAACATCTCTTTTATTACATGCTAAGTGTAGTTTACTCACATATCTTATTGTGATGATCATTTCTGACCCTGTTGGGGGCTTAGGTGAAATCCATTTTCTACATACATTCCTTCTTGCTATCAATATCAAGAAGAACAATAAGCTATTTTGATTCTTAGTCCATTTGTTCGAAGCTATAACAATCCCAAACAATATTAAGGAATAGCTTAAGTTTGGCTCCCACAATTTGTTTTAAAAAGTTGCTTACTTAATTCCATTAAGGTTCAAGACTTGGACAAGCCACAAATATATCATTTGCTAATACCAAGGTGTATCTCTTGCATCCTGGTATATCTTGAGCAAATTTGGGCAGTCTCCTGGGTGTCCAATAGGCTCTGTGAATTCGGAAAAGATGGTTCCCTTTTAATGGTGCAGACTTTCCTGTAATCAAAAGAAAGTTGAAAAATACTTGCCATAAATCTTTTTCAGTGAGCTTCGGGAAGACCTTCTTCAGTATCTGATGGAGGTCCATAATCTTCTTATGTTCTGCAATCATCATATCCCAGGATTTTAAGGATACTTATTTCTTGATCCGCCTATTGGCCACTAAAAGTCCTTGATATTCCCATAGGTTGATCTTTGCTAGTCCTTGTCCTCACCAACATGAGCATAACTGCAAACATTTGAATTTTAAGACCTCCCCTTCAGTTAGAAACCCAAGTTTTTGCCAAGCAATAGAGGCTTTGTCGTCTCTAATATCTCCCAAGGAACTACATTTTGCATTCTATACTGGGTGACTATGTTTGTCCCTTAGCCAGTCAGGATATAGGCGCCAAGTCTGTATAATAATGAATCCCCAATACTCTCCTCAAGTATACCCACACTTTGAGTGCTGCAAGGAGTACTTTTAACCAAACTCACTTAAAGAATTTCGGGTCTCCAAACTTGTACAGAAATGTCTCAGTGCACAGATGTGTTAACATAGCGGTGTACATACAACTTAAATATGAATCATCTGCTGTTCTAGCTAGAAGTCAAACTTTTTTAAATTGAAAGGCATAGCAATATAACTGGAAATCTGGCAACAATAAGCCAGCCTGCTTTAGGTACCTCCTCATTTGTTTCCAGGACATCCTCGCACCTTTGGACACCCAAACAAAACTATACATCTTTCCTTGGAATTTCCTGATCTGCTTGTCCCGGAATGGCAGCAGTATGGTATTAAACAAAAATGTCACCTTAGGAAGGATCATAATCTTGATGATGTTTACTCTCCCATAGATGAAATTTGTGAATTCGCGTTCCGCGAATTCCCCCGAAATCGAATTTGCAATTCGCAAAATCCGCGAATTTTTGTTTTTTTGCGTATTCGCGGGGTTTTTTGCGTATTCGCGGGGCTTTTTGCGTGTTCGCGGGCCGATTAAATGTCGAAGTTACCCATGCGGTCATGTATGGGCACAGCACCCTCTGGTTCACCACTGCCACCCTCTGGTTCATCACTGCCACCCTCTGGTTCACCACTGCCACCCTCTGATTCACCCCTGCCACCCACTGGTTCACCCCCTGCCACCCTCTGGTTCACCCCTGCCACCCTCTGGTTCACCCCTGCCACCCTCTGGTTCACCACTGCCACTCTCTGGTTCACCCCTGCCACCCTCTGGTTCAGCACTCTCACCCTCTGGTTCACCACTGCCACCCACTGGTTCACCACTGCCACCCTCTGGTTCACGACTGCCACCCTCTGGTTCATCACAGCACCTCTGGTTCATCACAGCACCTCTGGTTCACCACTGCCACCCTCTGGTTAACCACTGCCACCCTCTGGTTAACCACTGTCACCCTCTGGTTCACCACTGCCACCCTCTGGTTCACCACTGCCACCCTCTGGTTCACCCCTGCGACCCTCTGGTTCACCACTGACACCCTCTGGTTCATCACAGCACCCTCTGGTTCACCCCTGCCACCCTCTGGTTCAGCATTGTCACCCTCTGGTTCACCACTGCCACCCTCTAGTTCACAACTGCCACCCTCTGGTTCATCACAGCACCTCTGGTTCACCACTGTCACCCTCTGGTTAACCACTGCCACCCTCTGGTTAACCACTGCCACCCTCTGGTTCAGCACTGCCATCCTCTGGTTCAGCACTGCCACTCTCTGGTTCAGCACTGCCACTCTCTGGTTCACCACTGCCACTCTCTGGTTCACCACTGCCACTCTCTGGTTCACCACTGCCACCCTCTGGTTCACCCCTGCCACCCTCTGGTTCACCCCTGCCACCCTCTGGTTCAGCACTGCCACCCTCTGGTTCAGCACTGCCACCCTCTGGTTCAGCACTGTCACCCTCTGGTTCACCCCTGCCACCCTCTGGTTCATCACTTTCACCCTCTGGTTCATCACTGCCACCCTCTGGTTCACCACTGCCACCCTCTACCGAGACCTTTTGTGACGCAGCGGCAGCACAAAAGATGCGCCATGGTGCTGGGTATTAACAACGTGACGCATCTGAGAGATGCGTCACGTTGTAAAGCCCTGCGCCATCAGGAGGCGTTCCGGCGCAGGGGAGGGCGTTCCTGTGCAGGAACACATCCTAAAAGTGGCTGAGTGAAATCTACAAGATTTCACCTAAGTCACTTTTAGGCCAATGCTGCATCAAAACCCTGCGCCTGCTTGAAGCAGGCGCAAGGCTTGATGCAGCATTGGGGAGATAGGGCCCCCAGAGCATTGCTGGTGCTGCGTCGCAAGCGCGACACAGCTCCAGCAATGCGCTGCTTTTTTACGGCACAGACGCGTGACGCAGCTGTGCTGTTTTTGCCACATGGTGCGTCTCATTGTAAATGCGGCGCACCATGGGTGGCGGAGCTGCGGCGCACAATAACAGGTGCATCCCTAGGGATGTGCCAGTTATTGTAAATCTGCCACTATACATTTAGCCAACGAGGGAGCATTTACTGATTAGACAGTAGAAAGTACTCCAGTTGAGTAGAGGTATTGCACACAAAGGTGGCATCTTCGTGGAGAAACACGCAGGGCGGGATTTATTCTGCCCCCTGTTAGACTCGTTTTTTGTGCCCTTCTGCCCTCTGTTAGACTCGTTTTTCTGCCCTTCTGCCCTCTGTTAGACTTGTTTTTCCCTTGTTTTTCTGCCCCTCTGCCCCCTGTTAGACTCGTTTTTTGTGCCCTTCTGCCCTCTGTTAGACTCATTTTTCCCTTGTTTTTCTGCCCTCTGTTAGACTCGTTTTTTGTGCCCTTCTGCCCTCTGTTATTCCCTTGTGTTTGTGCCCTTCTGCCCTCTGTTAGACTAGTTTTTTGTGCCCTTCTGCCCTCTGTTAGACTCGTTTTTGTGCCTTTCTGCCCCGTTAGACTCGTTTTTTGTGCCCTTCTTCCCTCTGTTAGACTCGTTTTTCCCTTGTTTTTCTGCCCTTCTGTCCTCTGTTATACTGGTTTTATGTGCCCTTCTGCCCTCTGTTAGACTCGTTTTTCCCTTGTTTTTCTGCCCTTCTGCCCTTTGTTAGACTGCTTTTTGTGCCTTTCTGCCCTCTGCATCCCCACATCCTCACTCAGCGCTACCCCAGCATCACTCAGCACCACCACATTATCACTCAGCACCATCACAGCACCACTCAGCACCACCACAGCATCACTCAGCACCACCACAGCATCACTCAGCACCACCACAGCATCACTCAGCACCAACACAGCACCCCTCAGCACCACCACAGCACCACTCAGTGCCACCACAGCATCACTCAGCACCACCACAGCATCACTCAGAACCACCACATTATCACTCAGCACCCCCACAGCACCACTCAGCACCACCACAGCATTACTCAGCACCACCACAGCATCACTCAGCACCACCACAGCACCACTCAGCACCACCACAGCATCACTCCGCACCCCCACAGCACCACTCAGCACCACCACAGCACCACTCAGCACCACCACAGCATCACTCAGCACCACCACAGCATCACTCAGCACCACCACAGCATCACTCAGCACCACCACATTATCACTCAGCACCACCACAGCACCACTCAGCACCACCACAGCATCACTCAGCACCACCACAGCATCACTCAGCACCACCACAGCACCACTCAGCACCACCCCAGCATCACTCAGCACCATCCCAGTATCACTCAGCACCACCACAGCACCACTCAGCATCACCACAGCACCACTCAGCACCACCACAGCACCACTCAGCACCACCCCAGCATCAATCTGCGGAACCATTCAACAACAACTGGTTCAAATATGTTCTCTCAATGTTTCAAACTTTATTACAAATGTCACAAAAAGATGTTAATATTTCACTTCTGTTTTTGGATTTTCGTCACAATAAAATACACTGAACATAATCTTCACAAAAGTTATTTACAAAAGTTTAAGCTATTGCCATTATAAATTAAAATCACTTTTATTTAAGTATTAATTATTTTAAAAATAAATTAAAAGCCATTGTAATTTGTAATAGCAATACAGCTAAGTCACGTAAATACAAATTTAGCTATTTTCAAAACCAACACATAAATAAAAAAAATTGTCATTTACAAGACCAATAGCTCAAACTTTCCTAATGCGAGACCTATTGCATTGCAAATGCTTGTTTTTATATCTGTCAGTGCTTCCTGTTGAGGTTTAATTTTCGTGACAGGCGCCTCATTGCCTACTTGTAACTATTCTCTGACCCTGCTTCAAGGGTCAGAGCAGGGTCAGAGAATAGTTGTAAGTAGGCAACGAGGCGCCAGGAAGCACTTACAGGCTTACAGCAGCAGGTGCCCAAGATGAAGTTAATTTCTTTGTAACCCTTTTGTAAAAGGTTACAAAAAATTAGCTTCAACTTTTGCACCTGCTGCTGTAACCCTGTAAGTCATAGGTTTTCAAACTGTGGGGCGCGCCCCCCTCGGGGGGCGCAGCATCCCCTCAGGGGGGGCGCGCTCTCCACTCCCATTAATTCTCTTCAATTATTGCTCCATTGTTGCTTTCAGCTCGAAACGCCACGTAAGGCTGAAAGTGCTTTACCCCCCGCCGCCGTGCGTCTCAGCTCGAGCTGCTGCTCTCGTGGTGTTCACACCTTGTAAATATGCATTTTGATGAATTGCCTACCTCCACTCATCCGGCATTGTGTCTCTTCAGTGCAGACTTTAGTCCCGATCTTTAGAAGAGATAGTGTAAGCATGGTGCCAATAGACTGTGACAGAGCGTTGCAGCAGTGCTGGGCCTACCTGTGTGCACATTGTTTCTCTCGTGTCTGACTAAAAACGGAAAAGAAGAACGGCATCTTTGTTTTTCATCTTTTTTTTCTTCATATTTTGCCAAGTAAAGATCAGGCACCACAATAAACTAATATAAATCAATTCTCAATCTATCATGGTGACTGCCCTTGCTCTGCACCTGGCTTTATGGTGGGGGGGGGGCAGAGGAAGGGGGTCGCCGTCCGACAAACAAAACCATGGTGGACTTGTAAGGTTCATAATGCGGCACACTGTCCTATTTTTTGGAATATTTATTTGTCTTTTCCTCATTGTTAACTTCATCCAAAAAAAGAAACAAAAATGAAAAATAATATTTTCGGCTGGGCAGTGTCTGGAGTCTTATCTCCAGCACGCCTGGGCTATGCCTGCCTTGCTGGATTTCCGCAGCACTCCCAATAAAGAGTATGGAAATGCACGTTTTCCAGGGAGGAAACATTCCTAGCAGGAAACTGTACCAGGAAGGTGATCAAAGGCAAGATTTAGACAAGTGGGGCTGGAATCTTCCAAACTACTCAAGAACGGTTAGTCTTTCATTTTTGGCATTTTATCATCTGCACCATTTGATTCTCTAAAAGGGAGAATCTTATAAGGAGACATAAAACATTTCACCGGATCCCCCTCGATCTGGGAACTAGCACAATCCTGTACTCTCGAGGAAACACTGTCAGTTTGTAGGGAATTATGATAGGCATCCAACTGCATGTGGCATTTAGCACACAGCACACGTTTACTTGAGTTGAGGTGTTTATTTACCTACATAATCCATAAGTTAGAGATCACGCTCTATGACCTCTATCTTTTTATCTCTGGATTCTGAGCACACCTGTCTGGCAGAGCTTTTTCCACCACTGTTATAAAACATTTATTTTCAGTTCTCCAGCTGAGTAAACATGTCACTCCTCATTCTAGTGGCAACAGCCAGAGCCGATGACCGCGGAGCTGGGGAACCAATTCTTGGTGTTTGCACAACATCCTGTGATTCTGGGCAAATCACCTAATTTCCCTGTGCTTACAAAAAATGAATGTGTGTCTGTGTAATGTAAAAGATGCTCCTGTAAAGAGCCCCAATACCTTTGGGTCATGTTCGCTCTATATAAAACTGAAGAAAATATATTAGAAAATGTTGTGAGCACTCCCGTTTCCAGGTACTGCTCAAGACTGGAAGTGGAGCACAACCTGAGGATGGCAAAAGCAAAAATATATCCACACATTTCCGTCTCTGTGGAGAAAAACAGTGTTTTGGGAGTGTTTTTACTAATCTATCCTAAATTGTGTGTTTTATGTGAAAAATAAAGCACCAATGTATTTTTTGGTGCTAATTTTTTCTTGGAGACTTTTCATTTGACCTTTATATTAAGCACAAGCACTACAAACACTTTAGTTTACTAAACACTCTTACTTTATTCGTATTATTGACCTTATATGACCTGGGCTCTGCAGGAGGGAATGGCCATTAATAAGGCAGAGTACCAGCTTCCAGAAATTTTTTGTCAGAAGGTATTGGTGGGGGTGGGGGAGGGGGGGCTCAATGTGTAAAAAGGGTTAGATGGGGGGGCTCAGCCGAAAAAAGTTTGAAGACCTCTGCTGTAAGTGCTTGGCTGAAAATTCGTCCCCGCTGATTCGCGGATTTTACCGCAATTTCGCGAGATTCGCGGATCGCGAAATCGCGGAAAATCCGCAAATTCCGCGAGCGGAACGAATTTTCAGCCCATGCTTACTTTTGATTTCCTTGCTGACTTTAGCCAGATTTTTCCCACAAAGCTCATCCAAATTGTGTTTTATAAGAACCGTTAACAACCTAATCTGACTCTTGAGATGGTGTATCAGGGTCACACTCGGTCATACCATGACCTCAGTGTTAGACCTGGCACCTTGGCGTGGGTCTCCCTTCCATTTTTTGCTGTTGCCTCATGTATTTTTGCTGTTGTTAGATGCTTTGGTCACTGTGCCACTGCTGTCCAGTGCCACAGTGCAAGTGTTCCCTATTGTAAATTGATGAATGGATTAGTGATTCCATGATTGGCTGGTTTGGTTTACTTGTCAGACCCTAGTACAGTGCACCAAGTGTGCCCAGGGCCTGTAAACCAAATGCTGCTGGTGGGCTTGCAGCACTGGTCGTGCCACCCACAGAAGCAGCCTGTAAAAGTGTGTCTCCTTAAAATATAAAAAATTGAGTAACAACCTTCCAGATACCTTCCCGAAACTCAGGGAGCGCTGGCAACAAGATATGGTCCCTATGGAGGATGAAGAATGGCAGTCAGCACTGATGTCACCCCGTGAGGCGGCCATCAGTCAGAGATTCTGCCTGATCCAACTTAGAATACCTAATCGCTCATACATAACGGGGACAGTTTTGGCAAAAATAGGGGCTAAACCCGACGATAGATGTGCAGGTGGGTGTGGCCAGCAAACCACATTTTACCACACCTTATGGACTTGCCCCAAGGTACGCCCCCTCTTGGTGGGAGCCACAACACATATGTCCACTGGAGTTGGAAAATAAATAATTCTAACTCCACAACTCCGACTACTGAACATTTGGGAGGCCACTGACTTAACAGAAATAAAACAACAGTTCACTACATTGGGTTACACACTGGTGAAGAGAGAGGTGGCTAGGGTTTGGGGGGACAAAAACCCACCTCGTGTCACCATGTGGGGCAAAGAAATAGACCGGTGTATGCTGGCTGAGACGGAGGTCTATAGGGCAAGGGGGGCCCTAAGAGAAGGGATAGGAAATGGTCCCACTGGAACAAACACAGGGGAGATATATGTGTGTCGCCCTCGGTCGAAATGGAAATGCGCAGACAGGAGAGATTGATGGGAGATGTGTCTTGAGGGCTCTTGACTGATGATGACTTAAAACATTTTTTGATGATATTATGCAATGTTTCGTTCAATCATGTACTGTGCTACTGTGATTTCATTAAAAAAAAAAGTAAAAAAAAAAAGTGTGTCTAAGGCCTGCCATTGCAGAGCCTGTGCGCAGTCTGGTACTGCCATACTGACTAGGCACGTGCACCCACTTGCCATTACCTAAACCTTCCCTTTTCTTCAGATCAGACACCCCTATGGTAGGCCCAAGGACGGGGTACATTGTAAGTATAATGTAGGACAAGCCCTGATGGGTGTGGCATGTCCTAATAGTGAATTACAGCCATTTTCGTTTTTCACTATTGCAAGGCTACCTATTCCCCATAGGCCAGAAAGGGCAGTTTGATTATTACATCTTATAATCCTAACTGACTTAGGGAACATGGTAGAAATTCAAGTTTAATATGCCTGAACTCAGAATGATGAAATACATCTTCGAGTGAAGTTGGTTTTAACATTCTGTGTTTGAAAATACCACTTTTAGAAAGTAGGTATTTTCTTGTCTAACTATCCAAGCCTGCCTCTGCTAGGTTGTGTATTCCATGTCTGGAGCTTGAGTGACAGGGGCTGGGGGATTCCAGGAGACAGGGTGAGTCAGCCCAGTGATGAATAGACAGATCTGCATCTAGATGGGAGGGAGGAGTTGAACCTGGGACCTGAATAGGGCTGTGCCTTCCCTCCTCAATGCTGGCTCCACCTCCTGTGGTGCGTCTGATGTCTCTGCCCTGCACTGTGAAAGGAAAGGAGGAGTCATGTCAACAGAGTGCTCCAGGACTGACCAGAACTGGTTCGGACTAGGCAAAGGCCTCTCTGCCTTCAGAGAACAAAGAGAAACTGTGTATAAAAAAGGGGACCTAAACCCCAGAGCATGAAATCATTATTGGAAAACAAGAAGAAAACTTTGCTGAGGAGTGGAACCAGAGGAACTGCGGAGAGACTATGCCTAAGCTGAAGTGCTGCTTGGGGGATTGGCCTGCAGTGGTTGCCTGACAGCCAAAGAAAGGAGAAAGGAACTTTGGGTGCTTTATTAAACTTGTAAAGCATTTCCAAGGGCTTGGGAGAAGAGCTTGTCTCCTGCTGAAGTCTCGGGAACAACAGACTTCAACCACCAGCTCCCCAAGAGTTATTTGGAAGCGCCTGCAGCTGTTTTGGACCTTCCGATGGACTGCGTGTCACAAGGAGCTGGAAGCGCGACTCACGAAGAAGAAGCATGTCGCAGCAACTGCAGTTGCATCACTGAATAACGATGTCACTGTTGTAGCTGTCGAATTGCACCCCATCGCAAGAAACATCTGGCAACATCGAAGAAGCGTGTCACTGTCGCAGCCGCTGCGGTTGCATCACTGAGCAAGGATGTCACTGCTGTAGCTGTCGCATTGCACCGCAGAAGCGCCTAGCATCCACGGAGAAGCGTGCCGCCGTCGCAGCCGTTGTCGTCGCATCACTGAACCAGAGTGCCCCTGCTGCAGCTGTCGCATCAAGCAGAAGTGTCTTGCAACGTAAGGGAAGAGTGTCGCTGCCAAAGCTGCTGTCTTCGCATCGCTGAACAAGGGTGTCGCCGCTTCAGCTGTCGCATCAAGTCAAGACATCTCGCAACATCTGAGAAGCATGTTGCATTAAGAAGAAAAACAGCATCTTTGTTTCATTGCACCGGATATTCATGGCGTCACGGCGCTGCTAGCCGCACTGCCATGGAAGCGCAGTGAGAAACTAATGCATCACCGTGCCTTCGAGCCAGGAACAAATGCATCACCTTCCCTGCAACACTTTCGTTGTATAGCGTTACGCATCCAAATGTACTTTGGCTCAAAGTGTCGCACTTTAAGATCTAAAGCGAACTGAGCGAATTCTACCATTTTTAGGTACAGTATTGTGGATTTTTGTTGTTTGTGGTCTCGTGTTAAATCTATACAAAGAGCACTTATTTTTAATATAAAACTGTGTGGTGTCCATCTGTAGTGTTGTCACTGGGTTACTATATGTGTTCACAAATGCTTTACACACTGCCTCTGATATAAGCCAGTCTGCTTGAGCCAAGCTACCAAGGGGGTGAGCAGGGGTTATTTTAGGACTGTATCCCCCTTTTCCTGACTAGAGGAGAGGGTCCCTATTTGTCACAAGTATCTACCTGTGCCAACTAGAGCCCCCAATTGTAACATGCACCCTATCACATGGAATGTGGTGCCTACAGGGCAGTCGCAAACAATGTGCTGCCTCCAGGGCAGTGCATTCCTGTGAAAAATGAAGCAGCTGTTTTGAATGTGCTCTGTGTTTTCACTCCATGTAAGGCGGAACCCGCCTGCCCTTTCAAATGGGATTAGAGATCCCCTTGCAAGCGGGTGCAGTCAGTGACTGCACCCGAATTCAAGAAGATGTCTAGGGAATCCATGTGACCCCCTTTCACCCTGACGGAGGGCACCCCTGACAGCTTATTTGCCTTTGCTCCCATGTCTGTAATATGGCGCTGAGGCAAAGGGATTCCCTCATTCACATGGGGAACGCCCCCAAGCAAATAAGGGAGAGCCCCTGCAGATAGGGCTGGTGCTTTAAATGCGCCAGCACTATTGGTATTACAGTAGGGGCCGCACAAGTGTGTGTGGCCCCTTCTGTAATACCAAAGTGCCCCGGGGTTGCGTAAAGTGGGCACAAACGCCAGTTGTGCGCCAGGGGCACTCTCTGTAACACGGCCCCTGATTGACTCACAGTGACGAAACAAGGCTTGTGTAAAGAGTAAGGGTTATTTCAGGAGTGTACCCCCTTACCGTGACTAGACGGAAGGGTCCCTATTTGTCACAGGTACCTACCTCTGCCAACTAGAGACGCCCAAATCTAACACTCAGTTTTTTCTTTGTTTATTGAACAGCCATATAGTTCCCCATACACCTTGGCATGTTGTTCAATTCGGGGTATGGCGTGTTCTGGGTTGGTGGTGTTTCAGAAAAAATCTTAATGGTCCAGCAATCTATCAGTACCAAAAATATACCTCAATTTAGATGAGAGTTCAGCACAGTTATCATATTGTTTCACACCCAAAATACTTATACTTAATAATACATAATGTACAATATGCTTTCGATGTGTATAGAGGAAAGTTCTTTATTCCTTTTCTTCTTTTGACAAAAGCCTTACAAAAATACCAAACAGGTTTCGTCCTACACAGACTTCTTCAGAGCTCTAAATTTTCGATACATCTTGCTAGTCCTTATATGAAGCCATGTCATCAGGTCTGTCCAATTTGCATTCCAATGTCCAGTATAGAATTATCTCCAGGACCTATGAATAATGTTCTCTAAATTTTCGGTGCTCAATGTAAGTCTACATACATCACATTTGTAGCACCAATCTTTCATGTGTTTGGAACCATCAGTATCTTTCGATTCACTCATATGCGTAAGCCCTATTTACTCATGAATAAATGTGTTTACACAAACGTACATTTTAATCTGGAAGAAACTGCGAGGCCTCCAGAACTGAACTGTCCAGATAGGCCTCAAGGAACTGGGTACAATACCCCACATCTGCCTCCAAAAATTGATACAAAATTCCAGATATGTTCTCCACAAGATAGATCACTCCACATTGGCCTCCATTACAAGACTATGTGCCAGAGGTGCCATTTATATCTATTAACAACGTTCGAGTTGAAGTACTGAAAACTGAACAAAATACTCAAGTGAAAATTGTTGCAACAATATTCCAGGTGAGAAAGAGACACAATGTTTGAGAAGAGTCTGTCAGAACTTGAGGCAACATTCCAGTTTAGGCCTTGTATACAGTTCAGTAGAAACACAACCATTTTTTTGCCTAGTTTTATTATCGCTACCATTGATCTCATAAGTTATTTTTACTTCTACACAGTCCTCTCATATTGTTTGACCACTTTGTGATCATAAAATATGAGATTTGAAAATTCTCAAGGTAAAGGGAAACTTGCACTGCTGCTCCTCATACTATTCAATTTCTGTTGAAAGGAAAGTTGTGCTTTGGCCTCGGATGTTACAGTGCTGTGTGTGTGTGAGCCATTCAACACTATTACACCACATACGGGTACATTTGTGCCTGTATGTGTGTGTGTTTACGGGAATTACTGTACTGTTGATGCTACAGTACTATGTATGTTCTGTGCATTTGCGAAGCTTCCCATGCTGCTGCCTGTGCTAGTGAGTAGTAAAACCTGGCAAAATCTAGCACTAATCAAAATCCAGAACAATTTGATAAGTCAATGCTTGTTTGTTGTTGAGGGTTCCAAATACACCTCTTAACTTTTATATTTGTACTAAGGTAGCAGTAAATTGACTGATGATGTTTTGATATTATATCGGTTTCAGTTTGTTATAAATGAATTGGAGCTTTGTTCGCACAGATAGGAACAGAATTGACTGTTAGTTTTTTCTTTTTAATTTGTAGACATTGTTCTCAACAAGCTTTCATGACAGTGATGTTGAACTTCCATTAGACAAGACTTTTGTTTATAATATTGCTTCACCTATAACTTAATGCTGCAGTTTTTATTGTTTTTTCGTTGCAATGTATTAATTAATTGTGTGAGAAAAACTTAACTACGATATAATGTGCACCCCCCCATCCCTAGTCAAACATTTAGCTGGTAGGACTGTAGGGGCTCACTAGCTAGGGATGTAGGAGGTGCTGCAGCACCCCACTTAATAACCTTGCCAGAGTTAAAAGGTGAACGATCAATAAATATGCCTTTCATTTTGTTTTTATAGTCTGGCTTGACAGTACCAGACAGTTATGGTGCCGGACAGTTATGCGAGCAACACTAATGAGGGTCTTTGTCTCCTGCCAAGTTATGAGTCTACAGTATATATTGTGATTGGGCTGAAGTTATGTGCTTCCACAAAAAAAGTGCTTGTCTTCCACAGAGCTGGGAGCATTTTTTTTATTTATCCAGCTGATTGAGCTTCAACTTCTAGGGGCACACACATGGCAGTATAATGCTTTTAAAGTGTCTTGGATAGCTGGGTAATTAATGGTGTTTTACTCCGGTCGCACAGATGGAAGGGGCTGTCATTAACCTACATGGAATTTCAGGTCTGGCTTCACTATGCAACTTTTACCAAACTTTTTATCCTACACAGGGGTGTAACACAGGCCCCCGCAGCCACCGCCTTGCAGCGGGCCCCACTCTCCAGGGGTCCCCTCCTTTTATTTAATATGACATGATTTTAACGGTGCGCAGTGCACACGGCACACACGGCCAGGCCGACCGCAATAAATTAAAGGGTGCACACGGCAGGGGCGTAACACAGTTGTGAGGATGGGTGTGGGGGGGTGCGCTCCTGGGGCCCCCACACTGATTTTATTTATTGTGATTTTAGCAGCACACGGCATGCACACACGCTCTTCTAATTAAATGGTGGTGTGTGTACACGCCCGCCCCTGGCCTCAGAGGCCCGCTCTTTGACTTTGATTAATTTAATGGTGCGCAACTGCTGTGCAGTGCTCACGCGTGGGCCTCCGCCGGGCCCTAGTCTGAGCCTCTTGAGTTAATGGTTGCCCAGAGAGAGGGAGGGAAAACAGACGGCCCGATCTCTGCAGGAGTGAGGCGAAGGGACTACGCTCACCCTGGAGGGGTGGTAACTCAGTACACCCCGTCGGAAATAGAGAGGACAACATTTGTGACCGATTGAAATCCAGCGCAGGGCTCAGGTCACCACCTCTTGCATGGTTGGGTCCGTACCCAACCACGCAGGAGAGCATGCAGGCCAACGTTACACCAGGGAGGATGAAAGCACAGCCTCACGTCTCAACAGAAGCAAGTAGGTGAGAGGTACAAAGTAACATTCTATCTGAGCCAGACAGACAGGAAGCACAAACTCACACCCCATCTCAACCAGGAAGAAGAGAAGCACAAACTCACACCCCAATAGTAGCAGAGAAGACAGAAGCACAAACACACAGCTCATCTCAATCAGTGAATCTAAAAGCAGACACACATGCTACCTGGACCAGGGATGGTTGAAGCACAAACTCACATCCAATCTCAACAAAGGGGACGCAATGCACATATTCACATCTCAGAGATGGCAGAAGAACACACGTATTTTCCATATGATTCAGGTAGACAAGAAACATACACTCACATAGCATCAGGAAGACAAAAAGAACAGGCCAGCATCCCTTCAAAAGTTACACGAGCATATACTCAGACTCATATCTCATCAGAACTAGGGAGAGCAGTAACAGAAACTCACATCCTATTGAAACTAATGAGTGCGGAAACTTGCATCCCACCACAATCAGAGATGGTGAAGGTGCTGGTATCTTCAGAATCAAGGAGATCTGAAGATCTGCCATCCTCACAACCCTGGAGGCCAGAGGCTTGGCAGACAGAAACACATATCCCCTCAGAACTGGCTAAGGCAGAGCCCCAGACGCTACCAGAACCTGGCAAAGATTGTGGTGGATATCGAGGCCGATTAATACATGCTAGGTCACCTCGTAACAAAATTGCTGGCTATCACACTTTCCAAGAACAAGATGCTTCTTCTATTCAGACCCAAGGCACTGAGACCCCGCCTGAACATGGGAAGAACACAATCCCCATCAGAATGGAAAGGAGTTCGAGCTCTGAACCAATCCGAAAGGATGGTGATAGTGACAAGTGCATCAGGTGCAACCAGAAGCTCTCTGGGTTTAGATTTACTGGGACAAGGAACAGCAAGGCCTGCTGAGACTCTGTCAGGAGAGCAAAGAGACCCAGACCTATCAGAACCATCAGACACAAGAGGTGAAGCCTCCTCAGAACCAGATATGAGGACACTTGTAACCCTGCTGGAGCTAAGGGGTGCAAGAACCAGGACACCCCCACAGCTCGATGGAACCAATAAAGGGACCACTTCCAGAGCGTTGGAGGCCAAACCTCACTCCCCACCGAAACGTGGTGGGGCAGCAACCCAGACCCCAACGGTCCAGTGTCTGGACAGACAGCAGCTGAGGCAGACAGGAGGTCAGCACGGGCAAACTCTCAGGCATCCAGAGGTCCTAGGCCATCTTGGATGAGAGACCCTTTTTCAAGTGAGTTAGAACCAGATAGGACAGAGGGCCACATTTCATCGAAGGCTTGGACTAGTCCACTTGGAGCCTAGGATCAAGACTGGAGAGGAGGTCTGGAGCGGAAGCAAGTCGATCCAGTAGATACAGTTCTGTAGTGGTGTAAGAAGCTGCCTCTAAATTGGTGAAACCCACTATACACAGCAATAACACATTAACCGCCCATATAGAGAGAATATAAAGGTGGGAGGGACTCCTTATCAAATGGTGTAATTTAGCAATGATAAGAATGTAAGGTTCCTTCCAAATGAGTGTAACGCCCAGTGAAGGAGTAACGGGCTAATTTTGAATTGGTGTAATTCACTAGTGTTAGGAATGTTGGTCTCATTCCACATTGATGTAACTAACTAATGATGGAAGGCTGGACTTCTCTTCCATTGTTTTTATTTACTAAGAGTAGAAATGGTGCACTCCACAACCAAGTTGTGTAATTCACTAATGATGGGAGAGAGGGGCTCCTTTCTCATTGGTGTCACTCAGCAGTGTTGGTAAAGTCTAATTTCTCGCATCTCACTGTAACTCACTAATGAAAGCAGTGTTTGTTCTTTTATTTTGGTGTTACTCACTAACAGCAGTAATGTGGGCTCCCTTCTACACGAATGTAACTCACTATGCTAAACAAGTGGGCTCGTCATGCGTTGAAGTAAATTATAATGGTAGGAATGTTGAGCTACTTCCACAGTGATGTCACTAAAATGGCAGAAACGTTGGGGTCCTTTCACACTGATGTGACACACTAATGGCAGGGGTAGAGAGCTCTTACCAAACTGTTGTAACTCACTAATGATACACATTGTGGTGGGGCTCCGTATATGTTTATGCAACTTACTAATAATGTAAGAATGTTGAGATGCTTCCAAACAAATATTACTCACCAATAGTAGTAACATTGAGCTCTTTCCACATTGTTGTAACTCAATAATGGTAAACATATTGGACTCCTTCTAAGTTGATGTAACTCACTAGTGGTAGGAATGTTGGTCTCCTTCCACACTAAGGCAAATCTTTAACTGTAAACATGTTGGGCTCTTTATGAGCTGATGCAACTTACTAATGGTAGGAATTTTGAGCGCCTTTCGCACTAACTCACTCATTGTAGGGTTGTTAAGCTCTTTCCACATTGATGTAACCCTCTAATGGAACACATGTTGGGCTCCTTAAACGTTGATGTAACTCACTAATGGTAGAAATGTTGGGATATTTTCCACTGGTGTAGCTCACTGCGGATTGGAAGGAAGACTCTTCACCCATTCACCTTTCACATTGATGTAATTAACCCCTTCGATGCTCATGACGAGCTGAGCTCGTTATGACAACACCCATTTCCATTATGGCCCAGCACAGCAGAGGAGCTTCTCAAGCAGCCAAGGTGTTAAGTACTGACAGGAAATTAGGGCTCCCATTCTACAGGTCTTCCTCTGCAATCGTCAGAATTAAAAGCTTTTCTTCACCATTGGTGTACTTTATTACTAATAGAAATGTTGTCATTTGTCACCTTTGAGGAGTGTCTGCTTGATAGAAGGCACCCCTCCCGTTGTGTGTGAGGCGCTTGTGCTACGGATACTGGGCTACTTCCCTGTGGGTGTATTTCACCAATGACATGAATCCTGAACTTCTTCCCCATCTAAGTTACTCCCTTCTAATGGCAAGTACTTTTCTAGAAGGCTCTACAGTGATAGGAATTAAGTTTCCTTTCTGATTGGTATTCCTGTGGTAGGAGAATGGTCTCTTTCCCTAGTATCGTAACACTCCCCCCATGTTTTCCCTAGCATCGTAAAAGTCCCCCATGCTTTCCCTAGTATGGTAGGACTCCAGGGGTGTAACAAACGCCTCGGCGGTGCAGGGGGCCCCCATGCTTACCCATGTTGGAGTCGGGCCCCTCAGCCCCTACTGATGTGAGTGTGAGGGGCCCCTTCAGCAAATCTTGCAGGGGGCCCCCGCACATTTTGTTACGCCACTGATCCTATACCAATATTATTCTTCAGGTCTTTACTTCGACACAAATACATGTTCTTTCCCATGTTGTATACTTGTAATGCTTCACATTACCATCCGATATTCCTTTAAAACCAGTCTATTGGCATTATGCCTGATATATTGTATGGTTTACTTTGCATTCAATGATAGGGGTCAAATGTTAATCTTCTGACAAATTGTTGCGTGTTCTGTTTTGCTACCATGGAGATTGGTGTTTACTGTTTACTTCTCATACTGCAAAGTGATACATTTTGCAACTAAGTGACAATTTCCCTTGGTTAAGAGTGTGAAAGAAGGCTGCGGTATGGGAAATGTTTCCTAACAAATTTGAAATACTTGTAAATGAGCTTTAAAAATATTTCTAAATATATCAATAGCAATTAAAGAGAGATGATTACTGAAGGTAAGTCTAGTCAAATATTGTAAAAATATACAGTAGCAATGAGAGAAATATTTTTTTCCTAATTCTGGAGTGAGATCGAAACAAAGATTTTGATAAAATCAAAATATTGACACTTTACTTCTGTGATAAATGTGCACAGAAACAAAACTTTCACACATTGTTTCTGCACCATACAGACTTAGACATAAACCTGCATGCTTAATACAACTATAATTGTATTGTATTGTAATTGCATTTATGTAGCGCTTACTACCGCTGACAAGGCGTTGAAGAGCTTTTTCGGCGAGGAGCACGTTACTCCGGAACAAGGATTAGTGGTGAATTAGTATAGTGAAATATGAAGGTAATTTGAGTGGTGGATAGTTAGTCAGTTATTTGGATTGAGAAGGATAGTGGAGGGATAGAAGAGGGAAAAAGGTTTGCATTTATTTAGCGCTTGCTACCCCTGATGGGATGTTGAAGCACTTTTTCGTGGAGTAGCATGCAGTAGCGGCCCGTGGAGGGAGTTCCGTGTGGCGGTGATGCGGGGCGGGGAGGGGCAGGGTGGGGGGTAGTTAACATCGGAATATGGATGAACTGAGGTAAATAAACAATTAAATAAATAAAACGAATTTCTTTGCGTACACTGCATCCTAAAATATGATGCAGCGCGCGCAACAAAATTAGTTTTATGTATTTAATTGTTTACTTACCTCCGTTCATCCATATTACGGTGTTTACTGCCCCCACCGTGCCACTCCCCCGTCCCCCCTCACCGCCCCACGGAACTCCCTTCACGGGCCGCTACTGGTAGCATGCTACTCCGGAAACCATAAAGGATTAGTGGTGAATTAATATAGTGAAATATGAACGTAACTTGAGGGGTGGATATGATGGTCATATAATGGTCACTGAAATGGGACATTTCATTGATGAATGCGCTTTCTGGACATGGCAGAATCCTACCACTTCAAGCTTTATTCCTGTATTCTGGACAATGTGCTGCAAAATTCGACACTGAATGCATACTGCAGCAGCCCTAGCATTCTCCTACTGAACGGATGTAGCTCGTTTGCTACACTTGTCCTTCATGAAGTGCTTTTATTTTTCATAAACTCTGTGACCTCAGAGATGTGACATTGATGGTAGCACATCCACTCTGAAAACTGTATCAGCGCCCTTGGACCAGCTACTTTATTTTTGTTTCTGGAGCCTTTCTCATTGAAGGAAATGAAACGGCTTAACCTGAAGTGACCCTAACTTGAAACCGATGCTTTCCCGCGTTTATCAGGCTCTCATCTTTTCACGAGAACATATTCACTTCACGCAGCCACCTTTATACTGAAGGCTCGCGCGCTGAACACCTCACGGTTCTTTAAAGTTAAAAAGCAAAGGTACATTCTAATGAAATGTTCTGAAACTTCAGCTGGAGCTATGCTTCATTCAGGGTGAGGTCACAAGTCTTGATTTTTGGAAG